>NC_084531.1:5192395-6659895 GCF_024500275.1 Phycodurus eques
CAGAGCTGCCAACCAATATAAATTGATTTCCAGAACAAGTTGTCTGAATTTTCCTATTTTAAAATTATGTCAAGAACATTACCGTGGAACAGTTATGGGATGAGTGTATTATGTAATAGGATTAAAAACAAAATTCTGCATACTGTTCAATTTCACAGCATACTGTAATTATTACTCTATAATTGTTAATAAATTACGGCTTCAATATTTGTTATTTTAAAGTATGTATTGCATCAAACTTGTAATGGCAGGTGTATTTGCAGCCAAATGTCTTCTCTTGCATGCTCTTTTTGTATTTTCTGTATCCACTATTCCTGCTGAAAGTTTGCATATTTCCCCATTGTGGGACTAATAAAGGTTATATTGTAAAGTTTTATTATATTAATGTACTTTTAAATTATAGGTTCATTTTCTCAAGTAATGTAGCAGAGGTGAGGTACTAATTTGTTTCTGGTTTCCGGTCCCTGTGTTTATGTAGCTGTCTAGCATTATCGTATATTACAGTGTTATCCTCTATAAACGTACTAATTAGCCTGCTATTTTGCTCTTCAAAGTTGGCTAATCTCTGTTATAATGCGGTTCGAGCCAAACCAATGTGTCAAGTGTACTGTACCACACAATCACTAATCTTTGTGTTATTCGACGCCATGTTAAGGTTTCGCGATTAGCATGGTATTTCCGTCGGTCTCTTGTCTTCTCCTCTGCCCATCCTTTGTGAATCGGATGATAATGATACTTTCTTAAAAGTGTTGTTTATTCGCTGTCATGGAGGCCATGATTCGTGACTTATGCTGCGCTGACAAATGATGCGAGGCTTAGGTTGGCCTCCGAGGCGAGGCATCGTATTTAGCAGTGTTAGCTGTAGCTTGTAGGTAGCTTGGGCAGCTCAAAATAGAATGCAACAAGCATCCCACCCTCGAACACCAGAAAGCATCTAGGTTGGGTGACAACAGGGACGCTCCATTTAGGCTAGTAGCCGCTAGCATGATGACGAAAAAGCCACGAAGTTCCCATAATTCATCATGACATGTAAATTTGAATTATTACAGTAAAAGACATTTACCTTTGTTATTAACGCATTTGTTGCTAGTAGTTTGATTGCATGCGTTATTTAACATTTATGCTTATTTCACATTTTTGATTGATTGACGGCACTATGTCATTATCAAACCGTGAGTGTAGGGTATGTGTAATAAAGTGACCTCTCAGTTAATTCAACTGGATAGTCAGCAAGGCTTTATATGGCAGAGCATGTTAACAGTAAATGACACATTACTCTGATGTGACACTTCTGTGCTGGCTGTCAGTGATCAACATGTGACGCTATGTACGTGACATGTTATTTCAGTAGTTTTAGCCCTCCATTTTCTGTACCGCTTATCCTCACGAGGGTCGCGAGCTGCTCTTGCCTATCCCAGCTATCTTCGGGCGGGAGGCAGGTTACACCCTGAACTGGTCACCAGCCAATCACAGAACACATAGAAACAAACAACCATACGCACTCACATTCACACCTACGGGCAATTTAGACTCTTCAATCAACCTACCATGCATGTTTTTGGGATGTGGGAGGAAACCGTAGCACCCGAAGAAAACCCACGCAGGCACGGGGAGAACATGCAAACTCCACACAGGCGGGGCCGGGATTTGAACCCCGGTCCTCAGAACTATGAGGCAGATGTGCTAATAAATTGTCCACCGTGCCTCGGTAGTTTAGTTTTATTTCGGTAAAAAAAGTCTTTTCGGTAGCTGAAATTCGGTGCATCAGGAATTATTACTGTAATACTGAGTGTATCATAGCCAGTACTACTCACTGTCTAGACAACAGTCAAGTCATCAGGCATCTAACTGTTTTTGGAGGCTCCTCTTTAACTACAAACAATGTAGTGTCTTTTTTTATCTCCTTATGCTATTGGAAAAGCATAGCCAGGCACACACGGGGTGACCTGGAAGTGGACGCTCACAATGAAATTAGTAACTGATCACACCACCACCAATTTGCTGCAACAACAAATGTGACCCCTGACATTCTTATTAAGAAACATTTTGAAGCACCTCATACAATATATTGTTTTATTGAACCAGAAACAACATGGCGTGATTGTCAAGGGAAAAGCGATTTTCCCTGGCCGCTTTCAATATTTTTTTCTCATCAGTGGAGAATACAAAGAGAGGAAATGGGTGAGAAGAAAGGGGAGATTGTTCATATTTGGGAGGCTGCTGGCAATGATAGTCACTCTCATTGATTGTATGAACACTGTGTGGCTGGCTTAATAGGCGGAACAATTAAATGCTCTTCCATGTGTTAGCAGAAGCTCCAATTAACCTGTGGATCCACCTGTTGCCATTCATGCAACAGAATAAAGGTTTTGTGTTCAACCAAACAGGCCCAAATTTCACACAGAGTAAGTAAATTTTGTTAGTAAATTGAGCTAATCATCATTAATAAGTATATAGACTTTTTGTGACATTTTCGTATAGTGCTATGCCGGAGGGTTTTCTAATGTAAAATATGTCCCTTGGCTCAATAAAGATTAGGAAACACTGCATTAGACTTTTGGCATTTTTACTCTACATTGCCAGTAAATTGGCATAAAACTCACGGATTTGTCTGTGCCTTTTAGACAAAACTTGCAAAAGTGGGACATTACATATCCAAAGTGTGCATTCACACTGCAGTTGCGGCTCGCTCCATTAAGGTAATTAGACATCCGCGTTCAACACAAAGGGATGTTGACAGTGAGTAAGGAATGTTAAACTTCACACTGTGTTTGCGGCAGGCAGCACTCCATAGTCTGGAAGCTGGCAAACTCCAGGCGCCCTAAATTGGTACCTTACACACAGGGCAATAACTGGGTAAAAAGCAGTGAATGTTTGCCTAAATAGCCACTGTGAAAGAGGCTTGTGGATGTTTTTGTGTGTGGGGATTGCATCAATAAAATAGGTTGTTTCATTTGTGCATCTGCATGGAAATGACTCCCTTAAGTCTGTAAAAGAACAGTTAACATTACCACTTATCGATTGTGTTTGCAGTCGTACAATATATTTGATAAGTTGCCAGGGTACCTGGAAGTCTTCATGAAGGATGGAGCATTACCCTTTTTGCCCCAAATATGTTGCTGTTAAATCAATATATATACATTTACTCTTTTCATACTTCCATCCTTTCAAATATGCTGTCCTTTCAGCTATTTGTCCCTCCATTGCTCCTGGCCCTCCTGGTTACTTTTTATACACTCAATACCAGTGTTTGAATCAAGAGTGTTTGCACAAATCACTCTCTTACTAATACATTGGCTCAGGCCTCAGCAATTGAGCAACTTTGCTTCCTTCTCATGGAAGTGTGGATGAGAAAACAAAATCCTGCAGGGTGATGCATTGTTAAACTGTGCAAGACTCCTATGAGGCACACGAGAGCGCTGGCTGCACTTTTAGATGCAGACATTCTCAGATCTCTTTTTCTACATATGCTGCAGTTTTCTACAGTATGATACAAAATACACCTGATACATAACCTGAACAAACTATTAAGAATTTCCTTGCTGATGACGCAGTATTACAACACACACACACATACACACACACACACACACACTCTCACGGCGATATTAATGTGGATATTGCTCATACATGTACATTATTTCGGTAGTTTTAGCCATCCATTTTCTGTACCACTTATCCTCACTCGGGTCGCAGACATGCTGGAGCCTATCTCAGCTATCTTCGGGTGAGAGCCGGGGTGCACTCTGAACTCGTCACCAGCCAATCGCAGGGCACATAGAAACAAACAACCATTTGCACTCACTTTCACACCGATGGGCAATTTAGAGTCTTCAGTTAACCTACCATGCCTGTTTTTGGGATGCGGGAGGAAACCGGAGTACCTGGAGAAAACCCATGGAGGAATCAGACAGTGCCTATGGAGAGGAGAGTACAATGATATGTGATGGAAATTTAAGGTAGGGTTAGGTAGGGTTTTGTTAACTTGAAACAAAAGTGGTGTTTGGAAACTCAAGCAAGCTGTCTTTTTCTTTTTTTTTCTTTTTTGTATTATTATTTTTTTTATTTCCTGGAAAGTTGTCATTTTGGAGGAGAGGGGATTCTAACCGACAGCTAAGAAATGATAATATGTGTAAATGCTGTACATTACTTTGTCCACACTGGCTATGCAGTGTCTCCAGTGTTTTTGTTGTTGTTTTTTTACCTAAAAGGTTGTCATTCCACCTGACAGTGACAACATGTAAAATATGACAAAATTCTGCCACTTTATAGTATAGTACATTCCTATTTCCACATCGGCCATGCAGTGAATTTGGTCTCCACTTCTGCCACTGATGTCACACATGGGGGAGGCGTGTCGATTTTGTTCAAAAAGCGACACTCCAAAGGCAATTAGTTATTTATCAATTGCTCCCAAATGGATTTATATTATTATAAATGACTGCCAGTTTCATTTTCTTGAACAAAATATACATAAAATCAACTTGTTAGTGAATAATGGACCATGAAGACCCTACACCTCCTTTAAGATTTCAGTTTGTTGAAACAGCCACAACTGATGCAATCGATGTCTGAAGAGAGAGGACAAATCTGTAAATATTTTGTGACCTTCAATTTCTGTACAATAATTAAAATGTAATTGTTTAATCAATTGCAATTTAATCTTTTATTTGCTTTGACTTAAAATATGCCCACTCATACTGTACATGTCATCTTGTTATATACAGTTACAATGTAGAGTGCATCTCAGTATGTTAGCACAGAATAACAAATAATAAAAACAAAATAGAGATTTATCAGTGACTTGCTATCTTTAATCCTCTAACTCTTTCCACAACAACTGACCATCTGGTGGATAACTTGTCCACTTGTGACAAAAAAAATCCCATAATCCATGAAGTGATAAACAGACCTAAACACACAAAGACAGTCATCAGATAAGCTTTATTTTTTTTTAACATATTAGTCAGGCCCGTGCTGTTTATTTCCCACCAGTATTGCTCCCGGAATCATGTGATCTTGTGTTGCTGTCAGTTCTAAGTGCGCATGTGTCCACAGATTTTAAACATCAGGGAATACTAGCATTTAAAAAGATTATTACCAATAGGTACATGCAGAAATATTCCACGTTTGTTGGTTTATAATACTCCTGTGTTATGGGCTGCAACACCTATTTATTTTTTTAATTTATATATGGTTGAACCTCTTGACTTTTGACTGTGCTATCATTGACACAGTGTAGAAGGCTGAGGTATAACTCACATATGACACATTTAGTACAAACATTTATGTGTTCAGCACTGTCACCTGTTGTACTTGTGTGGGTTCTCCAATAGTTACTCGGGATTTCTCTCCCAGTCCCAAAATATGGATATTCAGTAAGAATAATGGCAGGCTCAAAATCATGGGTGTCAAACATTTTTGTTGAGGGCCACATTGTAGTTATGGTTTTCTTTTGAGCCGATTCTGACTGTGAAACCATACCCTCATCATATTACATATATATATATGAATAACTAGTTTTAAAATTGAAAGTCCAGGAAAATAATTTGTTCAACTATTTCCATCCATCCATTATCTTTCGCTTTATCCGGTTCGGGTCACGAGAACAGCAGCTTAAGGAAGGAAGCCCATACTTCGCTCTCTCCCCAGCCACTTGGTCCAACTTTTCCAAGGCGAGCCCAAGGCTTTCCCAGACCAACCGGAAGTCTCTCCAGAGTGTCCAGGGTCGACCCCGGGGCCTCCTCTCAGTGGGACGTGCTTGGAACACCTCACTTGGGAGGCGTCTAGGAGGCATCCTAATATGATGCTCGAGCTACCTCATCTGGCTCCTCTCGATGCGGAGGAGCAGTGGCTCGACCCAGTTGACTGAGCTTCTCGGAAAATGAATCTGACTTACTGCCGGGAATGTGGACCGAACTCTAAAAATTGTTGTACAGGGACTGAATATCCTTCATTATAGGGTCCTGTACCCAATAGTGCCAGAGCACCCTCCGCAGGACTTCCCGAGGGACATGGTCAAACGCCAAAGTCCACAAAACACATGTACACTGGTTGGGCGAACTCCCATGCACCCTCGAGGACACTGCTGAGGATGCATGGCCAGGACGAAGACCACACTGCTCCTCCTGAATCTGAGATTTGACTTTCTGACTGATCCTCTTCTAAAGAACCCGTGAATAGACCTTACCAGGGATGCTGAGGAGTGTGATACCCCTGTAGTTAGAACACACGCTCCGGTCCCCCTTCTTTGAAAGGGGGACCCCCACCACAATCTGAAGTATTCGGCCCACTGACTTAAAATGTCCAGAGTTGAGGTCAGCAGCGCTCCTTCCCCAGTATACACAGTGTTAATGGTGCACTGCTTCCCCCTCGTGAGACTGCGGATGGTCTTTGAAGCCATCCGGAAGTTATTCTCCATGGCCTCACCGAATTCCTTCTTCTTCTTTTCCTTTCGGCTTGTCCTGTTAGGGGTCGCCACAGCGTGTCATCCTGTTCCATGTAAGCCTATCTCCTCCATCCTCCTCTCTAACACCAACTGTCCTCGGCCCTCATGTCTTCCCTTACGACCATCAACCTTCTCTTTGGTCTTCCTGTAGCTCTCTTGCCTGGCAGTTTCATCCTCATCACCCTTCTACCAATATACTCACTATTTCGCCTCTGGAAGTGTCCAAACCGTCGAAGTCTGCTCTCTCTAACTTTGTCTCCAAAACATCTAACTTTGGCTGTCCGTCTGATGAGCTCATTTATAATTTTATCCAACCTGGTCACATCGTCTGCACAAGATGTAAGCCACCTGCGTGTTTCTACCTCCGCTCTTGTAGGGTCACCCTATGTTCCTGCCTCTTCTGGAAGAAAGTGTTCACTCCAGCCATTTCTATCCTTTTTGCAAAGTCTACCACCATCTGTCCCTCCAAGTTCCTTTCCTGGATGCCGTACTTACACAATACTTCTTCATCGCCCCTGTTTCCCTCTCCAACATGTCCATTACAATCTTCACCAATCACGACTCTCTCTCTGTCTGGGATGCTCAGAACCACTTTGTCTAGCTCCTTTCAGAATTTTTCTTTCAACTCTAGGTCACATCCTACTTGTGGGGCATAGCCGCTAATCACATTATACTTAACACCCTCAATTTCAAGTTTCAACCTCATCACTTGATCTGATACTCTTTTCACCTCCAAGACATTCTTAGCTAAGACCTCTTTTAAAATAACCCCTACTCATTTTCTCTTAACATCTACACCATGGTTAAATAATTTAAACCCTACCCCTAAAGTTCTAGCCTTACTGCCTTTCCACCTGGTCTCCTGGACACAAAATATATCAACCTTTCTCCAAATCATTATGTCAACCAACTCCTGAGATTTTCCTCTCATAGTCCCAACATTCAAAGTCACCACATTCCATTCTAGGGTCTGTGCTTTCCTCTTCTCATTCTGCCTAAGAACCACCTCTCCTTCATCTGAGGCCCACAGTCGCTGAATTTCCACCGGTGCCCTGCACGTTAACGGTGCCGGGGGCGGACGTTATTAACACAGGCCATGACCGATCCGGTATTAAATTCTTTAGATGAACGCTCATATTTCTTTGGCAAAGATTTAGGTCGGATGCCCTTCCTTACGCAACCCTCTGCATTTATCAGGGATTGGGACCAGCCTACAGTTTGCACTGGCTTGTGCCCCCCCCCCCCCCCCATAGGGCTGCATTTCACCAAACTCCCTTCACGCCCGAGTTTTTCCCCTTAACGACCACCAAAGCTTCGTTCCGCTTGGCCAGTCGGTACCGGTCAGCCGCCTCTGGAGTCCCACAGGCCAAAAAAAAAAAAAAGGTCCCATAGGACTCATTCTTAATGTTTTTCACAGTAAGCACAGTTTGCACTTTTAAAACAGATTTTCGCAAGAAACATGAAGTAGATGCGCATGATTTCCTCTTGCAGACCACATAAAATGATGTAGTGGGCCAGATCTGGGCCTCGGGCCTTGAGTTCAACACCTATGCTCTAAATTAATCATAAAAGTGCGAAAAGTTGTCATTTTCTGTGTCAGCTCTGTCAGCGATGTAAGCTATTTGCACGTTGCGCGTGCGTGGGCATACGTGTAAATCTTACCAAGCTAATCTGAAGGCACATGACAAAGCTGAAAAAGCTTTGGAGTGTTTGAGTGTGCAATCATGCATGCAACCATGTGTGTGACACGGTTTGTGGAAGTTGATTATTGATAGGCATTTGAGAGAATTTTCATTATTTACCATGGGGAAAATGAAAGATCAATTGGTTTGTTAATTTTGCAAAGAAAAACAATTGTTTTAAACACTTAAATAAGCACAAAAAAACTTAACATTTTTTCAAACAAAAATACCATACAACAAATTGAAAGGGAGTTTAGCTTGAGTCGACTAAACGTTGAATGTACACTACCAGTGAAAGGTTTTGACACGCTTTCTCATGCTATTGAATAGACCTGTCACAATAATTACTATATCGACTTGTCACACGATAAATAAAATGGACATGATTAGGCTTTACACAATCAGGATTTTTGGGACCCATCACCGATCAGCAATCAACGCCGGTACAACCATTAGTGCTAGCACTAGCTACATAACGTTTTGTTGACTCCTTGCGAGCCGTATCATCTTAAAAGTACGTGACGATACCTCAAGCAAGCCTTGAATTAAAGTACTCTCCCGAGCACCGGTGACCACCAGCACGTTTCCCCCCCATTTTGTTCTTATAATACACACAACGCAATCGTTTGTTGTTGTCGTGGCCGTGGTAACAAGTGTATCCGGTCACGTTTGAGTTGACAAGATAAAGCCCATTGATCATAAAAGACTGGATCCGGTGGTATCTGTATACAAGATTTTATTGTCGTAGTCTGACATAGTGCTCTCTATCCATTTTAATTGTATGAAGTTTTTAGTTTATAAACTTAACTATGAATTTCTCATGCATTTTAACCAGTATATAATATTATACATGTGAACTTGAATTTTTAACGAGAGCTTTATTTTTTAGAATCTCGTGACGATACAGTACAATAATGCGGCAATTACTTAAACCCTGCTCCTGAACACACACTGATGGGCTAACCTGGTGTGAAAATTAACAGAACAACTTGTGCAACTCAGTCCAGATTAAAAGCAGGTACAGGATGAACTCAAGAACAATTTTTGTTGAGAAAAATTATCATATCTGCCCTTTCAGGCTGTACGCGTGAACATGCTGTACAGATCAAGAACACATGTTCACTTGGTGTTGATGAATCTTGAACACAAATAAGACAAAGCGAGATGTGACAGCAAAGGGTATGTCATCTGTTGGTTCCATCACCATGCAGCAGGGTCCTGGGACATTGTGGCCAGTGGAATTTCCTGGTATAGAAACAAACAATCATTCACACTCACATTCACACCTACGGGCAATTTAGGGTTGTCAATTAACCTACCATACATGTTTTTGGGATGTGGGACAAAATCCACACAGGCATGGGGAGAACATGCAAACGCCACACAGGCGGGGCTGGGGATTGAACCCCGGTCCTCAGAACTGTGAGGCAGACGCTCTAACCAGTATTCCACCGTGCCGCTCATATTATTACACCCGAAATTTATAAAGTAGTTTTGGAATCAGAAATCAAGGGTAATTGGTTTTTCAACTTTTGTTCATATTTGGTAACACAAAAATGCTTGCAATATCTCAATGTTACTTATGAAATATGACAATTTGAAATCTTGGTACAGATTTTAACAAGAATCATGAAAGTTGACACACATTATTTATACATAAAATCATGTGGCGGGCTGCATCTGGCCCCTGGGCCTTGAGTTTGTGCTATGAAGGCATGATCATTATTAAGATTAAGAACCCATGTAGTTTCAGCTAATACACTCTCATCATCATTTTCCACTTACTCATTCTCAGGCTTTTCCTCAGACTGCATGATTACCCCACCATCTCCACAGTCTTCCTCTATTGACTACAAAGAAGATAACGAGCATTTAGATCTCATATTTTAATTGGGGCAGGATCTCTTCCCCGACCTGGAGAGGGCATTCCATCCTTTTCCGACTGAGGACCATGGTCTCAGATTTGGAGTTGCTGATTTTCATCCCAGCCGCTTCACACTCCAGCGAGAGTTGAAGGTCATGGCTTGATGAAGCCATCAGAAGCACATCATCTGCAAAAAGCAGAGACCCAATGCTGAGCCCACCAAACCGGACCCTCTAATCACCTTGGCTGCACCTAGAAATTCTGTCGATAAAGGTAGTGCACAGAATCCGTGACAAAGGGCAGCCTTGGCGGAGTCCAACTCTCAATGGAAATGTATACGACTTATTGCCAGCAATCCGGACCAAACTCTGACACCGGTCGTACAGGGACCGAACAGCCCTTATTAGCGGGTCTGGTACCCCCGGAGCACCCTCAACAGTACCCCCCTAGGGACACGGTCAAACGCCTTATCCAAGTCCATAAAACACATGGAGACTGGTTGGGTGAACTCCTATGCATCCTCGAGGACATTTCTGACCATGTAGAGCTGGTCCACTGTTCCACGGCCAGGACTATAACCACACTGCGCCTCCTGAATATGAGAATCGACTTCCAGACGGACCCTCCTCTCCTGAACCCCCCTCTAGAACCCCTTACTGGGGAGGCTGAGGAGTGTGATCTCCTCCTGCAGTTGGAACTCACCCTCCACCACCCTGGTCTACCAATCCAGAGGCACTGTGCCCAATGTCCACGCGATGTTGCAGAGACGTGTCAGCCAGGACAGCCCCACAACATCCAGAGCCTTTAGGAACTCTGGGTGGATCTCAGCCACACCCGGGGCCATGCCACAGAGGAGCTTTTTAACCACCTCCGGTGACCTCAAACCCGGAGACAGGAGAGCCTGCCTAAGAGCTTCCGTTGGTTGTATATGAGGTGAGGATCCGCCAAGGTCCCCGACTTTGGTCGCTGCCCAGCTCACACTGCACCTGACCCTTTTGGCCCCTCCCACAGGTGGTGAGCCCATGGGAAGGAAATGCCCTTAACTGTTTTAAATAATTCATCACATCTCACTCTCTCCGTCCGTCTGTCTGTCTGTCCGTCCGTCCTTCTCTGCCTCTCTTTTCTCTCCTTACTTTTTCTGACACACACACAAAGCCTTGCTTGGTTTTACCCAGTGCCCCTCCTTCTCCTTCTTTGTGTCTGAGTGTGCATGAGAATTTCTGAGCCTTCAATGAGAGTGTATTCTTTTGTTTATCCTCTCACCTGGTTGGGTATTTGACGTTCTCATCGTCTCCATTTTTTTTTCTTTTTTTCTCACTCCATGGTCTTCTAATCATCTTGTGACTCTCGGATTTTACCCCCCGCCTTTCCAATATTGTTTGTCAGAATATATCCATAAGCAACTCATGAGTCTTCACCCATTTTTGGTCTCTGTCCGTCAATGTGGTTTCATTTGAGTGTGTAAGACTCTTGTCTTCAGCTTAACAAGTTGTTCTTTATCAACATCTTTGGCCTGATATTGTCACAGCTGTGTTTTTGCAGTCTGATGTGAGTGATGAGTTTTACACAATGTCCCCAGGCCCAGAGTGTGTGTGTGTGTCGGGGCCTGTGCAGGGCAGTGCCATGGCGGTGCCGTCCTACATCCTGATCAAGCACATGCAAGAGAGAGCCGAGAGAAACACTGGGAGTCATTGTGTGCAAATATCTCTCCCTCTCCCATCTCTTCTCCCTCCGTCGCACGCCTTTCCTAACTGGGACTCTATTGTCTGTCCATGTTTGTTCTCTTACTTTTGTTTCATTTCATTTTATGGTCAGAACCATTGATTGATGAAAAAGTATGTAGCTTTGAAAGAATCAGTATGTGTGATACATCTTTATCTAATAATGAAATATTTCCTGGGCATTCGTGCCAGCATATCACAAAAGTGATAAATATCACTCCTGATAACCCCCCCCCAACCACCAAAATGACAACCATTTAGGAACCCCCCCCCCCCAACTGGAGATACTGCATAGCCGCTGTGGATAAAGGAATGTCCTATATTATGAAGTTGGGAGCATGCTTTGACAACGCGAGAGATTGCGTAATTTTCGAAGACGAAAAACATGGCGGCGCCCCTTGCATAGTCTTGAAAAAACAACTACTAAAAGATAACATTTCTCTTTTCAGAGTCTTTTTCAATGGCGGATGGTCGCTTCGTTCTTTTCTCTTTTCCTTTGCCAGCCCTGCTAGCAGCGGTAACTTGTAGAGAGCCACTTGCCATCCGCGCAGCTACGTAAACGGCGCTCATGGAGAATATGAGCCATCGTGTTGAGATGCCGCTGAAGAGGAAAAAAAGCTGATTCTTCCACTTCAACTGAGGTTTTACTTGATCCGACAGAGATACAGACTAGTGTCCTCCTTTCAATTGATAGGAAATTCTCAATTGCACTTGATTTGCTTCGCAAGGAGATCGCCGGAAGAGCTTGGAATTCATGCAACAACAAGTGAACGAGCTAAGATTAGATAATACTGCGCTTCGATCAAACATGATGTCAACGTCAGCAGAACTACAAACTCTTAGACTGGAATATAAACTCATGAAAGAAACTACGTTGGACATTCAATGATGAAGCATGCGCGACAATCTAATTTTCTCCGGCATTCCAGAAAATGCTCTGGAAGACCCAGAGGACCAGATTAAAAGGTTTATGATAAAGATACAGTCGACAAAATTACTTTTCACCGTGTCCACCGATTGATAGAGGAAACTGACCACGTCCCATCATTGCAAAGTTTGAACACTTTCAGCAAAAAGTGTTTGTAAAATCAAAAGGTCGGGAGCTCAAAAGGGACTCAACGACCAGTTCCCCAAGGAAATCAACGAGAGGCGTAAAATCTTGTACCCCTTGATGAAGACTCACCGTGAGAAAGGCAAACGAGCGTGGCTTGTTGTCGACGGCCAACTGTTTCGTGATGCCGTCACGCCCTAGCTCTTCTAGATAAGTATTTCTTTTGATCTGTTGTCATTATGAATTGTCAAAAGTGTATTGTATTTTGTTTAATTCTTTCCACTTTTGCTCAGACAAACAAAAAAACAGAATCAGGCATGCCACCAGCATGAATCCTCACTCCTATCTCTCTGCTTTTCTGCTATGCTTGTTTTCACACACACTAAACACACAAGTCGCTCAATACGCTTCTTGCGCAATACAGACAACCACCACACGCGATATTATCCCATTTGTCACTGTTTGCTTTCGGTGTTCAGTGTTTGTTCGTAACCCTTCTATGTACCCTGGCTTTACAGTACTTAAATATAGCCTCTCTATCACCCTCTTAATAACATTTGTCAACACAATACCAAAAAATCTCCCGTAAACTGTCAAAATAACAACAACAAAGAATGCATAGTACCAAATCTATTTGAAATTTTGAAACACGCACCCATTATGTCACACTTAACTTTTGTGTCATGGAATGTTAATGGCATTCGATCAGAGGCAGTGCTGGTAGGAATGTGTGTTGGCCCAGGGGTTGGTGCTGCGTGTCTGGCTGGTGTAGCCCTCTTCGTCGGTGGTTGTCCGGCCTAATGAGCCCGACCTGCAGGAGCCTCTTAATCACTCATTTAGCGCACACAGACGATTCACTGTATATATTTTTCTCACTAATCACATCTGGGTACATATACATATCAAAGGGTTCCTGGGGGACTGGTATGGAATCGGGAGGGTGTGGGTGTCGGACCGGGGTTCAGCTCGTCTGTCCTGTTTCCCGGTGTGTGCGCCCTGCCCCTCCGCCCTGCCTGCCCCCCTGTATTTTAAATGCATCACACACACTCCCCATGTTTTAATGCACCACATACACCCATCTCTGGGATGGATGACTGCTTGGCGTTGGGGCTCCCCTCTCATGACCCGCAGCTGCTCCCTGGGTCAATTATGTTCAATGACTCATTTAATATGCAAAAAAAAAAAGCTTATTTATTAGGGTGTCATTGATTAAAATGATACAAACATGGCTGCGAGTGACACACATCCTTAAGCTTTTTCTCTTGTGAGCGTTTATGGAGAGGAAATGCTTTAAGAAATCCCTAAAATAAAAACGATTGGCCTGATTGTACCGATAGAGTTGTTAGTCGGAATAAATAGGGATCTCCACATACATTTTGGTGCCAATTGGGACATTAAGCGACGTTAAGGTTTTGGCTGAGAGATCCTCGTCAGGTGTCCGCTATTATGACAGCCACCCGTGCCCTTCAAAGTCGGTGGTCACCCGAGCCCCATGACTGTCCAAAAAGCCTTTAATGTGTCACAAAATCTGTTTAACAGTCTGTGCCGTGACAGTCAGCAGTGCACATCAAAGTCTGCCTATTTCACACAGTGCCACCATGCACCCTACAGAAAAGCCTGTGTCATCCATTGAACTCTTTTCAAATGTCTTCTAGGCATTTGTGATGCAGTCAATACAGAATTGAGCAGACAAAACCCATCTAAAATGAAGCCTAAAAAGCCTAAAATTACTATGGAGTCTATTTTGGGGTCACTTTTTTCTGCAGACATCATTTGTAAGTCCAGAACTATGTAATAATTGCCAAAGTTCACAGTATAAGATATAGTAGGTCCTTTAAGTGAATAAGTCATAGAAAATATTTTGCATTGCATGACATTTGTCCATATTCCCCTTTTATCTGGAATGTCAATGCAAGCAAAACACATTTTCTCCATTGTTTGATTGTCATTAAGCAATATACATTGTATATTGTAAAGGCTTCTTGATACTCGCGTGGGCGGCGACCACGCTGACGTCACTGTGGCTGTCCCACACGTAGTTTGCCTTTATACTTGAGCGCAACCCACGCGCGCTGTTTTGAAAGTGTGTTAAAGTTCTCCAAGTCGGGGATATCGCTACGGCTAGTATTGGTTAGGACGCCATAAGGTGGAGTTTCCTCAGCATTTTGTGGCCATTTACGGTAGCTGTTTTTCCTTTCCTTTCCGTAACAAGTAACAAAGCAACAATGGCATCCGTTGAACAGAGTCTGCTAGAACAAATGGACCTAGATGACCAGATGATACGTTTTAATTATGGTGCAAAATCGATCGAGAAGGCGCCGGCGTAGGTGCTATGTGGAACTGGGAGGAACGCTGGTTACATCATCACAGCATGTGACGAAAACAGACCAATCACGATAGATAATCTCCGCGGCATTCTACACGCAGCAACAATTTTTGCCCTGTGCGCGTCGAGCTACGCAGAGGGGCCGCGTGGGCCAATTCGTCGGTCACGTGATGCAATGCGGGCATTGTCGACCGCGCAACCACGGGAGTATAAAGAGGCCTTATGCCTTACAGTGTAAGGGCATGATTTTTGGGAGACCTTTTCAAATACAGAACTTGGAATCAAAATAAACAGCTTCTACTCTAAGGGAAGACTTTCTATAAGATTGGAGTGTGTCCTTTGCCTTGGTCATAAGCACACTAGAGGGATTTTTATTTGTTTGTGTATTTGTTACTTATACCAAAACTAAATTCTAGTTTCCATTTAACTTTGTAGAGGACCACATAGACCAAGGGTGTCAAACTTACTTTTGTCGCAGGCCACTTTGTAGTCACAGTTTCCCTCAGAGGGCCGTTATGACTGTGAAACCATAAAACCTCATCATTTAAAATTTTATTTTTTATTTTTGTCCTGTTCGGCTGTAACAGCCAAATTACCTCATCATAATATGACACCTGAAATTTATACACTAGTTTTCGAATCTGAAATCGCGGGTAATGGGCTTTTCAACTATTGTTCATATTTGGTAACACAAAAATGCTTGCAATATCTCAATGTTATTTACGAAATATGACAATTTGACAGCACGGTGTACGACTGGTTAGCACATCTGCCTCACAGTTCTGGGACCGGGGTTCAAGTCCCGGCCCCTCCTGTGTGGAGTTTGCATGTTCTCCCCATGCCTGGGTGGGTTTTCTCCGGGCATTCCGGTTTCCTCCCACATCCCAAAAACATGCAGGGTAGGTTGATTGAAGACTCTAAATTGCCCGTAGGTGTGAATGTGAGTGCGTATGGTTGTTTGTTTCTATGTGTTCTGTGATTGGCTGGTGACCAGTTCAGGGTGTAACCTGCCTCCCGCCCGAAGATAGCTGGGATACGCAAGAGCAGCTCGCGACCCTCGTGAGGATAAGCGGTAAAGAAAATGGATGGATGACAATTTGAAATCTTGGTATAGATTTTAACAAGAAGGGAAGTTGATTTGCCTTCGCAGGCCACATAAAATCATGTGGCGGGCCGGATCTGTGACATAGACCAAGGAAAGGAATTGAGCTAGAACCTATTCTGACAGCCGTTTACTTAGTATACCTCTCAGGGTACACACCTTATTTTACCTATCCTAATGGCAGGTTTACTAGTAGAAAAGTCTAAGGTGGCCATATTTCACCTCCTCGTGAGTAAGTAGAATGGTCTGTGCGCACCATATTCTGGATGTACATTTACTGTAATCACATAATATAGCATTGGGGCAACAGTATATAAAATGCTCAAATGATTTTCCACCACAGGGACGGATGATTAGGGGAGGCAGAGCTTCACCTGCAGCATGAAGAGTAAAATGAAGATGCAAACTCCACACAGGCCCCGCCTGTGTGGAGTTTGCATGTTCTCCCCATGCCTGCGTGGGTTTTCTCCGGGCACTCCGGTTTCCTCCCACATCCCAAAAACATGCATGAATTGGAGACTCTAAATTGCCCGTAGGCATGACTGTGAGTGCGAATGGTTGTTTGTTCCTATGTGCCCTGCGATTGGCTGGCAACCAGTTTAGGGTGTACCCCGCCTCCTGCCCGATGACAGCTGGGATAGGCTCCAGCACCCCCGCGACCCTAGTGAGGAGAAGTGGCTCAGAAAATGGATGGATGGATGGATGTCCTGTGGTCTGTGTTTTTATATTGATTTTCGTTTATAATCCAATAATGTCAATTAGAGGTTCAACAATGAATCGACAACTACTTTAGATACATTACAGTGCCATAAAATTCTCCAAATCATGTGAATTTCAGCATCTCAACAGTAAATATTCTCAGATTTTTGTATTCCTCCATGAAAGCATACTGATTGGCTTTGTGTTTAATCAACGTAAGACATTTGCAAACATCTGTTGTTACTTTGGAAAAGAATGACCAACATTTTTGCCCATTTTCTGACGTTACAGACCAAAACAGTAACTGAATCAGACTCAATTTATGTTTGTGCATTTTCTGCCCT
This sequence comes from Phycodurus eques, assembly GCF_024500275.1. NCBI lineage: Eukaryota > Metazoa > Chordata > Actinopteri > Syngnathiformes > Syngnathidae > Phycodurus > Phycodurus eques. The sequence continues at coordinate 5,209,633 of NC_084531.1, forward strand.
GTCAATTCTGTCCTGTTTTTATATAAAGGTATGGGAAAAAAATGGCTTTCTCCAATTAATCGGTTAATCAAAAAAAATAATGGACAGATTAATCGATTATTCAAATATTTGTTTGTTGCAGCCCTAATGTCAATGATTTCATAGTCAAAATTACTGTGAATTTGCATTTTTCCTGTTCAAATACATGGGCAGCAATGAGAAGCCTCACCTCAGATTGCGTAAACCCTCACTAACTGAGTTGCGGAGGCCTGGAATTGCCAAGTGCCTGTTTGTCTCTAATATGTTTTCAGACAATTTTAATATGCACTCTTAATTTTCCTTTGTCAGGTTAATGTTTTTAATATTTGTGCATTTCATACTTAGTTTTGCTGATTGCATTAAACAACGGATAATAAAGTGAAAGTTGAGGCAGACAATACTCTGCCTCACTGAGGGGGGTGTATTAGAGCACACAGGTTCAAGTTGGTGCCGTTCTTTTACACAGATGAAACAAAGTCAAATATAGTTGATTAAGTTATGACAGAAGTGGTGCAACGGTGCTGTCACTGGTGCAGAGGAGCATGAGCAGGCTGCCGCAGGACACAGAGCTGTGTGGTGAGTCACTTTTCTTGCACAGTTCACGATAATTAATATTTAAGTCTTCACATTCTGTTCATATCTTGTATTCCTGTACTGATTAATCTTGGCATTAAAGTGATATTTTACAGAGAAAAGTGCACTCTTTACGTATTAAGGCACACCGAGCGACGCGGCTGAACCCGGCTGAACTGTTGCACAATGCGTGTGGTTTTGCATGAGTGGCCGATGAGTCTGCCCATGGTTTTGCTGCGATTAAAATATTTCATCACCTGCGCACGCCGTGGCAATGTCACAGATTACACCCAATCAAAAGGCACATAAGATTTCACTGGTACTCACTTTCCGGGTTTTAAGTGAACGAGAGACAGAACTGGCTGCTGCGCCGCCCTCAAGCCATATAAATACAGTATATAAAGCATCAGAATCATCTTTATTTGCCAAGTATGTCCAAAAAACACACAAGGAATTTGTCTCCGGTCGTTGGAGCCGCTCTAGTACGACAACAGACAGTCAATTTACAGAACACTTTGAGACAGAAAGACATTGACACTGAGCAGTAAAGGGTTGCTAGTTATCTGGTAATGCCTTTTTTTTTTTTTTTTTTTTTGGACAATTGTGCAAAAAGATGCAGAGTCCTCTAGCACTTAGAGCAGTTCGAATGACTAATACTGCAATAGTCCGGTGCAATGACCATTGTGCAAAGTGGGCTGAGACTTCAAGGAGTGTATGCGGTTTAAAGTGACGAGTCGTGCGATAATCTGGGACAATGTTGGTTGTGCAAATGGAGAAAATGCTACTCTGGCATGAGTGGCCAGTATATGCAAATAGTGCAGCATGGCGAGACAACTACAGTTCAGTATCAGTTATCGTGTTTTACAACACTACTTAACTATATTTATAATTTCTATTGTGCCTGTAGATGAAAATGTGAAGCTTCTGGTCAAAATGTATGTATGTATGTACGTACGAGCTGGGTAAGTTCAAAGGAATGGAGCGAGCCACTTTTAAAATATTAACACTCTTTTATTCACGCCTACATTCATTCTCTTTAGCAACACGCTTCTTCCTGAACTATTCATCTAACTGCTTTCGGTTTAATCAATGTGATAAAATACAGTATACTTTATGTACAGCATCATACACCTTTAAGGCTCTCTGTTCTGGGCATCCATATATCCAATTGCTCAATGTGTGGGGGGTGAGTCGGCCTCTATTCGTTTGTAATGAACCGGTCAAATTGGGTTAGACCGCATCGCGCAGTGTGCGGCAGGCCTTACATTGATTTGCAACAGTTCCAATATTATGCGGAAATGTCCTGAGACCAAATCTTGAAATCATGCCATTCTAATTTGATACTGTGTTGGGGGTAACATTTATGAAGAAGAAGAATCACCTTTTATTGTCATGAACATGCATGTATGTACACGAAATGTGTTCTCTGCATTTAACCCATCACAGTGAACACATACACATGTTGGTGGAACACACTGGAGCAGGGGGCAGCTAAAGCGCCCGGGGATTGTGCATCTCTGCATCAATTTCATAGTTTTTAATTTTTTTTATTTTTAGTTTTTTTTCCATGCCGCTACTTGGCTGGCTCGGCTGGGCCGCAGTTTAGTGCAGCAGCCTATTATGTTGATTGAGTAAGACATTGTAGTTAGTAAGACATTGCCTTGGCTAATACGCTCTTTTGTAATTGCTAAAAATGTTCCTCATGGCCAAAAATTGTGTGAAAAGAATGAGGATACAAATCTTCTTACCAGTTTTTAGTTTCACCACTGTATGGCTTATAATTTTGTAAATCTGACTCTGTCAGTGCTTCACAAGCCATGAACCGACCTCGCTGCATGTCAAGTGTTTCAACAAGTGATTAATGCTCAGCTGCCTGCATGTCCTATTATTAGGAAAAGGAAGCAAAAGTTTTTCTTAGGCTACTTGCATAAGCACTAATAAAAAGGAGAAGAGATTTAAATAATGTAAATTATGATGAAATTAAGTCATCTTAAAAATAAACAAACTGCATAAAATTGGGTATACATTTGTTTGCATTTGCATTTTAATGTATCCTTTCGTGAAATTTGATTCACTGCGCTGGTGTAGGCAGGTCTGAACGCTTTTTCATTCATCACTAGCTCTTCTGCCAATCACGGCATTGTTTTTTTGCCTTTTCCCTTTGCCTTCCGCAATCCTTCCATTGAAATAAAAACAAATTAAAATCTAAATTCAGCTTGTAAGAATTCTGCTGGAAGTACTAAACTATCAAACACCCCCTCTAACGCATTCAGAATTTGTGTATTTCATTGCTTCTCTTCATGCTCAGGTTCATGCTTCTTTGCCTCCTGTGGCTTCTTCCTTTCTTTCATTCATCCATCCTGCTTTTCTTTAAGGTACATATTTGTCCAGCTCTGGGTGAGAGAGGCCTGAAAGGTTGGCATAGCAGTCTGGCACAAGCATATAAGACTTCCCGAGGTCCCTAGGGTGCCCCACAAGGGCATTGAAAAATCTTCTTTTTTTTTTAAATTGTACATCCTTCCACCTTTCCCCTTTTTAGCTTGCATCATGCATGTTTTTGTTTTGTTTTGATATTTGACACATATTCTATTTTATAATTTTTTTAATTAGCTTATTCAATGGGCAGATGCTATTAAACATTAATTCATTCATTTTCCTCCGCTTATCCGAGGTCGGGTCGTGGGGGCAACAGCCTCAGCAGGGAAGCCCAGACTTCCCTCTCCCCAGCAACTTCCTCCAGCTCTTCTGAGGTGTTCCCAGGCCATTCGAGAGACATAGTCTCTCCAGCGTGTCCTGTGTTGTCCCCAGGGATGTGCCCGGAACACCTCACCAGCTCTAAGGGAGAGCCCGGATACCCTGCGGAGGAAACTCATTTCGGCCACTTGTATCCAGGATCTTGTTCTTTCGGTCACGACCCACAGCTCGTGACCATAGGTGAGGGTAGGAACCTAGATCGACCGGTAAATTGAGAACTTCGCCTTTCGGCTTAGCTCCTTGTTCACCACAATGGACCGATACAAAGTCCGCATCACTGCAGACGCTGCACCGATACGCCTGTGCATCTCCCATCCCATTCTTCCCTCATTCGTGAACAAGACCCCAAGATATTTGAACTCCTCCACTTGGGGCAGGATCACATCCCCGACCCGGAGAGGGCACTCCACCCTTTTCCGACTGAGGACCATGGTCTCAGATTTAGAGGTGCTGATTCTCATCTCAGCCGCTTCACACTCTGCTGCGAAAAGCTCCAGTGAGAGTTGGAGATCACAGCTTGATGAAGCCAACAGAACCACATCATCTGCAAAAAGCAGAGATGCAATACTGAGGCCACTAAACTGGAAATCCTCTACGCCTAGAAATTATGTACATAAAAGTTATGAACTGAATCGGTGACAAAGGGCAGCCTTGGCGGAGTCCAACTCTCACCGGAAACGAGTCCGACTTACTGCCGGCAATGCGGACCAAACTCTGACACTGATCGTACATGGACCGAACAGTTGGCATCAGGGGGTTCGGGACCCCGTACTTCCGAAGCAACCCCCCAAAGAACTCCCCAAGGGACATGGTGGTCGAATGCCTTCTCCAAATCCACAAAACACATGGAGACTGGTTGGGTGAACTCCCATGCACCCTCGAGGACCCTGCCAAGGATGTAGAGCTGGTCCACTGTTCCACAGCCAGGACAAAAACCACCCTGCTCCTCCTGAATCTGAGGTTTGACTTCCCGATGGACCCTCCTCTCCAGCACCCCTGAATAGACCTTACCAGGGAGGCTGAGGATTGTGATTCCCCTGTAGTTGGAACACACCCTCCGCTCCCCCTTTTTAAAAAGGGGGACCACCACCCCAGTCTGCCAATCCAGAGGCACTGTCCCCGATGTCCACGCGATGTTGCAGAGGCGTGTCGAACAGGACAGCCCTACAACATCCAGAGCCTTTAGGAACTCTGGGCGAATCTCATCCACCCCGGAGGCCTTGTCACCGAGGAGCTTTTTAACCACCTCGGTGACCTCGACCCCAGAGATAGGAGAGTCCGCCTCAGAGACCCCAGACTCTGCTTCCTCATGGGAAGGCGTGTCGGTGGAATTGAGGAGGTCTTCGAAGTATTCTCCCCACCGACTCACAACGTCCTGAGTGTGCAGTGCCCCATCCCCACTATAAACACTGTTGATCGTGCACTGCTTACCCTTCCTGAGACATCGGACAATACAATGATTTGCAAATCATTGCATTATTGTTTTTAGGAAATAATCATTAACTTAGAATTTTATGGCTGCAACACGTTCCCAAAAAGTTGGGACAGGGTCATGTTTACCACTGTGTTACATCACCTTTTCCTTTTAAGAACATTCAATAAACGTTTAGGAACTGAGGACACTAATTGTTGAAGCTAGGTGGAATTCTTTCCCATTCTTGCTTGATGTACAGCTTCAGCTATTCAACAGTCCGGGGTCTCCGTTGTCGTATTTTACGCTGTATAATGCGCCACACATTTTCAATGGGAGACAGGTCTGGACTGCAGGCAGGCCAGTCTAGTAACCACACTCTTTTACTACGAAGCCACGCTGTTGTAACACGTGCAGAATGTGGTTTGACATTGTCTTGCTGAAATAAGCAGGGGCATCCATGAAAAGACGTTCCTTGGATGGCAGCATATGTTTCTCCAAAACCTGTATGTACCTTTCAGTATTAACGGTGCCTTCACAGATGTGTAAGTTACCCATGCCATTGGCACTAACACAGCCCCATACCATCACATATGCTGGCTTTTGAACTTTGCGTCCATAACAGTTCGGATGGTTCTTTTCCTCTGGCCCGGAAGACACGACGTCCACAATTTCCAATAACTATTTGAAATGTGGACTCATCGGACCACAGAACACTTTTCCACTTTGCATCAGTCCATCTTAGATGAGCTCGGGCCCAGAGAAGCTGGCGGCGTTTCTGGGTGTTGTTGATAAATGGCTTTTGCTTTGCATCGTAGAGTTTCAAGTTGCACTTAAGGATGTAGTGCCGAACTGTGTTTACTGACATTGGTTTTCTGAAGTGTTCCTGAGCCTACTATTTATTGTAAAGCTATTTAACCTCAACATTTTTTTGGAAATAATAAATTATTACTTTAAAAACTATGGGATGCTTATGCAGCAACCATTTTGTGCACTTTTCTGCACTGCCAATTTGAAATAATGTCCTGTTTTTTAATAAAGAGATGGAAACATAATTTTTAAAAATCCGATTAATCGAAAAACTAATCAACAGATTAATCGATTGTTAAAATAATCTATAGTTGCAAGCCCTAATTCCAATGGAATCTGTCAATTGGATCTGGTTCTAAGTATCAACCAGTTTTCGATTCCCACCTCTACTTGAAACAGCAACTCTAAAATGCAATTCTCTGAGATGCAGGCATAAATGATCCAATTTACATGTCAAATGGATGACAAAGTTGTTAAGATGATCAAGGGGAAAAGGGCTTACACACACACTTGATTGTTAAATATGTTTTTTGGTCAAAATAGTATTTGCTTGATGACAGAAATGCGACAGATTTTTTGTCAAAGTTCTTTACAACCTATTTGTCTGCAAAAACTACTGTGTGCTGTATTTCCACACACAGAAGTACACACACCATAGTATACGCGCATCCTTTGTGAAGGAACTCATTAGCTGAAGTGGGAGACTTTGGGTTATTTGGGGTCAATTCCTTGACCTGCAGGCATTTCTCTATCTCTCACTCTCGCTTGCTCACTTTGGCATGTGCATACACAAGAATCCGCCTGTGGTCAGCGTTATTTGATTCATATCCATTTTTTGTGCATATTTGTTTGGCTTGGCACTGAAAAAATGGTGGTAAGCACTGGTAGGTTTTAGTTTTCTTAAGTGATGCTTTACTGTAGTGTAGCGATACAGTATGTCTCAAAATTATTTGCACGTTTTTCAAATCCACAAATATATCTGTGATTCACATGTGTTTTTCCAAATCCATAAATAGTTTGCACGTGTTTTTCAAATCCACAAATATATCCACGATTTACACGTTTTTTAATGTTGTGTGTGCATGTATCATGACTTATCATTTTTAAGTATACAATTTTGCTTGTGAATTGTGGAAGGTGCGCTTGTGGATCAGCGGGCACGTGCATTTATTTTTGAGACAAACGTAATGCAGATTTGATCCACACGTGTACGAAGGACCTTACTCCATCCAGTGGGCGACAGTGTTTCTATCTCCGTTGATGACTTGGCTGCAAGTCATTTTTGTAGGAGTCCAACAGTCTATGGTCCGACCCTGCTGAAATTCCCAATAAATTGACGATGGCTGAACAAGTTTGACAACCAGCAGCCCCGTCATTAGTAGGTAAAATATAACGGAATCACCTTCCTTATTTGTCAGCAAGATACAAAAAACATCTTATTATTAGTGTTTAAATAATCTCTCTCTCTCTCTCTCTCTCGCTCTCTCTCTCTGTCTCGATTGACGCAATCTACATTGTCCCAGATTGTCGCACTACTAGTCACTTTAATCTGTATACATTCCTTGAAGTCTCTGCGCCCTTTGCACAATGGTCATTACACCGGACTATTGCTATATTAGTCATTCAAACTGCTCCAATTGCAAGAGGACTACGCATCTTTTCGCACAATTGTAAAAAAAAAAAAAAAAAATGTACCGGCATTACCAGATTACAAGCAACCTTTTATTGGTCAGTGTTTTTCTCAATGTCATTAGGTCTCAAAAGTATTCTCTGGCAATTGACTGTCTGTTGTCGTACTAGAGTGGCTCCAACTACCGGAGATAAATTTCTTGTTTCTTTTGGACATACTTGGCAAAATAAAGATGATTCTGATTCTGATATATGTATAGTCTATGCTCTCAACAGAGACAGCAACACTGCCGCTGAGCGGATGGAGGCAGGACCTTTCGACACGTGATTTATTTATTTTATTTTTATTATTTTTTCAACTTGAAACTGCGTTAAATTTACAAATATGCGTACCCGCTGATCCACAAATGCACCTTCAACAATTCACAAGCAAAATGTAATATTTACAAATGATAAGTCAACAAAAAAACGTGTAAATCGCAGATATATTTGTGGATTTGAAAAACAGGTGCAAATAATTTTTAGACATCTCTCCCCATACAGATCTGATGTTTACACTTTGAGAATTCATAGCAGTGACCATTACTGTTGTATTCTATATTCAGTGTTTACCAAAATTCAATTTTGGTCACTTTTTATAATGAACCAAGGGGTAACAATCTTAGAATGGTAATGTTTAGAGCAGATTTCTGTGTTTGCATTTTTTTTTTTTGATGCGTGCAAATCTCAATCAGAGTTATCGGTAATTAATTCACTAAAAAAGGTACACATGGTTTCATCGGACCGTGACAATACAGGCTTATTAATACTGATTTTATGCTCATGTCCTTTTTCAAGGACAATGGTTAGGGTAAAGTTGAGGACATCATGTTCATCTTGGATCAATGAACAGGCTCATCTGAGGATATACACAACAATCCCTTTGTTCTGGTTGGATTTGATTGTTTTCCCCTCCTGGTCAGATGCTATCTTAGAGGGATTTAATGTACCCAGAGTAGGCCTAATTGATAAACGAAGTACACTGTGTTTGGATCCAGTTTCTATTACTTTTGAAATACTTGCTAAACATTCCCTGAAAATATGGTAGATTTCGCTAAACTGCGTAGCGAGATCAGAAACACCAACACCATTCATTAGTCATTATTTTTCCTTCTGTTTTTCAACAGTGATGAAATTAGGCTACCTAATAAGACTTTCACTTGCACTTTTCACTTTCTTTGACGCCGTATACCGAGGCCTAATTTACAGCAAAAAAAAAAAAAAAAAAGATACCTGAAATACTGATTCATGCAGCGGAAAAACTTTATGCTGTGTGAAAGAAACCACGACTGACTGTTTTTGAACCTAAGCATAGCATTTTTGTTTGAAAATCTTGTTCTTAACCGAGGTTCCAGGAAATTGTGTTCTTGCTCGCAGGCTGTGGGCAGCTTCTAAGCTTGTCAAGCTTTCTTAGCTCCCCCTATTGGTGGTTGAATCGATACAAGACCTGATTCACATGGCATCCCATGAGTGAGGCTTGCGGATCGCCAGTTTCCATTGTATCTCTAGTTGCCAAACAGGCTTGCAAATAGGGATAAGTACCTGTTTCATCAACTAGAAGAGAGCACAATTCATTCACATTTTTTTCTTTTACTGAAACCAGTTTACAACATAGCTCAGTTCAATCTGCTAGACCGAAGAAGGAGTAGCGGTCAATGTTAAAATTTTGTAGCAGTGATGTAAAGAATTTTTTGGGACAAAAGTCTTGATTAATTTTGTGTCTCAAATCTAACTGCATATTTATATACATCACAAAGGCTTAGAAAACATTCTCCGAAAGTGGTGACATTTTCTGTGTTTATATCAAACCTCAGCAAGTCTCATGCTGCTCAAATTCAGCCTCAGTCACCTTGTTTGACCTTTTTGAATATCTTTCATTCTGTTGTTGTGACTCGTGACCTTCTTCCTGGCTACTAGCATTCAGGCAGGAGGGGTGGCCTAGGTGGAGGGCTCAACTTGGTACTTCCTGTCTATTACTTTGCTGACTTAATGAGTTTTGTACTCTGTGTATTTTTAAAGGTTGTGCGTAATTTGGGACTGATTGTAGGCCTATGTGTGCTTTTACTGCCCCGTATGATGACCTTTGACCCCTAGATAAGGCATTATTTCAAATGGTTCATAGGTCTCTCTAGTAATTTTCTCCGGTCCCTTTCTATACTTACCCAAAGCAGCAAAGTGGCACACTATTTGTCTTTCGTGCTCCATACTTGCTTTTGTAATGAACTCACACATTTATGGTAATTTGTTTAATTAGGTAAGTGAACGATCCTTGTCGCCAAGTTATCTTTATATTATTGGCACATTTTTAGAATATTGATTTTTCTCACTGTACAACAATCTGTATCTTTTATCTATTGTACTTTTAATTTTATTATTACTTTTTCCAGATGTATGGGCGCTACACCCAGGAGCTGGGGGTGTACGCTAAAGAAGAAGCAGCTCGACTGAGGGAGAGTGGGCAGAGGCGTTCGGTCAGTGAGCGAAGCCGAAACTTGGACCTGCTGGAATATGACAAAGGACGCTGTGCCAAATGTCGCAGTAAGTGTTAGAAATATAACTCATGGTTAGTACAGAAAAGATATGTTACACATTAGTCCTATATAGGCCTGTTGAGTAATAGAGAAATGACAGTTGTTAGAGTTGTATTTAGTTGGTTTTGAAAAATAGCCGTGTTGCTTCTGGAAGTGCATCCAGCGTAAAAACTGTGCCAAACAAATTACCCCTGATGGGAGGAGCCAAAAGCTACAGCACAAAATTCACGTTAATGGAAAAACTATATTCAATCAGTAAAAAAAAAAAAAAATGTCTATTATGTCAAGGTGGTGACTGTAATTAGTTGTAAAACATTTTTTATACAATTTCAATATTGTTTTTTTGTTACAGAATACCTGCAGTATATTACTGGTTCTTTTATAGAAACATGAGCATATCAAGATGAATCCAGTCCAGGGACAGTCAGACCAGCCAATGCAAACATAGCTGCACTAATGCAAAGATACTGATGAACTCACTAGGCTTTACACGATGAGGATTTTTGGGGCCTGATCAGCGAGTTTAAAAAAACAAAAAAAAACAAAAAACCAAAAACAAACAAAAAAAAACTATAACCGATCACAGATCCAATCACAAGATGGAGGAATGTGTCTATTTAAATGACCTGTTCATTTACTGTATATACTTGTGTACTTAATTGCTAAAAAAAATTATATGTACAATAAAAAATGTATCTTTGTTCCTATATTTATGCCAGTGAGGCATAGTGACAGACAGAACAAATGAATGGTGTTCTATTAGATGGGAGGACGTAAATAAAGTAATTAATGTATCCACGTTTTGTGACATTTTTGTTTGTTGGTGTGCCGTGAGATTTTTCAATTGTAAAATATGTTACTTGGCTCCATTAAGGTTGGAAATCACTGCTCTAGTCAGATCGTGTATTCTAATAATTCAGGTTAAACCGACATTACAACATGACATAAATAATAGGAGCCAACTTACTGTAGTTGAATTACTTTATTGCAATTAAATTACTTCACACACACCAAAGCTTTAGAGCATGATTCAACAGAACGCCAGCATGTTTACGTACAACCGTTAGTGCTAGCACTAGCTTGCTAGGCTACATAACATTTTGTTCCCTGTTTCCAAGCCGTATCATATTAAAACTACGTGAACATACCTCAAGCAAGCCTTAGACGAATGTCCTCTCCCGAGGACCGGTCACCACCAACACGCGTTTTTCCCCATTTTGTTCTTATAAACACATGGCACGATTCGTTATTGTTGTCGTCGCCATGGTAATGAGTGTATCTGGTCGCGTTTAAGTTGACAAGATGAAGCCCAGTGATCGTAAAAGACGGGATGTGGTGGTATCGGAATACAAGATTTTATTGCAGTTGTCTGACATAGTGCAATTGTGAAAGACCAAATTTGTCTTGTTGTCTGATCCACGCATTTCGTGTTGTCTGTCCCACACCGCCAACATGTTTTTAAAAAAAATAACTTTATTGGTGATCGGAAATTTACAATGCTACGTCAAAAGACACGTGACAAGGCTAAAAATAAACTAGCTTTTGGGTTTGAATATACTGTACACGACGGCAACGTGGAGTAAATGTCTTTTGCGGAGATCGGATCGGCGACTTATGACAATAAAGCCGATCAGCCAATAAGCATAAAATGCTAATTATCGGCCGATACTGATCAGGCCGATCAGATCAGTGTAAAGTCTAGTACTCACATCACTAGCCTGTGTGCTAACTTGGTCATCATCTGTATCACTTAACTTTCTGTTAATATGAAGGGTTACAAATAGTTTGTTGGTATTTTTTTAATCTGCACTATTTTGTACTGTAGGACATTCTGAGCAGTATAAATTCTTCAGATATCAGTTTTCCTTCTCTGACAGCATCAACTAGTATCTCTTTTGGCTTTCCTCTTAATTAGGGATGGTCGATATTGCTTTTTTTCCGACCGATACCAGTGCGAGTATTCATTCTTGCAATGCAGTGTAGCGCCAAGTACTGGTGAGGAGGACTTATTCAATGTCAGATATTTTTTCTTCCTCAGCAGAGCTGTCAAATGTGATGGAACGTCCATATTTTGTTATGGGAATCACTGAACGCTGACTCGTTACAGCCATAACACCGATTGTTCCAGATATTGGGGGCAAAAAAAATCCAGCGCCTGACATTATGACGCTGTGTCATAAATTCATTTGATGAAATAAACACTATATTGTTAAAAAAAAGAGAGTGAGACAGGAACATCATTGAACAGCTACTTGGGGCATGTTATTTTATTACGCCCCCCCTGGCTGCCAAGCCGCAGAGGCAAAATTTTTCTTTGCGTCTGGTGTCAACGCATTGGAAGTCACTAATAAAGTATATTATTATTATCAAGTATATTATTATTATTATCATCAATAAATATTTGTAATAGAAGATAAGAAGTCCCACAATGGGGGAATCTGTATCAGGAAATATAAATATAATATAAATAACAGGCAAGAGAAGGCTTCTATATAAGTACATTCACAAAATAGGAACCAAAGCTGTTGTCCATGCATAAACTATCCAGTGCAATCTATCAACAGGTTATTTGTTTCTTCACAAAATGAGGTGCTGAGTTTTAATTGACTTCTGAGATCTGATTCGTCTGATTTAATAGACGAGCTATTTTTATTTATTTTTATTTTTTAATTAATTATTATTATTATTTTTTTTTTACCCGAGTTGAAAACAGAATTGGTAAAAGCAAATTAATCCATATACACATTTTTTTGACGATGGCATGTCAAAATCTCATATACTTGATTTATATGAGTCAGGCTGCAACTGCTGCCGCCATTACAAGGTTGATGCAATAAAAACATTAAAATAAATATTGAAGCCATAATTTATTAACGATTACGGAGTAATGATTATGTAGTGCAAGTGAACAGTATGCAGAAATATTTCAGAATCAGAATCATCTTTATTTGCCAAGTATGTCCAAAACACACAAGGAATTTGTCTCTGGTAGTTGGCGCCGCTCTAGTACAACAGACAGTCAATTTGCAGAACACTTTGGAGACATTTTTATCCTATTACACAAAATATTGCAATAACTGTCCTGTGGTAATGTTCTTGACAAAATTTTGAAAATCGCTGTTATCTTGAAGGCTGCTACATGAACAAAAATAAGAGTTCTCGATTACAGCGGTTTCACTGTCTCACTCAAACACACAAAGGATGAAACAGGAAGTGGAATTTTATAGAAAGTTTAATTAAATCTACAAGGGAAAACTACAGGGAAACAATGCAGAGGGATTTTACTACAAAAAGAAAATAATAACAATGGTAATAGAAAAAAAAATAGGCATATGTAAAGAAAAATAGGACATAGTGTGTGGCTGGACTCAAAATGAGCGTGAAATGAGTTCAATCATAGTAATAGAGCAAAGTTGGGAATCGTGTGAGCTCGCTAACTTTAACACCAGATTACTATGCACCAATTTGTACTTTCCATTCATCACTGCAATGTTTTACTCACGACGTAGGTCACCGGGTTGGGTCTTTCTCAGTTGTCTCAGGAGGAACGGAGGCAGGTTTAGTTGAAGAAGATGCACAAAAAGTAAAAACCAAAGAGGTGCAAAAAGAAAGTTGTTGTCTTGTTGGCGGGGAGCTTGTAACCTTTCCTGCCATTTGAACTTGTTGAGGGCCTCGGTCTTGCTATCAACTGCAGGTTTTAACTGTTAAGAGTGCCAGAAGTGACTACCTGGGGGCCCTGCGGACAGATCAAGGCTGGGAAAACAGGTCGAAGCCGCATGGCAGGCTTCGGACAGCGCCCCCGTCGTGGTCCACGGTCGATTGTGCGCCATGGTGACACAACAAAGAAAAAAGAAAAGGGGAGGGTGGAGGGCTTGTGCAGCACGTCAGAGCCACGGGTTTAGGTAACTTTCAGCATGAAGTTGAGAAGAGGAGAGCGTGAGATGGCGGAAGCAAAACGGTTAAATGCACAGGGGGCGTGTCTATGGAGAAGTGGAGAAGCCCACACCCATCGACTTGAATTTAGTCTATAATTTGGCTCATAAAAATGGGTTTAAAAATCATATATTCCCAATTTTGTACTCTCTCACACTTAAGAGAGAAACTTGTTACAACTCTCCCGCAGGTGCTAAACTAAGGTTGATGTCAAACACAATGGCACGTTCAGAAGAAACAAATTCGGAAGGCAACCTGTAAAACACAATCATACAAGCATCACGGTGTACATTTAGAATATTCCTGAAGGTTAGTTTTGTTTATTACAAACGTGAGATTTCTTCCACGTCATTTTAATATCCACAGGCGGGGGGCACGTGCCATTGTTCAACAGTCAACAATAATTGACACCCTCACCCCCAACCATGCTGTGCCAGTCATGAGGAGACTTGCAAACCGTTTTATGACTTTAGATGATAAAAAACAGGTTTCCTGTGTCTCTTGTGAAAACAAACCGGCTGGTTGAGGTACAGAAAGCAGGAATGCAAAGGTTTATCATTTCTTGGGAATTGCCGTTGACAACCAGGCCATAGGATGTAGTCGCTACAGGTTTCTGCTGTTAAAGTTCATTATAGCTAGTTAATCTTAAATTTTTATATTAGCTATGAACTGTTCATCCGTCTAGTATTCACAGTTGTTAATGATATTTGTTGTAAAAGTGGTTGTCAGAATGTAAATTATTTTCAGGATATGTTGTGCTCTGCACGTTAAGTTTTTAGATCAATTTCTGATTGTAATTAATTACATTTGTAAACACAAAGATAGACTGTGTGAGTCAAGGGAGTTATATGTTTTAGTTAGGTGTTTCTTTGGTGTCTTGGGGTACTACTATGGGGGAAATTGATCAGTTTGTCATATCTTAGGATCTCGATGTCTCCTCTGTCACTGACTGCTTTCAGTTTTGTTTTTCAGTTTTATTTTTTGTTGGACTGCATCAATGTAATATTCGTTGTGGTTGGGGCCCGTCCTGCCGTCCACACAGCTCTCCAGTTCATCGCCGCTATTTGTTCTCGCCGCTCCGATCGCTGCGCTCTGCTTTCATTCCCGCCTTTGCTTGTTCTCGCTGCTCCGGGAAACTGCTGGGGACCAGTGACACGTTTCCCCGAAGGCTCCCTTGAGATACCACGAGGAACTGCCTTAGCCACAAACCCTCAAATGGTGTGGAAAGCTTACCGCGAAGGGAGGGTAAGTAACCCTCCCACTTGTCTCCCTTAGCTCTGTTAGAACCGTTTGGACACTCATTGCTGCATTTTCTTTCCCACCGGTGCGTGCTCTCGCTACTCGCTGGTTTAATTTTTGTCAAGAATTTTTTATGTGCGTCTCTGTCGTTTTTGGTATATTACAGCCTGACGTTTCAATTATTTTTGCTAATTAGTGATGTGTATCTTGTGGAAGCCTTTATACTTTTGTTCATGAAGTTTTCAGTAAAAAGTAGATTGTGATTCCTTCACAACTACACACTAGATCAGGGGTGGGCAAACCTTTTGGCTCAGGGGCCACATTGACTTTGAAAATTTGACAGGCAGGCCAAGCCAGGACCAGATGCTTACATAAAAAAAAAGAAAAGGCATTTTAGTGTTAATACTTAGATTTACTTTTAATGGGAACAGTGTTGTTTTGTTGATCACCTTTTTTTGCCAGTGCATCAAAGTCTGGTGTTAGTTTTGTTGTGGCAATTCTCAGAACACATCTGCGGTGTTCATCACTCAGCTGGAATCTGTAGGATGTTTTGTTGGTGTTCATCACACTAAAACTCTGTTCACACACAAATGTAGAGCCAAACACCACCAGCATCCTCTGTGCCATCTTCCAGATTTTTTGAAATTTGTCTGCCCCTAATGAAGCATAAAAGGCATCCATTTTGATAGTTGAACTTCTCTTTTAAGGCAGTATCACATTGGAGATCAATCAGTTCCATCTGCAGCTCCCGTTGGCGCTGTTTCAGAGTCTTGTGTGACTGTATCTTGGATGGCAGTGTGTCAAATAAAGGTATTTTGCTGAGCCTGCATGCTTGATTTTAACCGCTGGGCCATAGCCATCAGTTCCTGCGTTGATTGGCTGTTAGCATAATCAACATGCTTGGTATAAAAGTGACGGTTGATGTTATATTCCTCTAAAACCGCAATGGTTTCTTAACAAATTAGACATGCCGCCTTTGACCGGACTTCAGTGAAAAAGTATTTTGTAGTCCATTCTATATTAAACACTCGGCACTCACTGTTGACTTTTCTTTTCTTTGGCCCACTCAAGGTTGAAGAAGGGTTCAGCGCAGTAGCAGAGTAAAAACAGAACAGCCAAAGTCAAGTCAATGTATCACTGTAGCTACTACGCTACCTGATGGAACCACTCGGTATTACAGGACAAGGTCAAATGAATGTAGTCATGATTTTGATTATTTGTACGATTCTGTATCAATCTTTGGCGGGCCGGATTGAAATGATCAACGGGCCGGATGTGGCCCGCGGGCCCTTGTTTGCCCACCACTACTCGAGATCATTGCTGATGTCAATAAAAAGTTGCTGTGGGGACGTTTTTACTGCTCTCACAATATCTCTGATGTTGTTTTCCATGGTCTACCCGTAGAGTGTCTGCTACCTAGAAACCACTGGTTTATTTTTTCTCCATTCCATTCCAAATGGTTGCAGTGTTTTAATTTTTCCAGCTTCTCTCAGTTTCATGTTTTTCTTTCCCACAAATAGATGGCTCCGTCGTTTTCATGTTAGTTATCTCTCTAACAAGTATAAATGCAGTCTTCAGATGCAAAACCGAAATCTGAAAGGGAGTGTAGACATGTATATTATTTATACGTGAACAACAAAACACCTTGTCACATCAAAACACACCTTGTCACATCTTCTAATACATTTGCTATCACTATTTGAGTACTTTTGCTCCATAAAAATGGGTGAATCCAAACAAAGCTGACAATCCCCGGTGATAAAAGCACAAATGTTGAACTCAAACCCAAACATTTACAGTCCATCCATCCATCCATTTTCTGAGCCGCTTCTCCTCACTAGAGTCGTGGGCATGCTGGAGCCTATCCCAGCTGTCATCGGGGTGGAGGCGGGCTACACCCTGAACTGGTTGCCAGCCAATCGCAGGGCACATACAAACAAACAACCAGTTGCACTCACAGTAAGACCTACGGGCAATTTAGAGTCTCCAATTAATGCATGTTTTTGGGATGTGTGAGGAAACCGGAGTGCCCGGAGAAAGCCCACGCAGGCACGGGGAGAACATGCAAACTCCACACAGGCGGGGCCGGGGATTGAACCCGGGTCCTCAGAACTGTGAGGCTGATGCTCTAACCAGTCGTCCACCGTGCCGCTACATTTACAGTCTCCAGAAAAAAACAAAGGAATTTGCCTCACTGTCCCAATGTTTTTGGAGGTGTTTATGTGCATTTATATAATCATTTGAACTGTTATTTTATTAATGTCCTCCTTCAGTTAGTCACACTTGGTACCAAATACACAGTCACAGTTTGATGTGAGACCATCTCATGTGATCATGTGACCTAATAGGGTGGGGAATTATTTTTTCGCATAGGGCCCAATACGTTTGTATTAAAAAATAAAATCTTAGCTAATAAATTCACAATTTATAAACTGTCTGGGAGATATTAAAATTGGCTTGATGATTCATCCAGCCATCTATTTTCTGAACCGCTTTTTATTATGGTCGCGGGCGTGCTGGAGCCTATCCCAGCTGACTCTGGGCGAGAGGCGGGGTACACCCTGAACTGGTCGCCAGCCAATCGCAGGGCACATATAAACATATAACCATTCCCACTCATATTTACATCAATTTAGAGTTTTCAATAACCTACCATGTATGTTTTTGGGATGTGGGAGGAAACCGGAGTGCCCGGGGAAAACCCATGCAGGCACGGCGAGAACATGCAAACTCTATAAAGGCGAGGCCGGATTTGAACCCAGGTCCTCAGAACTGTGAGGCTGATGTGCTAACCAGTCGGCTGGCAACTATTTCAGGGTGTACCCCGCCCGCGACCCGAGTGAGGATAAGCAGTACTGAAAATGGATGGATGGATGTAGTTTTCAACTCCCTTGTTGTTTTGAGGCCCGCAGTAAAAATCCCCCCGTATTTCTGTTATACCGGTTGGCCAGCAGGGCGCAGCATTGCGCTGTAGAGTTTCTCATTCGTTCAATGGCACTTTGTCAAACTGTTCTAACTACCATCATTATAACCTGTTAACTAGTTCCCATGTTTAGTTTCCCATTATTTCATATGATGGAAGAAAAAAAATGGAAAACATCTCTTGACTAATAGAGGCTGAGAAAGACCATAGTTTCACCCCCAGACTGAATCTGAATGCATCCGCTTACCAAAACAACTTGGAGCATAGTTTGGTTAGATGGGTTTGGTGCGGAAGAACTTGACTGGCCTGCACATAGCCCTGACCCTTCAAATCCCCTTTGGATGAACGACAACCAATATTTTGAGTCAAGCCCTGTCTCAGGCCTCTGACTTAGCAATTGTCCTAGATGAATGGCCTAAAATCCCATAGACATAGAAAAGTGGAAGCGTAGAAAATGTAAAAAAACAAACAAAACAATGCATTTTTCCCCCCCTATATTTTACTTTCTGTCTGTAATGGATGTCTTTTGTCCATAAGAGTTTTCTGATTTTTCTTGTTCTTCATTGCCACAATGTCACTTCATTGCATTCAGTGGATGCTTGAAATAAGGAGCATGATTTACAAACCTCAATTCAATGAAGGTGGAACATTGTGTAAAATCTAATTATAAACAGAATACAATGATTTGCAAATCCTTTTCAACCGATATTCAATTAAAAATCATCTTACAAATTCTGCTCTGGTAATCAAACGTGAGCACAACTTTGCAATGTTCTCTCATTTACTAAATATAAGTAGTGCTGGATTTCACAATAAGAGCAAGTAAATTAAAAGAAAAAGTTATGTGTGTCCAAATAAAGTGCTGAAACTAAGAAATATAAAGTTTGAGTTTCCCCTTTTCTGTTCGGCATGTTGACACAACAGTGAAGTCTCAAACAATTTTACAGTACATAGTTTAATTTAACAAATCTTAACTGAACCGTTTTAGAGGTTGTGTTTGTTCAAAACCTTTGTTTTGGTTCATAATGGCGTTTCACATATTATATGTGCTTTTAATAAGAGCTCTCAGTGGAAACTTCCCACTTAACAGCCTTTGTGCATTTTGTGACATTAATACATTAGGTTCATGGCTGTGCATTTATGAGCTTAGACCAGCTGACTAGGAATAAGAACAAATATTCTTTGTAAGACTAAAAGATTTGGAACTGTTAAATTTGTTCAAATTAAAATGGAGAGAAAAATATTTCCATCATCTCCCTTCACCAAAACCCTACCCTGTTTGGGTACATGATGATCCATTTTACTCTTATTCCTCTCCGGCCATATTAGTTTTTCACCTCCATCCATCCATCCATTTTCTGAGCCGCTTATCCTCATAAGGGTCGCGGGGCTGCTGGAGCCTATCCCAGCCCTTTTTAAATGTATTTTATGTTTTACTTTTTTTTTTGGACAATTGTGCAAAACGATGCAGAGTCCTCTAGCACTTAGAGCAGTTTGAATGACTAATATAGCAATAGGTGTAATGACCATTGTGCAAAGGGTGCCGAGACTTCAAGGAGTGTATGCAGTTTAAAGTGACAAGTTGCGCGATAATCTGGGACAATGTTGATTGTGCAAATGTTGCAAATACTCTTCAGTCAGTGTGCAAGTGGGGCAGCTGCTACTCTGGAATGAGTGGCCAGTATTGGTCAACAATAACAACAAACAGGTAACCTGTTTCCAATTAACATGGTCAACTGTGGAATGTTCCAAACAGGTTTTTTAAAATGTATTTATTTTTTGTAGCTTTCCTCAACATTGCCAGTCTTTTGTTGCCCCTGTTCCAGTATTTCTGGACCATGTTTTAGGCATCAAATTCAAAATGAGAGAATATTTAAAAAAAAAAAAAAAAAAAAAAAAAAACGTTTATAACGTTAATGTATAATAACGTTTTTGTAGTGTATTCAATTGCATATAGGTTGAAAAGGATTTGCAAATCATCGTATTCTAGTTCACGTTTTAAGCAACATCTCAACTTAATTGGGTTGTGCTGTAGCTGTGTCTCATCGTTTTGAAGAGTTTAAGTGCAAAATATAGGGGATATAGCAAAAAGTAGCTGAAGTATGCAAACCTATTGGTTAATTTTGCCTCTGCCTGAATTCCTGCACCTAATACACAAAGCATTTACAAACTCGTCAAATATTTATTTCTTTGCTGTATCAACTTTTGCCAAAGCAAATCTACATCCATATGGTTGGCCTCTTCCGCTTATCTTTTCTTCCATCTGTCTTCAATCAATGCATTAATTAACCACCATATATTAAATCTTCTGTTGGTTTGAATGATTTTGGAAAGCATGTGAAGTATCCATTTTGTAATAATTACAGCGGCTGAAATAAGTATTTAACACTTCACCATTCTTCTCACTAAATATAATTACAAAAGTGCTATTCACCTGAAAATCTCACTAGATGTTGGGAACAACCAAAGTAAACCCATACATAAAAAAAAAGTAGAACAAGTAAACTCAGAAATTAAGTTGTGTGTAAAAATGTGAAATGACACAGGGAAAAAGTATTGAACACGTGAAGAAAGGGAGGTGCAAAAAGGCATGGAAACCCAAGGCAACACCTAAAATATATCAATAATCAAACAGCAATCCAGCCCCTTGTCAGTGCAAATGAAGATCAGATGGTTCAGTCCTAATTGATGGCCTACAAAAAAGTTTCATTGCAAAGGTGTGAGTCAAGACACATCTCATAATAGGTAAGAGCAGAAAGCTGTCTCAAGACCATCGCAAACTAATTGTTGCAAAACATAACGATGGCATTGATAACAGGCACATATCTAAGCTTCTGATCGTTCCAGTGATCACAGATGGGGCCGTAATACGTAAGTGGAAATCAGGTGCTACTCGCAGGATTTCTGAGAGGGTAGTGCAAAGAATAATCAGAAGAGTAGTCAAAGAGCCAAGGAGCACCTGTGGAGAGCTTAAAAAAGACCTGGAATTAGCAGGTACTGTTGTCACAAGGAAAACGGTGAGTAATGCACACCGCTGCTATGGCCTGTATGCACGCTCACCACGCAAGAACCCATTGCTGAAAGAAAAAAAAAAGCATATCAAAGCTCGTTTCAAGTTTGCTGAACAACATTTGGACAACCCAGTTAAATACTGGGAGAAAATAGTCTGGCCGGATGAGAGCAAAATTGAACTGTTTGGATGCCATAATGCACACCACGTTTGGAGGAGAAATGGCACTTCACATCACCCTCAAAACACCTTACCAACAGTGAAGTTTGGAGGTGGGAACATGATGGTGTAGGGCTGCTTTTCAGCAAAGGGTACTGGTAACCTTCACATTATTGAAGGAAGGATGAAGGGGCAAATCTACCGAGACATTCATGACAAAAATCTGCTGCCGTCTACGAGGATGATCAAAATGAAACGAGGGTAGACATTGCATCAGGATAAGGAAACTGGTTTCCTGGTTTCAAAGAAAAAAAAAAGAATAAAGCCAATCACCTGACTTGAATCGAATCCAAAATCTATGGAAAGATCTGAAACTCAAGGTCCATAAAAGAAGCCCACGGAACCATCAATATTTGAAGACTACTTGTGTGGAGGAATGATCCAAAATCGCATCAGAGCAACGCATGCAACTAGTTTCTCCATACAGGAGGCATCTTGAAGCTGTCATTGCAAACAAAGGCTTTTTTACAAAGTATTAAATAAATACCAGTTGGCGTGTTCAATAATTTTTCCCTGTGTCATTTCACATTATTACACACAACTTAATTTCTGATCTTATTTGTTCTTCTTTCTTTGTATGTATGGATTACTTGGGTCCTTCCCAACATCTGGAGAAATGTTCATGTCAAGAGCACCTTTGGAAATATATTTGAGAAAAATGGTGACGTGTTTAATACTTATTTCAGCCATTGTATAATTGTCGATTAGAGTTACTGTGTGTGAGGTGGCGTCACCTCTATTTTTTTATGTTTAAGTCCCTTCGAGGGGTGGGCTGGAAATGCATGTGGAAAGTTGTGACATCAGCAGCGCAAGTAAATGATAGTAGCCACGCACGCACACCCATACATACAGCCCAAGGTGATGAACTACAGATGCATCTTTTTCTCCCTCCATCGCAGTGTGCTCTCTTTCTCTCTCCATTCCCACAGTTCATTTAATTGGTTCTCAGGACACACACATTTATCCACAAGCAGTGTTTCACATCAGGTGTGATGTCAGTAGGAGCTCAACGTGGCGCCTGATGTTGCTATGGAGACATGCAGGCGCCTGGCAACTAACAGTTGCTTTTTTTTTTCAGGCAAGTAAGAAGGCACTGATCGATATTTGTGCCACTTCAGAGTGTATGTGCATGTGTGTGTTAATCTTGGTCTGTTGTTGTCAAGTGTTTTACGTAAGTGGTTCTGGCACTATCCCATACTGTATATAACGCTGTGTGTCAGCATTGAGAGAATCTTTGCTTCACAGCATTGGCTTCATTGATTTTGTCATCCGATGACATCAGGTTGAGCCAAGATACTCCCATAAGACTGCTTGCTGTGAAGTTTTAGATGATGGTGACGCCATTTACTTATGTCCCAAGTTGCCAACTGAGTCTAAGGTGTAATTCCATTTTATAGCTTGCGGTGCTAGGTGTTGGACAAATAAAAGGTGGCATTTGTATTTTTTTATTTTATTTTTTTTATGTTATTTTGAATACAAATGCACTGCTTAAGTATACTACCATACCATTATAATACAGTATGTGGCTTCAACTAGACCGTTCTCGGGTGTCTTTGACAAAACCGGGCCACCAGAAGTGCTGCTGGACGAACTGGGTAGTACGGGTGATGCCAGGGTGACAAGTGAGTTTTGAGTTGTGGGCCCACTGTAGGACTTCAGAACGTGCAGAAAACTGTACAAATAGGCAATCAGGAGGCCCGGTTTTGAGATCGGGTTGGTCTTTTTGAGCCTCCTTGACCAACTGCTCGATCTCCAACGAAGCAGGTGGACGGAAGAATGGGTTCGGGTTCTGCTGAACCGGAGGATGGTGAGTGAATACGGGATAGGGAGTCTGCCTTGGTGTTACGGGAACCGGGATGGAAGGAAAGACTGTAATTGAACCTGCTGAGGAATAGTGCCCAGCGAGCTTGTCGGGGATTGCCCGACAAGCTCGCTTACCTCCGTTTTGCGGAACAGAGGTAAGCGATGTTTTTGTGGTCTGTCCAAATGAGAAATGATTTTACAGTCCCTTCCAGCCAGTGCTTCCACTCCTCCAGGGCCCAGTCTATGGCCAGTAGTTCTCGGTTGCCGACATTGTAATTTCTCTCTGCTGGGGATAGGCGACGGGAAAAAAAGGCGCAGGGGTGTAATTTCTGGGTCGTGGGGTCCTGCTGTAAGAGGACAGCTCCAGCTCCGGAGTCTGAGGCGTCAACCTCCACCACAAACTGGAGGCAGGGGTCAGGATGCTGCAGAATGGGAGCATCGGTGAATACGGATTTGAGTTTATTGAATGCTTGAGAGGCTGCCGGGGTCCACTGAAAAGGGGAGGTGGTGGATGTGAGGCTGGTGAGGAGAAGTGCGACCTGGCTGTAGTTGCGGATGAATCGACGGTAGAAGTTGATAAAACCGAGGAAGCTTTGGAGGTCTTTCCGGGTTGCGGGGATGGGCCAGTCGGTGATGGCTTGTATCTTGGCGTTGTCCGGTTGTAATTGTCCTTTCGCAATGATGTAACTGAAGAAATGTGGTGGAACTTGCATTTCTCCGGTTTGACATGTAGCTGGCTCTCGAGGAGGCGCTGGAGGACTTTGTGTACATGGATGCGGTGTTCTTCGGGGGAGCGGGAGAAAATGAGGATATCGTCGTGGTATAGGAACACGAACTGATTCAACATGTCGCGGAGGACGTCATGAACGTTTGGAAAACTGCGGTGGCGTTGGTTAACCAGAACGGCATGACCAGATACTCAAAATGTCCGAGAGGGGTATTGAAGGCGGTCTTCCATTCGTCCCCCTCTCGGATACGGATAAGGTGGTAGGCGGTACGGAGGTCCAATTTGGTAAAAATGTGGGCGTCACAAAGGGGTTCAAACGAGGGGTAGATGAGGAGAAGTGGAGATTTATTCTTCACGGTGACATCATTGAGTCCTCTGTAGTCAATGCATGGGCGGAGAGTGGTATCCTTTTTCACCACGAAGAAAAAATCCAGCCCCGACCAGAGACAAGGAGGGGCGTATAAATCCAGCAGCCAAGGAGTCGCGAATGTAATCCTCCGTAGCGTTCTTCTCGGGACGGGAGAGGTTGTAGAGTCGGCTTTTGGGAAGTGGAGCTCCCGGCAAGAGGTCTATGGCACAATCGTACCGGTGGTGGGGGGCAGGGAGACAGCCTAGTTCTTGCTGAAAACTGGGGAGAGGTCATGATATTCTTGCGGAATTAGTGAGACGTCCACTGGGGCGGCAAAAGGTGGTGGGTCTTCAGAAGGTGTAAAGCAGAGAGCAGACGGTGGGAATGACAATGAGGGCTCCATCCTCTAATGAATAAATGCGTCCAATTTATGGCGGGGTTGTGAAGTCTGAGCCAGGAAATACCAAGTACTAGGGGGGTCTAAGGGGAAGGAATGACAAAGAGTGAGATATTCTCGCGATGATTGCCGGAAATGAGGAGTGTGATAGGGGAAATTATTCGGCCATCCAGGGTTGTGACTTTCTTAGGGGATGGAAGTGGTTGGAGAGGGATTTGGAGCTGGTGAATTATGGCTTTATGAATGAAATTGTCATCAGCACTGGAATCAATGAGGGCAGTGATGGGGGTATTATGTGTAGGAACTATAATGCAGGCGGGAACGGTCATGCGAGAGGGAGAGCTAGGGGGAAAGGAGTTTTGGCTCACCACGACGCTCTCGGGTCGCGGTGAGCCTGGTCTTTTGTTTGCAGGGGGCACGAAGAAATAAAGTGACCGGATTGATCGCAGTAGATACACAGCCGCTGGGAGATACGACGCTGACGCTCCTGTGGATCTAGACGTGTCTTAGCAACTTGCATAGGCTCTTCGGTGGCTACGGGTAATGAAGGGGGTGCGGAAGACGGTGCGGGAGGCGGGTGTGAAGCTGACGGCGTGGCGCTAGGAGTGGGTAGGTATTTACGCAAGCAAACCCCCCTCTCACGTGCTCTCTTTTGCAGTCTGTTATCCAGACTGATTGAAAGGGCGATGAGATCCTTGAGAGAGGAGGGCTCGTCTCACGTCAGACAATCTTATATCTTATAAGATTATTCCATAAGATTGTCCTTAGGTCTGAGGTGTGTGTCGATTTTAGGGCCCGAAACAGGTCAGGGCCGAAAATCTTAATTAATGAACGTGTTCAATATTTAAGACGAAAACTTAATGTGTGTTTGGGGAAAGCCAAGTCATGGTGCTGAGAATTGTGACGTGAAACGGAGCCAATCAAAGAGGCGCCCTGTAAAAAACAAAAACGAAACAAAAAACAAACATGTCCTACCCGATGTCGTATTTTGTATAAAAGTGGGTTATATGTACAGCAATATGTATTTTCCACACGAAGTATTTTTTTTGATGAGTGGTCGTGCCTCCAGTCCCCTCGGAAACACCACACGCATACCCGGAAGTGTCTGCTCGTCTATGTTTTTGTAAGATCACGTGTAATCACGCGAAACTTAGAGATCGGAACCAAATCTTTGTGTGTGGTGTCCTGTGTCAAGATTTTCGGCGCCCACCACACACAATAAACTGTTAAATTACTGATTTTTTTTTTTTTATCTTCATGTGTGGGGTATGTCACAGATAAATAATCTTTTAAGATTTGAAAAATCCTTGTGTCTAACAGGCCTTAAAACAGCTGTCTGGTATTCATGTTGGTTACACCTCAAACTGTTATAAAGGTTTTCTTTGCTGAAAGCTAAACCTGAATCATAAACTCAGCGTTAACCGTTCAGTGATATGTATTGTTGACTAGTCAGTGCAATAGGACATAGGGCAAAAGAAACATATCAGTCAGTCACATCTTCAAGTCACAAGAAAAATTGCTTAATTCTTACAAAAGGTGATGTCTTCTTATTTATGTATTTTTTTTTATATCCAGATTTTTTAAAATCTAAAATGTTTATCTTAGAAATTAACTGAACTGTGAAGAACTGTGAACTACTTCCTTCTTTGACGAGTGAACTTAGTTCAAAATTATGAACTATGAACTGATAGGGTTGGGCATCGAGAATAGAGAACAGATGGGAACCGGGAGTATTCCATTTCTCCATTCCGGTTCCCCCGGAAGAAGAATGCCCACGAAGACGTGCTTGTGCCCAAATGCGGCGACGAACAAGTGTTTCTTAACTTTGTTAAAATAGATGACCAGTCGCCTCAGTGGAATAAAAAAAAACACTTGGAATAAGATTATATTGTTCAAAGGAGGTTTTGGCAAAGTGTGGAAGTCTGACGTTCCCCCTCTCGCGCCGAGCCTCAGCCTACACTGCGCGGAACTTCAGTGACGTCAATTGGGTGAGTGTGAAACAATAAAATTTGTCTATACCACCATTGAGGCAGCTAACAAGTTAAATGGTGGGTTACACTCTTGTAATGATGGTTTTTAGTGTTTATTTTTGTCTTAAAATCAATGTAAGAGCTGATGACAGACACAAAAATATAAGATACATTATTTTACCATACTGGGAAGTAGAAACAGTCGCATTACAAGCTTAACATTGAGCTAAAACTTCACCGAAGGTCAAACTAGCAACTTTACATCACAATGAATTGGGACAAAATTCACATAAACGTTGTCTCACAGTATCACAAACATTAACCTTGTGCCTCATCGGTGGGTAGGTAAAGGAATCAGCGTTTTACAGAGCATTTGGTTCCATTCATTACTCTTTCTCATGCCGTCTCGTTTTACTTTCGTTTTCACCGGTGTCGTGTGACGTTACCTTTTGTGCCAAAATGCTGAGTTCCGGTGCATGCCGTTCAACACGAAAGGGTACATGTTTAAACAGGAAGTCAAGTTAAAACTTGCTTGCTAACTATTTTAACAATGCTAAATCAAATTTTTATATAAAATATTAATTAACAAATATTAAGTCAGTTGAGTTAGTTCCACACACATTGCCTTTTAGTTCATAGGTTTGATATCGATACTGGTTATAAAGAACCCTGAGTCAAATTTTAGTCTATGCTGCGGGCTGCTAAGAAAATTGAAATCTTTTTTAAATCATGCAAACTTTTTTGACCTTTTTTGATACTGAAGATCAGGATTGTCCTGATCCTACTAAAAGGGTGGATCAAGCAAGGATTGAAGGTTGATGTAAAGAGATGTTTGGACACATGATACATTGTACGGTATACTAACGCCAACACTCAGGCTAGAAAGAGGGATACGGGCGTCATTCAATTTGTTCTCTTACATTTTATCCTGGAAAACAGAACAGATGAAACCTTGAATGTCAGAGTACCAAATATGCATTAATTGCAATCATAAGAGCCGCCGTACAAGATCAATAAAAAAGAAACTACTCTTTCTTGAAGCTTCTTCTGAGGCAGTTCTTACTGTTGTAGTGGGGGTTTCTGTGGTCATGTGTGGAGAGGTCTTTGGGCTCTGCCTACTCCAAATTGAGGGAAAAGGTCTCCAACTCTCTTGACTCATTAGCTATCTGATGGAGTCTCAGTTTCATACAGTCCAGACTCACTACTAAGGCTCCAACTAATGGTTATTTGAATAATTGATTAATCTGTTGATTATTTTTTCAATTAATCGATTAATATATATATATATATATATATATATAAAATTTTATTTCCTGCGTTTTTTTTTTTTTGCCAAAATTAGGACATTATTTAAAATTGACAGTGCATAAAATACACAAACATCCACTGATTATGATTCAGTTACTGGTTTGCCAGTCTTTGGATTTTGGCTTTCACTGTGGTCTGTTGTGGCCTTCTGCTGTGTCCCCTCACACCTTTGAGTAAGGCATATGTGTCACTTTTCATAGTAATGGATGTCATATCCATCTTCTCTAATTCTGACAAAGCACACAAAACGCCGACTCCTTCTGATCCAGAATACTTTTTTTTTTGTAAATATTGGGCATATTGATATCATCTGGGCTGTACCAGTTGTTTGACTTTTTATCCATCCATCCATTTTCTGTACCGCTTATCCTCACTCGGGTCGCGGGCGTGCTGGAGCCTATCCCAGCTATCTTCGGACGAGAGGCGGGATACACGCTGAACTGGTCGCCAGCCAATCGCAGGACACATATATATATAAAAAAATAATAATAATTAAAAAAAATTACCGGCATTACCAGATAACTATTAACCCTTTATTGCTCAGTGACTGTTTTTTGTCAATGTCTTTATGTCTGAAAAGTGTTCTCTGTCAATTGACTGTCTGTTGTCGTACTAGAGCGGCTCCAACTACCGGAGACAAATTACTTGTGTGTTTTTTGGACATACTTGGCAAATAAAGATGATTCTGATTCTGATTCTGAACTACCATTCGCACTCACATTCACACCTACGGGCAATTTCGAGTCTTCAATCAACCTACAATGCATAATTATGAATGGTTGTTTGTTTCTATGTGCCCTGCGATTGGCTGGCAACCGGTTCAGGGTGCCCGCGACCCTAGTGAGGATAAGCGGTGAAAGAAAATAGATGGATGGATGGATGTTTGCTATCTGTTTTGTTGTACAACCACACATACCTGCTTGTGATAACTATGGTCTATGGTTTATCTGTCCTCCAGGGTCAGGGTATCCATATGTTCTGGAAGCACCAGCCCAGGACTTTATCTCTGGTAAACAAGTGAAACAAGAAATGTCCCTTTAACTTCCAACTTCATTAAACCTGCATTGCTGCTCACTAATATTTAATATGTTGGCTTGAGAAATGCTCCGTTTCCACTTGCTTTGGAACATAATAATGACATCCACACTTTAAACAAATTAAATGGCATTTGTCTTTAAATTAAAGCTCAGATAAATTAGAAGTACGAAAAGAAACGATGTGCGATAGAAAGTACAGCACAAATTTCAGTTAAGGTTTTAACCATCTCGACTAGGTAAAATAACACTTGGTCCCTACAAAGTCTTAAAATTAGGTTATTTCATATAACATCAGATAACAGCACATTATACCTCATCTTGTTTTTATTGACAAAGACATGGCCAAAACACAGAAGCAGTTGTTTGTGAAATAACAGTCACATCACTGGAATTTAGATGTTAACTTGCAGCCAGATGTGTCAAATGTGATGCCATTGCCCCACATCCACCCAATTCAGTTGAGTTTTGTATCGGTGCACAATTTTTGTGCTATTTCCATTGTAATCCCTTTTCAGGACCCTTTTGTTGGGTATATGGTTGCAGTACTCTATTATAGCAAGGTTCCTTTATTTATGGTATGGCTTGACAGGCTGATTTTAGTTGATTACTCAGCAAATAGTTTTCATTTATGTATTTTATTTTGCAATGGGAAGTAAAAACAGGAAAAAATAAAATAAAATGCGCTCTTAAAAATAACATGGATTATTTTGGAGAGAGGAATTCTTGCAATTTGTTTTACTTGGTCAGAGATAAGTTCAACTGGCACCCCAGTACTCTGCTCAATCTGTCTCGGTGCTGCTACGATGTCAGATATCACCTTTTTGTGTAGACAATCAGTGTTGGAAATGGAAGCCAGATTATGGTTCATCAAAACTAAATGAAAATGTATCACTTGTTGGGACTCTGTCTGATTCATTAAATGTGGCTTATTTGTCAGACCACATGGCCCAAATAATTCAGCATGACAATGATCCCAAGCACCCAAGCAAAAATGAAAAGACTTCAGGTGTTGTGATGGCTGACTGAAATACTGTGACTGGACCATGAAAGAGCTATACATGAACAATATCTGCTGCTTAAATACCTAGTAAGTAGAGTGGGACAAAATGTCTTTACAATATGAGAGCGGGATAATGTCATTAAAAAAATAAAAAAATAAATACAATGTTATTGCAGCTGAAGTTGTACATTATTCACACACTGCTTCTACATTTTGGCTTCGTTTTTTAATACATTACACCTCATTATATCTTAGGTTATTTTTTAAGACCAAGTAAGTATTACTTACAATTTTTTTTTATCATGTCCTCATTCAAGGTGTGTTAGTAACATTCCAAGACTGGTGTTACAAATGAGAGATTTCAAACCCAAACAACAAACTCCGAGTTTTCCCCTTCAATGTGGGCCAGGCGATCAACGAACATGTCTGAGATCCTGCGGTGTTTGCTTCGTTCAGTGCGTGAGAAGAGGCGAAAATTGCAACAAGACAACTCGTGGCTGCTTCACCATGACAATGTGCCTGTTCAGTATGCCCTGAGAAGGCTGGGAAAAGTGTGTTACACCCCAGGGGGATCACTTTCGACAGGGAAAACTTTGGTATTTCTTATTTGTGTCATGGACAGGACCCAGAATGCACGACTCCAATTCAAATGGACAGTTTCAAAAAGAGAGGTTTAATAAACGGGCAGAGGTCGGTACACAGGCAGGCAATCCGCAAAGGCAACAGTATCCAAAAAACGTGAGGGGAAAAAAGGCAAGGTCAATAATCAGAACAGGGTCTAGGCTTACGATGAGTCGTTGACGTGGAAACAAGGAATGCTGAAACGTGACAACAAAGTCCAACAAACTGTCGACCAGAAAGAATGAGACACGAGGTTAAATGCATGGTGTAATTAGGGTAAACGAGGCCCAGGTGGGGAAGATGCTCTCGGGAGCAGGTGTGTCTAAGACAGGGAAGACAACAACCATAACACACACCCATGACAATTTGAAATACATCTTTTGTGACACCAGTCCTAGAACCTTTCTGACACACCTCATATATAAAACCTGACAGTACAATTTTTAGTTATTTTTTTATAATTTGATTTTAGGTACAAAAAGGTGTTTACCTCATGCCTCTAACAATTTCACAGGTAACATAAAAAATATCTTTCTACCCAATCTCCATAGTGCTTCTGCTGTGTGTTGACTAACGTCCTCATCCTGGCCTTATTACAGCTTGCCCCAAGCGCTAATGGAAAGAAATAAAGAACTCTCAATGTCTTTCGTTTTGTGTGCATGTGAGAGAGAGAGAGAGCGCGAGAAAGCGAGAGAGAGAGCTATGAATGGTCCGTATTAGGCCTAAACTGCAGACACCTATGATGATCAATGCATCCCATGTCTCCATAAGAACAGACAAATGTGCCAAGGCTACACACAGGAATACAAATGTATACTGTATTTACAATATAACCACTAAATATATATAATGTAGATTCTTCCATGAACTGTATCCAGAACCTGAGAAAAGGAGCTGGTAAATATGTTTGTTCTACAATGCTGTGAGTCCCCTCACCCCCTTCCATATATATGTAATCACATAGGCTAAATGTCAGTAGCGCCTTGTACGGACAACAGTCGTACAGTAACGAAATTCTTTTAAAGGTGATAAGGCATGATAAAATGTAATTCAATCCACATATGTCTGCAGAGGATTGCAATTGGTGACACTGCAACAGCAGAGATGAGTAGTTGGGGTTTGGTGTGTGGGTGAGCAAGAGAGTGTAAGAGTAAGAGTAGGGAGCAAAAATGGCTGGATGTATCGCAGGAAAGGGAGGGGGAATGATGGGGCAGTTGATGGCAAAGGTCTTAGGATTTGAGGTATAAAATGAATGCTGGAAGAAAGAGAAGATTTAATGAAGACACAGGCCCCTGGCCTTTTGGTCCACTAGGCTTTAATCCAGGGAATGAATTGACTTACTTTACAGTGGTCTGATTGGAGTTTTTTTGCACATTAATCACACAGCCAGTGAGGAACATTTTCATCAAGCACATATACTGCAAACTTTTATTTGGTGGACACCCGTTTTTCTGTTTTGCCTCACATGCTGTGTGGCTTACACAGGTATTCTGGCAGACGTCAATGGGATGTACACTGTGACTGTAATTAGAGTGGAATCTCTTAGGACAAACACAGTTTCTCACTGATTACTGGTTAAACTCAGATTTTTTTTCTTTTGGATTTTGGAACAGTTTGTCCTACAGAAAAATATCAATATAAAAAGCAGTGAAAAAAGTATTTGACCCCTTCTCAAGTTTTGTTTTTGCATAGTTTCCCCACCTTAATGCTTAAAATCATCAAACATGTAAATATCAGAATTGAATAGCCCAAGTAAACATAAAAGGCAAATTTTAAATGGTAATTGTTTTTATTAACTCATTCACTGCTAGCAGTTTCCTGAGCAGGGAAGCCATAGACTGCATTTTCGAGCAATTTCACTGATTTTTCAACCCCCACAGAATATTATGTACTATGACGATGTAAAAAACAAAACCACCAAATGAAAGATCAGACTCTCTTCTTTCATCAGAAAAAAAGTTTGTCTCTAGCTTATACTGTTCTTTAGTAATCACCAGTTAAATATAGGCTACTTTCAGACAAATCTGTTTCTGGAAGAAAAAAAGGGAGAAAACAGCCTTTTTGTGAAAGCAGACATATAAACCAGAACAATGACTTTGACACCAATATTTGTTTACTTTTGTGAAAATCTCAAACATCTGAACATAAAACAACACTGAGAAAGTACTTTTGACAGAAAAATAATTTATTTACTGTACAAGTATAACTATGTACAGAATTTACATTGGACAACAATGCATGAACAAATGAGACTCCCACACTTGCCCTTTTTTCCTCCAAATTCTCCTCCTCTACCGTGTGCTCAATAGTCTGTTTTTATTACCTTGCGCATAAAATCTA
Source organism: Phycodurus eques (assembly GCF_024500275.1). Taxonomy (NCBI): domain Eukaryota; kingdom Metazoa; phylum Chordata; class Actinopteri; order Syngnathiformes; family Syngnathidae; genus Phycodurus; species Phycodurus eques. The sequence continues at coordinate 5,242,274 of NC_084531.1, forward strand.
GCAAAATGTTATCCACATATGGATTTTATTCTTCTGTTGGCAGTGAATGGGATTTTGTGTGGTTGTCATTCTCCTTGAAACCAGTCATTACTTCTGCTCAAAGCACAACCTGTGCAGTTTAGAAATATAACTATTACTATAAAAATACATTGTTGAAATTGCTGTCGTGGGACATGGAGGAAAAAAAAATTTCAATTACCTTTTTTGTCTGCACTGCATACTGGGATGGGAGTCGAACGTCTTCGTCGCAATCGTAAAAGACGTTTGACTCGCGGGTGTTGAATTGATGGACGATTCATATCAGTACTGGCAACGGATGTTATATTGTAATGTGAACTAGTGAGACTAAATTATGTTTTTATGTAACAAGGATTGAAGGAGCATGTTTGCTTGCTAAATGTAGCTAAAGCGAGCTACAAACGAGTTACCTTCAACGGACTTCGTCGATCTTCATCGGAGGAAGCTCGTGATGAAGCTCGGCAAGCGGCCGAGACCATCTCGCCATATGTATGGGCCGGCATTTTGCATGATCGCTTTGCAACAAAGCGATTGGCTCGGAGCGTCAACCTTATTTCCCCGCATGATCTAAGGCGTCATTCCTGCGGTCGCATGAATTTTTTTCTTGCCTTGGCACAATAAATTTATAGTACCGAAAGTTTTTTTATTTTTTTTATTTTATTTTTTTTAAAGATTTTTTTCCATTTTGTCTTCTCTCTTTTCCGCCATTATGTTTGTCTGTTGTCCATTCCTCATTGCAGTTATACAGAGGCTTGACGATCACACACAAACTGCACAAGACCTCCCCCACCCATCCCCGGTAAACGGCATTGACGTCTTTAGACCGACTTTCGCATGTAGCTAGTGTGTTACACTGTATTCTTGCTCGTTAGCTGTGCATGGTGACTGCAGTTTGAGTCTCACGCAATTGACGCTTTGAAAAGAAGTTGGGATTAGATGCAGCAACTTGCGTGTGGAAGTTCCACATACCTGATTTTGTTACTTCTGTCAGCTGTTGCATCATCAATAAACACCAGTAACCCAGTTATAACAGCCATTCTGTACAAGGAAATAATCTGCTTTCATGCACTTCAGTTGTCTTACTGAGTGTTACTGCAAAAATCAACTCAATACTTAAGAACTGAAGGCAAAAAACAACAACAACCATGCGAGTGTCCTTATCTCAGCCCAATAGAGAATTCTTTTTAGATGAGAAAAATGTAGCGGCAGCTAGATCCACAAAAAAGAAGCAACTGAATACATCCATCAATCAGTTTTCGAAACCGCTTGTCCTCTTGAGGGTCACGGGTCAGCTGGAGCCCATCTCAGCTGAGTTTGGGCAAGAGGTGGGGTACACCGTGGAATGGTCTGACAGCCAATCACTGGCACATATACAGACAACCATTCATACTGACATCCACACCTATGGACAGTTTAGAGTCATCAATGAACCGAGACATGCAGCTTGAATGGAATTAAAAACAAAACATAACACAAATTTATGTATGAATCTATTCTAATAGATTGGCCCATGAAGATTCACAATTTTCTACTGTAGGTCATGGTAATGAACAAAACTTAAATAAATGGCAACTGGACTTCTCGTTGGTTGCTGGAAACATTTAAGTTGTAATCCAAAGGGCTTCTAAATTTCAGCTACTTTTCAATTAAGGTGAAACATTTTCAACACGATCAGTTGTCCTTTTTTGCCACTTTTGTGGATTAATGGAAGTACATGTTCGTACATTTGACAAGCAAGGGTGTTCAATTTTAGCACACTGGGTGTCCCACAGGTAGGATGTGACCTAGAGGTGATAAAGAAATTCTGGAAGGAGCTAGACAAAGTAGTTCTGAGCATCCCAGACAGAGAGAGAGTCGTAATTTTTGCAGATTGTACTGTACATGTTGGTGAAGGAAACAGGGGTGATGAAGAAGTGATGGGTATGTTCGGCATCCAGGAAAGGAACTTGGAGGGACAGATGGTGGTAGACTTCGCAAAAAGGATGTAAATGGCTGTCGTGAACCTGATGCCCGAGCCATCTCATCTGGCTCCTCCTTGATGCGGAAGAGCAGCGGCTTGACTCTGTGCCACGTCCGCATGATCGAGCTTCTTACCCTATTTCTGAGGGAGAACTTGGATACTCGGGCTGCACGATATATTGTTTGAGCATCGTCATTACGATGTTCATGTGCACAACAGTCACATCGCAGGATCCGCCACGATGTTGGTTTACTGTATTAATAAACAGTCAATCAACTGTAATATTATTAAGTGACCAGCAGAGGAACCTGTTTGGACATGCTAATAAGCTTGGCACCGATGTTAGGGTAAATTATAATGCTTCAAACAACACACTGTGTGGCCCAGAGTGTTTTATACTTATCTCCTTGTATGATAACTAAATGAGGATATGGGAAAAATGTTGCTGCATTTACTGTTTTGCTCTTTAGAATAGAACACCGCAGCTGCCTGAGTGTACGAGAAGCGTTCAGGGACACTGCGTAAATGAGAGTGAATATGTTCTTTTATAATTTAAAAAATGGATTACTAGGAACATTATTTGTATCAGAATGATTTTGTTAAAACACTGTACAATTACACTTTGATAATATGGAATCTATTTAGTTTTTTAATGTAAGAGTGGATAAGATAAACTATTTTGTTAATATTATTAGTGGTTATGTCCCACAGGTAGGATGTGACCAAGCGCTAGAGAGCTAGACGAAGTAGTTCTGAGCATTACAGACAGAGAGAGAGTCCTGATTTGTGCAGATTGTACTGGACATGTTGCTGAAGGAAACAGGGGTGATGAAGAAGTGATGGGTAAGTTTGGCGTCCAGGAAAGGAACTTGGAGGGACAGATGGTGGTAGACTTTGCAAAAAGGATGGAAATGGCTGTCGTGAACCCTTTCTTCCAGAAGAGGCAGAAAGAAGATCTATAGAGGTGGGCAAGACAAGGATATAGATGGGAAGTATGTGCAGCAGGTTAGGGTGATTAAGGACAGAGAAGGAAATGTGTTGACTGATGCCAGTAATGTGATGGATGCCAGTAATGTGCTGGATACATTGAAAGAATACTTTGAGGAGTTGATGAATGAGAAAAATGAGAGAAGTAGCAATGTTTAGTAAGGGGGAAGTTAGAAAGGCACTAAAGAGGACGAACAATGGAAAGGCACTTGGCCCTGATGACACCTGTGGAGGTATAGAAGCATCTAGGATAGGTGAATGTGGAGTTTTTGACCAGTTTGTTCAGCAGAATTCTAGCAGGTGATAAGATGCCTGAGGAATGGAGGAAAAGTGTGCTGGTGCCCCTTTTAAGAGCAAGGGGTTATGTGCAGAGCTGAACTATAGAGGAATAAAGTTGATGAGCCACACAATGAAGTTATGGGAAAGAGTTGTGGAAGCTAGACTCAGGACAGAAGTGAGTATTTGTGATAGTATCGGTTCATGCCTAGACAGAGTACCACAGATGCATTTTTTTTTGCCTTGAGGGTGTTGATGGAGAAGTACAGAGAAGGTCAGAAGGAGCTACATTGTGTCTTTGTAGCGAAAGCCTATGACAGAGTACCCAGAGAGTAACTGTGGCACTGCATGCGGAGGTCTGGAGTGGCAGAGAAGTATGTTAGAATAATACAGGACATGTAAGAGGGCAGCAGAACAGTGGTGAGGTGTGCTGTAGGTGGTGACAGAGGAATTTAAGGTGGAGGTTGGACTGCATCATGAATCAGCTCTGAGCCCCTTCCTGTTTGCAGTGGTGAGGGATAGGCTGACAGATGAGGATCTTCGCAGATGACATTTTGAAAGCAGGGAGCAGGTGGAGGAACAGTTAGAAAGGTGGAGGCATGCACTGGAAAGGAGATGAATGAAGATTAGCTGAAGTAAGACTGAATATACACGCATAAATGAGAGGGGTGGAGGGGGAAGAGTGAGGCTACAGGTATAAAAGATAGTAAGGGTGGAGGACTCTATCGAAATATTTGGGGTCAACAGTCCAGAGCAATGGTGAGTCTGGTAAGGAAGTGAAGAAAAGGGTCCAAGCATGTTTTTGACGTGGTACTGTAAATATCTGACCACCAGTAAAGTTATTTTAGAAAAAAACAAACATGGCAGCGGTGTGGGACAGAAAACACATGTAATGCGTGGATCAGACTACAAGACAAATTCGCTCTTTCACAATTTTACTGTCAGACTACTGCAATAAAATCTTGTATTCCGATATCACCGCATCCTGTTTTCTACGATCATTGGGCTTTATCTTGTCAACTCAAATGCGATCGGATACACTCGTTATTATGGCGAGAACAACAAGAGTGGATTGCGCCAACTGTATTACAAGAACAAAATGGGGGAAAATGTGTGTTGGTGGTCACCAGTGCTCGGGAGAGGACGTTCGTCTCAGGCTTGCTTGAGAGGTATGTTCACATTCTTTTAATACGATACGGCTCGCAAGCAGGCAACAAAATGTTATGTAGCCTACCAAGCAAGCTGCATTGGATATGAAAAGTAAACCCAACCCTGTTCAAATGCCAGGGATTTTTTTACGTATAAGAATGAGATAAAGATAAATCATTTTAAAACTTTTTTTCCACTATTGTGTTCAATAACCTGTACTGTATGTATAAGTTGTATGTGCTGTATGCGATCTTTGAAGCTGAGCATGCTGTCTTCTTGTCTTGCCTTTAGTTTGCACGGTTCGCTGCCAGAAGTTCCTGATCTCGAGGGTCGGGGAGGACTGGATCTTCCTTATCCTGCTGGGTCTCCTCATGGCATTGGTCAGCTGGGTAGTGGATTTCTGCATTGCCATCTGCCTACAAGGTGAGACATGTTGAACAGCTAGACATAAGGAGCAATAGTGAATTTGTGTTTTCTTAATGCATGTGTGCATGTAAAGTCCATAGAGCTATCACTTTGACATGATACAATCTTTATAACTAGCATGAATGGTCTTTGTTTTATAATAGTTTGTTTAATTCTGGTGTTGGTTGGTGTATGTGTTTCCACAGCACAGAAGTGGATGTATGGCGGCCTGGACAGTAACGTTTTCCTGCAGTACCTGGCTTGGGTCACATACCCTGTAGTCCTCATCACCTTCTCTGCTGGCTTCACTCAGATTCTCGCGCCGCAGGCTGTTGGTACGATTAATTAAACACAAAAATCAGGAAATGTACAAGTAAATGCAATTTTCTGGAAAATTTGCTGAGAATATACTGTGTTTACTATTATGGCATGGCACATAACTAGGAGGCTATGTAACTTAAGATCTTCTGTATTGCTATTTGAGATTATCCATCACAGTGAAATAAGGTATCATCCCACCACACACTAGTGCTGCAGTCCTATCTGCGACCTCTTGCATGAATCCCTCCTTCACAGGGTGTAGCATTGCCTTCCTAATTCACATAATATAGATAGAAACCAACTTCTATGTCATGTCACTGCTCTCTTGTAGCTGTATACGCCGTAACAGAATATGACAGGTTTAAATAAAGGGAGAAGAGAGAATAATTCTGCCATAGCGCTATGAAATTCATATGAATCTGATTGTACTAGAAGTCAAGCTGGATTTGTGTGTGACTCTGGAGTCCTGTTCGTTAACAGTTTGATTTCTGCAACAATATGAGCACAATATTCTTTGTTACTTTAAAGTACAGTGCAATATAGGGTGTCCAGTCTCTCCCTTAGAGATAGGATGAGAAGCTTGGTCATCTACGGAGGGGCTCAGAATTAAGCCACTGGTGGATGAGTTTTTATTTTTCCACATGCTTTGCTCCCTTTAGGTTCAGGTATTCCAGAGATGAAGACCATCTTGCGAGGAGTGGTGCTGAAGGAGTACCTCACCTTCAAAACGTTTGTGGCTAAAGTCATCGGCCTGACTTGTGCCCTGGGCAGTGGAATGCCGCTGGGCAAGGAGGTAACACTTACACACTGAGCCAGACTAGTCAGCCCCGAATAACAACTGTTAGGTCAAGTCCAGTCATTAGAAATTGACATAGGGCACAGTGGAAACAGTGTAAGAGCAACTGTTGTTGGAGTGGGTAAACACAGTATTATAAAGGCACTCCGCCATAGGTGAACAATTCTGCACATATCTGTCTGACTCGTTTGATTGGAAAAACTCATGTGGTGGGTCATCTAGAAGCACTCTAGCCAGGAGGCTTCTGGAAAAAGAATCCACTATCTGATTGTCAGAATTCTCCTTGAGTATTGGAATGGAAGTGTGGTGTTCTTTGTTGGCACCTTACAACTTTTCATCCATCCATCCATCCATTTTCAGTCCGCTTATCCGAGGTCGGGTCGCGGGTGCAGGAGCTTTAGCAGGGACGCCCAGACTTCCCTCTCCCCAGCTACCTCATCCACCTCTTCCGAGGGGATCCTGAGGCGTTCCCAGACCAGCCGGGAGATGTCGTTTTTCCAGCATGTCCTGGATCGTCCCCAGGGTGTTCTCCCGGTGGCACATGCCTGGAACACCTCATCAGGGAGGCGTCCAGGAGGCATCCTAATCAGATGCCCTAGCCACCTCATCTGGTTCCTCTCAATGTGGTCTGAGCCCCTCCCGGATGACCGAGCTTCTCACCCTATCTCTAAGGGAGAGCCTGGACACTCTGCGGCGGAAAGTCATTTCAGCCACTTGTATCCGGGATCTTGTTCTTTTGTTCACGACCCACAGCTTGTGACGATAGGTGAGGGTAGAAACGTTGATCAACCGGTAAGAGAGCTTCGGCTTTCGGCTTAGCTCCTTCTTCACCACAAAGGACCGATACAAAGTCTGCGTCACTGCAGACTTGCACCGATCCGCCTGTCGATCTCCCGTTCCATTCTTCCATCACTCTTGAACAAGACTCCAAGATACTAGAACCACTCCTGGAGAGGGCACACCACCCTTTTCCGACTGAGGACCATGGTCTCTGATTTGGAGGTGCTGATTTTGTGTAGAGCTGGACTCGGGATCAATGTCCCCCGCCTCCTCTGGGACGTGGGTGTCGTTCTACATGAGGTGGGTGGTGAAGTTCTGCCGGAGGTGGGAGTTGAAACGTCTTCTGACAGGGGATTCTGCCAGACGTTCCCAGCAGACCCTCACAATACGTTTGGGTCTGCTAGGTTGGACCGGCATCTACCTCCACCATTGGAGCCAACTCACCAGCAGGTGGTGATCAGTTTACAGCTCCGCCCCTCTCTTCACCCGAGTATCCAAGACATGCGGCCACAAGTCTGATGACACGACCACAAAGTCTATCATCGAACTACAACCTAGGGTGTCCTGGTGCCGAGTGCACATACGGACACCCTCATGTTTGAACATGGTGTTTGTTATGGACAAGCCGTGATGAACACAGAAGTCCAGTCACAGAACACTGCTCGGGTTCTGGTCGGGGGGCCCGTTCCTCCCAGTCACACCCCTCCAGGTCTCACTGTCGAATGCCCACGTGAGCATTGAATTCCACCAGCAGAAAAATACTTTTTGCAGTTATTAAAAAAGATAAGTGTTCAGACCCTTTGCTGTGGCACTCATATATTTAACTCGGGTGCTGTCCATTTCTTCTGATCTTCCTTGAGATGGTTCTACAACTTCATTGGAGTCCAGCTGTGTTTGATTATACTGATTGGACTTTATTAGGAAAGCCACACACCTCTGTATATAAGACCTTACACCTCACAGTGCATGTCAGAGCAAATGAGAATCATGAGGTCAAAGGAACTGCCTGAAGCGCTCAGAGACAGAATTGTGGCCAGTCACAGATCTGGCCAAGGTTACAAAACAATTTCTGCTGCACTTAAGGTTCCTAAGAGCACAGTGGCCTCCATAATCCTTAAGTGGAAGATGTTTGGGATGACCAGAACCCTTCCTAGAGCTGGCCGTCCGGCCAAACTGAGTAATCAGGTGAGAAGAGCCTTGGTGAGAGAGGTAATGTAGAACACAAAGATCACTGTGGCTGAGCTCCAGAGATCCAGTCAGGGGATGGGAGAAAGTTCTAGAAAGTCAACCATCACTGCAGCCCTCCACCAGTCGGGGCTTTATGGCACAGTGGCCCGACGGAAGCCTCTCCTCAGTGCAAGACACATGAAAGGAGTTTGCTCAAAAACACCTGAAGGACTCCAAGATAGTGAGAAATAAGATTCTCTGGTCTGATGAGACCAAAATAGAAATTGCTGGCCATAATTCTAAGTGGCATGTGTGGATAAAAACCAGGCACTGCTCCTCACCTGTCCAATACAGTCCCAACAGTGAAGCATGGTAGTGGCAGCATCATGCTGTGGGGGTGTTTTTCAGCTGGAGGGACCAGACGAATGGTTTCAATCGAAGGAAAGATGAATGCGGCCAAGTACAGGGATATCCTGGATGAAAACCTTTTCCAGAGTGCTCTGGACCTCAGACTGGGCCGAAGGTTCACCTTCCAACAAGACAATGACCATAAGGACACAGTTAAAATAACAAAGGAGTGCCTTCAGAACAACTCCGAGACTGTTCTTGAATGGCCCAGCCAGCACCCCGACTTATACCCAATTGAGCATCTCTTGAGAGACCTGAAAATGGCTGTCCACCAATGTTCACCATCTGACCTGACAGAACTGGAGAGGATCTGCAAGGGGGAATGGCAGAGGATCCCAAAGCCATGTGTGAAAAACTTCACACGTGAAAAAAAGCATCATTCCCAAAAAGACTCATGACTGTGTTAGCTCAAAAGGGTGCTTCTCCTCAATACTGAGGAAAGGGTCTGAATACTTATGGCTGTGTGATATTTCAGTTTTTCTTTTTTAATAAATCTGCAAACATTTCAACAATTCAGTTTTTTTTTGTCAATATGGGGTGCTGTGTGTACATTGATGAGGGGAAAAAAATAACAAATGATTTTAGCAAATGGCTGCAATATAACAAAGAGTGAAAAATTGAAGGGGGTCTGAATACTTTTCGTACCCACTGTATGTTCAGGTACAGGTCCACAGAAATGAGCGAGAGCAACAAGGACAACTCTCTTTTGATTGGAGACACTTTTTTATACCCAGTGAGAGGCAAACAGATATTTTGGCAAGTGTATGCAACATGATCATGCAGATGTTTATGTTAAAAGAGAGGGTTTTTTTCATGGACTTGTACACTGTCTTGTCTGATGACAGACAGTCCCTTCCATATTTGTTGGAGCAGTGAGGCCAATTCTTGTATTTCAACTGTATACTGAAAGTTAAAAAAAAAAAAAAAAAAAAAGGCTTTGGGTTCGAGAGCAATTTTTTATTTTTTTTAACCAGGCAACAAAACTTAGCAATATTTGTAACAAAGACCACATTTGTAGATGAGCAAAAGCATTGGAACAGGTAGACCTCAAAGAGAGTGTAAGATTTAGTTTTAAATCTTTTTTTTTTTTTTTTGCAATAACTGCCTGTGACTGCATTGATGGCAGCAATCATTTGCATTCTTTAATGATGCTTGTCCAGGCTGTGACTGCAAACAGTTGCTTGTTTTGTGGGCCAATGAGTTGTCCGATTGTCCAAAAATATTCCACTTCATGCCCTTGGTAAACTCCTACGTTGTTTTGGTAGTGTGTTTTGGGTCATTGTCTTTCTGCATGATGAAGGATATCTCCAATGAGTTTGGTTGATTTTTCTATAAATTGGCAGACAAAAGGATTTTATAGATTTTGTCATTGTGTTACAGGTGTCAAACTCAAGGCCCGGGGGCCACATCTGGCCCGTCACATCAATTTATGTGGCCCGCGAAAGCAAATCAAGTGCGTCAAATTCATGTTTCTTGCTAAAATAACAACATTGCAAATCGTCTTCCCTTTTATACAACGTTGATTGCAAACCTTTTTGTTACCTATCCCCATTTCAAAATATACTGAATTAACAACTTTTTACTCACTTCTGGTTTCAAATATAGTTATTCATCGATTTATTTTTTTATTTTTGTGTATATGTTAATAACATGAGGCAATTGTACATTTACTGTATATGTGTTCCCGGCCAAGATGGCGCCTACCAGTGTGGTCTCCTCGGTAACGCGCTCTCTAGTATTGTCTTTGTTTTTGTGTTTTTCGTCCGTCTAAGGGGACCTTACACGACTCACTTACACAAGGGGAGACCTGCTAACCATCAAGGAGGCTACTCCGGACTTTCTGTCACCAACTTCCGAAAATCCGCTCAGTTTTTTCCCCGAGTTACTCACCGGAGCGGCGTCCGCGGTTTTCGGCGCATGGATGCGGAAGCGGCGCCACAGAGGAAAACGAGCCGGCATTCAGGTGAAACTCCGCAGGAGAGGACATAGATTGGCGTTCCCGTCGATCCACCTCGCGAATGTACGCTGCCTACCCAACAAAATGGACGAGCTTCATCTTCTGTTAAAGACCAGTAAAGACTTCGGACGTTCCGCGGCCATGTGCTTCACGGAGACCTGGCTTTGCGACGCTGTACCCCATGGCGCCGTCATGCTTCCCGGCTTCAACATTCATCGAGCGGACCGCGACATGGAATCATCGGGGAAAACGAAGGGTGGCAGGATATGCCTCCATATAAATGAAAAATGGTGTACGGACGTCACGGTGCTCAGCACACACTGCAGCCCGCATTTGGAGTCGCTGTTTTTGAACTGTAAACCATTTTACTCGCCACGTGAGTTTGCATCGTTTATACTGGCTGCAGTCTATATTACACCGCAAGCTAACACGAATGCCGCATTGCTAACGCTCGCCGAACAAGTCAACGAAATTGAAAAAAAAACACCCTGACTCACCCCTCATTATTCTCGGGGACTTTAACAAAGCTAAACTCAACCACGAACTCCCTAAATACAAGCAGCACATCGACTGTCCTACCAGGGAAAATAATACTTTAGACCACTGCTACACTACGGTAAAAAAACGCATACCGTGCTATACCTCGTGCAGCCCTGGGCTCGTCTGATCACTGCTTAATTCACTTAATACCGACGTACAAGCAAGAACTTAAATGTGCGAAGCCTACAGTGAAAACAGTCAAAAAGTGGACCAATGAAGCAAAGATGGAACTTCAAAGCTGTTTAGACTGCACAGACTGGAGTGTCTTTGAAAATTCAGCCGGCAGCCTGGATGAATATACGGACACTGTCACATCCTATATCAGTTTCTGTGAAGAGGTTTGTGTACCAACAAAATCATTTCGGACATTCAACAACAACAAGCCGTGGTTCACTGCTAAACTTAAGCAGCTTCGCCAAGCTAAGGAAGATACATATCAGAGCGGGGACAGGGCCCTGTATAATCGAGCTAGAAACCAGCTTACTAAAGAAATTAACATTGCAAAGAGGATCTATGCAGCAAAGTTGGAAAAACAGTTTAGCGCGAACGACTCAAAATCAGTCTGGCGTGCATTCCAATCGCTGACTAATTACAAGCGACGATCCCCCCAAGCTGAGAACAATAGCACACTAGCCAACGACTTGAATACCTTCTATTGCAGATTTGAAAAGGACAGTTTCACTCCACACACCCACCCGGCCGCACCCGCGACCACAACCACACCTCTGACTTCTGCGTTAACAATCCGTGAACAGGATGTGAGACGCATCTTCAAACAACAGAAGATTAACAAAGCAACAGGACCGGACCATGTGTCCCCATCCTGCCTCAAAGTCTGCCCAGACCAGCTCGCTCCAGTCTTCACTCAGATCTTTAACAGATCTTTGGAAATGTGCGAAGTTCCATCCTGCTTCAAATGCTCCACCATCATTCCAGTCCCCAAGAAACCTGCAATCTCTGGTCTGAATGACTACAGGTCTGTCGCTTTGACATCTGTGGTCATGAAGTCCTTTGAACGTCTCGTGCTGGACCACTTCAAGAGTGTCACAGGTCCCCTGCTGGACCCCCTGCAGTTTGCCTACCAAGCGAACAGGTCTGCGGATGATGCAGTCAACATGGGACTGCACTTCATCCTAGAACACCTCGACAGTGCAGGGACCTACGCGAGGATCCTGTTCGTGGACTTCAGCTCAGCGTTCAACACCATCATCCCTGAACTCCTTTCAACCAAGCTTCTCCAGCTCAGCGTCTCACCTGCCATCTGCCAGTGGATTTACAGCTTTCTGACGGGCAGGACACAGCAGGTCAGGCTGGGGGAGGCCACCTCATCCACACGCAGCATCAGCACTGGGGCGCCCCAAGGTTGTGTCCTCTCTCCGCTGCTCTTCTCTCTCTACACGAACGACTGCACCTCAGCGAACCCGACTGTCAAGCTCCTGAAGTTTGCAGATGACACCACTGTCATCGGCCTCATCAAGGACGGTAACGAGTCTGCATATCGACAGGAAGCGGAGCGGGTGGAGCTGTGGTGCGGCCGACACAACCTGGAGCTGAACACGCTCAAGACGGTAGAGATGATCGTGGACTTCAGGAGGCATCCTTCGCCACAGCTGCCCCTCACGTTGTCCAGCTGCCTTGTGTCAACCGTCGAGACCTTCAAGTTCCTGGGAATTACAATCTCTCAGGACCTGAAGTGGGCGAACAACATCAACTCCGTCCTCAAAAAGGCCCAGCAGAGGATGTACTTCCTGCGGCTTCTGAGAAAGCACGGCCTGCCACCGGAGCTGCTGAGACAGTTCTACACAGCGGTCATCGAATCGGTCCTGTGTTCTTCCATCACAGTCTGGTTTGGTGCTGCTACAAAAAAGGACAAACTCCGACTGCAACGGACAATCAAAACTGCTGAAAGGATTGTCGGTACCCCCCTACCCACCATTGAGGACTTGCACGCTGCCAGAACTAAGACAAGGGCGTGCAAAATCCTCTCGGACCGTCTGCACCCCGGTCACCAGCTCTTCCAGCTCCTTCCCTCAGGTAGGCGCTACCGATCGACGCAAACTAGAACTAGTAGACATTCCAACAGCTTCTTCCCTCTTGCGATCAACTTCTTAAACACCTAACCTATAATTCCATTACAACAAGCTGGCAATTTTTTGACTTGAGTTCGTTGTCATATTTCTGTGGGGCCAATTATGTATTACTCGTGCACTCACTGTAGTTGTCTCGCCATGCTGCACTATTTGCATATACTGGCCACTCATGCCAGAGTAGCATCTTCTCCATTTGCACACTGATTGAGGAGTATCTGTAACATTTGCACAACCAACATTGTCCCAGATGATCGCACTACTCGTCACTTTAAACCGCATACACTCCTTGAAGTCTCAGCGCCCTTTGCACAATGGTCATTGCACCGGACTATTGCAATATTAGTCGTTCGAACTGCTCTAAGTGCTAGAGGACTCTGCATCTTTTTGCACAATTGTTTTTTGTCAATGTCTTTATGTCCCCAAAGTGTTCTGTAAATTGACTGTCTGTTGTACTAGAGCGGCTCCAACTACCGGAGACAAATTCCTTGTGTGTTTTGGACATACTTGGCAAATAAAGATGATTCTGATTCTGATTCTGATGACGGCCCTCCGAGGGAAACCATAACTACAATGTGGCCCACAGCAAAAATTAGTTTGACACCTCTGTGTTATACCATCAATGCAGATTAGTGAGACCATCTCAGAGAAGTGTTTCACCATACTTTAGTATTTCAATCACTTCCAGTAAAGGTTAATATTGGTTTCATCAGTCAATAAAACTTTTTTGTAGAATTTTTCATCATTTTTTTTTTTTTTTTAACCAAATTACAGCATTGATTTCCTTCTTGCAGTTAGGTGGTTTGCATCTTCTGGTGTTGCCTTTGTACTTTTGTTAATGAATTCTTATGTTAACAGTATTCATGCTGTAATTTTAATCTCCTAGTATTTATTCTTGTATCTGTTGGATTTATTTTTTATGCCCTTTTCCTCTCTAGGGTCCATTTGTCCACATCGCCAGTTTGTGTGCAGCTCTCCTCAGCAAGTTTATGTCTTTATTTGGAGGAATTTATGAGGTCAGTGTTTTTTCTACTTTACTTTTCACAAAATAAATTTTTAGACTGCTCCATGTTTAGATTTGCTGTCTGAACACCTTTTCATGTGTTGCTTCATGTAAATAAAGCTGCGCACAACGGTTTTAAGTTTAAGAATTTTTTTTTAGTTTAAATCACTGATACAAATCTTAAACATGTTTGATAATTAGTTTCCCAGGTGAGCTTAGTAAATAGAAAATTAGGGATGTTTCTCTCAGGCAATGGATTGTATTAGGAGAGAGAGAAAAAAAGGCACCGTTGAGCAGCAAGCATTTAAACATCCTGGAGTCTCATGAGTCTTCTCAATGCAAGATCCTCCAAAAACTTGCAGTCATGCATAAAGCTGTATTTCAGCCACCCCTAACCAATCTTGCGAGAAAAGAATGTTTGCAGTGGGCTCAGAAATTCAATTCAATTCCAATTTCATTCACTGATGAATGACCTGCTACTTTAGATTGTCCAGATGGATGGAGCTTTGGATGGTTGGTGCATGGCCATTATGTCTAACTCCCAACAAGGCTGCGATGTCAGCTAGGATTTGTCGGAGTGATGTTTGGCACTGAAATAATAGGGAGTGAGATGGTTTGCCCCTGAGGCTGCCTGAAGGTGTCAAAATGACCTGCAAAATATGTGGATTTTATAACTGACCATTTCCTGCCATGACATAAAAAGAATTGGTCCCGCCACAGTAAAATAATTCCTCCCAGATGCAAGCAGAAACTATCCATGGACAAGTTCAATGGCTGAGAGAGTTAACTGAGGTGATATCAAAGAGGGGCTTCAATGTCCTTATCTTTATGTAACTGTATGTTTTGTGACAGATGTTTTTTTTTTAAATTGTTCTGCATAATAATGTGAAACACTGTATTCTGAGTAATTTAGCATAAAAAAGTTTTTGTTTTCTTAGATAATCCCAAATATTATTGAAGAAGGCTAGTTCTGAAAGGAACAAAAACAGTATGTGCCTAATAATGTGGAACACATTCTTCAAGTTAGTTTAGATAAAGCCAAGATAATTGGAGACATCCATCCAATGAGACATTTTCTATCCCAGCTGACTATGGGCAAGAAGAGGAGTTACACCCTGGACTGGTTGCCAGCCAGTTGCAGGACTAAATGGCGATATTAAGTTAATTTGTACAAACTACACTGTAAATTATGCCAGTGAACCATTTTAACAAATAATGTACTTTAAGTATAACATCCCAAAATTGTCTTGGGCTAGGCAACCCAAGTTTATTTATTTGTTTGTTTGTTTGTTTGTTTGTTTTAGAACATCCATCCATCCATTTTCTGAGCCGCTTATCCTCACAACGGTCGCGGGAGTGCTGGAGCCAATCCCAGCTATCATCGGGCAGGAGGCGGGGTATACCCTGAACTGGTTGCCAGCCAATCGCAGGGCACATATAAACAAACAACCATTCGCTCTCACATTCACACCTATGGCCAATTTAGAATCTTCAGTTCACCTACCATGCATGTTTTTGGAATGTGGGAGGAAACCTGGTCCTCAGAACTGTGAGGCAGACACTCTAACCAATCGTCCACTGTGCCGCCTACCCTTAATCAGTAATCATCATTAATGCTGAAAGGTATATATAGGTTTTGGAGAAACATGCTGCCATCCAAGCAACGTCTTTTTCATGGACGCCCCTGCTTATTTCAGTAAGACAATGCCAAACCACATTCTCCACGTGTTACAACAGCGTGGCTTCGTAGTAAAAGAGTGCGGGTACTAGACTGGCTTGCCTGCAGTTCAGACCTGTCTCCCATTGAAAATGTGTGGCGCATTATAAAGCGTAAAATACAACAACGGAGACCCCGGACATCAAGCAAGAATGAAGAAAGAATTCCCCCTACAAAGCTTCAACAATTAGTGTCCTCAGTTCCCAAACGTTTATTGAATGTTGTTAAAAGAAAAGGTGATGTAACACAGTGGTAAACATGACCTGACCCTGTCCCAGCTTTTTTGGAACGTGTTTCAGCCATCAAATTTTAAGTTAATGATTATTTGCTAAAAACAATCAAGTTTATCAGTTTGAACATGAACTATCTTGTCTTTGTAGTGTATTCAATTAAATATAGGTTGAACATGATTTGCAAATCATTGTATTCTGTTTTTATTTATGTTGAACACAACGTCCTACTTCATTGGAATTGGGGTTGTATATGTGCCCTGCGATTGGCTGGCGACCAGTTCAGGGTATACCCCGCCTCTCGCCCGAAGATAGCTGAGATAGGCTCCAGCACGCCCGCAAGCCTAGTTAGGATAAGCGGAAAAGAAGATGAATGAATGAATGATTAAGGGTCACAAATTGTTGTCAGGTGAGTACATACTACTAGTGTGTTATATGCTGATCGTTTGTAAGAAAATCTCAATTTAATCCTTATCACGTCCCTCCAACTTCTCATGGTCCTAGAAATTGAAGAGAGGATAGGGGGAGAGGTGAGTGTGATTGACGACAGCCAGATCCACATACAGATATATATTTTTCCTAATACACAATATTAGTTGGTATTTTAACAGAATTTTCTTCTTCAAAAACTTTAACAGAGGGCATTAACTTAACTGGTCTGGTTGTCTCATCATGCCCCATGGCCATTTGCCCTATAATACTGTATTTCACAATGTGTTTTGTTGTTTTTCATATTGTGTGTTACACTGCAATTCATCATTTGTCATCTTAAACCATCATGAAGAATTTGAAATCTTGTGGGCTGTATTTCCAATCTGTTCTCGGTAATTACCTACAACCACCCTGTAAGTCAAAAACTGACTGGAATTTACAAAAAACTTTTGTTTGTGTGTGTGTGTGTGTGTGTGTGTGTGTGTGTGTGTGTGTGATTCAGAATGAGTCAAGGAACATTGAGATGCTGGCAGCAGCCTGTGCTGTTGGAGTAGGTTGCTGCTTTGCAGCCCCAATAGGAGGTGAGTTCCTTGCCAAACAAAGTAGATCGGCAATGAACCCCTATATGGATTAAATTGACTTTAATAATTGCTAAACATAACACAAAAACACTGCTCCTTCTTCTTTTTTTGTACTTACTTTCTTGGTGGGCATTATGCTTACTGTTGCAATTTTGTCACCCTGTGTTGGCTCAGAGCCAGATTCCGATTGACAATCAAACCGTAGCTGATCTTAGTTAATTTCTGTAAAGGTACAGTTGCTTTTAATGCAGTACTATGTCAAATGTCATGTCATGTCTGAAGTCATTTCATCATGTAGCTAAACTGATCACATATGTTATTGCAATGCATCATCTGTGTGGTTTTTAGGTGTGTTGTTCAGTATTGAAGTAACATCCACATTCTTTGCGGTGAGGAACTATTGGAGAGGTTTCTTTGCAGCTACCTTCAGTGCTTTTATCTTCAGAGTGCTTGCTGTTTGGAACAGAGATGAAGGTAAGACAGACATGAGTGTATTTCCTCTTGTTTACTGTACATTATCAGTTTATAAATCACAGGGAGTATACATTTAGAGTGGGCCAAATGTAGGCTTACAGCTTTTTCACGTTTTAGATCATGCATTTTGTTTCAGCTATAGATGCTAAATATGCATTGTAACTGCCAGTGAATGAGTTAAACGTGTTCGTTTTTTATACAATTACAATCAGCTGTTGGGAGCTCCAGTTAATTATCCAAACCATCAGGGCAAGAATCTCAATTGTGGCTTATAATAATTTATTTGAACAATTTTGTTTCTAGAGTGGAATATAACATACTGTGTCAATGATCTATTAAATAAATAAATAAACACATGGTGTTTGCACGGTTAAATCATACAAAAGAAGGTTCCAGAATGTCTTTTAACCTGGGCACTTAAATTGTCTAGTGGTCATCATTGACTGGAGCTTCCATCCGTCCATTTTCTGTACCGCTTCTCCTCACTAGCTATCTTCGGGCAAGAGGCGGGGTACACCCTGAACTGGTCGCCAGCCAATCGCAGGGCACATATAAACAAACAACCATTCGCACTCACATTCCCACCTACGGGCAATTCAGAGTCTTCAATCAACCTAGCATGCATGTTTTTGGGATGTGGGAGTCTCTCTCTCTCTCTCTCTCTCTCTCTCTCTCTCTCTCTCTCTCATTCTCTCTCATTCTCATATTTTCTGAACAATTGGAAAGTCCAAGGAACTCTGCGAAGATCTAAGAAGGAATATTGTAGATTTACACAAGTTGCAAAATAATTTTGGAGTTTTTTTCTCAAGAACTACTAATTCCAAGATCAGTGCAAACAATTATACGTATAGCACTTTGGGTGAGTCACCCAAAAGCTGAAACTGGTGAAAGGAAATAATTTTTGGATATTCAGGAACAATGTTCAGGTTCACTTGAAATCAACATCGAAACCGGAGATAAGTGGGTGTTCTAATAGGATAAAATTTAATCCAAAACATGCACCAAAACTAGTTTTAGAATGGATAATTCAGGTTTACATTAAGCTTCTGGTATAGCATTCTCAAAGCTCTCAACTCACCCTATTATGATGCCAGAAAGTCCAAAATAAATTCACACTTGTGTTCCAAATTTTACGATGTATAGTAATTCCACCAAATAAAACATTAAAATACCAGAGTTCATGACATTCTTGCTCTTAATGGGAAAATCTAAACTTCTAAGCGCAACTGTTGATTTGTTTCCAACTTGTTCAGAACAGCCGTGCCACTTTCCTCCATAGCAATGATTGATGAATGATTCTGAGGTCTTCTAAGATTCTAAACAAAACCAAATTTTAGAGGTAATCTTTAAGGTTCTCATTTAGCTGAAGTAGCAGTGTAGGTCATGTATTATCCTCGTGTCATATAACACTGTAGGGATAGTTTTAAACAAGTAATCTAATCTATAGAAATGCCCTACAAACAAATGACTCACAATTTCAGACCTCCAGGCAATTTAATGATTGCATTATTTCCTCTGCTGACGAGACAGAATCAAGTTCTGAGATCACATATAATGTGCTAAACATTTTGTTTATTTCTCACACTTTTATCTTCAATTAAGAAACAAATGTTATACCGTATTGAACTACATCTGATTGAAAGATGTTTTTCTTTCACCGTGGATTTTCCACTTTTGATGATTGCTGACTATTTTCACTTTTATTTATTTATCTGTTTTTTTTTTTTTTTTTTTCTAGAGACCATCACAGCCCTTTTTAAAACTCGGTTTCGGCTAGATTTTCCATTTGACCTCCAGGAGCTTCCTGCTTTTGCTGTCATTGGGTGAGTTTGGCTGGCTCAGTATTGTACAGTATATGAGTTGGATGGTTGATTTGGAAGTATAATATACTTGATGTTCAAAACCAGCAAGTTAAGCTTTTGCACAATATCCTGTAGCAATGTCTTAAGCGTAGTAGAGGCATAAAGGTTTTGAACATCTTAACCGACTTTTTGAGAGAACCCACATGACAATAAGAAATATGTTGTTCATATAGTGTGTGGTGTACTTGAGATGACCACCACAACCCACTACAACAATTGTAAACCGCAACAACCAAAGTAAATTTTCGCAAATGTGCGACCCCACAAAGTGTACTCAAAATCATGAAGCTTGATTTATTAAAAAATAAAAACTGAAATATCACAGAGCCATAAGTATTTAGACCCTTTGCTCATTATTTAGTAGAAGCACCCTTTTGAGCTAATACTGCCATGAGTCTTTATAGGAATGATGCAACAAATTTTTCACATCTTGATTTGGGGATCCTCTACCATTCCTCCTCGCAGATCCTCTCCAATTCTGTCAGGTTGGATGGTGAATGTTGGTGGACAGGCATTTTCAGGTCTCTCCAGAGATGCTCAATTGGGTTTAAGTCAGGGCTCTGGCTGGGCCATTCAAGAACAGTCACGGAGTTGTTCTGAAGTTATTTATAGTTTTTGTTATTTTAGCTGTGTGCTTAGGGTCATTGTCTTGTTGGAAGGTGAACCTTCGGCCCAGTCTAAGGTCCTGAGCACTCTGGAGAAGGTTTTCGTCCAGGATATCCTTGTACTTGGCCGCATTCATCTTCCCTTCGATTGCAACCAGTCGTCCTGTCCCTGCAGCTGAAAAACACCCCCACAGCATGTTGCTGCCACCGCCATGCGTCACTGTTGGGACAGGTGATGAGCAGTGCCTGGTTTTCTCCACACATGCCACTTAGAATTATGGCCAACAATTTCGATTTTGCTGCCTTGCCACAATTCTGTCTCAGAGCTCTTCAGGCAGTTCCTTTGAGCTCATTATTCTCATTTGCTCTGACATACACTGTGAGCTGTAAGGCCTTATATAGACAGGTGTGTGGCTTTCCTAATCAAGTCCAATCACTATAATCAAACACAGCTGGACTCCAATGAAGGTGTACAACCATCTCATTGATGATCAGAAGAAATGGACAGCACCCGAGTTAAATATATGAGTGTCACAGCAAAGAGTCTGAATTCTTATGGCTGTGTGATATTTCAGTTTTTCTTTTTTAATAAATCTGCAAAGAATTTCAACAATTCCGTTTTTTTCTGTCAATATGGGTGCTGTGTACATTGAGGGAAAAAATGAACTTAAATGATTTTAGCAAATGGCTGCAATATAACAAGGGGTGAACAATTTAAGGGGGTCTGAATACTTTCCGTACCCACTGTACATCGCGATGACGATGCTCAAACAATATATCGTGCATCCCTATTATCCAAGCTCTCCCTTAGAGATAAGGTAAGGTAAGAAGCTCGACCATACGGAAGTGGTTCAGATTCGAGCTGGTGCTCTTCCGCATCAAGGAGGAGCCAAATGAGATGGCTCAGGCCTGTGGCTAGGATTCTCCCTGGACGCCTCCCTGGTGAGGTGTGTTGTAGGCCTTAGGATTTTTGGGGCCTATCAGCGAGTTTAAAAAATAAATAAATAAATAAATAACTGATCAACGATCCGATCACAAGATGGAGCAATGTGTCTACTTAAATTACTTGTTCATTTACTGTATATACTTGTGTACTGTATACTGAGTATCCAAAAGTATTGTCTATTCAGGTCATGTAGTCTAATCAGTCAGGTCAAACCAACATTACAACATGACAGAAATAATGGGTGCTAACTTACTGTAATTCAATTACTTTATTTGAATTAAATTACTTCACACACACCGAAACTTTAGAGCATGATTCGACAGAATGCCGGCATGTTTACGTACAACCGTTAGTGCTAGCACTAACTTGCTAGGCTCCATAACGTTTTGTTGCCTCCTTTCGAGCCGTATCGTATTAAAAGTACGTGAACATACCTCAAGTAATCCTTGAATGAAAGTCTTCTCTCGAGCACTGGTGACCACCAGCACACGTTTTTCCCCATTTTGTTCTCATCATACACACGGCACAATCCATTGTTGTTGTCGTGGCCATGGTAACGAGTGTATCCGGTGGCATTTGAGTTGACAAGATAAAGCCCTGTGATCATAAAAGACGGGATGCGGTGGTATCGGAATACAATATTTTATTGCAGTTGTCTGACATAGTGCAATCGTGAAAGACCAACTTTGTCTTGTTGTCTGATCTAGGCATTACGTGTTGCCTGTCTCAGATGTGTTGTCTGTCCCACACTGCTACCATGTTTGTTTTTTTCTAAAATAACTTTATTGGTGGTCAGATATTACTACGTACTACGTCAAAAGACACACTTTTTATAAACTAGCTTTTGGATTCAAATATATTGTACACAATGGTGACGTGGAGTAAATGT
The DNA here is from genome assembly GCF_024500275.1 of Phycodurus eques. Lineage (NCBI taxonomy): Eukaryota > Metazoa > Chordata > Actinopteri > Syngnathiformes > Syngnathidae > Phycodurus > Phycodurus eques. Next base: position 5,263,864 of record NC_084531.1, read on the forward strand.
CTTTTGTCTAAATGACTTCCACATCAGGCATTGTTTGCGCCAGTAAGCGCTAGTGATGTTTAAGTCTAGTTCACCAATCAAACGACACAAGAAAGTCACATGACCTCACACAACATCTTATATTGGGCTTCCTGGGCATCGTTATTAACACTAGATAACACAGCCCGGATGATTGTCGTGCCTACGTGACAGCCATGTTGGGAAGGTCGTCGTGACCATGAAGGCAATGGCAAGCTACTCTGGTTTTAGGTGGAAATGGGCCTGGCTCAAGTTGGAGGCCAGTACAAAAAAGCAAAGAAATATGGCAAATTTAATTTTAATCTTAAATTTGTACATCAACATGTACTTCCATCCATCCATTTTCTGTGCCGCTTTATCCTCACAAGGGTCGCGGACGTGCTGGAGCCTATCCCAACTATCTGAGGGCGAGAGGCGGGGTACACCCTGAACTGGTCGCCAGACAATCGCAGGGCACATATAAACAAACAACCATTCGCGCACACATTCACACCTACAGGCAATTTAGAGTCTTCAATTAACCTACCATGCATGTTTTTGCGATGTGGGAGGAAACCGGAGTGCCCGGAGAAAACCCATGCAGGCACGGGGAGAACATGCAAACTCCACACAGGCGGGGCCAGGGATTGAACCCCGGACCTCAGAACTGTGAGGCAGACTCTCTAACCAACCATTTACAGTTCTCTGGACATCATTATACTATTCTTTTTTTTTTTTTTTTTTTTTTTTTTTTTTTTTTGTCATCACTCTTACCCTTCTGGTGACATCACAAAATACAGAGAAAGCAAAACACACATGTGGAGTGTCTTTAAAGTACAGATAGTCAGTGAGCTGCAGTCTTACAAGATTTTAAGACATTTTGTGTGATAACTTTCATGTTGATGGTCAGTTTAGTTTTACTTTTGAGGCTTATTTTTTTCCTAGAAGATTTTGGTTGAACTCCAAGTTGTACCGTGTTTGAGAATTCCACTTTGGAGATTACACTGTACCAACTCAGGAACAGATGTGCCTCAGAGTCAAGCTGCTGATGATGAAACGTTGGTTCTATCAATATTTCATAATAATAGCTAATTTTTTAATTACTGGTAGTCACTTTACAACACTTTACATACATTTTCATTTCACTTCTACGTTTAATCCACCAGAGTGAGCACAACAAGACATTCACCTGATGATTTTTAGGTTTCATTAATATATGTACGAGGTGGCAACTACCGGTCATGCTAATATCAGTGATCGCTTCATCTCAATTGCTAGAGGCAACTGTTTTTGGAAGAATACCAAATGGGTACATTGCTGACAATGTGAAAAATACTTATTTTCAACCCGGTCTCACCCTTTAGTCAATACATTGGATAATGTCACCCCTTATTGATTATTGAAGCTCTTGCTGACACCCACATATCATCGTGTCTGTCTCTCTTTGCAGCATTGCCAGTGGTTTTGGTGGAGCTTTGTTTGTGTACCTGAACCGTCTTATTGTCCAGTTCATGAGAAATCAAAAGGCCATCAACAGATTCCTCATGAAAAAGTGAGCATCACACATTGTATAATGTCAAAGATCTACATCTGAAAACAAGGCCACTCTCTTTTTAAAATGTCTACGTTTTGCCGTATTTCTCATTGTTAGATATCTGTGGAGACAGCATTTTAGCATTGACAGCTAGAGTGTCTGAAGTAACAAGCCAGACTTGCGTCATTGCTTGATGTGTGTTCCAGATGCATATTTTCGAAAACAATCTGTTGTTTTAACTTTAAAGTACAATACATTTGCATTTAATCTGAAATAACTGTTTGGTTTCTGAAAAAACATTTTTTTAGGTAGAATTCTTATTGAACTTTTTTGTGCAATACCTTTTAATTGAATCCTAAAAAAAAATTTCCCCTACATTTAAGTGCAGTGTTAATGTTCCAACTGTGCATAATACTGTATCACTGCCGCTTTAACTTTTTTTTTAATGCAGTACGGTACTTTTTTGTTTTAATTTTATTTTTTTTATTTATTTATTTTTTTTTACTTTTCAGGGAGTACCATACATTTTTAAATACTGTTCAGTTAAATTTAACTTTTAAGTGCAATACATTTAAATTTAATCATTTATAACTATTTGTTTTAAAACATTTGATTCGAATATTTTTTTTGTAATCTACCGGTACCTTCTTGTATTTAGGCACAGTGTTAATGTTTAACCTGTGAATAATGTTACAGCGGCTTACAATAAATATTAAATCTATTTTTTTAGGAATATAACCTCAACCCTTTTTGATGAACACTTGGACTTACTATGCTACTGTATTTTAATGTTGGTCACCATGGTGGTACCTGCAGATCTTAGAATTTTTCTATGTGGTACTTTGTGTAAAATGTTTGACAACCACTGATGTAAAGTGAATCTGCAACATTACTTTTGATTATATGAATTGATGAAATGCGCATTTGGTGTTTTAACCTAACCTTTATTCTAACCCTAACCAAATTCAGTCTTATTGCTTGTTTTCTGTATTCTTACCTTTGTTTTTTTCATTATGGACTCAGGCTTATATCTCTCTGAATTTTTTCAAAACTGAATCTTTCTCTCAGACGTCTTCTGTATCCAGCACTGGTAACTCTACTAGTTTCCACGCTAACATTTCCGCCTGGCTTTGGACAGTTCATGGCTGGCAAGGTAGGTTAATCATCAAAATAAGATGTATTGTGGATATATTTCTTGTTGTTGTTTTTACTGCACACGTCGTCATTACATCTAACCAAGACAGGCATTTCCAACCAGATGAAGTGGATTGATTTAGTAATTGAAATCAATCTGAGAAAGAACGTGATGCATACATACTGTAGATCCCCATAAATTGAGCTGACATAACCTCCAAGAAGTAACCACATTTCTAAACCCTCTAAGATTAACATGCTTTATTAGTCAGACAAACCATGCAATCTGTGCATGTTGTCCATGTGGAGGTGCATTTAGGGAATCTGTGGACATTAGACCGTCATAATAATGCACACTCTTAAATTGTCATTGAGGTGCACAGAGCACATAATTTCAAATTTAAATGACAGGTTATGGGTGCTTTTAAGTTTTGTGTATTATATTTAGATAATGACTCATATATTCTATTATACTCTATTCAATTGCATTCTGCATGCTCTTCTTCGTACTACACATGCACAGACACACACACGCACACAGCATCCTTTTTATTTTGTTCCTTATACTGGAGGAGACATGCATCTGAAGCTTTAATCTGGCCTATACTGAAACACTGCTCGTAAAGCCCGTCAGGCGTGTGCATGCTAAATATTCTCAAATCCTTGTTTCGTGTCCATATATACCATATTTTAAGATCAACTTCAGATAGTCTTCCTCTAAATCTCTCTGCATGCAATCTTAAACAGTTGACATTTCTTTACACAATATCAGCAAATCATACCGTATCTTCCCTATCTTCCCCAAGTCCACTGCACAGCAGATTTGATTTATTCTTAAAGACCTATATTTAAGAAAGTCTGAAGCCCCAGAAATGACATAGGGGAACAAAAAAAAGGCCACAATATAGATGTAACTTCTGCACAAAATTCTAATTTGTGGCCACAAAATATAACGTGTGCACGTAATGTTAATTTGTGGGTTTACGGTACGGTGGACGACTGGTGAGCACATCCACCTCGCAGTTCAGACGTCGTGGGCAGGAATCCAGGCTCCAGCCTTCCTGTGTGGACTCATTGATGTCTGAGGCTAGCATGATTTACTAATCATGGAGCACAGAGCTTTCCTAAAAATAGTGAATGTCATAGAAATCCATTTGGAAAATATAGCACACTTTAAATTTGAAAATACCTTACAACATGTAGGGGATGTGTCATCGTGGGATGTGCACACCCTGTCTAACACACTACACTTTGAAGGAAGTTTGAGTTTTTTTTTAATTTTGTATTAAATAAATGCAATAAATTTAATCAGAATAGTGTGCTTATGACTAGATGTGTGTTAGGCGGTCCATCAATAAAAAAAGGATAGATCAGCGGTCCACAAGCTTCCTTAGGACATAGACCAGGCGCGTCACTGCAAAATATGCAACATAGAAGCAAATAAAAACAAATGATTCAATATCTAACTAACTCTCTAGTGGGAACTCTGCGCTTAAAAAAAAAAAAAAAAAAAAGTCCAACCCCCCAGCAGTATGTTTTGGGGGGGGGGGGGGGAGTAGCTCCTTGCAGGTGAAACAAATTGGCTGGTGCTGATATTTTTCGGCAATTAATATGATAAAAATTGTTCTTAACTGTTGTCGCCCTGGGAGGCGCATTTTCCTATTTTTGCAAAGTCGCGACCCACTAAGAGCAATGAAGAATTATTATTATTTTTTTATAGCCTCTGAGCTGCATTTTATTTGTTTACAGAGTATACTAGTAGTTAGAGTACAAGGAAGTAATATTTATTGTCACTTTCTGACTATGTTACGTGTGGGAACTTAGTACTCCTCTGTACTGTACCGAAAAAATCTGAATAGGTATACATGTAATCTTTTACTAGTTGTCTGTGAACTACACAAAATGGGTTCGCGACCCACTTTTGCGTCCTGACCCACCAGTTAAGAATCACTGAGGCAATATGTTGACATTCAGCCATCTACGTCAGGATACGCTCTCATCAGTGGTTGATGTTGAAATGTTAACTTTGTTAACTGGGATCCTCACGTCAGTTGTTGACTTTAAATCTCATCATGATGATTTTAAACTTCATCGTGACAACTTTATATCGCATTCTGAATGCTTGTCAGTATGATGCAGTGCAGTTCTGCACGACTGCAAAATACAACCACAATAATAAACATTTTGTAAAATGAATACCATTCTGACACTGTCAATCATAAACTGTTTTTATTTTTGTAGAAGCAGAATATTTAGATACGTCTTCAATTGGATCTTCATGGCGATTTATAAACAAGCACCATGTTTTAATTTGAGGAACATAACTATATTGTTTATTACAATTCCGTTGTACACTATGCAATGACAATGACAAAAATGTAAACGAATAGCATTTAGATTATTATTAACCTCCTTTGAAATCTGCACTCAAATGCATTAACATGACTACCCATGTCTTTTTGTATGATGATAATTATTGCGGTTATGATTATAACATTAATTAATGTGCCCTGCAGCTCACCCAGAAGGAATCACTGGTGACATTGTTTGACAACCGCACTTGGGCCAAACAGGGCATTGCTGAAGAGTTTGACTACATCGGACATTCTCAGGCCTGGCAACACCCGCAGGTCAACGTCTTTGTCACACTAGTTATCTTCATTGTCATGAAGGTAGGTGAGAAATGCAGGACAATTTACAGTGAGCATTATTACTTTATAAAAATATTGTTATACTTGATGCCAAAAATTAAATTGTCCTATTAAAACTTTAAAGATATTTTAAAAAGAAACCTTTCATTGAAATAAATTACTAGAGCAGTATTTAAAATTATGTAGGTCAACTTTACTCTACGCTCTTTGGTATGGTATGAAGTTTGCTGTTTGTCGAAGAGATTATCGATTGCTTGACGTTAAGGTTAAGTAAAACAATAGCTGGACGTATTACATGGAAACATAAAACAAGAGTTCTTAAGTGTGTGTTTGGCAGATCATGTACCTGTAGTAACAATGCTTTGAGTCAATAAATTGTAAACCTTTTAAAAGCCTGTTTATTTCTCTTTTAAATGATGATCTATTTAGGAAACTTGCATTTGTGGGATGGCTAGCACAACAATCGCCACTGCCTATGCCTAGCTTTTTCTGCTGTTGCTAATTACTGGTGTTATTTGGTGGACTGGATTGAAATCTTATTGTTAACGAGGAAGAAACAATGCAAAAAGGCAATTAATGTTTTTAACAAACTGTGTGGAATAACCACAATAGCTTGGAACCTCCCCCTCATGTTGGTCACTAGGCTGGTGCGTAACTGCTGTTGGTTACTCTAGCAAAAACCGCAAGCTCAAGCTCATCACACAAGTGTTGTCATCTTTACGGATGGAGTTCAGTCCCAGACTGTAGAGTTAGGGGATTGTAGAATATAATTTCAATATCTTATTGCTTTGCATCTTTCATATATATATTGCCTTCAATGTTCACAAACACTTTTTTCCAGCGTTTGAAATTCCACTCAACACTACCACACTATAACAAGATGCCTGGTTGTAAGCACTCAGGGTTACGGACCAGTAGCGCAAAACAAGAGTCAAAAGCAACAGCAGAATAAGATGTGTCATAGACTGATGATTTGGAACATTTTATTTGAGCACAGTGCACATACTGCATGTACTCATCCTATATATGCATGTTCCTTCCAAATCATCATCATTTAAACTGCCTCAATGTGTGAGGCACAAAATACAAAGGGTATCAAGAAAGCATAAGTCATATAAAAGATTGAACTATGTTAAAAAAAAGAGTTCCAGCATGATTCCAAAGACCATAAAGACATGGTTGGTTGAGACTTGTGTGGAAGAGCTGAACTAAGTCACATAGCCAGGTTGCATAAATCCTATCCATCCAATAGCTGCACTCAGTGTGGTTGAGAAAATAGATTAATATTCATGTGAAAAACACAGAGGACAAACATTTTACACTATCACTGCGCATATCCATCCAACTATATGTGGGTTATTACTGACTCACCTGCCGCTTTCCAAAAAGTACAGACAAATGCCAGAATGTTACCACACACACACACACACACACACACACACACACACACGTACACACACACGCTTACATACACGCTTTTTGTTTTCTTGGATTCAGCATGGTGATTTTCAAGGTGGAATTGCTCTCTCACTCTCTGTCTCTGTAATGAATAGTTATTTTATTCATCATGGCAGCCATCTTATCCTCATGCTCCTTTCCAAACAAGAAACTTTAATTCCAACTACCAAGCTTTGGTATGATGGGAGGGCGTCACCTTCAGAGCTATTGTACAAAGGATGCTAAATTAATCAGTGGTTGTAACTGTAACAAATACTTGAAATACTGTTGTCACAAAGCAAGATTTGTGTACACACTCGCACAAACCTGCAGATGACAAAGGCATAACTTGTAGCTGAAACCCATTATCGTGGAGAGCAGTCATGCAAACCTTTGGCTCTCATTGGTAGTGTGCTTCTGTGTTCTATGCATGAGTCCTTGGTTATTTGTGACAAATTGTTTCATCTTATGTGGCACAGAACATAAGACACTGACTTTCTTACAGTTTGTTTCAGTTAGGAATTCAAACTTATACTTGCTTGTCAAATACAGTGTTGCCAATGTGGGACAAGAGCAATCACTGGCATACAATTCTCCTGAGAGACACCATAAGAATCTAAAGGATAATAATCTTTATTTTTGACAAAGTAAAAAATAAAGCTTTGATGTTGTTAAGCAACATATTTAATTCTATTGTAGCTTAGCTACATTTTCCAAGTAGCTTTCCCAACACCGTGGATTTGTGTCTTTAAGATGCGTGGTATAATAAGTGACATCAGGCACTGGAGCACGTTAGTGCAATATGAGCGCCTGACCATCAATTGTGGCCTACAGTGCTCTTTGCAAGTGTTCTCGGTTTGTATTTCTGTGTTTGACTGTTTGTCCCGGCAAATAAACAGCATTACAGTTCTTTAATTGCTCCAATTATTTTCATTTCACACAAGCAATGGACTATCTGAAGCTCGCTCGTAACTTCAATGCAAAGCAAAATAAAAACGGCTCATAACTCAAAAGGTTGGCGCACTCGTACATCAAGGTACCACTATAACTACTTTCAAATATACAACACAACTGCAACAAAAATATTCAAATCAAACATCCCAGATTTACATAAATGGAATTACATAGTAGAATTCATTGAAATTGAGGATTGGATTCAACATCCTACTCACAATCAAAGTGCAAAGCTCATTCAACTTAATAATAACAATAATAACAATAATGCATGCATGTTAGATTTTGATTAAGATATGTTTAAAGCAGTGGTCACCAACCTTTTGGAAAATGAGAGCTACTTCCTGGGTGCCGATTAATGCGAAGCACTACCAGTTTGATACACACTTCTAAAAATGACAAATTTGCTCAATGTACCTTTAATAATAATATGTTATTATTAGTAATTAATGATAACAGTTTATGTGAAGACACTTCTCACACTAGTTATGAAAATGATAAATATCAGTATGCAACAGTTCTATAAATCTCTGCCAGTGTTTAAATTTTTTTTTTTTTTTAATCAGTTTATTTGAAAGGGGACAATGCAATTTCATAAAACACATGAAATACACATGGCTAAAAAAGCCAGAATTAGCCAGAAGGCTAGTTTTCATCTGTAGTCCCCTGGCCATGATGTAAAAAAGCAGTAAAATACATCTACAAGACAATATAATACAGGATACATAAAGAATCACTATACTATTAAGAGAGAATAAAACCACAAATCATTTAATCATAACAACAACAAAAAAAAACATCATAACATACTTGTCTTTTAGTGTTGGCAGCTATAGGTGTTAACTAACCACATTTTCAGTTTTTTTGTGAAGGCCTTGTATGTTGTAAGCAGTTTAACCTCCTCAGGTACTGAGTTCCACTCACAAACGTGTGGAGACACCAACCAACTATTTGAAATCTTGAAATTATTGCATTGATGAGGATTGTATGATGTCTTGTACACTAATTTGTAAATCTTCATTTATGCATGCAAATAGGAATAGCATTTATTCTCAAGAGTTCACTATTTTACCTGTTTTGGCCTCTGGAAGGCAGTGTAGATACAATGCGTACGGTTTTGTGTAGCAATTAAGCTCATCGCAAAATGTTGTTAATTATTCTTTTGTGTGAGACACTTTATGTGACATTTGTAAGAAGAAAAGAACATTTATCCTGTGTTTTGATTTGAGGAGCGCACCTTAAACTGGCCCAATGGAAGATTTTTAAAATTGAAACCAATGCAGTGATACGTTTCCTAATACTAAAACCAAAAGGTGCCTGCACACATACCCAGTGACAGTATTTTAATTTTTTACTTCTTTTCTCATTACTCTTCCAATCGCCTTATGCAGTGTTGATTAACCATTAGAACCTGCTCATTATTCAGAGCTCATTAGAAGGTCTGTCAAATTAAGAGGGAATGTGACAACTTAATTTAACTTGAGCAATAAGCTCCATATGGCCGCCTCCTCATTGCTGGGAGAGGATTCTTCTTGCTGTCATTGAGATAGCAGGCAGAAGCTGACTGAATAACAGCCGTTTTGTTTTTATTCTCATTTCTTAAATCTTAACTCTTTTTTTATATATATATCTTTTTCTTCCTAAGTTCTGGATGTCTGCCCTGGTCACAACTATTCCAGTACCATGTGGGGCCTTCATGCCAGTATTTGTTATAGGTAAGGTACCTATGAGTCTGTTTGTGCGGTAACCTTTAGAAACAATTTTTTTTTTTAAATTAAAAAAAAAAAAAAAAAAAAAACATTAAAAGAGAAAATTATTTATTCAGTGTACGTTTCAGATTAAATAAAAAATGTCAGTATCTTTGATTACCAGAGGAAAAATCAGTTGATTACATTCACAGTAAAGTACTGGACTGAAAAGGCAAGTTCAGAGTTCACCTTCAACACTTGCATGATCGTAAAAGAGAACAGTCTTTTTGATTTGACATGCAACTTTTCAAAGATTACTTCAAAACTGTAATGAGAAACCTATGCAGTACCAATGTAATCCCATCTATTCTTATCTGGAATGAACCGATGTCCATCTTCTGCTTAACTCTTGGCAAGAGCGGGAGAGTGTTGCCAAAGCACAAATACATGACAGGGGTTTTATTAATTGCGCCATTAAAATCTAATCATTTAGGGGCAGCATTTGGTCGTCTGGTGGGAGAAAGCATGGCAGCCTGGTTCCCAGATGGCATTAACACAGATGACACCATCTACCCCATTGGACCAGGAGGCTACGCTGTTGTTGGTAAGCAAAAACATGCTAACTTACTTGTATCAAGTGCTGCCCCACCTGCTTCTAAGGTATCCTGCATTCCTAATTTCCCAGAGGACCGTATAAAGTACTTTGTGTGTGTGTGTGTGTGTGTGTTTGTTTGTTTTGAAAACCCACAATCAATTTGACTTTATATTGACCAGAAAACATAATGGCAAGAGGTCTCGACACGACTAATGGCCCCAACCTTTTTTGCACCACGGACCGGTTTCAAATAAAGCAATATTTTGATGACCAGCATCGAAACAAATAAAAACACACTATTACAAATGCAAGTTGTTGTAATTATTGGGAGCCCATCTTGGGGTAATGCATGACAATTACAACCAAAGTGTATTGCTTAAATCCAGTCTACTCCGTAATTTTGGTTGGCTCCCGTCATTGCTGAAAATCATGGTTTACAAAGATAGTATGTTGGAAGTGGAAGCACTGTATTCAATGAAGCATATTATGCAGAGTGGCCTTGGTGCTTTTAACTGGAAGTTGAAGGCTCTTTTTCTTCTGTCTCATCATTTGGCATTATCCCCTTTCCGAAGAAGCTCTCCATATACGTTTGTTGATGACAAAGTTTTGCTACATTGTGAGATTTGTTTTTTTTTCATATCACATGCAGACGAGCACTTTTAGAGGCACAGGCGGATGCACCTAATATTCAGAATAAAACTTAATTCAGACTGATGATGAATAAATATGTTTTTATTTTATTTTTTTGTTCAGTCTCTCAGTACCTAATGTACCGGTTCTCAGCCCGATTGTTGCGGACTGATGATCTAAACCACCAGGTTTTACAACATTGCAGTTGACACAAACATCTTTCAATTCTCTCTCAATCATAAACCACTGCATTGTTTTAATAGGAGTGTCATGGTCTGTAGTGTCCACAAGTAGCACATGATGCTGAAGGTCTTAGTTAAAATAATAAATTGGACTTTACTGATTAGATAATCCAAGCAATGAGAACCTGTTTGAAAACCCCATCACAACATACAATGAGCAAAATATCCACGAGCATGGTCTACTGTACAGCCATCCGGCACTAGCCGGTTTGAAAGTGAAGGAACAAGCATGGAACATTTAGTTATTTATCTAACTACACTGAATTGTTAGGAAGAAACAATAAGAATAATGAATAGACACCGCTAACAAGCCTGTTAAATGTTCCATTCTTATTGTAGCACAAACGTAAAAATTAAATCAACGGACATCGGTGTGTCTCACTCGTCTGATACATAAGCAGACAAGCATCTTCCCAGTAACATTTTTACATGCGTCCGCAGCGGAACTAAAGCCAAGCCCTTACAGATGAGCTACTGCCACCCGATATGTAGTTAATTTGATTGGATAAACCATAAGTGGCTGCAGATTGTGTTCGTTCTTTTTGATTATTCTGATGTTGTAGTGTACTACAACTAATGACTTAGGCCTTGACATTTTGATGAGCGTCTTGAATTCCACTGAGGAGCTTGTGGTGCATTCTAAATGTGAAGATGGGACGTAGTATCCATCATAAAGGGGGAATTGGAAGCACCCAGGCAGCCTTAATTAAATTATGTGAGAAAACAATGAAACCTCCATCTCTGGAATCCATTTATTTTACTTGGTTTTCTACCCCTTCTCACTTTATTGTAATACTTTCATTCCTCTACTATTCCCACCTCCCCATCACCTCCAAGTATTCATCATTATTCATTCTTTCAACTGGTCTGATCTCTCTCTGATTCTTTCAACTGGTCTGATCCATTTTGCTGGTTGAGCAATGAAGTCTGTCTTCACTCTGTGCTTCTCCTGTCACTCAAATACAGATTTTTATATTGTTCTACACATAACTTTATTGGTCAAAAATGATTTGAAAGTATTGAAATTCTCTTTTCACTGAAGTAGTTGAGAAGAATGAGTTCTACCTTAATGAGAATATCAAAGTGAATTGTGCAGAAAGAAATAGCTTGAGAAAAAGAGAATGATGGGTCTGGTCAAGGAAACTGATACTCTAAGTTAATGATGATCGTTGACCTTATTTCCAAATTTGCTGCATTGCCATTTTGAGCAGTTTATTGATAATGCTACTTCTATATGTTACTTTCTACAGTTGGCAGGGGTCAGACCCAGATTATTCAATAACTAAGCAGATTTTTGGTAATGTCATGAATTAACAAAGAGCGGTATGAAATTACATTAACAATGATGGGGCAAAACAAAAGACGTGTGCCATCGTGAAAGCCGTGTATTTCTGCAACTTTGATTTTGGAATCATTTAGCATACTTTCATTCTATTTATTTGTATTGTTCAGTCTGGCAGTTGTTTTTAAGAATAGGCGGGAGGAACAAATGGCATGAGTAAACACAAACAGCCTGTTATTTTGTGGAATATTTAGAGTTATTGTCATTTTTATTTTAGAAGGTGGCACCACAAATGGTGGAATGATCGCATTGCTCATACAACACATCCAGGTTGGGTGTGTGCTCATGCATACGTCCTCCACAGGTGTTCAGTTAGGACTGTACAGACTGGGACAAAGGGAAATTTTAATACTAAATGCTTTCAAACCATTAGCTTTGACTTATCTGCCAAGCACATTTTTATCATACAAAGTACATGATCTCATTGATATGCATCCAAACAGAGGAGTAAAAGATATGACCGTTTACCATCTTAATACTGTTTATAAGCATATCAAGGATAAGAAAACCCACGGCAAACTTTTTATAGACTTTTCATCTGCTTTTAGCCCAATCCAGCCACACGTATTTTAAACAGGCAAGGCAAAATGGCATCCACAGGGGTGTGGCCTGGCCTCACTACATTTCTTTAATATACAGAAGACTGCAGGAGGAACAGGCATCTTATTAAATTCGTTGGCGATAGTTCAAGTCGAAAACACCCTTTTTTTTTTTTTTTTATTTTTTTAAATTGTCATTGGTTTTTAATTATGTACATTGCCTATGTCCCCCTGTGCAGTTGTAGTGGCACCAGTACTCAGGGACAGCTGTTGACAAACATTTGGCCTATGATCCAAACACATCCCAACTCTACAACAATGTCCTGCAGAGGTTGTTCTTCCTGCTCACACGATATTGTTTTTGATTAAATTGGAACTTTTTGTTTAATTTCACTTTATAAAACAATGGAAGGATGGATGGCAATTTGCAGCAAACAGTAAAAATAGTCTGCCAATTTTTACAGAAGCCAGGAAAGTAATTGGTGTAAAGCCACTTTCTGTAACATAGATCATCTCCATTTCTGCGGAAGGGTTGGTCAGTTTTGTCCACTCAGTAAACACTCTCTTCTGCCTTCCAAGAGTAAGACTACTGAATTTAAATTCTTTTTTCCATGTGCCATTAATGAAAACAACCTACACACATAATTTAACACCAATCTTGTGCCTGTGCGTGATATGTGTATTACTGGGAAATTGAGTGATCATGCTGCTTACAGATGAATTTAATTAAATGAAGAGAATATTTTTAAATTCATTAATCTTTTATTTCTACGGACTTAGATCTTTGTGTGTCTTTTCATGTTACTGTTCTTACTCTGGGATAGTTCTAAACGTTAATTTTGTACAGTTTTGTGTGCTGCTTTGACGTACAGTACATCCATATCTTGTATACAGTATATACAGTATGTACATTACATGTACACTAAGTACAGTATATGCTTTGCTGCCGACTGGAGAACTTCCCCTTGAGGGACAATAATACTCAACTGAATTGAAACCTGCTGTGTCACAAAGTTCTTGAGTTAAAAGAATAAGTATAGACTTAAAAACACAATTGTCAATCATTATTAGAAGGCAGATGAAGTTGTGGCTATTTATTTTAGAAAATGATCCCACTCCCACACGGCATATCAAGTTCTATTAATAAAATGGTTAAAGGTCCCGTATTTTGCCAAACTAACTTTTTCTAGTAGTTGGGATGTAATATTGTCTCTATGGTGCCTCAGTAAATGTGAAATATGAATTAGAATTGTCCACGGATTTCTGAGTTCTAGACATTTTTCTGCCGAGAGGCCTGAAATCAGGTCATTTGAATTTCTCGAGCTTATCTACATCACTAGCGAAGATCTCCACCTACCGCTCCGCTCGCTCCTGAGCCAACGCTGTCAACATAACAAACACGTGTGCGCTCACAAGTGTGTCTTCTACACGGAGGCAACCAATATGAGGAAACGGGGCAGTCTTAGTCAAATATGGACGAAGCAGATACAAAACTGGGTCAAACAGAAGCAGCTGTCAGAGGTGCCTTTTCTGGACACTCATCTGACAAAACCAATGTTTTTTTGTTTTTTATGAAATTGACACTTTTATACTAAGTCCATGTTAGAGACTTACCCTATGGATGTCTAAATAGCCAAAATATTTAGCCTAAAGATTTTGGTTACCTCCATTGTCTGGTGAAGCGTAAAATTTGAAAGTGGGTGATCATTACAGTACAGTACAATACAGTATGTTGGGTTCTTCTCAGGGATATAAAAATATGTCATCTTAGCCAGGCTGGGATGTCACCATCAACACCACCAATATGAACTAGATTGTCATTGCTGTATTTATACATTAACTACTGAACATTCTTATGCTCAGTTCACTGTCCTGTTAACCTCTTGCAGGTGCAGCAGCATTGTCAGGAGCGGTCACCCATACAGTTTCCACTGCAGTGATTGTGTTCGAGCTGACTGGGCAGATCTCTCACATCCTGCCTGTAATGATAGCAGTGATTCTTGCCAACGCAGTGGCACAATCCCTACAGCCCTCCCTCTACGACTCAATCATCCGGATCAAGAAGCTACCCTATCTCCCAGAGCTGGGATGGGGACACCATGAGTAAGTAAAGGCGACATTTTTCTGGGGTTGAGGTTGTTAAAAAGCTCCCCAGTGGCAGAGCCATCGGGGTAGATGACATCCACCTGGAATGCAACATCACGTGGACATTGAAGACAGTGCCTCTGGATTGGCAGACTACAGTGGTAGTCCCCCCTTTTTAAGAAGGGGGACCGAAGGGTGTTTTCCTACTGCAGTTGGATCACACTCCTCAGTCTTCCTGGTAAGGTCTATTCAGGGTTTTTGAGGAAAGGGTCTGTCAGGAAGTCTAACCTCAGAATCAGCCGGAAACAAATGTTTTTTGTCCTGGCCGTGAAACAGTGGACAGCTATACACCCTGTCAAGTGGGTGGCCAAGCCACATAAAGCGATGGGACAAAAGGTTGTAATTGGCTTATGTAGCTGGGTTCATGTGATTGAGTTTAGCCCCAGTTTCAATTCCTGGTTCAACCACCAGAGGTCGCCAAACCAAATTTAAATCATGACGTATGAGTCGCCAGGTCAAGCATAAGTCTTCTTAGGGCTTTTAATAGCATTAAGATACTTATCATAGTAAACAAACACATACTGAAGTCAACCGCTTATAAACATTGTTTGATTTTATATCCTTTATATCTCAAGGATATAAAATCATCCTTGAGATAATTTTGATGTTCTCTTTGATGTTATAACTCAGATGTTCTTTTGGAAATCATTGATAAAACGTTTTTGAGGAAAGGGTCTGTCAGGAAGTCTAACCTCAGAATCAACAGGAAACAAATGGTTTTTATCCTGGCCATGAAACAGTTGGCCAGCTATACACCCTCATCAGTGTCCTGGACGATGAATGGTTTGTAGATTTAAGACAGTGTTTGACCATGTCCCCCAGACAGTCCAGTGGGAGGTGCTCAGGGAATATGGTGTATTGGACCCCTGATTCGAGGTGTCTGCAGTAATGTGTCTGCTGTATCGGTCTGTCAAAGAAGGAGCTATGCCTAAAGACCTCAAGTTACCAGTCGATCTATGTTCACACCGCCTCCTCTGCTCACAAGCTGTGGATCAGAACTGAAAGAACAATATCATGGGTACAGGGGGCTGAAACGAGAGACTGTCATGGCTGCTGGAGAGAGTGTCTCACGGCTGGCCTGAGAACCCTTGTAGAGCAGGATGAAGTCACTGGGGAGGGAGGGAAAAGTCTTGGCTTCCTTGCTGCCACCGTGACCCGACCCCAGATAAGCGGAAGATGGCTGGATAGATAATTGGAGACTCTAAATGAACTTCAATTGTTGTCTGTTTGTACAGGATGTGTTCTCTGTAATGCACTCATCATCAGTTCATGGTGTACACCACCTCACACCTAAGGCAACTGGGTTAAGTTCCAGCTCACTGGTGACCATGAGCAGAAAAAGCAGTACAAATTGGAAGGAACTGCTCAGGTAGGCGTACTGATGTTGCTGTTGCTTGATAAACTGAATGAAAAGTAAGGCTCCATCTTTCATACTGTATCTGACCAGATTCTCTTAGGAATGTGTTAGTCTATATCATACAAGGCCTTGTGATTGACTGGTGTCGAGTGTAGCCCGCAACCTCCTCTAAATAACCTGGAATAGGCTCTAGCTTCCCCGTGACATGGAATAGGATAAGTATAGAAAATGGTGGATGGATGACATCATTTGTGTACTCATTTTAACTGATGTTGGTAGCTGGCTTTTACAGTGTCACTCTTTCTGTCAACTGAAGCTGAATGAAATGTGCTTTACGAGAAGGTGCAGTTTGTTTAGAGGTGCTTGACTCAATAGCTCAATGTTGCATTGCTTTTAATTGCCTTTACTCCCATCAATAATTTATAGCAACCAAACAATACTGAATAGGACTGCCAGCTGCTGGGTGTTCTTTTAGCTCAATGAGACCTCACACAATGCACTTTCTCTTTATTGTCTGCAACCGTTTATTGTTATGAATGTTTCCAAATCATTAGGCAACAATGATAGCTTGGATCCATCATTTACAAATTGAGAGTAATGAGATTTTGTTTTATTATTCCATCCTCCATCTTTTCATCATTGTGTGTGTGGTCTTCCCCTGAGGAGGCTCCTACTAGCCTCCTGCTCGAATACCTCAATTGCTTCATCTGCACCTCAGTTGAACCCCACAATCCATCTCTTCTCTAGGCATTCCTGTCACTCCTCAGTTTTCTTCTCCCCTATATCTCCTTATTATACTTTATTTTGTGAGCACATGGGCTATCAATATGTCCAATGTCTTCATTAGATTTTTAATCTAGGAGCACAATGAATCTATTTAAAGGCGCTCACACACACATACACACGCGCGCACTTGCATGATCATACTGGCTGATTGTAAAACACAGAAAGCAGTTTAGATAATGATCTTTTACGGTGGAACATTCATAGTTAAAAAACAATCCTTTCCGTGATACTTGTTGACAGCTCATAAAATCTTTAAATGTAAAGGCAAGTGTAATTATCTTTATTATGGTTTACATAAAAATACACATCATTCAGGTTTTATGATGTAAACCTTATTGTATATACTATACATAATGTTATACACATTTTTCAAACCACCTTGGACCCCTAACTGGCATAATACTGGAAATTGTTCTCCAAGATAATACAAAGAAAGACTAAGTGTCCCTTTCTTATTACTTTTTTTTATGAAACAGTGTTCTTATATCCCCCATTAGAGATGCAGCAATTAATCCGATCAATTATCAAATTAACAACGAATTTGATAATTAATTGTTTAGCGCCATTGTTTAACTTAAAATTGTCCAAATCCTCTGTTATCAGCCTCTCAACAGTAAATATTCACTGATTTCTATAGTCCTCCATGAAAGCAGACTGATTATATTTGTGTTTAGTTAAAATAAGACATTTGTAAACATCTTTAATTTTGGAAAACAATGACTAACATTTCAAAAACATGCAATAGTTCTGACACTTTCACAAATGCATAAATTCATCCATCCATCCATCAATTTTCCAAGCTGCTTATCCTCACAATGGTCACGGGCGTGCTAGAGCCTATCCCAGTTATCTTTGGGCAGGAGGTGGAGTACACCCTGAACTGGTTGCCAGCCAATCGCAGGGCACACATAAACAAACAACCATTCGCACTCACATTCACACCTACGGGCAATTGAGCGTCTTCAATTAACCTACCATGTATGTTATTTTAGAGTCTCCAATCAATGCATGTTTTTGGGATGTGGGAGGAAACCGGAGTGCCCGGAGAAAACCCACGCAGGCACGGGGAGAACATGCAAACTCCACACAGGTGGGGCCGGGGATTGAACCCCAGTCCTCATGAACTGTGAGGCAGACGCTCTAACCAGTCGTCCACCGTGTGCCGCCTGCATAAATTCATATCTCAGAAATAATAATTTATTTTTATGTCTGCTATTGTGTGACTGCAACATGGTTTCCCTCATCCTGGCACTTCAGCTCACAGATCCCTCTGGTGTATCGCAATAACATAATAAGACTCGCTCCAGTGGCATTAACGCTAAAGAGAGCTTGAGTGACAAAGACGAACCGTTTGTTTAAAAAAAAAAAAAAAAGGAGCTCTGAAGACACTAATATGCATGTTTGTTAGTTTCTGTAGAAAAGTGGTCTATTAAGCAATCGTAAAAATCCTATATATCCAAAAATGTAATTGGAATCTTCAGAACACATGTTCCAAATCATGAACTTCCTTTGTGACACCTTACAGTGCAGACATTTTGGTATTAAAAGTTTTTCTATGAGAAACAATTATGAACTTTTACGATGTTCTATTTTAACTTTTACTATATACTATTTCTGCTTATCATAGCTTTACTCACCAGAAGCAGTTGGTAGCCAATTGCAATATGGGTGTAATAGTGTTCTTAGCTTGATTCATAAAGGGTATTTTATTCTTTTTTTTTTTTTCTCCGCTTTTGGATGCCCTCCCACCTATGAGTTTGTTGCAGCAAAAATAGCAATTGTTCTTCATAGACAAGTGGAAGTGTTATGGAACACTAACTCGCTATGAAGTGATCGACCGTGTGTAATGAGGCAACGACGTCGCCAAGTTCTGAGCAAAGCTGTTGGGAATGTACCATTTTGTATTCTGTGGAAACGGATTCACTTTCATTGAGATTCAAATGGCATAAAGAGAAAACTAAATAATTTAACAAAACTGAAAACCTATAATATCAAATCTATGAAAAAAGTGACATATTTTTAGGGAAATAAGTTCGTAGTTTTTATATATTACCAGCCTAACTAACTAAGAGAGTTTTGGAAGATAGAGAGACTTAGGGCTGGTACACACATAAGGATTATTCAAATGTTAAAAGATGTTTTATCTGCTACAGACCCCACACATGAAGATAAAAAAAAATTGGGCATTTAACAGTTTTTGTTTGTATTGTGTGTGGTGTGCTCCGATAATCTCAACACAGAACACCACACACATACACACACAAAGATTATTTTCCGCCACTGATCTCAAAATCTCGTGTAATCACAAATGACCTCACAAAACCGAAGAAGAAACACTTCTGGATATGCAAAGATTTTACCCGAGTATTTCTGAAGTTTGCCGGAAGCGGGACCGATGGTGGTGGTGACCTCTCAAAAAGGCTTGCTTTGGAAAATACTTCCTGACGTCTTGGGAACCCACTTTAATACATTAAAACAACATCGGGTAAGACATGTTTGTTTTTATTTATGGACGTTACATTGTTCCTGAGTCAGGGAGCTTCTTGATTGGCTACATTCTGTTCGACATCAGAAATCAAAGCGTCATGACTCGTCTTTCTCCACACACAAAGATTTTTGGTCCTGAATATTGAACATGTTCAATATTTAAGATTGCCGGCCACGGCCCATTTCAGACACTATTACTGGGACAAATCCACTCATAACACACATCAGACCTAAGATTAATTTTATAGGATAATCTTTTAAGACATTACATAGTCTGGTGTTTGACGTCCTTGGTTGGTAAGGGCAAAAATCGTGAGGAAAAAAAACAGCATGATTGTCTTTGTGTATACCGGACCTTTGAGCAAAAGACAAAAAGGCTATCCTGGGTACAGTATGTGGAAGTGCGATAGAGGAAATGAAAGACTGTAGTTCGTGCGGCGTCCTCCAAGCTGAATGTATTTTTCATTCAAACCGGAAAATATCCACCTCACCCCCACGCATCTACCCGCCCACACACACTGGAACACTTGTGTAACGGCAGGCTGTGTGATGCGCTCATCTCACGGGATCGCAGTGATGAGATTACTTTTTTTTTCTGAATTTTTCTGATGTTTTTGTATATATGTATACAGGTATGTGCCAAAAAAAAATTTAATATTGAAGAAAAGTCCATTTATTTCCATAATTTGTTTCAAAAAAGTGATACTTGTATGTCATATTAGTTCAGCACACACATGGGGAAGACTGCTGTCTTGACGGTTATGCAGAAAACCATCATTGACACCCTCCATAAGGAGAAAAGGTCTCAAAAAGAAGTTGCAAAAGAAGCTGGATGCTCACAGAGTGCTCTATCAAAGTACATTAACAGAGTGTTAAGAGGAAGGGGGAAATGTGGCCGGAAAAGGTGCACAAGTGACAAGGATGACCGCAGAGAGGATTGTAACACTGAAGAAAAATGTTATTTGTGGTAAATCAGAGGCACTTTAAAAAGTATGTGTGCTGAACTCCCATTTAACATGAGTTTGAGTGTGCTTAGTTAAATCTGAACACAGCCACACCCTCAGTTATGTGTGCACACTTTTTTAACCACATTATCTCAGTTGTTTATTTTTGCGTCCTCTCAAAAAAAATTCAGTTTTTTTTTCAGTTGAGTTTTACAGGTTACGTTAATTCTTTTTTAAATTATTTATTTTGGTCTCATTTTTATACATCATAACAACATGGCATTTGAGCAGGGGTTTGCAGACTTTTTATATCCATCTCTAGTATAATGCTTTTCAAAATGACAGAGGTCTTCAAGTTTATTTTGTCAAGTTGACAACCAACCTATTTCAACCTTTCTGATTTTTTTATCCTAAAGCGACGTGTATACAGTCATTAAGTTGACTTTGTATTGAAGAGAGGTCAATGTATTGAGTTGTAACTGCAAGGAGAGCAGAGTAGAGCTGGCTGGAACCTCTTTGCTGGCACAACTAGCAGGCTTGGCAGCAGAGATGTCAAGCAACTGCTGCATCATTTGCAAGTTTTGGCAAGCTAAGACAGGAAGAAAGCTGAGTATTTATGAGTGGTGTAGAATTCTGCTGATGCAAGTGTCCGCATGGCTATCCCGTCACTGCCGCTACCTTCCAGAATGACGTGTCAACGCTCCAATGTGTTTCTGGATTGACTAGTTGGTTGACGGAAGCTGAAGCTGTCAGGTTCAGTTATCAGAATGAGAATTGATCAACACGACCATGGATGCAGATGAAAATGTTCTGTTCGTGTCAGTGAATATACTATACAATGTCAAAACTCACTATGAACTTGGCCCGCTGTGTAATGTTTGTCTTCTTAATTTTGTTTCCTCCGCATAAATCCTCATTCTAGTTGTCATAATTCTCTTTTCAGGAAGTACAATATTCGTGTGGAGGACATCATGGTGAGGGACGTGCGCTATATTACACTCAACTGCTGCTACAGAGACCTGCATAATGTCCTGCTGACGGGTCACCTCAAAACTCTGGCACTGGTGGAATCAGCTGGTGAGACACCTTCTCATTCAATAGCTCGAGTTGGTGTGCCTGAACGTTTTAATAGTACAATATATAATTATTCATTGAATGGGTGTTATTTATAATTAATTAAGTTGCAAGTGAAGCTGTTTTTTGAAGTGTGCAGTTGGAATTCCAGTTGCATTTGTAGATATTTAAAAGGTTTATAATACTGATGTGGACTATAAATTGCTTTCGAATAGCAAGAAAAAGCAGTTCATTAACAAGTCTAATCTCCTTTTTGTACAACCAGATGTGTACAACACTACTGATCATTCAGTGACCAAAAGACAAAACTGTACAACAAATAATTTTCCTTTCAATGGTCACCTTTTGTGACAATGTCAGAAATGCATGATTCTGACACTAGTGTACGTAATAGAGAAGAAATAATCTGCCTAATGCAGAGCATTTTTTTTTTTTTTTCTTCAATCTATTTTTTTTTTTTACTACAGTGATGTAATTTTACTTGATGATAAACGCATATATTTGTTTTCAAATTCTATTAAATGATGAGGGTTACTTTATGAATAATAGCAATGGAAATCAACACACACACAGATCTCAAAATGTTGTCCATCCATCCATTTTCTGAGCCGCTTCTCCTCACTAAGGTCGCGGGCGTGCTGGAGCCTATCCCAGCTGTCATCGGGCAGGAGGCGGGGTACACCCTGAACTGGTTGCCAGCCAATCGCAGGGCACACATAAACAAACAACCATTCGCACTCACATTCACACCTACGGGCAATTCAGAGTTGTCAGTTAACCTACCATGCATGTTTTTGGGATGTGGGAGGAAACCGGAGTGCCCGGAGAAAACCCACGCAGGCAGGGGGAGAACATGCAAACTCTACACAGGCGGGGCCGGGGATTGAACCCCAGATGTGCTAACCAGTCGGTCACCTTTCCATCAATATCTAAATAAAAAAGGTGAATTGATTAGAGAATGTAAACATTACTGTCAACAGTTGTAACTTGCCAAACGTGTTAAATGCAAATTTTGACAGTAGACTTTTTAGTTTGCTGTGAAGATGTGGAAGACATGTATTTGACAGTCTGCAGCGAAAATACATTCAAGCCACCCCGGTGCCATGCTCATTGAGAAATTGATTGACAAACTTAACTTGGCACAGCTTCCTGATGTTACCGCAACACTGGAGCACAGAGGCACAAATGTGGTATTCTAACATGGTCTTCATTATGCCATTGTGCCGGAACAATTACCTGCTGCATTTAACCACAGTCATAATCAGTAGTTACAGGTACAGCACTTACTTTTACTAATGCAATTACTTAAAGCAGAGCATGTGGAAAATTGACGTGAATTAATCCTCAGTAATGGTTTCAATTTCCATAACTAAGGTTAAAACAAGTAGGATCTACAAACAACTTACTAATAGAGCCTCTGCACATGAACTCTAAAATGTTACAATTTGAATGTTTCCTAAGAAGAAGAAAAAAATACAGTGTCTGTGTGGATATCAATACAGATGGTGTTTACTGGGGAAGGAGGAATGATGCATTTTTGCACAACAGATTTCAGGGTTGTTTTTTTTAACATTAGTTTTGCGGCTACTCTTGCACAATTGGACATCCTGGACATTGGCAAATAAAGTCTCTTTTCAGTCTCATTTTGTGACTCTCTTTTGAATGGGCCAATTTGAACTTCATTTCCCTCAAGGGATTAGTCTACCTATCGAATCTAACCGATTTCAAATGGTCAGGCGTCAATTGACAAGTATTGCACAGGGGGAGAGGAGCAAATATCTGCACAACGCCAGAATTTCAGTTGGCTTAGTCAGTCAGTTGTTATTTTTGACTTTCGCTTACAGGCAAGTTATTCATTTAGTTCGTGCAGTTCGAAAAAAAATAATCCTGTCTGACTGTTTTATTCCTTAATTATCCATTAGTTATTTATAGTTATTTCAGTAGTTATTTATACTTATTACAGTAATTGTTATCAATGTTAATTTGTTGAAAAATGTAAAAAAAATTTGTGAACCACTGAAAGCAAGGAAACTGCCACACAGACACACACACATACACACAGGCATACACTCATCTTGTCCTATTGGTTAGTTATTGCATGTCCTCACCGGTTTTTTGTTGTTGTTTTTTCTAATTTTCCAGAGGTGAATATTCCCAAATAGTCATCAAAGCTCACTAAGCTCAAGCTAACAGATCAGCACAAGGCTGCAGGTGTCTGCCGGTGACCGGAGTGTGCCCTAGAGTGCACAGCAAATGATTGACACCTCATCGGTCACGCCTTCTCTCTCTGATAGGTTGATCTGACTTGGGCTCAGTGGTTTCTTAAAGAAATATTTATATATATATATTCAAAAACGCAAACCTCCCCTTTCAACTGATACAAATTCACTACATGCTGCACTGTTATGTACCTATGTAACTGCTGCAACATGTTTAATATCTCTCTCACACTGCTCACTTGTTCTTTTTAAAACATGTCATATTATCTCAGGCTCCTGAGACTTCATCGCCAAACTCTCCTTTCCCTTCTTTCTTTTCTTCCCTTAAAATGCCACCAGTTTCTTGGCTCAGATCTTTCTTTTACTCCCCTTAATGTTACAACAAAGTTCCTTGGCTTCCTTCATCCAATTCACATAGTCTGTCCTGCATCAACCTGCTGGTTACTCCATTGCCTCTTACTTCCATTTCCTCACAACCCCTCCTTTTCCTCGACTGTCTTCACCTTTTTCCGTTATGTACTTCTCACCCAGCGTCCATGATTCTCCTGGGCTCCATTGAGCGTGCTCAGCTCCAGTCGCTGCTCTGCATGCAGCTAGGACGCCCTCGCCGCCTCGAGTTCATCAGAGAGCGGGCAACAGCAGAGAAGAAGCGCTTGTCTGTTGTCTCCAACTCTGACTGCGAGGATAACCACCAGAGAACAAGTCAGGAGGTCCGCTTCCAGGTAAGAAACCACAGGGAGCATTGACCTCCTTGGTTTAATTGTTTTCTTGCTGCTCACCATCTATTTACACTTTTCCTTAGAGACAAATAAACCTGATTTGAAATTGAGAAAAGGCTACCCAAATTGTGAAACAGAATTTAATTTCATCCACTCTCCAAATATCATACTGAGTCAGTGTGACTTCTCTGACAGAATCTTAGGGTCTTCAATATTGAAAATCCATCCATTCATCCATTTTCTTCTGCTTATCCAAGGTCGGGTTACGGGGACGGTTGCTTTAGCAGGGAACCCCAGACTTCCCTCTCCCTAGCCACTTGATCCAGCTCTTCCGGGGGGATCCCGAGGCATTCCCAGGCCAGGCGGGAGAGATAGTCTTTCCAACGTGTCCTTGGTTGTCCCTGGGGTCTCCTCCCAGTGCGACATGCCCGGAACACCACAGCAAGGAGGTGTCTAGGAGATGCCCAATCTACCTCATCTGGTTCCTCTCAATCCAGAGGAGCAGTGGCTCTACTCTGGGCTCCTCCCGGATGACTGAATCCGAAGGTTGTGGGTTCGACCCTCAGCTTTTGTGTCCATATCAAGGTGTCCTTGAGCAATAAACTTAACCCACAGTTGCTCCTGATGCATCATCATCAGGAGGTGAATGAGGAGATGTTTTGAGTACTTTGAAGGTAGAAAATCGCTGTACAAGTGAAAGTCCATTTACCATTTATCATGCTGTGCACAAGATGACGCCAAACAATTGATCAACAGTACCTCGCCATTGCAAATAGAATGTCCTCTGAGGGAAGTGGCTACTGAGCTCAGTGTCACAGATTGTCATTAGCAGTTTACAACAGAGATACAGAGACAGAAATGTGCATACATGTTTTTGTATTAATTCATTTATAATTCAGAAATCCCCTGCAATTAATGGAATTATTGGAAGATGTTTTCCTTCATCCGGACGTGGGTCCCCAGGGCCCCCCTCTCTATAAAATAGGAGACACAGAGATTGATTGTCACCACCTAATGGCCGGGCCTGCATCACTGGGTTCAGCCAGCCTCCCATCCCATGCGCTAACCACCTGCGGGAGGGGCCAAAGGGGTCCTGTGCATTGTGAGCTG
This sequence comes from Phycodurus eques, assembly GCF_024500275.1. Classification (NCBI taxonomy): domain Eukaryota; kingdom Metazoa; phylum Chordata; class Actinopteri; order Syngnathiformes; family Syngnathidae; genus Phycodurus; species Phycodurus eques. Next base: position 5,289,448 of record NC_084531.1, read on the forward strand.
AGTGGTGGGCGAAGACGAAGAGCTTAGCGTTCCAATCAACGGCTACAGAAGTTTTCTCTGGGAAGCAAGGAGCCTGAACTGTGTGTGTGGTTGAGAGGTTTAGACTAGCTATTTCGGGCCTTGACACACAGCTTGGTTCCGATTGGGTGGCCTCGACAGGGGGATTGGTACAGCATCTGCAGTGATGCATACTCCGCATCGCTCTGTCATGGTGAAGATGGAGCTGAGTCAAAAGGACCTCAAGTTACCAGTCGATCTATGTTCCCACCCTCACCTCTGATCATGAGCTGTGGGTTGTGACTGAAAGAGCAAGTTCACAAATACAAGCAGCTGAAATTAGTTTTCTCAGCAGGGTTTCTGTGCTCTCTCTTAGCGATAGTTTGAGAAGCTCAATCCCCTGCTTCTGCGCATCAAGAGGAGCCAGATGAGGTAGTTAGGATGCCTCCTGGACATATCCCTGGTGAGGTATTGCAGGGCACTTGCCACATGGAAGAGGCCTCAGGGAAGACACAGGACATGCTGGAAAGACTGTCTTTACGCTGGCCTGGGAATGCCTTCGAGATCTCCATGGAAGTACTGAACAACGCTCGGGAGGGAGAAGTCAGAGCTTCTCTGCTAAAGCTACTGCTCTCGTCACCCAACCACAGATAAGCAGAAAAAAAATGGATGGATGGGTGGAGAGTTAATTTAATTTGAGGTGATTCATGCTGCAGTAGTTTAAATGTCAAATTGTTTAATTTGCTGTGTGTTTGTGTACGTGCGTTTGCAGATCTCAACTGAAAAATCATCATTCAGTCCCACTCATCCAGTTTCTCAGAAGCCCCTGAAACCTGCTCTGAAGAGACCCTCTGTAGTGGAGCGGCCCACTGATATCCCCATCGGTAAATCATACTGTTACACCCACCTCACTTTCTAAATATGAGATTATAGGTATTCTTGGAGAATAAGGAATTGGGTACTTTAGCAACTTCATTGTATTAATTGATTATTTTAACTACAGCAAATCATATTTTTCTCAGAAAATATTGCATATATGTTTGGGAGTTTTTGAAAATGCTACTGTTCATTGGAGAATCTATTGAAGATTAGGTTGTGTGACTGCTGGGGATTTTGTCTCATAGGCTCGCAGGATCATTCAAGCAACTCTAGTCTAAAGAACTTGTTTTGTGTCGGTCCAGATGTAGAAGTCATGGAGGTGAGAGAACCCTGTCCTTGAATACACCCAACAACAGCACACAAACACCACACACAGTAGCTCACGACATGCTGTTCACACATCCTTCGCACTCTCACATACAGGCTTTACGCGCTACAGTACAGTACCTCCCACACAAGTAGATAAAGCCAATGAACAACAATGCTGTCTCAGCCAGTGTTAGTTACAGACATTATTTTTCCATTGTCTGAGTATTGTATCCAAAATATCAAATTGAATAAAAAATGTTCCTCATTCAAACTACAACAGTACTTTACTTTCCACAGCATTGTGGTCCAGTCCCACGGCATATTAGAGGCTTTACAGGAAAGTGTTTTTGTTTGTTTTGTTTTGTGTTTTTGTTGTTTTTAATTTTTTCAGCATTTAAGGGTATCGTTAATGTTGTCTGCTTGTCCTTGGTTGGTGGAAGAAAAACAACAATGTCGAGAGCCCCATGTCTCCTGAAAACAGGAGGCCGTCAAAACGAGTCCGGATATCTGTTGTGGTAAGAGCCACCATTTGGGGCAACCCAAATGCCAGTATTCCGCCGGGTAACAGGTTCATCAGCCAATCAACAATTTATCACCCTGCCATTCCATTCCAGGGCTAATTGCTCATGCCGATGGCCTGTGGTCTGGGCAATGCTGACCCCAAGCACATCTTTGCCATCGTGCCAACAACCTTTGAACAGCCGCTTCCTTGTTAAACCTGTCACGCGCTTGCAGGCCTCCAATTGCTAGTAGTTGCTTGCTTCCATGATTGGCAAAACTTAGATGCATTTTGCTTAACCTTTTTTCATTGGTTCAAAGGTTAAAAAGCAGAGGTTATAGAGAACATTTGACCACTGCAATGTCCAAAATTGTTTATTGCTACCTGACAACATGGCGAAATGACCATTCTAGTGTCAGAAATTTTAGTGCAGACCAGAATGCTTACAGCAATGAATCAGTGCAACTCATGGAAGCCCACCTCTAATTATTGAAGCTTAAAACAAATCATACTTATATTGAAATCTTAAAAAAATATATAGACCAATTTGGTGTTTATAAAGAGGTTTTTGTTTTATTGACATGGCAGAAAACTCCAGTATTAGCTGCATTAGGTGCAGTGTCATGTGTCATGATGACCGAGCAAATCCAAGTAACCGTGTATCAAAGAGGCGTATTTTAAAACCAAAACTGAATTTTTCAATTCACATTTGACTGTGAACAGACTGAAAAGGATGTCTATACTTTGTGAGTTGATAATTTAAAAAAACACAAAAAAAATATATATAAACATTTAACATATCCTCATTTATGTGAGAGTGAAAAGTGTGCGCAAAGTCCATCCACAAGTACAGTAGTGTATCTGTTTAATCAAACTTTATTTCGTCAAGTGTGGATGCGCATACAGAAAAGACATCATAATTGATGAATGCATGTAAAATAATTGCCCGCACAGTGCAGAGTTTGCTTTGAAATATTTATTTTTGATGATGCTTCACATCTTGTTAGTTCTCATTTAAGCACGTTGTTATTGTTCGAGGGAACCTATCAGAAAGCAACACCGGGCCTGAGTAGTTCATAACTGATTGCTTAATCACATATTTTATTCTCTAAAGCCCCATTTAAGTATATCTTAAATTGAACACTTCAGCTTTCATCTTACATTATCTGAAAAACAAGTGGTCAGATGTTCTACAAGTTTGTGGCTGTTCAAACTTGGCATGCTTTTCTTTCCATCCTCCAACTAAGTCACCCGAGGTGTCCAATCAGTGACGGCCTCCCAGAGTAGACATCGCCTTTCTGGAGTGTCCCAAAGTCAGATTGTGTTTTGGGAAAGTCTGTGATCCTCTGTGGATTACATACTCTGAATTGGGAGAGTGAGTTCTCCTGTGCATGCAGCCATAACATATCATGTTGTGAGAATCATATATTTTCATTAGAAACAGGCATGTTTGAACAAGAGCGTCAAGTATATTAACAAACTGCTACAGTGAAAAAGGATAATGCATGGGAAGTGCACTGACGTAATTCTGTGAACTGGGTTATAGTCTGCTGTCAAATTATCAATTACTGTATGCACATTATTGGGTGTCAATCATTGATACAAAGATGTGATTATAAATTGAGAAAAAGAACCCCGTAAGCATCTGCTTTGACATGGTACATAATAAAAGAAAAAAAATTTAAAAATCAATAATCAATGCTAAATATCATGATCATGTCAGCATAGTCTACTTTTGGTCATTAATTACACATAATTCGAATGATACTCACCATATGTAATGTCATTCCCTTCATCAGAAGACACCACCTAGCCTAAAGGATTTCTTTGGGGTGAGCTGAAGGGTATTTCCATTTATTATAAAACTTTGAATATTTTAGAATGTGATATCAAACGTCTTAACACTTTGAAATATGAAGTTCCTACAGTTAGGCGATTAAATAATATGGATCAATTTGTTGGGCTGCCAAGTGGAATATTGGTTAGTGTGTCTGATTCACAATTCTGAGGTTCAAGGTTCGAATCTCACCTCCTACCTTCTTCTGTGGAGTTTGCATGTTCTTTTTGTCTGGGTTTTCTTATGGTACCCCAGCTTTCTCCCACATTCCAAAAATATGCATGTCAGAATAATTAGAGTGAAAAAAGTAAATTGTCCATAAATGTGAACTTGTGTGAATGCTCGTCTATATGTGCCCTGCAATTGGCTTGCAACCAGTCTAGGGCCTGCACACACGTTTTCAATGGGAGACAGGTCTGGACTGCTGGCAGGCCAGTCTAGTACTTGCACTCTTTTACCACAAATGGCACGCTGTTGTAACACAAGCAGAATGTGGCTTGGCACTGTCTTCCTGAAATAACCATTGACATCCCTGAAAAAGATGTTGCTTGGATGGCAGCATATGTTGCTCCAAAACCTGTATGTACCTTTCAGCATTAATGGTTCCTTCACAGATGTGAAAGGTACCCATGGCATGGGCACGAACACATCCCCATACTGTCACAGATGCTGGCTTTTTAGCTTTGCGCTGATAACAATCCGAACGGTCGTTTTCCTCTTTGGACCGGAAGACACGATGTCCATGATTTCCAAAAACAATTTGAAACGTGGACTTGTCAGACTACAGCAAACTTTTCCGCTTTGCGTCAGTCCATCTCAGCCGGCAGCGTTTCTGGATGTTGTGGATATATGGCTTTGCTTTTCATGGTAGAGTTTTAACTCACATTTTCAGATGTAGTGACGAACTGACAATGGTTTTCTGAAGTGTTCCTGAGTGCATGTGGCAATATCAGTTACAATGATGCCAGTTTTTAATGCTGTGTCGCCTGAGGGATCGAAGGTCACGAACATTCAATGTTGGTTTTCAGCCTTCCCTTTTTATTTTCCCTTTCCACTTTCATGCAGAGATTTCTCCAGATTCTCTCAATCTTTTGATATTACGAACCCTAGATGATGAATTTCCAGGATTCCTTGCAATTGTTCATTGAGAAATATTGTTAATTTTTGTCAGGGGCCACATTGTACAACCCCAATTCCAATGAAGTTGGGACTTTGTGTTAAACATAAATAAAAACAGAATACAATGATTTGCAAATCATGTTCAACCTATATTTAATTGAATAAACTACAAAGACAATATATTTAATGTTCAAACTGAAAACTTTGTTGTTTTTAGAATATAATCATTACCTTGGAATTTTATGGCTGCAACACGTTCCAAAAAAGTTGGGACAGGTGGCAAAAAAGACTAAGAATGTTGAGGAAAGCTCATCAAACACCTGTTTGGAACATCCCACAGGTGATTCTAAGTTAATGATTATATGCTAAAAACAATTAAGTTTGAACATTAAATATATTGTCTTTGCAGTGTATTCAATTAGATATAGGTTTAACATGATTTGCAAATCATTGTATTATGTTTTTATTTATGTTTAACACAACGTCCCAACTTCATTGGAATTGGGGTTGGAGTTCTGGTTTCCCTCCGAGGGCCGTAATGGCTGTAAAACCATATAAATGTTTAATCTTTATTACATATAGGATCAAGGATAATATTTTGATCAACTATTGTTTGACATATTATTAAAAAAGGATTTTGGTAACATATCCTTTTGCTTATTCTTTCTCAACCTAGCTGCGGTCCCAACACTAACACAATACACCTATGTGGTTCTGTTGTTGTTATTTTAAGATAAAATTATACATATTGTTTTTAACTATTGGTCAACGTGATAAGTAACTTCCACTGATGGTGAAGAATAATAGGTAATACATAGTCCAACAATATATCAGGAAAGTACCAATTATAGGCACGCTGAGTGGGCAGTGCAGAGAAAACACATTGTTAGTTAATTTTTAGTTGTGACAAGTGGGCTTTGAAGCGTATTAGTCATTGCAGCTTGACAGTGAAGTGATGCATAACAAAGGCTTGCAGTGTCCATGTGTGGGTGCATTTCATTAGTTTTTGGGCCCGTGCCCCATCATAACCATTTTTTCTTAATATATTTAAACAGTGATACTGATTGCAGCCTTCTCAGAATTTTTTATTGTTATGTAGGCCGGGTCAAGAATATGGATGAGTTTATCAAAACATATTTTTCAAGCCTTTTGTCCCTTCGGTCCCCTGCGACAGAGGATAAATCAAGTTAGTCCCTCACAGTTCCTCTATTCTACCTTTGTTTGTTTAGGAATATGGATGCCTCTTTGCTTCACACTCTTCGTCCATTTTTATGACTTTTCAAAAGCCTTCACACCTCCATCCCGCTTCCTCCCCTCCCTCTATCTTGGTTGTGAAATATTGATGCAGAGTAAATGACATCGGTAGTCTGTTTCAGAGAAATGATGCCGCCCAGCCTCTCAGTCTCAGTTTTCTCATTATTTCTCCCCTTTTTGAGTTTTCATAATGCTGTCATGCTTTATTTATGACGTCTTGAGGGCTCCGTTTTTTTGTTTGCTGTTGTTTCTTTTTTCATTTCATATGACATCTATGGGGAAAAATCTCAAGGCAATATGCATCTTTTTATTACTTAGCTTTTACATGTTGAATTGACACTTCCAGACAAAGAAGCAATAAATTTAATTGTGTGTCCTTTTATCACTGGCTTAACAAAGTGGCCTATGGATTAGGAACTTGTTGAAAGTTTTCCCTTTTAAAATGACTTGTATGTTTCACACATCACTGCATTACTATCACTCAGAGACAAAAATGAAGAAGATCAAACCTTTGTGATGAATGTTATTACATTTCTACTCAAAAAGCAATTTCGGTCTAAACAGGCAGATTAGAGCCATTTAAAACTATACAAAACAAGCAATGTCAAGATTGATGTAAATGCATGCTGTTGGATTTGTCAAACCCAGTTCTAGCAGGACAGTATTACAAATAATTTTATGTAAGTAAATTGATATCATTTGTTTATTTTGTGTGTATTTTCAGGCTAACCTCACCTTAAAAAGCATCAGCGTGTTTAATAGGTTAAATCAGGGTAGGCAAAGTCCCCGCCTGTGTGGAGTTTGCATGTTCTCCCTGTGCCTGCGTGGGTTTTCTCCGGGCACTCCGATTTCCTCCCACATCCCAAAAACATGCATGGTAGGTTGATTGTAGACTCTAAATTGCCCGTAGGTGTGAATGTGAGTGCGAATGGTTGTTTGTTTGTATGTGCCCTGCGATTGGCTGGCAACCAGTTCAGGGTGTACCCCGCCTCCTGCCCGATGATAGCTGGGATAGGCTCCAGCACGCCCTCGCGGCGACCCCAGTGAGGAGAAGCGGCTTAGAAAATGGTTGGCTGGTTGGTTGTTTATCTCATTAAATAATTGGTTTAGAAATGTATTTTAAAAATTACGAATATAAAGATTTACATTTGGGCCATTCCACCGAATCTGTGCCATTTGCTTGTTGTAACGCTCTCAAAATAATCATAAATCTTTGTCTTTTTTTTATTTATTTTTTTTACTCTAAATCTAATAATACACATTGAACTAAAATATGCGTTAGCTCATCTCAGGAACCTATTTTCTTATGTCATTGTTTTATTGTACCAAAACTCCTCATTTGAGTAACAGTACTGAAAGTAACAGGAGTGAGTTTTTAGTATAGAATTAGCAAATGCATAAAATATAACAACACGGCATTTATGTTAATAAATAGCATGTTGACACTAAGCAAATTAGTGATTCAAAAAAATATATATTTTAAAAGTGAACACAATATGAAATGTACTATATAAATAAATTTGCCTTGCCTATAGTTGGGATAAGGAGTAATACGATTATGTTAAAATATATAACATTTCTAAAGGATTTAGATAATTATATAGCATGGTAAAGTCCAATTTTAGGAAATAGGGACAGGCTACAAAAGCTATTTTTCCAGTGTTTATTTCCTGGAGAAGCAAATGGAACCAATTCTGTAGAATGACCCATATACATTTTTCTATCATAAATTATATTTAACGATTGGACAATTTATTATGATTCAATAATTTAAAGTCATAAAATGAAAATAGGAATTATTATTTTAAAGTCCCCCAAAACGTATATGGGTCATTCCACTGAGGTGGTACACAATTTGTGACATGTAAGAAAAATGTAAGAACTTGAATCATTTTGTTGAAAGTATGTTAGTAAAATTTCTTTGAAGTATACCAGTTACATTTAGAGGTTCATGGGAGAAAAACATATATAGTTTACTTAATATGACCATTATTTGACCAGTGGTCGCTTGTAACACTGACTCTAAATATGAACATGGAAAGCTGTTTATTGTATGAAAACCTTGGGAATTGTTCACACTATTACTACGGTTAGAGAAGGTTCACAGACCAATTTATGTCCAACTTGTTAATGCACCGCACAGTATCGAGTAAAAAATTTACTTAGGGCAAATATAGATGTGTGTAACATTGACAAGTACGGTACAGTAACAATCCACAGTGCACCACACAACATCGACATTTTTATCAACAAAGTGAATCATATGTTTTGATCAAACATAGTTAAAAACGTTTGACAGGAGGCCTTTATAATTGGAACCGAATCCAAGTTTAATAATAAGGATTAAAGTATGCGCGTAATCATGATCACATCCTCAACACTGCTGTGACTCGTCAAAATTACCAGCGAGTCAGCAGTGCAGTCAGGAGACACAGAAAACAGGCTGTGCGCTAGCGATAGAAAACGGTTCAAAATTCGCCAATCATTTCTCCTTCAACAAATCTAACAAGAAACCATCTAATTCTATATAAACTCGCTTTTCATCGTTGCTAGTAACTTGACCGTTTGAGATCGAAGCTTGTAACATTTTGACATAATTTTCTTGAAAACACTTACCAGATTCTACTGGCCCCTCCATTTCCTATCAATCTCAAATGCAGCCGTATGCTGGTCGTATGTAAGCCGAAAATGGTTCTGGGTGATCGATGCCGCAAAATAGTCGACCGTTTTTGTTATTTTGTCCAAGTCGCTCGAACGAAAATATGACCGACACTTAAAAATGAAAGTCAATATTGTCTCCTACTCCTTCTGAAGCAATTGATTGATCCTTCTATGATTGTTTTGGAAGATTATTGCAATTTATGTTCCAAATAGCCGTCGTAAAATGGTTTTTTGTTTACCGTTATGAAATTGAGTGGCCGCTTGCTCGTAACGCGTTTTGACCGACAAAGTTACGAGCATGATGCCTATTTGCCTCTTAAGAAATATCGCTGTGGAATGTCATTAACTTCTGTTGAGTGGGAGGCGCACTCTTTTAGCAGATATTGGCGAAATGGTTGCATGATTTTGCCGATATTTTTCACACTGTGCCTATTTCCGTTGATGACTGCTAAAATGTCGCGCTTCGGCGCTGGTCAAAAACCACAAAAATGCGTTTGACATGGTTTATTGCAAAATAATTGGAGGTGGAAAATTCTTGATACAATATTATTTTATATCTACATGTTGATACCTGATTACTGACGCTTCATTTCTGAAGTTCAATAATGATAATTGTCAAAGAAATACAATTATCATCTAGTGTTAGTGCCATGGCAATGGTTTGACACACCATCTTCAAGAATTAAGAATGTTCCAGAATGGGTAAAGTTGAAAAGAACTGCAGCAGAGCTGATCAATATCCTTCTCCACACCATTGTATTAACTACAAAGTCATTAACAATGGTGTTAAAGCCTGCCTCCTAATCAGATGTAGTGGTAAGGCACTAATAGAATTTGTAAACGATGAGCAAAGAAGTTATCATTAGTAGTAGGAAAATCAGCAGTTAATTGCCTGCATGTGATTACTGTTGTAATGTTCCCCTCTTGCACCATTTAGTATCGCAGTCGCTTAGAGAAACATCATTACGAGAAGCATGAGCACAACGGAGAAAGTTTGAATGTCTTTTTTTTTTTTTTTAATTGCTTTAACAACTTAAACAGCTATTCAGGCAAAAAAGAGGGGTATCCACATTATATAACAGTTGTTTCCTTACACAATAGATTCAAACCATTTATTATGTAAAAATACATTTATAAACATTTTAAATGATGATTAGTAAAAATGTTGATCCATTTAAACCAAAACGTCACTTTCCCTGCAAAGCGACCAGATTTAGAAAGTCAAAGCAACCTCTCAACATGTCCAAAAAAGGAATTGTTGCACTAATTAAATTGTAGTCGTCAAAGTTAAAAAGCTTTCTTTGCGTTCATAAATATAATTATGATCTACAGTATGTGCCCTTAAGTTTAATGGCCAGCTTGTGTTCGTTGCTACTGAAATGCAATCATGGTGAGTGATGCGCATTACATAATCTTACACCGTGAAACTATTTTTTTCTGCTTCCTTTGTTCCTGGTGACAGTGTCATCACCAGTACTTCTATTGTATTCCTCATGACTACACTCAAAATAAGTGCTAAAATATGATTTGTTTTATCGATGTGCCATTCATTTTAATTTTCTGATTTAATTAGCATACTGTTGTTCTCTATTTATGCTATAGAATTTACTACTTGATCGATTTTTAACTTCTACTGCTAGATTGACGAAAAGAAAAAAAGACTAAAATTGTGAAAACCTTTTATACTTGGCTGTACTGTTTGCTTTTGCTACGTATTAGCTGAGGGTGTGTGTTTGTCCCCTTCTAACCCAGCCATGTATGGGTGCCAGTAATTGGAGGATTGATGGATAGCTGATGAGGGTGGAAAACAGCGAGCGAATGAAAAAGCAACAAGGCTTTCTAATCGCTATCTGATCACAGGAACAGCATGGCAAGAACTTTCTTTTGTCAGCACTCTGGGGTACCACTGCTGCTCATTTCTAGATATATGAATACTCATATTGTCCAGACTGAATTCATTTACACTTTTCAAAGACATTCAGTAAGTAATGACATCATAGACACACTCCTGACATCCTTATGCTGCAATACATAGACACCTTTTGTTAGCATTCTTACACCTAGGTATGACATCTACAACACCCTTTATTAAATCCTATAGCTAGAGCTATAACAGTTTCCAATCTTCTGAAATGTGTCTGTGGAGTTTTTTCAACCTCATTCTTTCCATTTGTGAGCTCAGGTCACCATGGACACGTTCAGACAGACTGATAGACAGAAGTCTATGCTTGTTGAGTCACCTTTAACTATTTCTTTGTTTATTTTGTGGATGTACATTTTTTTTTTTTAAGTGTCTGTAAGAAACCTCTGAAGAGGTGTGCCGTTATGTGTGTCAATATAGGACATGTCCCCAAATGCTAAGGTTTTTATTCTAAGAGGAGCAAATCTTTCCAAAATATCTCTCTCTCTCCCTCTCGCTCACTCTCTCGCTAACTCTAAAAATAACCCTCGTCTGTAAACATATTTCCGATCTTCATATATTCCCCATTGAAAACAGTGTATCATTGTGGCATTTAGAGTGGCCCTGTGTTGTGTGACTGACAAACGGAGTGATCAGTGAAACAGCAGAAATGAAGTGTGGCTTGGATGCGTACTTGGTCTCATCAACTCCAGGCACAACTGCGCTCTTCTTGCATAATGCTACAGTAAAGCAACTCTTTCTACCCCACGGCTGCAGTTGCTAGGGTTACCAACAGGTCTTCCATTGCAGCAAGGAGGATAAATGAGCTCAGGCTCCCATCAACCCCAGGGTCATGCTTATTTTCCCTCCTATTTTCCCCTAACACACATTAAATTCATAGAAAATAAATGCACATTCTCCATCAAGCTTTCTTCAAGACAGAGGGTGGCTAGTCCTTTTCCAGCTTGTCAAACGGCATTGACAAAGCAGAATACGAAGTTATCAGCCGGAGGCTCTGAGGGTGGTGACAATCCATCATTATAATGATCATCTGCTCCGAAATCTCATACATCATACTCCCTCACTCATTAAATGCACTGTAGTCGCTCCTTTAGTCCCTCATTCTATTCCTGTCCATCTGTTTGAGGACAGCCATGCAGTGTAACGTTCATGATGTGATGCATGTGTGACCATTTGTCTGTAATGTGTCATTCGACTTGATGCCCTGACAGAAGGACTGCAGTTTAAAAGTACAAATACAAGCCAACAGGATGTCATCCATCAGGGGTCACCAACATAGTGCCCGCGGGCACTGGGTTGCCCCCGAGGACCATATAAGTAACCTGGAAGCCTGATCTAAAAATAGCTCAATGGTGATGGGACATTGTGATTTCCTAGGACGGTTGTAAAAGTGATCATTTGAAAATGTAAACACTTGCAGAGAGTAATAGTACTAGTCTCGCATGTTGATGATTATCAGTTTCCTACCTTTGTTTAATATACATTGATAATTATTGTGAGGACTTATTTACATAATTAGTGTTTTCACATAAATGAATACCATGAATTATTAGTTAAAACACTGTACAATTAAAGGTAGTCTGAGCAAATATGTTATTTCAGAATTGTGTATCAAACTGGTAGCCATGCCTATTAATCAGTAAGTAGCTCTCAGTTTCAAAAATGGTTGGTAACCCTGGTCATACATCATACCATACCGACGATATTTTTTTTTCAAATTACAATCTAATCAAGTACGTGAAGTCTTATCGTCTTACTGAGTGTTTTTCTGGGCCTTTGTGTCTGCAGGACGATGGCGATGTGGAAGATGATATGACGATCAGAGAGGTAAGAATATGGGTGTTTTGCACCGAGTCTAAAGCCCCTCCTTATAAGACAGCATGTATTCTATTTTCCCTTGTATCTGTGCATCCAAGAAAACTCAATGCAGCTCTGCTTACCTTCTGACTTTATATAGTGTTTCACCCCTCCATAATGCAAATGAATGTTGCTTGAAAGACAGGTGTGGTGGTGGTTATTATGTACAGTATATTAGCCCCACTGTTACATAACATCTGGCTGACAGTATAGAATGGATCACTCACTCATAAATTTTCAGAAAAGTGCAGAAAACAAAATACAGTATTTACTTTGTAGTCCAGGCACTCCAGAGAAACAACTATTTGTATACAAAAGTAACATTCACATTGAAGTAAGTTAGAAAATTGCTACTTTGAAATACTGCTTCAAAGCATTTTACAGTGTGGAAAGCCAAATGAAACTCTACTTCTTTGTTCTTATTTATTATCCCTTTAAAGCTGTTCTTATTTACCTTGCTCTCCCCTCTCATCTGTGCATTTTGTAGATTGCAGAGTGGGAAGAGATGCAGCTTGATGAGCAGGTCAACTTTAACAATTGCAAGATCGACCCCGCCCCATTCCAACTCGTGGAGCGCACGTCATTGCATAAGGTCTGACTATAAATACAACTGTTCCACTCTCAGTTCTTATAGCAGCATTCATGTAGTACAAACACCAATTCCAATGCAGCTGGGGCATTGTGCAAAAGGTAAATAAAAAAACTGAATACGATGATTTGCAAATCCGTTTCAACCTATATTCAATTGAATACACTACAAAGACAATGTATTTGTTATGTAAGGGTTTTTGTTTTGTTTTTCATGTTGCAAATATTCACTAATTTTGAATTTGATGCCTGAAACATGTTCCAAAAAAGCTGGGACAGTTGCAACAAAATAATGGGAAAGTTGAGGAATGCTCAAAAAACACCTGATTGGAACATTTCACAGGTGAACAAGTTAACTGGAAACAGGTGAGTGTCATGATTGGTTATAAGAGGGGCATACCCGAAAGGCTCAGTTGTTCACAATCAAAGATGCGGCGAGGTTCACCACTTTGAAAACAACTTGCATGCAGCAAATAGTCCAGCAATGTAAGAGCAACGTTTATCAATGTACAAGTGGAAGGAATTGAGGTATTTGATTAACTCCGGTCCATAATATCATCAAAAGATTCAGAGAATCTGGAGAAATATCTGCACTTAAGCAACATTGAATGCCCTTGACCGTCTACCCCTCAGGTGTAACTATATTAAAGACCTGCATCATAGTGAAAAGGATATTGCCACATGGACTCAGGAACACTTAAGGAAAGCCATTGTAAGTTAATACAGTTCACTGTATTCTGTTTTTATTTACGTTTTACATAACATCCCAACTTCATTGGAATTGGGGTTCGTAAAAATGTATATCAAAATGGCAGCATACTTAAGAATGGTGTCACCTTCATTACCATGGCAACCCCTCATCACCCTACTTTGGTTTAGTGGTCTCAAACATTTATGGACTAGCCTGGCAATCCCTCAGGTTTGCGTTTTCTTTTCTAAACCAGTGTTATTTTTTTAAGTTGTGTGCAGCACTTCTCCAAACTTTTATTTGTTCTAAGGACCTTTAACATTTATTTAACAAATACAGTACAGTAAATACATTGGACCATCATATTTCAATTCCTTTCCCTTCAGCTTGACTTTAGTTAGATGTATGATGTAACATTTAGCTTGCATTGAATGTTTTCTTGCAACATGCTGTAAAGAACACTCAGTAGTGTGCCTACACACGCATGCGCACACCTACACACACACGCACTCACTCACACACACACGACTAAGTACTGTTTCGAAACATGCCACTGACATGTCCTCCTTTTTTTCACTCCTTCCTGATCTCGGGGTGGGGGGGGGGGAACCACTGGGGCGACCTCCTGGGGAGTAGTGGAGGTGTGATGGTGACTCGCCCATGTTCCGTGGGTGCTGGGGCGGCGCCGGCTGGCACCCGCCCGGGTCTCCCGCGCTGGCTGCTGGTGGGGGCGGTGGGGCCCCCCTGTCGCTTCTCGGGCCTGCTTCCTCCTCTTCTCTCCGTTCCTTGCGTCCTGTTGTGGTCGCCTCTTCCTCTTCCCGTGGGAGAGCCGGCCGGTCCCCTGCGGGCTGTGGGGCCTGCTGTGGGGTTCTTTTCCCTGCCTGGTTTGGGGGGGTCCACCTCCCACGCTCAGGGGCGGGTAGTGGTTGGGGGGGGGCGTAGTTGGTGCTGCGGGTCTGGGAGGGATGGCCCTCTTCGTTGGTGGTTGTCTGCCCTAATGGGTTGGTGGGTGGGGTGGGGACCCTGCCCCTCAATTGATTGGGTGGGGTCCTCAGCCGCCGCAGTGCGGCCACAGCAATTACAGGACACTTCTGTCAGTCTTTGTGCATGTATCCGCAGACACACACCACTAGGACTCTTTCACTGGGTGTGGGCTCACGCACTTACTGTGACAAATAATATGCAAATCGCTTGTTTATCCCCTCACTTATAGTCTCGTCCTGTGGACTTTTATAGTTCACATAATTAATGCCACCACACTTCAGTTGTACAGTCGGGTTCACGACCCTTGTCCTGCATGCTTCTCCTGTCCTTGTCCTGTTCAATCTTGTCCTTTCCGTCCCTCACAGGGTGTAGCACTACAGCCCCGTGCAACAATCATATTTAATGTTTCATTGTTGTAGATAATGTAATGTAATTTACTTCTCTCATCCTGTTTACAATTAGTGCTTTGTCTTTTGTCTTTGTTTCTCTCTCCCTTCTCGAAACTTTTGTTCTGTTTGACTGATCGTCTGATTCTCAATAAACCTAAATTATAACCCCCATTGCAGCAACATAAACATGGCAGACATGCTGTAAATGTGATTCAATAAGTGTTGACTGGAAGGATCTTCATAAAATCCAGGAATAAAACCTGTTAAGTGTAAAGACTGAATTATAGATGGGTTCTCTAATCATAATCAATACATGCTATCAAGTGTATATCAACATTCTTGTGAGAGCAGTTTTCATGCTGCTGATGCTGTTATTTGTTCATGTTGTTTGTCTCTTTCATAACCGTGTCCGTGAAACAAGATGTTCAATTAAGGATTTGGTGTCATTTCTAGAGCAATAATTAAATACTGTTGTCAGCTATGGCCTCCCTCCTATTCACCTGGATTTGATCAGTCACTCTTCTCTCAAGCCACATTTAGCAATTCATTAAATATGACGTGTATTGCAAAAAAACCAACACAAACAAAATCCACTCTATGATTTTTAGCTAGCAGTTGTGGGGCTTCTTTTTCTTTTTCTCAGTTTTTTACTTTTCTATGTGTCTCCTCAACCTGATTTTATGATAAGGATATGTGTAAAGAATATATCTTATTTGCTGCCTACCGTAGATGTGATGCTGAACAGATTAGAAACTTAGCTTCCTTCCATGGAAATTACTGTAAATTAGTTACGCTAATAATACAATAGCCTCTTGATACTCCGGCTTCCTCCCCACACCAAAAATACATTTACCGGGCGGCATGAGTTTAAGACAGAATTGCATTCCTCCGAATTTGTACGCATGAAACAGACTCTAGGCCCTAATAGAACGATAAAAGGAAGACCAGTACTGGTGAAGTACAGTAGTAACCGAGCGTGTCTTCTTGTGACACGTGACGGTTGTGACAGTTCATCGTGCGCTGTTTGCAATGTTGGGAAGATTACGTTGAAAATGTAGTTGATTACAATCACAAGTTACCCTGTTGAAAATGTAATGGTAGTGTCACTATTTCCATTACTTTCTCAAAGTAATATAACTAATTACATTTTATTAAATTTTGATGAGTTTTCTTAATTTTGAAAGACTGCATCACAAGGGGCGGCACGGTGGACAACTGGTTCAAAGTTCTGAGGTCCCCGGTTCAAGTCCGGCCTCCCCTGATGTGTGGAGTTTGCATGTTCTTCCTGTGTCTGCGTGGGTTTTCTCCAGGTACTCCGGTTTCCAAAAACGTCCATGGTAGCCCGTAGGTCAGGTCTCTCCATAGATGCTCAATTGGGTTTAAGTCAGGGCTCTGGCTGGGCCATTCAAGAAGAGTCACGGAGTTGTTCTGAAGCCACTCCTTCGTTATTTTAGCTGTGTGCTTAGGGTCATTGTCTTGTTGGAAGGTGAACCTTCGGCCCAGTCTGAGGTCCTGAGCACTCTGGTGAAGATTTTCATCCAGGATATCCCTGTACTTAGCCGCATTCATTTTTCCTTCGATTGCAACCAGTCTCCCTGTCCCTGCAGCTGAAAAACACCCCCACAGCATGATGCTGCCACCACCATGCTTCACTGCTGGGACTGTATTGGACGGATATGAGCACTGCCTGGTTTTCTCCACACATACCGCTTATAATTAAGGCCAAAAAGTTCTGTCTTGGTCTCATCAGCCCAGAGAATCTTATTTCTCACCATCTTGGAGTCCTTCAGGTGTTTTTTAGCAAACTCCATGCGGGCGTTCATGTGCCTTGCACTGAGGAGAGGCTTCCGACGGGCCACTCTGCCATAAAGCCCCGACTGGTGGAGGGCTGCAGTGATGGTTGACTTTCTAGAACTTTCTCCCATCTCCCGACTGCATCTCTGGAACTTAGCCACAGTGATCTTTGGGTTCTTCTTTACCTCTCTCACCAAGGCTCCTCTCCCCCAATTAGTTTGGGCAGATGGCCAGCTCTAAGAAGGGTTCTGGTCATCCCAAACGTCATTTAAGGATTATGGAGGCCACTGTGCTCGTAGGAACCTTAAGTGCAGCAGAAATGTTTTTGCAACTGTGGCCAGATCTGTGCCACAATTCTGTCCCTGAGCTCTTCAGGCAGTTCCTTTTACCTCATTATTCTCATTTGCTCTGACATGCACTGTGAGCTGTAAGGTCTTATAGAGACAGGTGTGTGGCTTTCTTAATCAAAGTCCAATCAGTATAATCAAACACAACTGGACTCAAATGAAGGTGTAGAACCATCTCAAGGAGGATCTGAAGAAATGGACAGTACCCGAGTTAAATATATGTGTCACAGCAAAGGGTCTGAATACTCATGTCATGAATTTGACAATAACTTTGCATATATGCTCAACTTGTGTGGAGAGTGGGAACATTGCTACGCATTTATTTGTGATAAAGGCCTGTTCTTCTTTTATGTGTTCAAAAGTGTAACTATGAGTCAAACCTTTTCAAAGTCTCAGACAAACTAATTAATATATTGCGCCACAAGGTGGAATATGTCATGTTTGAGACTACGGCAGAATGCCACATGAGTAGAGAGAGCCAATCACAAGCGTCAGCTTTTAGAAGGAGAAAGTGATGTGAAAAGAAATCTGCGTTCTTGTGGCTATTTTTCCAAAGTAACTAAATTTGTAATGGAAATTTCCAAAAGCAACTTTAAATTAGTTATTAGTAGTATAGTATCGTATATATATATATATATATATATATATATATATATATATATATATATATATATATATATATATATATATATATATATATATATATATATGTAGTATGTAGTAGTATCGTGGATCACAATTACATAAATTCTGTAATTAATTCTTGTTACATGTAACAAGTTACTCCCCAGCACTGGACGTTTGTAACTTTGAAAAGTCGTATGTCAGTTACATATCATACAAGTCATAATTTTGTATACAAACTTGACTGCCTTCGGTAGGTTTATTGAAGCCTGAAAATTAGCGGCTTTTTGATCAGTGTATAAATCTCTGAAGGCCAACACAACCAACACAAATGCAGCAACAGCCCTATTGCGCATCACTGTTGTTTTGGTTTCGAAATACTTGCCTAGGACTACACTGACCACTTAATGCATGAAGAATATTTCTACAGACAATCATTTTCATTGCTTACACAGAAATGACAACTGTGTAATTTTTTTTCAACCTTCCCATGTTGGCTTAAAAAAGAGGCCAAATCTTTTTTTGCATGGAGAAATTTTTTTAAAAATAATCCATTCTGACTCTGTTGTATACAGCATGTATTTTTGTCGTAGGCGTTACACCACACAAAGAACCAATTTACATTTACATCTGGATCTGGTCCCTAGGTGCCCCATGGTGGCCACACAGGCTTTCTCAGAGATGGGTGACATGCAGAAAACAAATTGTACATGTGACAATAAAAATGCCTTTCGAAAAAGCACCTTGACAGTTCTCAGGAATTACACATTAGCATTTCTCCAACAAGCAGCCCCAATTTCTGTATTTTCATTCCTTGCAGTATTATTGCGACCTTTCAACATGCAGTGCCTTTTGTTACAGACTGAGCTACTGCTGCCCCCAAACTACAAAATCCATGTGAATGATTTTCATTGATGAATGAAAGTACAGTATATCCTCTAATGGAACACCAGTTACATATGCTTGGCTCAGGCTTGAAAGCAACAACCACAGCCGCCATTTACTTAACAACACAGTGGGAACGAACTCAAGTATCCCCAAATGCCTCCTCCAGTTCAACAGAGAGTGCAATTAAGCACTAAAAAGATCTGGAACGAACAGCATCAGAACCAGCAACCTATCTGATCTGCCAGTAAAGTTTTTTTACCTTCTGCTCTCAATTGCTTTTAGCCGGATGCATGCAGGAACCTGCAGTGAGGAGACCATTAAATGCAACTTTAATGATCCATGTGGGAAAGCAAAATATTTGCTTCAGAATATGTAGCACTAATAAGTCGGAGAGTTTGGAAGTGAAAAACAGTGTTGTGTAAACAGTCTGTTGACTGCTCTGAAAACAATGACAGCATTTGTCATTGTTGTTCAATTGTTTAGCCTCCATTTTGCTGCAAATCATTTTTTTTTTTTTTTTTTTTTTTTTTGAGGGTGTTTCAAACATTGAAAATTAGATGTTGCTTTTCATCTTATCAGACGTTTGCTATAATGCAGATGTTTGGTAAGCATCATAAAGGCAAGGGAGAAGCTATTTGGCTGTTTATATTGCTCAGGTGCAGTCTTTCCCACATTAACAATGCTTGAATACTAATTTAGATTCACCCAAAAAAAATGTAACAAATTATTGGCGTGGATACAGTAGTTTTTTCTTTTTCTTTCTTTCTTTCTTTCTTTCTGTCAATATATATTCTTCTTTGAATTAATTATTTGATCTTCTTACTACCTTGCATGCCGATGATTTTAACAATAGCCTTTGCCTGAATTGTGGCTGCTCTTAGTATAAACATATCTTCCTTTTGGTAAAGAACTGTCTCGGTCTTTAAAGTGCCTCGTATACTGTAACTGCATGTAACAAGTGGCATGAAACACGATCAGTGTCCCTGTTTTCACACTGAAGTGATCCAATTTTGCTGAGCATTTATTTGAATGGCTCCATCATGGATGCAAATGTTTTTGTTTTTAAGATAGGACTGTTTACTCGTGAGTTTCTTTAACTAAAAATTGACAAGCAAAGGACAAACAGGTGGCTCATCTGGCATGTATCCTGAAGTGTTTTCAGTCTCCTCTGCAGCTCTTTGCGAACAAGAATCATTTCAGACACTGCTGTCATCTGTGCGTTATAAATTGTTTTAAAAAGCAAAAAAATTGCTGATTTTGTCTAAGCAGGCGTGCTGTGTCTATTTGGTGCATTTCTCATCTCTGGTGCTGTTGTCCTTTCAGACCCACACCATCTTTTCCCTGCTGGGCCTCGACCACGCCTATGTCACGAGTATTGGGCGTCTCATTGGGGTCGTTTCCCTGAAAGAGGTAAGAACATTGTTGCTTTTTAGAGACTTGCACGTCAGTTATTTCATCAAATTTCAACTTCCTATGTGCTAAAAGTTGGGACTGCCATCACTTACCAGGAGAATGTGCACGGGCTTCATAATTGCAAAATTACAGGCACGCACGCACACACTTCAGTCAAAATGATGGACTCCTCCCTTATGTAAAGTGACAAACAGAAGGCTGCTTGATACTGCCATCTCTTTTAGATGTCCATTTTCTGTCAGTCGACACACCCTTCCTCTCTATCTGCCCCACCAACAAATCCCACCCCCTCGCCCCCTCGATTCCCACTCTTTGTGAAGTGGCCAGAAAGTGGCAAGAGGATTGTTCCTAAGTGCAGCACAATTTTCCCCCAACATTTAGGTGTTTTTGTTCTCCATTGCACCAGCAGACAATAGCCCATGCAAAGCAGATAAAGCCCAGGCTCTCCCTGCCTGGCTCACTGGTCTATATGGATGTGGAGCCATGGTTTTGTTCATGTGCTCATAACTGTGGTCAGAATTGAATTGGGACATGCTGATTGGTTGTTATCTGTAAAATGCAAGACCGCCAGTAGTGTATATTGGGGATCCATAATTTGTAGTAGATCACTTTTAGCAAAACAAACAAGTTCCAAGTGCTTCACAGACATTCAAGACAATGCATTGAGTGTCTAACAAATGTATTAAGCTGTTATTTCCTCCATTGTATGCACAGTGTGAAATATAATACAACAAGGGAAATTGAAAATGTCCCAGGAAATTAACAAAGGGAAGTGCTTCACAAGCCAATAAGTGCAATTTAAAAATTGCACTTATTATTATAAAAAATATTGGGGGGGGGGGTGATTTTAGAAACTTTCGAAAGATGAGAGAAGCATATTGCGAGGACCATGTGGAAAGAGTTGCAGAGAACTAAATATGAGATGAATAAAGTGTGGATGACTATTACTGCGCGATTATGAATTGAGGAAAGCAGGAGTGGATTAAATATTTATTTAGTTGGCTCATCAGATATGTAAGCCTTTGCGTATGCAACCTGAAGTCAGTTGAGTGGAGGGAATAGGGAATGGTAGAAGCAGCTGGTCCCAGAGACAGAATTATAAGGTTGAAGCAGGAAAAAACAAGTCTCTCAAAGGCAAAAGTCACATGAAGGTAAACAACAACGTAATCAGACAAATCAAGAACATGACATTGCACTTCTTTTCTCACTCCCCTCTACAAACTTTGTTCTGTTCGACTGATCGACTCTGATTCTCAATAAATATCCATTCTAATACTAAGAAACCATAGCGGCAGCATAAAAACTCCACTGTGACACAGTAAAACTGTTCCGGCATAAAAGGGATACAGAGCCTCCATTCTGCTTGACCTCACAGCTGAACAGGACCAAAGAATAATAATAATAATAATAATAATGTGAATTTAAGAAATACAAACTGTTGATTATATTTTAAAAAACGAAACCAATTATTATACGTTATTAAGTGACAGGTCTTATTTTCTGTTTTGTATTCAGAATTGCTCTTTAACAAAAGCAAAAATATAGTTCATCCAAATACTCTATTGTTCGATAACATTTTCAGTAGCATACAATATTTGTGAGCTGCAGCCCTACATTCACCTCACCCATTATATTGTCACCTTTCTATTGTTTATTACAACCCTCAAAATTAGGAAGTTCCTTCTCAAATGAAGGAATGATTAGCAAAACTCCTCCTCGAAAAAAAACTTTTTTTTCGAGCTTTGTTGGTCACTCACTTTGTTGGTCACTCACAATACAAAGCGTAAAAATATTAACGATCATAACTCGTTGGGGCAGTTAACCTGTACATGCAAATGCTAATATAGCATCATCTCTTTCACTTGTTTTATTTTTGGTAGGCATTTTTGAGACTGAACCGTAACTATGTTCTTTGATAGCATTTGGGACACAATGTGTTTGACAATCTTCCATCTGCTAAGCGTTAGCAGTGCAGATGTTTCTTCTTCTGTTTTTTCCATCTTCTTTATTTCTGTCATATATCTTCAGCAGACAGCATCAAAAGTCAAAGTCATCCTGACGTTATTTTCCTTATTTTGTAGCACAAGCTGCACTCTAATCCTGATCCCCCTATTAGCTCTTTGAGGGGAGACATTCCAGTGTATAATAGGACCTTTCAATCAGACTATCGACTAGCACATGATCCTGAAGCCAAAACTATGTGCAATACATATATTATTATATATATAATAATGTCCAAAATAAAATTGGTAAGAACCCTTTGAGCTCTCAGCTCGCCATTTGTGACCACCTTGCTTCCTTTTTTGAACCATCTTAGGTGTGTTTCTGCAAATGTAATGAAACTTCGCAAAGGTGTGAATTTTTGTCTGATTTGATCATTCCCAACTTCAGCCCTTTAAATATATTAGTAGTATTCTATTAACATCAAGCTGTACCCTTTCACTCTTGTGGCCTCTTCGGGTTAATTGAAACTGATAAACTAAATGTTTTGTAAAATGTGTGTAATTTTAGGCACAACACTTGAATTTCTTTTTCTACCGCATTACTATTACTTTTTGGACAAGGGAAAATTGCTTTAATGTAATAGTCTTAGTTTTTGAAAGCGACGTTTAATGGCTTACGGCAGTGATTTTCAAAGTGTGATACTAGTGGTACTGAGGCTCCCTCTGGTGGTACATGATATAATCACTCCCAATACAGTTCAGTTGTGTTTAACTTTTTAGCACAATACATTTGCATTTAATCTTTAATGAACTGTTTGTTTTTCAACTTTTATCTCGGTACAATTTTCAATTAACTTGTATGTACATTTGAATCGAATCATTATTTTAGTACTTTTAATTCTCCCATATTTAAGCCCACTGTTGTTCAAATTGTGCATAATGTTACAGTGCCTTATAATATGAAAGGTACTTTTTATGAAAAGTGTTTCTGATGAACACTTGGGCATAGCAAAGTATTTTTTTTTTTTAAGTACTACTTAAGGCACACCAGTGGAACAACTCTTTTTATTTTCGGAAGTGGAGATACCCTCTGTTGACCATGCAAAAGAATTACCGGTACATTTTAATTTAAGAAGTGGAAGTGCGGGCGGCACAATGAGTGACTGGTTAGCACATCTGCCTCACAGTTCTGAGGACCTGGGTTCAAATCCAGCCTCGCCTGTGTGGAGTTTGCATGTTCTCCCCGTGCCTGCGTGGGTTTTCTCCGGGTGCTCCAGTTTCCTCCCACATTCCAAAAACATGGATGGTAGGTTAATTGAAGACTAAATTGAATGTGAATTTATGAATGCGAGTGCGAATGGTTGTTTGTATATATGTGCCATCCGATTGGCTGGCGACCAGTTCAAGGTGTACCCCTACCTCACCAGAGTAGGCTGGGATAGGCTCCAGCACGCCCGTGACCCTAAGGGGTGTGGAAAATGGATGAATGAATGAAAGTGGAAGTGCTCTCTGCTGGCTTTAGAGAGACTGTACTATTAGTAACATAAGAACAAATGTTGTACTAAGAATATATAAAAGGATATATTTTTAATTCAGCTTTTTAACAACATGTACATTATGCAAACAACATGGATTTTGAAGGGTTAAAAAATGAATGAATGTTATATACTAATGACCAGAACTGATGTTAGTTAAAAACTTGATGCTGTAAAACAAGCAATAAAAAAGATGGCCATGAGTAAACTGAAAGGGTAGTAAAATCAAACAAGGCCTGAGGGTTAAATTTGTGATCAACATCAGATCTCGGACGTCTTAGCAAGTATCCAAAAGAACTTGACTCGACTTCTGTCTGTTTTGTGTGCGTCCAGCTTCGCAAAGCAATCGAGGGCTCTGTGACGGTGAAAGGCGTGAAGGTGCGTCCACCTCTGGCTAGCTTCCGGGACAGCGGCACCAGCAGCAGCGAGAATGAGGCCACGGAGCTCCACAAGCTGTGGGATCGCCAAAAGAGCACGTCGCTGCCCGCCGAACACACCCCAACGGAGTCCGACGAAAAGCCCCAGTGATGCCTGAAATAGGTGGAGGAAGCGTCAAAGGGGGACTTGCTGAGGGCCGTAATTCCCAAATTCCTTTGGGCTTCGGATCAATACTTAATAGTGGAAAGAGTTCTGCTGCTCCGCCTATCTTTTCTTCTTTCATCCTCCTGCACTGTTGCCATAATTTCTCCAGGAAACTTGCAAGCTCCATTCCAGACACTCCACAGGGGAGCAGAATACATCACAACTTGTGCCCTGCTCAGTACCAGCCACTCGTGGTCAAGTCTTTTAAAAAAAAAAAAAAAAAAAAAAAAAAAAAAAAAAGGGATGTTCTCATGCAAACGTTGTTTGGTTCATGTATCTCGTATTGTCCTGATAATAGTGACCCTGACTTCCATTTGGTCTTTCACTATGGGTACTGTAAGTATGAAAGCTTGGCTGATACTGTATGCATGTTTGCTTAGGGAGGCAGAGATACTGTATTTTTTTTTCCTATTGTCTCGCACTACTTTATCTTAATGGCAGTAGTTTTCACACTGGAAAGGTGAATCGTTGGCGTTCTCACCACTACAAGATTATGACTGACGCAGGCAGTCATGCCCAAGTTGAATAATGTACACGCCTTTCCTGTGAGTCGCCACGGACATATGGTACACACAAACATGACTGCAGTAATGCTCTAAAGGATTTCTGCTCATCGAAATTATAGCTCTTACCGATCAGCGAAGGTTGAGAGGACGGTAATGGAAGGAAGTGAGCAAGGGAGGGAGAGAACGAGTAACAGGAAACAAATGGACGGCAGTAAGATTGAACCTATTGTTACCCAACCAGCTGCTCTCGGCCTCCTTATCAATCAGTCTTTGATCACGATATTAGCTAATGTCCGTTACTATTCGAGACCCCCCCCCCCTTCCCCAAGCTACAGTATATAATACGTGAACCAACTCACTGAATGCAATCAAAGTTGAAACACTCAATGAAATCAAGAGAAAGATTTTGATTTTGTAAGTTCATCTTTAAAAAAAAAAAAAAAAAAAATCACCTTTCATTGTCACTGAATTACTGGTCCAGCTATCAGCACCAAAGTTGACAGGTGAAATTTGACCATCGTTGTTTTAATGGCAGCATGATTTCTGACACGAAGGACTATAAGTAATGTGCATTTAAGAATTAATGTGAGCTAAATGGGAAGAAAATACTGATTTGTCTTCCCTCTCCTCTATGGGAATGACGTCCACTACGACCCACAAAAATGTTAACTGTGCTTTGGGTGTTAACAAGTCACGCTCATACCTACATAGTTGCCATTACAACTGGTTGTATTCATGGTGGCCACTAAAGGCAAAACACCATCAGCGTGGATTTGTATGAGATAAAATGTACATATTTGATTGGCGTACTCCATCCATCCAATCAACTTCATTTCGAGTCAGATTTTTCTTTTTTTTTTTCTTTTTTTTAAAGGAGGTGGGTGTTTGTGGTTAATAACATTTTGATATCGCAATTTTACTGTAATATAAAATCATAATTTTTCTTAACCAATCCTTAATATTTGACTATTCTCTACGTGATTTGGGGACTTTTATATTAAATTGTAGATAATTATTTTAATATTCTGTTGTCTTTTGATGTACTGTCTGAAACATTTCAAGTTTTTCTGCACAAAAATACCTGTGGTTGTCGAACAAATGGGGCCATTGTTTAATATTCATCATGCCAAGAGAAGCTGTTGTCAAAGGGACCAGCATGGCGTGTGGTTGTGTGTCTCTGTGTGCGCGTGTGTGTGCACGTATGCGTGTGCGTCTGTGAGTGGGTTTGGATGTTGGCGCTCTTCACCTCATAGTAGTTAACTGTGGATGTGGTCGAGGAGTTATACACATGTAGATGAGGTACTTCACAGGTGGGGAGACTTCTCCAAAGGTTGTGAAAATAGCCATAGCAGCCAGTGTCTTACATGCAGGCTTTCTTTGAGTTTTTTTTTTTGTGCCATTCATTGCGTCAAACACTGCAAAAATGCAAATCTTTCCGAGTGAATTGATCTTATATCAAGTGAAAGCATCTTGCTTTACTTATTTTAGGACATACATTTTCAGTAAGACAAAAAATACCTGTTGAAAGATATAAGATCTTAAGTCAACTTATACGATTTACATTGGCAGATTTTTTTCTGACTTATTTTAGGGACAAAATGGTTCATTTTAAATGAAAAAACCTGCCAATGAAAAAATATAAACTGACCTGAAAATATTCTTAAAATAAGATCTTGTATCTTAGAACAAATGTTTTTGTCCAGTTGAAATATTTCAAAAAAGGAAAACCTGTCTTAAAATAAGTATGGTGAGATGTTTTCACTAGAAATAAGATAAATTCACTCAGTAAAATTTGCATTTTTGCAGTGCGCTGTGCTTTGTCAGCCTTATCCTCATGAACATTCAACAACTTTTCATTTAATCGGTGACCACACAGACGATGGTAGATGTGTATTTATTAGTCTGGAGTAATCATAGTCAGTCTGGATTGTTTTTGTTATTGTTTCCGTTTCTTATGGATGATCTACATGTAGATAATCAAATTGTGCAATAACTGTTGTTCATCTCATGTAACCCTGTTTTGATCAATGACATGAATGCCAAGATAACCTTATTTTTATAAAGAAAACTTTTGAAGTGTAAAAAAAAAATAATTAATGTATATTGGAAGTGAGCAGCACGCGAGCTTGTGACAAAGTTTGACAATTGGAAGGAGAGGGTTTCCCCCAAACTTTAATAATAGTAGTAACAATATCACTAAAATCAACATATATATGAGAATTGTTTTTAACTTTCAAGTACATTGCATGTACAAATACACCATATGGACAAAATATGTTGATGCCTTCATCTCTTCGCAGCTCTACCACCCTCCACTCCACTGGGAATGCTTTGGACAAGTTTTTGGAGTGTATCTGTGATAGTTGATGAAGCGATCTTTCCCAAGATTTGTGTCCGTTATAGTAGTGTATTAACACGTCTTTGGGGAAACATTCCCTGTCTGGTTTTATATTTTAGGACCTTTGGTGACACATGCCGCATGGAAAGTAGTTGACACGCTCACACAATGATGCAGTGTTTTATCATGGTCCAGTCAAATTCCCCCTTAAGTCAGCTAAACTTTGATTTAAAACTACACAGCAGTTTTTTTAGGGCAATCTTGCAGAGGTATTTTTCACAATGAAAAATACCCCCCCAAAACAAAAAGTGTTTTGTATTAGAGGGATGAATAAATGACATTTTAACACGTAATCATTGTGTCCCAATGCCTTTTTTTATAAGATTCATTCCACTAGCTACCAATAAGGCACACTGCTTACTGGTTTCATCACAGCTCCTTCTACTCGATCTGCTGCATCACTGTCCCCAATGCAAGCAGACTGTAACAGTCAACATAAATTCATCAATTCACACCTTTATCTGTATTCTCACCAAAATGTAAATGGCTTCTTCTTTGGGCCTTTAGCCACACCTTAACAAAGTTTCATTGGTTTTGTTATTATCCTCACCAATCAACCAACAATGATCAAAGCATAACCTAATACATTTGTTTCATCAAAGAAATAAAATACAAATCAATGTTTGGCAAAAATTATTAATTCAGTCACTTTTTTTAATAGATGAAATAGTACATCAATCTCAAATTAAAGCCTGTCTTGGATAGTTAAAAAAAAAAAGTTACAGCTCTTATTTTTATACAAAAGAAATGCTGATCCGCCATTAATGACGTAGCTATTCCACTGAACAATCATTCATTTAAAAAAAAAAAAAAAAAAAAACAGAAAAAACAATGCGCTGCAAATGTTAACACTGCAGTAAAGCACACGTTTATGGTAAGTACAATATATATAGTAGCAAGTAATTGAGGTGGCCATGAGTCATCCACCAATAACTTATCAGAAGCGTAATTAACAAGACTAAGTATTAAAAAAAAAAGTAATATTCCCTCAACATGACAGAAGATGAGATCGAGGCAGAATTTTGAGTCAATTGTCAAAGGTGAGCTTCGCTGCGGTACGTCGGGACAGCCAGAGGATCCTTTCCATCTGTAGGGTTGATCCGGCAGACACTCACAACCAGGATACCATCACGGTTAAAGGTCCCACAGACAGAAAGGGGGTTCATGTCCTTGGGAAACAGAGATTTCTGTGTGAATGTGTCACTGACGCTTCCATCTTCCGTGACCTGAAGGACACAAAGAAAAAAATATATAAATTTTTCTCAAAACTGAAATTGCAGCATAATGAAAGATCTTCGTGAGTGTATACCTATTAAACTGAAATCAATATACCAACTAAGTACAGTAAAATATGCTCTATGATCAGGGTGCTCTGGCAATTTACATCCTGAATGCTTACAAAAGGATTCGAATAACATTTTTATGTTTTTACTATTGTCCTCAGATGAAAACATGTCCTCGAATTTAAAATATATCCAAAAATCGTTCTTAATTTCTTTCATTTCTCTGTACTGTTCTTTACTGCCAAACAAATCAAGTGACTGACTCGCTGCGGCCTATGGTACAAGCAAAATAAGTCATAGCAACTTTAATTGTCTTTCTCCTATTTTCCCTCCTTTTCTCTTTTTCCCCCCGTGTTACAGACAGTTTATGTCGTTTTAACATGTTTACAAAGTTCTCTGGGTTCATATTAATATATTCACCCCTCCCCCCACAATGACCGAGAAGGTACCGATAACGATCAGCCGGAGTAGGAGAGTACGGGTTTTGTTTAATTTTTTGGGGATCGTGATTTCTAGTTTAAAATACGCTTTTTATTTTTCCCAAAAAATAGTCAAAAGCCAATAGTGTGAATTATACACGGGTATAGAGTTAAACAGGGGGGGGGGGGGAACATTCACATTTTATAAATGTATGCTGCCATCTATGTATGCTGCCATTCCAATATACCACCGCCACCTAGAGGTTATGAAAAATATGTAGCCTACACTTTCATTACAATATGGCAGGGGGTACATATGACTGCATATTTGTAAAGTTGTGCTCCTAAGTTTACATAGCCTGGCAGAATTTGTAAAATGTTTTTTTTTTTTTTTTTTTTTATTTGACTGACGACTGTACAACTAGCCGGCATGGTGGCCGACTGGTTAGAGCGTCAGCCTCACAGTTCTGAGGACCTGGGTTCAATTTAGAGTCTCGGGCAATTTAGAGTCTCCAATTCATGCATGTTTTTGGGATGTGGGAGGAAACCGGAGTGCCCGGAGAAAACCCACGCAGGCACGGGGAGAACATGCAAACTCCACACAGGCGGGGCCGGGGATTGAACCCGGGTCCTCAGAACTGTGAGACTGATGCTCTAACCAGTCGTCCACCATTTTTGTTTTAGAACACACACCTTCTCAGCGTGAATGACGACATGGTGGTTATACGCCATCACCACAACATCATGCGGCTCAAACTGGCTGACATCAGCGGACATATAGTAGCCATCTCCGACACACTGCACACCTCCAGCACCAGTCTGACAAATAGGAACAGCGCCACCCACTGCAGCTGTAACATACAAGCAGACAGCAGATACAAAAAGCATAAATAGAGTGCAAACTACGTACCGGGGGCTGTTTGTCGCCCGCTGGCTGGTTTTTAGCTCCCGCAACATATAGGTCAATTATCATTTGACATGGCCCATTTCGTTTGCTTGTATTTTACTGTTTTACACTGGGTGGCAAGGCAGGAGATGAGAGGAACGACAATTTCTCACTTCCTTGTTTTTCACCAATCACACATTCAGTAAGACGTGCCTCGGCGACAGTGCTGACTATTGCCACTAATAATAATAGTCCAAAAATGCATTATATACAGATATATATATATATATATATACATATATATACATATATATATATGTATATATATATATATATGTATATATGTATATGTATATATATATATATATATATATATATATATATATATATATATATATATATATATATGTATGTATATATATGTATATATATGTATATATATATATGTATATATATGTATATATGTGTATATATATATATATATGTATATATATGTGTATATATATATATATATGTATATATATGTATATTAGTCGTAGTCAATATTAGTCGTTCGAACTGCTCTAAGTGCTAGAGGACTCTGCATCTTTTTTGCACAATTGTTTTTTGTCAATGTCTTTATGTCTCCAAAGTGTTCTGTAAATTGACTGTCTGTTGCACTAGAGCGGCTCCAACTACCGGAGACAAATTCCTACTTGGCAAATAAAGATGATTCTGATTCTGATAAATGTATTTAATATAGTGTATATAATTTTGTAGCATATCTTTGTAAGTGACCCTTGCATCCTGCAATTTTTCTGTGCGTGGCCCTGGGAAGGAAAACTTTGGACACCACTGATGTAGACCAAAACACCAGTTACTAAGGTAGTTCAAATGGCAGAGGCAATGATTTTTTTTTTTTTAATGTGAAGGGGTTGGAGCACCGGTAAAGCATTAATTTATAATGTCTCATATAATTACTGTACTTTATTCTATACCAAATGTGCATTGTTATGTATCTGTTGGAAATGATACTGGAGCCACCATTGCTGAAAAGTGCAAACAAATCAAACAGCGGATCCAAAAAGCTAACACAGCCCTGTTCAAATTCCAGTAATTTGATATGAACAAAAACTAATCCAAAATAAATCTTTTCAAAACTTTTGAAAAACCATTGTGACCTATCAACTGTACAACTCAATCGAATTAAAAAAACAAACGTTACGTGGGTGACAGCTCACACCTGCCAGCATTTAAAGTGGCTCTTATTAACCCCAAATAAATGTCTTCCCTTCTCTTATTTTATGTCTTTTATCTGACATTTTTTTCTTTCTAGCAGAAGCCTGAAGGTTTCGTCGCAACGCTAACTGTTATTAAGCTGTTCAGAATTCCTACCACCTTGACTAAGGCCCTTGCATGATGCTGATAGCACCATCTTCAGCTTTTGGCGATACGCAGCTGTCGATCTAGCACTCACAATTGTCTTCTTCATGGAAAATATTACATTTCACAGACCCTGCCGTCATTTCAAGATTGAGTTTGTTGCCCTTCGAAGTGAGTCCTGTGAGAGACTGTGACATCTCAGCGACTTGAATTGTGACTGACAGATTTCTTTCTTAAAAATGTTCAATTGGGGTGGCTAAAGTCACTGTGTATCATTTCATAAACTGTCATTTAAACCCTCGAAGTCATGTTGTTAGCAGCATCTTGGTTTCAATCTGGGTTTCATACTGTACCCGTTGCAGTTCCCCCTGCCTTTGTGTTCTCCTTTAGCTCTTTAGGAGGCCTGGTTGATGAGGTCTGCAGCCTTTTGCTCCCAATCCCAAACATTCTGGGTCATTACTCATTGTTATACTCCTCCCACTGTTTCTTTCTGATGACTGGTTCTGGGTCTGGTTTTATTTTCCCTTTTTATGCAACTTTTTGATGATGAAATCATCTCACAGAAAATAATAATAATACAAAAAAAACTTGACATTTATGGATTGCCTTGAAGACTTTTAAAAATATGTTTCTCCCTGTAATCAGTAGTGTTATTATAATTACATTTTTAATTGACTACACACATTATAATCCCTTAAGGGGAAATTCTACTCCAAATTTACTGTATATTTGTGTTGCACTCCACACAGAGAACCACATCGCACACATACAAGTATTCAAGGACAGATACTGTATTTGAGAGATAGGGGTGCACCTTTTGAGCTCTGGTCACTGCCTTGCTCAAGGACACTTTGGCAGTAGTCAGGAAGCAGACTTGGATCACTTTCACAATTAGTGGCCATTTTTATTTGTCTGCAGCTGAACTCCAAACATATGAGTTTCCAGTTCCAAATCCCAAGTTCTTACATACTGTATATGACATTATATACTGCCTATAAGAATAGCTTTATACAGTAATTATTTTACAGGTTCTGTGACACTCCATTTTCAGCTGTGTATCGTATTATTATTATTCGTCACTTTTGTTAAATGATGGAAGGCCTGTGCACTAATGCATCGGAAAGGACAATTAGAATCTGTTCTATTCCACGCGTGAGCTTCAGCTGACTTACCAGTGAGTCCATAGGAGGATCTGCCGCGCCTGCCGAAGGGGGCCTGGCAAGCGGGCCCGCCGTGGACCTCTTCACCAAACAGGCAGGAGGAATCTGCCGAGTCAAGCAAAGGCTCTAAAAGTGCCTCCAGGGAGTCGCATGATCCAGCCCGTGAGCCCTCTGACCGAAAACTACTGGAGGAGCTGTAACGGGCCGAGGAGCGATAGGAGGAAGAGGATCTGCCACTAGAAGAAGTCAGTGATTCCATAGTACCGAATACAAGTTATTTCTCGACAACACACTCTCACTTGCCTCCAAAGACAAGACTTCTCACTGGGGTGGTGTTTTTATAAAGCCCCGGTGGAT
Source organism: Phycodurus eques (assembly GCF_024500275.1). Lineage (NCBI taxonomy): Eukaryota > Metazoa > Chordata > Actinopteri > Syngnathiformes > Syngnathidae > Phycodurus > Phycodurus eques. The sequence continues at coordinate 5,321,927 of NC_084531.1, forward strand.
TGTGGGTCATGGGAGCGCACCATAGCCTTTTTCATTTACACGTAGATGGCTAACGGTCGACCACTTGTGCTAAAAATGTAACGGACAAACTGATAAGAAGTGAAGACCTCCTTCCATTGAAGCCCACACAGAGTAGCGATAACGTTGAGCGGGCTCTGTGATACCTCTGGCATGTGGGCAGAAATAGCAGCATGCTGTAAGGAAGGGTCAGATCATCCGTTAGCCTGAGCCTGCCCACAGCGTCAAGTCTTTATCAATAATGCAAGAACATTTGAGTTGTGCTAGGTGGCTAATGGAACGGCAGAAAATAAATGAAGGGAAAAACAATGTGATTACCAGACCAAATCAGAAAATTGAAAAAGCAAAGGACGTTTATATAGACACATGACCACCACAAACACCTTAAATATGTGCATTATTTTCCAACGTGATGTTAAGATTTCTGCAAAAGATGTTAAACTTGGTGGTGCATTTTATATAACATCATTAATTAAAGTTTATGACACTTTGTCACACTTTATTCAGTGATGAGCAGAATGATCACAGGTTGGATTTGATGAGATGAAATCAAATTAGATTCGAATCCCAGGCTGCGAATGAGAGAGTGAATGTATTCTTTGTCTCCGTTTGTGCCCAGTGATTGACGAGCGACAAGTCCAAGGTGGACTCCGCCTTTCGCCCTAAATCAGCTGGGATAGGCTCAAGGAACCCTGGATGGATGCATTGGATTGCATTAGAAGTAATTGTATTAGATGATAATACTGTATTTCCACATGCAGTGTGTGGGGGTCTTTATTCGAGTACAGAAGTAGCAGTCAGGTGGGGTATGGTTTTTGTAAATGTGTGTATGTTTGTAAAAATACGAAATAATTCTTTCATAATATAATAATTTATATTTTTTCCCACAAGGCGGCTGGCTAGCTGTAAACTCTGTATTGTCCATAGGTGTGAATGTGAGTGTGAATGGTTGTTTGTTTATATGTGCCCATGGGCTGGCAACCGGTGCCCAGCTTGTCCCCAAAGTCAGCTTATCCCCGACCCTCATGACCAAATGATATGGAGAATGGTTGGATGGATACATTTTTCCGCGAAAAAAGATTTCTTCCACAAATACATGATGATAGATTTGGACTTATCGGGGGTAATAATTATGCGTTTTAATTGACATTTTCAGAGAGGTATTAAAAGGAAATGTGTCCAATCGTGAGGAAGTGGGTAAGGGGTGACAAAGCTAAAAATAGACTGGGTGAATCAGACAGAAGAGAAACCCCAATTCCAATGAATATGGGACGTTGTGTTAAACGTGTTCTCCAAAACCAGTATGTACCTTTCAGCATTAATGGTGCCTTCACAGATGTATAAGTTACCCATGCCATTGGCACTAACACAGTCCCATACCATCACAGATGCTGGCTTTTGAACGTTGCGTCCATAACAGTCCGGATGGTTCTTTTCCTCTGGCCCGGAGGACACGACGTCCACAATTTCCAAAAACTATTTGAAATGTGGACTCGTCGGACCACAGAACACTTTTCCACTTTGCATCAGTCCATTTTCGATGAGATCGGCCCCAGAGAAGCTGGCGGCGTTTCTGGGTGTTGTTGATAAATGGCTTTTCTTTGCATAGTAGAGTTTCAAGTTGCACTTACGGATGTAGCGCCAAACTGTATTTACTGACATTGGTTTTCTGAAGTGTCACTGAGCCCATGTGGTGATATCCTTTACACATTGGTGCGGTTTTTGATGCAGAACCGCCTGAGGGGATCGAAGGTCACGGGCATTCAATGTTGGTTTTCGGCCTTGCCGTTTACATGCAGTGAGTTCCCCAGATTCTCTCAACCTATTGATGATATTATGGACCGTAGATGATAAAATCCATAAATTCCTTGCAATTGTACGTTGAGGAACATTGTCCTTAAACTGTTTGATTATTTTCTCACACACTTGTTCACAAAGAGGTGAACCTCGCCCCATCTTTGCTTGTGAATGACTGAGCAATTCAGGGAAGCTCCTTTTATACCCAATCATGGCACCCACCTGTTCCCAATTAGCCTGTTCACCTGTGGGATGTTCCAAACAGGTGTTTGATGAACATTCCTCAACCTTCTCAGTCTTTTTTTCCACCTTCCCAGCTTTTTTTGGAACGTGTGTTAAAATTCTAAGTTCATGATTATTTGCTAAAAACAATGAAGTTCATCAGTTTGAACATTAAATATCTTGTCTTTGTGGTGTATTCAATTAAATATAGGTTGAACATGATTTGCAAATCATTGTATTGTGTTTTTATTTATGTTTAACACAACGTCCCAACTTTATTGGAACGTTCTGAAGAAACCAAGACTAACATAGCAATGAAATCTTATGAGGCACTAAATATATGAAAGAAGAACAGTATTATTATGTTGATACTCTTACGCAGTTCTTTCTTCAGTAATCAGGTCTCAGAGAAGATGTCCAACATATCTTCCCTAGAATAAAATGTCATTTATTGTTAAACTTTTGCAAAGTTGTTCAGGTACTTGTTTTGTGTCCCTGCCCTCCGGTGAGTATGCAACGGGTGCCTCAGGCAAGAGACAGCAAGGCCTCCTTTAAGGGTAAACAACAGATGGAATGAACAGTTGGGAGAAAGACCTGAGGGACAAAATGTTTTTGGAAAATGTTCCATTTATTACAGATCGTTATAGAGCTACACCAGGGGCCACCGACACAATTACAATCGACCTGTGAGGCCAGAAGTTGATAACTGTAGGTTAACAAATAATTATTACTTTCCACTAGAGGTTGCACGACGAATGATTTTTGTTGTTGTCGACACTAAGGTGATTTAAATTGAGGTTGCTTAGTCGATGACGTAATTGATCATTTTTGTACAGTAGCGTACAAACGGTCCTAAAACTTTTTTATGGTACGGACCTGCTTCACAAAATGACATATTTTGACAGACCGGCATTGAAACAAATTAATATAACTGATTGAAAATACAACTCTGCATTACTGAAGACGTTAATTATTTAAGATTGTCGGCCCCAACCTTTTTCAGAGCCTAAAATCGGGACCAATCCACTCTTAACGCACATCAGACTGAAGGACAATCTTATAGAATAGTCTTATAAGACTATAAGATTGTCTGGCGTTTGACATGCTTGGTCGGGAAGACCGTGTGTGTGTGTACCTGGACTTATTTCGTACTCCACCAAACCACTTGTGTGTGTGTGTGTGTTGTGCTTTGAAGTGATCTCCTCCCATGATATTGCCATCCCCTCACTCTTTAATCGGACAAATGGATGTGCGCTCACTTCCGTGATGTCATAGAAAAATGAAATATCCTCACTACTATGTGACCGTGTCCACCTCGATAGTATGCTTTTCCTCGCCGACGGCCGCCCCTTGCCACTGTAATAGCTGAATAACGACAATGTCGTCATGTCACTCAGCTTATCAAAGCAAACTTTATGGTGGAAATGACTCGTATGGAGTCTATAGGTTTGAAACAGCACAGTTTCAAGAAAGGTTGTCATCAACCTTAGACTACGTCCAATGTTTAACCACAGTGATTAGTAGTCCGTTACTTCAAACATGCTCACAGTGTCATATACATACTGCATATATCCAGTGTAAAAAAAAAAGAAATATATATATATATATATATATATATATATATATATATATATTTCAATCACATTGTGCAACAGAAGTTAGACAAGTTGTGAGTGTTTATCATTATAGCACTTTGGTTACTGCAGTTTACGCTATGGGACTTTTCAACATTTCCTACCTTGTACGTGGTTTGAGGATATGCCATCAAGATTAGCATTCCGTAACTTTTTGACTGTTGTTCTCATGTAGCAGCTATTTACTCTTTTCAACCATTTTAACACAAACCCAGGATTCAGTTTGTGTTCTGGACAATTCACCTCCATTTTTCCATCAATGAGACTCTAGGTAACATTAAGGATAGGAGATGTTAGTATATTGTCCTGTGATTGCAACTGTTGATTATGACAATGATGGTGTAGTGGTTCGCTTGCCTGACTGCAATCGATGTTGGTTCAGTTCCCACTCAGTGGCAGTGTGAAGGTGAGTGCGAATGGTTGTCCGTCTCTGTATTGAATTGTTCGTTCATGATCAGATCATGATCATAAAGTTCTTGATGAAACCTGCTGTGCTCATAAAACGCTGACCCATAAGCGACATTGCATAGTCATGCGTCCATCATCTGCTGCGTACTCGGTTCAGGGTTGGAGACTATCCCAGTTGACTGCGCGTAAGAGGTCCAGGACAGCCTGGATTGAACCACTGCACCATACTGTATTAAAATAATGATCATGTCATACAGAAATGGTTTGTTGCAAAGAACAATAACAATATTTTTATTAACTTATGTCAGATGCAGCAACCAAGATTATTATCAAATCCAAGGGGACAATAATTATTTAATTACATTCAGCCAAAATAGGAAGCAAGAGGGAAAAAGAAAAAAAAGGCAGGCTGAGATTTCAGAGGGAGTTGACGGTTGGATGTGCGGTATATTTGATGGCTTTCTGCAGGTGAAGATGTAACAGTACATTTATTTGGACTTCACTGACTTCCTTATAACCCGTGTTTTGTTTTCGTTTTTTTTTTTTTTTTTTTTTTTTTTTGCATGGCTTTGCCGCATGCAGCGACCAGGATCTCTCGCTATTCATTTCATACATTCGGTTTCCACGTTGAAGTGGGCTTTAAGGGTCGAAGGGTCGCGGTCATCAACTGTGCAACAAACCCTGTCTTGAAAGTACTAGATCTGACTGTATCTAACATATTAATATCGCTTCATCACTTCCCACAAACTGCTTGTACAGGAAGAAGAAACTGAAGACAGACTGACGACGGTGAGATACACATCGGTTTTTCATCAGGTGGTTTTATAATGGCGGGCTAATTGCCTGTCAGCAAAGGTAGCGTTTAGAAGTCCTCATAGTTACACAATGAGCCCCATGTGGGCCCAGATGGAGGAGGGGAAGGATGAGTGGCGGTGGAGATGAAAAGATGGAGACAAAGAGGCGTGGGAGGAAGGGAGATGGTGAGGCTTAAGGAAATGATGGGGGAGACAGCGGTGGGGGCATTCATCACGCTGGCTGTGTGTGTGCGTGCGTGTTTGTGTGTGGTAGGGAAAGTTCCTCATTGGAAGGACAAATAGTTGTCAAATGAATGAGATAAATGAGGCAGAAAATGCAGTACACAAAGATGCTACTCAATGAATGTCTCACGCACGCACGCACATGCACGCACGCACGCACGCCTTGAACAAAGGTGTGACACAAAGAGTGATGGATGGGTTCCGTTGGACACAGTCAGCTGATAGATTGACAGAGGAGGAGGAGGGGCCAATGGTGTGGTCACGTCACCACGTCCGGACAAAAGCACAACCTCGCGATGACGTCAAAACGGGAGAGGCAACAGAATATTCCAACCTGACCTTGCTTCATTTAACTTTTGCACAATGAAAAGAAAGGACAAGCCGGTGTTCCCTGGGGTGACACTAAGACGGCGTGACGAGGATGGGAGGTGAAAGGTGAAGAATCAAAGGCACAGCTTCAGTGTTTCCCCCTGAGTTGTTGCTGTCACTTACTACGATGCCGATTCCCAAATGTTTGGCTGATTCTATCGTCTCAATCTGGCAGATGTAACAATATTAATACTGTATACCATGCTGTCATTACCCATAAAATATGTTATTCTATTTATAACATCCAGCACCAGTAAAACTTGAACCTCTAACTCCACTGCCAGACATTGTTTAAAGGGAATCGTTAGTGCAATTTGCTGACATCTTACAATACTTGAAATTCACACACGCACGCACACAAATGCACATCACATTGCGACTCACCCATCTAGCCGTCCTAACAATTTAAAAGGGGCAAAGGGAGCCAAATCTGCATTTGAAACATTAAAAAAATAATACAACTAATAATAATAATCATCCTAAAATTAAAAACTAAGCATGCAAGGTTTGCAAACACACACGCACACAAAGAGACGGAAGGAGAGATGAGTGGGGTTAATGCATGCTGGTGGGATGCGCTGATGCTGTGGTCTGATGGGATTTCCTGAGTTGTATGAATGACATTCCCTCTGGGAGAACTTGAACAGATCTCCCACATGAACCACAGAAACATGCCTTTTGCAAACATTACAACAACAAAGTTTAAAGAATAGTACTTCAAAAGGCAAAGCTTTTCTGAAGTCATCGGGAGAGGACAGGAGTGTTTCAAAACCTTTGGAAAGTAAAAACAGGAGCTTTTTTCCGGGCATCATGACATACGGCAATAACTGTAAAACACTCGGCATCCTCTTGAAATCAAAAATAAAAGAAATACTGTATGTTTTGTTCACATTTGTTTTTTTGTTGTTGTTTTTTTTTTTTTTTTCCCAGTAGACGATATCACACAGTGATAACAAAGAAAAGGAGAAATGTACAGCCACATTATAGCTTCGTGCAAGAAACCACATACACTGGCACGCCGCATAGGCATAGAGATCAAGGCAAGACAACGTATACAAAAATATAGAAAATCTCCAAAGCAAGTCATCTCTTCACAGAAAAAAGGACTTTTCTGTCTTTTCCAGCCTGCTTCACTTCCAAATCAACACCAGCCACCAGAGTCACTTCAGTGACATTCTCCTTGTCTTGTCAGTGTGTGTTTTATTTTAAGACATTAAAAGGTTCTTGTGTCTTCCATGCAGGAATCCACAGAATTCCAGTCCATCCATCATAATGACATTTGAGATATAATATGAACAACCAGTGAGTGATAGAAAACTAGTACAATAAAAGCATTTCATTTCTTTCATATCCTTTGTGACAATTTTTTTTGTTTTCCTTTTAGAATTCATAATATGTCCTGTCACTTTAAAGACATTCTAGCATTCGCTCATAATTGGTAGTGACAGAAATAAGTCGTTCGGCATACTCAGCAAGCCATGCCCAAAAAGGATGCTCTAGTTTGTCTCTTGCAAAGGACAGGTGGGAGTGGAGGGGGCGGGGGGCATCATACAGAGCAGTTGAGATTACAAACCGTGCTCAGGTCGGACCGTCAACGTCAGCATTTGCGACACACATGCAGAGAAAAATTCAGAGTTCCGGACTCAGTCATTGTGTCCGTGCTCTGGTTTTTGGGGGAGTTTTGACAGCACAGGTGAGAACGGCGCCTGTAATTGTGAGCGTCAAACCCGCAGCGGCAATTGAGCGATGGCTACCGTAGCAAGTCCAGAACTCGTGTTCTCACACACACAAAAAGATTGTTTGGACGCTTGCAAAAAAAAAAAAAAAAAAAAAAAAAAAAGAGCTGATACATTGAATGAGTTTCTTAAGAATTATCAAATGGGGTTGAAATTTTGCAAGTAAGGCAAAGATGGATGATGAAGAGGCGTACAGTGGACCTCCGCAATTCGCAGAGGATATTGACCGGGCCTGACCGCGAATAGCGAAAATCGGTGGATAATTGACGCCCATTCGAATTGCATTGTTTTTTGTTTTTGTTTTTAAACCCAACAAAAATCTTGAATAAGCGGGGATATACAACAAAGAAGAAAACAAATAGGTGACTTCGCAAGTATGCGGGTTTCCACTGTAAACAATCAAACGTTGGCCTCATGATAGAGGGCGTAAAAAAAAGAGCGTCAAATAACACTGAGGTGAGAGGAGTCATTGGTCGTTTGAGCCGCCCTGATCTGTTTCGTCAACCTCCTCCTCATCCTCATCAAGCGAAACGACCCCTGAAGAGGCCACATCGGACATCCTCCTGCGAGGCTCGTAATCCCGTGGGAACTCCTCCGCGTTGGCCTCCGCCTGGCACAAGGTGGCCTCGTAGTCCTTGCAGGGGGTGTCGTCGTCCTCCCCGGGCGACAGGTATGTCTCAGAGTAGGACATTGAATACGCGGGAGACTCCTGACCACCGCGAGGCCTGATGCCATGCACGCTGCCCCCTATGGTATGGAAACCACAGTCCCTCCCAACGGGCCCCGTTTGGGCCACCCTCTGAAGTCGGGCCAGCAGAAGCTCCTCCCCTCCCTGCAGCGCCGCCAGAATTTTGGCGGCCAGCTCGGCGGCGTCGCCGTGCCCCCCGCGGTGGCCGCTCAGGTCGCGCAGGAGCGGGTGGTGTTCATCGAGGCTGCACAGGCTGGAGCACAGAGTGTCCGGCGAGCCCGCCGTGGGGGACGGCTCCCTGCCGCCTCCTCCGCTCTCTCCTTCTCTGCGCGGCTCACGCAGGGCCAGGTGTTGACAAAGCTGACTGTGGATCAGGTCCTTTAAGTGCAGAGGATATGACGGCACATCTGGAAGGAAGAAGACACAATGACCAAGAGTGAGGAGAGTTGCAATTCGAATTAGATTTTTCAGAACACAGATGGTTGTCAGCAGAGAATGCAGCAAGAATCATTTTAGTGAACAGAATGTTCTGAAAAAGAAAAGAAAAACATTAAAAGGCTCCCCTTAAATAACTGATGATTATACTTGTGACTGTCAAATCAGGTACAACTTTGCTTTCAAGCTGACTTCAAGGAGATTTCTCGAGGAAAATACATGGGCAACACAATGACCTGCAGTTATTGGTGGCTGAATGTAATCAAGATGAAAGCAATGCTAAACACACAGACACACACATCATCATGTGACATAGACTGCCTCTGCAGCAAAGGAAATCATATTAAAGTTGCAAGAGGATATCAAATTACACAAAGGAACAGAAAATATGTTGTAAGCAGATGTAAAGTGGGTCAGTGGGACACAGGACAATGCAGAGGGAGAGCTGGATGGACGCTGTAGAGGACAGTATGAACGAAATCCTCGAGTGTGTGTGTGGGTGTGCGTGTGCGTGTGCGTGTGCGCAGGTGAATACCTGTGCTCTGTGTTGCAGGCTCGTTGGCAGGCAAAAAGTCTTCATCGTATGAGTCATCGTTGGAATCGTCACCATCCACTGACGACCAGGCCCTCAGTTTAGCCTCGGCAATGGCGAACTGTTCTGCGACACCTGCGAACACACGAGTACACATCCATCAGGTACACACACGAGCAAACCCACGGTAGGCATGGCAACGCCTGTGTTTCCATGTTACACAGCTCTTTTTGACTGGCAGGAGCAAAGTGCAGTGATTAATTGTAATGGCAATGTTCCCATTACAGCCGAGCCATTCTTCCATTCTTTCTCCTAGTTTGGGATGTGCTTGTTCACAATTACAGATACCCGTAGCCTACCAGGGAACACGGTGACTGAGTGATTAGCATGTCTGCCTCACAGTGGTTCGATTCTCAGCCCTGGCCTCCCTTGTGTGGGGTTTGCATGTTCTCCCCGTGCTTGTGTAGGTTTTTCCCCCCACATTTAAAAATATGAATAATTAGTTCACTGAAGAATTCTGACGCTCCATAGGTGTGAATGAGAGTCATATGAAAACGCTGTTAGGTAAAGGTCCATTCTCCATACGGTTTGATGTTTGATACTTTGGGCCTGATTTAATAAGATCCCAAATCGCAGGTGCTAAATTGCGTGTTGGGTCACTCTCGCACAATGATTCTTGGCTGGTGGGTCAGGAACCAAAAGTAGGTCGCAGACCGATTTTGGGTGGGTCGCCAACAGTTATTATTTTGATTTTTACACTACAGTACAAAGCTGTACCAATTTCTCACAGGGAAAAAAATAGGTAAGCAACAGGAAGTGTAGCTGCCTCGCGCATTAGCTACTAGTTTAATTTGTAAACACATACAGTGCAGCTCAGCGTCTGCCTAGTGGACATCATGGTGAGTAATATGCTTGTGATGGTACAGCAAACCCATTTGAAACAGCTTTTGAAAATACAAGAAATGTGCTGTCAGAGGATATTTTTATGCAATCACAGCTTCAAGACGCCTCCTGGACTAGTCACATGCTGGTGTGATTTTGATTTTGGCCCATTCCTAAATACAAGCAACACATTGACTGTCCCACCAGGGAGAACAACATTCTAGATCACTGCTATACCATGCTGAAGGACTCGTACCGTGCTATTCCGTGTGCAGCTTTGGGCTCGTCTGATCACTGTTTAATTCACTTAATACTAACATACAGGCCCAAACTTAAATGTGTGAAGCCTGTGGTGAAAACAGTGAAGAAGTGGACCAATGAATCAAAGATGCAACTTCAAGACTGTTTAGACTGCACAGATTGGAGTGTCTTTGAAACTTCAACAGGCAGCTTGGATGAATAGACGGACACTACTACATCCTACATCAGCTTCTGTGAAAACTTGTGTGTACGAACAAAGACATTTTGCACGTTAGATAACAACAAGTAGTGGTTCACTGCCAAACTTTGCCAACTTCGCCAGGCTAAAGAGGACGCCTGTCGGAGTGGGGACGGAGTCCTGTACAATCAGGCCAGAAATCAGCTGACAAAATAAATCAACATTCCCAAGAGAAATTATGCAGAAAAGATGGAAAACCAGTTTGCTGTTAACGAATCTGGATCAGTTTGTTGAAGTTACAATTGTGTTGGATTTATCTCACCAAACATTATAATGAATAAACACAAAAGGAATGAAGACGTTGGTCATTTTACTCATGAGGAGGGCGCATGGGAGATTGTTCAGATTACAGCCTCTCAACACGCTCTAAACAATCTCCCCCGTCGCTCCTACATTTATTTGAAAATAGGAGAGTTCTACAAGACATAATATTCTAAGCATTAAGACACAACACAAAACATAGGACCAGCCGACACCTGTCCCGTCCCCGACCACATCCGATCACGTCCTTGGTCAAGGCGCCCTTCCATCAAATGTTGCTGAGTCATCTTCTTGAAGGCGAGACATCTTTCTATCTAAATATTGTCCATAATACTAATGCAGGCTACTAATGCAAAATACTAATGCAAGCTAAGCAAATAAATGATAACTACTAAGATATATCTAACAAATTGCTAACCAACTACAAGCGATCAACCCCCAAGCGGAGAACAATAAAGGACTGGCGGACGACTCGAATACCTTCCACTGCAGATTTGAAGAGGACACTTTCACAACCCACACCCACCCAGCCGCACCACCGATGACCACCATCACACCTCTGACTCCCCCTTCTGCATTGACCATTCACTAACAGGACGTGAAACGTGTCCTTAAACAACAAAAGACCAACAATACGGCAGACCCAAACAGTGTGTCCCCCTCCTGCTTGACAGTCTGTGCAGACCAGCTCGCTCCAGTTTTCAAACAGATTTTCAATTGATCTTTGTAATTGTGTGAAGTCCCACAAACCTCAAACGCCACATCATCATCCCAGTCCCCAAGAAACCTGCAATTTCAGAACTGAAGGACGAAAGGCCTGTCGCCCTGACATCTGTGGTCAATGAAGTCGTTTTAACCCCTCAACCCCTAACCTGGACCACCTCAAGAGTGTCACAGGACCCCTGCTGGACCACCTGCAGTTTGTCTATCAAGCAAACAGGTCTGTGGATGACACAGTCAACATGGGACCCCACTTCATCCTGGAACACCTTAACGGTGCAGGGACCGACACAAGAATGCTGTTTGTGGACTTCAGCTCTGCGTTCAACACCATCATCGCTAAACTCCTCTCCTCCAAGCTTCTCAAGCTCAGCGTCTCGCCTGTCATCTGCCAGTGGATTTACAGCTTCCTAACGGGGAGGACACAGCAGGTGAGGGTTAGGGACATCACCTCATCCAAATACACCATCAGCACAAGGGCCCCAAAGGATATGTCCTCTCTCTGCTACTCTTCTCTCTCTACACAAAAGACAACACCTCAATGCACCCGACTGTCAAACTCCTGAAGTTTGCAGATGACACCACAGTCATCGGCCTCATCAAAGACGGTGACGAGTCTTCATCGCAACAGGAAGTGGAGCGGCTGGAGCTTTGGTAAGCTGAACACGCTCAAGACTGTAGAGATGATGGTGGACTTCAGAAAACATCGTTCGTCACAGCTGCCGCTCACACTGTCCAACTGCCCTGTGTCAACCGCCGAGACCTTCAACTCACATCAACTCCATCCGCAAAAAGACCCAGCAGAGGCTGTACTTCCTGCAGCTTCTGAGCCTGCCACAGGAGCTGTTGAGGACGTTCTCACAGCAGTCATTGAATCGGTTCTGTGTTCATCCATCACAGTCTGGTTTGGTGCATCCACAAAGGACAAAATCAGACTGCATCGAACAGTTAGGACTGCCGAGAAGATTATCAATACCCATCTACCCACTCCTGAGGGCTTGCACACTGCCAGAACTAAGACAACAGCCTGCAAAATCATCTTGGATCCCCACATCCTGGTCACCACCTTTTCCAGCTCCTTCCCTCAAGTATGCGCAATCAAACAATGTAAACTAAAACCAGCAGGCGTTCCAACAGCTTCTTCCCTCTTGCCAGTAACGTCTTAAATACTTACAATTTCATTGCAACATGCTGCCGATTTTGCACATCTCTGTCAGGACACTTCTACACTAGTCGTGCACTCACTGTTTTATCACGCTGCACTATTCACATACTGTTGTTGATTACTACTGGCCAGTTGTGTGTTTGAGAACTGCCTGCACCATTTGCACAATCGTCACACAAATTGATAATGAACTTGTCTCATTTAAATAGTTGTTTCACCTATAATGTCATGAATGATTTTTGTTATCTCTGCATTTAAAACACAATAGACAGTAAAAGAGAATAGCCTACAGTGTTTTTCAAGTGGTTGGTGGCTCTGCCATGTTCATATAAAAAAGCAACATTATCTCTTAATTTTTAGTATTTCTCTGCACAAAAATAGTGTTAGAAAATATATTTCCCCTTAAAAATGAACCTTCTGTTTGGAATGCTGTCATCCCCCTAAATAGGGACTTTCTTCAGTCAGTCAAATGTGGCCAGTCATTTACTAACAAAGCATATTGAAAAAAGGCTGACATTCATCACATTCAGTATTTCCTACAAAAACCTCACTAGTTTACGTTAAGATGTCTACTGATAAAGAATCGCAAGTGGCTATCTGGCGTAACTAGAATTTGAATATATTTTTTTAAATTGTCATTATTTCAAAGTTTTATATGCACTTTAACAAATTGTATCCTCTGTATTTAACCCATCACGATAGCGGAGATGGCCCACACACACTAGATCAGGAAACAGCTTTTGGGGCCCTCAAAATCATCACAGCCGTGAGTGTGAACAGGGATCTCCAATGTGGCAGCAAACATACTCTGCCATGGCCGTCCTTTGAAAGAGTATAAAAGATGAAGTTGACAATACTACAAGTAAAGTCAAAACATTACTTGAATAAATGTGGAATTTTACACCAAAAATGTCACGTCATGAAGAAAAACATTTGGGAGGATATAAATTCATATGAGGGAAACAACATTAACTTATACTGTAGAGCAGTACTTCTTAACCTTTTTGGAGGTACCGAACCCCACAAGTTTCATATGTGCATTTACTGAATCCTTCATAATTGCAAAAATAAAATGTGATTTTTTTTTTTTTTTTAAATTTAAAATAGGTATACATTTTATTTGTGGACAAAATTAAACAATACACCAGTTGCACCCAAGATCACTGTTCAAAGATTCAATCCAACAAACACAAAAAACACAAATGCAACTCAGTGACTATTTAATGATAATCAATGTGACATCCATCCATCCATCCATTTTCAACACCGCTTATCCTGGTTAGGGTCGCAGGACGCTGGAGCCTATCTCAGCTGACTTCGGGCGAAAGGCCGACTATACCCTGAACTGGTCGCCAGTCAGTCGCAGGGCACATATAGACATGGACAACTATTCGCACTCACATTCACACTGTCACTGAGTGGGAACTGAACCCACGCTGCCTGCACCAAAGTCAGGCGACTGTACCACTACACCATCAGTGACTCAATGTGACGTTTATAATTTTATTTTATTTCACAATAGAACTTTTGACGAGGTCATTTACATAAACCACAAAAAAAAATGAATGCCATGAGCAAGCACTTGGCAATGGAGGAAAAACTTTCTCTAAGGAAGAAACCTCAATCAGAACCGAGGCTCTATGGGAAAACTGTCTGTCTCATCTTGTTGGGTTGAGCCAGAGACAGAGTAAAGGGAACCTTACAGAGACAAGTTCAGAAATATGCGGTTTCACCTTGGCAAATGACACTCTCAAATCATTTTCACAAAAAAGTATATTCCTTTTCTTCCTTTTTATGTCTATTATCCTTGAAAAGGATATGCTCATAAATTATTTGTAACAAACGGCATGAGTATCCCAATGGCTTTCTTGGCGGAGTGTGTGTAATCATATCAATCATAAGACTGGGGTGAATGAAACCGACATCCACATATACAGTGAGTGTCTTGATCGCCACTGAACCCCTGACTCACTGAACCTTCGATCAAACCCAGGCTAAGAACCACTGTTATAGGACAATAAACAGAATCAAATGTCAAGTATATAAAATGAACAGTTTCTGGATTCAGGCAATGGCTGTTGTAGATCCTTTAAAGTTACGCCTAAGTAAAGGTTTCATAAACAATTAAATGCATTGTTTTGACAAAATACTATGAGCATTATATGCAGGTCATTGTTTTTGTGTGCATGTTTGAGTTTGTTCCAAGAAAGAACTACACAGACTAAAATTGCCATTTTTGTTGCGATTGTTTGATAGTCAAAAAAAAATAAAAATAATAATAATTCAGCTGCTGCTGCTCCCAGACTCCTATGTTTTGTCTGTGTGGGAATTTTGACATTCAGGACCCTATTTTCATGAACAGCATAATACTGGCGCGGCGGGCGGCGCAACTGTGTGCCAGGGACAGGTTAGACAGGTGTTGGTAATTTCGTAGACCAGCGCAGAGTGGGCGGGCTGCGCCACTGTGGGTGTGTTTGGAGCTAACATCATTCAACACCAATCGAAAAGGCTCCTCTCATTCCCTTTAAATGTGACACAAAGACATTCTCGATGGAGAAATCTCCGTGCGGAAGAGCACGTGAGTGCATCAGTGTCACTGCTCTTGGCCGGTATGGCAACAGACAATGTACCATAAGTGGGCTGGTGATCACCGGTGGCGACTCAAATACAAACCCCAATTCCAATGAAGATTGGACATTGTGTAAAACGCAAAATAAAATAAAAATACAATTATTTGCAAATCATTTTCAAGCTATAGTCAATTGAATATACAAAGAAGATATTTATAGTAAAGTTCAATTTGATAAACTTAATTCCATCATCCATTTTCTGAGCCGCTTCTCCTCACTAGGGTCGCGGGCGTGCTGGAGCCTTTTCCAGCTAACATTGGGCAGGAGGCAGGGTACGCTCTGAACCGGTTGCCAGCCAATCGCAGGGCACATACAAACAAACAATTCACACTCACATTCACACCTACGGGCAATTTAGAGTCGTCAATTAACCAAGCATGCATGTTTTTGGAATGTGGGAGGAAACCGGAATGCCCGGAGAAAACCCACGCAGGCAGAGGGAGAACATGCAAACTCCACACAGTCGGGTCCGGGGATTGAACCCCGGTCCTCAGAACTGTGAGGCAGACGCTCTAACCAGTCGCCCACCGTGCCGTAAACTTAATTATTATTCTTATTTAATTTTTTTTGCAAATATCCACTCATTTTGAATTTGATGCCTGCAACACGTTCCAAAACAGCTGGGACATGTTTGTCACTGTGTTACATCACATTTCCTTTTAACAATACTCAATAAGCGTTTGGGAACTGAGGACAATAATTGATGAAGCTTTGTAGGTGGAATTCTTTTCCATTTCTTTCCCTCCTTTTTCTTGCTTGATGTACAACATCAGTTGCTCAACAGTGCAGTTTACTCAGACTGCTGGCAGGCCAGTCTAGTACTTGCACCCTTTTACTACAAAACCACTGTTGTAACACGCGCAGAATGTGGCTTGACATTGTCTTACCAAAATAAGCAGGGATATCCCTGAAAAGGATGTAGCTTGGATGGCAGCTTATGTTTCGCCAAAACCTCTATGTACCTTTTAGCTTTAATGGTGACTTCACATACTATATGTGCAAGTTACCCATACCATGGGCCTCCTGCCCGAAGATAGCTGGGATAGGCTCCAGCACTCACGTGACCCTTAGTGATGATAAGCGGCTCAGAAAATGGATGGATGGATGTCTAGTGGCACCTTTATGCCTACTTTAGGGGAGCTTCAGTGTATCAATCACCTTTTGCTCAACATTTTCAACATGTTGACCATAAACAAGTGCAACTCTTTTACAGCTGAGCTGAGTAGCTTGGCAAATGACTCCCCTCCAAAATATTTGGCCAATCACAGTGGAGCTTCTTTAATTGACATCAACATGTGACCAATCAAAACCAAGTAGGAAGCGATTACCAGCAGCCTTGCACTTGATTTAGTTTTAGTATGAGTGGGAAAAGTAAGAATTCAACTATTTTTTCGAAACTATAGCACAATAACGTCAGATAATCTAAACCAGAGGTCACTCGCTGCCGGTCTGCACTCAAGGTACGGACACAGAAGCAGTCCCATACGGACCAATACCATAGCCAAAAAAGAAAAGTAATGGTTCAAGACATACAGGGCGGTTCTATTTTAAGATGCGCAACATTACAGGCTTTACGGTAGTGGCAAACTGTACCGACCAATCACAAGCAAGGTCAGCCAGCCCTTCAGCCAATCAAATGTGCATCTCAGGCAGTAATCACCACAATCACTGACTGCGCGCAGGCCAGACAAAGATGAGGAGAAAGATCGCAGGGGAGAGAGAAAGAGATTTAGGGCCAATCCCAATTCTACGAGATGAAACCAAGTGTGGTCGGGGAGCTCACTTGAAAGAGAGGTGCATGGGACTCCGCCCCCGCTGACAGGCGAAGAACCTGCTTACAAGACACCGGAACGGACAAGTAAGTACATAAATGTAAGAGAGCATAATTATTGCTATTGATAATAATGACAGCTACACGTTTATCAACGTAAATATGTTTCCCATGTTTTGGGAATTGATGGTAAATGTCTCTTTATGATGATCTTGCAAATCCCTAGTCTACCGTCAGATTACAGTGAGGTCTGGTCAACGTAATAAATAACCGGACACCTTTAACTCCACAGGGACATGACAAGACAACCATCTTCTACAACAGTACACGAAACTCCAGAAATTCAAACCCAGTGCCAAAGTGACTAATGTCACAAAATGCAAATCTAAAGTTCATTTTAGAGAAATATGAACAAAAATGACATGAGACTGAAACAAAAAATATATATTTTTTACAGCTTTCCAGTTAAAATTGAAATACTGTATTTAAATGTGTTATGTTCTTAACGTTATATTGTTATTTCTATTTCATATGTATGTTCATTTGTTTGATACATTTCCTATGAACATATTTTAAATTTTTCAAATAAAAAAGATCTGCAATGCCGGCTTTTGCGAAAGCTCGGACAACAGTCAAAGCAGATACCTTAGCCCAAACAATCCATTCACATATTGTGACGCAACTCGCCCGCCGTTGCCTTAGTTGCACTTGGTTTTTCACAGTGGCTTTGAGATGGGCGCGCATGGAGTCACAGATCAACAGGGACGGTGACGCGTGGAAAAAAAACATCCGGTCTGTTTACATACACCTCACTCAGCCACTCTCTAATTTTCTCCACATCCATCCAGCCCTTTTGATTGGCCTTAACGATGACTTCGGCTGGAAACTTTTCTTTAGGCAGCGTCTTCCTCTTAAAAATCACCATAGGGGGCAGTTTCTGTCCATTACCATGGCAACCAAGCACAACAGTAAAAGCCGACGTTGTGCGTATTCCTACCGTGGTGGTCCCCTTCTTCTCAACAGTGTGGTTCACCGAGATGTCGAAAGTGAGCGGCACCTCGTCCATGTTAGTGATGTGGTTGGGCTGGATGTGTTTGTCGGCAATCTTTTTACTGCAGTAGGAGCGGAAGATGGCCATCTTTTCCTTGTAATCCGCCATAAATTGCTGCGCCACAGTAGTCCTTGCCCGGATGGATAGATGGCGCCGTTTCATAAAACGAAAGCACCAAGACAGACCTCCTTGAAAATGTTTGATTTTCATTTCTTCTGCAAGTGTTATTGGCCTCAGTCGAATGGTGACTGTAGAGACAGTTCTCTTTTCTCATTAATCCATTGCTCGAGTTGGTCTTCCAACTCGGGCCACCTCACCTTGTTTCCGCGGAAACTCAGCTTCGTCTTCTTGACTTGGCGAAACTCGTTTTCCTGCTTCCTCCACTTGCGAACCATGGATTCGTTGATCTTGAATTCTCTCGCGGTTGCTCGATTCCCATGTTCCTCTGCGTAACTGACAGCTTGCAGTTTAAACTGTGCTTCGTAAGCGTGTCTCTTCGTAGGTGCTATTTTCGTGGGTCCTTAACCAAACCGATGCACATACCGGAACTATATACCTACTGGGGGCGTGTCTTTAGCGTCCTCTGTCACGCGCACCCTTCCCCCTTTACGTCCGCATGCTGTCCTCAGTCACGTCCGCCTTCCTCTATATAAGCAGCGTGTCGGCAGGAAATACTCCCAGTCAGTCAAATGGCGCGCTCATTAAAGTTACACAACATTTACAGATTTTGGAACTCGGTGCACACATAAGGCGCGCCGCATTATAAGACGCCCCGTCCATTTTGGAGAAAATTGAAGACTTTTAAGTGCGCCTTATGGTCGTGAAAATATGGTAAAAAATAAAATAAAAGTACAATTAAAGTAAGTAAGACTTGCCAGCTGATTACGATTGGACTCATCTACAGCTACGTGGCAACTTGTTTGTGCAGTTAAAATTGAAACAGTGCGGCGAGAGGCGTGTGCAGCTTCCAATAGGTCAGTACTATCATTATCGGCAAACAGAAAGCTAGCATAGTAGGCATTAAGAGGATTTGTGCTGGCTTTTCTCTTAACCTTGTAACCATGGGCATACCATTGTAAGTTCTATTTCGTTTTATGCAGCTTTTTTTTTATTTTCAATGCTTTTAACTATTTTTTTTTTATTTTTTAGTTTAGTTTTAGTTTTATTTCCATAGGTATACATTTCCTTTGTTCAAAAACTTGAAGAAAAAAAAAGCTGAGATCAGTTTTGGATTCTGCACCCAAATATTTGTTTAAAACAGCTGTCAGACCTAACTCAACACAAATTGTGTTCCCAAGTGTAATCTATGAAAGTTTAACTCTTTGAGTGGAATTATGGAAATAAATAAATTTTTGCATGATATTCAAATGTTTTGGAAAGGGTCTGTATATCATGCTGAGAGCTGTTCTGGTCACCTTATCGCACTGCAAATGCAGGGACATATACAGTATACAGTTCTACTACAGTGTTCGTTGTGTATAGACAGTATTCCCCTCAAAAATAGGGAGGCCACATCCACTTTCTCTGCTTTGCTCCACTAATGTGCATCAGAAACTCACAGAGAGGTGTCATACCAATCTGCAGACACAGCACAGCACACATTTGTACTTTCACAGATTAGCTCTCTCGCCCTTGCTCTCTGGCATTGAGTCAGATCAACGCACACAAACACTCGGTCGTACAGTCGTTGTCACATACACACTGCTACATAAAGATGCATGTGAAGAGCGACACAGGATTAACTGTGTGTGTGTGTGTGTGTGTGTGTGTGTGTTTGTGTGTGTGGTGGGATGCGGGGGTAAGAAAATCTATATTCTTAGTCCGCCTCCAACAAACACTCTCCTTCAATCATGTTTTCCATTTCACATAAGCATGCTCTCACTTCAAACAAAACACTACATGCTAACTGACATTTACACAGTGTGTTCAGCCACCCACGTGACACCATCACCAGGCGACAAGTGGACTGTTGACAAGATAGCGGGACTCGGCACCTCCTGTTTTATGCTCATCTGCATGACTTGATTATTAACAGAATTTAAATATTTGTTGAACAGACTTCCCATAGAACCATTTTAAGTTGATAAAACAACATGAAAAAAACTTTAATTTCATTGCACAACCCTTTATCGGGGGCATATTTGCTCCCATAGAGTTTGGTGAAACATTTTAAAAATCCTCATTGTTGGGCAGAAACACATTTATGCTATTGGTCTGTTGATTTAACAAATTATTGACCGATCTAAAGTGTTGAAAATGGCTCGCTCTCTTTGACGATGGAATGTTAATGGCTCAAAAAAATATGCTGTTTTTAAGATGTGGAAATTCTAACTATTGCCATGATATTAACTACACAGTACAAGACTGTTAAGATTAAGACAAAAATCAAGACAAAAAAAAAAATTCTTTTTCACAGCCTGTATTCAAATAGTAGGAGGTGACTGCCCACCCGTCACGTGTGAAATTAAACAACCAAATCTTTTGTTCTTTTTAAAAATGTGTCTGTCAGCAAGGCGTTCTCCACTTTACAGAAGATACTGTATTTACATAATAACCATCCTCAAAACGAGTTTCTTTGCCCATGACTTGGCAGCTTGGAATTTCAGCGAGAGAAGAAATGTAAAATAATATACTTATTTACCATAGGGGGATTTGGGTGAAAATGTGTCGGAGACGTTATTAAGTCACCTGGGAACTGCTTTTAGAACTAAGCAGCTCACTAAACATTTATTTGCTTTTGTAATTTCAAACTTGGGCCCATCTATTTGTACAAAACCAGGTAAAAATTTTTTTTCTTTTTCATATTAGTCCCATTAAAGGAAACGAAGTGAAAATGAGAAGTGTTGTGAATTGTAAGATGGAGGAGGAGAGGAAGGAAGAAAAAAAGACGCTCAGTCACGGTGGCACACGCCACGAGCAAAACCTTACTGAGCAAATTAACCTTGCGAGTCTGCATTGCGGGGAGCAAGCGAGCAATTGGCGGTGGAGACTGGGTGAAAAATGGATGAAAGGATGAGATAAATAAATAGCGGGCTTTCAGCGACATCGGAGTGTGAAAAGGGGGATAATGAATTGAGCCAGTGGGAGTAAATCAAGGAAAAAATAAAAGAAGAAATTAACAGAAATGAATGTCACTTAGTTTTAGTGATAACGTCTGACATTACACACAGTATTAATAGGTTTTGTTGTTATTTTGGTTCTACTTGTCGCACTTTGATTAAAATATTACAAAGGGAAATAGAGGCAAATCAACATAGCCTGACTCAGTTTTTTTTTTTGGGTGATGAAATGATTCTGCAGCTCTGGACAGCACAAGCTTGGACACTGCACATTTGCAAACTGCTTACATGGCAGCAGATTCATTTAAAGGGTTGCATGATGGATTAGGACGGCACGGGGACGACTGGTTAGCACATCTGCCTCACAGTTCTGGGGTTCAAATCCCGGCCCCGCCTGTGTGGAGTTTGCATGTTCTCCCCGTGCCTGCCTGGGTTTTCTCCGGGCACTCCGGTTTCCTCCCACATCCCAAAAACATGCGTGGTAGGTTGATTGAGGACTCTAAATTGCCCGTACATGTGAATGTGAGTGCAAATGGTTGTTTGTTTCTATGTGCCCTGCGATTGGCTGGCGACCGGTTCAGGGTGTACCCCGCTTCCCACCCGGAGATAGCTGGGATAGGCTCCAGCAGCCCGCGACCCTAGTGAGGACAAGCGGTAGAGGAAATGGAAATGATGGATTAGTTCTTACGGATTTACAGTATATTAGAGAGTCATTCAGGATCTATAATCCTGCTCTGGTTCAGTTTTAAGACTCAGTCATAGAAAGTGCTGATATGTTTCCCCACTGGGATTAAAAACTAGGAAATAGTAATTATGTCATTAACTCAATTTGTGGGGACCGATTGCATCAAATTCGTGTTGGTGAGCTCATAGGTAATTTAGGATACCGTTGTAGTACCTGTTCCAAAGCCCCCTCCAGGCTAATATGCCATTGCACTGCATTGAGATCATTCTGAAAAGCTCTCTTATGCTGTATTCATATTTGAACTGTTGGGTGAAGCATAGCAAAATGCACAACCACAAACATGGTCTTCTTACCAGCAGCAAAGCGTGCCTCCTGCTCTCCCTCGGTGAGATCAGAGTAAGAATTAAAGTCCGATTCCAGGGCTGCAGGCGTTTCCATCGGCTTACACCATCCCTTCCACTCGATGAGGTGAGCTACTCTGCCCTGGGCCATGGCTGTGGGCTTCGTCACATGGTCCTTCACTACCTGCGAAATACCTAGGAGGCAAACATTACGATTTATATTCAGGGTGCACGTAACAGTTTTGGTCTGATTCAATGGAGCATCAGAGGTTGTTGCTTGGTGCGCATTTTTCCCCCCTGACCCACAGACCTCACCGGATGAACTTTATGACTTATAGTCACTGTGGGTTCCTGGCATGTACGCAATGTGTGATCGTCAGGGGCGTCACTAGGATTTATAGATGGGGGGGCTTAGCCCCCAGAAGAACAAGATATGAGTGAAAGGAGCGCAAAGTCGGCAGCAGTCTTGGGCCCTTATTAGGGGGAGGATAGGTGCGTAACGTGCGTGTCCAAAAACAGAGATGCATTTAAGGTTTACAAATGACACACCTGAACCTGGTGCACTTTTAATATTTTCAGTGTGTATGTGCACCACTTATGTGCACCCGTTTATGTTACTGCATTGCCTTGTTATTAAAATGCGGTGTTCAGACTTCATCATTACAACATGTGAAAACGTGTGACGATGAAGTGGAAGCTCAAAATTAAAGTGCCGTTAGGGTCGTATAATTTGTAAATAGGCCAAACATTTTCAAGCTAAAGAAGAAAAGGAGTGTGACCATAAAAACCGTTAATAGAACTTGTTATACATCTCTTTCCTGGCTGCTCTTACATTATACACTAGCTAAAGTGACAGTAAGTTGACATCTGTGAGCTGCTTAATGTGAAGGGAGTCACCTCCTGGGCATAAACCGTAATCTCTCTCTGTGGATTTGTCGCCTTTACACCATGGGCATTTCTAGCCCATTTTGGGGGGGTCCTGAAGCACCCCTAACATGAATCTCAATTTTTTTTTCAGAAACTGTTTTTTCAACCTAGACAAAAGTGTGAAACTACAGTACTTGGTTGTAATGTAATATTTTACAACAAAAATAAAGCCCCCCCCTCTCCCACATTGCCTCAAAAATGGTTTGGGCCACCAATAATGCCTGACTTAAACCAGGATATGTACCAGATTTATTAACTTCAATCACTCAATACCAACACACTATTGTAATTTCCATTGTCAATTGTTCCAATTGTCATTGTTTATGTTGTAAGGTAGAAGTTAGCTGAAGCTTTTTCTAGCTTTAGTAAACAATTCAGGTGGTCGGACAGAACCTCAGTCCTCAGTTTGAATTTGATTGAGAGAAGTTAGTTGTTGTGTCATGTACATGTAACAATATTAAAGCCAAGGTGCAACTGAATAGTTTAGTGACGAGCCCATTTTGGGCTAGTCACTCCCCGCACCCCTAAAACTAACTATGATCCTTGAAGCGCCCCTGCTTTTCATGTCATCAAAGTAAATGATAAGTACACAAATTATTGTTTTTATATTTTACTATAACACTGACATATTGCATCACGGTTAAGAATATTAAAATGTTACTTACAGTTGTTGTATAGGTGTGTAAGCGCCATTCATACATTTGAACTCACCATGCAGGGAGGATCGCGCCAACGCTGCAATCTCTTGAATGGTCAACGCTCGCCTTGATTTTGGTAACATTTCAATGGTGTCATCAACATTCACCTGGCAGGATGAGAAAACAGCGTGGCTCAGAGGGCCGTAGTAAAGTCAGTAATTCAGCTCGGTGTGAAGGCAACAGAGCTGACCGCTCCCTGTGGCGACTCAGACGATAATGCACTTGGTCTCGTCGAATTGAAGACAATATGTGTGAGAACATACCAAGGTCTCCAGACATAAGGGTCATTCCAAAATTGAAGGACATTATCCGTCCTCCTCATGAAATTTCAAATACTCCGTGCACAAAATACAGAAACATGCATTTGTTATGTAAATAAAAGTTTTCCTGAGACAAAATATAACAGTAGTAAAAAGTGATCTTTAAATACTAAAATCAAAATACCAAATTGCTCTTCAGCATCCCCCCCAATTTTTTCTTGTCCCTCCCTCTTGATGACCAACTTGCATATCAATTATAAGAGATAAAATTACTTTTAAATCAGCTTTAGGGGGGCAGGTGGGGAGGGAGGGGTTCTAAAGTTTACTACTAAAACATTTTTACCAATCTAGAGGAAAAGATAAACGGGACCCTGAGTCCTCTATTCGATTTTTCAGGCGCAATAGTGTGTCACTCAAACTAACGCAACCTTGTTGTTCATATTATCAGAAAGACATTAATTGTCAGTTTTTCTTTTTCTTTTTTTTTTACTACTGTATGTAATTAATATTGTTCCTGACCAGTTAGCATAGCAGCTAAAAAGCCATCATGTACTCTTCAGCAAAAACTCCAACATTAGCATTGATTTGCAACCCTGTTACTTGCAACCCAGTGGAACCTCGATTTAACAGACCCAGAACCAACAGACTTTGGATTTAACAGACAGATTGGTAGTGGAACTCAAAATGCCCCTTTGCAACGGACGAAGTCCATTATTTCCAGAATTGGCCGCTGTTGTTTACTGGTGCAAGCAACAGACAGTGATTGGTACCGGTTTTCCTCGGAATAGACGCTGTTGTTTACTTAGGCGCTCGTCGTGGACACGTCTCTTGAACACGTTATGCTGATTCTGGTACAGTATACTGTTGGGTTTTTTTTTGTCCTTCACTATGGCATCCAATAGTAACGGAGGCGAGAAACGGAAGCGCACTATTTTCGCGGCTCATGAAAGCAACGCCAACTCGCCACCGCGGCACAACAACTTTCTCCCACCGGCAAGCACCAGCGATCACAGCACTTTCACGGGAGGAATGGACAATCAAATCAATGGTTAAAGCTAATTTTAGGTAAACTTACATTTATTTACAATACTTTTGTACTGCTTTGGGTGGTTTTCTTTGTGTTTTTTTTTTAAAGGCCATAAGAAAGTGGTTCAAATTAACGGAGTAACAGCTTTAATGGACGACTCCTCCGCCCTATTAGTATATTAAATTGAGGTTCCACTGAACTGTAATTAGCATGGAACGGAATGTTACTTTCTTCATGAAATTGTAAATGATTTATTCACCAATATTTTTAAATGTGTTTTTCAAGTGCCTGAGTATCTTTAACACGGTTGCGCCAGCGAAATATATGCGAATAAAATATCTCACAAAAACTGTTTCATCTTTCTCTCAGATGAATTAAACTATATGAAGTTTACCTGTTGTTGAAAACATAAAATAAATGTACCTATATAAAATATTCAATGAATGACCTATTCTTAAAAAATGTTGTGCCTAAATAGCCCTCCAATTCTGAAATGACTAATAATTCGACACGAAAAAAATAAATAATAATTTATCATATCGCTGGTGTTGGTCTTAAATCCCCTCCATCTAAATTTGGTAAGTTGGATATTTTTTCACAAGTCTATACTATTTGGTGAGTCCGAAGGTGTGTGTGTGTGTGTTCTTGTTAAAAAATTATTGACCAATCTAAATTGTTGAAAAATTTACACGGTGTGTCCAGCATGACACCCTCACCAGGCTACAAGTGGATCGTTTGCCAAGTTAACAGGATCCAGCTGCTCCTACTTTATGCTCATCTGCATGATTTCATTTTTAACAGCATCCGAATATTTACTGAACAGACTTCCCATTGAGCCATTTGGAGTTTGTAAAACAACATTATAAAACATTTAACTTCATTGCACAACCCTTTATTGGGGTGGGGGGGCATATTTACATCCAGTTAGGTGAAATATTTTATATATCCTCACTGTTGGGCAGAAACCTCATTTGTTCAAATTTGGTAAATTTAGTATTTTTCACAAATCTATAATACTGCTCAGTCCACACGTGGGTATGTTGATTTTACAAATTATGTTGAAAATGGCTTGCTTTCTTTGACGGTGCAATGTTAATGACTCAACAAACGTGCCGTTTTGGAGATGCGAGGATTCTGCCCGACGCCAGCGACATTATCATGTTAGATTGTTATGATGAAATATGAATTGACATGACACTGGTCAGCCTCTGATTTGTTTAGATTTCCAGTTGGAAATAATGTGCATTTAAACAATATATTCCAGAATCTAGCTACTGCTATGATATTAACCGTACAGGCAATTTTTAAAGTAGCATATTAAGTCCAAGACAACCCCTGTTAATATTAAGACAATAAAAATAACAAATCGATCCTATTGGTCAGTTCCCATGTGGGTCTATTGATTTTACAAATTATTGGCCAATCTAAAGTGTTGAAAATGACGTTTCTTTGACGATGCAACATTAAAGCCTCAACAAACATGTTGGGTTGTTTTTGTTTTTTTTTGTCAAAGTCATCGTTTTGGAAATACGAGGATTCCGCCTCACGCCAGCAATATTTAGTATTGAGAAAATGAATAAACATTGTTAAATCAATACTATCTGACAGTGTCAATCAAAAATTAGCATTTTTAAATTTCTAGAGCCAAAAATACATACACTGATATAACTAGAATTGGATCTCTAGCTATGTATCTTTATGTAAAATACTTTGTCAAATATAATGGTTTAAGGCAAGCCTGGAAAATGGCTTAGTGTTTGACCACAATACTGTTGAGCATTTTTTTGTGCATAATGGCTCACGAGAAGTAATTAAACATTTTTTAAGGTTGGGGGTTTAAATTCCAGTCATTCCTTTTCCAGATAGTGAAACACAGTTTGCTCGTAATGATCCACAAACCATGTTTGAATGAGTTCTCTACCATGATTGGACACAATCGCTCATTTCTGAATGATAGAAATTGGTGCCAGATAAATGTAGGTCATTCTACCAAATTTTACAAAGGACCAAGTGGATCTCTCTGAGCATGCCACAAGTCCTCCAATGGGATGTAACTCGAGCTATTGTTAAAAATGTTTCGGGAAAAAAATGTATACCTGTACTTCTTTGTGTTGACAGCCGGAGAGATCATTTGTTGCCGGAATGAGTCAGTCGACAAAAGATGGACATTCTCAAATCCCACAGAGAGAGTATCAGGTGGTGACAAGATCTTTCATCTGTCACTTCTCTTTATGGTCCAAGCGGCATTCACATGAGGACCAGCCACATTGGCACCAAAGACCACATGCAGAGCTGAATCGACTGTACTGATGCTCAATATGGTGAAAGCACTGAATGAACGGTTTGAGCTGGGTATGTTTATCTCAACGCAGTTGCTTTGAGCTGCTGCCCTTTAGGCCAGCCACACACCGAGCAACACAGCTCAACCCAACTGAACTGTTGTGCAGTGTGCAGGGTTCGACAAGCCACTGTAAGCCACTAGTTTTGCTGCAATTGATAATTGGAATTGCTGGAGGACGGCGACGCAACTTTGCAGATCTAACTGCAAATCCAAAATACGCATGAGCTTTCACAACAACAAAAAAATCTAAATCCAAAAATAATCTATCTTTTTGGTTACTAAACATAATTAAGACCCAGTCAGTCAGACCCGGCCGCTGCAGCACCGCCAAGCCGTATCAATACAGTAATACAGTACAGTGGATCCCTGCTATTCTCTGGGGACAGGGACCACGCCAGACCGCGATTAGCGAAAAGCCACGGATCCTTACAATAAAAATGTAAACTTTGTCGCTGTCCTCTGAAGCACGTGTGTCTAAAGATCTGTGGGGAATAATTTATGGAAAATAGTTTTGGGATAGAAAGTAGGGGAGATAAAACACAGAGATACAGGGCTCTATATGTGGATATGACAGCAGCACTCCTAAGCAAAAATAAGTATGTTTTTCCATAGTTGAAAGCTAAATTAATGAGATTCTGTTACTTTTATTCGTCTTTACTGAATGTGGAGAAGAATAAATATGCAAAGAATAAGAATACCCTGACCTCATTCCAAAAGCAGCAACATGACCTTCTCCTGTCATTTCCACTAACCACAACAAAATATCAGGCCAACAACCAGACAAACAAACTAAAGCAAATGTATCTGTCAGAGGAGTCGTATAAGAGTAAGAAGCGGGGGGATCCCAAGGTTGTGACGGTATCAACGGCACCCTGGAGATCTGATAAGCTTCTTGTGCCACAGTGGAGCTCACAGATCAGACAGAGGATAATCTGGAGGAGATGTGTCATATACCCAGAGGAGATGTGCTGGTTTTTTAATAGCAAAACAAAAACTGGCTTTCCATGAGCACAGATAATCAGATTGTTGTCCAGAGAAATCAGTGAGATTGAGAAAAAAAAAGGGGAAATATTTCAGCATCGGCATTCAGAGCTTGAAATGAGTCCCATCTGATCTGTCGGTTTTTCTCCTTCTTGCCAATTTGAATTTGATATATAATACAGAGTAAGAATTCAAAATACCTCCATCCATTATCCATCAATTTTCTTTTCTGCTTATCCTCACGAGGGACCCATACGCTGACCAAGTTACAACTCAGGAATCTTTCCTCTATGAATGAATATGATAATCATGTATCTTAAAGGACATTGCTCTAACTGTCACGACATTCTCATTGTATCATTATATCATTCAGAGGCAGCGGAACCGGAGGGGCACTGGGGGCACGTGCCCTCCCACTTGTTTACCCTAATTGCCCCTATGTGTGTGATGTGCCCCTTTGCTCACCCACAATACCCATTTTTCAGGAATGGAAATTATCTCTCAGCAGCATTTTTACTAGATGGTTCGATTAGTCTTTCGCCCCATACATAAAAAACATTTTTTTTTTTTTTTTTCTGATTCTGAAGTACTCAAAAGTGCCCTTGAAGTATTAATCAATTCCCTTGAAGTACACAAAAGTGCCCCGAAAGTACTGTGCCCCCCACGTGTGTGATGTGCCCTTTTGGTCAGGCACAATACCCTTGTTCAGGACTCCACCTCCCCCTGCCCCCCGTCGTCATTTGGTTTTCGGGATGAATTGCTTCGATCACAACCTCCCCCCCACACCCCCGTCGACGACCGGTTGTCCCAAAAGTACTAAAAAGGGGGGACTTCAAAACCCTGCCATCAAGAACAGTAAGATGACAAGGCAAAGACAAGACGACACAAGGTCTTACTATTCAGTGCAAGGTAGAATGAGTCAGTGATTCTGGTTTTTTTTTTTTTTTTTTTTTTTTTTTAATTCAAAGTGGGCCACAACTGCATGAATTAAGTACACATTTAATCAAGCTGTTCGCTCTTCTTACAAAATGATTTTTGGCAATAGACAGTTCAAAGACAAGTAATTGTAAAATGTGTGTAACTGAGATTCCATTTCGTGTCCTACATTAAAAGACGATTAGTAATTATGCTGTAAGGCTGGTGAGTCATTCTGATGGTTAACATTTATAAAGACTCGTGGAGTAAGTGAGTTCATGGTTGAGTTATGTGAGACATAGTTAGCTGGTTTGATTTATGATGTAATTATCTGGCAAGGAGAGGTTGAGTATAATCATATCATATCTGCTTCATGTGGCTTCATGTAGTGTGTCTGTTGTCTTTAATGAAGCAAATCTTGTGGCTCGCTTTATTAGTTTAAATCGTTGTGTTGCTTTAGCCTGGTTGATACTTGGTATTTGGTCAAATATAATAGTCAGATGATATACAGTGTCTGTGAATTTTTTGGAACCTCCAACAGGTCAAGCTTTACGATTACGATCCGCACAATTAATTAGTTAATAAAATTGGCACATTTTAATCACAATTTGGAATCAACATGGACTCTTTGTCAGTGCACGATTTTCTGGTACACCGATTACACTGATGCACATGCACATGTCAGAGCTCGGCTACCAAAATGGAGGAATTGGATAAAACAACCTTGCTCGGGCTGATGGGAGGCAAATTTCAGTACAAAAAAATTACCTGATGTACGCCTTGATAAGCGTTCTCCTGTGCAAATTGTGCAAAACGGAGTTTTCATGCCACCAAAGCACTTCAACCCTCCATGTGATCCAACTTTTTAACTGCCATACATAAAACATTTAAAGGCAATACTGTTTTTAAAAAAATGGCATTTTAGTTTTTGTACTGTTTTGTATTGAAATGCAATTAATTGCATTTTTCCTGAGTTTGAAATATTCCTTTCTGTGTCATTTATTTGATTCAGCCGTCCACTAAAATCCATTTCAAATAAACCATGTTGCTTTTAAAGACAAATATTGTTATATGATTACAAATGAGATGAAGTGAGATTATTTACAGCCTGTAATTAATTGTAGTAATTGTAATTAATTAATATATATACTGTGTGGCACAGTGGACGACTGGTCAGCACATCTGCCTCACAGTTCTGAGGACTTGGGTTCAAATCCCGGCCGCGCCTATGTGGAGTTTGCATGTTCTCACCATACCTGCATGAGTTTTCTCCGCTTATTCCGATTTCTTATTTCTTATTCCCACATCCCAAAATCATGCGTGTCATCATCAACACAGGTTG
Source organism: Phycodurus eques (assembly GCF_024500275.1). Classification (NCBI taxonomy): domain Eukaryota; kingdom Metazoa; phylum Chordata; class Actinopteri; order Syngnathiformes; family Syngnathidae; genus Phycodurus; species Phycodurus eques. The sequence continues at coordinate 5,352,358 of NC_084531.1, forward strand.
ATTGAAGACTCTAAATTGCCCGTAGGTGTGAATGTGAGTGCGAATGGTTGTCTGTTTATATGTGCCCTGCGATTGGCTGGCGACCAGTTCAGGGTGTACCCAACCTCTCGCCCGAAGATAGCTGGGATGGGCTCCAGCACACCCGCGACCCTTGTGAGGATAAGCGGTGTAGAAAATGGATCGATAGAGAGAGAGAGAGAGAGATTTGCATTTGTCATATGCATGGCTAACTTCCAATCAATACATTGTTTTCGCTCATTTACTTTACATCTTCACATAAGGAATCTGTTGTACAGGATATTGTATGCATACGAACATATATAATGCATATTTGATGCAGTGGAAAATATTTTTGGGATCAGGAAGTGGAGCGTATTCTTCCATTAATTTGTTCAGTCATTAATCCAAACATTTGAGGTTATTAAGCATAGGGACATTATATGCCCTAACACTGACAAGTATGCTAGGTAGTGTAGTGTAGTGTAGTGAAGTGTAGTTTACTTCTTGTTTGTTTTGTTTGGTTTCTTTGCTTTTGCCGCGATTTACTAACAACCAGTCCCCACCTCTCGATCAGTCACCCGAATGAGGATAAGCGGTATAGAAAATGGAGAGATGGATTCTAAATAATACACATTTTGTGCTTGTTGTTTCCAGTAAATGTTGTTTGACGTTTCAAACTTACTGGGCTGGACTTCTTTGAAACATCTGACCAAAGTGACATAGTGTATAAAAAGAGAGTTTGGGGCACCTGGCTGAAGTCCAGTGCACCCAAAGGTTCTGTCACAATCAGTCTGCGCACCAGGCGGGTTTGCGTGCTCCCCAATAGCTTAAGGTCAGACAGGGAGCTGGACGGGCTCCAGTCCACGCGCAACATACCATCAACTGCCACTGTCAGAAGAAAGAGAGTCCAAAGAAATTACAACTGGCAGTACGGCTGCCACATATGTTTTTAACACACCACAGTCATTATATAAATGCAATTAATATTCAGCTACTTCTACATACAATACTGTGCAGAAGTCTTAGGCCACCATAAAATATACTATGTTGTTTCAGCTACTCTAATATTTTAAAATTATGAGTTTATAGATAACTCATTCAATAGATCATTCATAGACAATGACAAACTGTTACTAAAAACAAAAACTAAATTATAGTTAGTTTAGGTAGTTTATTTGTGTTTGTTTGTTTGATCGTTACCATTATGATTTGGGGAAATGGAATGTTGAGACTATGAGGAATATGTTTGTCCTAATATTTTGCAGTATTGTGTCCTGTAAAGCACATAATGCATATACTGTAATATTTTTGCATTTCTTTACCTCTTATTATTTATATTGTTATATCACTTTCACAATGTGTGTCTATGTCTAAATCGTTTTTCCTTTTATTATGAATGTTCAAGATTCAGGAATTATAAACCTACTTAATGTAACCAACCACCTTTAGTATCCTCCTAGTTTTTGGTGTGTGAATCCTTCTAAAAGTTATTTTCAACGTCAATTTCGTATTCTTTTGCGTGATCCATAATGCCCATATTAAGAAAAAAATACAGGCATTAATACAACAAGAGACTTTTGCACATCACCATAGAATGAGAATGCAATGCACCTACGGTTGAAACCTGATGTTTACATACATTATAAAAAAAGACAGTTGCTTTTTTCCCCCCTCACTGTCTGACACAAAATCAGACTAAACTCATGAGAGATTGTTGGGGGGGGTAAAGCAATTTTTCATTACTTTCTTCAAAGTCAGAAGTTTCCATAAAGTAAGATCACTATGCCTTTAAACAATTTAGGAAAATCCAGATGATGATGTCATTTCTTTGGAAGCTTCTGAAAGGTTTATAGACAACATTTGAGTTAATTAGAGACACGCCTGTGGGTGTATTTGAACTAGGTACACCTGAAACACACTGCTTCGTTGTGTAACATAATGGGAAAGTCAAAAGAAATCTGCCATGATTTCAGGAAGAAAATTATGGACTTGCACAAGTCTGGTTCATTCATGGGTGCAATTTCTAGATGCTTGTCGGTGCCACTTTCATCTATGTTCTAACAATTATATGGAAGTATAAACACCATGGGAATATCCAGCAAACATACCGCTGAGGAAGGGGATGTGTTCTGTGTCCCAGTGATGAACGTACTTTGGTCTGAAATGTGCATATCAACCCAAGAATAAAAGCAAAAGACCTTGTAAAGATACTGGCTGAAGCTGGTGAGAGTGTGTCATTATCCACAGTGAAACGAGTACTGTACCAACATGAGATGAAAAGCCACTCTGCCAGGAAAAAACCCTCATGCCAAAATAAATATCACAAAGTCAGAATACAGATTGCAAATGCACCCAAGGACAAAGACCTTGCAAGACTGAGAACACTGTCCCAACTGTGACATACTGCGATTTTTGTACAGGAGGGACTGGTGCACTTGACAAAATAGATGGCATCATGAGGAAAGAACATTATGCGGAAATACTGAAGCAAAATCTTAAGACATCAGCCAGGAAGTTAAAGTTTGGGTGCAAATGGGTCTTGACCTTGGCCTGACACATACTGCCAAACTGGTTACAAAGTGGCTTAAGGATAACAAAGCCAATGTTTTGGAGTGGCTATCACAAAATGAGTGAGATCAGGGCTTTGAGTGAGATCAGGGCTTGAAAAATAAAACTTTTAGGCGTGGTCTCCCTGTTTATGCCTCGGTGGGTGTGTTCCCTTGGGGGTGGTCAACAATAGGTTATTTTTGTCGCCTGGTGTGGTTGGAGAAACGGCGGTCCTGCATACTAATCCATTGTTTTCATGTCTTGCTGCAAAAACAGCTCGTTAGGGCCACTTTTCCCGTCAAATGAGGTGACCTTTGGAGGGAGAAATGTCAGGATGTTGTTACATGCAGACGATAGGTGTTGTCTCAAACTTGCTCTGTTTAGAGATGGCTTTTCTAGTTCGACTTAGGTTCTCTTACACCGCTTTCAAACCAGTGGTCCTCCCTATCCACAATTTCGACGATGTCGTCTTTGAAGGAATGTCCGTTTTTCTTGAGATGCAAATGAACCGCTGATTCTAATCCTAATTGACCTAAAACAGGAAAAGTTTAGTCTGATTTCATGTCAGACTGTATGGAAAAAAAAGTGTATCAGACTTTTTATATAGTGTATGTAAACATCTGTTTTCAACTGTACATGTGTTTAATGTGAACAAGAGAAGAAATGTGAACAAGAGAAGAAATTATCATGCCGGGCCATGCCTTTCATGATGTGGGAATTCTGTTTGTCAATACAGTGGAGAGCCATATTGACCACTGAAATGTAAATACTGCTTTCACTGTTTTTTTTTTTTTTTTTTTTATTCAATTGCATTGAGATAACATAGACCTGTGAGGAGGGTGCCAGGCTTCCTCCATGCACTTAATAGCCATGCTATGTCATGCAGGTGAGGCCCTGACAGCAGCCCAAAGTCTGTTTGATATTTCATGAGATTTTCTCATGGCGGCGGATGTTGGGTGGAGAAGGCGTGTATGTTGCACATAAGAAACACAGAATAAGAGACACATCTGCTGTGGAAGAATTATGCAATTTCATCTCCCCGTTTTTATAATACACAATTGGTTGCCAGGCACATCGTGAACCCAACACAACGGGGTCACAATGACAGATTGCAGCTGCACCTCACCCCCCCCCCGACCCCCCGATGCAAACGTCACCTGTTCACGAATTTAGCCTGGCTCACGTCACAGCTTGACAGACTATTCTGCATATGTGCGGGTGTGTGTGTGTGTGTGTGTGTGCTGTTCCACAGCACCTGTGAAGCCCCAACCAGAAACATACCAACACTGCCTTTCTCCTCCCAAGCCACACTACACGTTGCAGAGCGTGCTCGCCGTGCTTCAAATCTGATTTGCAAAACAGGATTAAGAGGTGGGCTTCTAAATGTCAGAGCCTGACTCCTTTTTCCCAGTCCTCACCCACATTTCGTGTTTCAAAAAGAAGCAACTTGCTCCATTAGTCTGTAGCGCCAATCTCATATATTGAGTCCAATATCTAGACCCATCACTCACCCTGGGTAAAAGACCTGAGCTCAAGTTGCCCCCAAGCAGAATTCAATATGTGCCATTTAATTGGGTGTGATGAGATCAGGTGGTGGGGTGTATTGTATCATTGAATAGAGGCCTGGCCACCTCTATTTTTCAGAGGAGGTGACAGGTGTGCATCTTTGCAAGCATTCAACTGTAGGTTGGTGTTATGGAGGACATTTGAGCCTGATCTCTAAAGAATGTCACCATTAAAAAAAAAAAAAAGAAAAAAGTAAATTACTGGCAGCAAGGATGCCAGTAATTTACAGTTCTACAGTACATTTACTGTAATTTGATTTTCATATACTACCGTATTTTGGATTACAGCATTGTCACCGTAATTTAACAGTGCATTTTCTATAATGTATTTAACAGGATACTACTCTATTATGGATTACAGTATGCCACCGTAATTTAACAATATTATTTTAACAATAGCATCATATAACCCTGCCACCGTGTCTGACTTCACACCTCCAGTCTACATCATTGACACCACCACCACCACCACCATCAGCCCACCACTGAAATCCTCCATGTTCAGGAAACCCAAACAAAAAATGCCTGGCCTTTGTAAGTCTCTGAGCAAGAGGAAGAGTAAAAAACTGCAGAGGTCCATGAACAGCAAACCATCACCAGAAGGGTGACCCGGTGGACAAGTTGGCTTAACTTTCTCCATCAGGCTCCGTGACGTCCATGCCCTCGTGCTTGCCCTTCGCTTGGTGCAGAGAGCGAGGGAGGGAGGGAAAAAGAATGAGGAGATGGAGAGGGAAAGATGCAACGGGGAGAAGTTCCAGTCTGTGTCCAGCAGCAGTTTGCCACCTCTGGGAGAAGAGATCGGGGTGTTGGTTCTCGATTGGACAGCTTCAGCATGGGAGGGTCACGGCTCTAATCACTCTCTCTCCGGACACTCTCACACTTTGACCTTTTCATCCACTGAGACTTTGGATGAACAACCAGTGGCAAAGTCGACTTGCAGCCATCAGGTGTGTCTGTGGTCGGTGGCCAAGAACAATACAGGAGTGACTTTAAAGACAGAGGTGTAGACAGGGCACAGCTGCTCAGCATGGACATTGACAAACACAAGGACAGAGGCACGTGTCAAAGTGACTGTGCGTCTCTAAAGAAGAAAGCTGAAGGAGATGAAGAAATGAGAGGAAAAAGAAGAGCGGGGAAGGCAGAAAAGGCGCAAGGAGTCATCCAAGTGAACAGAGAAGAAATTTGAGAGTGACGATGTGGTGATCCAGAACACATCCGCACTGCAGTCGCGATATAATGGCAAGAACCTGAGATTTGCATCAGCATGCGTTTGCATGGTTAGCATTTCCCTCAGAACATTTCTTTGTAATTTATATTATATGAAGGAGAAAAAAAAAAAAAAAACACATTTTCTGTACTTACACTTACTGTATGTAATTATGTTTTCACACTTGAATTTGTAAATGATGTGTTATGTTAAGTTTTGATAAACAAATCCTTTCAACGTCCAACCGAAGACCCAATGCACGATGTTTTTGAAGAACCCAGCGTGGCAACGCTACATCCTTGCTTAGTGGAACTAAACGCAAGAGACTGTAGATCCGTTTTGTTTGTGTGTTGGCACAATTCTCCCTGCGAAGCTAAATAAACATTGCAAACTTAGTTTTTGTGTCACACTGGCCTTACTTGAGAGTGGGAAGACGGGCCGAATCGAATCAAGTTCTCTTTTGGCATTCTCCTAGACCTGGAACGTAACATGACTTCGAGCAGGGGTGTCAAACATACGGCCCGTCAGGGGGTCCAATCCGGCCCGTGGGGATGGAGAACACATTCCCTGCTATTTTTCAATAAAAGTAACTTTTGTTGCTAATTTTGCCCACTGGAGGGTGCACTGACAACACGTAAATGACATTGCAAATGACTTGTGAAGGCCAAACGATGCTAAGTTTCAGGGGGACACTAATATAAAATGATGCGCCGTGTTGGCACTACAATTCTGTGAAAATAAATACATGTGGAAATGTTTTAAGACATTGAATATTACAAAATTTCTGTCAAAAGCGTCACTTCAAAAGAGGTTGGTTGTTGGAACCTTTTTTGGGTGGGTTTTTTTTTTTTCGATGCATTGCCACAACTTGTCTACAAAGGATGCATAACTGAATGGCGCACGCTCACTGATTCATAATACTGTTGAAATAATGTTTGGTTAAAAATTTCAGACTGCTCATGATTTGCAATAAAATTTGCAACAAGATAATAATGAGTAAATGGGAATATTTTCCGAAATTACTTGTAATTATTTGCACCAAAACAATGGGGAAAATTTTGAACAGTTGTTATTTATGGATTTTTAAGCCACAAATATTGTGGTGCAGCCCGCTTGAGATCTAATTGGGGGGAATGTGGCCCGCGAACTAAAATGAGTTTGACACCACTGACTGACTGAGTATGTTACCCAAATATAAGTATATGAGTGTTGGTAATTCATTTTGACTTTATATTATTGTATTTTGGGTGACAATATGTTACAATAATCTAACAGTGAGTTTAAGTAATTTATTTTAACATTATGTTACTGCATTTTGGATTACAGTACAGCATTGGTGTCCAACCGGCGGCCCGGGGGCCAGATCCGGCCCACAGCATCATTTTATGTGGCCTGCAAAAGCAAATCATGTGCGTTGACTTCAGGTTTCTTCCTAAAATACTAAAATTGAAAATTGTCTTCACTTTTAATAACGCTGACATTGCAATATTTTTTTTGTTACCAATCTCCCTTTAAAAAAACAAACAAACTGAATAATAGTTGAACAAACAATGTTTTACTGGCTTCTGATTTCAGAAGTAGCTATCCATCAATTTTTGTGTGAATATGTAATAATATGAGGTGATCATGCATTTACATTATATGGGTTCACAGTCTTAACGGCCCTCTGAGGGAAACCATAACTACGATGTGGCCCGGGATAAAAATGAGTTTGACACCCCATGCAGTACACGATAGTAGGGTAACTGTGGGTTATGGTAATGTTACAGTATGTTACTCTTTCTTCACACAGTAATAAAAAGTAAAAAAGAAAATCATCTTTTATTGTCGTGAACGCATGCACGCCAAATTGTTTCTCTGCATTTAACCCATCCCAGTTGTGGGCACAGCGAACACACACTGTTAGTGGCGGTGCAGATTGGAGCAGGGGGCTGCTTAAGCGCCCTCGTGTTTCAGTGTCTGGCTCAAGGACACCACAGTCTATTGCTGCGTGCTCTCATGCTGATGTGTTTTGTTTGTTTGTTTGTTTTTGTTTTTGACTTGAACTGGGGACCCCATGGCAACACTTTGTAATTAGTCTTCGCACGCTACTCATTTTTGAGTGAGATGCTACTGTCTTGACTTTGGACAGCAAAGCCTCCTTGTCATTCCAACCGGAAGATGAACTCTAACAGGACTTTTCGATATGAACTAGCTATCATGACGAACATGGCTGGGTCCAGATTGCGATGCCATTCGGTCTCGAATAAGAAGTTCGGTACTAAAGCCACTGCTCACAGAACATGAGGTGTGTACCTGTACTTGTATGACATCTGGGGATTACTATGACATTTTACAACAAATTAAAAAATGACATACATCACTTGATTTCTTTTCTACTAGCCTTTTAACATGGCGGTGATAACTGTCAGCAAACATGCAGTAGCTAAATTGCAATTTCTGCCTTCTTTTGATTTTTCTTGATTATTGCAATCTCATTTGTCTGACTGGGTCTACGGTTGTTTAAGTAAATGAGCATTTACGCAGATTTTTCATCAGTTCCGCTCTCGCTGGCGTGCACGCACACACAATCGCGCGCACACTTCCTCTCTCTGTACATCCCGTTGTCGTGGAAACTGCAGACAAGAGACCTCACTGCTTTACTGTCTGTCTCACATAAGAACATGCACACAAATACACACCATCATCAAATCAGTTAGGTCAATACTAATGTGTTGTTTCACATATAGTGGGGAAATGAGTTAAACAGGTGGAAACTGCTGGACTAAAACGCATACAAGGTGTTATAATCATCAAGTGACAGATTATACAATCATTCCGAAAATATGGGGGGGGGGTTAGAAGAAGCACGGTGGGTAAGCACACGTGGGCAGGTCGCCCATCATAGTTACATCAGAAGCTATAAAGGAAGGCAAGATGATAAATGGACGTGGAAGAAAGGAGGAGAGACACACCAAGGGTAGGGTTCACGTGGAGTTTGACGCAAGCCACGCCAAGCAAACGTGGAAACTACCAAGCAGCAACCGGAAGCCCGTTTGCTGACTGGCAACAATGAGATGCGGAGATGTGGAAAATCTTCATGGTGGCAAAATGCATCCTACCTTCCAAGCAAAGTGGGTCAGCGCGGTTAAAACCATCGCGTCTGGCTGAGTCTTCACGTCACGACAATAAAAAGTGTTTCAGGGAGCATCCCTCAGTGATGTCACGAGCGCCTCCTCACTGGCGTGCACGCTAAAAGCTTCTTGTAACTCTCCCAAACATCGCGATGCTTAAGGCTGCAGACAGCACCCCCCCCCCCCCATCCCCCCCAGGCACAAAAAGAAAATAGAATGTAATGTAGCATCGTGAAAATGTTGAACGAGTCAAACGAGTCAAAATGAGAACGTGAGGGTGTTCCCATTTTGGGTTGAAGCATGCCGCACAAGCTCCCGGGGCCAGTTGACTGCACCGAACGCAAAAGGTTGCAGCAAAAAAAAAAAAAAAATAATAAAATGAAGTGGCAGCCTTCCTCCAGCCCTCCGTGCGCGAAAACGGCAGAACACATTGAAAACAACTCTTACCCACTGGCCTTTTAGAGCTGATGCAGCCCATTTTTGCAGCTTGCGCACAGACAGAGAGGATGCCGATGAAGTTTGTGCTAAGGGAGCGTACCTTAGAGAAGGACAGCCGCGCTCGCTCCGCCGGGTTGCGCGAAATCAGGCGGCCGGGACGTTGCCCGTCATGTTGGGGCTCGTCTATGTTCTCTTTTTCGTCACATCCATACATCGAAATAGCGCCCTTGTATTTGGTTCGCGAGGGAGTCTTCTCGGTTGAGTGTCGGTGATCAGCACCACAGCGGAGGGACAGCGTCGTGGATCTCCCCCGCGGCCGAGAAGCTCATGCTTGGGGGGGGGTTGCCTCCTCCCTCCCGTCCTGGTCTTAGTCTGTTGAGTCCGAGAGATCTCCGGTCTACGTAGTGAGCAATCAGAGTGGGACACATGGATATCCAAACCCAAGCTCACACGCGTGTATTTATACACCCATGGCCGCCTCCTTGCACTGTTTTGCTCTCTTGGGCAGGAGCGCAATGTGATGTGATTGGCTGGTGTCACTTTACATGTCAGTCAGCGTTGTGGGAGGCCAGGAGGAGATATTTAGGCAACTAGTGGCCTTGTATTTCTTCTCAGTTAGTTACCCTACAAAGCATTTTTATCACTAACCCTTTTTTAATGTTGTGCAGTGTCATAATGCAGTAATAACACAACAATTATGACACTGACACGTGCTTGTAAGTCAAAACATTTGTATGTCAAATCATCTTTCCTCATTGAAATGATTGGAAATGCCATTAATCCGTTCCAGCCTCTGAAAAAAAAGTTTGTAATGTGTTTTTTAATAAGAAAAATCACACTCTATAATATGGTACCTAACAAAAACTTACAGGTATGACATAAATAGAATGTAAAGAAACAGTTTTAGCCACATTTTTGGATCATTTCTACGGATCTTGTGGTGCTCCCTTCTGGTGTGCGCACTTTGGCCAACTGTGGCAGTATCATACAGACAAATATATACTAAAGATGGAACCGGTCTCAGGTCCTCAGTAAGCCACTGTGATAGTCTTTTTTTTTTTTTTGTAAAGAATAAAGAATATATGCCTGTGAGCATTGTTATATTATCTGTTTACATGGTTGCTCCGCCGTTTGTGTTCAAACACTCGTTGCTGAACGGGTTATAACAGCAGAACAATGATGTTATGCTGTGGTGTTTCCCATTATGTGTTAGCATTAATCTAGTTGACTTAAGGGCAAAGTTAAATCAGTGTTTTGTTTCGGTTGACTGTAAACCTCAACTGGAAGAGGCAATAAGCAGCTTGAAGCCTCTTTTTCCAAGAATTGTTCACTATCCGCCAAATTATTGCTTGTTGTGTCGTGTGTTAAGTTGATTTCACTGCCACCATACAGGGCTTGTGTCTCAAAGTTTTGCTCACAAGTCAAAGCAAGAAATTGGCCCAACAAAGGCTCGTATCGCGAAACCGTTACAAACGTAATAAAGCAAAATAAAAGAGAATGTAAATAAACTGGTTTATAAAGTTTAATTCCTATATGTTGGGACAACCGAAAATCACACATCTCTATGTGCGTGTTATGCTGTTCATACATATTAATGCTGTCCACTCTTTTTCTATAAAGCGGCTACTGTCCATTTGATTGCAGCCTCCAGTTGACTACCGTTAATGCGTATTAGTCAAGAATTCACTCCTTTTTGGATGGCTACTTTCACCTTTTTATGGAATTGCTGGAGGGTCCAGCTAGCATTTTTTTTTTCCCATTGCACTCGAGCAGCGACATATCTGAAGCTAACTCAGATTTTGGCTCACAACACAAGACAAAAAATAAATAAATACATTTAAAAACTCAAGCGAGATTTTCATAAATTGAGGAAATCTTGTAAATTGGAGCACTCGTAAGTACCATTTTTAGTATTTTAAAAATAACCGGCATGAATCGTCAGCACATTCAACTCATTGTAGTGTATGACTATGTATTGAATGAAAGTGAGCAAAAGGGCCTATTGTGAAGTCCATTGTAGCCACTCGGAAGCATCTTCATTCTCCCTGCATCTCTCTTTTCTTGCTCGCTTCACGCCCACCACGACTCTGAAGATGGCTGTGCAGAGCTGCTCCTCAACGGTGCCCATTATCTGGTGCCAAAGAGCCAATCCAGTGGCTCCTTTGAGGACTCCTTTACATTCATCCCCAAAGAGAATATAGTAATGATGCATGAGAACTATGCAATGAAGGCCTGAATGGGTTCTCGGAGCTTGCTTTTTATGAGGGCCTATTCCACCACCAAGCACATATAACAATATACTGTATACTATTACACTAATATTAATGAGGCTTTTCTCATTAGAGGACCATGCAGTCTCAAAAGACACATTTTGACATACTGTACTGTGTGTATTTTTTGTGTGTGATTTTTTTTAATGTTCTGTAGAACTTCATTACTGTATTATTGTGGCAGTTGCCTCCAACATTTAATATCCAAATGTCACAAGCAGCTTCAGCATGTTTACAGTGGGTGAGAGAAAGATGCCCTAAACCCACTTAAGGGGAAACTTGCAGGCGAATATGGACGCTTTACCCATCAAGAGAGCTCCACTGTGCCTGATTGTGCGTATAGATCTGGGGGTGGCCTGGTGTGGCCGTGGCAACCCTAAACTGCCACCTGGTTACCCAATTGGCCACTCCCATTGTGTGTGCGTTTTTGTCAAATTTTTTTCTTGTCTAGAATTACATTTTTTCTCAACGTTTCCCAAGACATCAAGGAAGCATTTCAACTGCACAAACACACGCACATACAGAGCATGATCTTTTTGTCTATCATGTTTCCGCTGGTAAGACTACAGAATGGATGAACAAGTGGCAAGTTGACAAGAACGACTCCATGTGTGAAGCCCAGAACAGCCAGCAGAGGATGAGCAGATGATCAGATGTTACTGGAGGCTATTAGCAAGTCCCTGTTCACATCTTCAACGTTTTCAGACACTTTCAATATGCTCTTTAATTTTCCATAGTCAGGCTTATGTATTTAATATTTATGTTACATTTTTTAGTTTTGCTGATCGCATAAAATCGCAGAAATCTTTGTGAGGCAGACAGTATTCTGTCTCACAAAGGTGGACGACCATTATGCAAATACTGTACAGGCTAATGCCTGGGACCTCGAGGTTGCCAGGTACCCCCAAACGTCTCTTAAAAACTGATTGTAAAAGTTTTGCTTTTAAAGCAATTGTTGTTGTTTTAGTCTTATCTTAACTCACACACTTACAACACATCAATAATGCTTGATCTATCGTTGTTTTGATCGCCCACCTGCCCATCCTCCCCAGTGGGCTAGTCCATCATCTTATTGTGCATGTGCAAACTTGGTTCAGAAAGATTAAACAAACTCACTGGTGCAATTGCAAGAAAACTGAAGTGGCAGCTGCAGTTTGCGCATTCCAAACGTTTGCTCTGAATGAAAGCCATTTATGCAATATATATCGACCTACCTAAAATCTCAAAACTGGACTACCAATCGAGATGGGATGCAATTAATAAAATACAACAACCACCAGTGATACAGTAAACCTAGCTTTCCTAGATGAGAAGCGAAATGTCTTATAAGACAACCAGAACAGTCCAGTTGTGATCAATCCAATGGCCTAAGAATACAATGACCGGAATGAATGACAATATTCATTGGACAGAGAGATTAAAGATCTGCTTCAAACATTAGGTCAGAAAAATACCAGTATACCAGTTTTTAATGTTAGGCTGCTGACATAATTGTAAATACATTACTCTTTTTTACTCATACTGTAAATTTGTAAATCTGACTCTAATGTGCTCCATGAGCTCACCAAACTCCTGCCACGCCCGAGGGGCTGTCCTGCTTGACACCCATCTGCAACATCGCATGGACATTGTGGACAGTGCCTCTGGATTGGCAGACCAGAGTGGCGGGCCCCCTTTTTAAGAAGCGGGACTGGAGGGTGTGTTCCAACTACAGGGGGAATCACACTCCTCAGCTTCCCTGGTAAAGTCTAGGTGAGGGTGCTGAAGAGGAGGGTCCCTCAGAAAGTCCAATCTCAGATTCAGGAGGAGCAGTGTGGTTTTCATCCTGGCCCTGGAACAGTGGACCAGCTCTCCAAACTCAGCAGGGTCCTCGAGGGTGCATGGGAGTTCGCCCAACCAGATGTGCCTCGTGGACTTAGAGAAGGCGTTTGAGCCTGTCCCTCGTGGAGTCCTGTGGAGGGTGCTCCCAGAGTATGGGGTCTCATACCCTAACATGGGCTGTTCTGTACCTGTACGACTGGTTTCAGAGGTTGCTCCGCAGTGCCAGCAGTATGTGGGATTCATTTCCAGTGAGGGTTGTGCTACGTCAAAGCTGCCCTTTTGTCATCAGTTTTGTTCATGAACTTTATGGACAGAATATTTAGGCACAGACCTTAATGGGGGTCCGGTTTGGTGGCCTCAGTATTGCATCTCTGCTTTTTGCAGATGATGTGTTCTGTTGGCTTCATCACGCCGTGATCTTCAACTCTCACTGGAGATGTATGCAGCTGAGAGTGGCTCAGGATAAAAATCAGCACCTCCAAATCGTAGACCATGGTACTCTGTCGGAAAAGGGTGACGTGCCCTCTCCAGGTCGGAGATGAGATCCTGCCCCAAGTGGAGGAGTATCTCGGGCTCTTGTTCACTAGTGAACGATGAATGGAGCAGGAGTCGACAGGCAGATCGGTGCAGCGTCTGCAGTGATGCAGACACTTTATCGGTCTGTTGTGAGGGAGGAGGTGAGCTGAAAGGCGACGCTCTCGATTTAATAGTTGGTCTATGTTCCTAACCTCATCTATGAAAGAACAAGATTGCAGATACATGCGGCTGATATGAGTTTCCTCCGCAAGGTGTCCGGGCTCTCCCTTAGAGACGGGGTGAGAAGCTCGGTCTTCCAGGGAGGACGCTCCTCCTTATCGAGACGAGCCAGATGAGGGTGGCTCGGACATCTAATTAGGATGGCTCCTGGACGGCTCCCTGGTGAGGTGTTACAGGCACATCCCACCGTGGATGACCCAGGACGCACTGGAGGGACTATGTCTCACAGCTGGCCTGGGAACGCCTCGGGCCCCCTTCAGGCTGGACGAAGTGGCTGGAGAGAGGGAAGTCTGGGCTTCCCTGCAAAAGCTGCTGCCCCAGCGACCCGACTCTGGATGAGCAAACAACAAAATGGATGGATGGATGGACTCTAATGTCAGTGCCTCACCAGCCATGAACCTCAGTACATGTTGCAAGGTTTCAGTATATTGTAATTTCAATACTGAATATGTAATCTCTTTGTTAATAAACCATTAATGATTAAAAGACTGGTTTGCAGCCTATAGTCCCACTCAGTGACGGTGTGAGTGTGAATGGTTGTCAGACTGACTAGCGACCAGTTCAGGGTGTAGTCTGCCTTTCGCCTGAAGTCAGCTGGGAGAGGCTCCAGCGCCCCGCGACCCTAACCAGGATAAACGGTGGATGGATGGATGGATGGATGGATAGAAAATCCCACCACTGCCTACATTAAAAACAATGTCGCGTTAAAGTGTTTGAGATGCCTCAATTATTCTCTGACTTTGTAGCTGCCTATTACAGACACGTTTTGCGTTATGTGCCACCTCAAAATGACCTCTGGTCAACCCCCTGCATGTAAAATCTGTTTCCCCCCCCCTTTAAATATTCTTTTTTTCAATTTTCCCCTACTTTAACGGTCCCATATTTTGGCTATTGAGACCTCCATAGAGTGACTCTCTAACATGGACGTTGTATAAAATGCAACATGGTGTTCATTCACTGAAAAGTTCCATAGACACACTACACGCTTTAGGTGCTTGTGCTGGGACGACTAATAATAAACCAGGATATATTAAGATATCAACTCACAGCTTCTTATGGGTGTTTAGACACTGGCCCTCTGTCTGTCCCCTAAAAGCATTTTGTACAGCTACATTTTCAATAAACATTTTATTTATTTTTTTTTATTAAAAAGGCGGCACGGTGTGACTGGTTAGCACATCTGCCTCACAGTTCTGAGGATCTGGGTTCACATCCCGGCCTCACCTGTGTGGAGTTTGCATGTCCTCCCTGTGCCTGGGTGCGTTTTCTCCGGGCGCTCCGGTTTCCTCCCACATCCCAAAAACTTGCATGGTAGGTTAACCGAAGACTCTAAATTGCCCGTAGGTGTGAATGCGAGTGCGAATGGTTGCTTGTTTATATGTGCCCTGCAATTGGCCGGCGACCAGTTCAGGTTGTAGCCTGCCTCTCGCCCAGAGTCAGCTGGGATAGTCTCCAGCACGCCCGCCACCCTCAAAGGGATACAGATCCATCATTCTACATGGGCATATAGCTGAACAGGACAGGTTAAAAAAAATAAAAATAAAAAGGAATGCGTGGACGAGTTTAATTTATATTTTCTATGTTTACTGAGGCATCATAGGGACAATATTACATACCCAATACTAGAAAAAGATGGTTGGGCAAAATACAGTGCCTTTAAGTGTACCAATAAGTACATTATGAAAACGTTCAGAGTGAAGTAAGTTTGTATAAATCCTCTGCAAAAGACTGCAATTGGCTTTTTCACTTTAAATATTTTATAACATTTTAAAATAACAGACACTCAGTGTCTGATGCTGTGGTGCCACAAACGGTTGTATGTAGTAAAGGAAGTGAGTGCAACAGGATTAGACAAGCCTGCCACTGTGACTGCATTGAATCTATCAATGTCGTGTGCATGGTCCAGCATGTTATCTTCCATCCATTCTCTGACCCTTTTATCCTCACGGGGGTCGCAGGTGTGCTGGCACCGATCCCAGCTGACATTGGGTGAGAAGCAGAGTACATCGTGGATGGGTTGCCAGCCAATCGCAGGGCACATAAATAAGCAACCATTCACACTCACATTCACATCGATGTACAATTTCGAGTCTTCAATTAACCTACCGTGCATTTTTTGGAACGTGAGAGGAAACCGAAGTACCAAGAGAAAACCCAGAAAAAACACAAAATCACATCATAATCACAATATTAGAACATTTGTGTAGACATTAATTCCTTTATAAGAGGCATCTGCCAAATCCTGATATCAGTTTACATACTGTTTAAATTAATACAATTGATATTGCTGTATGCTCTTAACTCTCCTCTCACGTGTTGTATGTATCATTCCTGGTGCGTGTTACTTGTCATTATTAGTCCTCAGAGAGCAGAATGAAAGCTCTTTATTAAAGCTTTGCAAGACCTCTTGTTCATTGTACAATATGAGTCCAGCATGCAAAAACGGCACACGGTGGCCTGAGAGAGCTGAGGAGAGAAACATCTGCAGAACAGAACAAAGATGAGGATGTTTTGACAGGCTTGCATTCGACCAGCTGTAGAGTCACAGGAGATGTGCAGCTGCCCCAGGGCTTCCTACTCTATATGCAAGCCAACAGGCCAAGAACAAGCAGGATGCCTGCAGAAGAGCTTTGATGGGCATCATCATTGTGAATGATGACATGAACAAGTTGTCCAAGTACAGTACACTTACTTTTCTTTACTTTTTAAAAATTATTTTGATAATATTTATAAAAATGACTTATAAGGTGGCAGCACAGTGACCGACTGGTTAGCACATCCGCCTCACAGTTCAGAGGTCGTGGGTTGAAATCTGGGCTCAGGCCCTCCTGTGTGGAGTTTGCATGTTCTCCCCGTGCCTGTGTGGGTTTTCTCTATTTAGTCCGGTTTCCTCCCACATTCAAAATGCATGGTAGGTTAATTTAAGATTTTAAATTGTCTGTAGGTATGAATGTCCCTGGGTCCCTCTGTGTGGGACGTGTCCCGTCCGCCGGGCTGCTCTCGGGTGGCCCACCGGGCTTTGTGCATGTAAAACGGTGTCAATTCACTTGCATGTATCCGCAGGCACACACCCCTAGGACTCTTTCACTGGGTGTGGGGTCACGCACTTACTGCAACAAATAACTCATGAATATGCAAATCGCTTGTGTATCCCCTCACTTATACTCTCATCCTGTAGACTTTTATAATTTACAGTAATTAATGCCACCACACTTCAGCTGTACAGCCGGGTTCACGACCCTTGTCCTGCATGCTTCTTCTCCTGTCCTTGTCCTGTTCTATCTTGTCCTATCCTTCCCTCACAGGGTGTAGCACTACAGCCCCATGCAACACTCATATTTAATGTTGGAGATAATGTAATGACTTACTTTTCTCTTAGCCATTTTGGGGTATTTTTAGCTGTGTTTTGGGCCACGATCTTGTTGCAAGACCCATGACCTGCGACTAAGACGAAGCTTTCTGACACTGAGCAGCACATGTCTCTCTAGAATACCTTGATAGTCTTGAAATTGCATTGTACCTTGCACAGAGTCAATACACCCTGTGCTAGATGCAGCTAAGCAGCCTCAGAAACTAACAGAGGCTCCTCCATGTTTCACAGTAGGGACAGTGTTCTTTTCTTGGTATGCTTCATCTTTGCGCTTTTTAACATAGAGCTTATGCGCTTTGCCAAAAAATTCCAGTTTTGTCTCACCTGTCTATAGTTCATTCTTACAGAAGCTTTGTGGCTTGTCAACATGCAGTTTGGCAAATTCCAGTCTCAAATTTTTTATGATTTATTTTCAACACTGGTGTCCACCTCGGTCGTCTCACATGAAGTCTATTTTGGCTCAAAATCATGACGGATGGTGCGATCTGACACTTGTGTACCTTGACCTTGGAGTTCATCTTTAATTTATTTGGAGTTTGTGTTGGGCTCTTTTGTTACCATTCATATTGTCCATCTCTTCAATTTGTCAGCAATTTTCCTCCTGCGACTATGTCCAGGGAGGTTGGCTACAGTCCCGTCGATCTTAAATTTCTGAATAATACTGTATGTAGAACTGTTGTCACAGTCAAGCTGCTTGGAGATTATTTTATAGCCGATACCTTTTCTTGTGGTTGTCTTTAATTTTCTTTCTAATCATGTAAGATAACTCTCTCCTTCGCTTCCTCTGTTCCGTGTTTAGTGTGGTACACACTATGCCATCAAATGGCACAGTGATTACTTGTCATCGTTTAAATACGCCGACTGTCTGATTATCAGTTTGAAGACACCTGTGATGCTAATTAGACGGTAGACGTTGTTTGAACATGTCCCTATGATTAGGTTATTTGCAATCTTTTCTCAGGGTACCATAATTTTTGTGCAGGCTTGTCTTATCAGTTTGTTTGTTTTTTAAATAATTATGTTGAACCGCAATTCAAAAGCAATGTCTGATATTAGTTACTGTAATTTTGTCATATTCAAGTTTAATTTGGTTTTCAATTCATGTGACAACTGTGAGTTTTTCTTTCATTTACAGAGGAGTACCAACAATTTTGTTCATGTGTGTATGGGCGAATACTGATGCCGGTATCTGTATCTGGCCGATACTGGGGTTACTTAAGATTTCGGGTACTCGTGAAGGGTGTCAATACTCGTCCCCGATACTTAAGGCAAATAAATCCTCTTCATCAGTAGTTAGCATTACACCGTGGTTTGAAATATCAGTGAATCATTATGATTATCTTAATGTACATCAGAAGGAAATAAATGTCTTCGTTCACAATTATCTGTTGTGTTAATTGAAATTGAATCTATCAAAACTACTTGTGGCATCTGTATTGAGGAGATCTGTTTATTGCATCAAGTATCATTATTTTTCATCACCTACATTTTATTTACTGATTGGCTAGGGGGGAGAAAAAAATCACAGGATTCTATGGCCTTATGGTGAGGTATGTGGTGTCCATTTAAGCCTAAAGTTACCAAATACTGCACGGTAGCTGTATTAGAAAAACAGCATTTGATATATTAGATATATTTTATCGTTTTGAAAAAAGAGTAAACCACTTTATTTCTGCTTGATTAAGATTGCAATTGATAGTTATTTTCTTAGATTCCTGAAAAGAAATAAAATAGTTATTGAACAATGCTTAATTTCTGACTTCTTAGAGAAACCCAGTGAGCTGACGTGAATTTTAGTATAAAAAGGTGAATTCATTTTGAAATTATTCATTCCTGCTCTAAATAATAAAACAACAACATGTTTTCTTGGTTTTTCACTTGTGGTCTAACACATTTGTAAACACTAAGTCTAACGTTCAGGTATGGTTTGTTTGAATGGAAACTGCAGATTGTAACCACATTTCATGGCCTTTGTCAGTAATTGCTGTGAACAAGTCATGGCCCTGGAAAGATGGATGTTTTGATGCTGAGTAATTCAAGATGTCTGTATGCTTTTGACATGTTTGCATTGCATATTGTGTATGAATACATTTGTGATAAGAGTCATTGGTTTTGTTCATGAGAAGCATGTGGCTCAAAATAGGTAAGTCAAGTCGAGATTTTACTATTTTTCACTCTATTTTTGTGAAGCCTCAGTCTGTCTGCTAAAAGATGTGCGAGTCTTGATTGTGAGCCAAAGGTGAGACCAGACCCATCATATGGAGTAAAAATGATGGCCTGCGGCTCTAGTCTGAATGAGATTAAGGCAAATCGAAATCAGGTTTAATAAACTCTGAACCCCAGCAGATGTCCACAATAATTACCATAATCTGTCTCCTAAAGTTAAAAATAGGTGGTCTTTAAATATTTTGCATTATTAACGGTCTACTGGTGGTAATGTACGGTGGCCTGGAAGTGCAAAACAATATAACAAAATTGCGAAACACTCTTACATTTCAGGGAAAAAAATAAATAAAAGCCATAACACTTACATTTCAGGAAACAAATTAACAAAAGCCAAAACTGTCATGGGTGTGTGTTCTGGTTCTTGTCTTCCCCCTGTCTCATACACACATGCTCCTGAGAGGATCTTCCCCACCTGTGCCTTGCTAATCCTAATTACCCCATGCATTTAACCCTGTGTCGCATTCTTTCTGGTCGCCAGTTCGTTGTACCTTATTTCCATGTCACTGACTCATAGTAAGCCTTAGACCCTGTTTTGATTATGGACCTTGCCTTTTGCCTCACATTTGTGGATACTGTTGCCTTTGCGGATTGCTTGTCTGTGTTCCAACCCCTGCCCGTTTATGAAACTACTCTTTTTTATTTTATTTTTATTTATTTATTTTTTTTTTTTATTTTTTATTTTTTTAACTGTCTATTGTATTGGAGTCGTGCATTTGGGGACCTTTACTTTGTTCTGCTCACTATAAAAAAACACTTTGACATTTCAGTAATAATAATAAAATAATAAAAAATTTTTTTATTTTTTTTATTTATTTTTTTATTGTATTTGGGATGGACATCTCTCATTTGCGTAGCCTCCCCTTCCCGCGATGCAGGAGCCAATCGTGGTGAAGCTTGGTGGGTCTTGCAGAGAAAGGGCGTGGGATTTCTCAGAATGTCTGTGAAATGGGTTTCCTTTCCGGGTGTTTCGTCTTTTGTTCATTTGTTTCCTGCAATGTAAGTGTTTTGGCTTTTGTTGTTTCCTGAAATGTAAAAGTGTTTCACAATTTTTTTTTGGTATTGTTTTACACTTGGCGGCACGGTGGACGACTGGTTAGCACATCCGCCTCACAGTTCTGAGGACCGGGGGTCAAATCCCAGCCCTGCCTGTGTGGAGTTTGCATGTTCTCCCCGTGCCTGGGTGGGTTTTCTCCGGGCACTCCGGTTTCCTCCCACATCCCAAAAAAAAACATGCATAATAGGTTGATTGAAGACTCAAAATTGCCCGTAGGTGTGAATGTGAGTGGGAATGGTCATTTGTTTCTATGTGCCCTGTGATTGGCTGGCGACCGGTTCAGTGTGTACCAGTATAGATTATAGCCTGCCCGGCAGCAGCATGTGGTTATGATTCGTGACTTTGGGCACGGTGCGACCAACAATTGTTGTGAAGCAGCAGGCCCCCTACCCTCATAACAGACGTGAACCAAAATCTGCAAAGCTGATTTTTCAGTGGAGGAAGTATCCAGCAGTACGACGACAGGTGGCCACAGTGGAAAAATGCCAAACTATCAGACCTAGCAGACCATGCATTTGTTATGCAAATAATTTAGTATGCAAAATTGTTAAAAGCTTTAGTCCTTATGTATTCCAAGCATCATTGATTCTTGTTGTTTCTTACCACCAGAAAATGATGAAGTCCCGATAACCTGACTTTGTGATTTACACTTTAAGCAATTCAGGGATACTTACATATTATTTGATATGTGAACAAATGAGCAGGATTACTCTAATATGAGAAAGTGTGCATCCTCCAACAGGGTGTGCATGATTTATGGAATTTTCTTACATACATGGATTGCCTTTGTGTCTTAAGAACATAACTCTTGTAATGATGATTATTATTATTATTAGCAGCATCAGAATCAGGTCACTAGCAGTGGGGTTATTGAGGGACTGAGAGACCCCACGGTGGCAGTGAGGCGGTGGTGCTGGTCTTTGAGAACGAGGAGGAGGAGGAAGATGTGGTGGTCTTATTGGGGGAGAAGGAAGAGAATGGAACAGGAAGCAGCAATAATCAAACCGGTAGAGATGCCACGTGTAAGGCTGCCGTAATGGGTAGGCAATTGTATTATGCTGAAGCGTATATTGGTCGAATAAAAATGTCATTAATTTAGGAGAAAAGAATAAGCCGGAAGCAATGCCTGCGTTACTTCTGGTTTGGTGTCATTTTAAATTTAATCGTTAAAATCAAACTATTTTATCTAGTAAAGGGGGAACAACGTCACTTTTTATGTGTATAAAACTTAGGGAAAGTGATGAGAAACCTTTTTATCAGTCTCGTAATCTGAAGGCTTTTACACTTTGTGAAATTTTGAGTTCTAGATGACAGAGGCTTACTTAAACTCAGAACACACACAAAATACGACCAAGATTGGAATTTTATAATATATTTAATTACATATACAAGGGCTCTAGAGGGGAAACACACAAAAGGGTTCTAACTAAAGAAAGAAAATAATACTAATAATGGTAAAAAGAAGGAAAATCGGCATACGAAAAGGGAAATAGAACATTGTGTGTTGGACTAAAGTTGGAAACGTGAGCGTTTACTGCATCGAGTGCGGCCGGGAGAGAGAGAGAGAGGACAAAGTTGAGATTTGTCTGAAGTGAGTAATTTCCCCGAAATTATTAAGCACCAATATTGTACAGTCTGCCAAAGGTTTGACGTGTCTACTCACGACCGTACTCAGCTGGCCTCTGGGAGTGGTCTCTCTCGGGGCTGGTCTCAGGAAGCACGGAGGCAGATTTGGTTGAAGAAGGGAAAAATGTAGCAAAATAAAGCAAAACAAAAGAGGCGGAAGATGAAAAATGGTTGTTTGTCACACCTCCTTGGGAGAATATGACCGTCTCTCTTCCTGCCTTTTTATGTGGCTCGCTGGCTATTTCAGAGCAATCACGCTTGGCTGGAAGTGTACCTGGTACCTAAGGAACAGCTGCTTTGATCGCCAAGCGGTGGCCCACGGATAGGCTGGGAAGCCGAGTCTGTGCTCTTCCTGTCCCTTCGCAGCTGCTCAGTCGTGTGTCCGAACAAAGAAGGCCAGCCCGGCTGGCGAGCTGCTAAGAAGTCAGAGGAGAGAAAAAACACAAGAGAACAAAAACACACCAGCGTCAGGGTTAAGTACCCCAGGGGCGTGTCGAAGAGGGAAGGAGAAGACCACACCCATCAACTTGAATATAGACTAAAAATTTGATAAAATTGGTTTAAAATCATATAGTCATAAAAAATAACCTCAACTTGGTACCCTCTTTACTCAGAGGTCAAGTATATCAGACTGACTTTTTATACAGTGCGTACGGAAAGTTTTCAGACCCCCTTAAATTTTTCACTCTTTGTTATATTGCAGCCAATTGTTAAAATCTTTTAAGTTATTTTTTCCCTCATTAATGTACACACAGGACCCCATATGGACAGGAAAGAAAAACAGAACTGTTGAAATTTTTGCAGATCCTTTGCTGTGACATTCATATTTAACTCGGGTGCTGTCCATTTCTTCTGATCATCCTTGAGATGGTTCTACACCTTCATTGGAGTCCAGCTGTGTTTGATTATCCTGATTGGACTTGATTAGGAAAGCCACACACCTGTCTATATAAGACCTTACAGCTCACAATCCGTGTCAGAGAAAATGAGAATCATGAGGTCAAAGGAACTGTCTGAAGAGCTCAGAGACAGATTTGTGGCAAGGCACAGATCTGGCCAAGGTTACAAAAATAATTATGTTGCACTTAAGGTTCCTAAGAGCACAGTGGCCTCCATAATCCTAAAATGGAAGATGTTTGGGACGATCAGAACCCTTCTTAGAGCTGGCTGTCCGGTCAAACTGAGCAATTGGGGGGAAAGAGCCTTGGTGAGAGAGGTAAAGAAGAACCCAAAGATCACTGTGGCTGAGCTTTAGAGATGCAGTCAGGAGATGGGAGAAAGTTCAAGAAAGTCAACCATCACTCCAGCCCTCCACCAGTTGGGGCTTTATGGCAGAGTGGCCTGACGGAAGCCTCTCCGCCGTGCAAGACACATGAAAGACTGGATGGAGTTTGCTAAAAAAAAAAAAAAACACCTGAAGGACTCCAAGATGATGAGAAATAAGATTCTCTGCTCTGATGAGACCAAGATAGAAATTGTTGGCCTCAATTCTAAGTGGCATGTGTGGAGAAAACCAGGCACTGCTCATCATTTGTCCAATACAGTCCCAACAGTGAAGCATGGTAGTGGCAGCATCATGCTGTGGGGTGTTTTTCAGCTGCAGGGACAGGGAGAGTGGTTGCAATTGAATAAAAGATGAATGCGGCCAAGTACAGGGATATCCTGGATGAAAACCTTCTTCACAGTGCTCAGGACCTCAGACTGGGCCGATGGTTCACCTTCCAACAAGACAATGACCCTAAGCACACAGCTAAAATACCGAAGGAGTGGCTTCAGAACAACTCTGTGACTGTTTTTAAGGAACCAGCCAGAGCCCTGACTTAAACCCAATTGAGCATCTCTGGAAAGACCTAAAAATGGCTGTCCACCAACGTTCACCATCCACCTGACAGAACTGGAAAGGATCTGCGAGGAAGAATGGCAGAGGATCCCCAAATCCAGGTGTGAAAAACTTGTTGCATCATTCCCAAAAAGACTCATGGCTGTATTAGCTCAAAAGGGTGCTTCTACTAAATACTGAGCAAAGGATTTTAATACTTACGGCTGTGTGATATTTCAGGTTTTTTTTTAAATACATTTGCAAACATTTAAACAATTAAATGTTTTTCTGTCAATATGGGGTGCTGTGTGTACATTAATGTGGAAACAAATTAACTTAAATTACTTCAGCAAATGGCTGCAATATAAAAAAGAGTGAAAAATTTAAGGGGGTCTGAATACTTTCCGTACCCACTGTACTTTAGTTTTGGCAAATCAACTGCTTATGATTCAAATCACATTTCATGCTGCTTGGAGTCAAATCAAGACAAACAAAACCTCGCACTTGCACTTGTAAAGTTGACACACTGACACAGACATCAAGGCATACATTTGGAAAATTTCTGCAGAGTTTGTGAAATATCAAAACAGACATTTATCCTTGGTTAAACATCAGAGTCCCCCAGTTCGACTTTGCAGTTCCTCTCGACGCCTGCGGGTGTCACCTTGTCCCAGCAATTGTTCCTATTCCCAGACAGTTGGTCCGGTGGAAAAATCTGGCCTTTGTTGCTTGGGAGTTCAGACTTCGAGGGTAGATATTAATTAGTTTAGGGTCCATGGGGAGCCTCCTTGGGGGCAGTCTCACAGCAGGGCCACTTGGAAGAATGCAGTTTATCGAGGTTGAATTGTGGTTCAACATAATTATTGAAGAAACAAACACACTGATGAGACAGGCCTGGACAAAAATTATGGTACCCTGAGAAAAGATTACAAATAACTTCATCATAGGGACATGTTCAAACAACGTGTATCCTCTAATTAGCATCACAGGTGTCTTCAAACTGATAACCAGTCAGTCGATCTATTTAAACAATGACATGTAATCCCTGTGCAGTTTGATGACATAGTGTATACCACACTGAACACTGAAAAGAGGAAGCAAAGGAGAGAGTTGTCTTACACGATTAGAAAGAAAATTAAAGACAACCACATGAAAAGTCATAGGTTATCAAACAAAAACTTTATTGGTAGTACTGTTCAGTATAACACAGTCACCCCAGGACATATCACAAGTGTTCATTATTTCCCCGCTCACGCCAGCCCCATAAGCCCTTCCTTTTAAATGTGCCACTTGGAGCAACATCATTGTTACATCAGCACATTATGGGCCAGCAGTGCTGCACTAAGGAGGCCACTGATCAATGCCGCTGAGGTTCGGGCTCCTCCAGCACTATTATCGCTGTTGAAGGTGGTGTGAACAAAAGCCGGAGTCGTTTGCCCTCGACAGTGCCTCAGGTCTGTCCCCACACAGGCAGCATAGGCCATGGCGTGGGCGATGTAATTTTGTTCCTGGACGCCATGGAAGAGGTGGGCCATGGGTCCACGGGCCAGCACGGCCACATCCTCTCCACTGTGGGTAGCGGAGTCTGTGGGCACTGCTGAGAGCTGGACATACTCTTTAGTTTCTGTGGAAACAAAGTTGGGAATACACTGCTGTCCACAATAAGCAAAGAGGAGAGCAACATGAATTGATTAAATCGGTGTTTCCCAAACTTTATTGAGCCACGGCACACAATTTATATTTCAAAATTATATATATATTTCATATTTAATTTCATATATAATATTTCATGGCACACCACCAAACTAAAATGTCACAAAAAGTATATACAGTATGCTGAAATAATACTGATCTCATCTCAATGTATTCCCAAATTTTGATGATTTTCCGTGGCACACGTGATGATGTCTCATGGCACAAAGGTTGGGAATCACTGGATTAAATGACTGTAGTTTTACGCTAGCTCCAAGGGATAAATACTTGTACCAATACAGTTACAATTCATTGCATGGGGAATTTAATTACTTTCATCTTATGAGTTTATAAACTGATGTCCATCCATCCATTTTCCGTACTGCTTATCCTCACTAGTGTCGCGGACGTGCTGGAGCCTATCCCAGCTATCTTTGGGCAAGAGGCGGGGTTAACCCTGAACTGGTCGCCAGCCAATTGCAGGGCACATGTAAACAAACAAAGTGAAATTAAGGCAGCACAGCAGCCGAGTAGTTAGCGCAGCCACCTCATAGTTAGGTCTCGGGTTCATATCCGGCCTCCTTGTGTGGCGCTTGCATGTTCTCCTCGTGCCAGCGTGGGTTTTCTCCGATTTCCTTCCACAGTCCAAAAGCATGCATGGTAGGTTAACCAAAGACTCTAAATTGTCCTTAGGTGTGAATGTGAGTGTAAATGGTTGTTTGTTTTTATGTGCCCTGTGATTGGCTGGCGACCAGTTCAGGGTGTACCCCTCTTCTCGCCCAAGTCAGATTCAAACTGGCTTTAATAAACTAAAATTGTCATGAGCCACGGTTGGAGCCTGGGTGGTGCTTTAGGTCATCTCGCCCTCTCTCTCCCCTCCCTCTCTTTCCAGCACCTTACTCGGCCACGCACCTGTCACCAATCAGCCCTCATCTCCACCTACATTTAAGCCTGCCTGATCCCAAAAATCCTTGCCAGAGTATTACAGCTTCTCCAGCGGTACAACGGGTCCCCAGTCTCCACGTAAGCTACACAATTCCTCGTCTCCTTTCTGACGTCTATGTTCTCAGTGTTCCCTCCCTGTTCCTTGCCAAGTGAATTCCTACTGCCACACCGCCAAGCCAGCCGCCTGCCCTCCTCACCATCTGCCACGCATTCTCTGCATCAACAACCCGCCAGCGCACCTCAAGGACCATCTACATTTCCCTTTTTCAATAAACTGTTAATCAAAACCTCTCAGCCTCCGCCTGCTCTTGGGTCCAGTCTCCATCCGTTCATGACAAAATAATCCTCTTAAATTTAAGATGAAAGTCAAGATTCCCATCACATCTGGTTTTATTTTGAATTCATTGTATAAAAGCAATGTGAGGGCTACTCAATGAATGAAGAGAATAATGCTAATATAAACAATTGATAATGAAAGAGGAAAATGTATTCAATTAAAGGGCAAAGGTATGACAGTGAAAAAAAACCTCACATGGAATATGGCAAACATATTTGTGTCATTTTGGCATTTTTTTCATAGCATTGTATTGTCACAAATGTCTGTCCTTGAAACAACTAAGCAGGCAAGAGAGGAATGCTACCGTGAGGTATGGAAGCAACAAATTGGATCTTACTTGTGTTGACATTGCGGATGTCGGGCCGTGTGCCATTGGTGATTTTGTGTCCAGGTCCATTTCCATACATAAGTGTGGTGTATGGCAACATATCTTTGGCCCACAATGGAGATTTCCCTGGAAAATACAAAAACATATTTGTGTCATGTCTCTTTGAAACATACCCATACTATATACATACACACACAGACACACAAACACACAGGTGCAGTCTCTGGTTCCCAAGTGTTCTGCCGGAGGTCGAAGGCTTGTTGGGTTAAACAGTCTTTTTCGCCAGATGAGCCATTAGCCTGGCGAGTCTCCTTGTTGATGAAGAGCTCAGGGCTTCACAAGCACATTAATCACTGATGCACCACCGGGAGGAGGAGGAGGAGGAGGATGATTCAGAGAAAGATGAGGAGGGTGAAACAGGAACAAAAGAGGAAAGAGCGACTACAAAGAGCACAACACAAACACTAAGGCTCCGTTAATATTAGCTTCAGAGGGCTGATGATGATATATATCTATAGGATACATGTATACTGTATATACAGTGCCACCAGAAAGTATTCACACTCCTTCATTTTTTCCACATTTTGCTGTTACAGACTTATTCTAAAGCTGATTTGAGTGTAGTTTTCTTTAAAAACAAAAAAATGAAAACAAATCTACACAAAATATCCCATAATGACAAAGAAAAACATTTTCAGACAGTTGTGCAAATGTATGGAAATGTAAACATTTAAACATAATGGGTACATAAGTATTCAGTATTAATATTTTGTTGAAGCACCTTTGGCAGGAATCACACCCTCATGTCTTCCTGGGTATGTCTCTACGAGCTTAGGACACCTGTTTTAGGGCATTTTCTCCCATTCTTCTCTGCAGACCTCTCAAGGTCAGTCAGGTTGCATGACCTGCGTCGGTGGACAGCCATTTTTAGGTCTTTCCAGAGATGTTCATTTTGATTCAAGTCTGGGCTCTGGCTGGGCCACTCAAGGACATTCACAGGCTGCTCCTGAACCCATTCCTTTGTCATCTTGGCTGTGGCCTTTGGGTCATTGTTGTGTTGGAAGGTGAATCAACACCCTAGTCTGAGTTCCAGCGCAATCTGGAGCAAGTTCTCTTGAACAATTTCTCTATATTTGGCAGATGTCATTTTACTCACCATGCAGACTAGTCGGCCAGTTCCTGCAGCAGAAAAACAGCCCCACAGCATGATGCTGCCACCACCATGCTTCACAGTAGGGATGGTGTTAGCCAGGTGATGAGCAGTGCCTCTTCTTCTCCAGATATGACGCTTGCAATTCTGGCCAAAAAGTTCTATTTTGGTTTCATCAGACCAGAGAATTTAGTTTCTGCAGAATAGAAATCCTTAAGGTTCCTTTCGGCAAACTCCAAGCGCGCTGTTATGTGCCTTTTAAAGAGAAGTGGCTTCTGTCTGGCCACTCTACCATAAAGGCCTGATTGATGGAGTGCGTTAGCTGTGGTTGACCTTCTGGAGGGGTCTCCTTTCTCTGCAAGGGAACACTGGAGCTCCGCCTGAGTGACCACAGGGTTCTTGTTCACCTCTTTGATCAAGGGCCTTTTCCCCCAGTTACTCAGCTCGGTCGGACGGCCAGATCTTGGAAGGGTCCTGGTGGTTCCAAACTTCAAATAATCGAGACCACAGCGCTTTTTGATAGGTAGAGAGAGAGAGAGAGAGAGAGAGAGAGAGAGAGAGAGAGAGAGAGAGAGAGAGAGAGAGAGAGAGAGAGAGACGAAAGGATTCCGACAGCAGTGACATAAGTCTACTGGGCACTGCCGCTAATGCTGGTGTGTGTTACCTTTTTATACAATTTTAAACAAATACATCATAATTAATTAGGCCGGTAGGCTCGCGACAGAGTTGATGGAATATAAACAGGGTTTGACATGAACCGTGTTGGTCAGCAGCCACAATTACTTTTTAAGTTTTCTCCATCCTCATACATTTGTCAACCAGGGTCTTTGGTGCCGAGTAAACTTTGTCATTCCTCAACTTTCTGATGAAACTTCTTCCTCATTGATGTACATCCATCAGCAGGATGGGTTGGGGGTGTGGGGGAGTTGGGGGCTTGGCTGCTGTGCAAAGGCCCATGTCAGAAATCCACCGCCTGCCACTGATATATACAGATATGCAAAGAAGCTATTTGCAACTAAAGTAGTAACTAAATTTCTCTTCCGAGAAAGAAAGGAGAACAAAGATAATTCAATTTCAGAAGCAAATATCATTTCCTCAACTTTTTTTTGCGTGTCAAGGTGTGATTTGAATGAGCTTCAAGTCACGTCTTAAAAATGGTCAGTTTGCTCTTGTTTAGGTTTGGAACACAGATATGGGATTCGATCAGTGACGTGCGATCAGGGTAGGCAAGTGAGGCAGACCCTCACTGCCCTCTGGCGGTCTTCCATTTCCACTGCATGTGAAAAGTAAATAAAACCTTATGATTACATTAAATTGTTCCATTTTAGTTCTATGGTCCGTGGTTTACATCAATTTTATTTTTCAATCCAATAATTTCAATTATTTCATCATTAAAATAGCTGAATTTTCATATTTTCCTGTTCAAATGCATAGGAAGTCACGTTGAGTCACCGCTCCCACGATGCTTCAAGAGACCACGCACACATCCATTCAGGAAGGCTGTGATTGGTCCGTGGCTTCACACAAGAGACATTGGTGTTTCCTCATTACATCGCCAATAATATACGTTTTATCACACATGTACTGCACTTACGGACGTTTAACAGACTGTCTAATATATTTAACGAAAGTGTGTGATATTTAGTCTTTCTTATCGACCAGAAAAGCCACTAAAAGTGCACAGTGGAGTCTGGTATGTACGGTGCCACAACCAGCATGTGGCAGTGTTAAGTTGAGCTTCATCGAGCTCCAGACGTCACGTGACGGTCAGTCAGGTATAAAATTCAACAAATAATCTTCTTTCTCACTGAAAATGCATTGGATCCATGACAGATTTTAAACCTCCAGGTAAATAAGAAAAATGACAGATTTGAAAGAAGAGGGAGGAAGTCAATAGTGAGGAAGCTTCTAGAAGAGATAAACAAGTGAGAATGGCTGATGGACTGAGCTGTGCTGAGAGAACATGAGTTAAAGAAAGATAGCTGTCAACAATGATAGCCACGGAAAAGGGGAGAGAAGAGAAGAGAGACATAGAGAAATTGTCGGACTAAAATAGAAAAGCTGCTGGCTGGGTGTTGTAATAGAAGGGGGTACAAACCAGAGGAAATGTCAAGCGACTGGGGGCAGAGAATCACTGGCAGGCAATACAATGAGTGTCATCACACACAAGCACACACACACTGATTACCGAATGTCACCTTAGGCTATTGTCAATATAAAGGGCTAGTAGGGTTTCTACACCGTTTAGATTCCCATTTGTGAATGTCTCGTCTTCTTACACAGACAACATTAATAATCTTACTCGCCTTCCCTACTCATTTGACCAATGAGCAGCAACTGATTATATTCGCTAAGATTAATGATTACCCAGAATACTTTGCCCTCGAAATGGGTATCCGTTGAAGGTAAATGGGTGGGAATGGTCAGCCATCACTATAGTGAGCGTTTCCTCCTCGTTGGTGAGTTCAAGGCCCTTGGCAATGGCGTGGTCGAACGCAACCGTCTCATGAAGTGCCATGTATGCTCGGCCATCGTGATGGGCCTGGTCAATGCGGCCCCCTGAGAACAGGCAGAGTTAAAGGTCAACTTGAAACAAAAAGGAGTTTGCGCTCTGAATGGTCAAATATTCTCCCAATTCCAATGAAGTTGCAGCCATAATGATTATTGGCTAAAAACAAGAAACTGTATAGTTAGACAGTTTTTCACTTTGAACATTAAAATATTTGTAGTGTATTCAATTAAATTTAGGTCGAACATGATTTGCAAATCATTGTATTCTGTTTTTATTTATCTTTAACACAACGTCCCAACTTCATTAGAATTGGGGTTGGATATTTTACTTAGTGCGGACACAGCGTGTATGTCTGTATGTACACAACATACATTCACGAAAAAAATAATACAGTATAGAGTGGAACCTCGATATAATGGACAAATTGGGGCGTAGGGGTCATCCGATATAGCCGATTGTCCATTACATTGAAGCAATTCTTTGAGCCCATATGCACCCATTTTACTGTCCAGGACAAAATGATTGTTTTGTAGGATTTTTTTTTGTGGCCTAAAACACCCAGTACAGGACAGTTATTTTTAATAAATATATTTTTAAAAAGTTTGAAAATGTTTAAATGTTTACAATTTTATCCAAACTTACCACACCAGTGTACTTGGTCATGGTGAGATTGTCGATGTAAAGTACTCATTAGAGGCGAGTCGCTTTAATGAGCCACAAGGAATTAGTGTGCTTCCTAGTTCCAAATCTTTTGCCAAAGGTGAACGGCTTGAAAAAAATAAACTTTTACGGTACCAAAAATAGCATGTTCCAGACTCCAAAGACTTGTTTTTTACTCCTCAGAGTTAATGCCGCAGCCGTGCCGCTCTCTCTCTCTCTGCTCTATGTACAATAGACAATAGATATAACCATCGTCACATGGCCGCTATGTCAGTGCCCCACATTCAACATGGCTGCCACATAGACACGGGAGGCACGTCTTTTGGAATTGGATCTAGTCTTTTTGTAGATATGTGTTCCGAAAATGCGGTACCATTTTCTGCCTGCATTGCACCACAGCGCCAGTAAACAACAGCAGCCAATTCTGGAGCTAACAGACTATGTCAACGGCATTCTAAATGACAAATGGAAACTATTTTTGGATGCATTGTTCAGTACCGATGGTCCGTTTTATTCTATATCCATTATATTGGGGTCCGTTTTATCGAGGTTCCATTGTAGTGATTGATTGCTGAATTACAGTGTGCTACTACTACTTGCCAAATCATTTAGTACACTTGCACAATTTAATAAGAACATTTTGCCTTTACAAGAATCATATTTTTTTGGGTTGAGGTAATTAATTAACAAAATGTTAATTATTGTGATTTTATAGTTATCAGGTTGTACAACTGCACTCCATCATAATGAAAGGTAGTCCTATCCTTTAGTTTAGTGAGATGAGAGGGTCATCATCGGGGGCAAGAGGGGGCACGGCCCGCTCAAAAAAAAAAAAACCCAAAAAAACGCTGTGCCCCCAAAAATCTAATCCACGCTACCTTCCTCAACTCCATCTCCTTCGGTTCGTGCTGTGCGTCAGCTGCCTGTGATCTACACCGAGGTTGTTCATTGTTAGATATAATACATTAAACCTTTATCAGACAAGTTACCATATTTGGTCACATTCGTAACACTGGCGTCCTGCTTTCCCATCCAGGAAAGGGAGGTCTCCATTCCAGCGGTCCACGTTCATCGGTGCCAGGCCCACCATGTATGGCGGAACAGACGGGTCGCTGACAGACACAGGATTCCCGCTCCGTCCTATTGCCCTGGAAAGAAGGTATGGCTCTCGACACGGATTTACAGCTGTGGGGGGGTTCCAAGAAGCTAGGGCCTCGGTTCATCGGTCCATTTGATGTTGACTCTGTGATCAATCCCCGCTGCTGTGAAGCGCAAACTGCCCTCTTCAGTCAAGGTCCATCCAGTTTTTTACATTTCTCTGCTCAAGCTTGCCTCCCCAACTCCGCTGTGCCAGCCATTCCTGTCTCCCCCACGTGTCATTGATGGTTACCCAGCCTACTCTGTTGAGGCAGTCTTAAATTCTAGCAGGAGGCGCAGGGATGTCCAGTATCTGATTGACTGCGTGGAGTATGGTCTGGAAGACCATCAATGAGTCCCCCGCTCCTGGATCCTGGATCCGTCGTTCATCCGTGACTTCCATTTGTTACACTTTCTAAGCCAGGTAGGCCACCAGGGGACATCCATTGAAGGCGGGGTACTGTCATGTTCCTGTTCAGTGCCGCGTTGTTTTCTTCAATTGTTTTGGAGATTGCTGGTGGCTGTGGCCTCCTGTCATGCACTCGCAGGCAATGTCAATCAAGGGAAATTAAAAACCTCGTGGTGTCGGAAAGGAGTCGTCGGATTATTGCTTTTTGCTTGCTGCCATCACTGTATTTTGTCTGACCGTGTTTTCCTGCCCGTACCAGTACGTCGTGGTGTTGTGTACACCTCTACTTGTAAGTACTTTTGTAATTCGGTTTATTGTTAATTGCTGTGTTTCTCTTATTGTACTCCTATGCGTTACTGTCTGCCCTCTTGTGTGATTTTTAGTTATTTCTCTGTTTTCCGTTTTGTTAATCACAGGACACCCTTCGGCCATTGTAGTTTCACATTTGCCTTTTTGTTCTTTTGTTTTCCTTTTTCAACATTCATACATATACCTCTTGTTAATACAATTTTTAAATTAACTTAAGTGTTGTCTGTGTTGGTATCGCACTCACTTAACACACACTCGTGACATTTTCCACTACGATGCGGTGCATTTCTAGAACTTGGAGCTTCACCATCATAAACTTACTGTTAAATTAATGTCTCTATTGGCAGCCACACAACATTGAAATACTTTTGTGTACAGTACATGTATTTCAGCAAGTAAATGTAAGGAAATTTTAAAATTGATAATTTTACTCTGCCTCCGCTTCTTACTGGAACGAGGAGAGGAAAGTCTTGAACTTTATGGTTGCTTCTATTTATACATGGGCTTGTTATTTTAAAGAAATGGAGAAGACAGAGTAGCACCATGAAGTCCCCAGGCGCCCACATCAGATTAAAGGAGCGATGGGTTAGGAGGCTGGGGGACGCTTCCGTGGGGAGCACACAGTCAACCAGCACACATACACGACACATACGCACACAGTCACACGTTACATCAAATGCATTGAGCAGAATGCAAACGTATTTGCAAGTCGCTGGATCCACCACAGGTACACTTTTGTATGTCACTGCGGATTCAGGGGGTTGTGCACAAAAAAGACCACCTTCAACTCTTAAATCAGTGATAGTGTTGCCCACATATAAATAAAAAGACATATTGATGTTTTAGCAAACATCTATTACAGTGATGCCCTTTGTGACTATTACTGTATAAGATCACTGTTTTCTATTTTTAGAAAGGCGTCACCTTTGGCATTTCACTATTCAAACTTTGCCTGCCTGATTAATTAGTTAGGATGAATCAAACGGTGCATGGACTGCTTGTCCTCACCTTCCACTAAAAGGAAAAAGCCTTTAGGGTTTTTCCTGAGGATGCGGAGGGCTTTTTCCGTGGTCTCAACGATGGATGGGTCCATGCTGGGGTCCCTCTCAGCTTCATATCGCAGATCACCTGGTTCAAACAGAGCTGCGGGAGAACAAAAGCACACCAACAAAACACGGCAGTGAGTGAAAGTCAAAATTTACCGCTTATCCTCACTAGGGTCGCGGGCTGCTGTAGCCTATCCCAGCTATCATCGGGTGGGAGGCGGGGTACACCCTGGAAGCGGTCGCCAGTCAATCGCAGGGCACATATAAACAAACAACCATTCGCGCACACATTCACACCCAAGGGCAATTTAGAGTCTTCAATCAACCTACCACGCGTGTTTTTGTGATGTGGGAGGAAACCGGAGTGCCTGGAGAAAACCCACGCAGGGACGGGGAGAACATGCAAACTCCACACAGGTGGGGCCGGGATTTGAACCCCGGTCCCCATAACTGTGAGGCAGATCTGCTAACCAGTCGCCCACAATGCCCGCGTTTTGTTTCTAAATCCATAAAATTTATTTGAAGTTAAGTGCGGAAAACATCCATTCCATCCATCCATTGTCAACACCGCTTATCCTGGTTAGGGTCGCGGGGCGCTGGAGCCTATCCCAGCTGACTTCAGGCGAAAGGCGGACTACACCCTGAACTGGTCGCCAGTCAGTCGCAGGGCACATATAGACACGGACAACCATTCGCACTCACATTCACACCGTCACTGAGTGGGAACTGATCCCACGCTGCCCGCACCAAAGTCAAGTGAGTGCACCACTACACCATCAGTGACTTTGCGGAAAACATGCAAAGACTTAAAACAATATTGTATATATATAGTTTGAATTTTCCTGATTTTGTGGGTGGGGCTTTCTGTTAAAGGAGTCAAAGACATAAAAATGAACTTTCACCTCTGCTGGCAGTAAAATAAAATATTGAAATAGTGTAAACAAAAACACTCACCCATGAGGTAATCTGTGGTTTCTGGGTTGACAGCATCAAAATCGGTTTTATTCCATACATAATGGGCTACCTATAGTATAAAAATAAAAATCACACAACATCACACTATCACAAAACTTTCTTTACTGCTTGAATCACACTCTGTCACAACACTTCTGTATTCTAAAGACGAGAATAAAATGCTGCCTCCGTCCACAAAAGTTTAATTGCTCTTTGCGAGCAAGTAAATATGGCAAAGCATAATTTCTATGTAAAAATTCAATACCCATTTCTTAAAAACAAAGATGTACTCCATGTAGCTACATTATAATTAAAGTAAAATACCAAAAAAAGAAAAAAAAATCAAACTAATCAAAATGAATAAATAGTAAGCAGATATATTTGTACATATGCATCGACAGACAGACAAATACGTATATGCTTTCGATGCTCCATACCACCGATTTCCTTTCCGATCCGATACACACTGTTAGACATTCCTGTAAATGCTACAGTTATTTACCACATACTGTACCTTCCAGTAAAATACTTTAAAGTTATTTTACCGAACTTAACTACAGTTTCTACTGCATCATGGGATGTTGACTGATTCAATTAAATATAGGTTGAACATGATTTGCAAATCATTGTATTCTGTTTTTATTTATGTTTAACACAACGTCCCAACTTCATTGAAATCGGGGCTGTAATTAATTAACAACATGTTAATTATTGTGATTGTATAGTTATCAGGTTGTAATTAATTACTGTTACGCATGACCTCATATGACTAAATAACCAGAAGTATCGGTATTTTAATTTGAAAATAAATTTTTGAGCATCAAGATTCAGAATCGAAGGTATCGATATTTCAGTATCGATCCGCACATCACAAGTAGATGTATTACCTTGCCTATTTTCTGGTTCTGCCATTCACTGATGAGGTTGCGTTTGTCTTGTCTTTTACCCCTGGATGAGTAGTCTCTGGGGTATTCTGGATCCTTGGTACCCCTGGGGGTCATGTACTTTCTCCCGCCACCAATGATCACCTGCAAGCATGTATACTCCATGAAGCAGGATATCATGAAACTGAATAAAATGTTTGGAATAATAGACATTCTCACATCTATGTCTGTGTTATTAAGCAGCTGAGAGGCAATGTCAGTGCAGCCATCTCTCTTGGCGGCAGCAGGCATGTCCGTGTCACTGTACCACTTCCTGCTGGCACTGTGGGCGTAGCTGGTGGCCGGGGTTGCATGTTGCACCCGTGTGGTTGTCACAATGCCGACAGACTTGCCTAAAAATATTCAGTAGTTTATCTTCAGTATCTCTCTGCCACTGCTACTTTTGCTCTTTGATGGCTTAAACCGCTATCACAATACTAATTTCTATTAGTCCATCTATGGAGATTCCCATTGTACGTTTGTATTAAGATAGCAGATTTACTGTATGTACGCTGAATGAATATTTATTATAAATAAAGCTTTAAACAAGGTCGATTTGGATAACTGTTAGTTATCTGCTGAACTTAACACTGCACGTTCTGGGAGGGCAGAATACATAAAAATACGAGAGAAAACCAAAACTGACAACCTTACTGTAGGAAATGAAAAAGTGGAAACAGCAGAAAGTAATAATAGTAATTAAAAAAAAATAATGCTGCTTTTGTCACAACAAAATATGTTTAGCAAAAATAATACGTGTTTTTGGCCAAATTAGATGAGCTGAATCTCAACACAATTATATATAATATACATAAGGAGGTGTGAAACAGTGGACAACTGGTTAGAGTGTCTGCCTCACAGTTCTGAGGACTGGGGTTCAATCTCCGGCCCCAACAAGGGGAGCATGTTCTCCCCGTGCCTGCGTGGGTTTTCTCCGGGCACTCCGGTTTCCTCCCACATGCCAAAAACATGCATGGTAGGTTGATTGAAGACTCTAAATTGCCCGTAGGTGTGAATGTGAGTGGGAATGGTTGTTTGTTTGTATGTGCCCTGCGATTGGCTGGCAACCAGTTCAGGGTGTACCCCGCCTCCTGCCCGATGACACCTGGGATAGGCTCCAGCACGCCCGCGACCCTAGTGAGGAGAAGCGGCTCAGAAAATGGATGGATGGATGGATGGATGGATACATAAGGAGGGGGTTTAGCCTTTCCTGTCATGGGTGTGTGTTGTTGTTTTCCCCCTGTCTCGTACACACCTGCTCCTGAGAGCATCTTCACCACCTGTGCCTCGTTCACCCTAATTACCCCTTGCATTTAACCTCGTGTGTCTCATTCTTTCTAGTCGCCAGTTCGTTGTACCTTGTCGTCACGTTCCGGCATTCCTTGTTTCCACGTCACAGACTCACAGTAAGACTAGACCCTGTTCCGATTATCGACCTCGCCTTTTTGCCTCACATTTTTGGATACTGTTGCCTTTTTTGGATTGCCTGCCTGTGTACCGACCACTGCCCGTATATTAAACCTCTCTTTTTGAAACTGCCGATTTGTTTTGGAGTCGTGCATTTTTGGGTCCTATCCTCTGTTCCGTTGATGACATTTCCCCAGTTTGAGGGTCCTTGAAGACCCCTGATGTAAACCATTAAAAAGATGATATTGTTATCGGTATCAGTTTGAGGAAGTAGCAAGTTATCGCTTATCGGTATCGGTGGCAAAAAAACTGTTATCGTGCATCCCTAGTTTTCATTACATATTCTTAATATCCTCACCTGCATCTTTGGCCCACTTCAGGATGGATGTGACTTCATTGCCCTTCTGACTCTTACAAACGCCATTTCGAGCTGCTGCGCTGACGCCAATGGTGTTCAGGTTGGTTTTTACCCCACATAGATAAGCAGTGGCTGTGGCAGCACTATCTGCAATCTGGAAGTCCACACTGTAGGTCTGCACAAAGCACAAGGAGCACGTTTAATCTAACACACTGCCAGCCAGCTTTTTCCTGTGCGGAGAGAAGCCATACATTCTGTTAAGGAAAACCCAACCTGATCTTGGTTGAGGTGAGTTGTCGTGAGGAAAAAAAGCTATCACATTTTCCTTCAGTGGCAAGCCAATTCAGTGCCTCTCCAACCTGAAAATCAGACCCCCCCCCCCCCCCCCCCCACGCCACCCAAATAAAGTGTTGGCCTTTTCACACTTTGGAACAAAGTTTGAAAGGTAAGCATATTTTTGGTCATATCATCATGGAATTTAATACCACAGCAAAACGTGTTATAAATGTTAAAAAATTTAATAAAAATGCGATTGGCTGGCGACCAGTTCAGTGTGTACCCCGCCTCTCGCCCGAAGATAGCTGGGATAGGCTCCAGCATGCCCGCGACCCTAGTGAGGATCAGCGGAACGGAAGATGAATGAATTAATGGCCTAAAAAATATTGCAGATGCTGATTGATCAATGGTTAGGGTAGTTACATTATGGTAATCAAAATGTATTATTACTGTAAATGTACATTATATGTAAATAAGCGGCACTGTAAGCACCTGGTTAGTGCATCTGCCTCACAGTTCTGAGGTCCTAGGTTTAAATCCTGCCCCGCCTGTGTGGAGTTTGCATGTTCTCCCCGTGCCTGAGTGTTTGTTTGTGTGGTACCTTAGCCAAGCCCACATGGGGGAAGGTGTCCATGGTCATCACTGTCTCCTCTCCTGTTTGGTTCTGCAGTTGTCCCTTGAGGATACGAGCTGCTGTATAGGTTGTGATTCCCATACCTAATGTGAACATGCATATACTGTAGTACAGTACATGCAGACTTTCTATTCATGTGGTTCTCTAAAGGAGTTGTACAACTTTACTGACAAGATAAAACAGTTTTTGTTTTCTTGTTTTTTTTTTTACACGATTTGGATTTTTCGATAAACGTTTAACAATTTTGGACACAATGGAATTCAATGAACCATCTGTACCCATTCAGAACGTGGTGTACTGTTACTGTGTACAACAGATTGGAACAGTCTATTTTGGACTTTTGCCACTTTGTGTGCAGCAACCTACCATCTCCGAGGAAAAACAAGATGTTTTTGGCCACATTGGTGTTCTGCTTCCTATTTAAAGCTGTTTGCAAAGTCTTCTTTGCCTGCGATCTCCAGAACTCTGCGTTCTCCTCTTCAACTGTGTAGGGGAATGAGTGAATCAAATTAGTTTCAATGATAGACAGCTTCTCTTTCATGAAAATGGCAGACTGAAACCCATTGTGCTT
The DNA here is from genome assembly GCF_024500275.1 of Phycodurus eques. NCBI lineage: Eukaryota > Metazoa > Chordata > Actinopteri > Syngnathiformes > Syngnathidae > Phycodurus > Phycodurus eques. The sequence goes on from NC_084531.1 coordinate 5,391,818, forward strand.
TTATGAGAATCCCACAGAGAATAAACATCAAACCAGAGCTGCCAACCTCTAAAAATTCACTTCCAGAACAATTTGCCCAAATTTGTCTGAATTTCCATATTTTCAAAACGTTGTCAAGAACATTACTTTGTGACAGTCATCATCATCATTGTTAATAAATTATGGCTTCAATATTTGTCATTTTATTGTTTTTATTACATCAACCTTGTAATGGCGGACACAGTTGTGGCCTGAATCTGTCAGGGCTGCTGTTTCAGCACCCTGAGTCCAGCCCGTGTGTGTGTGCGTGTGTGTGTGTGTGTGTGCGTGTGTGTGTGTTTGTGTGCGTGTGTGAGTGTGTCATGGGTGTTTTGCAGGGTTGATGTGTCGGAGTCTAGCAGCTGCACCTTGTCATGCTGAGTACTCCTGACTGCTCTTAAGACGCTGTGGGACTCCAACTCGTCGCCAGACTATAAACGCTCTACATCGAGTTCGTAGCCTAGCCACCTTGCCTATCTTTTTGCTTCCTGAAGACCTAGTGAGTTACCGCTACCTAATTCTTGTTCTTTGTCCCCAGTCTGCCATCTGCCCTTGCTCCCTGCAAACCAGTGCTCACCTCTTGCAGCCCACCGACAACACGGACCCCTACCCTGCCAGACCGGTCCTCGTTGGAACCCTGCCAATCCCGGATTTAGTTCTCAGAGTTCCTTTGCTGCAATCAACCTTTATTCACAAACTCACTTCTCTGCATCTGGGTCCAACTTGCAACCTGAATCCTGACAGAATCAAAGTACTAATATATGAGATTTGGATGTTCCATCATCAAAAATATCTATCTATGGATTAATTCGCAATTTGCCAATTCCGTTTTCAACCCTGGTAACAAAACAAAAAAAAGCAAGTCTCTTAAAGCAGATTAATTAGATCTCAAATGGCTAAATTAAAACTAGGCACTCTATTTTGAAAACAAACAAAACATTGCCGATAGAATGTATTGGATAGTTCATGTATGGACAATAGTTTTGATTTCCATTTTCTACAATGTATTTCTTGTACATCTTCTCTTGCATGCTATTTATATGACAGTGATATTTTTTTACATCCACAGTTGCTGCTGAAACAATGCAAATTCCCACCGTTGTGGGACTAATAAAGGTGAGCTTATTTTATATTACAATATTTCTTAATCATAATAATATACTTTTAAACTGCCCATGTTCGGAAGTGACGTGTGCAGTGATGTATTAATTAATTTCCGGTTCAGATACGGCATCCTGTGTAGATGTGTATTATATCATATTTATATCCCTAAACATGTATTAATTCGCCTGTTGTTGAAAGTTGGTTACGCTCCATGAAAATGTGGTTCCGGCCAGACCTTTGTGACAAGTGTATTGTATCACCAAATCACTTATTTCAATGTTTTGCGACTGCTTGCAACGATATCTTGGAAATTAGCTTTGACGTTGTCTTCGCCGATCAACTCCCCGTCCTCCCTTTGTGGCACTTGTAAGAAGCATGTTAAGAAGTACAGCTTATTTGGTTCCATGGAGGCGATGATCAGTGATTACAATGCGCTGACACCGGACGCAATGAGAAACTTCGCCTCCGCGCGGCATAATAAAATAACGTGCACCATGCAGCTGTTCAATGTGGACGCGCCGGTAATGTCAGACGCTGTTTTCTTTTTTCTCAACATCCGGAACAATCAGTGTTACGGCCGTAACAAGTCAACATCAGTGATTTCCGTAACAAAATACGGACATTCCGTAACATTTGGCAGCTCTGTCAAACTACAACCCCAAATCCAATGAAGTTGGGACGTTGTGTTAAACAAATAAAAACAGAATACAATGATCTGCAAATCATGTTCAAGGTATATTTAATTGAATACACGACAAAGACAAGATATTTAATGTTCAAACTGATCAACTTTATGGTTTTTAGCAAATAATCATTAACTTGGAATTTTATGGCTGCAACACGTTCCAAAAAAGCTGGGACAGGGTCATGATTACCACTGTATTACATCACCTTTTCTTTTAACAACATTCAATAAACGTTTGGGAAGTGAGGACACTAATTGTTGAAGCTTTGTAGGTGGAATTCTTTCCCATTCTTGCTTGATGTACAGCTTCAGCTGTTCAACACTCCGGGGTCTCCGTTGTCGTATTTTACGATTCATAATGCGCCACACATTTTCAATGGGAGACAGGACTGGACTGCAGGCTCCCCAGTCTAGTACACACACTCTTTTACTATGTAGCCACACTGTTGTAACACGTGCAGAATGTGGTTTGGCATTGTCTTGCTGAAATAAGCAGGGGTGTCCATGAAAAAGACGTTGCTCGGATGGCAGCATATGTTTATCCAAAACCTGTATGTACCTTTCAGCATTAATGGTGCCTTCACAGATGTTTTGCTTTACATAGTAGAGTTTCAAGTTGCACTTACGGATGTAACGCCAAACTGTATTTACTGACATTGGTATTCTGAAGCATTCATGAGCCCACGTGGTGATATCTTTTACACATTGATGTCAGTTTTTGATGCAGTGCCGCCTGCGGGATCGAAGGTCACGGGCATTCAATGTTGGTTTTTGGCCTTTCCGTTTACATGCAGTGATTTCTCCAGATTCTCTGAACCTTTTGATGATATTGTGGACCATAGATGATGAAATCCCTACATTTCTTGCAATTTTACATTGAGGAACATTGTCCTTAAACTGTTCGACTATTTTCTCACACACTTGTTCACAAAGAGGTGAACCTCGCCCCATCTTTGATTGTGAATGACTGAGCAACTCAGGAAAGCTCCTTTAATACCCAATCATGGCACCCACCTGTTCCCAATTAGCCTGTTCACCTGTGGTATGTTCTCAACAGGTGTTTGATGAGCATTCCTCAACTTTCTCAGTCTTTTTTGCCACCTGTCCCAGCTTTTTTGGAATGTGTTCCAGCCATAAAATTCTAAGTTAATTATTATTTGCTAAAAACAATAAGGTTTTTCAGTTTGAACATTAAATATCTTTGTAGTGTATTCAATTAAATATAGGTTGAACATGATTTGCAAATCATTGTATTCAGTTTTTATTTGTTTACCACAACGTCCCAACATCAGGGTGTACCCCGCCTCCTGCCCGAAGATAGCAGGGATAGGCTACAGCATGCCCGTGACCCTTGTGAGGATAAGTGGTACAGAAAATGGATGGATGGATGTAATTAATGAAAGAGTATCATTGATATTAATGGAAACAATGATTGTAGGTTTAACGGATGACAGAGATGCCGAGGAACAAAAGCAGAGCAGAATAAAATGGGAGGTGAGAGTAAATTTCAAATGAGAGTCAAGTCAAAACAGAACGATTTGGATCAGACTGAACATGTTCAGGCTACTGTAGAGAACAAATAGACAAAATGTGTGAAATAAAAATATATTGTAGTGTATTTTTAATACGGACTTAAAGAGACATTTCTTTCAGTATAGCAGGATGCCTGTAGAAGTGTTGCCTGCTTCAGAGATTTCTTTTTCAACTTTAAGCTTCAAAGAGGACAATTGCATTCCTGAGAACCAATCAGGCTTAAGGGCGGTACATACGAGAATGCCCACAGATGCGAGACTTATAAGGTTGTGTCCTAAAATTTCGGAAGGGGGGGGGGCTTATAGCTTACGCTTTCTCAGACCTGGAAATCCACATCAATATCAATGAAATATACTGTATAATGAAAGATAATATAAAGCTTGTTGTCAGAAATTGTATAAAAAATACACTTCATGCCTCTGGTGGCTGGAATAAACGCTATCTCATTGGTTTGGCATGGCTGCTTTAGAGTGCCTTGTGGGCTTTTACACGCTGCAACGAGGCACTCTTTCTTTCTCCCCTCCTCCCACTTCAGTCTTTCTCATCGTGTCGTTTGCGCACCCAAGGCCGACAATTAGGTGCTCGAAAGCGGCCAGACCAGCACGACGCACTGGTCCGTACGCTGGCTGTAAAGTCCGGCTTTTTTTGCCTTTTCTCCTCTTGTTTGCCCCTCCTCGTGTTTCTGCCTTTCTCACCATAGCAAGCACACACTCACGGTCGACAACGAGCCGTTCTAAAGGGGCTGCACCAGCGGACTATCCGAAGGGAAGATATATTTTGGGGGTGAAGGCATAGCTAACAGCACATCGCAATTGAGGTGGATAACAGCTGATGCGAACAAAGGTGCTCAAGTTAATATATAATCGGGTAGGGATGACTCATGCCAGATGCCCAAGTGTGTCACTGAGCGCTGTTTTAGTCTTGACTAAACAAAAAAATAATGAAAACTGAAATGGTGAATGCTTTATCTACACAATTTAGTACCACACAGTTCTTAGTATTTGCATGTTTTCAGCAGTTATATTAAAACAGGTGTAAGGTATTTAATTTACATCTGTAAATCCACTTTACAGGGTCTTCAAATTGGACTTCACTGCCACCATCACCTTGTATGACTGCAGTACAATATTTGTGTAACACAAAATGCACAGATATACAGTACTGCAGTGGCATGTGCATGAGTAAAAGCAGTTGAAATGTCTGTCTGCTGAAAACATTGACATCTGAAAGGAGTGAATGTTTTTATTTTAAAATATACTTAAATGTCAGTTGAGACCGTAGTAGTCAACTATCAGCATAATCACTTGTCAGTAGGAGTGAAAAGCAGTTGAAGTCTCAGTGAAACGGAGACTCCAAAGCAGCGAACGACATAACTGCCTGTATGACGTCTATAATTTTTTAAGATTTAATTTTGAATGACTTTTGTGGAGAAAGGTTTTTCAAGGCTTACCTTTGGCTGAGGTTTTTCCAACGACCACGAGCAGGAAAAGAGCCAACATGGACACTTTTGAAGGCTCCATGACTATTCTGTACCTGGAGGATTGATCCGCTAAACTTTTCGAGGATCACCTTCTGATATAAATATTGCTTACAATGTCCCATCACTTGCGATGTCATAAATGACCTTTGAGCCGCTCATTCATTTTAGGGGTCAGAGTGCAGTTTTTTTGTTGTCTTGGGAGCTGAAAACAAGTGATTATGTTTTCATAATTAGCTGACTTTTTATTAACTTGGAGGACTTATCAACAAAAGTCAAGCAATTAATAAAGGCAGTATATTTTTATGCAGTAGTAATAATCAATGTGTGCGTGCCTGCATGAGTGTGTTTGTGTGTGAGTGAGAGATGCGCCTAATCCTATCAGCTGGGTATTGACTGATAATGCAGCCCATGATTATGTAAGTGTCAGAAAGTCCATTGGCTCTCACAAACTATACATACCTGTGCAATGTAATGAGATCCACTACAAGAGCTGTATAAGAAAAATATGCTTGTAGAATGATATTAAAGCTATTTTTTAATTAACAGTATTGCATGTACTTTGTTTATTATTGCGCTGTTGCAGTTACTTCAGATGAACACAATATTAAAACAGCTCTCAATATGCAATGCAGTTATAGAATTATAAACATATTCTTAGATCAATACCTCGATTACAGTGTCAATGAAAACTGCATAGACTATAAGTTTCTTCTTTAAAGGCAAAATATTTGATCACAGCTGTCATTTTGGATCTAATCCGAGTGAATTCTTTTTACAATGAATACATGAAGTAAAAGAATATTTGATTTGTTTTTTTTCTTGTGATTGACCAAAATGTCTTCATGATTCATATAGGTACAAATGCAAAAGTGTTCCTTCAGTTCTTATACAAGAAGTACCTTGTGTCACACAGATAATGGAACATTTATTGGCACTAATTTGATGGCCTTGCGTCCTCACTATAGTTACTGATTAGCCTTTCAAATAGAACAAGCCCCTGGTGATCAGATACTTGTTGATATGCAGAATCTAATCTACAATCTAATGAAAATTGACAACTTTATCAGTACTCGATTTTAAAGTCACTGTGAGACAGGGATTCATCTACTTACATGTTTATAATTGTTGAAGTTTGCAGATGTGTAGAACAAGACACGTTTCTAATATTATGGTTACATTATTTAGCTGTATGAGAGGAGCGAATTTTGTGGTCGAAAAGTGCACTGCTTGTGTGTGTGAGACCGTGTTTTGATGATCATCGAGCACTGATGAAGAGCCTAACAAACAGGCCAAGAGATTGTGAGCTCAATATTGGTGCAGTAATAACTGAAGCCTGTGCTATCTGTGCCAATCAGTGAGGAGAGCCAACATTGAATCACATGCGGAAAAATACAGCAGTATGGTGTTTCTCATTATTTTGAGAAATGGTGCAGGTTCTAGCACACAGTGCAAACATATCTCCATCAACTTTACTGAACTTTCTTCTTTATTTTCTAGGTGACACAAGGGATTCTTTAGTTAAATCCATACACTGTACAGTACTCTCATGCATCTGATTTTTCTCTCCTTGACACCTTTCATAGATATTTATTTTAATAGTTATCAGTGTGTCATCATGCCTAACCATACATACTATGAATTCATATGTTAAAACTGCCACTTTTATGAGATTTCTTTCTGGTAAAATATTTTAAGGCATTTCCCCTCGCTGGGGAAAGTACCAAGGTTTTACCTATTTGATTTATGCACTTATTACACGCACATATTTTAAAATAAAATTAATATGAGCATTATTTAACCATGCCATTGGTGCCAGCATTAGAGCGTACTGTAGTGTGTACTTCATGTGGCAAGTTTATAGGATACGACGCTGCTCTCTCGTGAGTGTAGCGTGGTATGGCATATTTCTATTCATTTAATTTTAGAAAACTCCGTCTGTCACGATTCGGTTCCACAGTTTAGCATATGCCACCCTAAAAAAACGTTTGGGAAGGACTCAGTTCCAGCTGCTGTGCCGTTTTCCCTTCATATTCTTCACAGAACCTACTGCTGAAGGTCAACCATCAAAAAGCTAAAAATCTTTACTATGAAACCTGGAGGCCTTTGTGTGACAACCACTCAATGAAAGGTGACACAATGTATAAACATTTTATATGCGCAACAATCTTTATTAGTCCTTCCAGTTTTTGATGTGAAAAGAGGCAGAATTTTCTTTAATTAAATATATTTTTAATGAAGCAAAAACAACTATTTACACAATTAGCTAAACTGCAATCAATTACTATACTTGGATCTGATAATTACAAGCACCTTCGGCCAGCTGAGGAGAGAAATAAATAGAGAGGTAAACTTCCCCTTTGTTTTTAAAGAAAGGAAAAATATATTTGCATTCTCTGGGGGGGACAGGACAAAAAAAAACTATGATGTATATACAGAACATTCCTGAAAGCAGTTTCTACTCATGGAAGCAAAAAGGCCTACGGATTTGTCTCGTTGAATATTAAAAAAAAATATATATATATTTTCATAACGTGGAGTTTCAAATATGTAACTTTTCAAGTTTCAAAAACAGTATCATATTAAAATCCAAGCATGGTAGCTAGGCTTGGCCACGTCCTCATTCTTGCTCTCTTCAGGTTCAGGAAAAAGTAACACAGATCCAGCAGAGGGTGTAAGTTAAGTGGGGTGGCAACTGATCATTGCCCCCAGCAGCAAAATTGTCAATGTCAAATTGTCATAGTGACTCTCCTCAGTGACGCTGTCTTTGTGAAGTCTGCGTTTAGTCTTCAGAAGTCCACAACTGGTATGACTCATGTCTCAAATGTCCATCTTCATCTATATTTATCCTTTTATTATATATATATATAAAAAAAAAAACACACACACACTCCAATCATTCAATATCAAAAAATCAAAAAGCCAAGTATCTACATAGGCATGTAGATCAACCAAATGCAACATGTCACTGTTGCACAAAGGATGAAGTCATCAAAAATATATAGCCTCTTACATGTTTATATATTTAACAGCATAGTGTTGCTAAGATGAGGGAAAGCGGTTTCAAAATAAGATTCAAACTTCAAAGCAAACGGTCTTAAAAATACTGATGTGAAATGCTATGTAGCCCCCGCTTCGCCACCGTTTCACTACAGTGGTGCCTTGAGATACGAGTTTAATTTGTTCCGTGGCCATGCTCTTATCTCAAAACACCCATCTCAAAAATAATACTTTAAATGAGCCATCTTTCTCTCTCTCTCTCTCTCTCCCACACTCGCTTGACCCCCACCCTGTGTCTCTCTCAGTGTCATTCTCTTTGTTTAGTTAGCTTTCAAGTAAACTTCAACTGGTAGTGGCAATGTACAGCTTGAAGCCTCTGTTTTAAAGAATATTTACTAAATTTCTATCAGCTAAAATGCTGCTTGTTGTCAAGTTAGTGGAGCCTCCTGCCACACAGCACTCGTTTCTCAAGTTTGGGCTCGCAGGTCAAAGCAAAAACTCAGCCAATCGACGGCTCGTATCTAAAAAAAAAAAACTGGTAAGTCGGGTCACTCGTATCTCGAGGCACTACTATATCTGTATTCTCGCCACATAAATTCATTAGAATTAGGACATTCAATTGCACAGCATAAAAAAAAAAAAGAAAATGGCATGATCGAACGCTCGATCGATAATACAATCTCTCCAATTGAAGATTGTTTTATTGCTTTTTTTCTGTTTCAGCAGAAGGATTTTGTCGATTCAGGCTCATCTGAATCCTCCTCCTAACTAACGTCCCTTCTCCCGGAGGACCTCAATAAAAAATCCCACCAGTTTAACTGTCAGACCTCAGAGACCCTAACTGTTGTCAGATTCGTCGGCCTGGCGCAACCATGTGAAGAAGCCGGTGACCGACTTGAGAGCCACGCCCTTGCCCTGCTGCTCAGCGGGGTCCTTGCACGATTCCCACTTGAAGAAGGCGTCATCTTTGATTACGTCCTCATCGTAAAGAGTGTCAAAGAACATTCGCAGCAGATCTGATAGTGGGACAAGAGAAGAAGAAGAATCACCTTTATTGTCATTACATGAATTAATCACAGCACAGATATTCATGGCAGTTTAAAGCAGCAATCAAATACCTTGATGAACAACGGAGCAAATAATAACCTATGCAAATGTTCCATTAGTTTCTACTCAGTCACTCACTGGCTGGCTGCTCCATGTGCACCATCAGAGCCTGTAAGGCGTAGAGAGCTTGTAACTCCTTCTGCTCATCCTTGAGGAATTTCTGCAGCAACTTGGCCCTGTGATTGATCATCTCCTCATTCACCTTGTAGGGATTCTCACCTGCAAGTCATTTTCAAAAAACCTAAGCCAGCAGGACATTATGGCTCGTATATAGTGTTGATTGCATGCAGCAGTTTAACTGGAAGTCTTTTGAGTCTTTTACACAAAAGGACTTTAAGGACTTTACTGAGCTCAGGAAACAGGAATATATATTATTGTTTTTTTTTTCCAAATCAACCCTTTTTAAATAAGCAACAATAATAATTTTAGGTGGTAAATGTTATTTACTAGAGAGGGAAAGAATATAAAAACAGTTATGTACAGCAATTTAGGCTGTCAGATAACTGGAACAGGTTTAAAAGCAGGACAAAGTGGCCTAAATGACAGTACTCACCCTTTGTCAAAAACTAAAGTACAATACTTTAGCTTGCAGCTAGCCAGCTAATGAGCTAGCTGCAGGATGATTATTGGCACTTCAAACGTACCTCGCGGTGATATGCTTAATTTTGGTGCAGACCTGGGTGCTCCGGGCTGCACATAGACAGGCTTTCCCAGCCTGTAGCACTAGCTTTACCGATCAATTGCGAGGGCTCGTGAGTCGTAGCTACTCGGCTCCCCGCATGTGAAAGCTGGTGAGTCTCTCTGCTGAGACCAAAGTGAGCACTGGCACTACGCCGGAGTACTTTAAGCTAGGGGTGTCCCGATCTGATCTGAAAATCAATATTCATTATTTTTTAGAGATAAGTGCAGCAAATTCAATGTTCTCTCTCAAAATAATGAATATTGGTACACAAACGCTGTTTGTATAGGCAATATAAAAATACTCTTTGGCATATATTCATCAAACTCGCTGAAAAACGAGTCGTCATAACAATATTCGATCATGACTTCTACTTTGTTACTGCAGGTGTATATTTCATTGCGTGTATCACGCTGCCCCTCAGAGGCCAAGACGTGCACAGCAGGAACAACGATTGTCAATAAAACTAAACCCCAAGTTCAAGTGTATTGCCGTGTGGAGAAAGCAAATTATGTTTCCGGTATATACTGACAGTAAAAAGGAAACAAATACAAAAAAAGACTTGAACTTTAATAGTTATTTTGCACTTTAAAAGTATAACTTGTATTATTTATTGAGATTATTTTTCATGGTTTTCCAATTCATTTTTTATTTAATCTATTTAAATGGAGAATATTCTTATGTTTAAATTAGGCAGTGGCTCTGTTGCAATTTAAAAAAATGTTTTGTTCTTGGTTTTATTGAAGTTATTTTTCAGGATTTACTAATATAATTAAATACATAATTTATCTTATTCAATTGTAGTACATTCTTATTTTCAAAGTTACCTTATGTAACCCATTAGTTAATAATAAATGGGTCAGTTTTTCTCATACCTACTGTTGCTGATTATTGTTCTTTGAGTAAAATCAATTCATTAAGCCTTTCTAACATTCCACAGCACAAAATAAGTAAAGTATGTATGATTATTGCTGATATTGGATCGGACTGATATCGGTACTGGCCTGAATTCAAGGCTGCAATATCGGTATTGGATAGGAAGTGATCGGGACATCCCTACTTTAAGCCATGCACTATGGTAGCCATGACTACTGTCTACAGCTGCGCTTCAACTAGTGAGTGTGGATTAAACATGCTGGCTTCATGTGAACACACAAAACGTTTTTTTTTTTTTTTTTTTATATACCCCACACCAACCAATCCGCAGACCATGGTGTGCCGAACCGTGACGAGTAATCTGTACGGATCAAAAATTGCCACTAGTTTACAGGGTATGAACAGCTAATTATCCCAACATGCAAATTTGTTTGGAATATGGGCCGACGCTAGACTACCCGGAAAAATCCCACGCAAGCACAGGAAGAACATGCAAACTCCACACAGGAAGCCAAGATTTGAACACTGGACCTAAGAGCAATGACGCAGACATGCTAACCACTGGGTTACTGTGCTGCTTTAATTTATTCTAATACTGCCTTGTCCAATTTACCACTGCGAAGCATCCTATACATTTAATTTGGTAGGAATATTTTCTGTTCCAGTAAGACTGCCACAATGCACAAAGGTCAATAAATGCATGATAAGATAAGTTATGTGTGGAAGAAATTGACTGAACTGCACAATGCCTTGATAATAACCCCATCAAACACTTTTGGGATGAACTAGAATGGAGATCGTGAACCAGATCCAGATTTGTAACCTCATAAAACATTTGTCTTGATAAGTGGGCAAAAATTCCCTTAGACCCTCCAAGGTTTTGCAGGAAATCTTGTCATAAAAAGTGTAGATTCTGTTATGGCAGCACAATGGAGACCAGCTTGATATTTTCTTAAGTTTTCACTTCCTGTATTTGAAGGCCATGTGTCCCTACATGTTTGTCCAAATAGAGTATATTGCTTTTTTTCCATGTTACAAACCAAGACCCGTCTGTCTCATTGCCATATAATTCAATGTTCAATAATTATTTATAGTTTTGAATGGAGAAGGTGACGAAAGCAACTCACAGATGATTGCTGATTGGCAGACACAGGTCATCAGTACTCTGACAAACATGTTGGAGGTTATCTGCTGCTCATCCAGGTTGGCCTAAAAGACAAACATTGGTATGCTTACATGCTTAACACAAGTGCCATTTCGGCAGCATCAGTAACAAACCACGAAATGAAAACAATGTTAGACCTACCCGAGTAGTCGTCTAATCAAAGACAAGCATGACGACTACAACATTTCTCTCAAACAAATATTTTGCTTTGATGATCTTAGAATGTTAAAATAACAACCCTGGGTGCGAGCCACCTTCGCTAATAAAGAAGAATCTGCTTTTACTATAGATACATTAAAGATATGAAACATGTTGGTTAGTAACATTGCATTGCCGCATTGAGAGGAGCCAGCCTCATCTGGCTCCTCTCAATACGGAGGAGCAGCGGCTCTACTCTGAGATCCTCCCGGATGACCGAGCTTCTCACCCTATCTCTAAGGGAGAGCCCGGACACCCTGCGGAGGAAACTCATTTCGGCCGCTTGTATCCGGGATCGCGTTCTTTCGGTCACGACCCACGGCTCATGACCATAGGTGAGGGTAGGAACGAAGATCGACCGGTAAATTGAGAGCTTCGCCTTTCGGCTTAGCTCCTTCTTTACCACAACGGACCGATACAAAGTCCGCATCACTGCAGACGCTGCACCGATCCGCCTATCGATCTCCCGTTCCATTCTTCCCTCACTCGTGAACAAGACCCCAAGATACTTGAACTCCTCCACTTGGGGCAGGATCTCGTCCCCGACCTGGAGAGGGCATGCCACCCTTTTCCGACTGAGGACCATGGTCTCTGATTTGGAGGTGCTGATTCTCATCCCAGCCACTTCACACTGGGCTGCGAACTGCTCCAGTGAGAGTTGGAGCTCACGGCTTGATGAAGCCAACAGAACCACATCATCAGCAAAAAGCAGAGATGCAATACTGAGGCCACCAAACCGGACCCCCTCTATGCCTTGGCTGCGCCTAGAAATTCTTTCCATAAAAGTTATGAACAGAATCGGCGACAAAGGGCAGCCTTGGCAGAGTCCAACCCTCACCGGGAACGAGTCCGACTTACTGCCGGATATGCGGACCAAACTCTGACTCCTGTCGTACAGGGACTGAACAGCCCGTATCAGGGGGTTCGGCACCCCATACTCCCGAAGCACCCTCCACAGGACTCCCCGAGGGACACGGTCGAACGCCTTCTCCAAGTCCACAAAACACATGAAGACTGGTTGGGCGAACTCCCATGCACCCTTGAGGACCCTGCCGAGGGTGTAGAGCTGGTCCACTGTTCCACGGCCAGGACGAAAACCACACTGCTCCTCCTAAATCTGAGATTTGACTTCCCGACGGACCCTCCTCTCCAGCACCCCTGAATAGAGCTTACCAGGGAGGCTTAGGAGTGGGATCCCCCTGTAGTTGGAGCACACCCTCCGGTCCCCCTTCTTAAAAAGGGGGACCACCACCCCAGTCTGCCAATCCAGAGGCACTGTCCCCGATGTCCACGCGATGTTGCAGAGGCGTGTCAACCAGGACAGCCCCACAACATCCAGAGCCTTTTGGAACTCCGGACGAATCTCATTCACCCCCGGGGCCCTGCCACCGAGGAGCTTTTTAACTACCTCGGTGACCTCAAACCCAGAGATAGGAGAGCCCGTCTCAGAGAACCCACACTCTGCTTCCTCATGGGAAGGCGTGTCGGTGGAATTGAGGAGGTCTTCGAAGTATTCTCCCCACCGACTCACAACGTCCCGAGTCGAGGTCAGCAGCGCCCCATCCCCACTATACACAGTGTTGGTGGTGCACTGCGTCAGTTGGTGGACCAGAATTTCCTCGAAGACGTCCGGAAGTCTTTCTCCATGGCCTCACCGAACTCCTCCCATGCCCAAGTTTTTGCTTCAGCGACCACCAGACCTGCATTCCGCTTGGCCAGCCGGTACCCATCAGCTGCCTCAGGAGTCCCACAGGCCAAAAAGGCCCAATAGGACTCCTTCTTCAGCTTGACGGCATCCCTCACTGTTGATGTCCACCAACGGGTTCGGGGATTGCCGCCACGACAGGCACCGACCACCTTACGGCCACAGCTCCGGTCGGCCGCCTCAGCAATGGAGGCGTGGAACATGGTCCACTCGGACTCGATGTCCCCCGCCTCCCCCGGAACATGAGCAAAGTTCTGTCGGAGGTGGGAGTTGAAACTCCTTCTGACGGGATTCTGCCAGACGTTCCCAGCAGACCCTCACAATACGTTTGGGCCTGCCACGTCGGACCGGCATCTTCCCCCACCATCGGAGCCAACTCACCACCAGGTGGTGATCAGTTGACAGCTCCGCCCCTCTCTTCACCAGAGTCTCCCAAGACATGCGGCCGCAAGTCCGATGACATGACGACAAAGTCGATCATCGAACTGCGACCTAGGGTGTCCTGGTGCCAAGTGCACATGTGGACACCCTTATGCTTGAACATGGTGTTCGTTATGGACAATCCGTGACAAGCACAGAAGTCCAATAACAGAACACCGCTCGGTTTCTGATCGGGGGGGCCGTTCCTCCCAATCACGCCCTTACAGGTCTCACTGTCATTGCCCATGTGAGCATTGAAGTCCCCCAACAGAACAATGGAGTCCCCAGCGGGGGCGCTCTCCAGCACCCCCTCCAAGGACTCCAAAAAGGGTGGGTACTCTGAACTACTGTTTGGTGCATAGGCACAAACAACAGTCAGGACCCATCCCCCTCCCACCCGAAGGCGGAGGGAGGCTACCCTCTCGTCCACCGGGGTGAACCCCAACGTACAGGCGCCGAGCCGGGGGGCAATAAGTATACCCACACCTGCTCGGCGCCTCTCACCGTGGGCAACTCCAGAGTGGAAGAGAGTCCAACCACTCTCGAGAGGACTGGTACCAGAGCCCAAGCTGTGTGTGGAGGAGAGTTCGACTATATCTAGTCGGAACTTCTCGACCTCACACACCAGCTCGGGCTTCTTCCCTGCCAGAGAGGTGACATTCCACGTCCCTAGAGCCAGCTTCTGTAGCCGGGGATTGGATCGCCAAGGTCCCCGCCTTCGGCCACCGCCCAGATCACACTGCACCCGACCCCTATGGCCCCTCCCACAGGTGGTGAGCCCATGGGAAGGGGGACCCACGTTACCCTTTCGGGCTGTGCCCGGCCGGGCCCCATGGGTGCAGGCCCGGCCACCAGGCGCTCGCCTTCGAGCCCCACCACCAGGCCTGCCTCCAGTGGGGGGCCCCGGTGACCCGCGTCCGGGCAAGGGAAAACGAAGTCCATTGTTTGTCGTCATCATTAGGGGTCTTTGCCAGTAAACAACAACAGCCAATTCTGGAACAACAGACTTCCTCAATGGCATTTTAAGTGACAAAAATGGAAACTATTTTTGGATAGATTGTTCAGTCCGACGGTCCGTTTTATCCGATATCCATTATATCGGGGTCCATTTTATAGAGGTTCCACTGTATATTGTATATTGATTTGGGGAGTTAAATAAAGTGCTAGTTACATGGTCAACAATGACAACCAAAGAGTAGAAACACACCTGAGTACCAAACTAGACGATAGGATTTGTCATATAATTTCTCAGTACAAGCAGGGCATGATATCTTTAACATGTATTAAGTGGGGGGGAAAAAAAAAACATGAACTCCAAAAAGAATACGGTTCAAAGGCTGTCATTTCCAGAACCACGAATAAATGGACTTCAAATGTTAATAAAATCCCAATAAAAAAAGAATACAAACCTGAATCCAGTCAATGAGTCTTTTGTTATCAGCCTTGTCCTGGATCAGTCTCTCAAGCTGTCTGGTCAGCTCTGCAGAGCTCATCTTCTTGGTTTTGCTCTTTTCAGAATCTTCAGCCAGTGTGAACACTACATTCTTCAAGAAAATAGAAATGTTTGCCTGGTTTGGCACTAATTCATGAAGTCATTTCAACTGAACAGTAATACATTTCATTTTTAAACTAGGTCTCCATTGCAATAGATACTGTACTTCAAAGAGGCACAACAAAGTAGGTAGAAGATGAGGAGGTAGGTGTTTGTGGTCATGCCTTACCTTTTCCGTCACAAACTTGTTGACGTCTACATCTTCAGGGAGGAAGTCTTTCCACTGGAGTTCTGCCTCCCTCCACATTGTGCCCACCTTGTTATGGCTCTGGATGTGGGATATACACATTTACAATCATCATTTAAAAACACATCTTATCAATAACCGGTCTCTTAAAAGAAAAGGCACAAGAGTGCCATAAGCACCACCTCCTCATGAAATAAAGACACCCACAGTCAAAGTATGGTATTCTCACAATTTTAATACAAGTTTCACAATTGTGAGGCTTTGATTTGACCGAAGAGAACTGTCTCCAGAATCACTTACAAATGTGTGATGTGTGAACAGGAGACGTAAAGTATCTGCGTTTAAAAAAAAAAAAAAAATTAAAAAATAAATATAAATCACCATATTCATGTCCAAAGAATACCCACTTTTTATGTTTTATGTTCCATTCCTATGTTTTTGCTCTATACATAGACCCCCTTAAATTTTTCACTCTTTTGTTACATTGCAGCCATTTGCTAAAATCATTGTTCTTTTTTCCCCTCATTAATGTACACACAGCACCCCATATTGACAGAAAAAAATGGAATTGTTGAAATTTTTGTAGATTTAGTAAAAAAAAAAAAAAAAAAAAAAAACCATAACAAAAAAAAAAAATTAAATATCACACAGACATAAGTATTCAGACCCTTTGCTGAGTATTTATGGTAGTAGAAGCACCCTTTTGAGCTAATACAGCCATGAGTCTTTTTAGGAATGATGCAACAAGTTATTTTACACCTGGATTCGGGGATCATCTGCCATTATTCCTTGCAGATCTTGTCCAGGTCTGTCAGGTCGGATGATGAACGTTGGTGCACAGCCATTTTCAGGTCTCTCCAGAGATGCTCAATTGGGTTTAAGTCAGGGCTCTCTGTGGGCCATTCAAGGACACTCAAGGAGTTGTTCTGAAGCCACTCCTTCGTTATTTTAGCTGTGTGCTTAGTGTCATTGTCTTGTTGGAAGGTCAACCTTCGGCCCAGTCTGAGGTCCTGAGCACTCTGGATAAGGTTTTCATCCAGGATATCCCTGTACTTGGCCGCATTCATCTTTTCTTCGATTGCAACCACTCTCCCTTCCCTGCAGCTGAAAAACACCCCCACAGCATGATGCTGCCACCACAATGCTTCACTGCTGGGACTGTATTGGACAGGTAGGAGCAGTGTCTGGTTTTCTCCTCACATACCGCTCAGCATTAAGGCCAAAAAGTCTTGGTCTCATCAGACCAGAAAATCTTATTTCTCACCATCTTGGAGTCTTGCAGGTGTTTTTTTAGCAAACTCCATGCGGGCTTTCATGTGTCTTGTACTGAGGAGAGGCTTCCGTCTGGTGGAGGGCTGCAGTGATGGTTGACTTTGTAGAACTTTCTCCCGACTGCATCTCTGGAGCTCAGCCACAGTGATCTTTGGGGTTTTCTTTACCTCTGTCACCAAGGCTCTTCTCCCCCGATCGCTCAGTTTGGCCGGACGGCCAGCTCTCAGAAGGGATCTGGTCTTCTGAAACGTCTTCCATTTAAGGATTATGGAGGCCACTGCGCTCTTAGGAACCTTAAGTGCAGCAGAAAGTTTTTTGTAACTTTTGCCAGATCTGTGCCTTGCCACAATTCTGTCTTATATAGACAGGTGTGTGGCGTTCCTAATCAAGTCAAATCAGTATAATCAAACACAGCTGGACTCCAATGAAGGTGTAGAACCATCTCAAGGAGGATCAGAAGAAATGGACAGCACCCGAGTTAAATATATGAGTGTCACAGCAAAGGGTCTGAATACTTATGGCTGTGTGATTTCAGTTTTTCTTTTTTAATAAAGCTGCAAAAATGTCAACAATTCCGTTTTTTTTCTGTCAATATGGGGTGCTTTGTACATTTATGAGGAAAATAATTTATTTAAATGATTTTAATAAATGGCTGCAATATAACAAAGAGTGAAAATTTTAAGGGGGTCTGAATACTTTCCGTACCCACTGTATCTTCATATAACGAATATTCACACACAAAGGCTCTAGGAACACATAGATAATAATAATAATAATAATATGTTATATAATAATAACAATACTCACAGACACATATTCTTCAATCTAATATAGGAAAAACAAGTTATTCTCAAAAAGGTCAATCGCAACTTTCTCTTTCTACTCTTTTTATCGAAAGGCAAGTGTGTATCTCTATGCATGCACCACACTGTCCCTAAGAGGCTGTGCTTTGGCCTCTTAGGGACAGTATGGTGCATGCACGTTGCCCAGCAGTAATGGCATTTATTGTTTTTTATTGCTATTTTTAAAATGTATCATTATTTTACTTTTTATTTTGTGGTTGTTCTTTTAAGTTATATTTACAGTTGAGTTATGGTAACTAAATAAATACTAAGTTTTGAAATCAATGTTTATTAATCATGATTTCAATATCAATCAAAAATAATTGTGTTTATTATTTTTCCATAATCGCCCAGCCCTACCTTAAACCAAACTGTTAATTGACTCGTGAATAACAATATCAAGAAGAAAACAAAAATCAGTTTTGAAAAAACTGTATCCCTCAGGTTCACCGTGTTTGGTGCAATTGAGAGTGACATTAATATCCCAATCTCGACATGATGTGTGAAGTCAAACTTATGAGCTCACCATCTCTTTGCAGAGTAAACTGAGGATACGGACAAGCAGGTCTCCTGCTTTGCCCAGAGGGATCAAAGGCTTTGAAATCTCCCTATAAAATGCAACAGTTAACATTCATATTAGAAATAATTTTCCAATGTGTCTGAACATTCAAGAGGTACAGAAGTCTGACACTAACTTGAAAAGGTGTCCCATGGGGATGCCTCCCTCATGGAGCATGGGAGTGATCAGTTCCGACAGGTAGAGCCAGATGTGCGGGATGTCTATCGCCATTTCTTCAGCTATCTCCAGGATTTCATGAAGCCTATGTAAAATGAAGAGAATGCCCTGACTTAAATAGGGAGTTTACAATTTAATTTGGTCATTGAATACTTTGGTCATATTTGGTAAATCTCTCAGAATGATCTGACAGTTAGATGAGCTAAAATGATTTTTGGAAGAAAAACAAAAACTGCAATCACTGTCCCCATCTTGTACATCTAATTTGACTTTTTAAGTAGTAACTACGCCTGAGGAAAAAGAACCAATCAGAGACAGAAGGCGTGACTGACGTGCCATGCACTCGCAGGCACACACATAGCTGCTGAAACCCCCCCAGCCTCACGCTGACCTAATACCTTGTACCTTGCTGACACTAGGGCTCTATATCCCCATTCAACATGAACGTCTAGCGAATCAGATTTTAATTGTTAGCCTTTGTGCTATTAAAAAATAAACAGATGCATCATGTCATTGAATGAAAAATGCAAAGTGTGTCATGATCTGCGCCCTGAAATTCCTCTGCGGAGCGTGGGTGGCCCACAGTTAGCAATAATTGACGACGTCCCCTAATCTAAACGTTCATGTTAGCGAGAGGCATGGCTTTGGTCAGAGACTGGCAGAGTGGGGGAGCAGACGGTCAGTGAAATGAAACTACATAAACATTCTTAACATAAACATGTTTCTAGCAGTTTTAAAGCTGCAAACTCCCACTTGAAAAGCACACAAAAGGAAGGAACCAGTTTAACACAAAATGTTAGTTTAACATGCATGATAAGAACTTTTGTGGTTTCATACTGACCCTTTATAGTACTGTTCTGTTGGGAGGATGCTTGTCTTAATGAGCTGGTGCAGCAGCCGCCCGAGGTTCTCTCTGGCCTCGGTCCTGCGCTCCAGTGTCGACTCCAGCCCAAATTGTACAAACACAGACAATACCTGAGGGCAGTTTATCTCCTGCACACATTGCAGGGCCTCCTGTGGGGACAGAGAAAAATATCCTTCTGTCAGTGCATGCTGAAACATTTCTCTTTTTATTTCTTTTTATATGACTAAATTGTCCCGCAATTGAATAAACAACAACAAAAAAAGAATCAAAATGTTTAATGCACATGGTTGTCTTGAGAATTTGACTTTACTACTTTACTTTAAAGACATTTATATTTGAGCATATTTCTCCTGAATGCCAGTTACACCATATTCAAATTTAAATGTTAAAGTGCAAGGTAACCTGTCACAACTGCATTGTCCACATCCTAGACCTACAGCTTATCCATAAAGTATGCACAGCGCTTCACTTTTTCCACATTGTTATGCTATAGTCTGTCGATAAAATGGATTCAATTCATTTACGCAAGAATGTCTTTTTTTTTTTTTTTTTTTTTTAAATCATTTTTTCCTTTTCAACCATTCCTTTTGGAGG
This sequence comes from Phycodurus eques, assembly GCF_024500275.1. NCBI lineage: Eukaryota > Metazoa > Chordata > Actinopteri > Syngnathiformes > Syngnathidae > Phycodurus > Phycodurus eques. Next base: position 5,411,833 of record NC_084531.1, read on the forward strand.
CGTGCTTTGGGTCTTTGTCTTGCTGGAGGACCCATGATCTTTGCATCAAACCAGGTTTTCTTACACTGGGGAAGACATTTCGCTCTAAAATTTCGATAATTTTCTGATTTCATGATGCGTGTGATACAGTCAAGGCCTCCAGTACCAGATGGAGCAAAACAGCCCACAGCATTATGAATCCTCCACCATACTTGACTGTTGGCAGTGTGTTTCATTGCGCCATCTCTCAACATGCTGTTTATGTGCATTTCCAAACAGCTCTATTGTTTCATCTGTTCATAAAATGTTATCACTTGCTCTTTTGTAACAAACGTTATTAATAGAAAAATGCTGTTTCATTCTATTCATTTTCTTCAGGAGACAGTCCACATTTAGTAAAACTTCATGGGTGCCAATAATACTGAGCAGGACTGCACATTGTAGCCCGCCTGGAGTTCGCTCAAACGCACCTCTTTGTCTCATTAGACAACGAGAAACTTTTACAAAAACATTTCTGACATATGTATATGTACAAAAACAGAAAGGATGTTCTTATTATTGCCCTGCAATTGGCAGGCAACAAATCCAGGGTGTACCTGCCTCTCGCCCCAAGTCACCTGGGATAGAAAACATCTTCTGCTTTATGGGCAAGTGAAATATACAAATTCAAGTAAAAAAAGGGGTGATTTGTTACCTCGATATTAAGAATATGGAGGTATTCTTCGATGATGGCTTTGGATTTTTTTGTTAGCTCTTCCACAGTCAAGGCCGGCTTGGTAGCAGTTTGGAGAGGTGGAGGAGTTGCAGCTGTTTCCCTCCTCACTGTTTATGTAAACAAAACAAGACCAAAATGTAATGACCCTGCGCAGACCTAAATTCGTACTGGCTCAAACGGTGATAGCGTGAAATGAGTATTAACACAGGAGTTAAAGTCTGGTCAGATAGATACCATTGTCTCGGCTCAGAGCTCTCTCTTTGCTGCCCCGATCCCTGTCATCTGCCATATTTGCAACTTTGCGGACTGGATCTGCTGATCCACGTTGCTCCCTCTCCCGACTCCGCTCCTCCTTTTCCCGACTGAAGCTGCGTGTAGCAGTAACATGTAGGCGATTTCGATCACGGTCATCACGGCGGTCAAATCCACGATCAGCGCGGACAGAATGGTCAAAGCGCTCGCCTCGCTCTCGACTTGAGCTGTTTCTGTACAGGTGAGATTGTTAGCAAACATTATTGGACTAGGTGGATGTGAAAAGCTTAAACCAGTTGTGAAGTGGTTATAATTAGGTTGCAGACCCAGCAATTGTGGGAAAATTAATCATCAATTAATGGCTGTGTGAAATTAAGGAAAAATAACTATTTTCTTGAAAATTAACGGAACATTAAAAAAAACAATTTTAAAAGAATGCAAGAAATTCATGAATACCTTTGCCGCCATGTCATAACATTACCTAAAAGTTGCCAAGATGTGCGCATGATTTCAGTATTGTGGTATTTATATTGATAAAAAAAAAATACAAAAAATAAATCCCAGGTCTGCAAGGACCACTACATTGCAACTTTGTTTTATCCACTATACAACTGTTCCTACCGCTGAGGAACCCGCCTGTCTGACTCTGCTGAAGATCCTGACAAGGCCTGTTGTAGAGGTGAAAACCTGTTTAGAGTGTTGGTAGCTGTACGGCAGCCAGATTCTGGGCCTGGGGAGAGAAATACACTCAAAGATTGTATCTTATCTTATCATAGCTCATAATTAAAGCTACAGGGATATTCAAAAGGTAGACCTACCAGAATCTGTAAGCTTGTTGACACTACCACCGCTGCTGCCCCTACCCCAGCTCAAAGCACCTTTGCCTCCTGGAGCAAGACACTGAGTGTGGATATCAAAAGCAGGTGTCTGAAAAGAAGAGTTTCTTGATTAAAACCAATCTTCAAGCTGAAAATAAGAAAGATGGATCAAAGGTGCTTCAGCATTTAGCTCAATCTTGAAATGACATGCGATTAGATGGCATGACTGGATGTGTACTAAGGGGTTTTTCATTTTCTGAATTCCACCATTTCAATTTTATATTTGTTTTTGTATTATTGAGGCACATTTTATTAGTGATATTGTGGATTTTAAAAAGTGAATGGGAAGATTGCAGTTTGAGTCCTGCTGTGGACAAAAATACATTTCAACTAGTTGTTGAAGAGATGCTAGCTTACATCCTGACTACTGCTCAGTGCCCCAGAGCAAGGCCTTAAAAATACTTTAAAATCAAGCTTTGAATTCAAGTTCATTTGGACTGTTGCATTCCATGATTGTGCTTAATTCATGGTGGAAAGCAAATACTGTATATGCATACAACAGACAAGAACTACCTTTGGGAATTTGAATTTTGCATCATAAGTTCGGTTCTTGGATATGGGAACTGTGTTCCAGCCATCATCTTGTGGGGAAACACCACGACTAGATGCGTGAGGTCCCCCACGAGTCCCTGATCCTGCTCCACCCATCCTGGTTCCCGGACCGCCAAAAGATTCTTTCTTGGAGATGAGGGCATGCTGCACTTTCATCTGCTCTCTGTGCTCCTCCAGCTCAGCTTCTTTGTGGATCTGGTCAATCGTCTTTGGGCCTTGGTCGCGTCGTCTGGACATCCAATTATTCTGAGATGGCACGAGAGAATTAATGTACAATAAATGTTAGGTCACCTAAACAGAGAAGTATAGTCAAAAACAGTTACACACAAAATTTGACAAACTGTAATTTATGTTTACCCGTCGAAGGTCCATCACATCTTGCAACATAAAGCGGATCCTGGAGCTGGTCTTCTTTTCCTTTATTACTTTCTCCATCTGATTGAAATACTGGTCCATGAAATGCTAAAGACCATTCCAAAACATTGGTCAGTGTTTTAGTGTAATTTTGTTTTGTACATTCCCATCTTTGCAAGTTGATGTATTGAACTACAAGTGTAGGCTATACCTTGGCCTTTTCAAAGTCTAGATCCTTTCCAATAGTGGATAATAGTCTGCACAGGCACTCCAGGGACTCCTCATCATGGTTTTTTAGTAGCTTTACAATGCAGTCATGCATGATGACTTCTGTGAGCATCTTAAGTTTGAATAGTTCACCGATGAATTTAATATTACCAAGTGAGCGCCTCCTAGCCTTGTTTTTAGACACTTCAAGATCCTCAATTAACCTTTGCTTCTCCTCATCCTGTTATGGGGAAAAAGTAGTTTAGTTGATGAAGATGTATTAATTAAAACAAGAAGGTTAGTTTATAGTGTACAGAATTACAATAAAAAATACACAAAAATACTTGGTATTATACCCCTTCAGCAGCCTCCAGCTCTCTCTGCTTCTTCTCAAAGATCTCATTGTCATTTTTATCCTTCTCAAACTCATTCTGGCATCGATTCAGTAGCAGCTTCCGGAAATTCACAGTGTCTCCTGGCTTATTTGTAGCTTGGACTTTTAGCTAAAAGGTTCAAAGATTTTATAGCCATTTATTGTAAAAATCATCCAGCATTAAATTGTCTACATAGGGAGCAAACATTAGTAAGCTATTGATACATACCCCCATAACGCAGCGGCACATGTTGGCATAGGCCACGGAAAAGTCTGGCTCAGAGATGGCCTTTTCAAAGGTGAGGTCTATGACACCTTTTAACCTCTCCTCCGTGTCAATAGTAAGTTCTGAAACTTGTTTCATTAGCTGTTGGAACTTTTGAGGGGTTAGTTTGTTGAGGATACTGCGGACCTTTTTAAACAATTCCTGTGTCTTGAGTTGATCTGGATCATTCTCCACAGCCTTTTCTCCTGCAAAACCATACACTGCTTTTTTCACTGAAGGCTTCCATGCTTTCTCTGCCTTGTTCAGCTTCACATCCTCATTGAGTGACATGCTGGTAATGATTTTCCTTGGTTCTTTCCTTTGCATCTGCTGAGAACGACGTGGGCCGCCTATGCCTACTCCCATAGCAGGAGGCTAAGAAAAGATGGGACAGAGGGAAAATTAGAAGACAAAATAACAGAGGACAACTACCGTATTTTCCGGAGTAAAAGTCGCTCCGGAGTAAAAGTCGCACTAGCCAAAAATGCATAATAAAGAAGGAAAAAAACATAAGTCACATTGGAGTATAAGTCGCATTTTTTGGGGGGAAATTTATTTGATAAAATCCAACACCAAGAACAGACATTTCATCTTGAAAGGCAATTTAAAATAAAAGGCTGAATAGGTGTACGGTATCCTAATGTAACATATTCAGCTAACGTTTCATGACGCATAAACAACGAACTGAGAATGTGCCTGGTATGTTAACGTAACAACAGTTATTCAGATAACTAAAGCATAAAGAACAGTGTCACTCCAAATCACTAAATCCAATGAAATCTTCATCCTCTGTGTCACTTCTAAACAATTCCGCCAACTCCGGAGGTAGACGACGCACCGCTTCCTCTTCTACGTCACTTTTGTCAGACTCATTGTCAGTTGCAGGTACAGATACACAGGCCTAGAGCGCCCTCTTGCGGTTGTCAGTGTGAAAATAACGTGAAATTATATAATAATGTGTTATTAATTTCACATATAAATCGCTCCGCAGTATAAGTCGCACCTCCGGCCAAATGAAAAAAACTGCAACTTAATAGTCCGAAAAATACAGAAAATTGCTGGTCCGTGACCTTCAAAAGTAAAAAATAAAAATAAAAATAAATTACTTACTGGTCCTCTACTTCCTCCTCCCATACCTGGCCTGCCAAGGTTGGCAAAGGAAGGTGTGAAGTCAGGACCACAGTTCATTCCAGGAAGCCGACTGGGGTCAAGTTGGCGAAGAGGAGTCTTGTTGGCCTAAACAGTGTGAAAAAAACAAAAAAAAAAAATGTAAAAAAAAAAAAAAATCTAAAAATGTGCGGATCATAAATAGCGTACTCACAAAGATTTTGCACTGGCATTTTTTTTTCTGTTTTCAGTTACAAGCCTCTAATACGTGATACTGTATAGGCCCCGTTCTTTATTTATTCTTTGTCTTTACCACTTAACTTTATAACGGGTCAATCTCAATTAAAAATGCCACTCACAGGAAATTTAGTCTTCACTTAACCTAACATGCATGTACTTGTAGATGAACACCAAAAGAACCAACACTAGCACAGTTAAAACAGGAAAAACTTTTAAAAAATAAAATTAAATTAAATTTAAAAAAAAAAGATTTGATCCCTCACCCCATTTGCTTCCTGTCGGAGACAGTAATACTCCCCATTCTTCCGCCAATGGTTCTCACAATTAGAGAAGTGATAACTGTTACATAAAAACTGGTGAATCCTGGCTAACATATTTCACGTGTTTTCTTATGCACATACCATGGGCTCCAATCTGTTAAGCAGTTCTTTTAGTTATACTGGTGGATATAAAAAGGCTACACACTATTGTTCAAATGCCAGGTTTTTGTGATTTAAAAAAAAATTTAATTAAAAAAAAAATAAAAATTTCATAACTTTTCCCAGCATTAACGTGACCTATAATTTAAGACTTAATTGAACAAAATATATATTTTAAAGGGGTAAGTAAAAATAAACAGATAATATGGCTGCACAAGAAAACACACCCTTCTTATAACTGGGGATGTGGCTTTGCTCAAAATTCTCCATTCAACGTCAAACCCGTGTTAAATGGGAGTCAGCACACCCCTACCACCACTTAAAGTGTTCATGATTAACCCCAAATAAAGTTCAGATGTTCTAGTAGTATTTTCCTGACATGTTTGCAGTCACATGTTATAGCACTAGCCATGGTCCTCAGATAGCTTCCACAGCATCAGAGGGATTTCATTGTTCAAAGGCATCAGTCAGGAAAAGGGTGCAAAAGAATTTCCAAGACAACAACTCAGTCTGTGAGGACATGGGCTTGGGAGTTGGATGACACGGGTTCAAGTCTGACTACAGACAAAAAAAATATAAAAATGTCAACTAGCTGTCGGAGAGATGGTAGTCTATTTGCTGCCTACTGTCGAGGTGCCCTTTAGCAAGGTATCATCCCCACGCTCCCAACACAAGTGGTGCGGCGCTCTTTGCCCACTTCTTTCACTCAATCTCTCCTTGCATGTCTGCATGAGTGCGATCTGGTTCCGTTTGTGGTGTGCAAAACAAAAGTATACATCAAAGTGAGTTGAATTTCCTCTGGAGGGACACAAATAAGTACAATAAATTTAAATAAAAAATGTAATACATCATGGAACACAGTGAAGACAATCACTAACAAGTGAAGAAAATACAGCACAACAGCGACATTACCAAAAACGGGACCTCCCCCCAAAATGAATAAAACAATAAGGAAAACTAGTCTGGGAGGGTGCTAAGAGGCCAACAGCAACACTGAAGGAGCTGTAATAATTTCTGGCAAGTACTGGCTATTTAGTACACGTAACAACAATCTCCCATCTTCTTCATATGTCAGGGCTGTGGGGTAGGGTGGCAAGACAGAAGTCTTATCTTACAAAGAAAAACATCCAAGCCCAGCAACATTTTGCAAAAACAAATCCACTAAATGTGTAAAAATGTGTCATGGTCCTATGAAACCAAGGTTGAACTTTTTGGCCATAATTCCAAGTTATGTTTGGCGCAAACGCAACAATGCTCATCACCAAAAGAACACCATATTAACAGTGAAGCATTGTGGTGGCAGCATCATGCTTTTGGGCTGTTTTCTAGAGCAAGAAGTGGGGCCTTACTCAAGGTGGAGGGAATTAGAAACAGTTCCCTTGAATATCTGTGGGGTAAACAATCTACCAACTCCACCATTGTGCTTCACATCTCATGACAAATTATGTACAGTATCTGCATGACAAATACAGTTCAAAACTCATATTCAAAGGGTGAAAAAGGAAGGCGAATATTTTTCAAATAATGAGGAAATATCTATTGCAAGAATGGTGTTTCATACTTCTATGGTAAGACCCATTCTGAAGTTTTATTTAAAGACACATGATCACCTCTTTAAAAAAAACTATCAGTACAAAGGTAGTAATGTGTAAGATTTTTGGTATGTTATTAGAGTCAGTGGGTATACCTTGTCGAGGACGACATCATTAATAGCAGGAAGACCCTCAGGCTTATTCATGCTGGCTGAGATAAATTGGAATCCCAGAAGAAAACCCCGGTCATACTTTTTCTTCTCCTCTGGATTGATTGGTTTCCATTGTTCTGAAAATAAAATACTTAATTGCATCCCTTTGCTGGAATTTTAAAAACATTTCATTTCAAATACAGTAAATTCTATTTTAAATAAACATCTTCAGACACTTAAGTTTAAGGATAACTTATGTTGTTATGTGTCATCCACCTAAGCACAAAATGAAACTGCAACCTTTTATTTAAAATTTCTTTAGTGAGGATAAGCAGTATAAAAAAAAATGGATGGATCGTGGTTTTGAGGCAGTTGACCGTTTATTATAATACTGCTAAACGTGGCACACAAGTGTGCTGTGAGAGCAGATCAAGGGTGTCGTGTAACTGATCCAATTTCACCTAATTTGCCTGAAAATTATTCTCAATTACAAATATGTTTTTGTTCATCTCTCCATGCCAGCGACATACAGTGACAGGCAGAACAATTAAAATGCTCTCCTATTAAATGCCAGAATGTAAATAAATCTGTGTATCCACCCGTTGCTATTGTAACAAATGTAAAATAGGTGCATTAGCTCAAGAAATGTTGGGAAACATAATTACACTATCATTAATTTCGGCCACCTAGGAACAATAGCTATACTGTAACAATACAACCATCCTTCCAGGAGCGAAGTACCTCTACATTATGAGTGAACACTTGCACACCTCCTCCAATTTAAATTGTGCTTTGAAATGACCTCTGCTTTCTATTAGTGTGCTAAAATTAAAATCACCACTTTTCCACTAAATTCATTTCAACCAATGGTTATATATACTATATCACACATCTTTATTTTTAGGAAAAATAAAAAAAAATTGTTTAAAATGTGCACGTAAGAGAGAGAGTTATTTGTCAAAACTGGACTGTCAGTAAAAGCCAGTGACTGGTGACTGGTGACTGGTATAATGGACCCACCCTCTTTATACCGATATTCCTTGTCAGTTGTGGTCTGCTCGGAAGGGTTTGGCTGAATGTTCTCAGCATCCAGCTTGTCTTCCTTGTCCTCCCAGGTTAAGTCTGTGTCCTCTAGTGCAGGAGACGGAGGAGGAAGTTGCGCTTCAGATGATGTTGCCGAGACAACTTTAGGTTCTGGTGGTACAACTACTTTTTCCTGAAACAGTGGGGGACAAACGTGAATGGTTCCACATTACAACATTACGTACCACTGAATTTCTTTGTATATTATGAGCAGGGACTTTAATTACACATCCTGGTTGTAACAGTTGAAGGATTGAAATCACATACACACACCTCTTTAAATGCATCCAGTAGATCTCCCACTGCCTCCTTTTTGTTCAAATCCTTCATTTTCCTCTTTTTCTTTGGCACAGATACAGCAGCTACAGAAAAACGGATAAAAGTCATTAAATAATAAAAAATACTGAGCACAGTTTTTGCCAAAATTTGCTGTAACACTGACAAAATATAATCATTTACAAAGTGAGAAAACTAGAGCTATAACTTGGAAATGTAATGCACATTATAAATAAGTGGTAAGTAACACACCTTGCATCGAAGTTTCCACAAGGGTATTGGGGACTATCTGGGGAGGACTTGTCACCGTTTCTAGGTCATGGTCATCTTTTGAGCCTGTCACCAGTAAAGATGTCATTGCTGCTGTGGCATTGGATTGAGGCATCGGGGAAACAGGAGGACCTGTTCCTTCAATCTCAGCCTGCGAGGATGCTGCCTGGGCAATTGTTTCAGCAGGAACCTTTGGACTGATGGCAGAAATGGACTCGGCAACAGGTACCGTGGTTGATTCAATAACTGATGGAGGCACTGCCTGAGTGACGGCTTTGGAGGATTTAAGGAGAGGCTGCCGACAAATGTCAGGCTCTGCAATGGGGCTGTCTTCACACTCTTCTGCGCTCGTAACAAGGGCCTCTGGATCTTGGGGGGATGGAAGTGGTAAACCATTAGAAAGGCAGAGCTCCTCAGGCTGAGCAATGGGAGACTCGAGAACAGACTCCTGGCGACTAGATGGGAACATGAGCGAGGGACTTTCTGACACAACCTCAACCACACCATTTGTGGAGGAGGAGAGTGTAAGAGAATTTTCCATAAAAGAAGCATCCTTTGATTGTACCTCCTCCTCTCTAATCACCACATCTACCGCATCACGATTTGTGGCTGTGCTTTCTGGGTTTTCCTGAAGTGCAGATGAAGGCATAGGATCAGGAAGGGGTGCAGGGTAGGCAGGCACCTCAGGTGCACATTGGGGCTCTGGGGGTAGTTCTCTGGGAGGTTTGGTGGTGTACATTATGTTTGTAATGGGAACAATTGGCGCAGGGGGAGAAATAGAAATGGTGCTCACAGGGGTTTCAAGTGCTTCTGATATTAGAGATAGTATTGTTGGCTTATTGTTCATGTCAGAGGAGGTAGCCTCTGCAGGGGTCGGGTCATCCTTAACAATATCAGGCGGCTGTGACAGAGGAGGCAGCAAAGGTTTTTCTCTATCATCTGGAATGTTAAAAAAAAAAATAAATGCAAGACCATGTTTTCATTTTATGTACAATAGGGTAAATTTTAGGCGCTGGTGATCTTGGACATTCAGACATCCCCCACCTACCAAAACTTAAAATTTATTCTGGTTTGGTTTTATTTATATTTTTTTGTATAATTTGAGTTCTTGACAAACTGAAAGGTTAACATCATCTTTTTGAAGGTTTGACAATACTGATAATTCCAACCACTGTCACTTTCCAAAGAATGATACTGCAGTCAGTCACTACACTTCACTATAGTTATGATGATTTGCAGTACTGTTAAAGTTCAACCTTGGTGTCAAACCACAACACATTTTCATTATGTGTTTGAAAACTTAGGTTAAATTGCCTCTGCAGATCTGCGTGCAAAAATACTGTTGCATTACAGGACTAGTGTCTCTCATTTTTTGGAACCGTATTTACATGTATTTTTAAGTTGCTCATATCAGACATCTACACACACACACACACACACACATCATACCAAATCGCACACATGCAGGCATGCAAGTAGCGAAAGTGGGGTGCAAGCAGTGCTGCACCTCTTGACCTTTGAGGTGGGCTTGTTGCTTTGTTCAAGAGCACCTCGACAGTAACCAGGAAGCAGACTAGCATCTCTACAAACACTAGTTGCCATTTTTACATTTTGTCTGTAGCAGGACTTGAAGTGACCCTCTATTCCAAAGCACAAGTCCTTACAGATGAGTTACTGCCATTATTTGTTTGCATCTAATTCTTTGACTTAATCAATGTATTTTGAAGTTACCAATATCCACTCAATGGTTTTTACCGAACAGCTGAAAAAATAAGAATTGTATTATTGAAGAAAAATGTTTGTACACATTATGGCCTGGCTCAGAAGTTTTATTTTGAATCAAAATTATTATTTTTTGGATGTGGTGGGTGTGTCTGCTAAGTACGTTGAAAACACACCCCACTCAGTTTTCCGCTCTCAATCAAATAGGATCGTACATGATGTGCTCAAATGTCTTTAGTTCGCTGTAAACTGAATAACCTGTGTTACTGTGTTTAATAAAAAGTTAACGTTCCCTGAAGTTTCTGTTATGTGCACCCACACAAAACAACTATTAGATGACCCCATCGCAAGTCTAGCGAGCTCGCAAACCAGCAGTGGAGCCGTCCAGCTCGCCATCACCTCACTCCATGCCCCCCCTCGCTTGGCATAACACTTCAGGGAAGATACTCTTTTTCGGGTTGTAGGCATAGCTTGATGGCTAACTGCACGCTGTAGTGGTAGAAATGTACCAAATTATTAATACTAAATAACTCCCAATTGCGGTGAATAGCCGCTGATGAAATGAGGCTCAGTATTTATAATAGTGCGAGAGGGCCAACTCATGCCAGAAAGCCCAAGTGCATACTTCGGCTTGGTTTTAGCCATGCCCAAAAAATACAGAAAACTGAAATTGTGAAAAAGAGTTTACTTAATGCTGTTTTCAGTCTTTGCATGTTTTTATCACTTCAAACATATTTAATTCAGTTAGAAACAAAACACAGAACATACTTTACAGGGTCTCTAATGTTGCTGTAAACGTTTTGGTACCCGCCATGACCAATTTTCCATTAAGCCTGGATTGTCAGTTTTAGAGGGATTGACAGTTTGTGGTAATGTCACGATTGTGAAAATGATCTTGACTGTGGACCATGGCATATTAAATCACTTGATGCTTCTTATGCTCTTAATGGACTATGATTTCTGCTGTGAGATACAGTTCAGTAAATCATAGTAAATCCTGCTAGATCATCTGAACTAAATTCGGGGGTTATTTTGAGTCTGATGTCGTTTCATGACACTCTCCTGAAAAGGTCTCTCTTCAGGTAGTAGCCAGTTTTCTTTAAAGTCTTTATATGCTTTTTAGTTTTGTATAGTACAAATTAGGATTTCAGCAGGGGTGCTAAATCAGTGCAATTTGAGGAGATTATTTGGATTTCAATCCTCCAGGGATTATAATACACCAAAGTGTCTTCATATGGAACTCACCTGCTCTAACCTGTAATGGAGCAATAGCAGCTGGGGTGCTCTCACCATTGGCTTGGACCACTCCTGTATCTGAGCCAGATATGTCAGTCTGTAAAAATATAGAAGTCACAATTTTGATGAATGTAAAGAATCTAAAGTAATCCAAACCATATCCCATACCTTAATCATCCTGGAGATGATTAAGGTATCATCCTGGAGATGATTAATGATTAAGGTATTAATGATTAAGGTATTAAGGTATGTATGTCTATTTAGAAAAAAATATGATGAGCTTTGAATAAAAGGCTAATTAATAAAATCAACTTTAAAAATAAAAAATAGTGAAGTCAAACTAAATCAACAAATTTACCTGTGGTGGGGTTGGGGTAGAGCCACTATGGCCCCCTGACATAATCTCCTCTGTGATGTCCCGACCACCTTGGTTTGGGTCTCTTATTCTGATCTATGGGAGTTATGGAGAGTCAACAGGAAGAAGTAAGGACATTTACATATGTTGTATACTTGAGTGGGGTTGTCAAGAAGAGTATAATAGATATTAGCCATATATACAATATTTTAGGGGTAGTACAATCGTAATTGAGACAAGAATCACTCATCATGCATGGCTATAAATGAACTTTTCCTGCCGAGAAGCGTATCCTATGACTCTTGCTTTTATCACTCTTGTAATGTTACAAATTCTAATTGCAGGACACCAAACCAACCACCATACAAATTCCTATCACTTTTAAGTGAAATATCAAACAAAAGTCCTTTGTAGCCTTGGGTGGCTGTGAAAATGTTTGTCGTTCAGGAAGAAGAGATGCAATCTGACTTGAAAATAGTTTTGCATGGAAACACTCTTGCTCTGCTGCTAGGAAGAGGAAAAACATGGAAGTTTAATCACTCTCACATTAAGTGCCACACGCACAGTAGTGAAACACTCCCTCTCTCTCACTCACACACTACATGCTTTTTCTAGCAAGTCAGCGCTGCCATGAAACTGGTATGAGGCCAGAATGGTACGAAATAAAGTGACACACAGTCATGGGACTAAAATGTCAAACTGAATCTTAAGCTAAAATAGGCACAACAAAGACTCTTCCCTCTCAATGTTTTACTCAAAAAAACAAAATGGTTGTTGACCATTACTAACCTTTGCCAGGCCCCGTCCATTGGTAGCTATTCCCAACAGAGTATTCTCAACCTGGAGTGGAGTGACCGCTTCAGGCAGTTGCAGGCGTGACATTAAACACCATAAAGCAGACGCGTGGTGGAACGTTTTAGCTAATCTTAACTGTCCCAGGCTGAGTACAGAACAGAGGTGGGCTGGGCTCTGTTGCAAGCTAGACTAGCTAGCAACTTCACTCCCTCTCTCCTTCACTCATTTGATGAACAGAACAGGGAGGAGAAAAAAGGATGGCCACTGGCCTTCTAAAGCTATGGCATTGGAATGTGCAACTCCCGCCCACAGGACTAACACAGTTAAAGGGGCCCACGAGGGAAGTAGGGGAGACAGCAGTATAAGGAATATGAACATTTAAAGGGAGGGAAGGTTAAAATCAAATGAGATCGTATTAGCAAAATAAACTTCTTTGCTCATTCTTCCACACTCTTGAGTCAACATGCTGCAAATTTGCTAGAGAACAGAGGAAACCAGCAGAAGAGGAAGCGGGAGTGCCACAGAACTCAGTAGGGGAGAGGGATAGTTGGCCACGTGGAACTGAGCAATGTGCTGACATGTCCCACAGCCCCTCCCCCTCTAGTTTTTCCACTTTGACATGAAGTGAGCGTAAGAGAGATGAACACTAGGTTAAGAAAACAATTAAAAAGCTAATGATTTTACTTGCAATCAGTGCACCTGACAACAAAATGGGGCAAGGGTTGTCATAAATCAAAAATACACTGTACAACACACACACTATTTACATTTAACGCAAAAATAATTTTGGTTCTTTGCACACACACACACTTGTAAATATTTTTACATCTCTTAAAGTGTCCATGGCACAGAATTTAAATCACCACACACTTTAAGACTGCAATGCACATAACCCTATGGCTGAAAGACAGTCACACACTCAAGCAAATGTGTGACGTTATTTCCCAAATGCCCCTTTCCCATGGTTGTCCCTTGAAAAAGTCAAAGTCCAATCACTGATAAGCAGCCAAAAGGAACCCAGTAAAAGTACCAAGGGAAAAGAACGAAGCTTAACGCAGATAATCAGGTACGACAGGCTGTCTGTAAAACTGATTCATCCAACATAGGTTAGGCATTTCAAAAATAGTTTTATTTTTATTTTGACCTAAACAAATCTAATATTTTCAAAACCTTTACTAAAAGAAAAATACACCACAGACTAGTCTTTTAAAACATTTATAAATGTTTTTTTTTTGTCACTGATAACTGCAACGTGTGACTTAAATTTGACCAGCGCTGACGAGACAAAAAAAAATGCATTTACATAAGATTAGGGTGTAGTAGTGTCGAGCAGCCATCTTCAGAGGAAAGTAAAACCTAGCGACTCTAGAAATGGGACACTTGCGGCATAATTTTACAGCAACACATTATAAAGGTTCACCACTATTTCAATGGCATATATAGATCCCGATGTCCGCCAAAAGCAGATTTAGAACATATGAGAGCTTGCATGATTCAACTGAAAAAAAGTTATCCCGTAGGCCTTTCACAATAAGAAATTCATGGTAATGAAAACCTTTCAAGAAAAATATTAATTCCTTAGTTCTGTCGGTCAGATTATAACAATGACGAAATAGAGAAAAATCTACAGTCACTTTATTGCTAACATTGGCAATGATCAATTGAATAGAAATGTCATTTTTATCCTAATATTGCCAGTTTTTTGCTGGGACATGTGGCACAAAAGACTAAGAAAGTTGAGGAAAGTTCATCAAACACCTGTTTGGAACACCACACAGGTGAACAGGCTAATTGGGAACAGGGGGTGCCATGATTGGGTATAAAATGAGCTTCCCTGAATTGCTCAGTCATTCACAAGCAAAGATGGGGCAAGGTTCACCTCTTTCTCAAGTGCGTGAGAAAATAGTCAAACAGTTTAATGACAATGTTCCTCAACATACAATTTCAAGGAATTTAAGGATTTCATCATCTACGGTCCATAATATCATCAAAAAGTTCAGAGAATCTGGAGAAATTTCTGCATGTAAGCGGCAAGGCCGAAAACCAACATTGAATGCCCGTGACCTTCGATCCTTCAGGTGGAACTGCATCAAAAACCGGCATCAGTGTGTAAAGGATATCACCACATGGGCACAGGAACACTTCAGAAAACCAATGTCAGTAAATACAGTTCGGCGCTACATCCGTAAATGCAACTTGAAACTCTACTATGCAAAGTGAAAGCCATTTATCAAAAACACCCAGAAACGCCGCCGGCTTCTCTGGGCCCGAGCTCATCTACGATGGACTGATGCAAAGTGGAAAAGTGTTCTGTGGTCTGATGAGTCCACATTTCAAATTGTTTTTGGAAATTGTGGAAGTCGTGTCCTCCAGGCCAAAGAGGAAAAGAACCATCCGGACTGTTATGGACGCAAAGTTCAAAAGCCAGCATCTGTGATGTACGGGGCTGTGTTCGTGCCAATGGCATGGGTAACTTACACACCTGTGAAGGCACCATTAATGCTGAAAGGTACATACAGGTTTTGGAGAAACATATGCTGCCATCCAAGCAACGTCTTTTTCATGGACGCCCCTGCTTATTTCAGCAAGACAATGCCAAACCACATTCTGCACGTGTTACAACAGTGTGTCTTCGTAGTAAAAGAGTGCGGGTATTAGACTGGCCTGCCTGCAGTCCAGACCCGTCTCCCATTGAAAATGAGCCGCGCATTATGAAGCATAAAATACGACAACGGGGACCCCGGCCTGTTGAACAGCTGAAGCTGTACATCAAGCAAGAATGGGAAAGAATTCCATCTACAAAGCTTCAACAATTAGTGTCCTCAGTTCCCAAACGTTTATTGAATGTTAAAAGAAAAAGTGATGTAACACAGTGATAAACATGACCCTGTCCCAGCTTTTTTGGAAGGTGTTGCAGTCATAAAATTCCAAGTTAATGATTATTTGCTAAAAACAATACAGTTTATCAGTTTGGACATTAAATATCTTGCCTTTGAAGTGTATTCAATTAAATATAGGTTGAACATGATTTGCAAATCATTGTATTCTGTTTTTATTTATGTTTAACACAACGTCCCAACTTCATTGGCATTGGGATTGTACATGGGCAGATCTGTAGATGAGATCGATCAATATCACCAGTAGAAAAAAGAAATTCTTTGCGAGTTCATTTTCTGAACCAAATAAAAAAACAAAAGCTGCTGACTATTTAGGGAAGACATTTCACAGTTAAATATTTACTTCATTTTTTAAAATCTTGTTTTATTGCATTGCACAGCATTTTGTGAATACAGTGGAACCTCGATAAAATGGACCCCGATATAACAGATATTGGGTAAAACCAACCGTTGGGACTGAACAATGTGTCCCAAAATAGTTTTCATCTGTCACTTAAAATGCCATAGACAAAGTGTGTTAGTTCCAGAATTGGCCGCTGTTGTTTGCTGGAGCTGTGGCGCAATGCAGGCAGACAATGAGAGTGACGTATTTCCAGGTCACAGCTATAAACTAATTACTAGATCTTCCCGTGCCTACGTGCCAGCCATGTCGAATGTGGGGCATTGACCTGGCGGCCATATGACAATGGTATATCTATTGTCTATTGTACATAGAGCAGAGAGAGAATGCCATGGCTGCAGCGTTAACTCTGAAGACTTCAAAAGTCTTTGGAGTCTGGAACATGCCATTTTTGGTACGGTAACAGTTTTTTGTCAAGCCATTCAACGCTGGTAAAAGATTTGGAACTAGGAAGCACACAGTTCCTCCCAGCTCATGAAAGTGACTCGCCTATGATGAGTACTGTACGTCAACAATGCCATCATGACCAAACACACCGGCGTGGTAAGTTTGAATAAAATGTGAAACTGTCAAACATTTTCAAGCTTTTTTTATATTTATTAACAATAACTATGTACTGTAATGGCCGTTTTTAGGCTGTTTTTGTACTGTACAGTAATAAGGGTGCATAAAGCCTCAAAAAAAGAAAAGTGCTTCAATTTAACAGACAATCGGCTATATCGGACGAGGCCCACCCACCCCTATTAATCCGTTCTATCGAGGTTCCAATGTTCATGGGTAAGCCACATTGTAGTGATGATTCCGATGCAACTTGCACTATTGTTGTCTGTTAAGACTTGCCCTGAGGTTTCTAGTTCAAATCCACTTGTCATCCAAAGATATAGAGACAAGGACTGGTTACAGTAAAAGTACCGGAACTCTTCCCAACTACTGCTGTAGTGTCTGTGAGTAAGGCACCAAATATTTCAAACCTGTTAGCATTGTGATGATAAAATACCAAGTTTAAGTGAATACCCAAAAAGGGGTCCATTTTTTAACAAAATATTTGAAATTGGTAGGACCTTACAAAACTGATTCTGTTAAAGTGTTCCTCATTACTAGAGGATTCATCCATCCATTTTCCGTACCGGTTATCCTTACTTTGGTCACGGGCGTGCTGGCGCTTCTCTCAGCTGACTCTGGGTGAGAGGCAGGGTACACCCTGAACTGGTCGCCAGCCAATCACAGGGCACACATAGACAAACAACTATTCGCACTCACATTCATACCAATGGACAATTGACACTGACCTGTTTACGTTCCCGTTTGGTGTGGACATGTTGGGGAGGCTGTGGTTGTGGTTGCTGCTGTTGAGGGGCAGGGTTCATGATAACAGGTGTTTGCTGCACTGGGGGTGGGAACTGAGGCTGGGCTGGATAGTAGGCTCCGGCTGTGGATCAGACAGAACAGTATTAATCAAAACATGCAAGCTTAATCCTACAATCGTGAAATGACACTAACATAAGCCTGACATTGAGGCACAAAAGAAGTACACAGAAACAGAGTCTACAGTATGCAGACAAAATCATTTATGTGAGGTGCAAAAACATTTTTGGGGAAGAGGACATTTGATCCTAATGATTAACAATACAACAGCGAAAGTTTATTATCCATTATTATTCACTTATCCACTGTAGATATATAATGCCATTACAGTGGAAAAGACAGCACTTTTTTTTTTTTTTTTAACTTAAGGTCTAAAGGCCCTTCATTGGCAGCCATGGTGAGTGTAACATTGCACTTTAGCTACAGAAATTCATCTGGAAATTACAAAAATAAAAAAATAAAAAAAAAATAACTTAATTTGGTGAAAACATTTGAATTTCACTTCAAGGATCCAACCGCAAGAGCTGGACGAATTGGCTGGGGAGAGGGAAGTCTGGTCTTCCCTGCTTGAGCTGCTGCCCCTGCGACCCGACCACGGATACGCGTTAGAAGATGGATTGGACAGGGGGAAATTTGGACTTTCCTATGCTGGCAATAAATATGTCAACAGAGGATCAAAAAATCTTAAAATTTCCAACTGGAAAAAAAACAATAGGAAGACAAAAGGGCAATTCCAGAATGCTGAGCAAAAAAACGACAATGGCCCATTTGTGCAGTGATTAATTTAAATCCACCTAGACTATTTTGAAAACACTTTTTCTGAGATCTCAGCAGGTAAAAAAAAAAAAAAATTCTCATATCATAACACCAGCAATAAACAGGCCCGCATCCCACATTTGTCATGGGAAATCCTCAAAATGATCAAAATCTGATACCATGCTCAGCACACAGATGCTTAGTAGGGGTTTGTCAAAGTACAAACCCGAGAAAAAAATTCCCACTGCCTGCTTCAAACCACAAAGGCCAACTTCTTGTTCAATTTCAGTCATGTGTTAATGAGACTTGTTTTGGCATCCTATTATGATAGACATGTCCAACCAATTTCATGTAGATCAATGAAACTGGTGTTGAGGGCTGTACTTTTAAACTTCCCAGAGCGCGCTATTGAATGCATTTTGTGAAGTTGTATTGGGAATCCATAAAATAGATGCATTTCCACCAGGATACACGCAGGCACAAAAATTGCTGAGTTTTGGAGAAGGTTGAGGCCCCCAAAAAGGAGGTACTTTCATTGCAAAAATATGTACAGCACTGATTAGTATGATCAGTGTTACTGGACTACTAAATTCTTAATATTGCCTAATGACTAACGTATTTTGTATATGTGTTTATGTCTGAAATGTATATTTAGTTTGGACACAAATTCCTTGTGTGTTTTAACATACTTGGCCAATAAAGATGATTCTGATTTTAAGTTGGGCTTTGCACCACCTGGTGCTCAGGTCGTAATAAACTGTATAGCCCAGCATATGAAAGTTAAGCGAACCAGTCCCAAATGTGCCATTTGCTGCTTTGGCTTTCACCAGAGAAACATAGTACACATCTTATTATAAACAACACATGCAATGATATGAAAGGTCTGCACACCCCTGTTCAAATACAAGGTTTTTGTGACAACAAAAAAAGACCAAGATAAATCATTTGTAAGTGCTCTGTCCTGGGTTGTTTAACACATCTAGATGTAAATACCATAAAATAAAAGCTGGAATTCTGAACTTTGGTCTCATATTCATCTTTTAAACTGAAACCCAAATGTCTTCAGTATACAAGAAAAACAAAGGTATTGACCTTGCTGTTCCAATAACTTTGGAAGGGACTGTACCATGGAACACAATAAAGACAGTCCTCATCAAGTGGAGAAAATATGATACAACAGTGACATTACCAAGACCTGGACATCTAAAACTAATCAGGGAGGCTACCTAGGGCTGAAAGCAACATTGAAGGAGCTGTGGGAATTTCTGGCCAAGTTTAGTATATTTGAATGTTAACAATCTCCCATCTTCTTCATACTGTATATCTGTGCTATGGGGTAGGGTGGCAAGATGGAAGCCTTATCTTACAAAGCAATGCATCCAAACCCAGCTACAATTTGCAAAAACACACCAAAAACCTCCCAAAAGCAAGTGGGAAAACGTGTTAATATTTGACGAAACCAAGGTTGTACTTTTTGGCCATAATTGAAGGTGTACGTGGCACATTCATAACACTGTAGATCACCAAAAGAACACCATACAAACTGTGAAGCATGGTTGTGGCAACATAATACTTTGTGGCTGTTTTTCTTTAGCTGAAATTGGGGCCATTGTCAAGGTGGGGGAATTCTGAACAGTTCCAAATACCAGGCAGTGTTAGCACAAAACATTTAGGCTGCTTCTATACCTTCCCATTTGTTATAGGTCACACCAATGGTGGAAAAAGAAAAAAGGAAAAATTATTAATCTTGGTTTTATTTATTTTTTAAATGCCATTTGAACAGGGGTGTACTGCCCTCTCAATGCTCTCTCAATTACTAATACAACCCCAATTCCAATGATGTTGGGACGTTGTGTTAAACATAAAAAAAAAAACAGAATACAATGACTTGAACGTCATGTTCAACCTATCTTTAATTGAATAGACCACAAAGACAAGATATGTAATGTTCAAACTAATCAACTTGATTGTTTTTAGCAAATAATCATAAACTTGGAAATTTATGGCTGCAACACGTTCCAAAAAAGATGGGATAGGTGGCAAGAAAGACTGAGAAAGTTGAGGAATGCTCATCAAACACCTGTTTGGAACAACCCACAGGTGAGCAGGCTAATTGGGAACAGGTGGGTGCCATGATTGAAAGAAGACGAGAAAGGCACCATTACGACACGTCATGCGCTGTTACAATTTAAATTTAGCAAAGGCGCTTATGTCCTACCGACATATCCTGCCACTATCGCATTAGTATTTTACCTGAAAACATCGCCAAATGTAATTGAACATTACCCACATATTACATCATCAAACAAAGATTATGCAATACTCACAGTCATTCCGTTTTGAAGGGACCACATAAACTGATGAAGACCAAGCACGCAGTCAACGTTCAAATTCTGTTAGTCTACTGTGCCACAGCTTTTATGCTTGCAACTTTCAAAGAGGCAACAATATAAAGACTGTTACAACACATGACACGTCAGTCACTTCAAAGGTGTCTCAACAATGATGGCAGAACAAGGGGAGGTGCAGACTTTTTATATCCCCTACAACCACAACTTATGTTTATCACTGACAAACTCCATAGCCAGTGTTCAATAATGCACACTTTGTTAATGCTAAATAGTATTCTTTTATTGTGTACACATGTACATAAGTGCACATTACTGCTACCTGCATCTTAAAATAAGCGCAACTGTTTTTTGAATCGCTGACATTAAAAATATTTCAGAACTTCAAATTTTAAGAGATACCTTTTAGAATAATATATCACAGTTTGTTATAACATTTGGGTCTGAAAACCAAAATGTGTTGTCCTTCCTCTTATAATTGCTAATTAGTGCTGTCTTAAGCATAATAAGAAGTAAAACTAAGCATGCTCATTTCATTGACAAGTTCTTAACTGTATCTGACTGCAATCTTGAAAAAGTCAGAGAGCAACCAGGAGGCCCATGGTAGGCTTCTAGACTATAACAACAGCCTCTTTCTCCACATAACCGTTTATTTCCACCAACTCTGCCGCCCTATTACTAGAGCGTGTGCATATTATGAATTAATTAAAGCATGAAGAAATGGAAAAGTTTTACTTTCATAAACCCATTCCAACATAAAAAACACACTATAAGTTCAAAGTACCTCTGTTGGCTCACTCGGTCAATAATGTCAACAAGACATTCTGTTCTTCATTGATCTTAGCTGGACTTGTAACTGTTCAGAGTCACCTCTTTGTCAAAGCAAAGGAAATAATGGTGTACAAAATGTTCGAATTCCAGCGGCGTCTCTTAGAGCTCAGCAGTAACTACAAACTGACTCTCCACCACTGTATTACAGTCCAACTCAGATTACTGAGAGTCTGCATTGTTGACCAAGAGCAACACAGCCTAAATATAGTCAAAACCCACATACGATAGTTTGCAAGAGGGAGGGAAGGACCAAGAGAGACAGAGAGCATGCTCACAACCAGAAAGCCAGAAGAAGGAATGTAACCTTTCTTGGACAGTTTCCCAATACTGTAAATAAGAGGAATGAGATATGAGTCACTAAGCACAGGCGTATGAGCAGCTAAGGGGTGGGGTGGGCTGCAAAGAGAGACCGTTAATCTCGACGACACCTACCATGAGAGTCGTCCCCCTCTTGAGACCCACGATTCCCCATGTTGAATGTCTACCCGAGTGCAAAATTGCGTATGCACAGCAAAATTGAGAGGGGGTGTTTTCAATGCCCCGTTTTACTTCTTCCTGCCCCCTCTACGGGTGTCCAGTCAAAATGATTTCTTTCAGTGTTGAATTTTTACTCCTCCCTCTGACCTGAGAAGCTCCTTCAGTGCCAGACTTTTACACCCGAAGTGAAGGAAGGAATGTGACTGAGGTCAATCCTGCCCATAGCAAAAAGACTGTTCCATTGCACTAAACTATACACCACACCTGCAAAATAAATAAATAAAACATCACAAATTTGACTACAATATTCTGTAGATTAAAAATACAAGGTGCAATAATGTTCACAATGTTGCTTTTATTTTACTTGATGTTTATAAATAACAGTTTTTTTCATCTCATATGGTTTATTTTGTTAATGGTTGTTCTTTTCCTTATATTATATATTAATGTTTGCTGATGTAACAAGTGGATTTCCCCTACAGTGGGATTTTCCCACCAACCTTTAATTTTTTTCGACCTCACTCTCTCCCACAAAAGTACATTGGCAGGAAAGGTGAACTGTTGGTGGGCATTACGACCACAGCAGCCCTATGGAAATGCAATGGCTTATATTCATGTGCATACAGTGGGAGAAAAAACAATTGTGCAAGTTCTCCTCCTTAAAAAGATGAGAGAGGCCTGTAATTTTCATCATAGGTATACCTCAGACATGCAAACAACAAAGGCGTGAAAAAAGGTGACCAAAAAAAAAAAAAACATTGTAGGGGGTGTCTGGAGGGATCCCCCGGGCTCCCGCAGAGAATGCTTTTGATTTTAACATAAATTAAGCAATCTAGAAGACTCTGAAGAGTACAATAAGGCAAAATAAATTTTCTTCACACAGAAAAACATTTACACCGCTCAAATACATATTGATGTACAAATTTAGGATTAAAATTAAATTTTCCTCATTTCATTGCTTTTTTGTTTTGTCCTCCAACTTGAGCCAGGCCCATATCCACCTGCACTTGATGCCAGCTTCAAGCTGTGCCACATGAATAGCATCCACCTCTTTAAGCGCTCTCATTCTGGAAAAGAAGACTACAATCAGTCTGTTTCACTTCATTTTTCACTATTACCAACTTCAAAGGCTAATCCCAAATGCATCCTCCAGGAAAATATTAAGTACAATATTTTTCTGTTTTTATTGGCCATTGCTAAATTTGAAGTTAGTTCATTCTGTGTTGTGACATAATCCCCAACATGGCTCCGTTGCTTAATACATTTAACTTTAACATCCGTAAACTAATTAGATAAATGAAGGCGCGTTTCCTAATTAAGACAAGTTGTACTAGCGGATCAACTCTTGTCGCCAATGTTACGTGTGCTTCACTGTTCCACTGGGACCACAACCAGGGTCACGACGCGCAGAACCTCAACACAAAAATACAAAAGACCAGTGCAACAAATACGACTGGCTGATCTGATGAGCAAAAATGTTGCTTAAACATAAGAGTAGCAATAGAGGATGTCCGCTCTCAGAGGTGGGTAGAGTAGCCAAATATTGTACTCAAGTAAGTACAATAACTTGACTTGACAATAATGTGAGTAAAAGTAAAAGTAAAAAGTAGTCCTCCAAAAAATTACTTTAGAGTAAAAAGTACAGAGTGAAATAGTTACTCAAATACTGAGTAAATAGTGACTAACTTTTGATTTTTTTTTAACCACAGCATGAACATCAAAAATTACAAAATAAAATGCAAATTCTGATGTTGCCGTGTGTGTATGCACAGTCAAAACTACAACAAAACATCTGCAATTTACTGCACGGCATTTTCCCAAGTTATAAGTGAGATGAAACATCCACATTTGGGCAGACAGTGCCAGACAAATACTACAATACATGAAAGCTGTCGTTTTTGTTCGGCTAAATGTAAACACGACGAGTTGCGGACCGTTGCCTTCATGGTAACGACGACCTTCCCAACATAGCAGTCACATAGGCACGACGATCAGCCGGCCTGGCTTATCTAGTTTTAATACTTATGCCCGGGAAGCCCAATAGAAGACGAAGCCCATGTGACTTTCTTGTGTCGTTTGATTGGTGAACGAGACTTAAACGTCACTAGCACTTAAACTGGATTGGAACAAACAGCGCCAATGCGGAAGTCTAAGTCGTAGTCTCGCTCACGAAATAGTTGATAAATAAGCAATAATTGATAAAAGTAGCGACCAACATTTAGATCATTGTAATGGAGTAAAAGTACCATTACTTCTTAACAGCAGAAGCGGTGGAAGTGTTTTTTCTGGTCTCGTCAACTCCTGTGATTTATCCAAAGCCAGTCCCGAGTGCACCGGCGGAACCTCAGGCCGATGCGCCAGCATATTAGTCCGCCAGAGAGTAATATTCACAATTACATCTGTGTGTGGATGGTGGATGTGTGGAATGCATGTAGCTGCCAGCGCTGAAGGAGTACAAAACAGTCTATGACGACAGCGACCCCACCCTCTCAGAAAAACTCATCGGATCTGTACGATTCACGGAAATGGCCTATTTTGAGTTCAAAACGGCGAATTTTGCCGAAAGGAGACCGATTTGCATGTACAACCCCAATTCCAATGAAGTTGGGACATTGGGTTCAACATAAATAAAAACAGAATACAATGATTTGCAAATCATGTTCAACCTATATTTCATTGAATACACTACAAAGACAAGATATTTCATATTCAAACTGATAAACTTTATTGTTTTTAGCAAATAATCATTAACTTTGAATTTTATGGCTGCAACATGCTCCAAAAAAGCTGGAACAATGTCATGATTACCACTGTGTTATATCACCTTTTATTTTAACAACATTCAATAAACGTTTGGGAACTGAGGACACTAATTGTTGAAGCTTTCCCATTCTTGCTTGATGTACAGCTTCAGCTGTTCAACATTCCGGGGTCTCCGTTGTCGTATTTTATGCTTCATAATGCGCCACACATTTTCAATGGGAGACAGGTCTGGACCACAGGCAGGCCAGTCTAGTATGTGCAACTCTTTTCCTACGAAGCCACGCTGTTGTAACACGTGCAGAATGTGGTTTGGCATTGTCTTGCTGAAATAAGCAGGGGCGTCCGTGAAAAAGACGTTGCTTGGATGGAATCATATTTTTCTCCATGTACCTTTTAGCATTAATGGTGCCTTCACAGATGTGTAAGTTACCCATGCCATTGGCACTAACACAACCCCATACCATCACAGATGCTGGCTTTTGAACTTTGCGTCCATAACAGTCCGGATGGTTCTTTTTCTCTTTGGCCCGGATGACACAACGTCCACAATTTCCAAAAACAATTTGAAATGTGGACTCATCAGACCACAGAACACTTTTCCACTTTGCATCAGTCCATCGTAGATGAGGTCAGGCCCAGAGAAGCCGGCAGCGTTTCTGGATGTTATTGATAAATACCTTTTGCTTTACATAGTAGAGTTTCAAGTTGCACTTACGTATGTCACGGGCATTCAATGGTGGTTTTCGGCCTTGCCGCTTACATGCAGTGATTTCTCCAGATTCTCTGAACTTTTTGATGGTATTATGGACCGTAGGTGATGAAATCCCCAAATTCCTTGCAATTCTACATTGAGGAACATTGTCCTTAAACTGTTCGACTATTTTCTCACGCACTTGTTCACAAAGAGGTGAACCTCGCCCCATCTTTGCTTGTGAATGACTGAGCAATTCAGGGAAGCTACTTTTATACCCAATCATGGCACCCACCTGTTCCCAATTAGCCTGTTCACCTGTGGGATGTTCCAAACAGGTGTTTGATGAGCATTCTTTCTCAGTCTTTTTTCCACATTGTCCCATCTTTTCTGGAACCTGTTGTAGCCATAAAATTCTAAGTTAATACGAATGTGTTAAAAACAAAGTGTATCAGTTTGAATGTCATATGGTCAGATGAAACCAAAATAGAACTTTTTGGTAAAAACACAACTTGCCGTGTTTGGAGGAGAGAGAATGCTGAGTTGCATCCAAAGAACACCATACCTTCTGTGCAGCATAGGGGTGGAAACATCATGCTTTGGGGCTGTTTTTCTGCAAAAGGGACCAAGACAACTGATCCATGTAAAGGAAAGAATGAATGGGGCCATGTATCGTGAGATTTTGAGTGAAAACCTCCTTCCATCAGCAAGGGCATTGAAGATGAAACGTGGCTGGGTCTTTCAGCATGACAATGATCCCAGACACACTGCCCGGGCAATGAAGGAGTGGCTTCTTAAGAAGCATTTCAAGGTCCTGGAGGGACATAGCCAGGCTTCAGATCACAATTCCATAGAAAATCTTTGGAGGGAGTTGAAATTCTGTGCTGCCCAGCGACATTCCCAAAACATCACTGCTCGAAAGGAGATCTGCACGGCGGAATGGGCCAAAATACCAGCAACAGTGTGTAAAAAAACTTGACTTAGAAAACGTTTGACCTCTGTCATTGCCAACAAAGGGTATAGAACAAAGAGATGAACTTTTGTTATTGAGAAAATACTTATTTCCCACCATAATTTGCTAATAAATTCTTTAAAAATCAGACAACGTGATTTTATGGATTTTTTCCCTTCATTTGCTCTCTCATAAGTGAGGTATACCTATGATGAAAATTACAGGCCTCTCTCATCTTTTTAAGTGGGAGGAGAAATAGGCCTGTTGTGTGACTTTAATGAGTGCTCCGCTTGACTGACTGGGAGCATTTCCTGCCGAGACGCTGCTTATATAGAGGAAAGGCGGACATGACTGAGGACAGCATGCGGACGTAAAGGGGAAGGGTGCGCGTGACAGAGGAAGCTAAAGACGCCCCCAGTAGGTATATAGTTCCGGTATGTGCATCGGTTTGGGTAAGGACCCCCGAAAATGGCACCTACGAAGAGACACGCTTATGAAGCACAGTTTAAACTGCAAGCTATTAGTTACACGGAGGAACATGGGAATCGAGCAGCCGCGAGAGAATTCAAGATCAACGAATCCATGGTTTGCAAGTGGAGGAAGCAGGAAAACGAGTTTCACCAAGTAAAGAAGAGATGAAGAAGAAGCTGAGTTTCCATGGAAACAAGACGAGGTGGACCGAGTTGGAAGACCAACTCGAGCAATGGATTAATGAGCAGAGAACAGCCGGGAGAAGCGGCTCTACAGTCACCATTCGACTGAGGGCAATAACGCTTGCAGAAGAAATTAAAATCGAACATTTTCAAGGAGGTCCGTCTTGGTGCTTTCGTTTTATGAAACGGCGCCATTTATCCATCAGGGAAAGGACTACTGTGGCGCAGCAAATTACGGCGGATTACAAGGAAAAACTGGCCATCTTCCGCACTAACTGCAGTAAAAAGATTGCCGACAAACACATCCAGCCCAACCACATCACCAACATGGACGAGGTGCCGCTCACTTTCAACATCCCGGTGAACCACACTGTAGAGAAGAACGGGACCACCACGGTAGCAATACGCACAACGGGGCACGAGAAGTTGGCTTTTACTGTTGTGCTTGGCTGCCATGGCAATGGACAGAAACTGCCTCCTATGGTGATTTTTAAGAGGAAGACCCTGCCTCAATAAAAGTTTCCAGCCGAAGTCATCGTTAAGGCCAATCAAAAGGGCTGAATGGACGAAGAGAAAATGAGACAGTGGCAGAGTGAGGTGTACTTAAACAGACCGGATGCTTTTTTCCACGCGTCACTGTCCCTGATGATATGTGACTCCATGCGCGCCCATCTCACAGCCACTGTGAAAAACCAAGTGCAACTAAGACTGGGAGGCAACGGTGGGCGAGTTACGCCACCATATGTGAATGGATTGTGGATGCCTGGGCTAAGGTATTTGCTTTGACTGTTGTCCGAGCTTTCGCGAAAGCCGGCGTCATTGCCGAACAGCCTCCCGGCAACGAGACTGACTCTGACAATGACGAGAGGGAACTCGGCGTGTTTGTTGGAGAACTTGCCCATCTGTTCATTTCGGATACAGAAGATGAGGACTTTGATTGATTTGTGGATGAAGATTGATCAAAACATAACGTGATTACATTGTTACCAATGTCACCAAAAAACATCAACAATATTGTTTTTTTTAACGTTTTGGGGAAAATACACTGTTCTAAAAAATTTGCTACTTTGGCAGGGCTAAACAATATTTTGAGATAGAGCTAGAGCAACGAATAACACAACAATATTCTACAAACAGTATAAAAGATGAAGATTAAAGAGTAACAACTGTAATGAAAATCTGGATTATAGCTCGACCATAAAGCAAGAACCGAGATCTAGCAGAGTATAAATGTATCTGTATTCCGTGATGATAAATTGCAGGGACTCATAGTTTTCATGACATGTGCAACCCAGGACTCGCATCGTCAAAAAGTGTAAAATTATCTATGCACAATGATGCTGGTTTTTAATGCAGTGCCACCTGTGGGGTCTAAAGTTACGGGCATTCAATGTTGGTTTTCAGGCTTGTCGCTTACATCAGAGGTTTCTCCTAATTCTCTGACTCGATATTATAGAAGGTAGATAATGAAGTCTTTGAATTCCTTGCAATTGTACGATAATAAATGTTCTCAAACCTTTGCTCACGCAGTTGTTCACAAAGTGGTGAATATCGCCCCATCCTTGCTTGTGAACAACTGAGGCCTTTCAGTGATGCTCCTTTTATACCCAATCATGGCACTCACCTGTTTCCAAGTAACCAGTTCACCTGTGGAACTTTCCAAACAGGTGTTTTTTGAGCATTCCTAAACTTTCCCAGTCCTTTGTTGGTCCTGTCCAATCTTTTTTGGAATGCGTTGCAAACATAAAATTCTAAATGACTGAATATTTGCCAAAAAACCAATAACGTTCATCAGTTTGAACATTACATTTCAATTGAATATGGGTTTAAAATGATTTGCAAATCATTGTGTTGTTTTTATTTATGTTTTACACAACGTCTGGGGGTGGAAACATTTATTTATTTTTTTATTTATTTTTAAAAACAGGCACGGTGGGCGACTGCTTAGCACATCCACCTCACAGTTCTGAGGTCCTGGGTTCAAATCTGGCCTTCCTGTGTGTTGAGTTTGCATGTTTTGTTCTCGGTCTGGACAAACCTATGCCTGCATGGGTTTGTTCCCACATTCCAAAATCATACATAGTAGGTTAATTTAAGACTAAATTGAGTGAACGTGAGTGCAAACGGTAGTTTTTTTTTTTATGTGTGCCCTGCGATTGGCTGGCGGATTTTCAGGGTGTATCCCGCCTCTCACCCAGAGTCAGTTGAGTTAGGTGCCAGCACACCCGTGACCCTTGTGAGGATAACCAGTTCAGAGAATGGATGGATGCACAATGTCTCAACTTCATTGGAACTGGGGTTTGTAATATTTGCTATGCACTGACACTCAATAACCTCTAGAGGCTGCCACCAAACCTAGCAGGAGGTGAGAGCAACTAAACAAACATTTAATATGCAATGTTTGATGCAGAACCTTAGCCATACGTTATTCAGTCTGTGAGTGGCTCGGATGAGGCTCTATCCACTTACCATAACTACCATATTCGGCTGGGCTTGTGGCTGGGTAGAAACTTGGGGTTCCAGCTAGTACTGGGTATTGGGGTGTGGCCACGTAGGTTGGTGAACGGTACTAAAACAAAAAACATGTATAACATAGGGTCAGGAGGAGAGTAATTGCAATTGGAAAGTGATAAAGCGATTTATGATTATATGCATCGATACCAGTATTGTATCGGCACTGATACTATACAGCTGTACTCATACTCGTAAAAATGGCCTTATACCACGACACCAGTACCACTTTGCCAGCCTGACATCCACCTTCCGGGCAGGTGGAGTAAGAGCCTTGCCAGCCTTGTGAAGATACTTTAAGGTACAACAATAATACACCAAAACAGTCACTCCTCTATCACGGGCCGTCCGGCAAACACCAAGTTTCTTGAGCCCCGTCACCTGCTCCGCTATGCGCTGCTTGGCCATGGTCGAGCTAGCCGCACTCCCGTCACGAAGCTGCAGCAGAGGAGGGCCGGGCGGGCAAGCGAGCACAGTGGAGGAGGACATGCCATGAGATGTTAAAATGTCAGTCATGTCAAAATAATTTGTCTCAAAAAGTGTTATATTTTAGTGTAAATTATGTCATTTTCAGGAAAAGTTTGGGTTTTTGAACAATATTTGATGAAAATTAAACATTCCCATCACAATTGCAAGACATTGTGGCATTATCAAGTAGCGATACTTGGGATCGGCGTGTACTCGTAAAATGTAAGTACCTGTATTTGTTCTCGGTCTGGACAAAAAAAAAAGTATCGGTGCAACCCGAGTGCTATTCAGCAGTGAGGAAATATCAATTGAAAAAGGAAACGCGGCGAGAGCTGACACAAGGGTGGCCCTAATTTTTGAACTTTTAAATGTTCATGCTTTTACCTCACCAATATGTTTGAATAAATAAAAAATAATTGGGACAAAATTGTACCAATATTAAAGGTTACTCAAGACTGTTGAAGTTTTACACATATACTATGATATGCATAGTACATAGCATAATTTCTCGTGTATAATGCTAATCCCCACCCCCCGCAAAAAAAAAATTCTAGTCAATGGTGTGCATTATACATAGGTATAAGGAAAATCTTTTTTTTTTTTTTTTTTTTTTAAAATAAAAAATCTTTCACATTGTATAAATGTATACTGCCACCAAGGGGTTGTCTAAAAGGTGCACACCAGGGGTCCCCAAACTTTTTCCTGTGAAGGCCACATAACTTCTCCCTTCTCTGAAGGGGGGCCGGGGTCAGTTTGTAACAGAAAAAGTGTGACGATCGCAGGGGTGCCTAAACATAAACATGTATTGCTTTCCAGAAAGCAACTCACAACCAAATATTAATAACCCTTTCCGGGATTTTCACAGAAAAAAAAAAGTCAGGCTATACGTACAAATGTATTCTGCTGAGCTAACAGTCCACCTTTTAGCTTTGAGAGTTTGTCTGCTCGCATTTGGCCTTGCAAGCTATCCTACTTGTCTTTGTGACGGGATTTATAGTGTCGCGCAGATTGTATTCTTTGAATACCGCCACCGCCTCTCGACAGATGAGACAAACAGCCTTTTCTTTGTATTGAACAAATAATAATAATTGTTTGTCCATTGCAGGTTAAATACCCTGCATTCTGAATCAATTTTTCTCTTTCCTAACGTTTTCGCCTTCGCCTTTTTGGGGGGGGGGGGTTCAGATAGGGGCACAGACTGCAGAAGGGTGGAATAGAATGTCACGTTCTATTCGTGTATTAGCCTCAATCGCGTGGCCAGACTGAAAAAAAATAATCAATGCGTCTCTGGTATTGTTCAGGGGACCGGGCCGAATGTGGAGGCGGGCCATATCCGGCCCACGGGCCGGGACCACTGGTGTACACTATGATTGACAGAGTGTATTACAGTAAATGGCCACTGCTCACCAGAGCATATTGCATATCGCCATATTGCTATTATTATCTGTTGCTACTGCACTAGACGGCATAAATGCTCCCTCCTGAGTTTGTTATACCGTCAACCTAAGGTAGGAAATGTCTATGAATAGGGCTAGTTACTCAGCTGCCTTTAAACAAAAACTAATCAATGTTGCTGAAGATGTAGGAAACCATTGAGTAGCACGGCAGTTCAATGTCCATCCATCCATTCACAACACGGCTTATCCTTCTCAGGGTCGCTGGAGCCTATCCCAGCTGACTTCGGGCGAAAGGCAGACTACATCCTAAACTGGTCGCCAGTCAGTTGCAGGGCACATATAGACACGGACTACCACTCACACTCACATTCACACAGTTACTAATTGTGAACTGAACCCACCTCTCACTTTGTTTGGAGAAATAGCCAAGATTTAGAACTGTGAAGAAACTCCCTAAATGTCTAAAACTTGGTGGAAAACTAACTGTTTGCCTTTCAAAACAGCCACAATAGCCATTGTCTAATGCCAATAAACTAGGTTATTAAATACTTATGCAGAGCAAAACATATTTGAAGATGGGCTGACAAATTTGACTTAAAACAAACAAAACAAAAAAACTTCAAATGTTTGAACTGTGTGCACACGTGTATTAATCATCTTTTGCCGAATAGCAATTACAATCAATAGTTTTTGTTTTATTAGCAATTTAGAGGTAAGAAATTTGATGTATTCATCATAAATCTTTCAGGGATTGTGATCTTCTCAATGTGGCCAAAGCAGCTGCTGTCAAAAAGTCTAAATAAGATGGTGTTTCTTTTTAGAGTTCAAAAAGTCACGATTTTCAACCCATCTATAGTCAAACAGTAAAATTCTATTGTGAACAGCCAGCACAACTACTTCAACACCCCAACTCCCCGGAGTTTTGACTCTACCTGTCCTGGTATAAAAAAGGCTGCCCCCTGTGGAGAGCTCGGAAAGGGCAATTGTTGTCCTGGGATCATCATCATTTGGGAACCAGGGGCCGGCTGGTAGACATGAGTGGGAGTTACAGGCCGAGGTGCACTGCTGGGTGGAACACCTCGAGGCCCACTGCTGAAAGGCAAACTTGTTCTGTTGGTATAGTAGGGCTAGAGGGTAGACAGGAGAAAATCCAAAAAGGAGGACCAGATGGGAAGGACAGAGGGAGAGAAAGCAAAGTGAGGCCACAGACCAACGAGACACTACAAAGCCATATTACGGGAGGCAGAGAAACATGGATAGAAATATGAGATGGTAAACCGAGACAAAAGAGAGATGTTTATTATAATTGGTCAACTTTCTGGAAAGCGAAAATAAAAATGTCCCATTCAATTGACTGTTACTTATTTGATATTAGCCCTAGGCCAAGCGGAGTGGCCTGACTAAGCCTGATGGCTGCATAGTTGGCTCATGAATCCATGGCTTAACTGCCTGAAGATAAAAAGATGCCTCACTGATATTCTGCTGCTGACCTGGGAAATGACTGCTCTAACCAGCAAAATGAAATCAAGCCAGAAAAGTCAAAAAATGACAGTCAAGGCACACCCCTCAAGACAGTGACAATGGGGAAAGAAAAAGGCAGAATAAATAGTTACCTGTAGAGATCTGAAGCTTCCCTTTAGCAGCACAAACAAAGATCACAGAGATGCATTAACTGGACGCAATAAGGTGGGACAGTTTGAGAGAAAAGCCCACCACAGTCAGTCAAAGCAAAGCAGCCAGAAACATTCTCCATTGTGATCAAGCTGTGACATAACAACCCTCATACAGCGAATGATTGACTGTAGTAGTACAGGTACCCAGTATAAAACTCAGAGGGAAGAAAAGTGATTTTTTTTTTATCTTCAAGTTAATTTTACACACATTTATTTTTGCTGTTTTATAGTTTGAGGTGTCACAAAAGAAAAAACAAATAAATATGCTAGCGTAAAAGTCACTGTACTGCTTTCACAAAAAGATTGTTTTCTCCTCTTTCTGCTGCTCTGTTTGTGGTGGAACCAACCCATATTCTAGTGCTGATTACTGAAGAATGAAAAAGGTAGAAAAACTTTTTTTACTGGTGAAGGAGGAGAGTCTACTCTTTTGGTAGGTTCGGTGCTTATATTGAATACAGTATTCTGTGGGTCTTGAAAGATCAGTCAAAATGCTCTAGCATGGCTGGCAATACGGGGAACTTTGTTTGGAAAATGGCTGGCAGTGAATTGGTTAACTAACTGGCTACGACCATGGCAATATTTTGTGTTGTGTTCATTAAAATGTTTACTGTTATCGGTCACTGGCAAAATATTAGTCAGCTACAATGGATATAAAAACTCCACACACCAGTGTGCAAATGCCAGGTTTCTGTGGAATTTCAAAAATGAGACCAAGATAAATAATTTCAAAACATTTTCCACCATTAATGTGACCCATAACATGTACATATCAAGTAATAAAAAAATTCAATGGGGGGAAAAAAATATAAAAACATAAAATAACCTGGTTACATAAACATGCTCAACCTCAAACTAATACTTTGTTGCAGCACCTTCGGCTTTTAATACAACACTCAGTCTTTTGGGGTAAGAGTCTATCAGTGTGGCACATCTATGATAATATGATGTACCCTCTTCTTTGCAAAAACACTCCCTCTCTCTAAGATTACGAGGTCATCTCCTATCCACAACGCTCTTCAACTCACAAATCAACTCACAAATGTTCGATCGGATTCGCGTGTGGAGGGAGTCGAGCTGAGGCATTCCAAACCCCTAATCTTCTTCTGGTGATAGCTGCAGATGTGTGCTTTGGGTCATTGTCATGCAGGAAGATGAAGTTCCTCTTCATCTTCAGCTTTCTAGCAGAAACCTCAAGGTTTTGTGCAAACATGTGATTTGGAACTGTTAATAATTCCCTCCACCTTGACTAAGGCGCCAGTTCCAGCTGAAGAAAAACAGCTTGAAATCATGATGCTGCCACCAACATGCATCACTAAGTATGGTCTTCTTTTGGTGATAAGGAGCGTTGTTTCTGCACCAAACGTATAATTTGGAATTACACAAGTACAACCTTGGTTTCACCTAACTATAACACATTTTCCCAATTGCGTTTGAGAGATTTTAAGTATGTTTTTGCAAAATGATTGGATGTTTTCTTTTGTAAGATAATGCTTCAGTCTTGGAATCGTACTCAATAGCCAAGAACAATAAAAAAGATGGGAGATTTCCATCACATGTACTAAACAGCTAGTACTTGCCAGAAATTCCTGCAACTCCTTCAGTGTTTTAATTTTCACCTCTTGGCAGTCTCCCTGACCAATTTTCATTTCATTTTTTCATCTATTATAGAGGGGTGTCCTGTTCTTGGTATTGTCACTGTTGTGCCATATGTTTTCCACTTGATGATTACTGTCTTCTCTGTGTTCCATGGCATATTTAATGCCTTGGAAAGTCTTTTGTACTGTTCTCCTGACTGAAACCTTTGAACAATGAGATTGCTCTGATGGCATGGAAGATCTCTGTGGAATGCTGTAAGATGTTACTACAAACATGTCAGGAAAATGAAATATCTGAACAATATTTGGGGTTAAGAGGCACTTTAAATGGTGGCCGGTGTGTGTTGACTTTTAACAAGACTAATCTGAATGCAGCCACATCCCCAGTTATAAGGTGTGCACACTTGAGAGACCACAGTTGTTTACTTTTCCTCCGCTTCTGGAAAATAGTTTTTCAAATAATTTGTACAGGTTATAGGTCGTATAAATGGTGGGAAAAGTTTTAAACTATGTATCTTGGGTTATGTTAACACTGCAGGTTAATTCCCTTTTCATTTTGCTCATGTATCTGATTTTTTCATGTCAATCTGTCCAGTAAAATTCAGATTTTTTTCCATTTCCCCATGCCTCTTTTGTATGGGGATATAAATTGGATATGTGTCTGATGCGGGTGCAGTCTGGATGTCCATGTCACACTAACCTATGTGTCAGCAAAATGCAACAAATGTCACAATTGTTCGAGAAAACAGACACACCACAAAAGCAATGCCGGACGAAGGAGCAGAAAACATCAATCCATCCATCCATTTTCTGAGCCGCTTATCCTCACAAGGGGCGCGGGAGTGCTGGAGCCTATCCCAGCAATCATCAGGCAGGAGGCGGGGTACACCCTGAACTGGTAGCCAGCCAATCGCAGGGCACATAGAAACAAACAACCATTCACACTCACATTCACACCTAAGGGGAATTTAGAGTCTTCAATTAACCTACCATGCATGTTTTTGGGATGTGGGAGGAAACCGGAAAACCCACGCAGGCACGGGGAGAACATGGAAACTCCACACAGGCGGGGCCGGGGATTGAGCACCGGTCCTCAGAACTGGGAGGCAGACACTCTAACCAGTCGTCCACCGTGTCGCCAAGCAGAAAACAGTCAGTGGCAAAAAGAAGAAGCTTTAGAACTGATAAGTATAAGAACATGTTGGCTACGGTTGCACAAAATTATTGAATTTGCCAAAAAATGCATCAGGACTGAGACGTACGCCCTGGGCCATATTTACTTCCATAAACTGACAGCGCCTGATGTTTGTGACATCCTGTTTTGTGCCCATTCGTGTCACTTTACAAATACATTCCTGTTCACATTAGAGGTCTCATTTGTTTTTGTCATGTGAACAACTATACAAAAAGATGAGATTTAACAACAAATCAGAATTGGGCATCATGCCCTGCAGTGGCCTCTGTCTAAACCTGCCATTTCACCAGGTGTGTGTAGACTTAATATCCACTGTATTTGAAATTCATATATTGTAAGTTTCCTTTCATTTAATGCATTTATATTTTCATCCAATCAAAGTTCAATCAATAAGAAGCATTACATTGAAAACATTTATCCTTTTTATCCTATATTGTCCAGATTACAATTATTGTACCTACGGTGAGATCATAATGCAAAACTTTCATTCATGTTAATGTATTTCTGGAACGTTTTCCTTTATCTCTATGAGGTTTTGAGAACTGTTGGAAAACGTTTTTTTCTTCCATCCCGTTAGGTTGGTCATTGTGTTCTCCTTTAAACGATGTAAATTTTTTTGCCATGGGCCTGGTTTGCACACGCCATACGGGTAGCTCTTAAATTAATCCACAAAATTTGAGCAATAGTGACACAATGAAGAAAACCATCTACCCCAGTTAGTGAGTCAGTGGTGCTGTTAGTACCTGTTGACGTAATGGCCTGGGACCTGATGCAAACTAGAGGAGGAGAGGCAGACAGGACAGACATTAAAGACTAAAGTACAAGACACATGCTTCACTCAAGCTGACAAAGCACATTACAGCTCTGAACTAAAAGTTGAACACGAAGGCCATCTGAGGTCTCGGAGCATACAGTTTTGAAAACAGCAAAATCTTGAATCATAGCGCAATGATTCCAAACCAGGGTGCTGTGGCACACTAAGTGTCCCGTGAGAGATGAAATGACACGAGAGGAACATAATTTTGGTACTCATACTTTTTGTTTGATGGTGTGCCGTGACATTTTTCGAATGTAAACTGGGAGTCTTGGTGCAATAAATATTGGTAATCACTGTCAGCTATTCACAAAGAGGTTTTGTATGACCTTGTAATGTCTTTTCGTGTATTACCCTGCCCACTTCCATTTTGACAGCATTTGCATCTATATTTGTGACAGTGATACAAATTTCCTAATTTTGCCTGGGCTCTATGCAATGACTTATTTTAAAAGGAAATCAGTAGGGATTTCAGGGATGAGCTTTAATTCAGATACATAAATATATTACCTTATTAACTATTTAAGAAATCAAAACATTTACAAGTTATACGGTACGTCTCCATTTTTGAAGGGTGAAAAGTGACTGGAAAATTTACTGAACAACCTGTTATAGATATGCCATGTCCCCTTGCTACAGTAAATAAATGAAATGTCTTTTGTTGGTTTCAAATAGGTGTGTCCCAAGCCGATCTTTGAGATCAGAAATCGGTCTGTAAGCAAAAAAATTTGTATCGGATCGGACTCGGATCTAAAATCTCAGATTTTACCACTCTTATACAAGCACCCCATTCCATGTTCGGCTCCAGCACTTCTACCCAGCAGGCGCCCGGACGCCATGTAGATCCAATGTGATCACAACAACAGGTTACTAAGGTGCTACCATATTAGCAGACCATTGAAAATGTATGGCGCATTATGAAGCGTAAAATACGACAACGGAGACTCCGGACTGTTGAACAGCTGAAGCTGTACATAAAGCAAGAATGGGAAAGAATTCCACCTACAAAGCTTCAACAATTAGTGTCCTCAGTTCCCAAATGTTTATTGAATGTTGTTAAAAGAAAAGTTGATGTAACACAGTAGAAAACATTACCCTTTCCCAGCTTTTTTGGAATGTGTTGCAGCCATAAAATTCGAAGTTAATGATTATTTGCGAAAAACAAAGTTTATCAGTTTGAACATTAAATATCTTGTCTTTGTAGTGTATTCAATTTAATACAGGTTGAAGATGATTTCCAAATCATCGTATCCTGTTTTTATTTATGTTTTACACAACGTCTCAACTTCATTGGAATTGGGGTTGTACATCTAGAACAATGACACATTAGATGTGAGGGTTGTATGGGGCAGTATTGCTACACCCTGTGAGTGAAGGACAGGACAAGGGTCGTGAACCCGGCTGTACAACTGACGTGTGGTGGGAGTGGCTATGTAAATTATCAACGTCTGTAGGAGCAGAGCGTGAGTGAGGGGATACCCAAGCAATTTGCACATTCATGAGTTATTTGACGCAATAAGTGAGTGGCCCCACACCCAGTGGAAAAAGTCCCAGGGGTGTGTGCCTGCGGACACATCCAAGTGAATTGACACCATTTTGTATGCACAATGATTGACAGAAATGTCCTGTAATTGCTGTGCCTGCACCGCGGTGGCTGAGGACCCCACCCAATCAACCAAGATGCGGGATCGGGACCAGGACTCCACCCGAGAGCAGCCCGGCGGACAGGACACGTCCCATACATGAGGGACCCAGGGTGGTCCCCCCACGCGCCACCCTACCCCCAGGAGGGTAAGACAACCCCCCAAACCGGCCCAGGATCCTGGGAGGCATTCAGGGCGGAGGGCGGAGGGGCAGGGCGCCTGGACGGGGAAACAGCATTGACGTAGCGAAACCCGGTCCGACACCCGCACTCTCCCAACCCCACACCAGTCCCCCAGGAAACCCTGGATATGTGTGTGTGCCCAGATATGACTAGTGAGAAAAATATTTACAGTGAATAGTGTGAGTGTGTGCTCGGTGAGTGATTAAGAGGCATTGCTCCTGCAGGTCGGGCCCATCAGGCAGGACAACTACGGACCAAGAGGGCCGCCTCACCCAGCCCCGCAGCACTGACCCCGGGATTCCCCCCACTACCCACCCCCGCGTGTGGGAGGTGGCCCCCCCAAACCAGGCAGGGACGAAAACCCCCAAAGCAGGCCCCAGAGCCCGCAGGGGACCACCCAGCCCCCCCACGAGAAGAGAAGGAGGCGACCGCAGCGGGACGCAAGGAACGGAGAGAAGAGGAGGAAGCACGCCCGAGGAGCGACAGGGGTGCCCCACCGCCCCCACAAGCAGCTAGAGCGGGGGACCCAGGCGGGTGCCAGCTGGCACCACCCCAGCACCCAAGGAACATGGGCGAGTCCACCATCACACCATCAATGCTCTCCGGGAGGTCAATCCAGTTGAGTATTAAGCGTCACAAAACACACTTTAAATCCACACATAATTTTTGTTGCGAATGAGAGTAAACCACTCATATTGTTGAGACTAGATTTAGTACTATATCTGTATGTGTTCTTTCATGTGATATTTAAGATACTCTGAAATACAGCTGAAGCCATCTATGTCGGTTTATGTCTGTGAGTTTGGCGGCACATGAACTACAGGGAAAAGAAAACATGAGTTTTCCTACCTGTCTGGGCTGTGGTGTTGGATTCATTTGTGGGGGCAGTGCGGTGGCAAACACAACAGAAGGGGGCTGCCCAGCTCGGAAAGAGGGCTGCAAATTTCAGGAGGCGATATCAATAGGAGCAAAGTGGAACACATTACAGGTGAAATAGGAAGTGTAAAAGGGGAGTATAGTTCGAAGAGGAGAAATCAACTCACACTAAATTGAAGCAAGGTGCAAGGACATGAACAACACAAGAGCGTCACTACACTGTCTTCCTATTTTGTGATTGCACGAGAGTACAACTTTTCAATATCACTCTTGTGAATGTCTATCACATCCCAACCTTTTTGAAGATTATTGCATGCTCATCTTCCTCAACAAGAAACAGTAAACTGGGTATTTTATTTTTTGTGGCTTATATGTTGAATGTGGGCGGCAAACAAACAACCATTTGTTGGGCGACTGGTTAGAGCATCTGCCTCACAGTTCTGAGGATTGGGGTTCAATCCCCGGCCCCGCCTGTGTGGAGTTTGCATGTTCTCCCCGTGCCTACGTGGGTTTTCTCAGGGCACTCCGGTTTCGTCCCACATCCCAAAAACATGCACGGTAGGTTAATTGAACACTCTAAATTGCCCGTAGGTGTGAATGTGAGTGTGAATGGTTGTTTGTTTCTATGTGCCCTGCGATTGGCTGGCTACCAGTTCAGGGTGTACCCCGCCTCCTGCCTGATGATTGCTGGGATAGGCTCCAGCACTCCTGCGCCCCTTGTGAGGATAAGCGGCTCAGAAAATGGATGGATGGATGTTTAATGTGAAGAGGATTAGTTGGGAGCCTCGGTCTCAAATGTCTTTCTCCCGATGTCCTTAGTGCTTTTTTCTCTTTTTTTTTCAACAGCATTCAATGTCAAATGATCAAGATGATAGGGTGAAACATTTTTCAAAGAGCTTTGTGAAAAAAATTTTTGTGTCATCTAATATAACAAACCATTTTAAAATGAAGATTAATCGATTAAATTTCAATTTTTCTTCCGTAGTTGATCAAGGAAATTCAGTCAAATGCCCTTCACCAATACATAGACAATTATCAACAGTTCCTTACCTGTGAAAGGCCACAGGACGGGGCGGGGTGGGGAGCGGAGGGGGGTCCTGTTATAGGCTGTGGTGCTTTATTCATTTCATGGAGTTCTGCATGGGGAGGGTTGTGTGCACCTTTGTACAAATCTTAAGGAATGAACAAAACAGACTCTCAAGGGTTGTTATGCATAACTGATGTTGCCTGGTCCAGCTCTGAATACTTACATATATGAATGTGTAAGGAGCTGTGATTTCAAGAATTTCTCCTAAAGACAGATAATGGCCTTGTTAGCTACGTCAATTGATTCACCTATAAATTGAGCATAATACAGATAGGCACTGATTATGAACATATTTTCTGTAAATTAATATTTGATGGTAAATACTGTAGTAGAGCATCCTTGCTTGCTAAGCATTTCTGTTTGTGAATGTAGTACCTTGATGGAATATAAATATAAAATAATAGAAATTGAATTTTGTTGTTTATGTTCACCTAGAGTGAATATAAAATGTCTGCAGAGCCCTGTTCACGTCAGGTTTTTGTGATTTAAAAAAAAATGAGACCACGATAAATTATCTAAAAAACGTTTTCCTCCATTAACGTGACCCAAGTATAACTTGTACAAAGAAATTCATTTTTTGTTGTCTTTTCAAGAGAGGAAGTAAAAATAACTAAGATAATTTGGTTGCACGTGTGCACACCCTCTTATACTGGGGATGTGTGTGTTGAGAATTAACTGATTACATTCAAACACATGGTAATGGGAGTCAGCACTCACCTGTCGCCATTTAAAGTGCCTCAGATTAACCCCAAATGAAGTTCAGATGTTCTAATAGGCTTTTTCCTGACATTTTGTTTTGCTTTCCAGCTGAAGCCTGAAGGTTTTGTGCTAACACTGACTGCTATTCGGAACTGTTCATAATTCCCTCCATGATGACGGAGGCTCCAGTTACAGATGAAGAAAAACAGAACTAAAGCATGATGCTGCCACCACCATTCTTCACTGTGGGTATGCTGTTCTTTTGGCGATGAGCAGTGTCGTGTTTACATCAAACATACCTTCTGGAATTATGGCCAAAACGTTCACTCTTGGTTTTATCAGACCATTAGACATTTACCCACGTGTTTGGGAGATGTATTTTTTTTAGTTTTATATGATTGAATGAAAGAAAAGTGGCACGGTGGGCGACTGGTGAAAACCCACACAGGCACAGGGAGAACATGCAAACTCCACAGGCGGGGTCGGGGAATGAACCCCGGACCTCAGAACTGTGAGGCAGACGCTCTAACCAGTCGTCCACCATGCCGCCTAATTATGTAATATGTATGTAATTATTTTTAGATTTAAATTTAACTTTAGATTTTACTTAAGTTTGTCAATCCTGTCCTTGTGCATGATTGAATAATTGATCTGTCATCCTGTTGCATCAACCTCAGTGGGGAGCCACCGGGCGGGCGTAGCCCTGACCCAGTCCCAACCAATTGCTTGTTCCTGTATGAGCTCTTCCGTGAGTTAGTAACCGAAAGTAATGGATTTAACGGTGAATACATAGGTATGTTTTATGCGCTTCATATGCAAGTTGATAACAGACATTCTAGACCTAGCAGAAAATGTAGATGCAGAAACAGGAGACCCTGAGCATATGGCTTGCGAAGCTGAGACTTATTGAAGTTGTTGGAGAGTTATATCCGCTCTCTCTGGCCAAGATATTAACTGTTTGCAAACCAGCGCTTCGCTCATACTAGACCACAACACATACACTGACCAGGGCACTTGGCTTTTGACAATACCCACAGTTGCGCTCATGTTTGATTACCCAGGCAGAATTTGTAAGATGGGTACAATTCTTTAAAGAAAACATGAAGGGCCAGGTGAAACCCATTTAATTTTATTTTAATGGGATTAAAATTCAACAGCCAAGCCTTTCAAAAAAGCATTATTAAACAAAACATAACCATAAAGAAATTAATGATAGTTTTTGTTCAGTCATATTTAAAAAAACAAAACAAAATTTCACAAATGTTGCCTTGGTATGTAAACTGATGAGCACAACTGTACATATATGCAGTCATATGTACCCCTGTCATATTAGAATGAAAGTTTCGGCTACACATTTTTCATAACCGCGAGGTGGCGGTTGCATACTAGAATGGAAGTGTACACCTTTTTCATAACATCTAGGGGGCGGTGGCATATTAGAATCAAAGTGTACAGCCTTTACATCACCTCTAGATAGCGGCATACATTTATAAAATGTGAAAGTTTTTTTTCATTTTCCACTATACCTTTGGGGGGGGGGGGGGGGTGCGTATTATACACAATAAATTACAGTATTTCTTCTTAGTTTTTGTTAAGTTACGTTTGATCATGGAAGATTTCTGTCTTGGAAAACTGGATTCTAGATCAGTGGTGGAACAGAATCTTGTGGTATTCTGTGTTGAGATTATCAGAGCACACCACAGAGTACAACCAAAACTGTCAAATGAGTTTTTCTTTTTTTATTGTTACTTTTGTGTGGGGTCTGGAATAGATATATATTTTAAAATTTGAAAAATCCTTGTGTAGCAAAAGTGAGTTTTTAGTGAAGCAACTCACCTCCCAACACAATCATAATTCCATAATTCCATTCGAAAAGTTAAACTTTCATAGATTATAGATTCAAAGCCCACAATTTCAAGTATTTGCTTATTTTTACATAACTTGGGCTTCCAGCTAATAAAACCCACGAGATCAGGAATTCAAAACATTTGAATACAGCGAAGAAATCACAATTTACTTAACGGTTTTTGTAGGGAAAAAAAAAAAAAAAAAGAAATTAGGGTCACATTGAATCAATCAAAATATAGTACTTTCAAAACGATGTTAATCTTCAATACTTGGTTGGAATCCCTTTGCTTTAATCATTGCCTTGATGCGCCGTGGCATTGAGGCAATCAGCCTGTGGCATTGCCTGGGAGTTATGTAAGCCCAGATTTCCTTGATGTTTGCTGTCAGTTCTACTTTGTTTTTGGGTCTGGTGCCCCTCATTTTCCTCTTGAAAATACCCCATGGGTATTTAAATCAAATAAATTTAAATTAATGGGGTTTAAATCTGGCGAGTTGGCTGGCCAGTCAAGTACTGTGATGGCGTGGGTATCAAACCAGGTTTTGGTGTTTCTGGCGGTATGGGCAGGGGGCCAGATCCTGCTGGAAGATGAAATCTGCATCTCCATACAGATCCTTAGCAGAAGGAATTATGAAGTCCTCTAACACATTCTGGTAGACTGCTGCGGTGACCTTGGATTTAAGAAAGAGTTTACCAACACCTGCACTGGACATTGCACCCCAAATCATGACTGACTGGATATTTCACACTGGACCTCAAGCAGCTTGGGTTCTGTTCTTCAGCCATCTTCCTC
This sequence comes from Phycodurus eques, assembly GCF_024500275.1. Classification (NCBI taxonomy): domain Eukaryota; kingdom Metazoa; phylum Chordata; class Actinopteri; order Syngnathiformes; family Syngnathidae; genus Phycodurus; species Phycodurus eques. The sequence continues at coordinate 5,455,507 of NC_084531.1, forward strand.
CAAACCCTTGGACCTTGATTCCCAAATGAAAGGCACACTTTACTTTCATCGGAAAAGAGGACCTCGGACCACTGGCCAAGAGTGCAGTCCTTCTCCTTGGCACAGTTGAGACGCTTCCAACGTTGGCTCAGGCTCAGAAGTGGCTTGGCCCAAGGAACCTGACAGTTGTAGCCCATCTCCCAGATGCGTCTGGATGTGGTGGTTTATGAAGCTGTGACTCCCGCCTCATTCCACTCTTTCTGGATCTCTGCTAGATTCTTGAATCTTCTCTGTTTGATAATTCACTGAAGCTCACGGTCATCTCTTTTGCTGGTCCATGTTCTCTTGCCATATTTTGTCCTTCCACTAGACTTTCCATTGATATGCTTGGACACAGCACTCTGTGAACATGCCAGGTTCATTAGCTATGAACTTTTGTGGCTTAACCCATCCTATGGAGGGTATCAATGATGGGCTTCTGGCCAGTTGTCAAGTCTGCAGTCTTCCCCATATTTAACACAACTGAGATAATTGAACCAAACTGAAGCAATTGAATGACATCTGGGAAAAACTGTGCAGGTGCTTTGAGTTTAGTGAATGATTATTGTGTTGTCACACAATCATAAGTTTAAAACATTTATGGCATGCAAAATTTGGTCTGATTTCTTCACAGTATTCAAATTTTTTGAATTCCTGATTTCATGGGTTTTATGAGCTGGAAGCCCAAATTATGTCCAAATAAACAAATAAATACTTGAAATTGTTTAAATTATGGACCCTGAATCTATAATTAACTTTTTGAATGCAATTTTGGAAATAAAAAAACCTTTCCATGATATTAACATTTTTGGGAAATCTAATAAATACCTTATGTATTTTTGAGCGATGGCGTGCCAACGACTGTATTTCTTGCTGAAAGGCAACTCTGCGGCATGACGTGCATTAACCACGTGCTTTTCCATTCGCTGTGCATGCCTGCTGTCGGCCGCTTGCTAGCACCACCTCGTTCTATTATTACTGGTACTTCTCACAAGAGCCAATATCGAACGAAACCACAACTTTAGCAGGTAGGATAATAGCAGCAATAAGAAAGCCATGCTGGCTCGGCGAAATGACAAGTTTATTTGGCTAGCTAGCAACCCATTGGATGTGATTGAGTAACCTGCTTGACAGCCTCTCGTTGGAACACCAACCGGTAAATGCTTATCTTGACGACCAAGAAGCTCTCTTACATTTCGTAGAAACACAACAAGACGACAACGTCACCATCGCGAAAGTCCATCTTGATATTTGTACATAAAGACGACTCTTTAGTCGACAGTTGTCTGGACATTATGTATTAGTACAACCCCCCCCCCCTCAAGGCACCAGACGTCATGAAATGGCAAAAAAAATGTCATTACAGACCCACTTGTTGGACGGGTCAACAAGTGTTTACTTTGTTACGTTTAACAGAAATGTATTCCCAAGTGATGAAAATGTGGCTCAAAGCGAAAGTCAACACCACGATGTGTTTATAAAGCTTACAAAAACTGTTCAACAACTATCTGCAGCGAGGCAAAATAAGACAGGCTCACAACAACGGTGACTTGCCATTCTGCTACAAAACCAACCTAACGTTCAGATTTCAAGCACGATTGAGCAGTAAACCACGTTAGAACACAACACCAGAAAGCAATTTTGCGTCACAATTTTGAAATATCCCAAAAGGATTCATTGTAATACTACGTCACATGAAATTAGGATATGTCTTTTTTTCTTCTTCTTCTTCAAGGCCACACTAAAGAGAGAACACCCACGTCGTTTTAGCATGGGATTCTAGCTGTGAGCTGCTAGCTATCCCTGACACACAGCAGCATTACTCATAATAAGCAATTAGAACACCCTCTAAACCTTGGAATATTTAAAGTATGCCCACGGGCATCTTTACGAATGACCTCGCTGTGTATCTGTCACAGTCACTGAATATGTTTGGTACAATGAGCATATAAATAAGAATTATTCGTAAAAGCGTTTTATTACCTCTCTCTCTTTGAGTCCGCAGAGCCGGACGGACGGAAAGTGTTCCCGGAAGCCGGTACCGTGGTAATTCCGGCCCAATCCCGTCACGTGCGTTCTCGGTCGGAAAAGGGCAAGTGGAACTGGAACGCCCCCCAAACTCCGATCACGGACAACACTGATCGTCTGAGGAACATCACAACAAACCTATTTTCTGTCCTAATTTCTGCACTATAACAGGGAACAGAGGTTGGAAATGCTTGTTTATTAAACTAAATGTGAGACATTAAATGAATCATGTCTACTAATGTAACTACCAGCTATATCAGTGGGCGCAACCGTGACATTTGTAACGTTTGTCGTCTGCGTGTTCTTACGTGAACCCTGTATTCATATTACAGTGTAGGTGTTATTGCCATTTACTGCTTATTTTAATCATATATTTGAAGTCTTTAACACGTGTTTTATGTACTCTTTAATTTTTCTTATTATAATGTAATCATTTTTGTGTCATGTTGCTTCTTTATGTAAACCACATTGGAATACCTGTGTATGAAATGGGCTATTGTCATATAAAGAGCTAGTAACAGAGAGATTTGAACTACCATCTAATTAATAAAGCTGTAAACTAACCACAATGCCAATGAGCTTGTTGGTTGTCATGGCAGCAGCAATAGTCACAGCTGGCCGGCCCACTCTGTGGCAATGCCTCACCCAATGTTTCCCATTGACTTTACTGCATTGACCATCTCTTGAGCTACACAGGGGTCCCATAAACATCCCAGAGGTGCCCTAATCTGGGAAGCCTCTCATGGGCAGGACATCGATTTTTGTTTGTAAACAAATCTGTATTGCATAAATATTGTCACTTCTTAATTGTTAAGATATGATAGATAACCAGACAGAATCGGTAATCACAATACCGAGCCTGGTTTCATCAAGTCTTTGGGGGGATTTAAATACAAAACATCTATTAGTCAAAGTCAATAACCCGGAAACGATTAAAAATAGACCACAACATATAAGAATATCCATCCATCCATTTTCTATATTGCTTATCCTCACTTTGATCACAGGTGAGCTGGAACCCAACTGACCCTTGATTGGTCACCAGCCGATTGCAGGAGAACATTTAAGAATAATTATTTTACAAGTCTGAACTATCAGTAATTGGCTGGCAACCAGTTCAGGGTGTACCCTGAGAAGTATAGAGAACAAAGAAAAATATTTTCACACATCTTTTGTTTCAACTATTGTTTGAAAAAGACTAAACAACACATTCAACCATTTTGACCAAAAAAAAAAAAGTCATAGCAAATTGATTCAATTTCACTTGGCACATCACTGCATCCTGCCAAAAGATATACGCTATACTGTGGTACAAGTCCTGTATGTAACTTGGAATCAATGCAGCACATGGAAATTAGTACATAAAAAATCTCCCATATCACCTGCCAACCTGTACCTCAAACAATATTAAATATGGCTATTTTTCTAAGGAAGTCATCGAAATAGTTTTTCATTAGCAGACAGACATGTTAGAGGTGGTATTTGAAAGAAAGGAATCACTAGCCTACTTCTGCTTCTTTATTAGAGCAGTTTTAGTACAGGTTCCCACTTATATGGGCAAACTTGCAGCAGTTCGTCATAAAATGTTTTCATGCGCAGACCTTCAACATCCTCTGCAAACTGTACATGACACTCCAGCAAGATGCCGGCACGATTGCAAAGTCTGTAAAACCCATCATTAGAAAATGATTTTTGTAGGTTGGAAGCCATTAATAGAGATGTTAAAGAATAAATACAATTGGTTGACATTAGAACTACTACAGTTCTAATGCCCAACACAGCTCATCTGTCAGCATTCCTGACAAATGCAACATCAAAAAATAATATTCATTTCACAATGTGGATCCACATTTTATTTTTGAACAAACCTTTTACAGTCGTGTAACAAAACTAAAAAAAGAACAACAAAAACGTTGGCAAAAAATAACTGTTTAATGGTTTATTTAGCCTAAAAATTGGATGTAAATAGTGGGGACAAAAACATCTGTTGCACTTAAAAGGCTGAGTGAATGTTCTGATAAACATTTACAGGAGGGCTGTGAATGGGTGTTGGATTGAAGATGTTTGAATTGTCAATAGCTGGTCCAGGGAAAACCTATGTTGAGTGGATTAGGTCAGAGTGAACCTCCACCTATGTCACTGCAATCCAATTATCCACAGCCCCAAAAATCCATCCATTTTTAAAGACAGCTCAGGCTGGCCACAGGCATCACACCATTGCTCTTTCCAGCAATGTAGTAAAACAAGTTATAACAATAGCAAAGAGCCATGGAGGGTCAACCTTGAAAATACAAGGAGAGCTGGAGGGCGGGGGAAGGGGGCTGAGAACAGTCTAGGTTTCATAGTTGGGGTTCTTGCGAAGGATAACAAAGCCCTCCAGGATGGGGGTAACAGGCAAGTACTCCTCTGTGGCCAACTCCGCTCTCTCACCATGCGCCAGCAAAACTGGTGTGGTGTGGGTCTGGAAACCTGTAATGGCCTTGGGTTTGCCTGCTTGGCCCACAACGTCCACGGCCTGTGGAGATATCAAAAACTAGACTTTACACCGATCTTATCGTCCTGGTCTGTAACGGTAATTCGCATTTTAGGCTGATCGGCTTTAATGTCATAATTCGCCATTGATCGGGTCCGCAAAAGACATTTACTCCGCGTCGCAATCATGTACGGTATATTTGAATCCAAAAGCTAGTTTATTTTTAGCCATGTCGCGTGTCTTTTGAAATAGTACTGTAAATATCTGACCGCAAATAAAGTTATTTTAAAAAAAAAACAAAAAAAAAAACAGCGGTGTGGGACAGACAACACGTGATGCGTGGATCAGACTACAAGACAAATTTGGCCTTTCACGATTGCACTGTCAAACTACTGCAATAAAATCTTGTATTCAGATAACACCGCATCCCGTTTTTTTACGATCACTGGGCTTTATCTTGTCAACAAAAAAGGCGACTCCATACACTCGTTACCATGGCCACGACAACAACAATGGATCACGTCGTGTGCAAAAGAACTAAATGGGGAAAAATGTGTGTTGGTGGTCACCGGTGCTTGGGAGAGGACTTTAATTCAAGGCTTGCTTGAGGTATGGTCACGTACTTTTCATACGATACAGCTCGCAAGCAGGTAACAAAACGTTATGGAGCCTAGCAAGCTAGTGCTAGCACTAACGATTGTGCGTAAACATGCTGCCGTTCTGTTGAATCATTCTCTAAAGTCCGGCGGGTGTAAAGTAATGTAATTACAATAAAGTAATTTAATTACAGTAAGTTAGCACCCATTATTTCTGTCATGTTGTAATGTTGGTTTGACCTGACTGATAAGAATACATGACCTGACTAGAGCAGTGATTTCCAGCCAAGGCACATATTTTACAACGGAAAAATCTCATGGCACACCAACAAACAAAAATGTCACAAAAAGTGGATACATTAATTACTGTATGTACTTCCTGCCATCTAATAGAAGAGCATTTATTTGTTCTCTCTGTCACTATGCCTCACTGGCATAAATAGACGAACAAATATATTATTTATTGTAAAAAAAAAAAATTTGAGCAGTTAAGTAAATAGACAAGTCATTTAAATAGACACATTGCTCCATCTTGTGATTGGATCAGTGATCGTTTTTTTAAACTCGCTGATCGGTCCCAAACATCCTGATCGTGTTAACTCCTAATAACTCCTGGTAACTTAATACATAATAATGTTGAACCAGAGAAATACCCTGGATCATTCAGTCTTGACATTTGTCATACACTCTAGGCTACATAAGACTTTACCTGACCAACTCTGACAGACACGGGCAGTGGTCGAAGTTCCTCATCAAAGGTGACGAGCATACGCGGCTGCATGGCTGCTACCAGGCCGTAAAGAATGTAGTGAGATTTCCCCAGGATTACTGCAATTCACACAGTCATACCCAGAATAAATTTTAATGCAAAGAAATCACTGAAGAATGATTATGAATGGTAAAGCGTCTGTGGGAGCAAAGGCAATAAGAACTCACTGTTCTTGACATCAAGGAAGGAGACAAGCACAGTGAGCAGCCCAGCCACAGCAACCTGACTCATTAGCTGCCTGTCGCTATGGTAGGGACAGAGTGTCAGTGTGCCTTTGCCCAGGTGAGTCAGACCCTGTAGAGACGCAAACAGCACAAAGTCAATACTTCTCTGTACACAAGCACACAACCCTCTTTGTGATGCCGCCACACACCTGAGCCAGTCGAACCATGAAGAGATTGTTGGGGTCTTTGGCATGATACTGTGCCAGTTGCCGCAGCATTGCAGCCAGGCGGGCATTATTTGTTCCTGAGAAAGAGGGGTCGGGGAAAATAAGTGTTATAAATGGGATAGGTACAGTGTATGAGAAGGATGGAAATTATTAATCGCTATAAAATATTTAGTTTGAAAACCTTGAGCACTGTTAAACACCTTAAGCACTGTCAAACATGAATATTTTAAAATCAATGTGTATGTAATGTTTGTGGACAAGAAACAGGAAGTTGAACATTTTATAAAGTAAGTTCCACATAGTTATAACTTAATATATTTAGTACATCCAGACTCACCACTGCCCACCATGCCCATGGCAAAGATTGAGTTGTGTGAGACCTCGGGGTCAGCATCATGGGAAAACTTGCTGAGGGTGTCCAAGATGTTCAAACGAGGGTTGGACACAGAGATGAGAGCCAGAGCAAGAGGCACCGCTCGTCTCAGAGTGGGCTCACCGTAACGCAGCTGATGTTAAGAAATAGCACAAAAAGGAAGCAGCAGTTAGATCAAATAGAGCTCCCACTGCAGGGGCAAATCTAGTGGTGCTTAGCCCCTAATAAGAATGTCAAGTATAAAATACAATTAGCATTTACTGTAAATAAAACTCTTAAAACAATATTTTTTAACAAAATGGTGGAATATGCTGCTTGCAATCCTCAGAAAACATTTGAGTCAGTTTTAAATTAAACCTTAGAGTTTTTTGTCATATTTGTTGTAATGTGCAAAATTAATTGAAAAACAAAAACAGCACACCTCATTAGAGTCCTTCAGTAAATAATAGGAGGTAGCGTTGGGCAATACGGCCTTCAAATAAAATAAAGATTTTTTTCATAAAAGTCAGATTTCTGTGTTCAATCAATATTTTGAAGAATTATGCCATCACATCGCATAATTTGAAGAATCATGCCATCACATCGATAAATATGATAACATAGAGTCCATAAAACTAAATAAATAAAATCCAATAATTAAAAGTAAAAAGCAAAGCGGAGACATCTGGGTGCCCAAATCAAGCACTCCTTTCTATTGAATACAACCAATCATAAACGTGCAAAAAGCTGAGTGGGAGTCGCAGTAAACGTGATCAAGCGTGTGGGATAGGAGGACATTTTGCTCGCTATCTGCAGCCAATGTTGTGCAAACATTCCGCGAGGAGGGAAACAATTAACAAGCTTCAACATCAAATCTTATCTGCCACTTAAAATGTTGTCATTGCTACGACGGTGTTTTGAAAGCCTACGAACATGCCTGCAATGCTACTGCCTCAAAGCCAGCCACGAAAAAAGTGCAAAAAAAAAAAAAATTAATTGCCAAAGATGGCTAAAACGATATGTGAGTTCATCATGGAAATGTTGGGACTTGCGACCAACTCTTTACCATCGTTGACGAAACTGGATTTTGTCGACTAATAAATGACTTGGAGCCATGGTTTGTATTTCCGAGCAGCCACTATCTTTCAGATGTATGTTTGCCAGCAAAATATGACGTGATTGCCACACTCTTGCGTACACTGACAGATGGAAATAAAGACATAAGCTTCACTAGTGATTTACAGACGTGAAGGTAGCCCTGTTAGCTTGCTAGGTCTGACCGCGCAGTGGCACATCTAGAAGGTGATCAATGCTATTGTCAATTTCACACACCTGTCTGTTCAGTCATAGGTCTATGTCTATTGTGTTCTCATTTGTATGGATGGACATGCCATGCAACATTCTTGTTCTATTATGCACTTAACTATGGCTGGTTTACATTTGAAAAGCCAATAAAAACAAAGTATTTTCTTAAAAAAAAAATAAACGTGCAATTCTTGAACCAGATGTGTTTTTGAAATTTGTTTTATAAGTAATTTCATATTTGGTTGGGTCAAATCTTTTGGGTATTTCTTTCCTCCAGGTGTGCACAAACTACAGTTAACTCTAAATAAAAAATATGAATAAGTTATTGTATTGGTATGGGTCTTGAGAACAAGGAAGTTATCTGTATCATCTTAAAAAATATATTGTGCATCCCGAATGAATGTAAACATATTTAAATTGTTTCCTCAATTGTTACAGGGTCAGAAAAATCCTGAAATATGTCAACCAATTTGCTAAATTGTCAACACTGACTGCAGCCATGTTGTACCAGACACGCTCAAATCTATTGACAAAATCTTATAATCGCCCAACCCTATTAGGATGCAAAGACTCATCGTCAGTATTACACATACCACACTGACTAACAGAACCTGTTACTGAGCACTCAAGAGGTTCGCCCGTCTTTGGAACTTTCCATTAGCTCACTACACAGCGGCTTCGCTCAGGCCACCTGGGTACCTCAACTGTCCAATCGAATAGCCATCGTTGCCCTGTTCTTTTCAATTTGTTGCACAATTAACTGTGTAGCTCATTAAACTATACAGCCAATTTTTTTGCAGGAAGCAACTGTATGTCTAATCTTCCAAATTTTAGGTATGCAAATGAGACTTCCTTAGTGCTGGTGAGCAGGAAATATTTTGACTTCACATCTGCACTTTAATGTCATCCGTTGCCCATGTACCACAATAACATTTGTGAGAGCAAGAGACAACGGTGGAAGCCAAAAGTGACAAGCAGTACTTACCAGATGTCCAAACGTCCGTAGTGCCATTTCAGAACCGATCTCCTCCCCCATCGCGATGAGGGCTATACCAAGAACAGCTACCCCCTAGGAAGAAAGTGATTACAATGAATATTGCTGATATTAGTGATCAACAATGAAATTGTTAATAATTTACCTGGTGTGAGCCCATGTCAGCTGTGTCCTTCTTATCTTTGTCCTTTTTATCTTTCTTGTCCTTGTCCTCCTCTTTTTCCTTCTCCTTGGCCTCATAGTGCTCACTGCAGATGTGGAGAAGCTGCTGCACCTTAAGCACATTGCCAGAACCTGCAACAGGCGACGCCATAAGAGATGATTCGCTTGACAAAACATAGGTATCTGCTTGTGCAAACAGCTAAAATAACTTAGTAGTTGCAGACTAACCTGCATAAGCACAGATATCGACTAGCGTGTTGGCAAAGCTGCGGAAAGGTTCAGGAACAACTTGGAGAGCTGCCAGAGTGGTCTCAATGGCCTCTCCTTTACCTATGATGGAAAATGAGTGTGAAAATAAGACGAAAGTAAGTAATTATTTAAAGGTCCACTTACATCACAGTTTTTCGATGTAATTTTGGTGATTGATGTCCTTTTATCTGGTTTGAAATATAATTTTGGTTGGAAATTTTACTCAAGCTATTCTAAGGTGGTCTTTCCTACCTGGCATTTGAGACGGTCAGATTTCTCATTATTATACGCCATGTAAATGAGCTTCGTTCTGATCGGATCACTCATCTTACCTAATTTTAATATGGAAAACAGCTGGGATCTGACTGGACCATATCACTCTCTCTGCTCAATAGATGTCACGTCTTTCGATGCCTCGTTTATTTATACACACGGAACGCACATTCAAATACAGTCTATAAGTATACATATTTTGTGTTTTAAAATACTTAACTATATTTGTCATTTTTAATTCAACCTTGGTGGATGAAATAGCGACGCTTGCATTCATTGTCGCCAGCAATAGTCGTTATTGCCAGTTCAATACACATGAATAGGAGAGGACGATAAGCTCAAAAGAGGAACACCACACCACCGGGCGCGGGACATGCCTCCACCACCTCGGTCCTCCCCAGTGGGCCGCTGGTGTCTGTGCGAGAGCGCTCCGAGTGGCCATGGCGACGCCTGTCCCCCACGGCTTCTCAGCACGGCTAGTGGTGGAGCACTCTCTCGAGCACTAACCGCCGCCGACCCACTGAAGATGACTACAGTCTCTTCATTTGCGGCAAACAGACTGTGTATAAATCATTGTGAAGCTCAATTCACCAAGCGTTGGATTGTTGGCTAACATAGAATGTGAGCTGGCTGAGATTGGGCTTGTCATCTGTTCCCATTCATGTATATTGAACTGACCATGATGACCATCGCTAGGACAATGAATGCAAGCTTCGCTATTACAGCCACCGTTACATTAAAAATTACAACTATAGTTACACACGGGCAAAATTGTCAGTATCCCTGTTAACGAAAGACAAACACACAAAGGTCACAGAAATAACTTGAATCTGACATAATACTAAATACAAATTAAACGATAACAGGTGAAAAGCAGACACTCCTTTTGAATTGTGGTTCAACAGAATAATTTTTAAAAATGAACTCATGAAACAGGTCTGGACAAAAAATGACGGCACCGCTAGAAAAGATTGAAAATAATTTGACTATAGGGACGCGTTCAAAGTCTGGAATGTCTTTTAATTAATCACAAGTGCCTTCAAACTTGTAATCAGTCAGTTGGCCCATTTAAAGGGGAACAATTAATCATTCTGCAGTTTGGTGACATGGTGTATACCACACTAAACTTGGACCAGAAGAAGGAGAGCGTTGTCTCAGGAGATTAGAAAAATCTTGGGGGTGAGGGGGAACCACTGGGGCGACCTCCTGGGGAGTACTGGTGGTGTGATGGTGACTCGTCCATGTTCCGTGGGTGCTGGGGCACTGCCAGCTGGCGCCCGCCTGGGTCCCCCGGTCTGGCGGCTGGTGGGGGCGTTGGGGCCCCCGTCGCTCCTCGGGCCTGCTACCTCCTCTTCTCTCCGTTCCTTGCGTCCCACTGCGGTCGCCTCTTCCTCTTCCCGTGGGGCGGTGGGTAGGGTGGGGATGTTGGCTGGGGGGGTGGTATTGGGTCCCTGCGGCACAACTGGGTGGCCAGTTGTCGGGGCGCCTCGGTGGGGCTGGCAGACTGCCCTGGGTCCCTCGCTGTGGGACGTGTCCCGTCCGCCAGGCTGCTCTCGGGTGGCCCCTTGATCCCGCCTCTCGATTGATTGGGTGGGGTCCTCAGCCTCCGCGGTGCAGCCACAGCAATTACAGGACACTTCTGTCAGTCTTTGGCATGTAAAACGGTGTCAATTCACTTGCATGTATCCGCAGGCACACCCCTTAGGACACTTTCACTGGGTGTGGGGTCACGCACTTCTGCGACAAATAACTCATGAATATACAAATCGCTTGTGTATCCCCTCACTTATACCCTCGTCCTGTAGACTTTTATAATTTACATAATTAATGCAACCACACTTCAGTTGTACAGCTGGGTTCACGACCCTTGTCCTGCATGCTTCTTCTCCTGTCCTTGTCGTGTTCCATCTTGTCATGTCCTTCCCTCACAGGGTGTAGCACTACAGCATCACTCATATTTAATGTTTCATTGTTGTAGATAATGTAATGATTTACTTCTCTCACCCTGTTAACAATTAGTGCTTTGTCTTTGCTTCTCTCTCCCCTCTAGAAACTTCGTTCTGTTCGACTGATCAAGTCTGATTCTCAATAAACCTCAATTATAATACTAAGAAACCACAGCGGAAGCTTAAAAACTCCACTGTGACACAGTAAAACTGTTCCGGCATTAAAGGAATACAGATTTTCCATTCTGCTTGACCTAACAGCCGAACAGGACAAAAAAAAAAAAAAAAAAAAAAAAGATTAGGAAGAAAATTAGACAAGCACATTAAATGTAAAGGCTATAAACCCATCTCCAAGTAGCTTGATGTTCCTGTGACTCCAGTTGCACATATTATTCAGAAATTTAAGTTCCGTGGGACTGTAGTCTAACTTCCTGCACATCTCCGCAGGTGGAAAATTGATGACAAATTGAAAAGACAGATAATACAAATCATAACAAATAGGGCTTCACAATTATGGCCAAAATAATAATCTGAATTACTTTGATCAATATTGTAATGACGATTATTCATCATCATTATTCCTCATTTTAGGGAAAAATATTTTTATCGCACTACTTTTCAACAAACATTATGTAACAGTTTTCAGTGCAAATTTAATCTTTAAATGAGAATAAATGAAAGATAAAAAATAAATAAATGTACCCCAAAAACATCTACTTTACCAAGGGCTAACTGAATAAATATGCAATTACAAAGTGCAATCACGAATTGCAACTTAATGGAAGCAAATACAGTTAATGCATAAAACATTAGGCTGTAAGCGCCGACTTCTCATTTGAAAATCCCAGGCAATATAGTGAATTTTCAAGGACAGGTCTGTTGTTCTGCTTGACCATAGGTCAGTCGTGCACGGTCACAAACTGCAAAGAACTTGACAGTTGTGATTTCCCTCTCTATTTACTTCCAGCGTTTTTTCATCACGGTTAGGCCAGCCAAAAAGTTGAAGTCTAGGCAGCCGCTAAAACGATTGTTAATCGTGTCTTACCATGACACGCCACCTCTCCGCCAAAGTGCTAAAACAAAGTTTTTTTTTAAATCACCGACAATCAGCCAAAAGTGTGATCACGATTAGAATTTGATTGTGTAGCCCTATAAACAAAAGAGTCCAGAACAACCTCCAAATAAATTAAAGCTGAACTCCAAGGTCAAGGCCAAGGTGTTAGATCACACCATCTGTCGTGGTTTGAGACAAAGTGGACTTCACGGGAGACAACCAAGGAGGACACCACTTAAAAATCATAAAAGCAACACTGGAATTTGCAAAACTGCCATGTTGACATGCCACAAAGCTTCTGTGAAAATGTCCTATGGGCAGATGAGACAAAATTGGAACCTTTTTGTAAAGCACATCAGCTCTGTGTTTACAGACACAAAAATGAAGCATACTAAGAACAGAACACTGTCCCTACTGTGAAACATGGAGGAGGCTCTGTTGTGTTCTGGGGCTGCTTTGCCACATCTGGCACAGGGTGTCTTGACTATGTGAAGGGTACAATCAAATTTCAAGACTATCAAGGTATTCTAGAGAGAAATGTGCTGTTCAATGTCAGAAAGCTTGGTCTCAGTCGCAGGTCATGGGTCTTGTGACAGGCTAATGACCCAAAACACCCAAGAATGGCTAAGAGCAAAATATTTGACTATTCTGAAGTGGCCTTCTATGAGCCCTGATCTAAATCCCATTGAACCTTTGTGGAAGGAGCTGAAACATACCATCTGGAGAAATCACCCTTCAAACTTGAGACAACTGGAACAGTTTGTTCATGAAGAGTGAGCCAAAATACCTGCTGAGAGGCACAAAACAACCCTACCTTTGGAGAGGGATCCTCATTAAAGTAAGCCATTTTAAACTAAAAAGAAAAACCTTTCCGGAGTGAGAAGCGGAAGCCAAAACATGCCAGCATAGGTTCCAGTTGAAAAGATAGTTTTCAAATCATCAAATTGGATTCTTCCTTTGTTGGGACTATTATTCCGGAATAGTACAAGGAGTAACAATTCAATTCTGATTCGGAAGTCATTCGCACCTGTCAAAACGAATACCAAATAGGGATGTAGATGGCGAGTCCGTGCCCTATTTGTGTGTGGTAAGAATGTGATGATCCTGGGGGGAATAATCATCACTATAAGCTTAATTAAAAACACTTATGTTTTTGCTGATAATTTAAATATACAAGTAATAGGGGTAGAACGATTCACAGTCGTGTCCATAAATATTGGGACATGGACACAATTCTCATCTTTCTGGCACTTTTGCTCAACTCGATACATTAGCAAGTTTTCACACCCTACCCCCAAAAATATTACCAGCTATCATTGAGTGTAATTTCAAAAATAGTTGCTAATTATTGTTACCCAAGTGGTTGAGTCCTAAACCAAGAGGGAGCCAGCGGGCATATGTGTCTTTCAGCTCCTGTTCGTTCTTCTCCATGATGGTCTGCACTATGGTGGAGGTCACGTCACCGTTACACGACCCCACAGCGATCATACCACATGCCAATGCAGTCACGCCAACCACCTGGGTGGAAAGTTAACCCAGAAGATTGTATAAACATTCTGCAGATTTAATCATGTGAAAAAATATCAACACATAAACCAATCATGCCCATAAAACATACCTCCATGCTGGATTTTGAGTCTCCCATGACTGGAAGAAGCAGAGACAGGACATCTTCTCTATTGGAGCCAGCATAAGCTAAACCCAATCTGTAAAGAAGATGATGGATAACAATTACAATGTATAGCTTTGTGTTCACAAAATCATCTAAAAAAAAAACATCTAAAAAATGATTAAACATTTACAGCAGTACAAGAAGGTGGCCCAAACTATAGGTAACAATGCATACACATACAAACGTTCAACGTTATAAAACACTTTTGTCGTCATCACCCAAAAATGGCGCCTATCCTCATGGTATTACTGTTGTGCAGGACATAGTCTGAGAGCAGGGCGAGGGCTGGGTCACATTCATTTCTCACACCTGAGTTTACGATGCCACAGGCAAGGAGAGCACCAGACTGCAAAAAAAGGATGACGTAAGGTGAAGAAGAATGAAGCAAGCTGACCTCATGTGCTGTGACCAATAGGACAGAAAATACATTATATTGTCTGTTGATTGTAAATTCATAGCTAGGGGTGTCCCGATCCGATCTTGGACATCAGAAATCGGTCCGATGTCAGCAAAAAAACGAGTATTGGATTGAATCAGCCTGGTTCTAAAATGTCCAATTTTACCACTCTTATACAAGCAGTCCATTCCTGCTCCCCTCCAGCACTTCTGTCTAGCAACGCCTGGACAGTATGCACAGCCCACGTGGTCACAACAACAGGTTGCTAAGCTGCTAACATAGTAGCAAAGAGTAACAGTGACTGTAGCTTGCTTCAAGTCATTTACTGACACTCCAGTTGAAATTCACTGTAAAACTAAACACATAAAGGAATTACACCTGTTGAATCTTTAAAAACATCAGACTTTGTGTCTGAGTTTTTTTTCAGAAAAATTGCTAGAGCAAACCTAATAAACAATGAATGAAAAACACCATTGACGAGCTTGCTAGATCAAACCTAATAAACAATGAATGAAAAACACCATTGACGAGCTAACGAAAATTAGCATTGAGCTCGCTGCACATATCTCTCAGAAGAATTAATATTGGTACACAAATGCTGTAAAAACACATACAAAAGGGGAATATAACACTCTCAGGTATATATTCTTCAAACTCGGTGAAAAACGAGTTATATTGATAATATTCAATCGTGACTTCTCCTTTCTTTGTTACTACAAGTGTGTCTCATTGCGTGCACCATACTGCTCCTCAGAGGTCAAGACAATGGACAGCAGGAGCAGTGAATAAAATTAGAACCAGACGCATTGCGTATATGTGGAGAGACCAAACACTGTACCCACCATTCACCAACAGTAAAAAAAAAAATAATAATAATAATAATAACTGAATTTAACTTTGTTATTTTGCACTTTAAAAGGGTAATTTATATTTATTATTCATTGAGGTCGTTTTTCATGGTTTTTAAATTTATTCAATCTATTCAAATGTAGAATATGTTTATGTTTAAGTTAAGCAGTGGTTATGTTGCAATTTAAATAAAGATTTTTGTTATTAATGGTTTTAAGTTATTTTCATGATTTTGTAATTTATTCTATTCAACTGTAGTGCAATCCCCTGTTTAAAAGTTACTTGATGTAAGCCATTGGTTAATAATAAATCCATCCATCCATCCATCCATTTTCTGAGCCGCTTCTCCTCACTAGGGTCGCGGGCGTGCTGGAGCCTATCCCAGCTGTCATCGGGCAGGAGGCGGGGTACACACTGAACTGGTTGCCAGCCAATCGCAGGGCACATACAAACAAACAACCATTTGCACTCACATTCACACCTACGGGCAATTTAGTCTCTCCAATTTAATTAATGCATGTTTTTTGGGATGTGGGAGGAAACCGGAGTGCCCGGAGAAAACCCACGAAGGCACGGGGAGAACATGCAAACTCCACACAGGTGGGGCCAGGGATTGAACCCGGGTCCTCAGAACTGTGAGGCTGACGCTCTAACCAGTCGGCGACCGTGCCGCCCTTCAGTTTTTTATTCTGTCCTATTGTCTTTCAGTCTTCTTAACAGTTTAAGTTTAAATCCAGTGTCTCCTCATGGGAGCCTCCATACTATAACATGTGTTCGGTCTCCCCAAGGGGATGTCATTTTGCAGTTTGGATTTTGCACAATGTGGGGAGTCCATCCCAGTCTTGCCGGGTCATGGTGGTCTTTGCAGCCGCATCCTCTGTGGCTGCGGGCGGTGGCACAGGTGTGGCTGACGCCCACTGGTTTGTCTTTCCTCACCTGGATCCTCAGTGCCTTACCATGTCTCCACACTATTAATCAATATGCGCTGTGTGCATGTGTATGTGCAGATTTGAGTGTTCATGTGGGTGTGTTTTGCATTTAAACATGGGATGGGAGGGGTGGGTATACTTATTGTATTGCGTACTTGTCATTTTTTGTCAGTTTTAATTTCTGTAAAGGACTTAGTGTTGCATTTTAATGTATGAGAAGTGCTATATAAATAAATTTGATTTGAAAAAAAAAATGTTGCAATGTCTAATTTACCTTTATGTAGTCCTCAGATGAGTAAAGATATTTATCAATCTGGGTGAGGCCGCCATCCACATCCCACAGCAAGATCATTCCGAGAGAGGCTGCAGCGCTCAACATACCTAAGTAGTTTCAAATTACACACACAGAAATTATCAATAATACAGCAATGTAAAAAAACAAAAAACGTTATTGTTATCATTATATATTTTGCAATCTGTACCATGGTCCTTGTTTTTGTACAACCATTTATTGCCATCATCTGTTAACAGCTTGTCCTGTCCAAATGCTGCATTAACAAAGCCATTCACAAAGGAAGAGGCCAGGTTCATGCGGGCTGAGTCCACTTGGGAACCGCTACCTCCAAACCCTTTAACATAGAAAAGAAACATTCAGTTGACACTGACAGCCATAGTACAAAAAAAAAAAAAAAAATCGTCATTGTGTAAAATGTAAACAAAACTAATCATTCAATTTGAAGCACATTACAGTATCTTGACTGGATATGTACAATTAATAAGCCAATTGTCACAAACCACTGTCTGACCACGAGGGCTAAACGATTTGGGAAAATAATCTAATTGGGAAGGGCAGCACGGTGGATGACTGGTTAGCACAACTGCCTCAGAATTCTGATGGCCTGTGTGGAGTTTGCATGTTCTCCCCGTGCTTGCATGGGTTTTCTCCGGGTACTCTGGTTTCCTTTCACATCCCAAAAATATGCATGGTAGGTTAATTGAAGACTAAATTTGCCCGTAAGTGTGAATGTGAGCGCGAATGGTTGTTTGTTTATATGTGCCCGGCGATTGGCTGGCGACCAGTTCAGGGTGTACCCCGCTTCTCGCCCGACGGTAACTGGGATAGACTCCAGCACGCCCGCAACCTGGGTGCGTACTGGTACGGAAAATGGATGGATGGCTCTAATTGGGATTTTTTTTTCCCCCAACCAATATTGCAACTGCTGTGATTGGCTGGCAACGAATTCAGGGTGTACCCCGCCTCCTGCCCGTGAATAGCTGGGATAGGCTCTAGCACTCCCGTGACCCTTGTGAGGATAAGCGGCTCAGAAAATGGATGGATGGATATTGCAACTGTGATGTCATCATCAGCTTTATTCACTAAACAGGAAATAAATCATTCGATAAAATGACCAACACGACATTGGCTACATTTAACATATAAACAACTATTTGCTTTAGGTCAGGCCTAAATAACATATCTTTATTCGAACATTGAATTGTAAAAAGAATAAAAACAATCATACTGGAATATTGACTGATTGACTTAACTTCAAGCCTTGTAAACGTAATGTGATGCATTTGCCAGTAGCAGTAGCACTGCTGGAAGGGTAAGCCAAAGTTGAAGTGGAGAGTGACACGAGTGATGCTTTTCATCACAAAGATGTGAGAATTAAAGCAGTCCAAATGTTAAACTACATTAAATGTTTATCAGTTACAGTAAAAGTGTCGCGATGACTCACTTGTTAGATAACTCTCAAAAACGACTATCAAACCCAAGAAATAGGAGAATGTTCTAAAATTTATAATTTTTAGTTAATAATAAACATGAATATTACAAATTTTGAGTGGTAAATATTATTCACTGGACAGGGGGGAGGATATAAAAAAGATTATGTACATTAACTAGTAACTTAAGCTGTCAGATCATTGTAACAAGATGTCAAACGCAGGACAAAGCGGCCTAAATGACGTAAAGTACTCACCCCTTAGTGCAAATTAAATTTAAGTACAATACTTGAGTTCACATGGATTAGGAGTGCGTGTGGGACTAGCTACGCCACTGTGCCCAGCCAGAGACCGCCTGCCCACATAACCAAACTGTGAGAGCGTAGCAGTGGATCAACTCTGCTTGTGAGTTGATGAAGAAGGGTGGATGCAGGATGGACGGTCATGATTCAAACGTACCTCGCGGTTCTACGCTTCAATTCGCCGCAGAGCAGGAGCTGCACATCGACAGACTCCCCCAGACTGCGGGCTTCTCTTTACCAATCGATTGCAAAGGACTCGTGGCTGCTCAGCTTCCCGCACGTGAAAGCCGGTGAGCCTGTTTGCCGAGCCCGCAGCAAGCAGCGGCACCTCCCGCTAAGAAGGATAACTCAATACCCCTCAGTAGCGGTGAGAGGAAAATTTAACCATACAATTTCAAAACATATGGTAGACGTTTTTACAGCATGTCACGTCAGCTTTTTTCTTTTTTAAATTACAGCCTTTGCGATTGATAATTGCATTCCATTACATACTGCACTGTCGGTATGAATTCGATTAATCGTTCAGCCCTACCAACTACCCTTTTCACATGCAGGTGCACATGCGCACACTTTCCCAGACTTACTATTATTTTCCAGGTGTGTTTTGTAGATGTCATCTGGTACTTTGGGTTCCATGATATCCAACTGTGGAAGTCGGGATGTGTGCGTTAGAAGAAGATTTTGATTAATGTTGAATGTTGATAGAACCAGTGGAGCAAGACTATCCGATGACGGTCTGACTTTACAATATGACCATAATGTAAACAATACATGCACTGAAGAATAAAAGCTTTAAAAACCTTAAAGGCAAGATGGAGAAATATATACTTCACAGAACTCTCCAGCAAAAAAGACTACACATAATTTGGTGTTTGTAGTTTTTCTTAGATAGTTCTTGTGACATAGCAGTACTGTGCTAATTACATGTCTATTAGTTAGTAATACCCAGGTCATGCTTTAATTACAGAAGTGCACGTCAGAGTTATACTGCATTCATTTCAAAAATGTATAATGTCAAGTGGTGCACATATAATCACTCAAAATGATTTATCACAATTAGAAGACTTTGACTCCAACATTCACTGTCCATTTGTATATGACATAATTCCTTATTACTCCCCTTCACTCATTTTCCTACCTCCCTGGCCAGGGCCAGGAAATTGCTGTTGAGCTGCACATTGGACATAATCTCTGTCAGGTCCTCATAATCTTCTACATCCTCATTAAGCTCCAAGAACATGCCATGGCGACCAAGCATGTAGGACATCTGCTTCTGAATAACTCTGCAAGGTAAATGCAATGGAGTTAGTTTTTACATTTATGTTTTTAAACATAAAATAGCTATATATATCGATAGAAACAATTACTAATGCAACGCAACCGAGCAATGCTATTAATCAAAAGCTATATAGTACTCACATGTCTTTGCAGGATGTGAAGATGTTTTCTACCAGCTCCACATCATTGAGCATTAGAGCCAATCGAAGAGCCTCGGGATACCGATTGAACTTCCTGAAGATTTTCAAGGCACATCGCAGCAGTGCAGAATTTTCTGGCTCCGGAACATAGCTTACACAACTGGGACAGTGCAGAACAAAAGTGTCAAATACTTTAGGAGGACCACATTAAAGAGACCAAAGTAGGTGAATATAGCAAGTTAAAAGCTGTACATACCTTGTGAGGTAGAGGCAAACCTTGCCGTAGGCATTCTCATCAATGTATTCTTCTACCATGTCCAGCCTCTCAATTTCCATCAATAGGTCACAAGCCTCGTGTTCAGCATTGTGTGCCATGTTGTAAGGTACGATTTCCTTCACCAGCTTCAGCAATGTCTCCTGCTGGGTCTTATCGTTCTCCTCTACCTCCTGCCACTCTTTAGCCACCTCACCAGCCAGGTGCCTGTGAAATAATGACAGCAGGGGGTTGACTTAATTGTTTTCCATTTTCTTCATGTAATTGTCTTTTGAAAGCCAACTTTCACTGCCAGCCATTTTCAAAGCAGAGTTCATCCATTAACAGCCGTTTTAGAGCACTTTGAACTGATCTTTCACCAGAAAAAAACTTTTGTTTGTACCCCTTTCCGTTATGTTGTAAACAACAGGAGAACAAGGTATAACCAAAAACACCGGTACAGCATGCATGCTAGCATATGTTTTAGCGTGCGTGCATGCATGCTACCGTATGTTTTAAGCTATCATATGTTTTACCATGCCTGCACCCAATAATACGGTGTGCCTTATGTATGTGTTAAATACAGAAATAGAGCCCTTAACTTAGACTGGGCCTTTTAATACGGTGCGCCTTATGGTCGCGAAAATACGGTAAATGTCCACAGCAGTGAATGAGTTAACAATGACTTATTTGAAATATATTTTGCTACAAAAAGTAATTATCAACATGAATTACCGAACATATTCATGTCCCCAGGAAGCCAGCTCTTCCTGGGAGCCCAGCAGGCGATACTTGAGACACTCCCTCTCCCCACTCATAGTCATGGCCAGCACCGATACCACATCGGCACAAAAATGCTGCAAATACAATAGTACGAACAAGTTAACATCAATTCCATTGGGCCAGTTAAGTATACTTTAAAGTCCTGCCCTGCCCCCACCAGAAATGTGTCTGAGCATTGGGGCAAAACAGTGGGGCAAAAAAGTATTTAGTCAGTCACCAATTGTGCAAGTTCTCCCACTTAAAAAGATGAGAGGCCTGTAATTTAAAGAATTTATTAGCAAATTATGGTGGAAAATAATTATTTGGTCACCTACAAACAAGCAAGATTTCTGGCTCTCAGACCTGTAACTTCTTCTTTGAGAGGCTCCTCTGTCCGCCACTCATTACCTGTATTAATGGCACCTGTTTGAACTCGTTATCAGTATAAAAGACAACTGTCCACAACCTCAACAGTCACACTCCAAACTCCACTATGGGCAAGACCAAAGAGCTGTCAAAGGACACCAGAAACAAAATTGTAGAACTGCACCAGGCTGGGAATACTGAATCTGCAGTAGGTATGCAGCTTGGTGAGAAGAAATCAACTGTGGGTGCAATTGTTAGAAAATCGAAGACATGCAAGACCACCGATAATTTCCCTTGATCTGGGGCTCCAACGCAAGATCTCACCCCGTGGGGTCAAAATGATCACAGGAACAGTGAGCAAAAATCCCAGAACCACACGGGAGGACCTAGTGAATGACCTGCAGAGAGCTGGGACCAAAGTCACACAGCACCACCAGGCACTCAAATCCTGCAGTGCCAGACGTGTCCCCCTGCTTAAGGCAGTACATGTCCAGGCCCGTCTGAAGTTTGCTCGAGAGCATTTGAATGATCCAGAAGAGGATTGGGAGAATGTCATATGGTCAGGTGAAACCAAAATCGAGCTTTTTGGTAAAAACTCAACTTGTCTTCTTTGGAGGAGAAAGAATGCTGAGTTGCATTCAAAGAACACCATATCTACTGTGAAGCATAGGGGTGGAAACATCATCTTTTGGGACTGTTTTTCTGCAAAGGGACCACGACGACTGATCCATGTAAAGGAAAAAAATTAATAGGGCCATGTATTGTGAGATTTTGAGTGAAAACCTCCTTCCATCAGCAAGGGCATTGAAGATGAAACGTGGCTGGGTCTTTCGGAATGACAATGATCCCAAAGACGAAGAAGTGGCTTCGTAAGAAGCATTTCAAGGTCCTGGAGTGTCTTTGCCAGTCTCCAGAATTCAGCCCCATAAAAAATCTTTGGAGGGAGTTGAAAGTCCGTGTTGCCAAGCCACAGCCCCAAAACATCACTGCTCAAGAGGAGCTCTGCATGGAGGAATGGGCCAAAACACCAGCAACAGTGTGTGAAAACCTTGTGAAGATGTTTGATTTTTGACCTCTGTCATTGCCAACAAAGGGTATATAACAAAGTTTTGAGATAAACTTTAGCTATTGACCAATTACTCATTTTCCACCATAATTTCCTAATAAATTCTTTAAAAATCCGACTGTGATTTTCTGTATTTTTTTTTCCATTTTGTCTCTCAATGGTGAGGTATACTTTTGATGAAAATTTTAGGCCTCTGTCATCTTTTTAAGTGGAAGAACTTGCACAATTGGTGGCTGACGAAATACTTTTTTGCTCCACTGTATCCAGCAGGTTTTAATCTGTATTTATCTCTTGTGTTTACTATCATACATTCATGCCATACCTTGTTTTCCCCTGCGGCCATGCCTTCATAGATCTCTTTAAGTTTGCCATAATGTGGGCGCAAAAATTTTAGAGGTTTGGGTACTGATGTCATGGAGGTGGTTGAAGAGCGAATTAGCCTGCGCAGCTCTTCCAATGCAGGACGGTACAAAGCTGTGTCCTTTTCCTGCAAATGCGTGAGTAAAGGTGAGATTAGTCAAGTTTTTTTCTCAAATGTACTGTATATAACGAGTATTCAAATAAGCAATACTCACGCCTAATCTCTCCACCATCATTTCCAAGTCCTCTTGTAACTGCTTATCTTCCTCAGACTAAAAAATAAATTAAGAACAGAATTTAAAAGTTATGTAATGTTAATGAAAATACTGCAAGTCAATAAATATGTTTTTGCGTTTTTAATCATGACACAAACATTGTGAAACAATATTACTCAAATACATTCGTAAAAAGGGTTTCAACTTGGTTCCGTTACCATACAAGGAGTACATTCACACACATTTACAAGATATAAGCTACCCGACAACTGCACAACTGTAAACATAAATGTATGTCTGCTAAATTATTTACACATAACATACAATAAAGAAAATAACATTTGTTATAGTAAAGTCCATACTAATTTGGTCTCTTATTTTTAATATTCCACCCCAAATGACTGGAGCACCCTTCAACAAATCATTCCCGTCTCATATTCATCCCAATATTATCGTTTAAAAAGTTAGTGAGCGATACGTAACAATCGCTGCACTTTTTTTTTGGCCCGTTATGTGCCTTTCACTCATCATATGCTATGATGTACTATGGAAATATGTAACTATATCACATAGTACTGTTTGTTATATATCTATTTATTTGTTTCTATTGTGTTTATTTGTGTTTGCTTTTATTTTGCGTCGCTTTACTCTGCTGTCAGCAGACAGGTCATCATTACAAATGAGAATCTTAAAGAACTAGCCATACTAATCATAACTATCCATCCCAACCCTCATCTCCTGACTTTGCTAAGTGCTAAACCGTCCACAACTACACTGAGCTGCTACCGATGAACTAACCAACTGAAAATGTTCCGACAACGCTCAGCACAGACAATATGACCCTAATACGGTATATTTACATTAATTGTATTTGTCTCCTGGCTCATATAGCACACAACCTACAACTGCTGTACCAAGCAAGATGACCGTTAGCATGATTTGCTCAAATTAGCTTGCCGGCTAGCTACGGTCGGAAGGGCAGTTAAATCGTTGATTTTTTTTTCTGCAAAACAATAAAGCGCCCAAACTAAACGTTACTGTGAGACTTTAACCTCTGACGACAAATGATAACAAATAACTATTTATAATGGTGGATTTAGAATGACAGTCACTCTGGCCTGCTGAGCCATGCCGTAAAAGTGGCAGTGACAAGGCAAAATAACCACGCAGGTTCCAGTATCTTTAATCAACAAGCACTGAGCAATATTCACCAATTCTTGCTCCTCTTTTTTCTCTTTATCCTTCCCCGGAGGCTGCGAGTCCTTTTCCTTGTTCTTTTCATTCCCATCGGATTTTTCAGCCGGCTTCTTCTCTTTGCTTTTTGAGTCCTCCATGACAAGCTCCGACAACGTACTACAAAACAGCAAAATGAAACAGGGGAAACCGGAAACGTTTCTTCTTCTTCTTTTGTAGTTTAACGGTGGTTTGCAAACTTAACTAGTGTATTACCGCCACCTATTGATTTGTTATGATGGTTGCATTGGTTTACAGGCTAAATTATTTAGCTATACTAATAGTAAGATATAGCCATGGGTGTCAAACTGATTTTTGTGACGGGCCACATTGTAGTTACGGTTTCCCTCAGAGGGCCGTCATGATTGTGGAAGCATATAAATGCGTAATCGCCTCATCATATCATTACATATACAGTGGAACCTAGGTTTTCATATGCTCTAGTTTTCATATGACTCCGTTTTTTACATTTTCTTCCATGAAAATTTGTCCAAGTTTTTTTTTTTTTTACACAACATTTCTCAATGTTATTAAAAGTGAAGACAATTTTGAAATTTGGTACAGAGTACACTCATATATATATATATATATATATATATATATCGATCCATCAATTTTCTACCGCTTATTCGAGGTCAGGTTGCGGGGGCAGTAATTTTAGTAGGGAAGCCCAGACTTGCCTTTCCCCAGCCACTTCATTCAGCTCTTCCAGGGGGATCCCAAGGTGTTCCCAGGCCAGCCGGGAGACAGCCTTTCCAGCGTGTCCTGTGTCGTCCCTGGGGTTTCCTCCCGGTGGGACGTGCCCGGAACACCTCACCAGGGAGGCGTCCAGTAGGCATTCTAATCAGAGGTCGGAGCCACCTCATCTGGCTCCTCACAATGTGGACGAGCAGCAATTGAGAGCTTCGCCTTTCGGCTTAGCTTCTTCTTCACCACAACGGACCAATACAAAGTGCACATCACTGGAGATGCTGCGCCGAGCCGCCTGTCGATCTCCCATTCCATTCTTCCCTCACTCATGAACAAGACTGCAAGATACTTGAACTCCTCCACTTGGGGCAGGATCTCATTCCCAACCTGCAGAGAGCACTCCACCCTTTTCCAACTGAGGACCATGGTCTCAGATTTGGAGGTGCTAATTTTAATCCTAGCCGCTTCACACTCGGCTGAGAACCGCTCCATTGAGAGTTGGAAATCACGGCTTGAAGCCAACAGAACCACATCATCTAGAAAAAGCAGAGATGCAATACTGAGGCCACCTAACCGGACCCCCTTTACGCCACAGCTGCAGCTAGAAATTCTGTACATAAAAGTTATGAAGAGAATCGGTGACAAAGGGCAGCCTTGGGGGAGTCCAACCCTCACCGGAAACGAGTCCGACTTACTGCCAAACTCTGACACCGGTTGTACAGGGACCGAACAGCCCATATCAGTTGGTACCCCATATTCCCGAAGCACTCCCCACAGGACTCCCCGAGGGACACGGTCGAACACCTTCTCCAAGTCCACAAAATACATGTAGACTGGTTGGGCAAACTCCCATGCACCCTTGAGGACCTTGCCGAGGGTATAGATTTGGTCCACTGTTCCACGGCCATGACGAAAACCACACTGCTCCTCCTGAATCTGAGATTCGACTTCCTGACGGACCCTCCTCTCCAGCTGAGGAGTGTGATCCCCCTGTATTTGGAACACGGTCCTCCTTCTGGTGGACCCTTTCTTAAAAAGGGGGACCACCACCCCAGTCTGCCAATCCAGAGGCACTGTCCCCGATGTCCATGTGATATTGCAGAGGCGTGTCAACCAGGACAGCCCAACAACATCCAGAGCCTTTTGGAACTAATCTCATCCACCCCCGGGGCCTTGCCATCAAGGAGCTTTTTAACCACATCGGTGACCTCAACCCCAGCGATAGGAGAGCCCGCCTCAGAGACCCCAGACTCTGCTTCCTCATGGGAAGGCGTGTCGGTGGAATTGAGGAGGTCATTGAAGTATTCTCCCCACCGACTTACAACGTCCTGAGTCGAGGTCAGCAACGCCCCATCCCCACTATACACAGTGTTCAGTGACCACTAAAGCCGCATTCCGCTTGGCCAGCCGGGACCCATCAGCTGCCTCAGGAGTCTCACAGGTCAAAAAGGCCCAATAGGACTCCTTCAGCTTGACAGCATCCCTCACCGCTGATGTCCACCAACGGGTTCGGGGATTGCCGCCACGACAGGCGCCGACCACCTTACGGCCACAGCTCTGTTCGGCCGCCTCAGCAATGGAGGCACGGAACATGGTCCACTCGGACTCAATGTAGCCCGCCTCCTCCGTGACGTGGGTGAAGTTCTGCTGGAGGTGGGAGTTGAAACTCCTTCTGACAGGGGATTCTGACAGACATTCCCAGCAGGCCCTCACGATACGTTTGGGCCTGCCAGGTCGGACCAGGATCTTCCCCCACCATCGGAGCCAACTCACCACCGGGTGGTGATCAGTTGACAGCTCCGCCCCTCTCTTCACCAGAGTGTCCAAGACATGCGGCCGCAAGTCCGATTACACGACCACAAAGTCGATCATCGAACTGCGACCTAGGGTGTCCTGGTGCCAAGCGCACGTATGGACACCCTTATGCTTGAACATGGTGTTCGTTATGGACAATCCGTGATGAGCACAGAAGTCCGATAACAGAACACCAATCGGATTCTTATCTGGGGGACCGTTCCTACCAATCACACCCTTCCATATCTCACTGTCATTGCCCACATGAGCATTGAAGTCCCCCAGCAGAACGATGGAGTCCCCAGCGGGAACGCTCTCTAGCAACCCTCCAAGGACTCCAAAAAGGGTCGGTACTCTGAACTGCTGTTTGGTGCATATGCACAAACAACAGTCAGGATCCGTCCCCCCACCCGAAGGTGGAGGGAGGCTACCCTCTCGTCCACCGGGCTGAACCCCAACGTACAGGCACCAAGCCGGGGCGCAATACGTATACCCACACCTGCTCGGCGCCTCTCACCGTGGGCAACTCCAGAGTGGAAGAGAGTCCAACCCCTCTCAAGGGGACAGGTACCAGAGCCAAAGTCATGTGTGGAGGCGAGCCCGACTATATCTAGTCGGAACTTCTCGACGTCACACACCAGCTCGGGTTCCTTCCCTGCCAGAGAGTTGGTCATTCCACGTCCTTAGAGATAGCTTTTGTAGCTGGGGATTGGATCGCCAAGGTCCCCGTCTCCGGCCATTGCCCAGCTCATATTGCACCCGACCACTATGGCCCCTCCCACAGGTGGTGAGCCCATGGGAAGGGGGACCCACGTTACCCTTTCGGGCTGTGCCGGGCCTCATGGGTGCAAGCCCGGCCACTAGGCACTCGCCTTCGAGTCCCACCTCCAGGCCTGGCTCCAGAAGGGGGCTCTGGTGACGTGCGTCCGGGCAAGGGAAAATGTTTTCCTGTATTTTTTGTATTTTCAATCTTCATAGGGGTCTTTTGGAGCTGTGCTTTGTCTGGTCCCTCACCCATGACCTGTTTCCCATGGGTGACCCTGCCAGGGGCATAAAGCCCCAGACAACTTTGCTCCGAGGATCATTGGGACACACAAACCCCTCCACCATGATAAGGTGACAGCTCAAGGAGTGTGTGTGTGTGTTTGTGTGTGTGTATATAGCTCTGGGGGAAAAGTAAGAGACCACTGCAAAATTATCAGCTTTTCCAATTTGTAGAAGAAAATAACATGATTTATTTATTTATTTAAATACACTCAAGTGTAAAATGATCTATGCACATGCGCCAAATATAACGCACAGAGTACCATATTGAGCTTTGAGATGGTATTTTTAAATTGCTGTGCTTCGATGAAAAGAGAGTTCAGCGCTCCACTATATGGAAATTACCTTTACAGTTTTTTCAATCGTTCCATCGGGATGACTTTTGAAGCAAAATATGCCGCAAAGCACACTAGTCGGAGTCTCTTCTTTTTGGTAACCAATTTTCGATTTCAATTTCTACACATTCTCTTCTCATTTCCTCTTACATTTGTTTCCCAGTTATCCATTTAATGCCAAGATGCCGTTCCGCACCTTTCACCTCTATAATCATTTTATCTGCTTTGTGGGTTACTTGACTTGTACAATTTATCATGTCAGCAATAAAATATAAACAATTTTCCTTCATTATCATGATCTTATCTTGTGCTTTATATTTTTATTCCACCTTCCTGCACTTGCAAGCAGCTTTACCTTCTACCTTGAACTAGCCAGAAGTAGCCTGTGCATTTGCAATTTTACTTCCAATTTTGACTTGTATTTCAACTACGTTTTCCCTTACCTCACAAACTAACTTTATACCATCCTTCAACTTTTTGACCCATGCAATTTTCACCTGACTGCCATTGCATATGATGAACATATATTTTGGGTATTTAACCGCGATTGAATTTACTCACGAATCACAAATGATTAACGTTTTCTTAAATTCCTCAGCGTTCTTTCTTCTTTATTTACAGCACTACAGAAATTCTTGAAGTTGTTTCTTGACCGCCCCTACTGGTGGATAATATTGCTACTGCTTTGCCGTGTTTACTTCAAGAACTGAAAAATGCGGGAACAACGGCAACCTTCAAATCTTGGAAGTTTTACGTTCGTAGAAATACAAGTATGTACCTGACAGAACACAGTACAAAATACATTTGATTCCCCTCGTATTTCCTACTTTTAGGTTTTGAGATTTTGTTGTAAAGCACCTAACCTTTACATATAAATGTTAGTTTAGTGTGCATCGTGGTTTTGTCGTAAAACGTTCTCAAATTGTGCGATTTTATCGAGTGCATGTTGCTATTTTTACGTTTTTATTAAAGTAAGACTAAGAATATGTATGAGTAATAGCACCACTTTTAAAATAATCGTCTGTGCCTTGTGTTGGTTTGAGAATGATTTAGTCCTACGTTAGTCGAATATCTTGAAGTAGCAAAAGAGGTCATATGACCATATAGGTCACATGCTCGGTTTTCCCGTTTACGTCAACATGGCTTTACAGACCTGTATATTTGTTGTTTTTAAATTCATTTTTCTCTGCGCCATCTTTGTGGTTGGAGAGGGACGACTCAAGGGTTTTGGTAGGTTTTATGAATTGCAGAGACATGCGTCCGACGAGCAATGGTTCATACAGAAACTAGATCACTTCAATGGAGCAGACGGCAGAGAGTGGAAGCAGGTATGTTCGAATGCTTTCCCTGTACTTCTCCCTACTTGTATTTAAATATATTTAGAAAAGGTGATCCCACCAGCTAATCGTTCCCCATAGATTGTACAGGTGTAGAATGAAATGATCGATAATTATTGATTGTGAAGTCTACCTATGCAAACTAGAAGAACAGTTCTACTACATTAGTCTAAGAAAGATGGATGTTTTCATGACCCTATCTCCCTTTCCTTCCGTCAGAGGTAC
The DNA here is from genome assembly GCF_024500275.1 of Phycodurus eques. Lineage (NCBI taxonomy): Eukaryota > Metazoa > Chordata > Actinopteri > Syngnathiformes > Syngnathidae > Phycodurus > Phycodurus eques. The sequence goes on from NC_084531.1 coordinate 5,485,089, forward strand.
TTTGTGAATGATGCCTTCTACAAGCCGGGTGGGCCGGTGTTTCTTATGATCGGTGGAGAGGGTCCAGCCAATCCAGCATGGATGCAACATGGAACCTGGCTCACATATGCAGAGAAACTGGGAGCCATTTGCTTCATGCTCGAGCATCGCTTCTATGGAAAGAGTCACCCAACAGTGTATGTTTGATTATTATTATTGTTATCTTTTATAAACTACGCACGCACAATGATTAGCAAATCCTGAGGGGGGGGGGCTTTATAATAATTTAATTTAAAAAATTTGGGGTTGTGGGGTGGGCCAGGTTGCAGTTACACCAATCGTGTACTCTATACAAAATGATACTGTCATGGTTTCATATTCTGCTTGTTTGTCACTTATCATTGTTAAATTATTGTCACTTTTGCTATTTCACATTGCTTATGTTGAATTTAAGCGCAGCACGGTGAAGTAATGGTTAATATGTGTGTCTCACAGTTCTGAGGTTTGGGCTTTGAATTTTGGCTGGGGCCTTTCTGTGTGGAGTTTGTGTATTTTCCCTGTGCTTGTATTCTCTGGGAAGCCCAGCTACCGCCAACGTTCCCCAAACATGCATCTTATCTTAAGTGAAGACAAAATTATCCATAGGTGTCAATATGAGTCTGAATCTCATTTGTTTATACGTGTCCAGCGGTTGGCTGGCGACCAGTACATGGTGTTCCCTGCATACCGCCCAAAGTCATAGGCTCCAGCTCGCCCACGACTCTATATGAGGACAAGTGGTGTAGCTAATGGATAGATGGATATCAATTAAATGAGCTATAACTGTAACACAGATTCCTGGCCTGTAAACTATTCTGATTCATCTGTCTGTACCTGTCATGCCACTAGATGGTAGCAATGCACTCAAATTAGGACAGCCTTTGTCTCCCTTGTTTACTTTTGTCTTAGAGATGCATATTGAAAACAATTGTGTTCTCTTCATTTAGTGACCTGAGCACGGAGAACCTACGGTTCCTCAGTAGCCGTCAGGCTTTGGCCGACCTGGCCCACTTTCACACAGTGATGGCTGAGAGCCAAGGACTGGTCAACAGGAAGTGGGTGGCATTCGGGGGTTCGTACCCGGGTTCTTTAGCAGCGTGGTTCAGGCTGAAGTATCCTCATCTGGTGCATGCTTCTGTGGCCACCAGCGCACCAATTCATGCTTCAGTCAACTTTCCAGGTAGAATGCATCATAGTAGTATATTAGAGCACACAGAAATATACACAATCAAAAACAATAAGCTGGCGCCCATAGAAGCGCGACCCATGCCAAGAACTTTGAGTTTTAAAGTTTTATTCATAGAGTAATGTTTTTTAAAATCTAGAATATTACAGCCCGTAAGGTCATAGACATGGGAGCTTTGAAATGTTCATGCAATCTTGAAGAGTCTTTCACCTTAGACTCAAGGGGCTCATTACTAACAGTGCATATAAATGTCTGCTTAAATCGAGCGTATACACGTTTGATGAACAAATGAGCGATTCATACTTGTTTTTGTTCGTACACTGAAAACAAATTTAGAACTTCCTCAGACCATGCAAGCTTTCCGATGGTGCAAATCTTTTGAAAATAGGATAAAGTTTTAAGAATCTTACTAAAGTTTTGGGGCCATCTCTTGTGACTTTATACCTCTGTGCATTGGCTGAGATGTGTCAAACAGATGCCCTTTTCAAGAGAAATAGCGACGCAGTTAATGCAGATAGCGGGCACAACTATTTAGTATGAATTCTGATTCACTAACATACGCACGGTGGTGTGAAGAATATTGGCGGGTATGCATGTGTCATGAATCAGACGGTGATTTCGCATATACAGTAAACTTGTGCGCAGAGGACGAACAATTCTACACATTTATTAGTGAATGAGGCCCCTTGAATGGGACAGTTTAAAACGTGTAACGTAAAAAAGGTTCACATTGCTTAATGTCCGAAAACTGCGATCAATGGTCACCAAAATTTATGTGGACATTTCTACTTATGTCCACTTCAACGTCTGAAAATATCAGAACGATGGGCCCAATATTTTGGATTTGACGGATGTTAAGCGTTTTCCTCTTCATATGCGCGCACTATAGCGAAAAAGCTTGATGTATCTTAATCTCCCAAAACTATCATCAGTCATCACCAAAATGTATTTGGACATATGTATGCCCACTTCAACCTCTGAAATTATCAGAACGATCGCCCCGATATTTGGGATTTTGTGGACGTTAAGTGTTTTCCTCCCAATAGAAAAAGCATTATGTAGCTTAATACCCCAAAACTGTCATCAATCATCACCAAAAGTTCTGCGGACATCTTTCCTTATGCCCACTTTAAAATCTGGAAATATTAGAATGATTGGGCCAATATTTTGGATTTTATGGATGTTAAGCATTTTCTTCTCCATAGATGCTCCCAGAAAAAACTTAAAGGGGACATATTTTCCCAATCCAACTTTTTCTCATATTTGGGATGTAATCCTGTCTCGATGGTGCCTGAGTAAACGTGAAATATGAATTAAAATCATCCACACATTCCTGAGTGCCAGATGTTTTTCTGCTGAGAGGCCTGAAATCAGGGAATTCGAATTTCTCAAGCTTATCAACCTCACGAGCAAAGATCTCCCCCTTTCCTTTCCACTCCCAAGCCAGAGCTGTAATCATAACAAACAAAAGTGTGCTCTAACAAGAGGGGCTTCTACACAGAGGCAACCAATCAGAGGAAAGGGTCCGGTCTTAGCCAAATATGGACAAAGCAGATACAATACAGGGTCAAACAGAAGTACCTTAATTTCTCGTGTATAATGTGCTTCCATGTGTAATACGCTCCCCCAAAGTTGACCTCAAAATTCTTGAAAATCCTTCTACCCATGTATATTGCATTTTTACAATGCATGATTTTGCTTCTACCCATATGATTAAAACATGAATTATTATCTGTATTTTGTTAGTTTTTTTCCAACAATTATTCTAAGCACTTTATTTGAACATGTAATTCTTTTTATTTACCTATTTTGAAATTCACAGCTTTTATTTAGTAAATGAGTAAACACAGTGGTCCTCATGTTTGATTACCCAGGCAGAATTTGTAAGATGGGTACAATTCTTTAAAGAAAACATGAAAGGCCAGGCAAAACACTTTTTTTTATTATTGTTTTTTTATTTGTTTAATGGGATTCAAATTAAACTCTCAAGCATTTCAGAAAAAAACATTATCATCAAACAAAACATAACCATAAAGAAATTAATGATGTCATGAGTCATCAGCCCTAGTTGTAAAAAAAAAAAAAAATTCTGCCAGGGTATGTAAACCTATGAGCACAACTGTACATATATGCAGTCATACATACCTCTGTCATATTGGAATGAAAGTGTCTGCTGCACCTTTTTCATAACCTCTAGGTGGCAGTGGTATATTAGAAGGAAAGTTTTGTTTTCATTTTCCCCTATACCTATATATAATGTGCACCATTGACTTTTGACATTTTTTGGGGGGTACAAATGAGCATTATACATGAAATTACGGTAGCTTTCAGAGGGACCTTTTCTGGACACTCGTATGACAAAACCAAGTTGTTGTTGTTGTTTTTTTTAAATAAAATTGACACTTTTATACAAAGTTTGTGTTAGAGAGTCACTTTCTGGAGGTTTAAATAGCCAAAATATGGGACCTTTAACATCGCTTAATGTGGAAAATGCTTAACATCCAGGTTGAATGGACTAATAGAGGTAAGGGGGTGGGCGTCGTCCGATGTAACCGCTTGTTTGCTACATTGAAGCATTTTTTTTAGGCCATATGCACCCATATTACTGTACAGTACAAAGTTATGTTTTTGTAGTTTTGTTTGTGGCCTAAAAGGCCCAGTACAGTATAAAGTTATTGTAAATAAATATACAAAAAGCTTGTATATATTTCAATGTATCACAAACTTACCAGGCCGGTGTGCTTGGTCATGGTGACATTGTTGATGTGGGAGGGGGAAAAAAGCCGCGAAGAGTTCGTGTGCTTCCTATTTCCAAAATCTGTTGCCAAAGGCAAAGGGCTTGATAGGAAAAAAACAGTTACTGTACTAATATAGCATATGCCAGACTCTTTGTATTTGTATTCCTGAGCGTTAACAATGCCTGAATGCCACGCTCTGTCTGTGCTGCAAGTTTATGTACAATATACAATACATATTTCCATCATGACCTGGCCGCCATGTCAATGCCTCACATCCAACATGGCCACCATGTAGGCACGGGGCGTTATTAGGATTCTCACATAGTTTCCAGGCAGGACACACCCTGTTCCAATATTACTGGCTCCATGAACTCGTGCCATTGCACAGTGATTGGCTGCTGTATCCTGGCAGAACACGCCCTACTGCTTCCAGAAGAGAAAAAAAGTATGTGACATAAGTGTGATGGTGTTAATGTTTCCCCACTAACCTTAACCCACCCTAATCCTAACCGTAACCAATCCTAAACCGCCTAAAGCCCCAACCCTTTTCCTAAACCTAACAATAACAAACTTCATTGTTTTTATTTCATACAAATGTGATACATTTTGAATGGTTATGTAATTCTATCTGCGTACCCTGCCCTTCCCGCGACACAGGAGGAAATCATGTTGAAGGAGTGCATGTCCTGCCTGGAAACTATGTGGGAATCCTAATAATGCAGGCACGGACAGCGCGTCTTTTAAAATCGTATCTTTTTTACATTTTTATTTTATTTTTTTTTATATCTGTGACCCGTAAATACGTCAGTCCCATTCTCTGCCCGCATTGCGCCACAGCACCAGTAAACAACAATGCCTAATTCTAGAACTAACAGACTTTGTAAATGTCAGTTTAAGTGACAAATGGAAACTATTTTTGTACACATTGTTCAGTCCCGACTGTCCGTTTTATCCAATAACTGTTATATCGAGGTCCGTTGTATTGAAGGTCCACTGTAAACATTATGGTGACGATTGAGTTGAGCTTTTTTTACACTTGCGTTAAACACTAATGTCAGTGAACTTGCATTAATGTCAGTGAACTTGCGTTAACTTGCGTTAAACACTTTAGACCAGACATGCCCAAAGTCCAGCCCCCGGGCCAAATACGGCCCGTGTTCATATTTCCACTGGCCCGAAGCCTCTGTCATAAAACCAATAATATGTGGCCCGGCAGTACAAAATACACGCGCAATTTTATATGTCACCACAGGATGGCAGTAAACTTGTGGCTGAACTCTCGCGGGGCCGTTTTGCACATGATCTGTTTTTTGCCCATTTCTAAAATGGCAACTGGAAGTAAGAAAAGGAAAGTTGATAGCGAGGGCCGACGTTTCCAGGACAAATGGAAGTCTGAATATTTTTTCACTGAGTTTAGAAACAACTGCGTCTGCCTAATTTGCTGTGTTCAAGGAGTTCAATATAAAGAGGCACTACCAGACGGAACATGCTAACTGGGAACGAACGCAGTGAAAAATTGAAGCAACTGGAAGCTGGTTTAACGGCACAGCAACACTTTTTCACAAGAGCCAGTGAGTCAAAGGAAAATACAACAAAGGCAAGCTATGAGGTGGCAACGCTGATTGCCAAGCACTGCAAACCTTTTACTGAGGGTGAATTTATTAAAGACTGTGTGATGAAAATGGTGGAGAACATTTGTCCTGAGAAAAAGCAACAGTTCGCCAATGTTTTCCTGGCTCGTAGCACTGTGTCACGAAGGATCGAAGAAGTTTCTTCTGATATTAAGAGACAGTTGGACGCAAAAGGAGTGGAGTTTGAATTTTCTTCGTTAGCCTGTGACGAAAGCACGGATGCATCCGACAGCGCTCAGTTACAGATTTTTTTTTTTTTTAGAGGAGTGGACAGTGAAATGAACGTGCGTGAAGAGCTACTTGACCTCCAGAGCCTTAAGGACCAAACAAGAGGAAAAGATTTATTTGCTTCTGTTGGTTCCGCCGTAGATGACATACAATTACAGTGGAATAAAATCACGGGGATTATTACGGATGGCGCACCTGCCATGGTTGGCGAGCACAGTGGATTATCAACTCTAGTGTGTAACAAAGTAAGCGAAGAAGGAGGTAACGCTATAAAACTCCATTGTATTATTCACCAACAAGTTCTATGTGCCAAACATCTGAAATATGATCACGTTATGAAACCGGTCATAAAGGCTATTAATTATATTGATAAGCCAACTGTATTCACATATTGAAGCCTTTCGGACCAAGCTGCTACTTTTCATAACCCACCTGTCACAAACGCTGCCCAATACCACACATTTCCAATCTCTGCAAGAAATAATGACCTGTTTTCCAGCGCACAATATCAGTGCGCAAATGAGGTGGTATGCCAGCAAACATCTCATCTCAGACTGAGGAGTTTCAACAGCGTTTCAGGGATTTTGCAACTATTGAAAAGGAGATCACGCTTTTTTCTTCTCCCGTTTCCGTGGATCTCAGTGACGTTCCAGCCCACCTGCAGTTGGAGCTCATTGAGCTGCAGTGTGACACGGAGTGTCGCAGCCGGTACCAACAACTCCCTCTTGTCAACTTTTACCAGCAGCTGGATAAAGACAGGTTCCAAGAGATTCGTACATTTGCTAAGAAAATGTTGAGCTTGTTTGGCTCGATATACTTGTGTGAGAAGACATTCTCAGTCATGAACATGAATAAGAACCGCGTGAGGACAAGACTAAGTGACTCCCACCTGCGTGACATCTTGCGCATTAAAACTACCGCTTTTGAGCCAGACCTTCCCCATTTACTGCAGTAGAGATCTGTGTCACCCTTCACATTAATGCAACCATGTTGTTTGTTGATTCTGATGAATAAAGGTTGAGTCAAATTTCATAAAAATACTTTATTTTGCATTTAATTTATTTTTATTTTAACCTTCATTTATCCAGGTCAGGCAGTTATCAGATCTACCTAGCAGCAGACAGCATAGTAAAACAAAGTAAAATAAAAATAAATATAAAAAAGCATTCCCCTCGTAGGTAGCATGTAAAATTAATGCTGGCCCGCATGACAATTTTTTTACGTCAATGTGGCCCCTGAGCCAAAAAATTTGGGCACCCCTGCTTTAGACTGTCCCCTCTGACCTCAAGAAAATATTAGAGACAAAACACAGAGAGTGTGCATTGTAAACAGGTCTTATCTCTTTTCCACCTATGTCAACAGCACCAAAATGTTTTGTTTGCTAAAACAACACTGAAGTTAGGCAGTATTATTTACAAAGATACAACTTACCAAATATTAGAACATTTGAGGGTTTCTTCTCTGAGTCTCAGCTTTTTGTGAGAGAGAAAAAGTCTAATTTTTTTTTATCCTTAAAAAAAATATTTAGCATACAATATATTGAAAAACTGAAATCATACTTCATGTGTGTATCTGTGGATTAATGTGTGGTTTTGTTGTTTGACTTCAATCGTACAGTTATCCTTTGCATTTCACTTCAGTTTTTTTTTTAGCACCCCTGCTTTGTTTTATTTCCACCTGTTTTCCCCCAGAGTACTTGGAGGTTGTGGGGCGTTCCCTGGCTTCAGAGAACACAGAGTGTCCTCTAGTGGTAAAAAAGGCTTCAGATACCCTAATAGAGCGACTCAGCGACCCAGCAACCTATGACAACATCACCAAAGATTTCAAGTATAGCGTCTACACTTTTTGCAATACTTTCTTTCTGGTAATGTCAGCAGCTTTTTTATATTGGACAGTTTGAATTATGTGAATCATCTTTCATAAAAGCATTACTAGATTTATCTATTCAAGGAAACTGATTTAAGTCCATAAATACAGTCAATTTCACACATATATTTCTGTGTACTTTTATCACATGCAAACATGCCATTGTTATTAGGTCCAACTCTACAAATGAATTTAAAAACATATGACCTATGTTTAAAAATGTGTTTTCTAAGGTAATAATGCTAAATTTTAAATGACATGGTTAATTTAAAAATAGCATATACAGCTAAACAATAAAATTGTCTTAGCTGATTGCAGCAAAGTACTGTAGTGAAATACAATATTTTGCCTCAGTTGCTTCAAGACGGGCGGCACGGTGGATGACTGGTTAGAGCGTCTACCTCACATTTCTGAGGACCGGGGTTCAATCCCCAGCCCCGCCTGTGTGGAGTTTGCATGTTCTCCCTGTGCCTGCGTGGGTTTTCTCCGGGCACTCCGGTTTCCTCCCACATCCCAAAAACATGCATGCTAGGTTAATTGAAGACTAAATTGCCCATAGGCGTCAATGTGAGTGCAAATGGTTGTTTGTTTGTGTGTGCCCTGCGAAAACATGTTATTGTTTTGAGCAATGATGAGTCACATAAATGACTGTCAATGTCAAAGGTCGGTCGAACCGAAATAATACTGGAGCCTTGTCTTTGTTTTAGTGCTGTCATGAACACAGTGAGTATCTTGGATTTTATTTTAGCCTTTTGTTGATTCTGTAGATGGTCAAAGGAGACATGTTCTCATGCAGACACACGTGTCCAGCTTCCAAACTATAACACAGCCGAAAAAGCAGTATGCTGCTGTTCAGTATAATGAAAGTGCATACATGTGTTGTTGTCATTCCAAAGTGTATTATTCTTTTGTCTAGTTGACTGGTTATTGTGGAACGCCAAACATTTGTAGTTACTCTAACCTTGTCCTTGTTTTTGGTATCCTTCCTTCCTTTTTCCATATAGCTTGTGTTCCAAACTGCAGATTCAGACAGAGACAGACTCTGCCTACTTCTTGGAAATGCTTGCTGGTAACTTCATGGATGTGGTCCAGTATAATGAAGACAACAGGGAGTTTGAGGTAGGCAATAATTGACACCTTTGATTGTAGGCCAAAATAGTGTCCATATAAAAAGTATTGTGTTCTCATAAACTTAAGTGAGCTTTCAAAGTATAAATATATGGAGTAAAAAATAAAATAAAAAAAAAACTATTCAAAATGTATGCTGCAGAATGCAAAAACCCTTTTACAGTTACTCCAAGCAACTTTTGTCCAGAGAATGAGTCTAATATGACTCCTTTAACTCAAGACCCAAATTACAAATGTCTTTTGTCCCTGGAAGCCAAACTTACAAAAATGTGTTGTAATATAGTTGACAATACATACACATGTACGTGAGTGATAAAACACAACAGACATGAATTTATTACAAATAACATGAATCAAATAATAAAATACATAAAATTGTTTACACTCATTTTAAATACAAACATACCTGTGATTACTGGTTATGTTAGCATTTAAGAAAGTGTTGAAATAGTAATGTTCATGGTCGTGCAAAATAATATAGGTATGGCACAGAAGTCTCCTGGTAATCGGTGCAGACAGGAAGTCAGCATCATAGATATCTTATGTGAAACCAGATGGAGCTTGGACTTTGAGAGTGAATTGGCGTAAGGTGCAGAGTGGCCTCCATTTTGAACCAAGAGTCCTACGATGATTCTTCCCCTCCACTCCATTCTGTCATGAACGGAACAGAGGATAGGACCCAAAAATGCACGACTCCAAAACAAATGGACAGTTTCCGAAAAGAGAGGTTTAATAGACGGGCATAGGTCGGTACACAGGCAGGCAATCCAAGAAAGGCAACAGTATCCAAAAACATGAAGCAAAGAGGCGAGGTCGATAATCGGAATAGGGTCAAGTCTTACTGTGAGTCTGTGACGTGGAAACAAGGAATGCTGGAACGCGACGACAAGGTACAACGAACTGGCAACGAGAGGGAATGAGACACGAGGTTAAATACAATAGGTAATTAGGGTGAACGAGGCACAGGTGGTGAAGATGCTCACAGGAGCAGGTGTGTGTGAAACAGGGGGGGAAGACAAAACACGGAACACACACCCATGACACCATTCATTTCTATTGAGACTTTGGGCATACCCACACAAAAGAAAATCATAACTCGTTGAAATTTTAAGCGATTTTCAGGTGGTTGTATTGTTCCAAACATCAGACATGTGGCTCCAAAAAAAAAAAATCAGTGTGCATTGAAAAGTTTTTTTTCCACTGAAACATTGGTACTTTTAAGGAGATAGTAAATTGACAAACAGTTCAGATAGATGTATGAGATCTACTTGTATCCAATATGGTTTTACTATAAATAAGAGTACAATATGGCACAGTATAGCATATTATTGAAAAGAAACTATTGGATTTATTTTACGTTTTCAAACATTGTTGCATTTCATAGTAATATGGCACTGAGCTCCATGAAATAGCATGGTTTTACTCAACTTTTGACGAGTGCTGCCACTTTAATTGTAGTGATGTTAGTTTTGAAATGATATTGCAACACCAGTTACATACTGGAGGACACTACACCACCCCAGGTCTCCATCAAAAGAGGTCCCATCCAAATCTGGTGTTGCGTTTCAAAATAAAAAGTCCCCTGAAATATGCATATTTCGCTATCATTGCCCCTGATTTAAAAACAATCATAATTTTTTTTATTTTTTTATTTTTATTTTTATTTTGTAAAATCTTTTCAGTATCACAACACCAGTCCAGTCCTGGAGGACCTTAGATTACCCCAGGTCTCCACCAAAAGAAGGTTTGAAAGGCAACTCCAGATTTAGATGGGACCGCTTTTGCTGGAGACCTGGGGTGGTCCAGTGTCCCCCAGAACTGGACTGTTGTTGCGATACCGATGAGATTTTATGTATTTATTATAAATCAGGAGTAATGCAGCCCTATGGATAAATGCAGAGGGTTGCGGATAAATGGATAAATGCAGAGGGTTGCGTCAGGAAGGGCATCCGGCTTAAAACCTTGCCAAACAAATATGAGCGTTCATCCAAAGAATTCCATACCGGATCGGTCGTGGCCCGGGTTAACAACGTCCGCCACCGGCGCCGTCAACCTGCGGGGCGCCGTTGGAAATTCAGCTACTGTGGGTCGAAGTCAAAGAAGAAGAGGAGGTGGAAAGCGGGTTCTTCGGCAGAAAGAGAAGAGGAAAACACAGAGCCTAGAACTGAATGTGGGGACTTTGAATGTTGGGACTATGACAGGAAAATCTCGGGAGTTGGTTGACATGATGATTAGGAGAAAGGTTGATATATTGTGAGACCAGGTGGAAAGGCAGTAAGGCTAGAAGTTTAGGGGCAGGGTTTAAATTATTTTACCATGGTGTAGATGGGAAGAGAAATGGAGTCGGGTTATTTTAAAAGAAGAGTTGGCTAAGAATGTCTTGGAGGTGAAAAGAGTATCAGATCGAGTGATGAGGCTGAAATTTGAAATTGAGGGTGTTATGTGTAATGTGATTAGTGGCTATGCCCCACAGGTAGGATGTGACCTAGAGGTGAAAGAGAAATTCTGGAAGGAGCTAGATGATGTAGTTCTGAGGATCCCAGACAGAGAGAGAGTCGTAATTGGTGCAGATTGTAATGGACATGTTGGTGAAGGTAATAGGGGTGATGAAGAAGTGATGGGTAAGTACGGCATCCAGGAAAGGAACTTGGAGGGACAGATGGTGGTAGACTTTGCAACAAGGATGCAAATGGCTGTAGTGAACACTTTTTTTCAGAAGAGGCACGAACATAGGGTGACCAACAAGAGCGGAGGTAGAAGCACACAGGTGGATTACATCTTGTGCAGACGATGTAATCTGAAGGAGGTTACCAACTGTAAGGTAGTGGTAGGGGAGAGTGTGGCTAGACAGCATAGGATGGTGGTGTGTAAGATGACTCTGGTGGTGGGGAGGACAATTAGGAAGACAAAGGCAGAGAAGAGAACCATGTGGTGGAAGCTGAGACAGGACGAGTGTTGTGCAGCTTTTCGGGAAGAGGTGATACAGGCTCTCGGTGGACGGCAGGAGCTTCCAGAAGACTGGACCACTGCAGCCAAGGTGATCAGAGAAGCAGGCAGGAGAGTACTTGGTGTATCTTCTGGCAGGAAAGGAGAGAAGGAGACTTGGTCGTGGAACCTCACAGTACAGGAAATCATACAAGGAAAAAGGTTAGCTAAGAAGAAGTGGGACACTGAGAGGACCGAGGAGAGGCGAAAGGAATACATTGAGATGCGACACAGGGCAAAGGTAGAGGTGGCAAAGGCGAAACAAGAGGCATATGATGACATGTATGGCAGGTTGGACACTAAAGAAGGAGAAAATGATCTATACAGGCTGGCCAGACAGAGGGATAGAGATGGGAAGGATGTGCAGCAGGTTAGGGTGATTAAGGATAGAGATGGAAATACGTTGACTGGTGCCAGCAGTGTGCTTGCTAGATGGAAAGAATACTTAGAGGAGTTGATGAATGAGGAAAATGATAGAGAAGGGAGAGTAGAAGAGGTAAGTGTGGTGGACCAGGAAGTGGCAATGATTAGTAAGGGGGAAGTTAGAAAGGCATTAAAGAGAATGGAAAATGGAAAGGCAGTTGGTCCTGATGACATTCCTGTGGAGGTATGGAAGCATCTAGGAGATGTGGCTGTGAAGTTTTTGACCAGCTTGTTCAATAGAATTCTAGTGCGTGAGAAGATGCCTGAGGAATGGAGGAAAAGTGTACTGGTGCCCATTTTTAAGAACAAAGGTGATGTGCAGAGCTGTGGCAACTATAGAGGAACAAAGTTGATGAGCCACACAATGAAGTTATGGGAAAGAGTAGTGGAGGCTAGACTCAGGACAGAAGTGAGTATTTGCGAGCAACAGTATGGTTTCATGCCTAGAACGAGTACCACAGATGCATTATTTGCCTTGGGGATGTTGATGGAAAAGTACAGAGAAGGTCAGAAGGAGCTACATTGTGTCTTTGTAGATCTAGAGAAAGCCTATGACAGAGTACCCAGAGAGGAACTGTGGCACTGCATGCGGACGTCTGGAGTGGCAGAGAAGTATGTTAGAATAATAATACAGGACACAATAATACGAGGGCAGCAGAACAGCGGTGAGGTGTGCTGTAGGTGTGACAGAAGAATTTAATTTAAGGTGGACGTGGGACTGCATCAGGGATCAGCCCTGAGCCCCTTCCTTTTTGCAGTGGTGATGGATAGGCTGACAGATGAGGTTAGACTGGAATCCCCGTGGACCATGATGTTTGCAGATGACATTGTGATCTGCAGTGAAAGCAGGGAGCAGCTGGAGGAACAGTTAGAAAGATGGAGGCATGCACTGGAAAGAAGAGGAATGAAGATTAGCCGAAGTAAAACAGAATATATGTGCATGAATGAGAGGGCTGGTGGGGGAAGAATGAGGCTACAGGGAGAAGCAATAGCAAGGGTGGAGGACTTTAAATACTTGGGGTCAACCGTCCAGAGCAATGGTGAGTGTGGTCAGGAAGTGAAGAAACGGGTCAAAGCAGGTTGGAACGGGTGGAGGAAGGTGTCAGGTGTGTTATGTGACAGAAGAGTCTCTGCTAGGATGAAGGGCAAAGTTTATAAAACAGTAGTGAGGCCAGCCATGATGTATGGATTAGAGACAGTGGCACTGAAGAGACAACAGGAAGCAGAGCTGGAGGTGGCGGAAATGAAGATGTTGAGGTTCGCTCTTGGAGTGACCAGGTTGGATAAAATTAGAAATGAGCTCATCAGAGCGACAGCCAAGGTTCGATGTTTTGGAGACAAAGTTGGAGAGCGCAGACTTCAATGGTTTGGACACGTCCAGAGGAGAAATAGTGAGTATATTGGAAGAAGGATGATGAGGATGGGGCTGCCAGGCAAGAGAGCTCGAGGAAGACCAAAAAGAAGGTTGTTGGATGTCGTGAGGGAAGACATGATGGCAGTTGGTGTTTGAGAGGAGGATGTAGGAGATAGGCTTACATGGAAAAGGATGACGCGCTGTGGCGACCCCTATCGGGACAAGCAGAAAGGAAAAGAAGATTATAAATCAGGAGTAATGACAGCGAAATATGCAGATAGCAGGGGACTTTTATATTGAATTGCAACATCAGATTTGGATGGGACCTTTTGTAGGCGACCCGAGGTGTTCTAATGTCCTTCAGGACTAGACTGGTGTTGCGATATTGAAAATATTTATTTATTTATTTTAATTCAGGGGTAATGACGGTAATATATGTGGATTTGAGGTTCTGTTTTATTTTGAAATACAACACCAGATTTGGATGGGACCTCTTATGGTGGAGGCCTTGGGTGTTCTTGTGTCCCCTCATAATGGACTGGTCTTGTGATACCTCAATGGTTATTTTTAATACTTTTTAAAAATCAGTATGCATTTATATCAATGTATTATTTGGAGGCTTTCATTTTAAAGGTGGCTTTCGCCTCCCCTTGGCAGTTTATGACACTAATCCCTCATATAAACAAAATTAGGGGCGGGTGGCTTGACTTCTTCTTTTCGAATGAAGCTGGTTTAACCACATTGGTCAATGGGAGTTTCTATTGACTGTTAGCATTAAGCTGGCAATTTCTAAAACGATCATGTGTGTCTTGTATTTACAGATACAATGTGTGTAATTCTTATTGTTGCGTGTTTAATTTAACAGGAAACTACACTTGAGGGGGCATGAAACAGTTTCACAGCACTTGCAATGTATTGTATACTTAAGACCTGCACGGTTTAACCTTTGACACACTCAACTCAACTTTGTTTATAGAGCACTGTAACAAACTTCTGTACATAAAGATTGAAAGGAAATAGAATCAAGGGCATTTATTGTCATTGAATGGTGCAGATGCAACAAACGTTGGGTTATGAAAACTTAAAACACAACCAAGAATAAAACATTAATAATGACAAGCATATACTACTGGTAGGATCAATGTTCTCACAGGGCGATTGTCTCTTGGTCCCCCGTGACAGGAACGGCTAGCAGTGGCTCACTCGGCCCGGAGTCAAGCAGCGCGCAGCGGGGAGGGAAAAGGAGAGGGGAACAGAACTTCACCCATCGTGACTCTTGTTGTGATAGCGAAATTGCCTCGGCGAATGTTGACTTCCCATCTCCTTTTTAGTAATGGGTCACTGTTAAACAAGTTAAAATAAAAAGTTGAATCACTGAACATAACGGCCAGCACACTACAGTATTGTCTGGAAGAGCTATCCCCTCATCTTTAAAAAGTAAAATGTTCTTATGAAACTCCGACGTTGAAAAGTACCAGCACTAAACTATTGAACCTGTAGCACAACTCCACATTATCACACATTTAAAGAATGAGGTTGTTTTTCTGTCCCAGGTCCTTAACACAGACAGACAGTCGAAACTGGTACGCTACCTAATCTTTTCACTGGAAATATTTGTGTTGCCTTGCATATGGTCCATTGCAAAGGTCATATAGACAAACCACTGACATGCTCATTCACACTCACTTTCATAGGTGCGGGTAATTTAAAGTCCTCAATTAGTCTGAGAAGCATGTTTTGGGGATGCTGGAGGAAACCGCAGTACCCAGAGAAAACCTATGCAAGCACAGGGACAACATGGAAAGTTCACATTGATTTTTCAACAGAGATTCAAACCCTGATCTCCTGACTGTGAGCTAGACGTGCTAACCACTATTCCATTTGCTTCCTGCGAATTCATCACCGGCCTGTTAAGGGCACAAACTATGACATTAAGAAAAATGTACTAGCACAAGATTTAATCCTTGGCTGCTTGTTTTTTGGGCCTATAGGGTTTAGTGGGCACCAACATCACCATCAAGGTGCTCTGTGGGGTGATGGCCGACACATCACTTGGAGAACCATATGCCCGATATGCTGCTGTGGCCCGCCTCCTGATGGACACCGTCTCAATGAAATGTCTGGATGTCAGCTTCAACAACAATTTGAGAGACATGACTAATACATCCTGGGATGGGCCAGCTGCAGGGGGAGGTGAGAATGAGTCTGTTTGTCCCAAGGGGAAAAAGTATTTTCACATCTGTAAATACAGGTCTTCTTTTTTAGGTGTGGTTTGTTCATAAATGAAACCTGTAATTTCTATTGACCTTTTTATATTTTTGGGTCTTTGGCTATTAGGTGAGGTGGCATGTTTTTGTCGACAGCAGAGGACTAGTGACGCAGACTAAATGATGTCATGCTAAAAGATTCCAAAGCCACCAAAAAAAGGCAGAAAGGCTGACAGAAATACCAGCATGAGGAGACCAGAAAATAAGATTCTGAAGCTGGTTTAGAATCATGCAGTGGGTCCTCATGGTCAAATACTAAAAAAAAATTAATGCCACCTCATTGTGCTGTATTTTTACTCAGTAAAAGATTCCAAAGCCACCAAAAAAAGGCAGAAAGGCTGACAGAAATACCAGCATGAGGAGACCAGAAAATAAGATTCTGAAGCTGGTATAGAACCATGCAGTGGGTCCTCATGGTCAGGTCCTAAAAAAAAATTAACGCCACCTCATTGTGCTGTATTTTTACCCACTTGAATACTACATTGTGCTCATCATTTTCAGTTTAGATACTGCTGCTTGATTTTTATCTGCCTCAGAAATGGAGACCAATGAAGAAAATTAAAGAGTTAAAAGAGGTATTTTTATGTATACTACGTTGAATCAAAAACCTTTGTTTGTCCTCTCTATAGCTGAACCAGTAATACTGTAACCAGGCAGTTGTTTTGATTCCCAGCCTCACTTAGATGAGTGGGAGGGCTGGGATCCTCACAACAGGAAGTGGTCTCTTAAAAAAACATTTATCAGCAAGTCCCCACACAAGCCTCATTTACTTGCAACTTGTACCGGCTTTAGGACTAAAAAACTCAATGTCACTACTTGTGTGGAAATAATTTATTTTTGACACGTCTTTAGCATGAGATACTCTGCTTTGCTGTCTGTGCTTCTGTTTCTATCAATCAAGTGCATGTGTTAGCTGTGAGTAAACTGTGTGTCACCAGGCAGACAGTGGGTCTACCAGACCTGTACTGAATTTGGATTTTATCAAAGCACTGATTCGCCCAACCAGCCATTTGCTGGCTTCCCTCTGGAGTGAGTAAATACAAAATTCAAAAGCCTGCTTTTTTTTTTTAAATTTATTTTCTCATTCTAATTTTGTCTTCCCATCCAGGTATCATGTGAAACAGTGTGCAGATTTCTACAACATCACTGGTGATAAACTTGCAGAGGCTGTGGCTGAGACCAACGAGTATTATGGCAGCTATGATATCCACTCTTCCAAAATTGTTTTCCCTAACGGGTCCATTGACCCCTGGCATGCATTGGGAATCACTCAAGACATCATGGCTGACCTTCCGGCTGTTTTCATCAAAGGTGGGTAACAGCTTGGGGCCATAGAAAATCCCACCAAAGTAAAAGATGGGGTTAGGTTTGGTTTGGTTGGGTTACGTACTGAATTGATCCTGAAGGAACCAGTGGCAGCAGTGATAGTAACAGAAGTATTGAAGTCGAGTATCATCTCAGTGATTAGAGGTAGATTAAAAAGCATCTCCAATGGCAACTCCTCAACAAAGCACACCTTCCTGCATATAATATGTGCCCTGCGATTGGCTGGTGACCTGACCAGTCTCGGGTGTATCCCACCTCTTGTCCCAAAGCCAGTTTTGATAGGCTCCAACTCACCCAAGACCCTAATGAGAACAAACGGTATAGAAAATGGATCGCTGGGTGTGGCAACAGATGCTTCACCATTGTATTGTGTCTTTTAATTACATTGACTCACACTAGTTTACTGATTTGTTTGCATTTATCATAACTTTACCAAAACTAAACAACCTTGTTATAGGGAATCCTGATTCTAATGACAAATACCTAAAATACAACCAATGACCTCTACTTTTGAAATACAGTGTTGCATATAGATATATTATTCTTTTAAGTTACAAAAAATACTTTTGGTTTGTGGTTGCCGTTTTTGTGTGCACAAAGCATTCTGGGATTGATGATGTATAATGTTTGCTGTGTCTGAATTCTTTTCAGAGTAAAAGTTTATTTATTTATTTTATTATTATTATTATTTATTTTTTTGGCCTGTTGGGTATTTTTGACTTGACTAAGTTGACTGCCACTGCTGTGTCCCTTACTGTTTTTATTTAATACAGGAACAGCCCACTGTGCCAACATGTACCCTGCCAGCTCCAGGGATCTCATCCAGCTAACACTGGCCAGAGATCAAATCTTCTTACATCTGCAGCAATGGTTGAAACAATAAATGCCATCATCGCCAAATTGCCTGTGACACTGCTTAAAGCTTTGGGATGAAGGTTCCAAAAAATGTTTTAAATTGTTTTGGAAGTGTAAAACAAAATTGAGCTGATGATTAAATATTTTTTATGCACTGTGTACGTATGTGTATGTTGTATATTTGCATGTCTGTAATGCTTCAAAGATTTTGCTGTCTTGCTATTAAACTTCGTATGAAAGTTGCTTTTTCTGATAAACAATGAATTTACAGGTTCTAATTACTATCCAGTTCTGGTATTGATTCAATGTCCCGTTTGCCTTTGTGCACTGGGAACTTAGAGGGGCCTTCTCCAAACTGTTTCCACAAAGTAAGGATTGAGCCTGATTATTAGGAAACAGGTGTAACTACTCATTGCAGAAGAGTTACTTTGTAAGTGGTAATGATAAGGAATTTCTATTAAAGTGTGTTTAATATTATCTGTAATGGTTTGTTAGATGGCGGACGAAGCACAGTGACAGTCACACTGATGTGAAATTAAGGAAGCAGGAGCCCCCCTCCCCCCCAAAAAAACTTTTTAAAAAAATAAAAGCACAAGGAGAACAAGAAAATGCAGCATTACGAGTGAATGCTTCCAAAAAAGATTTGGGCTTTTAGCTCCATGTGCAGATCTGATTTCATATTGCACAAGTTCAGTCTTGTTAGATTATCATGAAACTAAAATGTTTTCTTTGTAAAACAGGGGCATGATGATAGCTTCAGTGAGATGTTTTAAAGAGCATCAGTCACATCAGTTCTTTTCGGAAATGTGGGATTTAAGCAGCATGTTGCAAGTCTGTCATTCGAGTTCACGGCTGAGTTCCGGCAATATGCCCTTGAAACAGACACTGACAAAATACCCTGACCACTTCCTCCATTACTGTTTATTTTCACAACAGTCACATCTCATGATCCCAGCTGTACATGCAAACCCTATTGCATAACCATACACCCTCAAGGACCACCCAACACCACCACATCGAATCCAGTATATTGTAATATAGTACTGTATTGGCTGAGTTAGGCCTGTTCACAGTTATTTATGAAGACATTAAAATATGACAATTATAATAGCATGTCAACGTTGACAGAATACCACAATTTAAACACTGCCCAGCTACACACGATGCTGTGTTTTGGATTGAGGATATAAATCATTCAATCTTGGAAAAAGTAATATTTATGAAACAAGAAATTTATGTCATGGAGCCAGTGCTGTAAATTTAATAGACACCCCAAGCACTTCATGGAGATTTGTTTTCCATTCCGAGGGCCATGCAATTCCAATCCTGTTGTAAATTTTAACTTTAAAAGTGGCTGTCTAGTTCAAGTTGAATACAATTCCTCTGCTGTTTTACTTCTACTCTGCAACTTCTATTTTGTTCTTATTTTATTAAAGCAAAAAATGGGCGCGATCAATATACATACGTTTCTTTTGTGGTATTGATTTGCCTTTTATTTCGTATTATTTAATATTAAGTATTGGCAGAAGTTTATTTTGTAATCGTGGATGTAATGAATTCAATCTTAGAAAGATTGTTATTTTTTAAACAAGCTGTATATGTCCTAGACTAGAGCATGTGCACATGCATTTAGGAGATACTCGAACGATTTTGGGGTGATGTCCCCCCCGACCCGCCCATTTCCTTATTTTGAAAAACAAATTAGATGTGTTTTTCCGTCCTTGTTGTAAATGTTCATTTTAAAGGCGTCAGATTCAAGTTAAGCAGAATTTCTCTGTTGTTCTACTCTTCAAATCAATGTTTCCTTTTACTGGCAACACATATGCTAACTGTTTAGTGGTAAATAGTCGTGTTTTATTTTGAAGAATTAACGGAAGTCAATGTAACGTGTACTGTGTGTTCTCTAAACGTTCATACTGACGTTTGGTTTGGAGGAGGAGTTGAGTCCGTTAAAAGTCGTATTAAAACGGCGTTGTGCAGTTTCGACTCGATCCTTCCTGGAATGAAGAACATTTTAAATTTACTTCTCACACGTGTATGTGATATTTTGTTTGGTCGCCCGTCAGACGTTGAGAATTTGGCGGAGAAAGTTCTAGTTTCACCTGTGGTGCAAGAGGAGCACGCGTCACAGTAAGTGAAGGCCGTTTTTATATATATATTTTTTTTATTCTAAAAGCTTACACCTGTGGAAGCATTCAGTTTACACCGTTTGAAGCATTCACTTTCATTGCGCGTTTACCACGTTAGTAAATAGCAGACGAAACTGCAATACTGTCAGTTCGACCCGTGAATTCGAAACAGTTCAACAATAATTGAGTTTACTTTCGTTCGACTTTTAAGTTTTAAATTACCTGATGTGAGTTGGTGTTCATGAAAAATCGTTTTATATTGTCTTGGTGGCATATAACATCAAACAATATTAAAGAGGTGTAGTTATTTACTTGTATCCTCAAACCGTAAAATATTTGACTTTCTGCCTCTGAATCTGCCCACCTGCCTTCCCGAGAACCTTTATCGCATCCGCTTTCCTGGCTTCTCGAGGACCCAAATGAGTGGACTCAAAAAGATGAATAGAGTTTTAAAAGTCCCCATGCCTATTCAAAATGAAATGGAAATGGACTGAAATCGAAAGAGCCTGCATTAAAGCACTTTGGGTGGTCGGCGTTTTGATTTTCAACTTTGCAGCAAATTAATTTGTTAGCAAAAAAAAAAACTTTTTTTATGTGTGTGTATACACCGGCTGAAATGGGTGTTTCATACGTCACCATTTTTCTCACTATATATATATATATATATATATATATACATGTATACATATATACATACACACACATATATATATAGATAGATATATATATACATGTATACATATATACATACACACACATATATATATAGATAGATAGATAGATAGAGAAAAACTGAAATATCACAGCCATAGGTTTTCAGACACTTTGCTATGACACATATATTTAACTCTGGTACTGTCCATTTCTTCTGATCATCCTTGAGATTGTTCTACACCATCATTTGAGTCCAGGTGTGTTTGACTATACTGATTGGACTTGATTAGGAAAGCCACACACCTGTCTATATAAGACCGTGCACCTCACAGTGCATGTCAGAGCAAATAAGAATCATGAGTTCAAAGAAACTGCCTGAAGACATCAGAGACAGAATTGTGCAAGGCACAGATCTGGTCAAGGTTACAAAAAAAATTCTGCTGCTCTTAAGAGCACAGTGGCCTCCATAACCCTTAAATGGAAGATGTTGGGGACGACCAGAACCCTCCCTAGAACTGGCCATCCGGCCAAACTGAGCATTTGGGGGAGAAGAGCCTTGGTGAGAGAGGTAAAGAGGAACTCAAAGATCACTGTGGCTGAGCTCCAGAGATGCAGTTGGGAGATGGGAGAAAGTTCTAGAAAGTGAACCATCACTGCAGCCCTCCACCAGTCAGGGCATTATGGCAGAGTGGCCCTACGGAAGCCTCTCCTCAGTGCAAGACACAAAGACTGCATGGAGTTTGCTAAACAATACCTGAAGGACTCCAAGATGGTGAGAAATAAGACTACAATCGAAGGAAATATGAATGCGGCCAAGTACAGGGATATCCTGAACGAAAACCTTCTCCAGAGCGCTCAGGACCTCAGACTGGGCCGAAGGTTCTCCTTCCAACAAGACAATGACCTGAAGCACACAGCTAAAATAACGTAGTGGCTTCAGAACAACTCCGTGACTATTCTTGAATGGCCCAGCCAGAGCCCTGAATTAAACCCAATTGAGCATCTCTGGAGAGACCTGAAAATGGCTGTCCACCAACATTCACCATCCAATCTGACAGAACGAGAGAGGATCTGCAAGGAGTAATGGCAGAGATCCCCAAATCCAGGTGTGAAAAACTTGTTGCATCAATAATTCTGGCTGTATTAGCTCAAAAGGTTGCTTCTACGAAATACTGAGCAAAGTGTCGGAATACTTATGGCTGTGTGATATTTCAGTTTTTCTTTAAATCTGCAAAAAAATCTAAATTTTATTTTTTCTGTAACTATGGGGTGCTGTGTGTACATTTGATGAGGAAAAAAATTTACTTATTTGAATGATAAATGATCAAATGGCTACAATATAACAGAGTGGAAAATTTAAGGGGGTCTGAATACTTTACGTACCCACTGTGTGTGTGTATTTTATTTATATTTGTGATTGTGAATGCCGTTATTAATGGAACGCAATTGTTCCAAAATAAACGTTCAAACATACCGTTATTAAAAATTCAATTATAGCACATTTTGTACGAAAAAGTGAAATGCAACGGGAACTGTACTTAGGCAGTGAGCCTTTTGTATCGTGCCAGTGGGAGCCCAGGTACCACTAGTGGTACTAGTACCATACTTTGAGAATCACTGCTCTAAATGACAATATAAAAAAAAAAAAAACACATAATGATAAACATGCCAAAACCAGAGAAACTGATCATTTTGCGGCATAGAACATAGATCATGAATGGAATTGTTCAATGAACCAGTTTGAGTAGGACTTCGTATTCTCTGAATAAGTTAGTGGTAGTTGGTAAGGGCCTGGCTACAGCACTCCATTTAAGGTTATGTCATCGAAAGATCACGAGCAAAATGGTTATTGTGGTTCACTATCCTGCATCAAAAATAAAAGGCATAATCTGCCTTGCCTCTCCCAGATCTATTTTGAATGTCTCCATGCTGCTCATGTGTTGCTGTACCACGTATGTGATTCTGTCAAGGTGCTGTTAAAGTCAAAATGAGGTACCTGGTCTTGCTGGTTCTGTATGCTCTGGTGACCCTGTGCTGCCATACAAGTGCACTGTCCCAAACACCATCTTACGGCGAACGGGGATCAGATCTTGGTATTCAGGTGTTTCAGCAAGTCGTCCGCTCCAAGCCCCTGGAAAATGTGGTCCTTTCACCCCATGGAGTGGCCTCTGTCCTTGGCATGCTGATACCAGGATGTCATGGGGAAACCCGCAAGCAAGTCCTCAGTTCTCTCCGATACAAGAAAAATGGTGGGAATATGTGAAGTCTGTAATAATTTATAAACTAAGTTGTGAGAAAGGCTTGTAAAATTGTGTTCAGGACAAATTGATTTCCACTTTCTTGATTGACACAGGACCTTACAGAATGTTAAAAAAGTTGCACAAGACCTTGACCGCTAAGTCCAACCAGGATGTTGTTCTCATTGCCAACGGCATCTTCAGCCAAGAGGGCTTCCCCATGCAGAAGAGCTTTGTCGACGCCAACAAGGCAAACTTCCAGGCTGAGAGCAGGAGCATGGATTTCAGTGACCCCCAACGGGCAGCAGATAAGATCAATACCTGGGTCAGCAACAAAACCAGAGGTTGGTCATGTTATGAACTGTAGAAGTCAGATGTGCTTTTTAAAATGAGATGTACTATATCATGCTAATTTAAACCAGTTCCCAGGTATTTTAATAACATGTCTGTGACATGCTTGTCAAAGTCTCCCTAAGATAAAGAATTACAGTACACCTTCAACCCCCCCATTTCATGCCTTGATGAAATTAACCCATTTTTAGGGGCCAGTCTCATCTGATGCAAGTGAGCGACTGTAAACCCTGCCCCATATACTGAGAGTCTAACCTTTGTTTACATGACAACCAGGGGTACCACCTGAGCATTGGACGAGAGTTGCTTCTACTTTTGGTAGCAGGGACGAGTATTTTTTTTTGGGTGCCCATAAAGACACAAGGCCTTTTTACTTTGGGAGGCAACCCTTTAATACACTACCCTGGGCATGCAGTATGCAGCACATGGGCACGTCTCCAAACACAAATACCCTCAACAACTTCAGTGGGCAGCCAAGTATGTGCCGGTTATCAGACACTAACACTAATCTGTAAAATAAAACTCTGGGCATTGTACGTAGGGTGGTGGTAGTCCAAAATCCGGCCGTCGCTTGAAATTGACAGCCTAGCTAATCATGGGTGGAGAAACACCGTGTGGGAACAGTTATAGTGGGAGGAAAAAGTATGTGAACCCTTTTGGAATTTCTTACATTTCTGTATAAACATAAATTGGTCATAAAATGTAGTCTGATCTTCATCTAAAACACAAGAATAAACAGTTTGCTAGAAGTAATACCACACAATTGTATTTATTTTCATTCATTTATTTATTTTTAATGGAGAATAATGTACACATTCTCAGGACAGTGAGGGGGGGGAAAAAGTAAACCCTTGGATTTCAAAACTGGTTGAACCGCCATGGCAGCAATAACCTGAAACAAACATTTCCTGTAGTTGCAGATCAGATGTGCACAATGATCAGGATGAATTTTGGACCATTCCTCTTTACAAAACGTTTGCATTTCAGCAAGATTCCCTGGATATCTGGCATGAATAGCTACACTGAGGTCGTGCCACAGCATCTTTGACTGGACCACTCCAGAAAAACATATTTTCTTCTTCTGTTGTTGATTTGCGTCTGTGTTTTGGTCATTGTCCAGTTGCAATACCGTCCTCTTTTGAGCTTCAACTGTTGGAAAGATGGCCTCAAGTTCTTCTGCAAAATATCTTGATAAACATGGAAAGCACGCCCATGCCATGATGCTCCCTCCACCATGCTTTACACTTGAGATAAGATTTTGATGTACGTGTGCTATACCATTTTTCCTCCACACATGGTGTGTGCTCCTCCCAAACAATTCAACTTTGGTTTCATCTGTCCACAGAATATTTTGCATGTAGTGCTGTGGAACACTAAAGGGCTCTTTAGAAAACTTAAAATGTGCAGCACTGGTTGTTTTTTCACCTCAGTGAGCATTCAGCACTGTGCTCTTGCGGTCATCTTTACATGATGGCTACTACTAAGAAGAGATGCAACAGGGCTGAACTTTCTCATTTATAGACAATTTGTCTAACTGTAAAATGTTCAATATCAACTTTTATAGATACTTTTGTAACTTTTTCCAGCTCTATACAAGGCAACACTTCTTAATCATATGTATTCTGAGAGCTCTTTAGAGCGAGGCATGGTACACATCAATCAATGCTTGATGGGAGACAATGGTAACCTGGCGTGTGTTCTCTAGTGGCCAAAGTTGCTTTAAGACGCAGCTTCAATCTTGTCTCATTGGTTGGCTCACATGTGACTTGGTGAATCTGTAGCCTAGAGGTTCACTTACTTTTACCTCCCTGTCCTGTGAATATTTACATTTTCAATACAAAGATATGTTAAATTGTTTGTGTGGTATTAGTTTAAGCAGTTTGTTTATTAGACTGGATTTTATTGACCAATTTATGAAGTAATATAGGAAATTCCAAAAGTATATATATATATATATATATATATATATATATATATATATTTTTTTTTTTTTTTTGTTGTTGTTGGATTTATCTCACCAAACATTATAATGAATAAACACAAAAGGAATGAAGACGTTGGTCATTTTACTCATGAGGAGGGCGCATGGGAGATTGTTCAGGTTACAGCCTCTCAACACGCTCTAAACAATCTCTCCCGTCGCTCCTGCATTTATTTGAAAATAGGGAGGTTTCTAAGTTTACAAGACATAACGTACTAAGCTACAAGACACAACACACTAAGGGTAGGGTTTCAAGGTGAAAACATGGCACCTGCCACGTCCTTCTCTCAGATGATTCCTGCTGAGTCATCTTCTTGAAGGCGAGACATCTTTCTTTCTAAACATTGTCCATAATACTAATGCAAGCTAAGCAAATAAATGATAACTTCTACAATATATCTAACAATATTATATTATATATATTGCTTTATGTAAATTAGCCCACTGTTGCCTAACAGTGGGACTGATGTGCAGAATGACTTTTTGACACATTTTTAGAAATAGGCACATGACAGAAAATTGTTTGGGTTGTTTAAGTTTACATTTGATGGGTGGCAAGCACTTTAGAGGCCAAACTATTTGAAGACAAGCAATAAAAATATTTTTTTCCATGATTTATCATCCCCTTCAATATGTAGATTTTGTTTGGAAAGTTTTTTTTTTTTTTCTTTCCCTCTTTCCCCCACGCAGTTGATCTGACAATCCTCTCATGTTAAATATTCATCCAGGTCACATCACAAGCCTGATCAATGCAGATATGCTGGCTTCTGCCCTGGCCCGCTTGGTCATTATTAACTCAATCTACTTCAAAGGCTTATGGAAGTCCCGCTTCCAGCCTGAAAACACCAAGCTGAGGCCCTTCACTGGGGGCGATGGCAATGTATTTAAAGTTCCTATGATGTCCCAGCTATCAGTCTTCAACATAGGTAAGTCATAGTGAGCGTTTTTTCTAATCACTAAATCACATTTGTGATACTGCATCGACTTGTCAATAAGAGGCATCATTTACAACTGGAGTCAGCAATCTATTGAATTTGCTGCGGCTGTGTTCAATAATATGAAAGTCATTTGATGAAATAACCATGTTATATTTTAGTTTTTAAAGATTTTTAAAACAAATAACAGGGATTTTATTCATTTTTTTAAATACAGCAATCTGATCAACAAGGACTCATTGGCATTCAGCTGGAACAAATGCTTTTAGTGCTCTTTCCCACTTTAATTTTAATGTTCTGTTGAAACTCTCTTCAGGGAATTTCCATTCTCTACAGGCACATCTTGTTTTTGAGATATTCAAACTAGGGCACAACGATGTGGCCCAAAACCAGTATCTCTATTTGTGGGCAATGTCGCGATGCATGTATATCTCTATATTCTGATTTTGTACCTCTGTCATATTGGAATGAAAGTGTAGGGTACACCTTTTTTATAACCACTAGGTGGTGGTGGCATTTTGTAATGAAAGTGTACAGCTTTTTCATAACCACTAGATGGCGGCATACATTTATAAAATGTGAGTTTTTTTTTTTTTTTTGCCGAATACCCATGTATAATGCGCGCTATTGACTTTTGACAATTTTTTTTGGAGAGGGGAAAATGCGCGTTATACATGAAAAATTACAGTAGTCATTTTATGTATCTCACGTGCAACAACCCGCGATATATCAAGTCTATTCGATACAGCCCTCACCCCTAATCTAAACCACCACCAATTACTACAGTTTAAAGGATGCTTTCCTGGGGGTGGGGCATGTGGGGTGGGGCCCCCACTGTGTGGCCAGTTGTCGAGGTGCCTCGGTGGGGCTGGCCGACCGCCCTGGGTCCCTCAGTGTGGGACGTGTCCCGTTCGCCAGGCTGCTCTCGGGTGGATCCCTGGGACTGATCCCGTCTCTCGATTGATTGGGTGGGGTCCTCAACCGCCACGGTGCGGCCGCAGCAATTACAGGACACTTCAGTCAGTCTTTGTGTATGTAAAACGGTGTCAAATAACTTGCATGTATCCGCAGGAACACACCCCTATGACTCTTTCACTGGGTGTAGGGGTCACGCACTTACTGCGACAAATAACTCATAAACATGCAAATCGTTTGTGTATCCCCTCACTTATACACTTGTCCTGTAGACTTTTATAATTTACATAATTAATGCAACCAAACTTCAGTTGTACAGCCGGGTTCACAACCCTGGTCCTGCATGCTTCTTCTCCTGTCCTTGTCGTGTTCTATCTTGTCCTGTCCTTCCCTCACAAGGTGTAGCACTACAGCCCCATGCAACACTCATATTTGTTTCATTGTTGTAGATAATGTAATGGTTTACTTCTCTCATCCTGTTTACAATTGGTGCTTTGTCGTTGTTTCCCTCTCCCTTCTAGAAACTTTGTTCTGTTCGACTGATCAAGTCCGACTCTCAATAAACCTCAATTATAATATCACAGCGGAAGGTTAAAAACTCCACTGTGACACAGTAAAACTGTTCCGGCATAAAGGATACAGATGTTCCATTCTGCCTGACCTAACAGCCAAACAGGACAGAAATATCACAGGTTTAGAGTAATTGACAGTCACAGCTCATACTCTTGTTGACTGAGCAAGTCACCAGTTGTGTTTCACATTCCAACACAGAACCTGGGCCACAGTTGCTCCTTCATCTTCTTGAGATCCAGACTGATTGCAATCAAGTTGATTCATACTTAGTTTGGGCCTATACTGCCTCTTTGTTGCTAAAGATTCTGACACTTGCACAATGTTTCGGTGCCATTCATGCTGTAAAATTAGCATGGAGCAATCTAATAATTCCCCCGATAAGAGTTTAACCTACCTCTAATGCTCCCTTTTGACGATGCGACCAACTTCTGGCCAAATCCTGTATGCGTTCTACAGGAATTCCCCATCATTCCTGCACCTTTCCAAACCCATGTCTGTAGCTGTCTAGCTAGCCTACCTTCTGGTTAAGCCAAGATAAAAAAATAAAATAAAATATATATATATATATATATTGACTGATCAGTCAGTCAGATTTCCTGTTTTTTCTTTCTTCTCCACCAGTTTCTGCTAGTATCTGAATGTCTGACAGAATGTCTGCCTTGAAACCATGCTGATGCAGGATTTAGAACAAGTCAAACTTGTATAAATGTAAAGCTGCTGTCTACAACAACCTATCTAACCTTCTATCCTCATTCACAGATGTAACAAACTCCAAATTATGCCAGGTGTTTATCAATTCAGCCATCCCTTAATCTTCTGTACTGCTTAACCTCACTCGGGTTGAATCAATGTATTTTCTGTGAAAGATTACTGAATATAATGCACTCTGAAAAAGTCTTCAATCAAATTAGCTCCAAAATTCCAAAGCTTCTCCTGCACCAATATTTGATCACATTTTGTTCATGCATACTATTGTTTTTCGATGCATTGTGCGTTGATGTGTAATTAAAGCATAATACATTTTCTAATAAACTTTCTTCCACCAGGCATGGCCACCACTTCTCACGGGGTTAAATATAAGGTGATTGAGCTGCCCTATCATGGTAACACAATCAGCATGCTGATTGTTCTACCTACCGAAGAGGATGCACCTCTGTCCCACGTCATCCCACATATTAACACCGCCACAGTGCAGAGTTGGCGCAAACTGATGCACATGCGGAAAGTGCACCTACTCCTCCCCAGGTAAGATACACAATTATGGTACACTGAAACTGCAGTTCCATCTTGCGCAACTGAATGTGACAATTAACAATGTGTGAATGCTTGCGTATGTCTCTCTAGGTTTGCTGCTGATGTTGAGGTAGATTTAAAGGACCCCCTGTCAGCGCTGGGTATCACAGATATGTTCAGTCAGGACAAAGCTGACTTTAAGCACCTGAGTGAGTTAAAGTATAGTCAGTCCCTTTCCAAGTATAACGTGATGTCTTATGTACAGCAGATTTAATACGACATGAGCAAGGCTTGAAAATATGAAGGGAATGTTGGCTGTTTACTGCTGAGAGCCGGTCTGACCAATGTAATATGTCTAGATATCGAGTGTGAAAGTCAAACAAATCACTTCCCCTTTCAATGTATTGAAGGCACTTAAGTGCATTAGTGCCACCCTGTGGTGTAAAGTATTAAGAGATGGGACGGGAGTCTTGCGCTATACATTTCTTTAAAATTTAAACTTACATTTTCCCTTCATGTTGTTCTTAACTAAAAATTTACAAATTACATTTCGTAAATTACAGGAGCCTGTGTGTAGAGCATTTTAGTGAGTAAGTAATTAGTGAGTGAAAATGTGCGTGTTCTACCTTTTTAGGCTCAGAGCCTGTGTATGTCTCCAAGGCCCTCCAGAAAGCCAAAATTGTGGTAAATGAAGATGGAACAAAGGCAGCAGCTGCCACTGGTGAGTGTTTTGATTAAACGATGCATTTACTTGATAAAGATGCTCTACTGAACATTGACTTCTAATACTTTTTTTTTTCTTTCTCATGTTCAGCTGCAATTTTGATGGCTCGTTCCTCTCCTCCTTGGGTTTCAGTGGACAGACCTTTCCTCTTCCTCATTCGGCATAACACATCTGGTACTAAATCTTTATCTTCATCTGTTAATCCCCCTGTAGATACATTGCAATATAAGTGCTCATTGGGATTATAAGGAAAATTCACATGTACAGGTACATCTCAATAAATTAGAGTATAAAACTCTTCCTACATAATACTGCCGCGGCACAGAGGGCGACTGGTTAGTGCGTCTGCCTCACAGTTCTGGGGACCGGGATTCAATCCCCGCCCCGCCTGTGTGGAGTTTGCATGTTCTCCCCGTGCCTGCGTGGGTTTTCTCCGGGCGCTCCAGTTTCCTCCCACATCCCAAAAACATGCATTGTAGGTTCATTGAAGACTCTAAATTGCCCGTAGGTGTGAGTGTGAATGGTTGTTTGTTTATATGTGCCCTGTGATTGGCTGGCAACCAGTTCGGGGTGTACCCCGCCTCCTGCCCGAAGATAGCTGGGATAGGCTCCAGCACTTCCGCGACCCTTGTGAGGATAAGCGTCTCAGAAAATGGATGGATACATAATACCACCCTTGTCACTCTACCGCAGGAAATATTGATGTTCCCCTGCCTTTGTCCTCAGGTACACTCCTCTTTATGGGCCAAATCAACCAGCCCTGAAGCAGATGTCCACTGTGCCCCCCCCCCCCAGTGGTATCGTGGATGCACAGGAATTGCTTGTTTGCTTGCATGAAACTGGTGTAGATATGTTTTATTGCCTTTATTTTAGTCATATTCAGAAATGCATATGCCTTCAGTTTTGTCTGCTTTTTTCTTATTTTTTTTACGAATTGAATTTGTTTTTAATAGACTTTGAATGTCATTTTTGTATTTTATTAACTCTGTTTACTAAATGTTTACTAATCATTTGTATTGTTTTTTCCATTTCAATTATCACTCCAGTTGTTCTTAAGTTATGGCGCTGCATGTCCAATCTTGAGGTCTTGCACACAACTGTTTTAATAAGATTTTCCTTCATGGAGGAAGGTTTCTTTTGTAATTCTTGCATCATTTGAGAGCAATAAATACTCATAAACTCAGCTAACTGATCTTTTTAATTTGACACATTTTTGACAGTTAACCTGCTGGGAAAGTGGGAGCCATCCTTTTGTATGTGAATGTTAGACATGTTCAGTTTTAATTCCCTAATTCGGATTATTATTTTACATATTGTAATCTCCAGACAAGTTCCAAATTGTCGATCAGCGGTCCAATCCTTCTTGCCATATTAGCCACCTGATGTCAATCATGTTGGATTTCTTTGTAGATGTTTGTTTTGGTGGTCTGTTTCGACCTGGCAATGTGCTTGATTGCATTCTTTGATGCCAGGCATGGCCACACCAGTCCCTTGTCAACTTCCTCTGTGAAATAAAAACCTGGATGTCATCAAACGTTATAAAACTGGGTAGCAACAAGACTGAGATCATGGTTGTGGCCTACCACAGCACTGCTCCAGAAGGTTGGAGATCATCTCGACATTGACTGCTGTTCCAGCTCTCCATTGTCTGAAGTATGGTACCTGGATGTCATCATGGACTCCACTCACTCCATCATCAAATCTGCATTTTTCCACCAAAATGGTTCCAGTCTCTACCCTTCACTCTCTGATTGCAACACAGCGATCGTCATTCATGCCTTTTGGCACATCTCGCCTGGACTACTGCAACACTCATCTTTATGTGTAACAAAAGGAATTAGCAAAGACTAGAATGCTTTGGAGGCGGCACGGTGGACGACTGGTTACAGCGTCAGCCTCACAGTTCTGAGGTGCGGGGTTCAATCCCCGTCCCCGCCTATGTGGAGTTTGCATGTTCTCCCCGTGCCTGCGTGGGTTTTCTCCGGGCACTCCGGTTTCCTCCCACATCCCAAAAACATGCATTAATTGGAGACTCTAAATTGCCCGTAGGCATGACTGTGAGTGCGAATGGTTGTTTGTTTCTATGTGCCCTGCGATTGGCTGGCAACCAGTTCAGGGTGTACCCCGCCTCCTGCCCGATGACAGCTGGGATAGGCTCCAGCACGCCCGTGACCCTCATGAGAAGCGGCTCAGAAAATTGATGGATGGATGGATGGATGGATAGAATGCTTTGGTATTTCAGTCTGTTTTGTCACACAGCTGACACTGATTCTAATAACCAGGCTATACAGTCTGTTTCAGAACAGTTTTGTTCACCTGTTGATATTTTTGTTGTCAACATCCACCAACTCAAAATTCCACACCACCCCCAAATTGCTTAAACACTCATCGGTCATGGTACTTAAGGCAGTTTTGATTAACTTTAACATAGAAAAACTGTGCTCACCGGTAGTGCAAGTGAGGTTTTTCGCAGTTTAAACATCTGGTGGAAGACCTCCTTGTATGGCTCCAGAAATACTGTGAACTAACTTTATTTGGTGTTTACTGTATTGTCCCAGATGTCATTAAAGGGAGAGCCCTCTCTGTAACTCTCGAATGTGTCAACAGGTCTCACAGGTCTGCTCAAATTGAGTTGTGGGGACTAAAATATTTGATCTCACCAAGAGCAGTGGTAAATTTTACAAGGAAGCTAGCAAACTTTAGATCTGTTTGGGTTAATAAACCTCTTGCCTCAATAGCTCTGTCACCATTCTGCTCTTCTGATAGTTCTTTCAGTAAACTTATGGCTGGTGGTCTGTCTATCTCTTCTTGCAAGCATTGGACATGCAGGTATATCAGCCTTTGTCACTCTCTTGGGCCCCCCTGAAATGTCTTTGGTGCACATATGACCCTGACACAAAGAGATACTGTTTCTGCAAAAGACAAGCAGTTCACTACAAGGATACATTTCACACTGGCAACTAATACTAGATTGAAAAAAATAAACATAGCAAGTGCACACTGAAAGCTAATGGGCCCTCTAATTTAATGTGTGCTTGCACACCTGCATTATTTCCACTCATGACTGAGACTCTGTCATGGTTTTCCTACAAGGTTGTTTTTGTAGTCAAGAACATGAGTGCAAAATGTGTACTATTTTCTGTAAAAGTGCTGCAGCATTCAGATGTGCTGCCTCAAAGGTGAGGATGCTTTCATATACTGCCCCACTGTAACGTATCTGATTACAAAGAACAACTGTCCCTTCTTGCTTAGGTAGAAGGTTAGATAGGTTGTTGTAGACAGCAGATAGTAGCTTTACATTTATACAAGTTTGACTAGTTCTAAATCCTGCATCAGCATGGTTTCAACCAAAATGCTGCCTCACTTTGGGCAACTTCAGTAATTACTGAGGTGTGGACCATTTCAGCTAGACAGTCAATTGTTTTGATTTTGTGTATCATGCACAAGATATCTTGCACTTTGACTTGTCTTTTTTTTTTTTGGACCATGGGATTGTGTTTGGCTAGTAGTTCCCTAATAGAAAATTTCCTTTATTCTCACTTTCTGATTCTTTGTGCTCTCTGTGGCTTTCTCCAACAATTTTAATGTACTCTCTGTTTTCCTTCACTAATTTATTATAGTCTGCATTTAAAGAGGCTGAGAGAGAGGATGTGATTGCAGTGGACTTTTCATACTGTGCCCATGCTAAGATCGCATTAGTATGTGCTTCAGGCCTAAAAGTCCCCCATCTTTGAAGGTTGCCTTTTTTCAATTTTTGAATACCTCTTCAGATGTAAATATTCAATCACCTGAAGAGGGGAGACTGAAATGCTGGAGGCATAACAGTAATCAGAGTCTTTACTCTGAAAGTATTCCAGCCATTTATGTGTATTGCACCAGTCTTTACAGAGGCACGATCTTCTGTCCCCTTGTTAGGTTCAAGGGAAGATTTTTAGTTGCGGTTGTTTGGGTTTGCTCTGTTCTTGACTGGGAGATATCTATGATGAAACAAGGAAAAATCAGTTATTCTGACACGAAAATATTAATAATAACAATACTTAGCCCCTCTCCATTGCAATTATCAATTGTAGCTGTAATAATAGGCATTTATATTCAGACTAATCAAACTCAACTGTCAATAAAATGTTTATTGGTAGTTGGGTTCAAAAAGCTTTAACTGATATGTCATGTTTTGTTATTTATTGTAAACACACTATAAACATACATTTCTCCAAATTAAACCTGTGTCCTCTCCATTATTATCTAGAGTACTCATCAATTTCATTATTTGGGCCATATAGTCATAACCTCACCTGTTGGTCCAGAAACTTTGCTGAGTCCTGTCTCACATCTATGACCACTGCTGGTACTGTATGTCCCTGCTGTACTTATTCCTCACCTCCCTCCTCTTCCTCTGCCTGCTCCTTCTTCTCATCACCAGTAAGGCTCTGCTAGCCCCTTGTCATCTCTCTCCCTCCCTTTACAATTTTGTTCCTAAATATTAGAAGAGATGTCTGTGGACTTTTTCTTTATTGTCTGCAAATCGACATAATCAATATGTGCTTGGATGGCTGTGCATTTGGAATGAAATACATAATTGACACTATGATCTATATGACTTGTGAGTGGAGTGCCCAGCAAATGTATAAGTGACCCTGGTGACAGTACTGCACAAAAAAATAAATAATAGTAATTCATTTTATTTATAGGTGCTTTTAAGGGCATTCAGGATCACTGTACAAACATGTTGAAAAGATTGAATGATTATATCAGCATTCCAGGTGTTCTATAGTAGCCTCATCAAAACTGGGTTCAAGTTAAGTTCTGAAGCAAACATTTTGGAATATTTCATTTAGTGGACACTCAGTTATGCAACATTATTGGTCCTATTGACTGCATTCCTGCCTTTTCTAAGTGGGAATACATTAAAGAGCAGTTGATGCACGACCTATCGGACAAAAGAGGAACAAAAGGTTGAATGGAACATCTACAAGACATCCATCCATCCTCACTTGGGTTGCAGATGTGCTGGAACCTATATTCGCAAGACAATGAAATGAAAACACCACAAAGAAAAGTAAAGTTGAAATGTGCAAATAAAAACAATGTCTGGTTGATTTTAATTTAACTGTTTATACAATTTACTATGTCGTGGTTGTTTGTTTATATGTGTCCTGGGATTGGCAGCCGACCAGTTCAGGGTGTACCCCGCCTCTCGCCTGAAGATAGCTGGGATAGGCTCCAGCACGCCCGCGACCCAAGTGAGGATAAGCGGTACAGAAAATGGATGGATGGATATTTTCTGCAGTTGCAAAACCAGCCCCCCTCCCCATCATTTTGTTGGGCCCCAGTAAATCTTTGGCCCGATGAATCGCCATCACTTTACGGTGCCTGAATCAAAACCATAAAGGGAATAGTGGCAACTACATATAACGGGGATCTTAGTTTTTATAACGAGCAAAGTTATACCCAAAGTGTTTGTCATTAGTATGACATCTTGTCACAAACAATTCACAAAAAGTTAGTGATATTCGGCTTTCAGATGTTTTGATCCATGATCGACCAATACATTTCCTGGTTATATAAGAATTCTTATTTTAACAGTCCTCTTTACCATGGTGTTCAAATGTTGACAGCAGGTTGCATCTGAGATATAGACTGGAAGAGTCACAGAAAGGCATACAAGTGTCAAAATACAAATACCAATTGTAAGTGAACCAGGAAATATATTGTCGATTCATGGATCAAACACATGTTGATAATTTTGCTGTTCCTTAAGGAATATAACAATTGTTATAGAATAGCAAGATGTAGAAAACGTGCTGACGCGTTGAACAGTACGTTGGACGAGTGCATGGTGCCTCACACCGTTTTGTTAAATCAAAATCACTTAGAAAGGTTAAAGTGCATTTTAGTTTCACCCTGAAATTACACTCGAAAGCCGAATACTGTATCCCTTATTTTGAGTGCGGTAGTGTATATTCCACTCCGCATGGGTTGCTCGGCCCATGCCTTGTCGTCATTACGGTAATCTGAGCAGCGGCTCAGAGCGTCAGCTGATCCTCCTGGATGGGGCGAGGGAGCGATTTAGCAGCAGCAAAACATTGTGGCTGGCTACTTCAACTATGGCTGCGGAGATCCATTCGAGGCCTCAGAGCGCAAGGCCAGTTCTTCTGAACAAAATCGAGGGACATGCAGACGCTGTCACTGTTGCCGTTTTAATCCCAAAGGAAGATGGAGTGATAACTGTCAGTGAAGACCGGTGAGTTTTCCCAACCTAGCTAACGCTTGTGTTAGCTTGACTAGAGTAGCTTGGGTGGTTTGCTGTGTTTTCTTCAAAACAGCTCTCTAAAATGTAAGGCAACTAAAACATAACTATAAACACCAAATACTCAAAATATTTAGCTCGGACATTTTTGCCGTAGAAGTTAACTGAACGAGTATTTGTATAGTTACATTAAAGATTAGATAGTCAAAGATGGTGTGTTTAAAAAACAAAAACAAAAAACGCTTAGACATTTAATTGCGTTCTTCTGTTCGTTTGTCGTAGTCGCTTTTTGAATGAAAAGAGCGTGACCGAACAGATAGCTAGCAATAAACAAACTCCGTGTTTTTTCCCCTTGTGTTGCCCAATGCCTCATATCGATACTAATACAGTATGTCTAAAATGTGTTTCGATTAATGTCGCAATAATTATTGTGTGCGCGTTTGTAACATTTGTTTGTTACTCACCCTCAAAGACAGGCCGTGTCCCATTTACGTCACATTTGGGTTAGACCAGTTTTGTCTTTGATAATATCTACAACAGCAAGATGTTTGCTTGCTGGGTCGCTGTCCATCACATCCAGCGAGATGACTCCCACTTAACATAGCTACCACACAGGTTTGCAAGTGAAGCAGCTGTGTTGTACATTTTCCTTAAATGTGCTAAGATGAGGGCTAAAAAGTTGACAGTATATGAAGAAACCTTGCATGCGGTGACAAATTGGCCACCGATCCCCACATAATTCAAACAGCTCTCACCGCCTACCTTTGTGCAAAAAGGAGCGCATATAAAACCAAGACTGTTTCACTTGATGACCCCAGGAATACTTTAAGGCAGTGATTCCCAACCAGTAGTACACACAAGTACATACACTAATTAATGTATCCACTTTTCGTGAGATTTTTGTTTGTCGGTGTGCTGTGAGATTTTTAACTTGTAAAATATGTGCCTTGGCTCCATAAAGGTTGGAAATCACGGCTGCAGCTCCAGTAGGGCTGCACACTTAATCGAATTTTAATCGTGACAGCGATTTTGGCTGCCGTGATGAAATGAGCCTGAACGTCTGTGATCTTTTACATTTAAAATGCAGGCACTGCTGCATATGAAAAGTGCTTCATTTGCATCAGTGCCCCGAACCTCATCAGCCATCCACCAGGGGGCGAACGCATGGTTACGCCTGCACCGTGCTCTGGGGCCACCTTAAAAATAAAAGCCTAAAATAGCATTGATGGCCAATGTTGTAATATATGGCGCTTGTATTTTGAAGTTGGGTCTCTCAGCACGTTGGCGGAGAGGCAGCCTGTCACAGTAAGACTATTAACAATTGTTGTAGCGGCTGCCTTGACTTCAACCTTTCGATTGGCCTGACCGCAATGACAAAACGCCGGGAGTAAATAGAGAGGGAAATCAACTGTTGATTTCTTTGCAGTTTGTGACCATGCACGACGGACCTATGCTTAAGCAGAACAACGGAGACGTACCGTCCTTGACAATTCACTGTTGAGTTGATACCTTTCATGAATTATCTGTATCTGTGGTCGCCGCCTCCTCTTCTCGTGGGGGAGCAGGAGCTCCCCTCCGGGCTGGAAGGCCTGCTGTGCAGTTTTCGGCCTTGGGGAGGGGGGCGGGGGGTCTCTCACACTTGTGGGCAGGTAGAGGGTGCTGGCTGGAATGTAGGGGGATTCCCGGGGTCGGTGCTGCGGGGCTGGGTGAGGCGGCCCTCTCTGTTTGTGGTTGTCCTGCCTGATGGGACCGACTTGCAGGAGCCAGGCCTCTTAATCACTTACTCAGCACACACTTAAACCCTTCACTGTAAATATTTGTTTCTTTTTTTCACTGGTCACATCCAGGCACATACACATATTCAGGGTTTCTTGGGGGGCTGATGTGGAGTCAGGGGGGTGCGGGTGTCACACCGGGTGTCAGTACTAGGCTTTACACGATCAAGATTTTTGGGACCGATCACCGATCAGAGAGTTTAAAAAAAATGTTAACCGATCCGATCACAAGATGGAGCAATGTGTCTATTTAAATTTGCTCATTTACTGTATATACTTGTGTACTGTATACTGAGTATTTTAAAAATGTCTTTTGCGGAGCCGAGCAATGACTCCACTGATCGGATCGGCGAGTTATGACATTTAAGACGATCAGCTGCTCAGCATAAAATGCTAATTATCATCCGATACCGATCGAGCCGATCAGATCGGTGTAAATTCTATTCAGTACGTGAGTGGTGTTTCCCAGTTGACGCGCCCTGCACTGCCGCCCTCCCTGCCCCCCAGAATTTTTATGCATTACACACACTCATCCCCTTCCTATTAATGTACCACATACACCCATCTCTGGTGGGCGGTCGGTCTTGGGTGGGGGGGGGGTTTGGTTGTGAGGCAGGAGTGCCTGGCAGCTCCCCCCCCCCCCCCAGTCTCACTGGCCACTCCAGATTTTAATGCACCACACGACTCAAGGGGGCACTGATACACACGGTAGGGCCAATGCCTGCCAGTCGATACCTGGCAGTCATAGTAACGGGGAAGTGTGTTTTCACTAGCCTCATGGTGGTGCTCCTGACCGGGCCCTTGGACTGGATGGTTGCTTGGCGTGGGGGCTCCCCTTTCATGCCCCGTAGCTGCTCCCCCCCACCCCCCCCTTATCGTTCCCTTGTTGGGCACCCCTATCCGGGTTGGCTGGGGGGGTGGCATTGGGTCCCTGCGGCCTCCTCCGGGTGGCCGGTTTTTAGGGTGCCTCGGTGCGGCCGGTGGACCACGAGGTCTTGTCTCTCTGAGCTCTTCAGGCAGTTCCTTTGACCTCATGATTCTCATTTGCTCTGACATGCACTGTGAGCTGTAAGGTCTTATATAGACAGGGGTGTGGCTTTCCTAATCAAGTCCAATCAGTATAATCAAACACAGCTGAACTCCAATGAAGGTGGAGAACTATCTCAAGGATGATCATAAGAAATAGACAGCACTCGAGTTGAGTGTCACAGCAAAGGGCCTGAATACTTATGGCTGTGTGATATTTCAGTTTTTTTTTTTAATCTACAAAAATTCCAACAATGAATTTTTTTTCTGTCAATATGGGGTGCTGTGTGTACATTGAGGGGAAAAAAATGAACTTAAATGATTTTCGCAAGTGACTGCAATATAACAGAGTGAAACATTTAAGGCGGTCTTAATACTTTCCGTACCCAGGATGTATAATTTTGGCCTCTATTTAGAGTTTAAAAAAAATAATAATTCCCAAATTAATTTTAACTTGTGCACCCACCCACTCCCAAATCATTGTTGTATAGTGATTTCACCCAAGAAAAAGAACAAATGAATAATTACAAGCCCAAAATTACTTTCTTGAAGTGTATGTAAGCGTCTTAATGTAACTGCACCTTTAACTGACCACAGGTATAATGTGCCAGAAGTTTTCACCATGATAGAAAGCACTTGAAAAATGTTCGAATTTGACCTTTGAAATGCTTGTGTAGAAAAACAATATGAGAGTTTCCCTTGTGTTAAAACACCTTTTCCCTGAAGGACTTCGTTTTATTGACATGCTGTAGTGCTCAAAATCATTGTGACATACTGTATGGTACCCCAACTATTTAATTTGTCTTACGTGTAAAGAATTGGGGCTGGCTTTACAGAGTCAAGTATTGAGCTGAAAGTACAGGCGGTTTTTAGTTGATACATATACCGTAATTTCTCGTGTATAATGCGCACCCATATATAATGCACATCCCCAAAGTTGACCTATAAATTCTGGGAAACCCTTCTACCCATGTATAATGCATTTTTACAAATGCATGATTTTGCTTCTACCCATATGATCAAAACATGAAGTATTGTCTGTCTTTTGTTAGTTATTTTTCAAATAATTATTCTGAAGTTAAGCACTTTATTTGTACACATAATACTTTCTTTTTATTTACCTGCTATTATTTTGAAATTCATAACCCTACTTTTATTTAGTAAATGAGAAAACACACAGTTGTGCTCATATGCTTGATTATCAGGCAGAATTTGTAAGATGTGTACAATTATTTTAAGAAAACACGAAGGACTAGGCGAAAGACATTTAATTGTATTTTAATAGATTCAAATTAAACTGTCAAGCATTTCAGAAAAGCATTATCATGAAACAAAACATAACCATAAAGAAATTAAGGATGGTTGTTGTTCAGTCATCAGTCAGTTGGTATAAAAAACAAAACAATATTTCACAAATTCTGCTTGGGTATGTAAACTTATGAGCGCAATTGTACATACTTCAAGGTGGCATACTAGAATGAAAGTGTACAATTTATTGATAATCTCTCGGGGGCGGTGGCATAGTGGAATGAAAGTGTGCAGCTTTTTCATAACCTCTAGATGGCGGCATACATTTAGAAAATGTTAAAGTCTTTTTCATTTTCTCCTATACATATGTATAATGTGCACTATTGACCTTTGACCATTTTTGGGGGTAGAAAATGCGCATTATACACAAATTACGGTAATTTGCTGACGTGTGATTAAGCACTGATCCTCAATTTCCATGCTGACCTTTTAAAGCATAGACCATAAAACAGAGGGGACCATAATGATTCAGTGCTTTGATAATTCCACTCTGCATTTAATTTCCAGAACCATCCGGGTTTGGTTGAAGAGAGACAGTGGTCAGTACTGGCCAAGCATCTACCACACAGTCTCCTGTAAGTAAGACTACACCACATCAGCTACAAATGAGGTGTGATTTTTTTGTAAAAACAAATATTTAATTTTGTTGTTTTTTTTTAATTATTTATTTTTTTAAAATTTTGTTTTATATATTTTTTATTTTTAGTGATGTACTGATCACCTTTTTTTGCACCTGAGTCCAAGTCTTTGATTTTCAGTATCTGCCGATCCAATACCTCGGCCAAGCATTAAGAAAAAAATTGTGCGTCCAAATTGTGTCTGTGTGTCTCCTTGCTCTGAACGAGCGTGTTGTAGCGGACCAATAGAATCAAGGCAGACTTGTCTCTCACACACACACACACAGCTTTCACAGACACTTCTACATGCACTAATATAAAACCCCCGAATAGTTACATTGTGTAATTTAAAATGGAACTATTACTGTTTCATTTGGTAAGATCTCTGCACCTTTGTCACTTTGTGACATTAAAAATGTAAGAAAATGAATAAAATTAGTTTTTCACCCGATCACGATCAGCTGAAAATCAGATGATCTACGCCGATTTTCGATCACATGAACAAATCGGGACGTCTCTAGTGATTTTAGAGAAGTCCTTCCTTTCTGTACACACACCTGAGGACAAAATGATGTGCTAATTGTGATAATTTCTGTGTCTTTCCATGTCTCAGCTCCTTGCTCG
Source organism: Phycodurus eques (assembly GCF_024500275.1). NCBI lineage: Eukaryota > Metazoa > Chordata > Actinopteri > Syngnathiformes > Syngnathidae > Phycodurus > Phycodurus eques. Next base: position 5,526,423 of record NC_084531.1, read on the forward strand.
TGTATGTCATATCATCATGACAGCAGACGTATCTTCATTGGCCAAGACAATGGAGCTGTTGTGGTGAGTGGAAATATCTAAAAACAAATGGCCTCATTCTCATTTCAGGTTTAGGCTTACTCTTTTGGTTCTTCAAACTCTACTTCTTTTCCTTATAAAATAGGCTGTCAAGTTTAAATGGGTCTCCTCCAAATGCCTTTGAGGGTGGGTTAGTTATTTGATTTGAAACTCGTTTTTTTGTTTGCTTGCCCCAAAGGAGTTTCTCATCTCTGAAGATTTCAACAAGATGAACCATGTAAAAACATATCCAGGTGAGATGTTTAAAAAATGACACATTACAATGGGCTCAGAGTCAGGTGTGGCTGACAAGATAATTGCAGCCCAAAGAGGTCATCTTCATTTATCATTTTCTTGTGTGTACACCTGCAGTTGTTCGTAGTTTTTTAATTATGTTTGAGATATACAGTGGAACCTCGATAAATCGGATCCCGATATAATGGATAACAGATAAAAACAGACCGTCGGGACTGAACAATGTTTCCAAGTCACTTAAAATGCCGCTGTCTTTTATTGATGCTGTGGTGTAATGCAGGCAGAGAATGATACTGACGTATTTCCGGGTCACAGATAAACAATAATACTAGATCCAATTTCAAAAGACTTGCCTCCCGTGCCTACATGGCGGCCATGTTGAATGGGGCACATTGACGTGGCGCCTATGTGACGATGGTTATACTGTAGCTATTATCTATTGTGCATAGAGCACTGACAAGAGAGAGAGCGGCATGGCTGCGTTCTTAACTCTGAGGAATACAAAATACAAGTCACTGGAGTCTGAAACATGCATGTTTTATGCGTCCCTGCTCTTTTTTGTGTCTCAGACACAGGACACACATCAAACGAGATCCCTGCAATGTCTGATTTTCATTGGTTAGGTTAATTTAAAAAAAACTTTTATTTATTATTGCTTTTGACAGATTCAAGTTATTTCTGTTGACCACTGTGGGGTTTTATTTCTATATATATATATATATATATATATATATATATATATATACACACACACACACACACACACACACACACACACACACACACACTCCCCTCCAAATGGATTGGAACGGCAAGGTCAATTCTTTTGTTTTTGGTATAGACTGAAGACATTTGGGTTTCAGATCAAAAGATGAAAATGAGAGTAAAGTTGAGAATTCCGGCTTTTATTTCATGGGATTTACATCTAGATCTTTTAAACAACTGAGGACAGAGCACCTTTTGTCTAAACCCACCCACTTTTCAATTGAGCAAAAGTATTGGAACATGTGACTGACTGGGTGTTTCTAGTTACTCAGGTGTTGCCTTTTAGATTGATTGCTTAAACATTAGATAGTGCTTTTTTTTGGCTTTGGCTTTCACCTGTCAAAACTGCATTTGCTGTGAAGCAAATATGCAGACCAGAGAGCTGTCTATGGGAGAAAAGCAAACCATTTTGAAGCTGCGAGAATAGGTAAAATTGATCAGAGCTATTGCACAAATATTCGGCATAGTCAATACAACAATTTGGAATTTCCTGAAAAGAAAGAAACTACTAGTGTACTGAGTAACAGACATCGAACAGGTCGGCCAAGGGTCTTAACAGCAGTTGATGACAGAAACATTGTGAGAGCTGTGAAGAAACACCCAAAGACAACAGTCAGTGACATCACTGCCAACCTCGACAGGGCAGGGGTGAAGGTATCACAATCCACTGTTCAAAGAAGACTTCGAGAGAAGAAATATACAGGCCATACCACAAGATGCAAACCACTCATTGGCAAAAAGAAGCAGAAGTCCAGATTGGATTTTGCAAAGATGTTCAGAGATGAGCCAGTAAGGTTTTGGAACACAGTTTTATGGACTGATGAGACCAAGATTAACCTCTACCCAAGTGATGGAAAGGCCAATATGTGGAGAAAGAAAGGATCTGCTTATGATCCAAATCACACAAGCTCATCTGTGAAGCTTGGTGGAGGTAATGTCATGGCTTGGGCTTGCAAGGCTGCTTCTGGAACGGGCTCACTAGTCTTTATTGATGATATAACTTATGATGGTAGCAGCAGAATGAATTCTGAAGTCTACAAAACGATTTTGTCTGGCAGTTTACAGAAAAATGCATTCAAACTAATCGGGAGAAGCTTCATCATGCAAAAGACAACGACCCAAAGCACACTGTCAACACAACAAAGTACTTCATCAGGGGGGGAAAAGTGGAAAGTCGTAGACTGGCCAAGGCAATCACCGGACCTTAACCCAATGGAGCATAAATTTTACCTCCAGAAGAGGAGACTGAAGGGAGAAACCCCCAGAAACAAACAAGAACTGAAAGTGGCTGCAGTAAAGGCCTCGAAAAGCATTTCAAATGAAGACTGCAACAGTCTGGTGAAGTCAATGGGTCACAATGATGCAGTTATTGCAAGTAAGGGTATGTCACTGAATATTAAATGTTATTCACTTTAAGTTAATTTAATCATGTCTGTTCCATTACTTTTGCTCACTTGAAAAGTGGGTGGCTTCAAACAAAAGGTGTTCTGTCCTGAGTTGTTTAACATAAATACCATGAAATGAAAGATGGAATTCTGAACATTTGTCTCATATTCATCTTTTGATCTGAAACCCAAAATGTCCTTAGTGTACAACAAAAACAAAGGAATTGACCTTGCCATTCCAATTCATTTGGAGGGGACTTCACCTTGCCGTTCCTCTCTGTTGATCGATCTCTCTATCTCTAGATCGATAGAGAGAGAGAGAGAGAGAGAGAGAGAGAGAGAGAGAGAGGGAGAGAGAGAGAAACACTTAAGCCTTACCAGCGTGATTGTATTTCTGTTGTAGTACACCAGATGTTACCACTGGAATCTGGTCTACACCACTTGCGAGAGAAATCTAGCAGAAGAGACAAAGCCGACTAATTTTTCAATGTCCCGTCTGTCTTTCATTTTGTTTAGGTCCAAAAATATTGGGACACGGACACAATTCTCATCTTTTTGGCTCTAAACCCTCCCACAATGGATTTGAAATGAAGATGTGCTTTAACTGCATACTTTTAAGCAAAGTTTATGTGATAATCAAAACACAGTTTACATGTTCTCCCCGTGCCTGCGTGGGTTTTCTCCAGGCACTCCGGTTTCCTCCCACATCCCAAAAACATGCATGAATTGGAGACTCTAAATTGCCCATAGGTGTGAATGTGAGTGCGAGTGGTTGTTTGTTTGTATGTGCTCTGCGATTGGCTGGCAACCAGTTCGGGGTGTACCCCGCCTCCTGCCCGATGATAGCTGGGATAGGCTCCAGCACGCCTGCAACCCTAGTGAGGAGAAGCGGCTCAGAAAATGGATGGATGGATGGATGGATAGTTTCAAAGTATCAGTGAGTAATCATTATTACCAATAACTGATTTAAAATATATAAATATATGAACATATCTACAATAAGATGTGGGCTATTAAAGGCATGCTGTACCGTACACAAACGCAGTGATACATGTGATACACACTTTTTAGAATATGAACGAAACTGTCCAAACTGCTGGAAGGTTCTACAGTAACCATGCATGCCGCCATCTTGGTTGAATAAAGCCAACTGGTGAAGGGTGGACGGTGACCGCCCTGTATTAAGGAGCTCCTGCATGAACAACAAAGTTCCTTGAATAGGGCAGGGGACTTGTCCGTAAGTGAAACATCATGCATCAAACAGCTTCCACCTGTTGGTTTACAACCACCATGTGGAAGGCACACAAGCATTGGTGATCATATGCCCTACATCCCCGCCGTACTCTGAGAATGTAGTACTGGGCTTTACAGTGGCCAGACCAGAGCAGGAGGCGATCGGGATGGGGATGCAGTCACCATCGCCCAGCTGAGACAAGATTGCCTCCTGTGATGGGATGCTCAGCTCCAGGTCCTCCAGATGGTGGTAATGAACCGCTGTTTTCAGCATCCATTCCCCTGACAACAGGGACTGGTGGGAAAGGAAATCTGCAAACAGATTGTGGTTCTGAATGAGATTGCACTTTTTCACCTTCGCCCCCTGGATCTTCACTGAAAGCGTAATGACAGTCTTTTTTGGACCCGGGCGAAAACTGGTGACTGGCGATTGAACTCTAGTCGGTATCCTAAGACAACGCCAGGACCATATATCTGGTGTGCTGGCAGCCTAGTACCAAAGCTGTCCTGGTGCGAACTAACTTACCACCGGCCTTGAAGCATCACTTACGACCCCCTCTGCCTTTATAAGACCTAGGGACCTGGTGAACTGGCTGCAACGATTCAGGGTCATGCGAGACCTGAGTCGCCGCTTCTGGAAGTGATCAGGCCTTCGTAATGGCTCGCCGAGGAGCTGTGAAATGGCTCTGTGAAGCTTAGTAGGTTAGCTGACTTGGAGCAGAGAAAGCAGGTGTAGCATGTGGACAGGCACGTAGGTGAAGGCCTGCTAACTGCGGCAGCACCAAAAAGTTCCCTTGGACCCACAGGTAATTGCGTTAACGTCCTCCTACAAGTCTCATTAGCTGTGTGGCACCACAACAACAAAATGTACTCCCTAGTGCACTTTTTCTTTGAAAATGTAAAATAAAAACCTAAAAAATTAAGTGAATCAAGTATAAATAACAGAACCCCCAAAGTCACAGTTGCGTCCATTGGAGAGAAACTGAAATTAAAGCATTGATATCATTACACTGGTATCAATCAATATCAACACCAACGTTGGTATCGATATTGGCACTATTTGAATCAATCTGCCCACAACTATTAGTATGGCAAAATTAGTGTTTGAATTTGTTCTCTTCCACTGTTTGCCACTTAGATGTGATTTTACATAACGCGTTTATGTATGTGTGTGTTTTTGCAGCTCACCAGAACCGCGTTTCAGATATGGTGTTTACCCTGGAGAGCGAGTGGGTAGTGAGCACTGGCCATGACAAGAGTGTTAGCTGGATGTGCACCCAGAGTGGCAGCATGCTGGGGAGACACTATTTCACTTCCTGGGCCTCCTGCCTACAGTATTCTTCATTCACCGCTTGTTTGTTAATGACATAACCATTTTTGTTCGTGGGATTTTCAACCTTAACTGTTTTCTCAGATATGATCATGAGACTCAGCATGCCTTTGTTGGCGATTACTCAGGGGAGATCACACTGCTAAAGCTGGAGAAGCAGACATACTCTATTATCACTACACTGAAGGGCCATGAAGGTATTTCACACAAAAAGCACCCATATGTATTTTTTTTAATTTTTTGTATGATTTCTTAATTTATTCCAGTACCACTGTGCACAAACTGAGGCAATAATTTTCTTGAAGTCTTAACATCTACCATCCATATAATTGTCATGCTCATTAAGCTATAAATCCTTTAAATGGGTCTTGTGGCTATTCTGGGAAAGTCAAATGAAGTCACATGAACATAAAAGTATTTCTGTACTCTTAGTCTTACTATTGTTGCTGCCTTTTGAAATGTCTGTATACTTGTAGTTGTGTAAAGCAAGTGGACTTAACGTAGCTACAACACTTCCCTGTGTTCTTATATGGCCATTTAGATTTTTTTTGCAAACTATGCAAAGAAGGATGACTAAGCAAATGCTAATCTCTATGACTCATCATGGCCATTTTTACCACAGGTGTATTGCTTACAGTTCAAACAACTAATTACACAAGCTAACAGCTTTCTTATGAAACGGTCACGTTGCCAAATATTAAAATTATTAAGGTTTTGAGTTGAAAAGACTCTCGATGCAAATGCATTCCTTCTTTTTTTTCTCTTAAAAAGTCCAGGCTGTGGTGCTCTGTTCACACTGGGTACAACCTCCCACCCCAATATAAATATCCATCCATCCATTTTCTGAGCCGCTTCTCCTCACTAGAGTCGCGGGAGTGCTGCAGCCTATCACAGCTATCATCAGGCAGGAGGCGGGGTACACCCTGAACTGGTTGCCAGCCAATCGTAGGGCACATACAAACAAACAACCATTCACACTCACATTCACACCTACGGGCAATTTAGAGTTTCCAATTAATGCATATTTTTGGGATGTGGGAGGAAACAGGAGTGCCCGGAGAAAACCCACGCAGGCACGGGGAGAACATGCAAACTCCACACAGGCGGGACCGGGGATTGAACCCCGGTCCTCAGAACTGTGAGGCTGACACTCTAACCAGTCGCCCACCGTGCCCGCCCAATATAAATATGTAGTGAGTTAAATGATTAGTCCAGTTATAAAACTAGTCGTAAAGGTTTAACTTTATTTGGGATCACCAATAAGTTTGACTACCATGCAGCAACTGCACAGCATTTAGCACATTTCCAATCTGTAGTTAAGAGAATGAAGCTGTGATGTGTAAAATTTTATAATAAAAAAAATATATATTTCAAGTTACTCCTTTTGCTATAATCAGAGTGAGTATCTGCGCCGCACGTGAATGAAGTTTTTGAGGAAAAAATTGTTCATTACTGTATTGTTCAAACTTATTAAAGAATAACCCTGTACTTCCTTCATTGTCTCACATAATTGCAGGTTTATTGTCGTGTGGGAATGTAGAAGTCTCTTGGCACCCCCTAGTATTACATTTTTTTTAGGAGTTGTAAAGAATTGATATGTTTGACGATTTGTGTTTATTAGAAACGTAACAAATAGTTCATGCACTGGTATTCCCTGTGTATAGTAAGTACATTGTACATTTTTGGTTTCTTTGCTACTTGAGATGTAGTTGCATTTTATGCCAGCAGATAGCAGTAGTAAACCTAAGTGCAAAGATATTTTAAAAAGGAGTATGATAAGTGTTATAAGACAAATATAAAAGTATGTTAGCATAAGGAGTGTTTCCCAACCTTTATTGAGCCAGGGCCCCTATTTTGCATTTGGGGGAAAAAAAACAAATCTCACGGTACACCTCCAAGAAAACTTAGATTAAAAAAAATATGGATATCAATACTGAAATGATGATTATCTCTTTCCCCACAAATTGACTGTGTGAAATCTGGGCCTGTTTAATTGAACACAAAGCTGATATACTTGCATGAAGCCAGGACTTATTCTGAATGGCAACAGGTGGATATTCAGGTTTGATATACTGTAACTTCTTCCATCTAATGGAAGCTCATTTAATTGTTTTGCCTGCCACTATATGTCGCTGGCATCGCTAGACGAATAAAGATATACTTTTAATTGATAAATAATTTTAGGCCAAATGAAGTAGAATTGGATAATTTCCTGCGGCACCCCTGATGATGATTTAGCTCACACACTAGGGTGCCCTGGTTGGGAATCACTGATAAAGGCTAATAAAAGTGCAGTAGGTGGTGCCCAGAAGCAGACGATTGCTTTATACAGCCACACGTAACAAATGACTTTCTCACTGTTGATCTTTTCAGGTAGTGTAGGAAGCTTGTGGTGGGACCCTATCCAGAGACTACTGTTCTCAGGCGCCTCTGACCACAGTGTCATCATGTGGGACATTGGGGGACGCAAAGGACGAACCTTACTGTTGCAGGGACACCAGTAAGTCCAGCAGCCTTGTGTGTTTGTGTGATTGAAATGTTGTAAAAAGTTAACCACTAAATGTGCTTAAAGTAGTAACTTTAGCTGTCAACAGCAGTGTCTGCCTGCCTATGTGTGATAGTTTTCTCAACAATGCCACTAACAGCTGACTATTTAGTCTTATCACATCTTCTCTGTCCCCATTCATCAACAAATGCTGTTTAGCTTCCCTGATACAGACCCTTTCCAAAAAATTTGAATATCATGGAAAAGTTTATTTATTTCCATAATTCCATCCAAAAAGTTAAACTTTCATAGATTATAGATTCAGGGACCACAATTTAAAGTATTGATTTGTATTTTTACATAATTTGGGCTTCCAGCTCATAAAACCCACAGAATCAGGAATTCAAAAAATTAGAATATTGTGAAGAAATCAGCCCAAATTTTGCAAGCCATAAATGTTTTAAACTGAGTGTGACACACTAATCATCTACTAAACTCAAAGCACCTGCACAGGTTTCCCATGTGTCATTAAGCTGCTTCAGTTTGGTTCAATTGTCTCAGTTGGGTTCAATATGGGGATTAGTGCAGACTTGACAACTGGCCAGAAGACCGTCATTGAAATCCTCCATAGGATGGGTAAGCCACAAAGGTTCATAGCTAAGGAGGCTGGCTGTTCAGAGAGTGCTGTGTCCAAGCATATCAATGGAAAGTCTAGTGGAAGGACAAAATGTGGCAGGAGAAGATGCACCAGCAAAAGAGATGACCGTGGGCTCCAGCGGATTATCAGAGTGGAATGAGGCGGGAGCGACCGCTTCAAAAACCACCACATTCCGACGCATCCGGGAGATGGGCTCCAACTGTTGGGTTCCTCGGGTCAAGACACTTCTGAGCCAACATAGGAAGCTTCTCAACTGGGCCAAGGAGAAGAAGGACTGGACTGTTGGCCAGTGGTCCGAGGTCCTCTTTTCCGATGAAAGTAAAGCGTGCTTTTCATTCAGGAAACGAGGTCCAAGGTTTTGGAGGAAGACTGGTAAAGAACAGAACCTAAGCTTATTGAGGCCAAGTGTGAAATATCCACAGTCAGTCATGTTTTGGGGTGCAATGTCCAGTGCAGGTGTTGGTAAACTCTGCTTTCTTAAATCCAAGGTCACCACAACAGTCTACCAGAATGTTTTAGAGGACTTCATGATTCTTTCTGCTGAGGATCTGTATGGAGATGCAGATTTCATCTTCCAGCAGGACCTGGCCCCTGCCCATACCGCCAGAAGCACCAAAACCTGGTTTGATGCCCATCAGTGCTTGACTGGCCAGCCAACTCGCCGGATCTAAACCCCACTGAGAATCTATGGGGTATTATCAAGAGGAAAATGAGGGGCACCAGACCCAAAAACAAAGAAGAACTGACAGCAAGCATCAAGGAAATCTGGGCTTCCATAACTCCCAGGCAATGCCACAGCAAAATTGGGCTGATTTCTTCACAGTATTCAAATTTTTTGAATTCCTGATTTTGTGGGTTTTATGAGCTGGAAACCCAAATTATGTAAAAATAAACAAATAAATAATTGAAATTGTTTAGACTGTGGCCCCTGAATCTATAATCTATGAAAGTTTAACTTTTTTGAAAGGAATTATGGAAAGAAACTTTTCCACGATATTTAAATTTTTGGAAAGGTTCTGCATATGAACTGTGAATACTGTTATGTCAACATATGCACACAAACATCGGACGGGTTTACCTTCTCAGCCGGACTGCTTTCCAGAGAGACACTCATGGGCTAACACACAGCAAAACCGCAGAGACCCTCGCTCTCCTCACACATTACCAAAACTCCCTCCGGAACCACCTTGATATTAAAACATTCCGTGCTTCTATCCTAACGTGACAGTAACACATAGTGTCTCAGTAACAATGAGTGCAAAACAAAACCTAACACTTATCTGGAAGGATCATTACAGTACATACTTTAGTAGATGTGCATTTGGTAGGCAAACAGCAGCTAAACCAAGCCAAGCCAATGCATGTGCTGTATAATCTAAATTATCTGTCTAATAACGTCATGTCTTGAAAAAGATTCTGAGTATTTTTTAGCACAGGTTTGTACAACTGCTGTACAATAATGCGCAATTTTCTGCACTAATGATAGGGAAATGCCACATTATGACAAATCTTTCTCTATTCTTCAACTCCCCCAGTGAGCGTGTCCAGGCAGTGCGCTACCTCATGTTGACCAGGCAGTTGGTATCGTGCTCAGCTGATGGAGGCATAGCAGTGTGGAACATGGACACAAACAGAGAAGAGGTTTGCATCTACAGGATATTACATCTGGTGAAAAAGAATATCTGTGGCTAATTGGTTGCGGCGTGTGACTGACCAAAATCAGCTGTTTGTTGCAAAGCCTCCCACTATCCCATCACTGATGGTGTGAGTATTGTGTTTAGTACAATAATGGGTTAAATAATGAGAAAACTCAATTAAGCTTGTAAATGACAATAGAACAGGTCTTCTTCAAAGATAACTTGCTTAACTACAAACGTAGCTACAATGCAGTCATTGGTATTTATTCTAGAACATACATAAAGAACATCAGCTACTACACAAACTGCTCAGAAAATAAGGGAAACTTATATCATGTTTCCCAGACCTCAATCACTATAAGATTCCATCCATCTATTTTCTATACCGCATGTCCTCATTTGGGTCAAGGGTGAGCTTGAGCCTATCCCACCCGACTTTGGATCAGAGCCGTAGTATACCCTGGACAGGTAGCCAGTCAATCGCAGGGCTGAATGTAATATTGTACTGAATTGCATAGTGTAGTTTGTTGTGAAACGAGGAAGGAGGATCATCAGGTATCAACATTATTACACTGTATTTAGAAACTCAGCCCATCAGATCAGATTTTACACTAAGAAGCCGATAGTATGTTTGCTCTACATCTGATATTGAGCTGTTAATAAAAGTGGAAAAAAATGGCTCCTGTATCTTCAGGCACCTCAGTGGTTGGAAAGTGACTCCTGCCAGAAGTGTGAACAGCCTTTCTTTTGGAACGTCAAGCAGATGTGGGACAATAAAACCCTGGGACTCAGACAGGTACTGGTGTTGTGCCACCAGCAAGGTGTATTTGAAACATGGCATTGTTTATCATTTCATTTCATCATTCGGGTGAATGTGTGTTTTCTGTGTTACAGCACCACTGCAGGAAGTGCGGCAAAGCTGTGTGTGGTAGATGTAGTTCTAAACGCTCCACATTCCCACTCATGGGGTTTGAGTTTCCAGTGCGGGTGTGTGACACCTGTTTTGACTCTATCAAAGAAGAAGAGTGAGTCAAGTGTTGTGTATACATTTTTAATGAATTTTTAACTTAATATAGTAGTTTTTCCTGTTTATGAGAACTGGTGACAAACCTGATGAGCTGTGCGTTTGTTTGTGTGCTTCACAGTCGAACCCCATTGGCCACATTCCATGAGGGAAAACACAACATTGCCCACATGGACATGGACCCATCCAGAGGCCTGATGGTCACATGTGGAAGTGACCGCATTGTGAAGGTTGAAAACTCTTCTTTTGAAGCCGTACAGTTCATATTTTTGAGCCGAGGTCCTTGGAGGAGGGGGGGAATATCCAAAGTAGTGCTGTATTTTCTTGACTGCCAGTGTCCCCAGATTATTTGTCAACAAGTACATTGCATTGTAAAAATACCTTGAAAATCAAGGTATAGCTTAAAACAACCCCAAGTAAACCAACCCCAGCATCTTTGCCAGGGATGCAGTATTACACTGTAACGTATGCATAACCCTTGAGGGATCATATCATCTAAAGCAAACTTTAATGGGCCAGGGAAATATTTTTTTTCCAAGGATTTAAAACTGAAAGAGGCCATAGGAATTATCTATATTCAACACTTATCAACGCAATTACTAAAGATTTACCAAGTTGAAGTTACCAATTAAATGTGAATACTTTTACATTGAAACTTCATATTGATTTCACGTCATTTGAAATGTTCAATTAACAGAAACAGTAACAAGACTGGCACAGTCTCAATAAGGGGTCACCAACATGAGTACTTTGTGGGCCTGTTCTAAAAAATGCTCACCAGTGAGCTGTATTCCAATACTGTCGCATATTGATATTTGTTTCCTAATTTGCTAAATTATTGTTTATAATTATTAACATGATCAGTGTCTTCACATGGATGAATATCATTAATGAATAATGGCAGTGTAATTAAAGGTAATTTGGTCAAATGTGTTATTTCAAAAGTGTTTATCTAACTGGTAGCCTTTCTCATTAAGCAGTACCCAAGAACTAGGTCTGTTTCAAAAAGGTTGGTGACCCCTGTTCTAAATTAACACGTCATTCTAAAACCAATGTAGTGGCAGATTATCACTTAATCACAAATATATTCAACAGTTACAATTTAACTTGCCCTTTATTCACTTCTTGTTTGTCAAAACACTCATAAAACAACATCATAAGAGTGTTAGTGTTTATCATATGAACACATAGGCACATGAATTGACAAATTACTCACATTAAAAACTCACTAAATTAGTGAGCTTTATTGAATCTCTCACAATACGGATACTATATTCTTAGAAATTATTTGAGTCAGACAGCCTCTTAAGATTATCCTCCACTAAATGAGACTTGACTGTCTGGCACCAACTTGCAGAGCAGAAAGTCCTCCATAATTCCACCTTGCCACGGATATTGCAGCAGCTCAATCAATTCAGCCAGTGGCTAGGCTTCAATGTCAGCCAAGAGCTCTTCATTTTGACTCTCCACAGTATCATTAGAAAGCTTTACATTAGATTTCTTTTTTTACTGCGGGTGTATCAAGCAAAATGTCATATTCTCCACTGCCGTTGAAAGCAATAAATTAGCTCAACTAACTCATCATATTATGTTTAGCCAGTTTTAGTTTCAAATTACTTTATGAAGTTGACTCATTTAACAAAGTATCCATCGTGCTCACTAGCTCAGAAGCGGGAGTTACACATACCACTGACTACAAGCCAAGTCAGTTGAGTGACACAGTGCTCACTCACATATTTGATTCCCATCCTGCTGATTCATCGAGCACTATGTTTTTAAACCTATCCACTCACCTGTTTGCTGTTTTTGTGATCAGATAAAAGGGTTTAGGCACCTTCTTGTGGCATCTTAATGCCAAGGAACCTCAACTCACTTCAACATAGTTCCTTGGAACCAATATGTGACAAGATGGCACCAAAGCGATGGAATTGTATTAGACAGGACTTGGCACAAAACAGCAAATACGTCAGTTTTTCAGCAGATAACATTGGATAGGTAAGAAAAATCAGTGAATAGGTAAAGAAGTAGAAAAGAATCGCATAATATGCAGGGGAACACTGTACTAATTAACGTTGTCAGTTATTGGCTCAAGTAGCATGTTGTGTTGGCGCACTGGTTTATTGTATTATTGCACACACAAACTAGCGGAACAGTTGCACAATGAAACAATTGAACTGGAAACTGGGTTCATATTAGATACTACAGCTATAGTCAGTGTTGGGCAGTAACTAATTACAACCCCAATTCCAAGGAATTTGGGACGTTGTGTTAAACAAATAAAAACAGAATACAATGATTTGCAAATCATGTTCAACCTATATTTAATTGAAAACACTACAAAGATGAGATATTTAATGTTCTAACTGATCAACTTTGTTTTCAGCAAATAATCATTAACTTAGAATTTTATGGCTGCAACACGTTCCACAAATGCTGGGACAGGTGGCAAAAAATACTGAGAAAGTTGCGGAATGCTCATCAAACACCTGTTTGGAACGTCCCACAGGTGAACAGGCTAATTGGGAACACGTGGGCGTCATGATTGGGTGTAAAAGGAGCTTCCCTGAATTGCTCAGTCATTCACGAGCAAAGATAGGGCGAGGTTCACCTCTTTGTGAACAAGTGCGTGAGAAAATAGTTGAACAGTTTAAGGACAATGTTCCTCAACGTACAATTGCAAGGAATTTAGGGGTTTCATCATCTACGGTCCATAATATGATCAAAAGGTTCAGAGAATCTGGAGAAATCACTGCATGTAAGCGGCAAGGCCGAAAACCAACATTGAATGCCCGTGACGTTCGATCCCCCACTGCATCAAAAACCGACATCAATGTGTAAAGGATATCACCACATGGGCTCAGGAACATTTCAGAAAACCAATGTCAGTAAATACAATTCAGCGCTACATCCGTAAGTGCAACTTGAAACTACTATGCAAAGTAAAAGCCATTTATCAACAACACCCAGAAACGCCAACGGCTTCTCTGGGCCCGAGCTCATCTAAGATGGACTGATGCAAAGTGGAAAAGTGTTCTGTGGTCCGACGGCTCCACATTTCAAATAGTTTTTGGAAATTGTGGACGTCGTGTCGTCCGGGCCAAAGAGGAAAAGAACCATCCGGACTGTTAAGGACACAAAGTTCAAAAGCCAGCATCTGTGATGGTACGGGGCTGTGTTAGTGCCAATGGCATGGGTAACTTACACATCTGTGAAGGCACCATTAATGCTGAAAGCTACATACAGGTTTTAGAGAAACATATGCTGCCATCCAAGTCACGCCCCTGCTTATTTCAGCAAGACAATGCCAAACCACATTCTGCACGTGTTACAACAGCGTGGCTTCGTAGTAAAAGAGTCTGGGTACTAGACTGGCCTGCCTGCAGTCCAGACCTGTCTCCCATTTGAAAATGTGTGGCGCATTATGAAGCGTAAAATACGACAACGGAGACCCTGGACTGTTGAACAGCTGAAGCTGTACATCAAGCAAGAATGGGAAAGAATTCCACCTACAAAGCTTCAACAATTAGTGTCCTCAGTTCCCAAACGTTTATTGAATGTTGTTAAAAGAAAAGGTGATGTAACACAGCGGTAAACATGACCTGACCCTGTCCCAGCTTTTTGGGAACGTGTTGCAGCCATAAAATTGAAAGTTAATGATTAATTACTCAAAACAATCAAGTTTATCAGTTTGAACATTAAATATCTTGTCTTTGTACTGTATTCAATTAAATATAGGTTGAACATGATTTGCAAATCATTGTATTCTGTTTTTATGTTTAACACAATGTCCCAACTTCATTGGAATTGGGGTTATACATGTAATAGGATTATGTAATTTAATTACAAAATGTATGTATTTGTAATCCATTACATTACTGGGAGAAAATGTGTAATTAAATTGCAGTTACATTGGGAAATTTCCATGATTGCAGTTTTAGTTACATTTGAAAAATGGCCCCCTCTCTCTCCATATCACTTTTCACTTCCCCCTTCAAAAGCCAACACTTTTGATTGGCTCTCTCTGGTCATGTGCCAGTCTGCAATAGTCTCAAACATGACATATTTTTCCAAATATGACCTCAAACTGCCACCTTGTAGTGCAATCTATTAGTTTGTCTGAGATTATTAAAAGGTTAAATTTTTAGATATATTTTTGAAAGCACAGTTTTATCTTCATAATTTTGGACTTTTTTTTAATGGAACATTCACTTACCTGGCTTGTCATATGAAGCGATTGTCTAAATTGTGCACATTTGTTATAAGGTCGACATGGTATCATGTTTTCCGCATGCTGTACACATAATGCAGCCGACACATTTTAATGATGTAGTGACATCTCATCTTGTTTTGTTATCAGTTTATTATTTGTGTAAAAATAAAATCTGTCTAATTACAAAGTAATGATCTATGGCATTGGTTTTAATCCACTTTTTTTTTTTTTTTAGAGAAAATGTGCAAGGATCCTGTTGAGGCATTCATTAAAAATTAAGAAAAGTAATCAAATTTAATTGGCTACATTACTTTGAGAAAGTCATTGAAATAGTTACACTAGTATTACATTTTCAACAGGGTAACTTATAATTGTAACCAACTACAATTCCCAAAGTAATTTTACCAACACAGTTGTCGCAGAAAAAGCAACAACTTTCAGAAGCTGTTGCTGACTAGAATGGATGGTAAAGAGCAGGATTTCCCTTCATTATTTAACAGATGTAGCAGGTCCAACAAGTGGCCGTACTTCTAGACAAGTTTAGCAAATCGGTCTGCTTCTTCTTGATGATGATGACAATGACAGTCAGATCAGAGATGTTCAGAAATGATGTCACATCAAGAATCCGCTTGGTGCTAGGTGTTTCTGACTTGTCATCAGGTATTTGTCTTTACAGATCTGGGATATGACGCAAGTGGTTGGCTGTAGCTTGGCAACAGGCTTCTCTCCGCGCTGATTGGTCCAGTCACTCCTCTGGTGTCATGGAAACCCCTCTGTACAGTGCATCATCACCAACATGCCTGGACTCTGCAGCTTCGCACGTGTGCGAGTGTGAGTGAATATTGCAAGTGTAGGTCTCCATCTTCCCCCCCCCCCCCCCCCCCCCCCATTGAACCTTTGGAATGATCCATTTCACTGCTTCCGTTCCACATGAGAGTGTGTGTGTGAGTGTGTGCGCGCACCTGACCCCACACAGAGCACTAAGCACAATGGTGTGTGTATGTATATGTGTGCATGTGCCCTAATGGGAAGTGTGTCGATGTTAGTGTTTACATTTAATATTTCCGATGTTTCTTTTGACAAATGTTGACAATGGTCAGTTTTTTTTTTTTTTTTTTTTTTTTTTTTTAAATCCTTGTACTGTAATATTAGGATTCACAAATTCCTGACCTGCCATCCCTGTAAAACCATATCCATGTCCACTAACTTTGTCTGACTCTGTAACATGTATAAACATAACACCTGTAAATACCCTTCTTCATGTTTAAAAAATCAAAATAGTTGTTTGGAATGCCTTTCAGATCCCAGTTTTCAGTCCCCCCAAAGCTTCTTTCAGTCTCTTTTTCACCAGATGGCCTTAAATCACTCTCAGGAGGTTTTACATCAATGGGTAATCACTGGGCGGGGCTCTTCATTTTCAGTGTTACACTGACGACGTTTGTCAATACACGGATTAAATTGTGTGAATCAATCATAACCCATATATTGAATACATTTTAAAATGGCGTTGCAAATGCGATACAGCTGGTGTGATGCTGACCCACCCTCCTCCCCTGTCTCGGTCCTGAGTGAGGCAAGGAAAACTGAAGTGTGTTGCTATAGCAACAGGTCATCTTTGCCAAGTCTAACACTGTTTGCGGCATTATCAAACATGCTGCTGCTAAGGTGGATAAATTGACAGTTGAACTCGAGCATTACGTAGACTATTTACACTGTTTGAATATAGATTTACCACACGTGGCACTGATGAGAAATCACAAATGCCTTTTGAGAGTTGTTACTTCGAGGATAAGTTCATTGAGCTAAATTGGATTTTAACCACAAAGCCACTTAGTTCGTGGACAGGGGCTAAAATGTTAGTGGACCACTAAATGCTGCGCATTAACTTTGTTCCCAGCTGTGTCAGGCAGGGCTGCCGATGTTCCTTCAACAGCTTTAAAGACAGCAGGGCACATCCTCAAAGCCTTTTCGTTTCTTGTCTTCTGGACCGCTCCTATTTTGGCTCCTGTTTGTGGCCCCCCAGCCCAACCCCCCACCAACCCCCACACACACACGTGTGAAACTCATCCCTACACTGAAAGAATAGTTGCAATTGTTGCGCTCCTACAAGTGGTGGCTGATTTGTGCTTTTGTTGGAGGCCTGCCTTATTTGGTTCTGAGATGGTGAACACCATATTCTCCTGATCACATTCCACTTTTTGATGTAGTTTATTTGTATTTGGAGTACATTATTTATTATATGTGTAAAGGATTGGTTAGTTACGATTTCCCCCCATTGTGTAATTACAAACTAAGTCCTTTGTAATACATGCACATTTTAATCTAATATGCTATGGCTGAAATTACAAATCAGAGGCTTAGCTTGCCAGAAGACACTGCCTATTTCCCCCCCAAATCATTTTAAAATGTTCTCTTCACTAAAATAGTCACATAAGAAATGCTAAAAAGTACAGCCGGCCACATATAATTGTCATATGTAATAAAACAATTCTGGTATATACTGGTTGTTGAAAATATAATAAAGCTTGCATTTAACAGGATGCTGTAGACCACAGGTGTCAAACTCAAGGCCAGATCCAGCCCGCCACATCATTTTATGTGGCCAGTGAAAGCAAATCATGTGCGTCGACTTCATGTTGCTTCCTAAAATACCAATTTGCAAATTGTCTTCACTTTTGATAACGTTGAGATATTATTGTAAGTATTTGTTGCTACCAATCTTCCTCTTTCAAAATAAAATGAGTAATATTTGAACAAACAACTTTTTATTGGTTTGTAATTTCAAAACTAGTTATCCATTTTTTTTGTGTATATGTAATAATACGAGGTGGATATATGGGTTCACTGTTACAACGGCCCTCCGAGGGAAACCATAACTATGATGTGGCATGCAACAAAAATGAGTTTGACACTTCTGTTGTAGACTTTTCAAGTCCACTATAGACATGGTGAAAATTGTAATGTAAGTTACTATAGTTAATTACATTACACCCCTTTCTGAATTTTTGGTCATTGATTATATTTGATTATAGCTTTTTGTTGTTAGCTGGGAAATATCAGCGTTGTATTGCCTTTTAGTGAGGTGTCTGTGATCCATTCTTGAAAGGAGACATGCAAATTTAGATATTTGAATAAAATGTCCATGACATTCTTCTGACAAATTACAGAACACTTAATATGCACTTGTCACTGGTTGAAATCTATACTAAATTTTGGGAGGGGGGATTCTGTCTCATGTCTACTTACCTTTTGACTTGGACATAGTGTTTCAGACATTTTAGTCCAGTCATGGCTCAAAAGTGTTAATTTTTCACAAGAGAGGAGGACTAAGAAACTCTGTGTTGATGTGATTATTATGAAAATGAACAGAATTTTGAGACACAATCTCTTAAAAATTCATAACAGTTCGCTTATAGACAATTTTTTTATTTCAAGAAATAGGCAATGAAAAATGTGTTTAATTTCACACTTGATGGGGGTTGCAGGCACTCCAGAGACCCAACTGTTTGTATACAAATAATTCAAAAGTAAAATTTCCAGTTGGCAAATCTGGTTCCTTTCCCTATAAAAGCGAACCTCCTACTTGCCTTTTACTAATGTATTTATGTCTTTGTGTTACTGCCATGGAGGAGGTGGAGGAGAAGTATGACTATCATAGTGCACTAAATACTCAAAAAAATAGACATGGACCTTTAAATAGCAACAACATATTTTTGCCATCCTGTACCAATCATCACTCTTGTACTGTTCTTACCACAAGGAATTGCTGCTACTTCTAAAGATCTGCAGGCTTTTAGGGTTCAGTCAAATGAAATCAAATCACATCTGTGGGAGGCAGAGTGTATTTAAAAATTCACAATGTCCACAGGGTAACTGACTATGCTGATTAAGAGTCAAAGCCTTTTTTCTAATGTATTAATAACGCTAATTGCATCCACCTCATCTTGTGCTTTGTGTGCTCATCAATAGCGGCCTTTCACATCCACTGTGTTTTCGTCCACTTCCTAATGGTTATTTGCTTTCATTACACCAAATGGAGTACTTAGTATGTATATTCATGAAGTGATTCATGTCTGGTTTAGGTCATCAAACATGAGAGAGAACGATGGTCTTGGTGTTTTACAAGCGGCAACCGTATTGCCAGATGAGTCACCTCCCATTACCCCTCAAACCCGTTCAATGATTTCTCTGTGATTTTCACATTGGGCTACTTGTTAAAAAAAACCAAAAAGTTATAAATACCTTGAGAAATTCGTTTGTTTTTGACCAATGTTGTTTCAGAGACAAATGAGTCATTGCTTGATAATAAAGCTACTACAGTGTGTTTTATTGTCTAAACTTTTTGGGTGAGTAATTTTTAGACTTAATCAGAAATTACTCTTTGTTCCATTTTTTTGTCATTTTATTTGATAATGCATTTGCACATTTAAGTCGCGTCAGTAAAGAAGCTCATTGTCAAAAATGCAAGGTAGATACTATTCATGAATACATATATTGACAGCACATCTAAAGAGCTTCTTTGTGTCGCATTTAAGGGCCAGAAAGACTTCAGAAGCCACTTCACTCCACCTCGAAATCAACGTGCTACACAGTAAGACGACAAAAACAAGATACACGTCTTGTTAGTTACACACATTAACAATAGACACACGAATGAGGTTGAAGCCATAGCTGGGTATGTGTGAATAAATAGTGGCTGAGACTTTGGTCTGATCAGATTCCCATCTGATTGACAACTTTTGAAAAAGTCACAGTATAAAAAGTGTGTGGGAGACTCCCAATGCTCTCTAAGAATGGAAGGTTACTGAAAACGTCAAACACAGTTAATTTTAGTTATATAACAAAAAATTCACATAGCGTTTTACACGATTAAAAAGCAATTCATGTTTAATGAGGCTTAGTATGGCGCTTAATAAAATAATTTCATGCAGGGATGGGAGAGGTGGGCTACTGGCTGCAGCCTTGGTGAGTATTACTAGTGTTACTGGTGAGGGTGCACAGTTGCCCTCCTTCGACCTCAATGTGGTTGGAACATCTTGGCCAAGTCATCCAGTGCAGATATGAGCTTCTGGTCCTCCAGGGGGGAACTGTGGGTCCAGGCCAGTGGCAGGTGGGTGGCCACCATCCTACGGTCTGTGTGAACACACACATTTTATGGAAACAAAAAAAAAAGATGTACTGTATTCCCTCTTAAGAATGGCAGGAGGACATTTATTTACTCAACTGCAAATAGTTAACGATCACAAGCACTTTGCAGATACATAGCAAAATGCATTAAAAAAATACTGTTGTGCAAAAGGGCAAAAATACAGGAAAGGGGAGGAAAAAAAGATTTCAAAAAGTGAATAATATTCTCAGTGTACAGATTCATTAAACAAAGGAAAATACTTTTAGGCCAATTCCTACCTAATATGTTAACAAATATTTTCATTGTGTCTAATGTTTCGTAATATTGTAGTTACTTGAGATGGTTAATTTGGGTCTTTCGTTAGTAGTAAGACAACCATTAAAATCAGAAAAAAATAAATGAAATATTTTTCTAGTTTTAACTGAAGTACTGAAATAAATTACCTATTCCAATTTATTGAGACTCACCTATATAAATGGGAAATGTGAAAGTTTTTATATTAGCCCCCAGGAGTGTTGGACTCCCAAAAAAAAAATTTCAGGGGGGTACAAACAAATCATTTAGGGGCGGCTTAAGACCAATTTAAAGCCCCACTGAAATAGGTCTAGCAATGCCACTGTAGAGGAGTATGTACATAGAATTCTATTTGAAACAGCATGCTCAAAATAAAAATGTTATTCTCATCCTTTCTGTTTTTGCAAACAGGGCTCTCTCGGGCTAAACAGACAACAATTTCTTGGTGGGGTGGCTGCAAAAATAGGGTTTTTATTTTTAGGGCGGGTGCATCTGATACTGATAGTGCTGTTCCACATCCAGGCAATCATGTTTCTGACAGGAAGCTGTCCACTTTGCAAATAGAAACATTTATGAAGCTTGTGCAGCCACCGGCTGTGCTGATCTGCCTTCCACTTCAAACCAGCTGTGGAACTGTGGACAAAATCTGGGTAAGACTTACCGAACCTAACACGATTCCCCAAATTGATCCATACCACTTGGTGAGGTAATTACAGCTATCCAAGTGAAACCACTTATTTTTTTTCAGAGCAAAGATACATTATCTGTAGTAAATTAAACATTTCATACCAATTAAGTAAAATTGGATCATTTCCCTCAGCCCACCTGATGATCTCTCACGGCACAGTGTTTCGTAATCATTGACTTGACTGAATAAAAGAATGATGATGCAAGTTTGGATGCAGCACTTGTTATACTGTTCGTTGAAATGTTTTGAAATACTCCAAAATATAAAAAGCTCTGTGCGTGTTCATAGAGGGACTGTATGCTAGCAGTATCTGGCACCAACCAAAAGCTGCTCATGCCAGCTGCAATTGACACACACACACACACACACTAGTGAGTGACATCTGGAATGTGGTCGGTTAGTCTTTGTCTGTCTTTTGCACGCCACTTGTTCTTTTGTATTTATGTGTTTGACTGTTTGTACCATTCAATTAACGGCTGAGAGGGTTCCGGCGACTGTTGCTCTTTAGTCAAGGTACCAAGGTACCAAACTTGTTTAAAAACAAAAAGTCGAACATCAAATCACTGTTTACCCTGATAGAAGCGTCCACTGGGGTTGGCGGTGGCAGCCTCCGACACAGCCAGCCACACCACGGTGTCCGCGCCCTGTTCTGGGGTCCGCAGTTTGTCCTTCATGGAGCGATGGAAGTCAGGCATGGCGTTTGCTACCGCTGATACACACACATAGGGGAAAAGGAGTAATGCGAATATAAACACTTAATCAGGCAAATCTATTTACAATTCCAATGAAGTTGGAACGTTGTGTTAAACATAAATAAAAACAGAATACAATGATTTGCAAGTCATGTTCAACCTATATTTAATTGAATACACTACAAAGACAAGATATCGAATGTTCAAACTGATAAACTTGATTGTTTTGAGTAAATAATCATTAACTTAGAATTTTATGGCTGCAACACGTTCCCAAAAAGCTGGGACAGGGACAGGGTCATGTTTACCACTGTGTTACATCACCTTTTCTTTTAACAACATTCAATAAAGGTTTGGGAACTGAGGACACTAATTGTTGAAGCTTTGTAGGTGGAATTCTTTCCCATTCTTGCTTGATGTACAGCTTCAGTTGTCGTATTTTACGCTTCATAATGCGCCACACATTTTCAATGGGAGACAGGTCTGGACTGCAGGCAGGCCAGTCTAGTACCCGCACTCTTTTACTACGAACCCACGCTGTTGTAACACGTGCAGAATGTGGTTTGGCGTTTTCTGGCTGAAATAAGCAGGGGCGTCCATCAAAAAGACGTTGCTTGGATGGCAGCATATGTTTCTCCAAAGCCTGTATGTACCTTTCAGCATTAATGGTGCCTACACAGATGTGTAAGTTACCCATGCCATTGGCACTAACACAGCCCCATACCATCACAGATGCTGGCTTTTAAACTTTGTGTCCTTAACAGTCCGGATGGTTCTTTTCCTCTTTGGCCCGGAGGACACGACGTCCACAATTTCAAAAAACAATTTGAAATGTGGACTCGTCGGACCACAGAACACTTTTCCACTTTGCATCAGTCCATCTTAGATGAGCTCGGGCCCAGAAAAGCCGGGGGCGTTTCTGGGTGTTGTTGATAAATGGCTTTTGCTTTGCATAGTAGTTTCAAGTTACATTATATGCAGTGATTTCTCCAGATTCTCTGAACCATTTGATGATATTATGGACCATAGATGGTGAAATCTCAAAATTCCTTGCAATTGTACGTTGAGGAACATTGTCCTTAAACTGTTCGACTATTGACTCACGCACTTCTTCACAAAGAGGTGAACCTCGCCCCATCTTTGCTTGTGAATGACTGAGCAATTCAGGGAAGCTCCTTTTATACCCAATCATGGCACTCACCTGTTCCCAATTAGCCTGTGGGATGTTCCAAACAGGTATCTGATGAGCATTCCTCAACTTTCTCAGTCTTTTTTTGCCACCTGTCCCAGCTTTTTTGGAACGTGTTGCAGCCATAAAATTCTAAGTTAATGATTATTTGCTAAAAACAATGAAGTTTATCAGTTTGAACATTGAATATCTTATCTTTGTAGTATATTGAATTACATATAGGTTGAACATTATTTGCAAATCATTGTATTCTGTTTTTATTTATGTTTAACACAACGTCCCAACTTCATTGGAATTGGGGTTGTAAAATGATGGTTGAACAAATGAGCATCCTTAGTGGAGATAGAGGTGGTGAGAAGCAGCTGTTACCCCCACTTCTTGAAAAAAGACCACAGTGCAGAACTGAAGAATTATCTTGATGTTTCACAATAATCCTAATAATCCTAATCCTAAAATCCTAATTAATCCTAATAATCCTAATCCTAATATTATTTCACAATAATCCTAATAATCCTAAACAATGGTTACTATCACAAGCACAGGGAGAAACTCTTGAGATTCAAACTATATAATATTTTGTTACCTATTCACTCTTATTTTTGTTGCTTCTATCACTCCCCTTTAAAAACTAAAACCCGAACAGGACAAAAATAAAAAAGAGATTCTGATTTGGGATCTAGTTAATGGTGCTCCCCAGAGGTGAACCACTGTATAATGAAATAAAATACAATTAAAACAAAGTAATACTGTGCTATTCACCCTTTGATGACCTTTCCTACAAGTTATGATTCTGTTTATCATTTCACCTGCCCTCTTTGGGATCTCTGGTACCCTCTTGAGTGTCATCACAAGAAAAAGCAAAACAAGTTAATTCTTTCGATCCTCAGCGAAGTCTCACAAAATTTGCTAACTTTTTGTATAACATCACACATGATTATGGTTTTAACTAAGTTTAAGTGCAGTTTTAGTTACATTCTTAGGGACATTTGACTTTGGAGAGTCGACATTTGATTTTTTTTAGCTGGATCTATCATGATTCTCAATTCATAAAATGTACTTAATAGAGTAATAATTTGTTGAGTGCCCTAAAAGAGAAATAGATAACTATGAAATCGTAATGGTGTACCAGGAGTGTCCACCCAGCCGGGATGCATGACAGTGAAGTGAATACTTGGGTGAATCTTTGAAAGCTGCTCCGTCATCACCACCTGCTGCCTCTGCAAGACACACATGCAAACAGTATATAGACATGTCTTAAAGAAGTACTCTTAAGACAGTTAGTTGGTGATTCACACATTGGGCCCTATTTTTGTGAATGTAGTGTGAGTGTAAGTCCGGCGTGGAGGGTTGTGCAACTGTGCATCAGGGCTGGGTTAGACCAGTCTTGTGCGGTTCCGAAAGTGGGCAGGCTGCGGCACTGTGGGTGTGTCTTCAGCTGACTTCATTCGCTGCCAATCAAAGCGGGTCCTCTCATTCCCTTTAAATGTGTTGCAATGACCGTCGCACATGGAGACATCTCTGTGAGACAGAGGACGATGTGTAATCACGGGGATCTCTTGCATGAGGAGCATTGTCACTGTTCTGGCAGGTACGCTCATTAAATACAGAATGAGCTGGTGATAGCTACTGGCTACTATCCCCCAACCTCATTTTCTGTCTGTCTGTGCAATGATCAAATTCACCAAAATCACGTTAGACCAGCAGTCTACCTTGCCCCAAGACCTAGTCGTGGTCAGAGCAGGCACAAATTTAGACTGACCAAATTGTCACTCGACTGGGCGCATCTCCAAGGACACACCCTCGCTGCGCCATCTTGACACCGACTGGTCTGCCAAATTGGCAAACAAATTGTCCTTGGGCTCGCATGAAAATTTGAATCCGCTGGCATTTGCGTCACACCGCAGATGCGCTGTCTATGAAAATAGAGAGTCCATTATCTTCAAGAAACTCTAAGACCCAAAACCAAAAACCTCTCTCTCTGGGACATTGTTTCACTATATGCAGTGGTGAGCCGTCAGGGCCAGCAGGGCCTTCTCTGCTGGCCAAAGCACAATCAGAAGCACTGAACTAAAATTGTATTAATTTATTCCCAACAGTCTATTCTCTTCATTTTGTAGTATTTCTCTTGGCTGCACTGCTTCCAGTATGTGTATGAGGAGGTTGGATTTTGTTGTCCTATCAGATTCCAGCCTCTATGTTCCACCAGGACAATCTAATCTTCCCAGGGTCTTCAGAAACAGTAGGGCTGGATGATGTAAGATATTGTTTTAAATATAAGCAATGGGACTCGTTCATCAATGAATCACATTGCAAATTTGCCTCAAAGGGCCAGCTAGCCGGCCACAATAATCTCAGCATATTTCCTTTCTCAGTTCAAGTCAAGTCCCACGAGCAAAACATATCGGTAGTGATCCGCGCACATTAATACATTTAAAAATCAGCATCTCTTCACATAGTTATTTGATAAATATTGATTCTGAACTGCTCCAGATGGTGGCGTACGTGGCACAATTGTGTGCTGTTATAATGGTGTGGTTTTTGTGTCGTATTGATGGTTTCTATAATTGTGATATGATAGTGGTTGTATTAAGAGGTGGATTAAGTTGGGTAAATCCCCACTGAGTGTACCAGGTACCCATTTGGTACCCAGGTACCAAAGCACGACCCGCCACTGATGATATGAAATGACGTTGAACAACTGACAATTGACAATCAGTTTTGATTGCCACTGGCAGAAAGGTTTTAATTCATACATGTTCATTATTGTGGTTCTAGTTTGCACATTTTTTAACTGTTCTGCATCATGAGAGCTGTTGCTAACTATTTTTGTTCTCTCATGTACTTATTGAGGTAACCAAATTATTGGATGATTTCAGTTTTTTTTTTTGGATAGGTTTACAAACACTCATCATACCTTGTGCTGGGCGTAGACCATGGCGCCATCGTAGCGGCCTCTCTCGGACTGCAGGTTCCCTATCCTGAGCTTCTGCACCAACATCCCCCCTGATGAGACAGTGAGCTGCACAAGGAGGAATGAAGCCGCAAATGAGGGTGGACTTGTAAGAGGACCTGATCAGAGATTCTCAAGAACATGTGTTAAGGTCTAATGAAACCAACGTTTAACCGTTTTGCCTCAATTCCAAAAGGCATTGAAACTAAAGCCGAATTTCCCCCAACTATACATCCAAATAATAAAACAATGACTTGAGCAGGATAAATTGAAGGTTTCGGAACGGCGCAGACAGACGCAAAACCTGAATCGAATGGAAAATATGCGGAGTGACCTGCAGCGGGTTCTGCGCCCAATTTGTAACACTTTTGCAATAGACCAAGTCAAAGATGCACCACGTTGATAAAGGACTGAATGTTGTAATAAAAGGAAAATATATTTAATTCATGTTTTAGGGGTTGCACATTGATGCAGCCAGCCTATCGTACAATTTATTGTTCATATTTGTCCATGCATTTATCGGCCCATTCAAATCGATAAGCAAATTTGAAAAATGCCAGATCCAGGTACCTTATTTTTTCCCTTTAGTTCACCAAGTTTTTTTTTCTTTTTTAAATGAGCATGTCATCAGCATTATCAGTCAACCCTGCAGATTGAAGACTAACGTGTCTCGGACTCACCACCCTGGGATCTGCACTCTTCTCTAGCAAAGGAATGAGACTCTTGGTGAGAATGTAAACCCCTGCAAAAGAGACAAGGATGAAGTGCTCCACTGCCTTGACAGCAGTTTCCCTTCCAGTTGAAAAACTTCATGTGCGACTCACCGAGGACGTTGGTGGCAAAGCTCTTCTCGAGACCCTCTGCGTTCACATCCCGCTGACTCATGATGCCGCCTGCGTTATTAATCTACACATGATCAATCACAATCAAGAGCTAATAACACAACACAGATGTGACTATTTTGACAGGGAAATGGGGATATTGACAACAATCATCATCATTTTTCCTCACCAGGACATTCAGAGCCTTGTACTTCCTCTTGAAGGTCTCAGCAAACTCCCAGACCTTCTTGGTCTCAGAGATATCCAGGATGTGTACGTAGATCTCCTGTGGTGATCATTTAGATTTTATGTGAAGCTTTTCTGGGTCTTTGTTTTTTTGTAAAATGTCAGGAGAAACATGAGTTCCACTACACTGTACTTTATTTCCTGTTTCCTTGACAAGTTCAGCCCTCGCCTCCTCTGCCTTGTCCTTGTTCCTGGACACCATGTGGATTGTTCCACCTGTAGCAACATAGCAACAGTGTCTTTTAATAAACAACAGTTAAAAATGATAA
Source organism: Phycodurus eques (assembly GCF_024500275.1). Classification (NCBI taxonomy): domain Eukaryota; kingdom Metazoa; phylum Chordata; class Actinopteri; order Syngnathiformes; family Syngnathidae; genus Phycodurus; species Phycodurus eques. The sequence goes on from NC_084531.1 coordinate 5,553,739, forward strand.
CACATGCAAATAGTTTTCCAGTTATTGAAAAATATATTTTTGTCAGATTTCCTAGATACATTATTGGCATAGTCTTACTTGTCTCTTTGACATCAACCATTTTTTGACAGACTTTATTATGCTATTCACAACAAGTGTTATACAGTCTATCTGATAAAATTACTAATCCTATTTGGCATCTGCATCACATGAAATGTTACAATTTCTTTAGTAGGAAAGGAAGATGCTGATGTACAACCATAATACTACAGTACTGCAATTTTATATCTCATTGTATAGCTAATGTTCTACTTTTATAGTTGATTAGGAAGCTCTATTCTAGTCTAGATTATGATAGACGTACCATGATCATTTACACAATGTCGCTAAATTGTCAGACATGGGATATGAATAATTGAACATCCATCCATTTTTTATACTGCTAGTTCTCATTAGGGTCGTGGGTTAGCTGGAGCGTATCGCAGCTGACTTTGGGTGAGTGGCATGGTACATCCTGTGCTGATCTGCAGTCAATTTAAGTTAATATAATTTTTTAAATGTAAAAGAACAAACAAACAAAAAACTATGAAAATAGTGATTGTTTTCTTTTAGATAATTTCTCAAGGTACCATTCAACATCCATCCATCCATCCATCCATCCATTTTATGTACTGCTTGTAGTTACGAATTAAAAACAAAACAAAACAAAACACAAACTCGAAATTGGGCCAAGGTATGTATAAATAATAGTGGGCTTAACTGTATTGCTTATTATGTTTAGACCTACGACTACATTCTACTTCTAGCAGAATTGTATAAATGAAATGTTTATGGATGTTATAAAATCCTCATCATCTAACAACACAATGGTTACTGTGCTGTGGATCCTGTTAATCCTAGAAATGTTCAGAATCGTCAAACAATAGTGAAACAAAGTGTGTGTGATCTGCTTGTAGGGTGTCAAAACTCATTTTTGTCATGGGCCACATCATAGTTATAGTTTCACATACATACACTTTTATCGTTTCATACATAAATGGTCCTGCATTTGATTGTTTTTATAGATATTTTTAACAACAAATTGAATTTGAAATAAAAAGTCATGCAAAATAGTGACAACCAAATACATAAGTACACAACTATTGTTCAATTTACGTTAAGAAATTATTTGGTGGGGAAAAATGCTTCTAATATCTGTTAAAAGTGAAGAAATCTTGTGCCAAAATGACTTGAACAAATCACTTCATCGAGAAACATAAAGTAGAGTGTGGGCTCCTGTGGGTCAATTATGAGAGAAAAAAAAAAACAATGTGTCAGGCTGGGGCCCGAGGCCTTGAGTTTGACACCTGTGCTATATTAGAACAAATGCTGATCGGGGCTTGTACCTCTCCTCGCAATAGCCATAGCCGTGGCCTTCCCGATACCACTGTTGGCTCCAGTTATCATGAAAGAGCGGCCCGCCAAAGACACCTCCAGGTCCTTCTCCATAAAGCGCTTGGAAGCTGACAAGAAGGCGTTCCTGTGGAGAATGAAAAAGGATGTTTCTACTTCAGAGGCCTGCCCGGGAGCACATCAGCACTCCACTGTATAAACTGGGCTACAGAACTCAGGTGGGATAAGATTTGCATTCAAATCAGTATATCAGCTTGGGCACTTGTCATATTGCATTGAAACTCAGCTGACTTCATGTGACAGTGAGAGAGAAAGTGGACGTGTTCAGGTCAAAGGGGTCACTGGGCAGATTGGCACTGTGTCTCCTCACAGTTTTACTGTACACACGAGTGAGAGATTGTGCCTGGTAGCGGATGTGACAAGAAGAGTTTGAGGGTGACTGACAACAGCATCGGAGTATGTGCACGAAAGTGTGTGTGTGTGTGTGTGGTAGCCATTGTCCTGGAAGCTATTGTTGAGGAAGGCTACACAAGGGAGTGTGAGACCAAGGCTAAATACCCGCTCTGTTCAGTGGTGTCATGCAGAGAGCTATTAGTGCAGGCACAGAGCGGGTCGCTCTGTTGGAGAAGCAACAACACAGAACAAAGGGGAGAAGGGAAACAATCACAAAAGCACCTTTTCAGAAAACTCAGCTCTCTGTATACTAATGAGGAAAGGCTCTGATAGGCTGCAATTGGTCTGATGGACACAAATATTAGGACACACACAACAATGTATATACTGTAGGCGAGTCTTAATATTGTGTCAATGAAATGTATGACTGATAAAACACTTGGAGGACTGAAATAAAGATATAACTGATTATTATTATTATTTTAATTATCAGCACTTTTTAATGTCCCACAACTTTTTGTTCTCGCACCTTCTACAGAAATTAACAGTCCTGTATATAGATACATTCCTACAAAGATGCTTATCTCTTTGCCATCACCTGAAATGTTCCACTTTACAATACACTTTGCTTGCTCCGTTATCACAAAATGCATTTACAGTCAAAACATTCAAATATACTCTGCAATTTTAACAATCTGACAATTGCGACAAATCATGGCACAAGGGGTGCCTGATGATAGAGCTTTATTAATCCTGTGAGACAAATTATGTTGCCATAGCAGCAATATTCACCCATATAGTATTCACTGGTAGGATATTATTGATATATGTTTTGTATTGTATAATCATCGTGAAACAAAAACAAAGAGCAACATTGAGTTGGCATGAAATAACATTGAAATGTAATCTTAAAGAAAGGGAGGAGATCATCAATCATACCTGGTGAACTCTGTCATCCCCTTGAGGAACCAAGCCAAGTTGCGGTACAGAGACATGGTGGCGCTCTGGGTCTGGAAGCATCAGGACGTTCTCCGCTCTTTGCTCCTCTTTTTAGCTGCGCTGGGACACCACGTGGAGCAGAGCACCCTGCCGACTGGGCCCACGACGCCTGCGGCCCACTAGTGTCCGGCAGAGGGACAGCATTGCATTCACCCACTTGCCCCAATTTGCGATCAGCAGAGGTGGCGAATGTCATCAAACTCCTACAGAAATAGAAGTACAGACTCTGGTAAAGGTAGACGGGCTGATTAAATTCCTCTATTTAAGTAAAAGTACAAAAGCACATAGTCTTTAATGTACTTAAGTTACAAAAGGATTTTTTTCTTGTCCATTGTATACAAAACACGTTTTGAGTGTTTAACTTGCATTGTGCTCGTACTGAGAAAAAAAACAAAAAAAAACAACGTTATATGTTGTATATTGTTCTTTGTTGGTGTAGCTAGCCTTGGCTAGACTTCTTACGCAATCACAACAACATGTTCCCATAGCTTTGCTAACGTTGTAGAGGGACAGTATGTTACTAAAAATTTCAAACCACCTGTATTTCAAAATATAGGATATCACTGAATAATAATCATTGAATAAAAAAACTTACTTACAAACTTACTTGTTCACAAGTCAATGTAAATATATAGGAAATGTGTGACCGAAAACTTGACTCTTTGGTAGAAGAATGGTCTGGTTGTGTCCGTGTTGTCCTCCTAAGGGGTGCCAATCCCGTTGCTACTCTCGGTCCCTGGGTGCCGGGGAGGTGCCTGCTCGCCCCGGTCTCTGGAGTGGGGGACTGGGGGCCGTGCTGCTGTGTCCTCCTCTTCCCTCTCCCCGGGGCGCTCCGCCGTGGTCGTCGCTCCTTTCTTGCTCAAGCTGTGTGGGGTCCCCGGCTGACTTGGGGCCTACGGTAGGGTGTGGGTGGTGGGGAGGGGTGGTGGGTTGATTGGGGAATTGGGCTTGGGGGGGGGGCTTGGTCCGGTACCCGTGCCCCTCCCTTTGGGACTGGTCGGGGCGTTTCGGTTGGGCTAGGGTCCCGGGGAGTGGGTGGTGGCCCCCTAGCTGGGTCCCCCACATGATGAGCTTGTTGGCTTGGCCCCCCCCTTCCTCAATGTGCCGGCTCAGCAACTTCGTACACAAGTTGACCAACATGCACGTGATATGGTGCTCATTCACTTCGGTTCCATAGACCCGCTATAGGCTTTAATTGTTTGTGCTGGGACCACTAATAATAACACAGGTTACATTAAAATATCAACTCACGGGTTATCACCACTTATCAGTAGCACTGCCTTCCTCGTTTCCATCCATCCATCCATTTTCTGAGCCGCTTCTCCTCACTCGGGTCACGGGCGTGCTGGAGCCTATCCCAGCTGTCATCGGGCAGGAGGCGGGGTACACCCTGAAGTGGTTGCCAGCCAATCACACGGCACATACAAACAAACAATCATTCGCACTCACATTCACACCTACGGGCAATTTAGAGTTTTCAATTAACCTACCATGCATGTTTTTGGGATGTGGGAGGAAACCGGAGTGCCCGGAGAAAACCCAGGCAGGCACAGGGGAGAACATGCAAACTCCACACAGGCGGGCCGGGGATTGAACCCTGGTCCGCAGAACTGTGAGGCAGACACTCTAACCAGTCGGATACAAAACTGGGTCAAACAGAAGTAGCTGTCAGAGGGGCCTTTTCTGGACACTCATATGACAAAACCAAGGTGTTTTTATTTATTTATTTATTTATTTTTAATGAAATTCACATTTTACACTAAGTCCATGTTAGCGAGTCACTCTATGGAGGTCTAAATAGCCAAAATACGGGCCCTATAAAAACGAGGAGGTAAAGGGATTTGCCAACAGCGTCATTAGAAAACAACACAAATCATGGACCGCCGCTAAATCCAAGTGAGACAAGTGTGGCACAGTGAAATGGAAAGAAGAGTTTTCTGGACTTAGTAATATATCTGCATTGTAAATAGACTAAGGAAAAAATGCTGAGTTATCTATTGAAAACTAATTTTTTTTCAAATTAGACAGAATTTCGGCGATTTCTTAACTCGCACAAGACACAATTCCTTCACCCCCAATCATTCTTGGAGCCGGCGACAATATCAAACAATTATCTTAAAAAAGCCTGTGGATGGAGAGTATCTAAACCTCTCTGAATGTGCTGCTGTTGTTGGTAATGTTCCAATCAATCAATCAATCGGTCAAACAATCAATCAACCAAACAATCAATCAATCGGTCAATCGGTCAAACAATCAATCAATCAAACAATCAATCTCTCAACCACGGTTGACTCTCTCTATTGACATCTTTTGACATCATGTTCTCCGTGGAGGCTGAAAAAAGTAACAGGCCTATTTTCAAATGTAGGGAGTAAAAGTAGATCGCGATCAGAAAAATAAATGCTCAAATAGAGTAGAGATACTGCGATTGGCTGGCGACCAGTTCAGGGTGTACCCCGCCCCTCGCCCGAAGATAGCTGGGATAGGCTGCAGCACGCCCGCGGCCCTCGTGAGGAGAAGCGGTACAGAAAATGGATGGATGGATGGAAAGTAGAGATGCCTGAAAAATGTAGCACACTAATGAAGTATTTGTACTTACTTTCCACCACTGCAACATCAGGAACAATTTGCTCACATGCTCAGTGATACTTATGAAGTAGGTTACGAAAGTGCACAATACCCCCTTCTGCCCCCCGCCTCTCTCTGTCTCTCTCTCTCTCTCTCTACCATTTTGTGTATGTGTTTATGTGTAGGTGTGGCGAAGGTATGACGCACAATATGAGAAGCGGAAGCGCAGCAGGAGCGTTTTAGCTGTCCATAAGGACATTTCTTACCCCTGTAGTCCCAAGATTCGGAGAGAGATTCTGATACAAAAATGGTGAGTGTTTGCTCTTCAGGTTCTGCTGAGTGGAACAATACAGGTACTCAGTATTTCTTTTAAAGTTTAGGTGGTTTGTGATTATCTGAATTTAACTACTAAATTCCATCTCAATTTTGTTGTACAATATGTAATGACAGTAAAGATTATTCTACTAAAAAAAGCTTCAAACATTTACAAAATATGTCTCCTTAGCAAAACTATTCCCAGCTGGGGACAAAATGATTGATACCCTTCTTTGTTACAAAACAAACTTACAAATTTGCTTATCTTGTGGTCGGTGTTTGCAGATGCACCTCAGGGCAAAGTGCCTTCTTTAGTCACACTTTGCATTCATTGTCGTACTTTATTGCCAAATGGTCGCGTTTACAGTTTTGTAGGTCATAGATCAGCAACAGGTAGTTCACAATGAATAGCAGGGAATAATAAGTCTTTTTTTGTTTGTTTTTAGAATCGTTCCATTTTACGACATTGCATTCAGTGGTTGAATGTAGCTACTGTATATGTAAATACAGTACTATAGCTGCAGTGTAATTCAATGTTTCCAGTCATGTAATATGAAAAACACAAAATTGTGTTTTGCAGCTTCCATAGTGTAAAAAGTTGGTCCTTCCTTTTAAGATGTTCACAAGCTACTCATTAACCGCAATTTGGGATTTATATCCCGTGGTTGGTATAAACGTGCTACTTTTTTTTCTGTTACATTTACTCAAGTAGCATTTTGGATAAATTGTACTTGCCAGAGTAGTTTTAACGCGGGATACTTTGCACTTTTCCTTGAGTATTTATGTTAAGAAGAAACAGTACAATAATAATAATCATAATAATCTACATGCCGTTCGCTGCTTTTATTTATCCTTTATTGCTTATTTATCATTTTTTTTTCGTGTGCGATCTGTTCAGACTACGATTTCCACATTGGGCGCTGTTTGCTCCAATACAACGGAACTGCAAGAGATGTTTAACTCTAGTTCACCAATCAAACGACACAACACAATCACATGACCGGACACAACGTCTTCGATTGGGCGTCGCTCGCATAGCTATAAAAGCTAGATACGACAGCCCTGCTAATAGACGTGCGTGCGTAGCGGCCATGTTGGAAAGGTCATCATTCCCGTTGAAGGCAATGGTGCGCGACTGTGTTAACATTTCAGACAACAAAAACAACAGCTTTCATGCATTGTATTATTTGCCTTGCACTGTCTGCCCAAACGTGGATATTCCAGCCCACTTCTAAGTTGAGAAAACAGCGGTAAATTTCAGATCTTTTTGTTGTTGTTGTTTTGGCTGTGCATATTAGCCCACATTAGCCCTCTTTTATGGTCATAAAGTAATGTTTTACTTATTATTAAGTAGGTTTTAACTTAATATTAAGTAAAACATGCATCTTTTGGGGTACGTGATAATCTTGCTCACACACATGCGCACACACAGACACACACACACACACACACACAGTACAGATTTACATTTTATTTAGTTATACTTTAGTTTCAGATGTATTTTTTTGACGTTCATGCTCTGAGAAATGACTCACCATTTACTCAGTATTTTAGTACTTTCTTACTCTTACTCAAGTAATTTTTAGAGGACTACTTTTTACTTTTAGTTGAGTCATATTCCTTTCAAGTAATAGTACTCTTACATGAGTACAATATTTGGCTACTCTACCCACCTCTGTTTACTTACTATTACTGATTCAACTCAACAGGGCTTTAATTATAATGTCTGATAAATCTGTGTTTTCATTTTTTGTTTCTTTTATGTCCTCTCCAGATTCGCTTCTTGTTGCTGTTCAGCAAGCAGGGAAAGCTGCGGCTACAGAAGTGGTTCACGCCATTAACAGATCGGGAGAAGAAGAAGGTGATCCGGGACATGATGATGATTGTGTTGGCCCGTAATCCGCCTTCATGCAACTTCCTGCAATGGAGTGACCTCAAGATTGTCTACAAGAGGTCGATGTGCAAAACAAAAATGTTGCTTTCACCTTGCATAAAAAAAAAAAATGTTGCTTTCACCTTGCATAAAAAAGTACTCTATAATAATGTACTTTATAAAAACATACAGTAATGACATAATTCAAGTCAAGTTTATTAGTATAGCCCTTAATCACAAAAGACTCTCAAAGAGCTTCACAGGCCCACAGTTGACAAAGATTGACGACATCATTAATTCGAATTAAATAGAATGTATAGAAATTAAGCCGTTTTTGACGCATTTTGTGCTTCAATTCAATCGATTTACTCATCTTAGTATTAGAATTCTGTGGCTGTTTATTTTGTTGTTGTTTTTTCTTCAAGTAAGCCATAAGAAGGTAAATGCATCAGGTAGTACAACAGTATTTTATGTGTTCATCTTAAAAAAAAGGTTAAATTTTCAAGTCATATGTCTCCATTAGCATATAAAGACTTCTTTCCACAATTGTGCCTGTATATTCACAGTAATATCCTTCCCTGCAGGTACGCCAGCCTATATTTCTGCGCTGGTCTGGAGGAGCAAGATAATGAGCTGTTGAGCCTCGAAGTGCTGCACAGATATGTTGAACTGCTGGATAAATACTTTGGCAATGTGAGTAGAGGTGAATAACAAGAGTTGCCCCTTATAGAGATGAAGCGTTACGTTAATGCAGGATGCCTCTGTTCTATTGTTACGTTGCAGATTGAGAGGTGTATAAAAAAGGCTTTATGTCACATTCCGCTTTCCTTGTTAAATAGTCTGTTGCATTCAGCTGTAGAAATATAACTTTTCCTCAGACATTGGTTAATATCTTCCAAAGCAGATGTATATGCATAATTTACATACAGTGTGTTTCAGAAAATATCGTGCAAAATAAAAACAAATCCGACAGTAAGCCTGCATTTACACTCCAGATCCAAGTGGCCGATTCTGATTTCATGTCTATATCAGACTTTTTTTCTGCCGCAATTGCACGTAAATAACTACATGGAGCAGTAGCACACAAAAGTAATTGTGTCATTTGTCACATGCTGTGGCTTGGCTGGTTGGTATACAGAGTAAGAGGCTGTTTTCATATAACACTGCCACTTAACAAATGTAAATACCTCCAAGAGGGCAGCTGAACATCAGATGATGATCGTTTATGCACCCCTGACATTCAGACACCATAATCAGTGAGGAAATACATCATGGCCAAATAAACAGACAATGTGATAGTAATAAATACAAATACATTATTTGATTTGATGAGTAATAACAGTTAGCACATCTGCCTCACAGTTCTGAGGACGCGGGTTCAAATCCGGCCTTGCCTGTGTGGAGTTTCCATGTTCTCCGGTTTCCTCCCAGCATCCCAAAAACATGCACGGTAGGTTGATTAAAGACTCTAAATTGTCCGTAGGTGTGAATGTGAGTGCGAATGGTTGTTTGTTTATATGAGCCCTGCGATTGGCTGGCGACCGGTTCAGGGTGTACCCCGCCTCTCGCTCAAAGATAGCTGCGATAGGCTCCAGCACACCCGTGACCATAGTGAGGATCAGCGGTATGGAAAGTGGAAAAATAACACCAACATGATCTAGTGGCTGGCATGTCTGCCTAACAGTTCTGAGGTTTCGGGTTCAAATCTTGGCTCAGGCCTTCTTGTATGGAGTTTGCATGTTCTCCCTGTGCTAGGCATGGGTTTTCCACATTCCATGAACATATATGTTCCTTAAATTGAAGACTCTAAATTTTCCATAGGCGGGAATGTGAGTGATTACGTTTTAGAATTAACAACATTTTGGTTAACTTGCTTCTACATACAGGTGTATTAACCATTAGAGAAATATAAAAATGTTTTTGTCAATAAAGAGCGGCGCTAATGTAGGGCAGCTGTGGCATAAATCTTACATTGGATTGTGGTATAATACATTTATTAAGCACAGTTGTGTCCACGGTTAAGTTTCATTCTAATTCGCCTACATTCCAGTGTGTGGTACTTTGTGTTTTGCCTCATCAGGTGTGTGAGCTGGACATCATTTTCAATTTCGAAAAGGCGTATTTCATCTTGGATGAATTCTTGATGGGAGGAGAAATTCTAGAAACCTCCAAAGTGTCCGTGGGTGTCTCTCTGCAGGAGGCCGACGCACTCCAAGAGGTGCAGTAAGCTTTCACACTCCCTCGTGAACGTAGGTTTTGGAGAGAAGTGACTCATGTGAACCTTCGGTGTAACTCTTTTGTGATTGCAGACAATGGAGGAATATATGAGCAAACCTTCTTATTGAGCCAGAATAAGACGGGAACCGTTCACATCTCAGGACATCAACCCAAAGGTTTAAATCTGTGCAGTAGTTTTACTTTGTCAAAAATTGCAAAGACTCTTGCTGTACATTTGCTTGCTTTTTTACTGCAGATACGCTCTTTGAAACATCCCCCATTTAGTTTTAAATGCAGCCAAACCGTGTTTCCTTTCTGAGTATTATACACAGTCACAATGAGAATATATCTTTTTTTTTCTTTACAAACTGCCTTTGGGTTGTTTATTTTTTCTTCTTGAGTTGGATAAAACATTAGAAACAAACTACATCCACAATGATCAACATACCTGGGTTTTACATTGATGTGGGGTGCAGTGGTTAGCTCTCCTGTCTCACAGTCCTACCACATTCCCAAAACATGCTTCTTCGGTTAATTGAAGACTCTAAACTGTCCATAGGTGTGAAAGTATGAAGTGAAAGTATGAAGTTGTTATTACTCTATGTGCCCTGCGAGTGGCTGGCTTGTACTCCTGCCCAAAGTCAGCTGGGATGGGCTCGGGCTCCAATTTACCTACGATACTAAGACAAGGGAGGACAAGTGGTGTAAATATAAACATACCTCACTGACAGTCAATCAAAACGGATAGAGATACAGACATGTTTGTATATGCAGTTACTTAATTCCGTGGCTGTGAGTGTATTTTAGAGTTGCAAGTAATTTATATGTACCTCCCAAGTCTTACACGGATTAATTCCAGTGTATTCTGTCAGTATCTGAGTTTTTTTCTTCAAACCCCAATTCCAGTAAAGTTGGGACATTGTGTAAAACATAAATAAAAACAGAATACAATGATTTGTGAGTCCTTTTCAATCTATGTTCGATTGAATACACTACAAAGAAAATATATTTAATGTTCAAACTGATAAACTTTATTGTTTTTAGTAAATAATCATTAACTTAGAATTTTATGGCTGCAACACATTCCCAAAAAGCCTGGACAGGGTCATGTTTACCACTGTGTTATATGACCTTTCCTTTTAATAACACTCAACAAGCGTTTGGGAAACTGAGGACACTAATTGTTGAAGCTTTTGTGAGGGGAATTCTTTCCCATTCTTGCTTGACGTACAACTTCAGTTGTTCAATAGTCCGGCGTCTCCGTTTTCGTATTTTGCACTTCATAATGTGCCACACATTATGAAGAGAGCTGTCTGGACCGCTGTCAAGGCCAGTCGAGTACTCACACTGTTTTTCGAAGATGCATGTTATAACACATGCACAATGTGGCTTGGCATTGTCTTGCTGAAAAAGGCAGGGACGTCCCTGAAAAAGACATTGCTTGGATGGCAGCATATATTTCTCCAAAACCTGTACGTACCTTTCAGCATTAATGGTACCTTCATAATTGACACATCCTCATACCGTCACAGATGCCATCTTTTGAACTTTGTGCTGGTCCTTTTCCTCTTTGGCCCAGAGAACACGACGTCCATGATTTCCATAAACAATTTGAAATGTGGACTTGTCAGACCACAGCACACTTTTACACTTTTCGTCAGTCCATCACAGATGAGCTCGGGCGCAGAGAAGCCGGCAGCATTTCTGGATGTTGTTGATATATGGCTTTCGTTTTGCATTGTAGAGTTTTAACTTGCAATTGTAGATGTAGCGACAAACTGTGTTAACGTACAATGGTTTTCTGAAGTATTCTTGACCCCATGTGGCAATATGCTTCACACTATGATGCAGATTTTTAATACAGTTACACCCGAGGGTTAGAAGGTCACGGGCATTCAATGTTGTTTACGTACAGAGATTTCTGCAGATTCTCCAAATCTTTTGATAATATCATGGACCGTTGATGACGAAATCCCTACATTCCTTGCAACTAAATGTTAAGAAACATCGTTCTTAAACCTTTTGGGGATGCTCCTTTCATAACCAATCATTATATCTGTACTGAGCTGTTTCCAGTTAACCTGTTCACCTGTGGAATGTTCCAAACAGGTGATTTTTAGTATTACTCGACTTTCCCATTCTTTTGTTGCCTCTGTCCCAGATTTTTTTGGAACATGTTGCAAACATCAAAATCAAAATGAGGGAATAGTCGAAAAACCAAAACAAAAAAAACCACCAATAACATTCATCAATTTGAACATGAAATATCTTATCTTTGTAGTGTATTACATTGAATATAGGTTGAAAATAATTTGCAAATCATTGTATTCCGTTTGTATTCATGTTTTGCACAACATTCCAACGTCATTGGAATTAGGATTTGTACATAACAACATTACATCTCAGTTTCATCCATCCATTTTCTGTACCGCTTATCCTCACGAGGGCACGAGAGTCGCGGGCGCGCCGGAGCCTATCCCAGCTATCTTCGGGCGAGAGGCGGGGTACACCCTTAACTGGTCGCCAGACAATCGTCTCAGTTTCTCAGAATAAATCTTTTTTTTTTTTAGAAGCTTTTTGATTGTTTATCTATATGTTGTCGATGAAAGAAAAAAGAACAGGACTCGGTAAGGAAAAAATAAAGTCAATGCTTTATTAACCTCAAGTATGTCACATATGACCACATTTAAGAAAGAATTACCGACAAACACAACTGAATCTAATTGGTTCAACACTGATATGCTTATCTGTGTGTGTGTGTTTGTGTGCGTGTAGATGTGTGCTTGCGTGTGTGTGTGTGTGCGTGCGTGCGCATACGTGTGTGTGTGTGTGTGTGTGTGTGTGTGCGTGTGCATGCGTGCATGCTTGTGTGTCACGGCTGATGAGTCACATGTACGGGATGTTGAGTAACGAACTCAAATTAATGTCAGAATACTCATATTTCTGCTAATAAGAAATATGTTCAGTAAATCTACAGCGGAACCACAGTGGACTGCATGTTTATATCTTTGAAAATACTTCATTTTTGTCTCTCACCACCTGCACCTACATACATACAGGTGCATCTCAATAAATAAGAATATTGCTGGAAACTATACGTTTTTATAGTGCTCTGATGAATACAACCCAAAATTCACCATCTCAAGAAAGAATGAAGATGATTTTCTGTATAGAAATTAGGTAGGAATTGGCCTTCCGAAAAGTGTTTTCCCATGTATCCTATATAATACACGAGTTTCCCATTTTGATTTGAACTAATGAAATGAAATGAACGTTTCTACAATATTCAAAGCTATTGAGAGCCACCTGTATACTGTATACATCTGCAGCTCGATTTATATGCCATGGCCAGCTTTGGCTTCGCTCTCACTGTCCTCAATTTCTGGGTTGAGGTACCTCATCAGTTTCATCACAGCCTCGTTATCATTGGCTTGTGTGTTGCCGCCTCTCTCGCCCTCCTCAGACCGTCTCTTTTTGTTCCGCTCCTCATCTGAGTCCGTTTGAGCCAAATAATCTTGCATGGTCTGTTCAAACGACCCCACTGCGCTCTGCCCCGCCTCGTCCCGCTTCTGGCCGGCATTCCCGTAGCGGTACGCGGGGCCGGGGTACCGCGCCAACATCTGAGCCGCCAGATACGCCGCCAGCTCGCCGTCTGCCGTGTCGTCATAGTCCTTTGACATGCCGGGAGGGAAACGTCGCTGCGTGGGAGCGACGTCTCCCGTGCGCCCCGCTGCCAGAGTGTGAAGTTGTGATGCCGAGCTCCCGTATGGCTTCCTGACGGGGGTTTGATCTCGGTTCTGCGTGTTCCTCAAGCCTAGGATGTTGAGGATTGCCTCCGTCTGCAGGTTTTTGGGGCTGCTCTTTCTGGCAGGGAGGCGTCTGTTGTAGAATTTCGTTGGAGGAATCTTGTAGGTGTTCTTTGAGGACATCTGCCAGAGTTTGTTTTGATCTCTGCTCTGTTGTGTCTTTCCCTGACTAGTTGTTTCTCCTGTCTTGAGCATATCCAGAAGATCTTCAGGCGGAATCTGGTATTTCTGGGAGATCTGAATGAGCTGAAAAATAACTTGTGGGTCAATGTTATCTCTGTACTGAGCTACTCGCCTCTCAGCCCTCTTCCTCTCCTCTTCTTCTATTGCTCGCTTCTGCTCCTCCTCCTCTGTTTTCTCCAACACCTTGAAAAGGTAATAGTCGACCTGGTCTGGATCATCTGACCTTGTAACCGGATACCTTTCGTCCCCATCCTCATCCTGCTCCTCCTCCTCATCAACATAATCGAGGCTCCGGTCCAACTCTCGTTTGTCATCCTCGTCTTCCTCCTCGTCCTCCCCTTGCTGTTCGAGCGGACCCCAGTCTGTAAGGTCCTCACCTTCATCGTCGTATACCACATTTCTCAGACTGAACAAATCTTCCCCTTCTTCTTCCTCTTCCTCATCCACACCATCCTCCTCATCCCGTCGTTTGTGCGCTGGCTTATCATTGGAAAACTTGTCCAGTTCGTCAAAGACTGACTGCAGTGTTGCTAGGTTTTGAGGCGTGTACTTCTCCTCGACATTCTCATTGGTGCGTTTAAAGGGGCTTTTGTGATCCTCCTCCTCCTCTTCATCTCCCTCACCTTCCTCATCGTCCTCAAACATCAAGGGCATCTTCTTGTGAGGAATACTGCCCCGTTGCTTCTGCACTCTGGGGTACATGCCATCCTTCACGTTAGTCCCCACCAGCGAGGAAGGACGCAACAAAGTGGGCTTGGAGGCCTTTTCGGTCTGCTGTAGCGTGCTGAGTACGGCCTGGAGCAGCTCCTCGCTCTTGTCCTCACTCCTCTCCTCATCCATGTCGTCTTCCTCGTCGTCATTTTCTGCACTCGTCGGGTTGGGAGCTATTCTCAGCATGGCCCGCATCTTCTGAGCGTCATCCAAGTGGCGACCATCGTTCCCTGTGGGGGGAAGGGGCTTCTTCTCCTGTGAGTCTGTTTTCTGACGAAGGCTCTCGATGTACTCCAAGGCTTTGATCATGTCAGCATTAGGTGACTGGGACGGGTCTGATTCACTCTCCCGCAGTCGATGTGCTCGGAGAGTAGCTCCGTGAATGGAGCGGAGACACAGAGTGACAAAGAGAAGCTGTGCCAAACAGAGGAGGGAAGGTTTGCCCCTAGTGGAGTTGCAGGAGAACGACAGCATTGTGACACCTGCAGAGGATAGTCCAAGATGCACAAATCAGCGCTGACCTTTAAGATAACGCAATCAATGGGTCTGATCTTATACAGTAAGGGCCATGGTCTCAAAAATCACTTTACATGTTAATAAAAGCATAGTTAGCTTGCTTGCGTAAAAAAAGGAAATACAAAAAAACAAAAATTGAGGAAAGGGGGTATTTAATAACTACAATAGTGTCAATCAAAGCTAAACATGATTGCATTTGGAAAGTCAAAATATTTGGGACAACTTTTATTGTTGCAGTGATATGACTGGTGGGCTGATGAAATGTGCAATTGATTTTTTCCCTTCATTTCACTTATGTTTTGGAGTCAAAGTTCGTCACTCAACGGCAGCATTACAATTGAATGTGCGGGAATATTTGTTGTATTTATTCGTCATTTTCTGTGCACTGCTCAAAAGTAATGATTATTAAGCATTATGAGGATTGGTCGGCGCTGCGGTGATGCCATCGCTGCCGCCTGTTGCTTCTTATCCGAGCATCACATCCTGCAGCAGCATAGCAGCATTCAGCTCCCCGACAAATCTCATTAGTCGTTAAATTGATGCTCACCATGAGTCACGGCCCCGTTGTCAAGGCAACCCGGTAAGACTAATGTTCCCACAGAAGCCACATTTAGGCGCAAACCCTTTTAAACAGCAATTATCACTCGCTATTGCCAGCACATAGCAATTTGAATAAATAAGTAATGCCTCATGTGTCTATATGAAATGTCTCTATTTCAGAGGTGCCAGTTTAAGAAAGATGTGAAGTTGTGCTTTTAACAACAACCTATTTCAAATCAGCAGTTAGTCATGGTATTCTATATTCACATTTTTGCAGGTTTGTCTGAACAGCCATCCTATGTAAATTGCTACCCAGGAAAAGAAAAGCCGTAAACAACGATCACGGCGAGTGATAAAATGAAAATATCTAACAAGACGTGCACGCGTGCCGACAAAGACACGCACACAACATCAGAGCATCAGGTTGGTGAACAACTGCTGAACAAAAAGCCTGAAAATAGAAATTAAAATAAATCGCACAGAGTCTCGTCATGTGGTGGGATTCATGTGTGGGCTCAGCTATGCTACGAATGAACTCGGAATAATTCTTACCTTTTTCGGCTTAGTTTGCGTGGACGGTCTTGTTGAGTGGTGTGAGCATCACCGTCTCCGGTGCGAGTGTGCGCTCAGCACCGCGGACAGCTCCTCATGTTGTGAGACACACACCACGTGACTCGTACGTCAGACAAGGCAGTGGGCACACTGCACACGTTTTTTTCATGTCTGCAGCATCAAACTGCTTCTATTTTTGAATTTAGGGCCGAGACTAAAAAAACATTTCTATTAAGCTATACTGCCTTAGGATAAATATTATCGTTGATTTTCTTTATTTAATGATTGGTCTCTTCCAAACTTATTTACTTTGTTGACGTCAGCAATCTCCATAGATCCATCCACCATGCCGCTGATCCTCATTAGGGTGACGTGGTCGAGAGGCGAGAGGCTTTGCGCTGGTCGTCAGTCAATCCCAAGGGACATTTAGACAACAAGCATTCACACTCCCATTAACAACTACCGACTATTTCGAGTCTTCAGTGAACCTGACCTAGACGTTTTTGGAATGTGGGGGGAAGTTGGAGTACTGGAGAAAACCACTGTGCCTCCAACAATATCTATACAGTGTCTGCAAAATTCATTCTAACAATATTTGTGTAAATCAGAAGCTGTAATGTCAGTTCAAATTTGAGGCAAAAGCCAGAAGTTCAACAATTCTTCCCTCACTGGACTACATAGTCACGCCTATTTTGTACTTTGTGACTTGATAAAATGTTGAAGCCTTTTTATCTAATACAGAGTCCATTTTGAACACCCACTTTTGCTATACTCTAAATGGTTCCTCACTCTATAAATAGTCAACATTTTCAGATGCTTACATCATTGTATTGGTTTTATGTTGAATTTTATAACATTTTATGGATCCAGATTACAATCCAAATTTGCATAAACTTTTACCTTTACCTTTGTATGCCTTGACAGAGGTCTGTGCCTCCTCAATCGCTCCTCTTAATGTTTATTTGCGATTTGAACTGCTGCTGCTACCGACATGTGCTGGAGCTCTGCTGCAGGAGTGAGGGACAGATGCAGTTAAAAGTCTAGCGATGACTCATGTTCCCAACTCCACCAAAGAATCCGATGGGCGGGAGGGGGGTGTGGGGCAGACTGCAGTGCGTGTGTGTGTGTAAAAAGAAAGAGAGAGAGCCCTTTACTTGTAAGCACGCACACACTCCGGCCTCTATTTCTGGCACCCTGTCAAGGCTTCTCTGCTCTGTATCACTGTGAGTCGCTTACACTTTCATTCATAAATTCGCCTCCTCGCCGCCTTTGATGTGAGCGCTAGTTTTCCCTCAATGACCTGCTCGTCTAATTTTTGATGCAAGCTTATTCTATCTTGAGCTTGTTCAGAGATGGATTAGAAAAATAGGCCTGAGATGAAAAGGGCTCTTCCTGTATTTTATCTTTAGATTTCTCCTTGCAAAAGCTCACAAACAGCAACCACAAGCATCTTGAATAGCTTTCAGAATCAATAAGTTAGAAGACATCAATTGACGTCAGCCTCATATGCTGAATATAATTTTTAATCATGAGGGTGCTCACAAAAAACACTTTGCAATTAAGCAATACTAGAAAATAGCCATTTTGACTGTTATACAGTGGTCAGAACAACATGTTAAGCTTGCAAAGATAAGCAAAATACTAAATTCCTTATGTTTTTATTCGCGACCAGTCCATCCGTCCATCCATTTTCTATAGCCTACCTGCTTTGTCCTCATGAGGGGGTCTTGGGTGAACTGGAGCCTATCCCAACTGACCTCGGGCGATAGGCAGGATCCAACCTATACTTGTCACCAGGCAATTTCATACAGACAAATATACAGTACCAGTCACAATCTTTCACACCTATGGCCAATTTAGAACACGGGGTATCAAGCTCATTGTAGTTCTGGGGCCACATACAGCCTAATTTGATGTAAAAGGGGCCAGGGCATTAAAATCATATCATACTTAATATAATAATAAATAACAACAGTTACAAGTATATCAAGAAAATCTTTAGATTGAATGACTTTTTTTCCTATTATTTTACAACCTCGAATTTCATGAAAAAAATGTTGCTTCAGTTTGTCAACTACATGTTTGCGTAATAACTGATCACAGTGATTGTATTATAAGCCAAAGAAACTAAGTCACAGGTGTTTGGAATTGAAAAATAGACTTTTTTTTAACTTTCAAATGAAATCAACATATGAAGACCTAGGCATTAATACCATCGCGTTCTCTATATGAGCATAACAATTCTCAAAGTACACAATGCCTGCAATAGTTATTTTGCAGTAGAATGTCGAACATTTTTATGTCGAAATCCCCATAATCAGCCACACATAGCACATCTCATGGAGACTTTGGAAAGAAGATAGAGCCCACCACAGCACCGATGATCAAGTGAACCACCAATACCAAAAAAAAAAATTCTTATCTGCACTTAAGTATCAAAGTTGTTTTCTGATCTCGAATGTATTCAAGTATTGGAAACAAAAGTTAATCATTATTAAAAAGTGAGTTGTTAGAATTATGTATGTTTGTATTTACTGTATCTGAATTTTACTTAGTTAACGTCAGCGGTGTGCAGTAGGGTGGTCCTTATATGGGTTAAAAAATTGGGAAATGTTCAACTCAGACCCCGTAAATGTGTTAGGATATCAATAAAAACACACTGCAATATTGTGAATTGTCCATGAAATATCTAGAGTTTACACAAGGCCTTTGAAATTTGAATGAATAACTCATTTTTTACAGAAATTATACCATTTAAAATTGCACAGTCGCACAACAAAATAAAATTGAAATTTGTTTCATAACAAAGGTGCTGTGGTAGTGTGGCAAACAACATAATACAAGTATATTACATCATAGAGAGAATGGAAGTTTTCATGCTTGTATGACAGAATGTTGCAATATTGAACAGTTTTATTGATCAGTACGATTGTCACTCGTGTAGTGCAAATATGCTACATCATAAATAGAAAGAAACAAGAAACTCTTGTCTTGATTTCATGACCGATTGTTGAACTCAAAGCTATAGTTGCCTACAATAGGATGATGATAAAATACAGTTTTGGTGACTATTGTCTATTGTCCTCTCACATCAGGGAATCTGCTCCGATGGGCCTGGAAAACTTGTGGTATTGTTTCTGTTGGGATTTTATTGAGTAATAATGAGTAACGACGTTGTTCAGGGGAAATATACATTTTATTTAGATGAAAAAGAATAAAAGTGAAGGATTTTTTTTTTAGGAAGAGCTGTTTGCCACTAGAATACAGTATATCAGCCCCTGTATTGAGCAGCAGAAGAAACACATCTTCACATTCGACACTGAACGCTGAAGTCGAGCAAACAATTGCGATACAGAGTCACTGAATGATGTGTGATTGCTGGAAAACAACGAGGTGAGAGGTGACAACGAATTTCTTCTTTTCTCCTGCCTTGCCACCGAATGTAGAAAGTAAGTAGTACAATGCAAGCAAACTTGTCAATTTTAGTATCTGCTGCGGGGGGCACTTAAATATGGATAGTGTGCCGCAAACGGCCCCTGAGCCATCGTTCGGACACCCCTGGTGTAGTCCGATAAAAGTGGCTGTGGATCTTTTCCCGGTCTAGCTGTTAATGTCATGGTGTGGGGGCGGTTATTTTGGAAATTAGCCACATAGTGATGTCACAATTTGGAATAGCTTGCTCACAAACATAGTTTCAGAAAAAGAACAAAAAATGTACTTCCTTTGTTTAATTTCACACTTAATGAGTGGGGAGGCACTCAAGATAGCAAAGTATTTGTCTACACGCACACTTTCCCACAATATGTCCACTAACACCTCCACACACTCACATTGTTATGTGCAGATCAAGCTGGAGCTGTCCGGCTAATTGCTTGTGGTTGTGCTTGTGGCGGGATTACTGGTAAACAGAAATCAATCATCAACTCACTTCCTCTCCCACTGGCTGCGCAATAAAAGTCACCGGCCTTCTCTGCTCAAGCAAGAAGTTTTTTAAGGCACTCCTAAATTCCTTTCCCACACTGACGACGAGTGTGGTGAGACAGTTTGATAGGTCGCGGCTCCCATAGGAAAACTTTATTCGAGAGTCCAATTCAGTGCCGGAAGTGATGCATTCGCTGTCACTTTATGTCCCATTCTTATTATAATGCACTAGTGGGACTCTCTGTTGGACATGCACTCTTTTCTGTCAATACTAATGCAGACTTCCTCTGCAGAAATATAAGACCTAACATAAACAAAAATGAATGCAGATGACAGGATGTATTCCTCACTGTGTGATTGCGGATTCGCTCTGAGATCAATCATCGGGTGGAAATGCTGACACACAAATTATACATTTGACCCTCACTCCCATGTCATCCCATTTCACTTTGTACTGCAGACAACTTGGCACACTCACAGGATAATAACTTTTTTGGAATAGGTTGGACCCTGTTTGCGCTGCTGAATTTACAATACATGAGATTGACTAATTATTTCAATCAGATCCCTCATGGAGACCCAACATTATGGTAGTGATGGGATTTTGTGCCGATGGAATTCCAAGTGATATTGCAGGACTGTGTAGGCAGGAGACAATAGCACTCACAGGTAAGTACAGTGCAAGTAGATCAGCCCTGTTAGATGTTTTGTATTACAATTTAAGCTGCACAGTCAAGCAGACTTCCCACTTGTTACCCGTGTCTGTTATGCCGGTGCTGTGCCAACAAAGCTTTATTGGTCTGCAGTGCAAACTAACTCCCCATTACAGTGGCGCCTTCAGATATGAGTTTAATCCGCCGTGACCACGTTCGTAAATGAAAACAGTTGTATCGCAAATCTTCTTTCCCTATTATAATGGAAATGCTAGTAATAATCTGTTCCAGCCTCCACAAAAATGCAACTCAAAAAAAAATGAGAGTATTTTTAATAGGGAAAGAAGTACTCTAATATTCTACTTTGTAAAATATATAGCAATGACATAATTATTGTAAAATAGAACATAAATAATTAAACAGTTTGTGCATCATAATACATTTCTTGTTGATCCTTCTGGTGTGCGCAACTTGGCCACCGGTGGCAGTATAATACAGAATAACGAAAAAGAACTACTGTAAGTGAACCAGTAAGATGCTGTATTTCCCCCCCATAAAGAATATATGCTCGTGACTATTAGCATTGTTATATTTTCTGTTCGACATGTGTCGCTGTACCGCCTGTGTTCAAATATCCATTGCTGAAAGTGTTGTTTCACTGCCCCCAAAATACTATGCGTTAGCCCAATTCGCATTACGTGCAAGCATTAAACGAGGGACTTTGATGCAAAGTTATTCTGTTGTTTGAAATACTGTTTTAAATGCTTTATTACTCACCACTTGTCAGGTTGAGAGGGTTGCAAGTAAAAGTCTGATGACTTTGTCCATGAGTCCAACAACGCTTCAATACAAATAAGACGTTAGCTTAAGAATAGCACAATGGGTTCCTTCCTTTTGCGTTGAACCATTCAGTTTCCTGCTGACCATCTCACCGAACCTTTTTCCCTTTCTCAACATCGGAGTTCTTCGAAACAAACTCCCAATCTGGCTTCATCTTTGAGAAGGTGAAAACACGCTGTGGTCCCACGTGTAGTCGATGCCAAGCACACGTGGAGATTAGCATTCTTGGAAGGTTCTTCTGATGGAGGCATTTTTCATGTAACTGATCTCTGTAAGATGCGGGCCAATAATTAATGTGTAAATGCTGATGTTTCAAGCATCCATAATAGTGTAAGTGCGGACAAAAGTGCTTATTTCCTGTCGAGTTTCTTTTAAGTGCGTGTGGCTTCTCATTCAAAGGAGTTTCGTTTCCAGCATTAGGATCCAACACATAAACTGTGACATCACAGAATACAATACACCCTATTTCCACCAAATAGTCCAGTTTGTTGCAGTGCGCCGTTGTATTGTGTTTACATTGTCGTGATGTCCATTCGTGAGGGCAGAGTTTTCCGTGTGTTGATCCAAGGCACATAGTTTACATGAGAAAAACATCTTCCAGTACACCACCCAAAAAAATGTGTCACAAAAAAGTGGATTCGTAACGTAATTATGTGCCTTCTGCCATCGAATGGAAGATCATTTAATTGTTCTGCATGTCACTATACCTCGCTGGCATGCAGTAGATACTGTAGATGGACATAGATATTATCTACCTACACATCAACTCTCATCTCTCGTAATGGAGGGCACTGGGCTCTCCTCTCCTTGCTGCTCCGTGATGTGCGTTTGTCCCCTGGCAACTGGCCAGCTGCTCCCCATTCATTACCACCAGCCTTGACAGCCAATAATTCTGCTCCTTAACGCAGGTTTTCAGAGGCTTGGCAACCATAATGTAGAAGGAGGAGGGATAGAGGCTCTGAATGGGTCTGAAGCATTTGACGTCAGACTCTTTTCTCTCGTGTGTGTACGGCAAAAGGTGTGCCGCATCAATTTTTGCTCTTTTGTGAAATGTGACGTGCAGAAACAGATTGGGTAAGAGTCTCTTCAGGTCATTTATCATCCATCCGGGAGGACAGACAAAATGGTAACAACACTGGATATGTCACTGTTGCCTAAAATTATATATATCGAAAAAGATTCCATGTGTTCTGTTTCCCTCCAATATGTCCAAAAAGAATTTGTGAGGCAAGACAGTAGAGCTCAACAATTTCTTTTAAATGTTATTCAATTCAATCATTTTAAAATGAAAATGTACAGAAGTTCAGCTTGTGTAACTGCACGCTCAGCATCCATTTACATGTTGTTTTGCCGTTCTAATGAAAAGAAGACATCCTGCCTGCAGGAATAACTGATTTGTGAGCATGACTCACTTGCTGATGCTTTGTGAGGAGAATATACCACAAACAATCTGAGCACTTTGGTTGTTTTGGAAAATGAACTTGGTGAGACCACTCTTCCTCTAATACATTTTGAAGACTTAGTGCCGGTATGACCTCGGTGAATAAAGTGAGCTACCGTTAAAACATTGTGTGACTAATGTTCGGAACCAATAACCAAAAGAAAGAATGGACTTGCACTCCAAAGGTTGTCTGGTTAGAACATATGCTACATTTTAGTGTTGTAGCGTATACGGGTTACATGAAAATGTAATTAATTTAGGAGAAAAGAAGCAACGCCTGCGTTACTTCCGCTTTAGCGTAATTTGAAATTACAGCGTTATAAATCAAGCTAGTTCATTCTATAAAGGGTGCACCACGTTGCTTTTTACGTGGATGAAATTGAGGAAAAGTGACGAGAAACCTATTTCTTTTTCAGTCTCGTAATCTGAAGGTTGCTACACTTTATGAAATTTTGATAAGAGTTCTAGATGGCCAGAGGTTTCTTTCCTCGAACCCAAACACACACAGCAATACAGGTAGTGAATTTTATGGGGAATTGAACGATCTAACATGGGGAATCTACAGGGAAACAATACAGAAAAACACAAAACAAACAAAGTACAGACGAACATTGGCAAAGGAAACTGACTTGTGATGTGAGATTGGTAGAATGAGCGTGTAGTGAATGCATAAAGCTGGGGATTCCTGTTCTCGTTAATTTAAACCCAAAGATGCACTATTCTGTACTTTCAGTAGGCCGCAATGTTGGACTTACGTGTCTTGAACACGATTGAGGCAGGCAGGTCCAGCTTCCGAGTGTTCGGGGTGTACTTGCGCTCTTTATGCATTGGCTTCCTTTCATTTGTTTTGCATTTTTCCCTCGTGTCACTTTGATTGTTGATGTAACCTTCAAAGCCATTACTGCTCACCCTTCTACCTGCTTCTGTCTGAAATTTCCATTTTCCATTTTCTTGAAAGCTTTTTTGACTTAGCAAGAGCAACTAATGGGGGCAGGGTCTATCTATCTATCTATCTATCTATCTATCTATCTATCTATCTATCTATCTATCTATCTATCTATCTATCTATCTATCGATCGATCGATCGATCGATCTATCGATCTATCTATCTATCTATCTATCTATCTATCTATCTATCTATCTATCTATCTATCTATCTGTCTGTCTGTCTGTCTGTGTGTCTGTCTGTCTGTGTGTCTGTCTGTCTGTCTGTCTGTCTATCTATCTATCTATCTATCTATCTATCTATCTATCTATCTATCTATCTATCTATCTATCTATCTAAAATACACTAATTTGATGAATTTTATGGTCCATGGCTTTGAACTGGGAAACTGCCCATGGGAGGACCCTTGAATTAACATATTTTTTTGATGCTACAGTGGAAGGACTCCCCCCCCCCCCCCCCTTCTTCTGTTTACCTCCCAAAATAAACTAGCCCCTCCTTGCTCTGACTGTGTACTTTGCCATGGTTCAGAAAGCCATGCTTCCTCATTGAGGGATCAATAAAGATGATAGAGGTGGGAACAAACCACCAAATACTGGAATATTAATTAATTATGATTATCCATCCATCCATTTTCTGAACCGCTTCTCCTCATTAGGGTCGCGGGCATGCTGGAGCCTATCCCAGCTGTCATCGGGCAGGAGGCGGGGTACACCCTGAACTGGTTGCCAGCCAATCGCAGGGCACATAGTAACAAACAACCATTCTCACTCACAGTCATGCCTACGGGCAATTTAGAGTCTCCAATTAATGCATGTTTTTGGGATGTGGGAGGAAACCGGAGTGCCCGGAGAAAACCCACGCAGGCACGGGGAGAACATGCAAACTCCACACAGGCGGGGCCGCGGATTGAACCCGGGTCCTCAGAACTGTGAGGCTGACGCTCTAACCAGTCGGCCACCGTGCCGCCTAATTATGATTATATTTAACCTAATTCATCAATACGCTACATCTGTAGTCCATTTTGTGATAGCGCAATAGCACATCAATCACTAAGGTAGGCTACATAACAGGAATAATCAAGTAATCACACTTCCTGTCTGATATGTTGTTTTTTTTAAATTCCGATCTCTTCCTATAGCAATGTTGGGTCAAGCTTGGCGCATGTCGCTGAGGCCAAAATAGCTTTGCGCTCGATCTGGTGGAAAAGAAGAAGGAACGCTCTGACAGCCGATGTTCTAGGAACGTTAGAACTTGATGCTTCAAAGCATTCACTGCCTTGTCACTTGATAGCTCACATTTCACCCATACTGTACGTTTTGTTTGCATGTTCATGTAGTGGCAATATTATTATTCAATACAAGGCTTAGTGATTTGGTTGTGGCATCGTGATGTTTATCAGAGCTCGTGCGCTAACACTAACCAGCTCAACATTATTATCAGCATGAAAACAACCAATTAACAATGACCTCAAAGGTGATATCTATTTTGGCATAAGACAGAATAAATGTGACAATGACTCATGCTGAAGATGGGCATGCTATAATATTTTTGTAAAAATTATTTTCTGATGCAAATATCAGGTAGTAGTGAGAACCTTTACAATAACCATTTTTTTTCTCAGGCCCCGCTCAATCTTGAGTCCTTAGAATCGTCATCGCTTTTCTCCCAGTTACTGGGACCCTGGGTGTACCCTTTCACTGTAATCCAAAGCTAAATGAAATTGATGCTGCAATTGACATGAATTGCTGGAAAGATTTTACCAGTTGGCTCGCCACATTCCTCGCCTTGGAACTAAGGGTGATGTTTTTGGCACCAGAGTGACCTTTAAAGTTGAACACACTGGGCTCTATTTTTGTAGATGTTATAGTGCCCCACTTTTGCAATTATAAAACCTTTGCTAACAATACAGGTAATGAAGTACCCAACTTTTGTTAGTTGTCAAAGGCATGTCAAAAATAAGTTCATTACAAATATGATGACAAATATAGTTGTTGTGAGTTGCCCCAAAACTTTGTTCAGATTTCGAATTGTACAATTTCAGGGGCTTTCAACTTTGGATGTTGTACAGTATCTGCCCTAGGATTTTACCGGTTCAACTCAATCCATTCCCTTGAAAACAGCTGTTTCGTAATTAGCTTAAATGTCCTCCTCCATGGAACAGAGTTGTCAGACTGGTGACATCAAAGTGTTTATGGTTTGGCCTCAGATGAACAGTTTTAAATGTTAAATAGCAATTGTGTAAAGTATTTTTCAAATGTGTTTGTAATATCTCATATGAAAGTTGAACCAAAGTCATTGTCGCGTTTTGCTTCGAAGTAAAATTAAATATGTTTGAAGGTAAGTGCTGAAGTGGTGAGCAAAGACTGACAACAATTTAGTACTAAACCATTGATATATAGCTTCAAACTCTTTCTCTATCTCACTTGGTCAAATCTTTGTGGGCAGGGCTTAAAACTAGCCCCATGACGACAACGGGTTGAGGCGTATATGCTTCCTGGCATGAGGCCCTCCCTCGCGATACTGAATAAGTAACGAGCGCTATCTATAGCAATTTGCTGGAATAGCGCGTCACCTAGTAATTCTAGATTAACAAGCTTCTCTATTGTGTACGCTGTCAAATTTAGAAGACACTTTTTTTACTTCTTTGGTTCAACTTTAAGTCATATTGCGTTTAAAGAGATCGAAATTGCAAGAGCATTACACATTTGCTTCCAAATTCAAAATAACAGATTTCATCAGATTTTATCAAAATAAACTCAAATGTGGGTGACACTTTGGACGAGCGGTTAGCAGCACATCCACCTCACAGTTCTGAGGTTGTGGGTACGAGGCTCTGGCCTTCTTGTGTTCAGTTTGCATGTTCTCCCCATGCTTGTGTGGGGTTTTTTTTCCAGGTACTTCAGCTTTGGCTAGTCTAAATTTGTAACTTTTCAATTTGTATTTGTGTATTTTACCTCATAAGCATAATTAACATAACATCAGTAAAATGGAGACCTGCACACAGATAATAGTATTTTAGAGTGTAAAAAAACAAATCGGCCCCATCTAGTACCTCTCAGGCAGTATGGTCTCATCACAGCTGCCATTCTCTAATAAAGGCAATCTAGGTTTCAAAATGATCACCTCTGTTGTGTAAGAAGTGGCTTAACCACACAGGATTTCATTGATCATCATGTTTTCGTTAATCCAATTACCTACATTGTCGTCAATGGTGGATGATGACGAATTATTTCTTAAATTGTCCCTTAGACTCAGCCTGAGCCCAGTGGTTGCTAAGTGCCCAGAGAGAGACAGGAAGCAGCACTAAGACTGCAGCCGTCGGCTGCATCCATCCTGTCATCCAGTGGCCAGACAGCTTCCGGAAGTGCAGCCAGCGTGACTCATAGGTCGTATTATGTGTATGAGAACAATCATTTTCAGTGCACTGCGTAGGTACTGTTTCAATGTGTACCTGCAGGTATTACCCCATTTGTGCACTAGTACAATACATTATGTAAAGTTGTCTCTACGTCTGTGATGTTTTAAAATGTCATTCCTCTGTGATGAGCTCTGTGACAGTAATATGCTAATTTTACTCCATCCATCCATTTTCCGAGCCGTTTCTCCTCACAAGGGTCGCGGGCGTGCTGGAGCTTATCCCAGCTATCATCAGGCAGGAGGCGGGGTACACCCTGAACTGGTTGCCAGCCAATCGCAGGGCACATACAAACAAACAATCATCCGCACTCACATTCACACCTACGAGCAATTTAGAGACGTCAATGAACCTACCATGCATGTTTTTGGGATGAAGGTGGAGAAAACCCACGTAGGCACGGGGAGAACATGAAAACTCCACACAGGCGGGGCCAGGGATTGAACCCCGGTCCTCCTAACTGTGAGGCAGATGCTCTAACCAGTCGGCCGCCTGCTAATTCTACTATACATCCATTTTCTATATAGCTTAATCTATCATCCCTATCCGTTAGGGAGCTGATTTTGGGCAAAAGGCAGACTAAACCCTGGACTGGTTACCAGCACATCTCAGGCCACATGTAAAGACAGCCAACCTTTTACACTCTTGTTCACATCATCAATGAGTGGAAACTGAACCCACACGGCTTGCTTGGAAGTCAGGCGGGGAAACCACTACACCATCACTGATTCAGGTTTCTACTCGGTGCAGTTGATCATGACCTCATTACCTTCAACACTTCACACCTTGGGATTCTTAGTGGCAAATATTATATATCGAATATATCAAGTATTAAAATCGGCTCTGGTTCTCTGTGTTCTGAACTCAATGATACAGCTTGTAGAGCTGAACACATCAGAGACACTATGTTCCCAATTCTGAGTGACGCACCATTTTAAAGATATCAATCAGTATGTGTTTAGAGTTCAGGAGACACAGATTGCCCTTGAAAAATATATTTTGTCAGATTCTGTCAAAATTTGCATGCCACCATTGTCCGTGTCCTTGCGGCTTGGCGTTGTAAGGCAAATACTTTTTTAATTGGGGAAAGCTGAGGTGCAGTGATCCATTTTGTGGGGACCGTATGTGGTGATGAAGGAAAAAAGTTGTATACCTGCAATACTGATCCACTTGACTGGTAGCCAATGAAGAACACAATTGCAGCAGGTGGTGTCAAGCAGAGGTGTCAAACATACGGCCTGCAGGCCAGAACTAGGCCGTCAGGGGGTCCAATCCGCTCCGTGGGCATTGTTCTGCCCGTCAGGCAAGTTTTCGTTCATTTATATATATATATATATTATTTTGAAACTTATGCTTTAATTATGACACAATTAATTATGACACAATTATGACACAAGGACTCCAGACGAAGTTGAAATCTCTTAAATATTGTTAAAGCTAAGTATTGTAAGTCCTTCAGTGAGTCAGTCCTTACCTCCATGACAATTGCTGACCCCCCACTTTGGTATTGCTAATTAACCCACAATGCATTGTGCGCTTAACACGCCAGTGAAACTCTATTTTTAACGTTTAAATAAAAATAATCAAATACACTTTTTACTAAGAAAAATAACAAAAATAGTTTAGCGACTGTGAAGCCGTGCATTTTTTTTGTTGCTTCTACCTAATTGTTAAAATGCTGTTGTACAAATGGGCTGCTTCTTCTTCATGGCACTATCCACAAATGATTGCTTGTTAAGAGATAGTTACAACTGTTATTGGTTTGATGATGTAACTGTAATCTGGTTACTTTCCTGGATACAGTAACATGTTACATTGCTTGTCACTCAAAATGCCAGTCATTTTGGAGTAATGTATTATCGGCAACTGTACTGCTCACTGAACTTGCATTGAATACAACTTTTGTTGACATTGTTTCACACTATTCAGATTACATTGTCCATTTTCTGGCTAAAATTCAGTTGTAAATGTAGACTTTAACACTGGGTCTTAAGAGTTGGTTCAGCCAGTAAACACCTCTCATAGTCATGCTTTGCCTGAACAATTAAAGAGATTTTTTTTCACTGCCTGCAATTTTTGATGGCTCCACCGTTTTTCCCCTTGTGTGGTGGTGCTGAAAGTAGTGCCATGCAAACTATCCCAGCTGGACCAACTGCACCACCATCTGCACTTCGCCCCGACAATGGTGGTTACCATCTCGGCCTCTGCACTGATTGACTACTCGGCAGCGATGCCAGCAGCTGGATTGACTCCATGAGAAAATGTCACCCCGACAATAGTGGTTCCCCCCTCGGCCTACGTATCCACTATAGTCCCGTGTTCTTCATCACTGTTGTCAATAAATCTTTCTGTGTGAACAATTTAATTTATATCTTATTAATGTGTCCAAACAACAAATACATTGTATTTAATTAAATACAATGACCAGCCATGTGGATACACTTAAATTTATTTCAATTTCGGCTTTGAAACTCGGGTAATTGGCGTGCTGGAGCCTATCCCAGCTATCATCGGGCAGGAGGCGGGGTACACCCTGAACTGGTTGCCAGCCAATTGTAGGGCACATACAAACAAACAACCATTTGCACTCACACCTACGGGCAATTTAGAGTCTCCAATTCATGCATGTTTTTGGGATGTGGGAGGAAACCGGAGTGCCCGGAGAAAACCCACGCAGGCACAGGGAGAACATGCAAACTCCACACAGGCGGGGCCGGGGATTGAACCCGGGTCCTCTGAACTGCGAGGCTGACGCTCTTTTTTTCTGAGCAGGTTCCTTAGTGTTTTCTGCAGGAGTACTTGTGAAGAAGATCTTACAGACAGGATGGAGCGGATAGAGAATGAGTTGTTCTTTTATGCACCAGGCAGAGCAATTGTATTAGTGAAAAGGAGCAAGGAGCAATATTTTTTTCCCTACTGAAAGGTCAGTGTCTCACTTGCAATCATGCAAAAATGTCACGGTCAACTTGTCTTACCTCCTGTCTGCCTTTTACCACCACAAAGTTTGTATCTCACGATCTGTGTTTGGATTTGCAGACATTTCTGCATGAGGAACAAAACTTTTTCAATTCACATTTGATGAAAGTATCTTTTCTGTCTGGCCTGAATACAATGGAGGTTAATCAGTTTTTATTTGCAGTATTAAGCTGAGATGACAATAGAGTTCAACGCTGTAACAGCAATCGTCTAGATTCTCAAATCAGACTCGATGGCAGTTGCAGTGGATGATAAGAAGCATACACTCTAGTTTTAAAGGCGCAAATGTCATCTCATGCCCATTTATTCTGAAACGTTTCATATTATATGATGAAACTAAGAAGGGCTGGCAACCAGTCTGGGGTGCACACTGCCTCTCACCCAAAGTTCATGAAACCATGCTTTTGAATTTCGATTGATTTATTTTATCATGTAACAATGTGGGAGCAGAGGCAGTAGACACACATACATACATTCTGTGGAGGCGTTGTTCATATAAATAACATAAATAATCTTGGACACTAACTCCCTAGCGACCGAGTTACACTTTTATAGTCTGCTACCTGCTTGGTGCTAATTAGGCAGATGACGATCACATTGCTTTAGGCTCTCTTTAATGAGACTTGCAGTTTATTGCTGATCTCCAGTGCAATGTGAGAAAGTGCATTAGAGTGCTATGAAAATTAATGACATCCTTCCCAGCAACAGTTGGTCGCGAAGTATTCATGAAAACATTTGTGCATTTCTGTACTCAGAAAAAGAGAGTATTCCACAGAATGTAGGATATATATATATATATATATATATATATATATATATATATATATATATATATATTTATTTTATCATGTAACAATGTGGGAGCAGAGGCATATATATATATAATATATATATATATTCTATCGCAGACCTTGCTCTGAAAAAGCGCAGTAAGTCTCCTTTAAGCATAATTCATAAACATCATTGTGAACCACAAATGTCCTCCCAGTTCTTTGTGTGTGTGTGTGTGTGTGTGTGATGACATCACAGAAGTGTATTAGCAATGGCAAAGAGCAAGTGCAATGATGACCATATATGGTAGAACCGGATTATTGCAACATAGCAGTAATGTACCAACAAAGGCAGCACAAAGGCAGTCACATTATTTTTTCGGGCTTCTTACTTTTCTCATTAACACATATATGTAAGTACAACCCCAATTCCAATGAAGTTGGAATGTTGTGTTAAACATAAATAAAAACAGAATACAATGATTTGCAAATCATGTTCAACCTATAGTTAATTGAATACACTACAAAGACAAGATATTTAATGTTCAAACTGATAAACTTGATTGTTTTTAGCAAGTAATCATTAACTTGGAATTTTATGGCTGCAACACATTCCAAAAAAGCTGGGACATGTGGCAAAAAAGACTGAGAAAGTTGAGGAATGCTCATCAAACACCTGTTTGGAACATCCCACAGGTGAACAGGCTAATTGGGAACAGGTGGGTGCCATGATTCACAAGCAAAGATGGGGCGAAGTTCACCTCTTTGTGAACAGGTGCGTGAGAAAATAGTCGAACAGTTTCAGGAGAATGTTCCTCAACGTACAATTGCAAGGAATTTCGGGATTTCATCATCGATGGTCCGTAATATCATCAAAAGGTTCAGAGAATCTGGAGAAATCACTGCATGTAAGCGGCAAAGCCAAAAACCAACATTGAATGCCCGTGACCTTCGATCCCTCAGGCGGCACTGCATCAAAAACCGCATCAATGTGTAAAGGATATCACCACATGGGCTCAGGAACACTTCAGAAAACCAATGTCAGTAAATACAGTTCGGCGCTACATCCATAAGTGCAACTTGAACTCTAATATGCAAAGCAAAAGCCATTTATCAACAACACCCAGAAAAGCCGCCGGCTTCTCTGGGCCTGAGCTCATCGAATTTGGACTGATGCAAAGTGGAAAAGTGTTCTGTTGTCCGACGAGTCCACATTTCAAATTGTTTTTGGAAATTGTGGACGTCGTGTCCTCCGGGCCAAAGAGGAAAAGAACCATCCGGACTGTTATGGACGTAAAGTTCAAAAGCCAGAATCTGTGATGGTATGGGGCTGTGTTAGTGTCAATAACTTACACATCTGTAAAGGCACCATCAATGCTGAAAGGCACATACAGGTTTTGTATAAACATTTTCATGGACGCCCCTGCTTATTTCAGCAAGACAATGCCAAACCACTTTCTGCATGTGTTACAACAGCGTGGCTTTGTAGTAAAAGAGTGTGGGTACTAGACTGGCCTGCATGCAGTCCAGACCTGTCTCCCATTGAAAATGTGTCGTGCATTATGAAGTGTAAAATACAACCTGGACTGTTGAACAGCAGAGGCTGTACATCAAGCAGGAATGGGAAAGAATTCCACCTACAAAGCTTTAACAATTAGTGTCCACAGTTCCCATCCATCCATCCATTTTCTGAGCCGCTTCTCTTCACTAGGGTCGCGGGCATGCTGGAGCCTATCCCAGCTGTCATCGGGCAGGAGGCGGGGTACACCCTGAACTGGTTGCCAGCCAATCGCAGGGCACATAGAAACAAACAACCATTCGCACTCACAGTCACACCTACGGGCAATTTAGAGTTTCCAATGAATGCATGTTTTGGGGATGTGGGAGGAAACCGGAGTGCCCGGAGAAAACCCACGCAGGCACGGGGAGAACATGCAAACTCCACACAGGCGGGGCCAGGCATTGAACCCGGGTCCTCAGAACTGCGAGGCTGATGCTCTAACCAGTCGTCCACCGTGCCGCCCCACAGTTCCCAAACGTTATTAAATGTTGTTAAAAGAATAGGTGATGTAACACAGTGGTAAACATGACCCTGTCCCAACTTTTTTGGGAACATGTTGCAGCCATACAATTCTAAGTTAATGATCATTTGCTAAAAACAATAAAGTTTATCAGTTTGAACATAAAATATCTTGTATTTTGTGGTGTATTCAATTAAATGTAGGTTGAACATGATTTACAAATAATTGTATTCTGTTTTTATTTATGTTTAACACAACATCCTAACTTCATTGGAATTGGGGTTGTAGTTTTCCTTCTTAGTTCCTTAACATTTGTGGTTAAATTCCTCTCTCAATTTGTGTTGTTAGAAATGCTGGTTAGCGCATCTGCCTCACAGTTCTGGGGACCAGGGTTCAAATCCAGGCCCCGCCTGTGTAGTGTTTTGATGTTCTCCCCGTGCCTAAGTGGGTTCTTCTCCGGGCACTCAGGTTTCCTCCCCCAGCCCAAAAACATTTGTTAACATTAGCAGCTCTTCGCACTTGAACGTGGTGACTTCAGCAGAGGAGAAGCCCGACGAGACCATTATACAGTTCCAGCACCTTTCCTACCCATCCAATGAACTTATCGACTCCATCTTCTCATCTGTCATCCACTCGACAACTAGTAGCTCAAACAGTAAGAGACTTCAATTGTGAGGTGTAATCTCTGGTTATGGTTCCAGTGTTAATATTACAGCTCTCATTGACTCCAAGGCTAATGGGTGTTTTGCCGTCACAGCGGCTATTAAGTTACTTAATTGCCTGGTATTTAAACTCAATCCTCCGAAGTAGGTAAATGATCTCTGTGGGCATTTTATAGGCACTCAAAAGATTGAGATAATATCGTTACATCTGTGTGGAAATCATCACAAATCAGTGCATTTGCAATCAGCTCCAGTAGTTCTAGGTTTGACTTAGCTCAAACTCCACAACCCAAACATTAACTGGAAGACTCCGGTTAGTTATAATATAACTATATAATGTTTCCCAACCTGAACAAGAGACTCTTAAAGGAATGCATCTCGTCATCGCTCACGGCAGGGCTCATTCTTCCTTTGTCCCTCACAGAGAAAAAGAACAAGACACACCATCCATACGTAAATTTCAGGAGTCTTAATGATATCACTACGAAGAACAAGTTTCCACTTCTACTTATGGATTCACCATTTACTTCCTTTCAGTGTGCCACTATCTTTACCAAACCTGACATTTGTAATGCTTACCACCACAAAGGGAGATCGTGGAAGACAGCTATTGGGCCATTTTGAATATCTGGACATATTTATGATGTACTGCAGGATATTATAAACAGATTCTGCTTTGTTTATCTTGATGATACAGTATGAGCCTTTCCAGAAATCCCTAGGAAGACACCCAGCATGTTGAGCTCATTCAACAAAGTTTTTTAGAGAACCGTTTATATGTTAAGGCTGAGAAGTGTAAATTCCACCCTATGGCCGTACAGGTTTTGGGGTTCATTGTGGAGAAGGGTCAATTGAGAGCTGATCCAGACAAAATCCAAGTTGTGGTCTTTTGGCCAACGCCAAATCTGTGAAGCGAGCTATGACGGGAAAAGACAAAGGCAAGAATCTGAGCAGTAGACTAATTTTTACTATGGTACATGCACCTCCCACTCCAAAACACAAACACTTAAGCCGCACCAATTCTGGGCCCGAATAGTACTGAAGATTGTCTCTGTGGTTACTGTTGTATTGAGCTAAGATCATACAAACAACCTCTAAGCTGGGCAGCAAGTTGCTCAGCCCAAGCTGTCCCCGTGCTCGGCAAGCCTCCAAGATACATAAGCCAATAAACCACCGGAACCCCAGCACTGAGAAGCCACAGGTGCCCAGGAACCTGACCCATCTGGTGCCACGGAAGTGCAGGTGCAGCCAGAAACCACCTCCTCACCCCAGCCAACCTCACCCAGCCCCCAAACACACATCCACAATCCCCATTGGGTCAAGTAGCACCCATGAGACCAGAATACCCAGGAGCAGGTAGGGACCAACAGGGCAGCCCCGATGCCACACTACCGAGGCCACTACTATGAGGGGGGCAAGCTTGAGGCCTAGCAGTTGGCGCAGTGACGCCAGCACCAAACACCTGCCACAGTCCCAACCCACTCAGGCAAGCCACACACCTGAGGACCGCTAGACAACCTCCCCGGCACTACCCACACTCCCAACGATCCAAGAGGGAGCACCAGAGGGGGTTTGCGCTTGTACCTCATGGTTGTGAAGTTCTTGGTTAGAATCTCAGTTTTGGCCCTTGTTTGTGAAGTTCCCCATCTTTCTGTGAGTTTTCTCTGGCCAGTACTCCAGCATCAGAACATAGTCCAAAGACATACATATCTGGTTCATTGAAGACTAAATTGTCCATAGGAGTGAATATGCATTGATACACTGTATTATCATTGGAAGAGTGAAACATTGCCACTATGCATTCATCCATCCATCCATCCATCCTCATTAGGGTCACAGGTGAGCTGAGAATCTATCCTAACTCTGGGCAAGAGGCAAGGTACACCCAGAATTACCGGCATTGTGGCACTATTCACGATACTTTTAATTCATCTGGATATGTGGGCTTCAACTACTTTTTAAAAATAGAATTATTATATAAGCTCATGTTACTCCTGAGGGAGAAAACAAGCAAAAGCGTATAAAGTGAAACAGCAACAACTTGTACTGTGGGCATATGCATGTTGATGTGTGCATTTTGTGTGTGTGTGTGTGTGTGTGTGTGGAGGGGGTGGCTCGACAGGGAAGACTCAGACTCCCCTCACCAATTCCCGCTGGGGGCATTAATAACAAGGATCCTGCGCCACAGCGTAGGAGGCGCTGTGCGTGTCCAGTCAGCTTCATTACTCTCACCCTTCTTGCTCTTGTGCACTTTGTCCTGAAAAAAAAAATCTTGTACTTTTTTTTTTTTGTCTGTGTCCAACATCCAACGCGCCTCTCTCTCACACACACTCACAGCTGTTGTTGTATAAAAGACGACACGGCTGTGTGAACAAATTCTTCCAGCTACAAACTTAGCAGTGCATCAGCCTCAGCTTCATTGTAGAAAATGATGGAATGTTCTTCTGTGGTTGTGTGTGTGTGCCTGGGTGACTAAAAGACGCATAGAAGACAGGATTCCCTCTTCTTTGCTCCTCTTAGTGTGCTCTGCAGTGGCATTGTTCATATTATAAGAGAGGACATGTAAACAGGAAGATCACAGTATGGCAGCGCATTTTGTCACACTTCTGATGTGAAGGAGATTGTCCCCAGGGGAACTTGACAATAGGTCTGAGAGTAGCAGCGTGTTCATCACAGATACGAGAGAACAGATGTTCACTTGACAGCCTAAACGTGATCAGCTTGTCAGACTGTAATGATGGAAGACAGGTGACGGGAGGAAGTGGGGGAAGACACCTTTAATTTGATTAAGGCTGTGAAATGTTCTTCCTTTCTATAGGTTCATATTAGCTCAGCAAATACAGCAAAGTGGCGGGTTGCCAACAAGATGCAGGTAAACACACTCAGTGACCACAAAATTAGGAACATGTGCAGTGTCTCTACCTTTCATTAATTACATCATTATTACCTTGGTGTACTACAACTACAACCAAAATATTAAACACCCACCTGTTTTCCATAGCTCTTGTCCTCATTAGGGTCCCAGGTGAGCTGGAGCCTATCCCGGCTGACTTTGGGAAAGAGCTATGGTACACATAGGAATGGTCGGCAAGAAATTGCTGGGCACATACTAGACAAGCAACCATTCACACTCACATTCACACTTGCGAACAATTCGGAGCCTTCATTTAACCAAACACACACATTTTTAGAACGTGGGAGGGAGCTGGAGTACCCAAAGAAAATCTCGGCAATCACGGGGTGAATATGCAAACTCCACACAGGAAGGTCAGAGCCGAGATTCGAACCTCAAAACGGTGAGGCGGACATGTTATTGACAATCATAATATGATATTATTTTGCCAATTTGAAAAGGGGCTAATATCGGCCGAATAAATTGGCCCTTATGGTGCCAAAATCGGGCTCTAATCAAAAATGAGACATGTTTTATTCCTAAAAACAATATTTCAATATTTTTATTAGCCAGCGTAACATTGTGCAGTTTGAACATTAACACTGCATTTAAATATAAAAAAGTAAACCAGTATTCATTATTCATGAAAACAAGCAATTGTAAATGCTTTCATGCAATCAATTATACTTAAAAGTTAAATACAACAGCATTGCCGCACGTAATCATCACATTACCAGCCATAGCCTACACCTCCAGTCCTCATAATTCAAAGCAATAAATTATAGAAGCAATGTCAAACACTTGCTTATAGCATTTGTAAGTTACCCACATTACCCTGCCTGTTGCTAAATGGTACTCTTAACTAAATGCTAATGCTTACCAAGAGTTACATGAAGGAAAACGTATCCTGCCAGTGATGGCAGGTAGAAACCAAAGCTGAAGGTTCATTATGAATCCGGCTGTCATCCATTTGTACCCCTCCAGACTTTTGTAGGTTTTCAAAGATTCTCCAGAGTAGGACGACAGAAAGTAAATGAGGTACTACCGTTGCGTACAGTACAGTATGTCCAGATACTGTAGATCTGGAAGTCTGGCTTTCGTTACTGCTGATTCGGTAGACGTAAAAAGCACGCCGAGTGCATTACATGACTCGCTTATGTTTAACATTTCAAGTTTTGGCTGGTATCATTCAATATTAATGTGATTATGTGCCATGAGGCCGTGACAGGCTTGCGCAGTGTAGATTCCCATTAATCGAACAAAATCATGTCTTTATGATAAAGAACTCAACATTATTATTTATTAAGACAAAAATAGCTATTATGATGAAATAAAATAGAAATGACTTTTAAAATGTTTTAGTTTTTAGAGATCTGTGCCTGAAGTGGGGGGTGTACTACAACTGTAACCAAAATAGTAAACACCCACCTGTTTACCCGAGAGCCTGCAGGGATGCTGACGACCGATACACTCACTGGCCGCAACATTCGATTTGCCTGCACAATTACAACTATGTCACTCAACAAACACTGGAACAAAACAAGGCGTCGACATCCAACATGCTGCTGCGTGACGTCACAGGAAAACTATGTTGGCATACCAACTGTTAGCATGTTAACATTTGATCAATTAGAAATAGGATGTGAAATTAATAGAAGGCGGGATGTAAAAGTCACATCAAGTGGCCTTTGCACTTTCACGACTCAGGTCTTGCCAAATATTTGCACACTAAATGTTATCATATTAGCATTTGACAAGTTTTTCACGAGAAATATCCGAATGCAAGGCAAGACATAAAATCCTTATTGGTTTTTCTTTCCACTTTATATACTCAGGTCGCTATCTTGCTGTACAGTATTTTAGCACAACTACTATTAGCAACTTAGCATTTTATTGCTTCCCATTAGAAATAGTACCTGAATATGGGAAAATATGTATATTCAGATTCAGAAACCTTTTTTTTAGACCCATGGGGCAATTAGGCAAATCTGTTTTCCCAATTTTTTTAATTTATGAGATAGCTGTGATAGGCTCCAGCATGCCTGAGACCCGAGTGAGAATAAGCGGGACGGAAAATGGATGGATGAATTCTATTATGCATATTTTTAATAACTGAATCTGGCTTAGCACTTCAATTCTCAGAACTATAACCCATATTTTTTTTTTACTAGTCACGCAGTCTACATTTCTTACATTTCAATCAATTCTACAGCATTGCAGTCCAGTTTCAGCTCTTAAGCATTCACATGCAATTGAAATGACATTCTCAAGTTGAAGAATTAGTTTTATGTAGTTGAGGTTGGGAGTGCTGGAGAACTACACTGCATCATATTTCATATTTCATGTTTCTATTTGATTACCTTATGAGAGGGGTACAATTATAGAAGTATCGCCTCTGATTATGAGGCAAACGTACTTTACTACATCCCACTACAACCAGAATAATGCAAAATGAAATCAACATTTCGTCAAATAAATACATCTTTCAAAGTTATTTCGAACAGAGCTTGCTATCTTTGTTGCGGTGTAAACTGTGCATTCGACTACGAAACTAGACCGGGAAGTGTTCAACTGATTCTGATTGCTCTTTCTAATTACTTTACAAAGTGGACTGGATTGTATATTTCTTCTCTGCCTTGGACACAATTATGACATGAGGAAGGTTAGTTCCAAAAATAACATGGACGCAATTTCTTCTTCCCTCTTAATCTCATTTGACCCTCATTCTATTCCCTTGGTTCATTGACTAACCGCTACAAGACTGCCTCTTATTGGTGCCATGGTGTATAACAACAAAACGGGAGCATTAGGACTGTAAGTACAAAGTAAACCATTTATTTTTCTCACTACCTCTTAAATTAAGCCACACATGGTGATAAATAATACCATTCACAATGTGCACTACGTATATTGATCATGCAAATTTACACCACAGATTACCAGAGTGCATGTCAGGGAGCTAAAACATACATTTGTTGACAGACAGACAGGCCTATTAACAGTCTTTCAAGTGTGTCCCAGGTGCATGTTGTCACTAGAGCATAACAGAGTAAAGGCAAAAATATTTGTTTCAGTCCAGCAAGCCCCCCCCCCCAAAAAAAAACGACGGCGGTTTCCTCAGATACCTGCAGGATGAGTCATCAACCCCTTTGCAATGAGGCAAGGCGGAGATTCTTCAGGATATAATACAAATGTATCCAGCTAAGTGGTCTTTTTTTTTTTTTTTTTTTCAGAAAAGCCACCAGATACTAATGCATTCCATATCAAGGCAAATTGGTGTCCGTATTTTCGAGCTATTTCAATGTAAATGCACTAAACAGCACAGAAAAAGAATATATACAATCTCTATCACAAGTGAAATGGCGTTTTACAAAGCAAAGCAAGACTGCTTGAGATTGTTTTTCCTGTTCACTACTCCAAAACTGCATTATTAAGACAATGAAGCAATTGAATCACCAATCTGTATTAAATAAAGCATATGTATAGAAAACAAAAGCAGTTCCCACACAGCGCCATTTTCCTGGATAACGACTGTGATCTGAAGTGCCGGGATATGGCAGCCATTTTGCATCCACACAATAGCAGACAGCAAAACAAAACAGACGATGTTATTTCTGCAGTATAGATACATTTGTGAATGTGTCAGAACAATTGTTCAGTCCCGATTATCTTAGTGCAAGCTCGGTCTTGTTTTTGTTTTTTTCCCCTTTTCTCCTTGAACGAGCATGATGCAAGTTGATCAGAGGTTCACTATTTTGTGAGCAGTGTTTTTGTTGCTGTGCCAAGTATCAAATGTGTTGTATGCAATTGAGAGGAAAAGTGTATTTGTACTTTTAAATTCTCTACTTTTTCAGGATCTGAATTGACTTTAAGTCCACGAGTTGAATCAGAAGGCCCCTTTTAAAACACAGTCTCTCTTTTTTTTTTTTTTTTTGGTACACAATTACCTGTAATTCAACTTAAGTACAAAGTGTGAGCAGCTTTTGTTCCACCTCTGCTTTTTAAGCATCACTTCTGACGGGGCTTGTTGCGCTTCCTTCCTTGTTGTTGTTTTTTTTTTTTTTTTCACCCGGAGTCCTCCCCACTGTTCTGCACTCGCCCCTTGGGGGTCTCCTCCGGCCCCTCCCCGCTGACGCTGTCCGACTCCTCCTCCTCGATGGCCAAGCGCGTGTCCGCGGAGGAGCACAGGGAGCTGACGCTGCTTTGCTCCGTGCAGAGCGCGCACGCGAGCGGAGAGGGCAGCGCGCCCTCGCGGCGAAGATGACCGAAGCGGTTGCCGTGGTTACCGCAGAAAGGCAAGGCCAGGTTCAGCGAGCGCGCTCCCGCGGCGGCCTCCGCCGTGAAGGAGAGGCTGTGCTTCTTGGGGAGCGCCCCCCACTCCCGCTGCTCCTCCTCGTGCACGAGGCGGGTGAAGATGTTGGTCCTCCTCTTCTCCTTTCTCTTGGAGTGGAAGTAGCCCAGCATGATGCCGCACAGGAAGACTCCGTAGAAAGTGACGACCATTAAAATGTACAAGTATGCGTTCCCGCCGCTTTGCGCCGCCTGTGCGCGAAGTGGGGAGGGTGTGGAAGGCTGGGTGCAGTTATCCAGGTGCGCCATCTTGTCACTTATTAATCTGCAAAGAAAATGACCTTTAACCCATTGGGATACTGTGCGCTTCCCACCCTCACAAATAGAAGCAAACAAAGAACAAAAAACACAATTTTGCCCAAAAAATCAAGGGAGCCTAGGTAGGCTGCCTACAGCCTAATATCATAGAAAATCTCAAGTAGTTCAATTAAAAAAAAAATCTATTGATTAAAGCACAAAATCTCCGAAGGCTAATTAAAAATCAAGTGAACTGCTTCTCAAATCATCTCTCAAGATGGTGAATTTGGGGATTTCGAAGCTATATTCATCAAATAAAAGTCCTGAAATATTTCACTCTGGGTTCTCCTCGAATCACTCCTGGTTTCCGATCATTTATAATTGTATCCAATTTTCTTCATCTATTTAGTTTTTAAACTTGTTCTCTGTAGCGCTTTGAGATCATGAAATGTAAACTGCAATAGAAATACAATGTATTATTATTATTCATCTATACTTCCTGAAAATAGGTTTGATATTCTAATCTTTTTTTAGATTAATGTATGCGTATAAATGGTTGGATAGAAATGGGCAGACACATTCTGCAATTCCCTATTAAATATGACGTACGTAAAGAAATCACTGGATCACGTGGACAGTCATCAATCGATTGTACAGTAGGTATATGTGAACGAAAATATCCTAATATTAAAAAAAAAAAAAGTCTATTAATAGATTATAGATTTTTTCCATAGAAACCAAATTATCTTTAAACACGTCGAGTAATTTTTAACTCACCAAAACGAGGGGTCAAACTTCCTGTGGCACGAACGGCGAGCTTGTAACTTCGTGCAGCTCTTCTGGATTTTGGCAGAAGGTCTCCAAGGATTCAATTATTTATACAGTCACCACCCCCTACCCCGACTGCGAGTCACGTGGAGGGGGCTGACTGCATGTGTAAGAATAAGGCTTCAATCTGTGGAAATCTTAACAAAACATTTGTCAATTTATTTATACAGCTGTTGGATTAGAAAACGACCATCCACAACTTTCAATCACACATAGTTTCAGAATTTTCATCACATTATTTAGCTCCACGAGGATGAAACACAGAAACAGGTCTTAGAATGTTCTATACCACTAAAAAACACTGCACATATTGTTAAATCAGTACATCTTTAATCTTAATGAAGACAAGAATTTTTAGGTGTATTAACTAAATCCGATTGTCTAGCAATGCCAATTTAGAATACAAAGTGATTCAGCACAAACAATGGATTTTAAATGTAGAAGTTGTCTTTTGAAATTAATGAATATTCTTCCGCTAAATGCACATAAGTATTTGTATTTCATTTAACAGTAATATGACAATATTTTATACAAAATGATCATTATAGTAGATTTTGGTCATGTCCTGTATGTCCATGCAATTCCAAAGATACAGTGAGTGCATTAAATCAATTAAACAGCAGTGTTTATTCTTTTCAATGAAACACAAGGCAATAACTCAAGACTCAAAATGTAATACAATTGAATTTCTTCAGTGAAACAAACGATACATGCTTCTGGACTGTGGAAGTCTGCCAGCGTACCCAGCCTGGTTCCATCAAAAAACGATATTCTCCAGTGACTCCCCCCCCCCGGTTCATTTACATGACAGGAAAGAGCTATAATCCTGCTTCAAAAGGCTCTAGAAGCTACAAAGTGTAAATCAGGAAACTAAAGTCTTAACTTCAGTTTCTTTGTTGTGTGTCATTGCTTATTTTGTCCCAATTCACTTTCCACCACGACAGAATACAGACCATTCTAGAAGGCACCGTCTCCATTTACAATGGCATATCGTGCTGCGTAGTCTTAACTCATTTTATTTCACTCTGGATCAGACACACAAACAAAACACCCCCCAAAATTAAACTATCATTTTCCCCCAAAATTAAACTATCATGTTCCCTACATGTGCTGGTTAAGTTTAAGTCTCAGACTGTCCTTAGCTTGTTATTGGTGTTTCAACATTTTTTGTAATCAACTACCTTTCTTGCTTAGTGATCAGACATTTTTAAGTTTGCCCTGTTCATCAAAATAACGCTTTACAGACTACTGTAAAATACATAAATAAATTATTTCTGGAGTGTGTGTTCAGCACATTGGAAAGTAGTGTCATTGTACAGCAGCTGAGCAAACTAAACAACAGACCATCTGTTTCCAACGTTAAAATAATCCCATTCAGGGCAAATCTGGGTACTTCATATACACTGATAAAAATGTGCCATTAAAAGTTGACAAAATACTCACAATTAAAATGTGAAATTATTCTGTGATTTTGAAATTAACATACTACATACCATGAATAATCAACTTTGAACATATCAAATCAATGTTCAGGCCAAAAGAACAAAAGAGCCAAGTGTCTCCAGACCTGCAGGACAGATAAAAGTATAATTATCCTTAAGATTACGAATAAAGAAACAACTCTGCGACAAAAGTAAACAAAGTAAAGTAAAGTGTGCAATCAAATGCAATCCAAAGCTTCTTGCTGTGAACTCAGGCGAGTTGAACAGAACACAGCTAAACACACCACAGTCTTGTTTCATAAGTTCCATCTGGAACAATAAACCACTTGAGACAGGGGTCATACACATGGACAAGAGAAGAAAAGGCAGCAGCAGACACATTGATTGCACTTCCTGCAAACTTCACGTATCCAGTACTATGTAATCATTCTACTTTGGTTCAGCTACAAATTCAAGTAGAAACAACCAACGTGGAAGCTGGGTAACAGTCCAAAGGGAAAACACAACCCACAAATTTCGGAACTTTGTACATTTCTGCTTTGTTTGTGGACTGTCAATTGTCCATGTCATCATTTCCCATTGTACATCTTTGCAATCTCATTCCGGTAATGGATTTCCAGCTCCTTTCGCTTGAGCTTGAATGCGTCAGTTACTAGTCCTGTCTCAGGAGTCCACATGTCTGGACTCAGATGGATCTTGCGGGGGATCTCAAAGCGCTCCAGTTGGGCTGAAGGAAGACAATAGATCAGCACAAAGCGCACATCATG
This sequence comes from Phycodurus eques, assembly GCF_024500275.1. Classification (NCBI taxonomy): domain Eukaryota; kingdom Metazoa; phylum Chordata; class Actinopteri; order Syngnathiformes; family Syngnathidae; genus Phycodurus; species Phycodurus eques. The sequence goes on from NC_084531.1 coordinate 5,597,948, forward strand.
AGAAAACCAACTTTTCAGAAGTCAGGAGTCTTCCTACCTGCTAGAGCGGCCTCATTGATGACCTTGAGCACCAGCTCTTCCATGACCTTGTTGTTGCAAAGCTCCTCCCTTGAGCCACTGATGCCATATTGATCAGCCAGAGTTTGCAGCTGCTTCTCATTTGGCACCATAAAGGCGATAGCGTACGTCTCATCACTGCAGCAGCAGCAGAACAAGTCAAAGACAAATACAATCCATTTACATGCAGACATTAATCGGGTTATGGACAGAGGTCGTTCTACTTCCAGCCATTAGTTTATACAAGGGTTTCCAACCCTTTATTGCGCTCAAGCACCTTTTTCTTTTGAAACAATCTCACTGCACACCACCAAACAATATGTACAGTATGTCATAAAAAGTGCTACACAATTTAATTACAACTGAAAGAGCATTTAATTAATTCCTCACTGGCATTGTTGGATGAGTAAAAATACATGTATGGTTGTAAATGACTAAAAAAGACAAATTAAGTGAAACTGGATAATTTCCAAGGCACGCCGGATGATCTCTTACGGTACACTGGTTGGGAATGACCATTTTATACTGCTTGTCCTCATTAGGATACATATATAGGAAATATATTTGCCCCCTTCTCAAATTCATTTGTTTTTGCATTGTTTCCCCACTTTAATGTTTAAGATCATCAAACAAATGTATATATAACCCAACTAAACATAGAATTCACTTTTAAAATGGTGTTTTTTTTTGTTTTGTTTTTTTAAATCAAGGAAATATTAATATTCAAACTGGCCCTGTGTGAAAAAGTTTTTTTTTTTTTTGTCCTGTTTGGCTGTTCGGTCAAGCAGAATGGAAAATCTGTATCCCTTTTATGCCGGAACAGTTTCACTGTGTCACGGAGTTTTTAAGCTTCCGCTGTGGTATTGTAATTGAGGTTTATTGAGAATCAGACTTGATCAGTCCAACAGAACGAAGTTTCAAGCAGGGAGAGAGAAACAAAGACAAAAGACAAAGCACTAATTCTAAACAGGATGAGAGAAGTAAATCATTACATTATCTACAACAATGAAACATTAAATATGAGTGTTGCATGGGGCTGTAGTGCTTCACCCTGTGAGGGAAGGACAGGACAAGATAGAACAGGACAAGGACAGGAGAAGACGCATGCAGGACAAGGGTCGTGAACCCGGCTGTACAACTGAAGTGTGGTGGCATTAATTATGTAAATTATAAAAGTCTAAAGGACGGGTGTATAAATGAGGGGATACACAAGCGATTTGCATATTCATGAGTTATTTGCTGCAGTAAGTGCGTGACCCCACACTCAGTGAAAGAGTCCTAGGGGTGTGTTCCTGCAGATACATGCAAGTGAATTGACACCGTTTTACATGCACAAAGACTGACAAAAGTGTCCTGTAAATGCTGTGGCCGCACTGCGGTGGCTGAGGACCCCACCCAATCATTTGAGGGGCGAGATCAGGCCCAGGGGTCCGCCCGAGAGCAGCCCGGTGGACGGGACACGTCCCACACCGAGGCACCCAGGGTAGTCTGCCGGCCACACCGAGGCGCCCCGACAACCGACCACCCAGCGGGAGCCGCAGGGACCCAATGCCATCCCCCCAGCCAACCACCCCACTCACCGCCCCACACGCCACCCCCAGGAGAGCCAGACGCCCCCCCCCAACCCGCAGGGCCAGCGATGCAGCCAGAAACACATTTATGTTATTTTTGGTCAGCAGTGGTTTTTGCCTTGGAACTCTACCATGGATGCCCTTTTTGCCAAGTCTCTACCTTATGTTGAGTCACGAACACTGACCTTAACTGAGGAAAGGAAGGCTTGCAGTTCTTTAGATGGTGTCCAGGCTTTCTTTGTGACCTCCTAGATGACTCATTACTGTGGTTTTGGGGTAATTTTTGTAGTCCGGCCACTCCTGGGAAAGTTCACCATCACCACTGTTCCATGTTTTCTCCATTTGTGGATAATGGCTCTCAATGTGGTTCACTGGAGTCCTAAAGCTTTAGAAATAGCTTTGTAACCCTTTCCAGACTAATAGATGTCAATTACACTATTTCTCATCTGTTCTTGAAATTCTTTGGCTCGTGGCATGTTGTTGCAGCTTTTTAAGATCTTTTGGATGACTTCATTTTGTCAGACAGGTTCTATTCAAAGTCACTGATGGTGTAGTGGTACACTCGCCTGACTTTGGTGCAGGCAGCGTGGGTTCAGTTCCCACTCAGTGACGGTGTGAATGTGAGTGCGAATGGTTGTCCGTGTCTATATGTGCCCTGCGACTGACTGGCGACCAGTTCAGGGTGTAGTCCGCCTTTCGCCCGAAGTCAGCTGGGATAGGCTCCAGCGCCCCGCGACCCTAACCAGGATAAGCGGTGTTGAAAATGGATGGGTTCTATTCAAGTAGATTGATTGACAAGTTTGTGGGTCCCTTCATTCTTCGCAATACAAAAAATGCTAAAAGGTACCTTACCAATGCTGTAAGATGAAATCAGTGTTTGGGAGAATGTTGAAGATTTGATTTTCATGCGAGATGTGGACCCTCCTCATTTTTTTATTGCCGTCTATAAATGGTATCGTGGTCAGAATGAGTGGCCAGCCAAGAGTCTCAACTTACCACTATGTGACTTTTTACTTTAGGGTTGGCTAAAGGAAAAAGTCTTCTGCTTGACACCAAAGATTTCGGAGGAACTTGATGGGCAAATACGAAAAGTCACGCCTTCTGTGCCACAAGAGATCCTGGTATCAATTGACACAGTTCCTTGGCGACTTGAGAAAAGCTGGGAGCGAATCCTGGACCCCATATCAAATTTTGTCCATTTGTTATAAAGAACACAACAATCTTGGGAAAAAATACAATAGGTAAATGATTTATGAGTATTTTTTAAAAAGGAATTAGTTTTCATACACCCTTTATATAAGTAGAACTTTAGCCAAGGAATACCTGCGTTTACCACAATGCTCCTTTTATTTCATTGAGCTGTGGGAATTGTTCAAAGGAATTAGTGGGTTGGTTACTACTCGCTAGTTGCTGAATGGTACAAATTAAGGGGACAACTTTACTCATATGAGCGGTAACATTTGATCTTTTTGTACAATGCCTTGGCTCTTATGGTGGCACTCACGAATGGGGGAGAAGAAAAAAAATAACATCACATCACTCCTGGAGTGTGGCAACAATACTTAGTGGTTATTGACTTAATGATGACATACGTGCAACATACTTTGTAACTGATTATATACAAATAGTTGGGTCTCTGGAGTGAAAATGTTCAGATTTAAATAATACTGTGGCAAAGGCCATTAAATAAAATGTATTCATCAGTTACACGTCTATGCCGTTGCGTAAGGGCAACTCTTTGAAGATTGATTGGACTATAGGACTGCTTTGGGACACTTTTGCCACTCAACACAACTTATTGCTTTCTTCTTACCTGTACACTTGACAGGTCACAACATTATGACCACCTTGACAATTGAATAAGATGCATGTAACATAATGAATTAAATTAAAATGATGCTCACTCTGGATTGACACTGTAAGAGAGGTATTAATTTAACTTGTTTATTTATTTTATTTGTACAAACATTTGAAGTTTGCGGTGGTATAGAACTGTACTGTAGAAACAGCTGGAAGTATGATATAGGACTGTGACTTGTGTTCTATGCAAAAAACATATCTACAGACAAAAGTTGTGTTCTATGCACAAAACATATCTACAGACAAAATGTATCCACAGTGCTCACATTTGGCCCAGTAGGTTTGCTTGTTGTGGTTGAATTTTGCAGTGGTGTACAGTAGAACTGCACTGCATCATAGAAACATTGCAGGGCAGTTCAACACCAATGCAATTTACAACCACAATAAACCCCCAATCAAAACCCCTCTAACAGTGTCAATCAAAACTGAGCAATATTTGGTGATACAGGTCATTTATTGCATCATATTAGAGTGTACAAGTGTACCTAATTACGTGTCCATTAAGTCTTTGTAATGCCTAAGTGGCAGAGGAAAAAACTCCTGAAGAAGCACGGCTCAATACTGCCCTTCTAAATGCTACTTGCGTGGCTGCCACAATACAATACAGTATTTATGTTGGTGTACAAGCAATGCATCACAGCTCACCTTTTGGCATAGGTACAGATGTTGTCAACCAGAGGGCAATTCTTCAATACAGCTTCCACCTTTCCCAGGGAGACGTACTCTCCTCCTTGCAGCTTCACAAGGTCTTTCTTACGATCTGGAATTACAGGAAAGACAGCAACATCATATATGTGAGGACGCTGGCGTATATGTCACCGCTTCGCAACACGTTTTACTTATTTTTTGACCCAGTGATACATAAATATTTTCATTTCTTAAATGATACCACAGGTGTCAAACTCAAGGCCTGAGGGCCAGATTTGCCCCACCACATCATTTTATGTGGCCCGCGAAAGAAGGTCCTGCGCGTCAACTTCATGTTTCTTGCTGAAATACTAAAATTGCAAATTCTCTGTATTACAGTCTGTCATTATTTGTTTTCTCATTCCCTTTTGCTTCTACGTCATCTAGTGGTGATTATTAGTAGGAACCAACTGTTAACCGGAAGGGTTCCACCCGACGCCAATTATATGAGCGCATTCGTCAGCCAGCACACACTCAAGTCGACTACTTTGTTAGTCCTACGCAGCATTGAATATATACGACTAAGATAACGCCAGAGAATTAATAACTATTTACTACAAAGTAGAAAGAAAGGCACAAATTAGACTAATCTTTTGTTTTAATACTTTCTTTCAAAATGTTTATTTTATTGTTTCATAAGGGCAACATGTATTTTATTTGTGCTTTATGTTTGTGACCAGTTCTCACGGGTTGTCAAGCTGAAGAATAAACCCTGTGTTTTGCGAAACCTCGTGTCGTGCTTACGCTACATCCGTAGGGTGCTACACTCTTCACTTTTAATAGCTTTAGAGATATTGCAAACATTTGTTGTTACCAATCCCACTTTTAAAATAAATCGCATTATAGTTGGAAAAACAATGTATTATTGACTTCTGATTTCAAAAAATAGTTACTCATCAATTTGTTGTGTGCATGTAATAATATGTGGATACATGGGTCCACAGTCATAACGGCCCTCTGAAGGAACCATAAAAATGTGACAAAAATGAAACCGCTGATATATACAGTACATTGCAAGTCATTTGTTATATATCAGCAGTGCTGTATACAAACATCCTTGGGTCTCGAGAGATAGTATATACTGAAGATTTATATTATTACCATTATTATTAGTCTGCCTGTCTTGACAATGAGGTTTTCAAAAGAACCCTAAAGGAAATGACTATTTACCACTTAAGAAGACAACTTCAAAATTTCCAGCTCCACTCTTACCCTCCCTTTAGCTCACCAATGATCTTGAGGCATCCATCTTCATGAATCTCCCCAATGTCGCCAGTGCAGAACCAGCGTTGACCACTCTCGTCAACAAAAAAATCACTTTGATTTTCCGCACGGTTCTTGTAATATCCCATAGTTACGTTGGGTCCACCAATTAGAATCTCTCCTCGTGGGTGCGGCTTGTCAGTGTGAAGGTAGCCCGCTGAGAACACAATGTAAAACATTTTTTTTGTGTGAAAGAAATACATAACGACAACATAGATACAATCCTAACCATAAAGAAAGTGAGCCATAGAGTCACTATCGATATTTCGCAGATTTTACATCGAGTAATCTGTTCAATTTCCACAAGAATGTGGAAAAAAAGGTTCTACGGTTTTCTTACAAGGTCACATTCCATTTATCTTTGAAGCCCACATTTTATATAGGCTGCTGGAATAATGCCGGGATTGGCAAAGTGGGAAAAAATGGTTTTTTTTTTAGCTAAAATGCAAGTTGTACAGTAATCCTGGGCAGGAAAATGAAGTCATCACTGATGGCCTAATATTGCCCTTATTGAGAATTTTGTTTTCAAGCAATTATAATTGAAATAATCTGTTCAAATTGTTGTGATTATAAAACCTTTAACTCCACAGGCAGTGCAACATTTTACATTTTAACAGCTGTCATGAATTGAAATCGAAAGTCAGTTCAACCTGGAAGTTTTTGTGTGACTGTATTTTTTATTTATTTTATTATATATTATTTGGTCAAATTCCAAGTTGTATAACCCGCAAGGCATTGACTCTGGGAGATTCCACTTTATCGCCATGTGGGCAGTTTTGTAACTTCTGACCACAATTTGCGTGTTGTTTCGAGTGAGATGAAAGAAAGGACAGCGACACTGTGTATGTCTGTGTGGGTGGGGGGTATTTTCTGACCCACACAGCCTCACTCACCCTCTACCCAGTCTTTCAGCTTGATCTCACAGCACACTAGCGGTCCTCCCACTCGCCCAGAGCTGTAATCCCACACTGAAACATAGCATACACACACGTACACACAATCAGGAAGTGCACTCGCATCAAGCAACAATATTTAATACCATGGCTACATGACCCTTTGGCCTTATGGTAGCCCCATCCCAGAGGAATGTCCAAACCAGTGGGCTGCAGGCTGATTTATGATTACTGTCCATCTGGGAAAAGCTAGGCATATTTCAACATGCAATTTCAAAATAAATAGGTAAGGACAGGCATTCAGAAAGATATGACTCAACTGTGGTGACAGTTTTAAGCAATTTCCTTTGTGCCACTGAACAAAATGTTCACCGATTCACTACCTTTGTTTTTGTTTTGTCTTTCATTACTTGGACAATTTTTCTGTTGTAGATTTTCATCCCTCAACATCATTCCCTTCATTCAGTTACAATGTAGTCTTTTCTTCCAAAACTTATTATGTATTTAGTAATCATGTCGTATAAACCCGGAAATATATGCATTTGCAGTGAATTGTTTTATTCTCTTATGGTTTACCTTTGATATGATCAGCTTCACAGCTATCCATTTTCAATTTTGCTTACCTTCACTAACTGTTCCAGCGCCACAGGTCTCTGTCAGGCCGTATCCCTGACCCACAGGGCAGCAGAAACATACATTCATAAAGCGTTGGGTGGCAGTGGAGAGCGGGGCTCCACCCGAAAATAACACTCGTAAATGGCCTCCGAGAAGAGCACAAACTTTACTGAAGACCAATCTAAATGGGCATATAGAAAAAAATATATTTTAAAATATACTAAAAGTATGTAGTATCAGTATGTAGAATTGGCAATGAAATGCAGTGGGGTGTTTCTTATTTGTTGTCGCTATCATTTAGCTAAGCAAGGTTACATCTCTTAGTAGGATACAGTGCACGTGTCAGTCAAAAGTGAGCATTATTATCTGTAAAGGCAGAATATTTGACAAGAGTTTAAACCAAGTGTTTATAAAAATACACTTTTTCTTCTCACTGACGTAAAATCAGACTAAACGTTTCCTGCTTTAGGTCAATTAGGATTAGCAAAATTATTTCTATTTGCTCAATGCCTGAATAATTAGATGGATTTTTTTTGGACACTTTCTTCAAAGTCTGAATTTAACATATATTTCATCAGTGTTTGGTACCAACTGCATTTAAACCGCATGACTTGGGTCAAACGTTTTGGATATCCTTCCACAAGCTTTTCACAAAGGTTGGCAGGAATTGGCCCATTTCTCCTCACAGAACTGGTGTAACTAATAGGCTACCTTCCTCGCACATGCCTTTTCAGGTGTACTGACTCTGACCCAGTTGCCAAAAACTCCCCCACAGCTTGATAAGATGCATTCTTCCCTGCGGCTCTGCTGTTCGAGACAACCACACGAAGACGCCTACTGGACCCTAAATTAATTAGCAGGTCCCCTCGAAATCTTGGTTTACAGTCATCAAAGAGTCCAACAGTCCCAATCTCCCACAGAACGGGTGAAGAACAACTTCTTTCCCTTTTTCCGCCTGTTTTTATTTTTATGCAACTTTTTCCACCCAAACCGACCTCAACACCTCCTGAGAAATGTGCAGAAAGACCACACCCAAAGACCAGCTGATCTACGTTTGTGAGTTTGCAGTGGTTGCCAGACTGTACAAGATTAGTGCCTTATAATTTGGGGTAAAATACTATCTCCACACAAATCCCAACTTTGTAATAGTTCGACACGCTGCAACCTATTCACTCTAATTTTTGGCCGAGCAACAACACACGATGTTCTATTTCTCTTTTTCTGCGCCTATCTTTCTTTCACCAGTATTAGTGTTATTTTCTTCCTGTAGCTAGCCTCTTTGCGTTTCCCTATTGATCCCTTGTAGATTTCATTAAATATTCTATAAAATTCCACTCGTTGTGTTTTGAGTTTAACAAGGAGACCTCTCTCATCTCGGACTCGTATTTCATAAAATGTAGTAACCTTTAGATTATGAGACTGAATAAAGGTTTGTTGTCGCGTTCTCCTAAATTCTATACGTATAAAAAGTGACGCGGTGCCCTTTACGAGACAAAATAGCTTGATTTATAACGCTAAGCATCAAGTCACGCTGAACCGGAAGCAACACGGGCGTCGCTGCTTCGAATTTATTTCTTAAAGAAATTACGTTTTATCTAAACGCCAATATACAGTACACAGGTCTGCCAATAATTTTTTAAAAGGATTCAGATCAGGGCTTTGTGATGGCCACTCCAAAACTTTTACCTTGTTATCCTTAAGACACTTTGTATTCAGTTTGGGAGCATGCATCAGATCATTGCTCATTTGCTTTAACTTCCTGGCTAATGTCTTGAGATGTTGCTTAAGTATTCCTACATAATGTTCTTACCTCATGATATTTAGAGTCCCTCCTGTAGCAAATCAACCCCACAATATGATACTGCCACCCACGCATTTCAAAGTTGGGATGGTGTTCTGAGACCTACAAGCTTCCCCCTTTCCCCTCCAAACGAAACGATGCTCATTATGGGCAAACAGTTCAATTTGATTTTCGTTAGACCACAGGACATATCTCCAAAAATTAAGGTATTTTTCCCTGTGTCATTTTCAAATTGTAACTGCATAAATGGCTTCTTCCTGGACCTACAGCCCATGTCGGTACAGTACTCATTTCACTGTAGATAATGACACTTACCAGCTTCAGCCAGCCTCTTCACAAGGTCTTTTGTTTTTGTTCTTGGGTTAATATGCCCATTTCAGACCAAAGCACGTTCATCTCTGGGACACAGAACCCGTTTTCTTCCTGGGAGGTGATGGCTGTACATTCCCATGGTGTTTATACTTGCGTATAATTGTTTTAACAAATGTGGCAGCCTCAGGCTGGGTGGAAATTGCACCCACGGATGAACCAGACTTCTGCAAGTCCACAATTTCTTCCTGATATCTTGACTAATTTTTTCTGAATTTCCCATGGTGTGTTTCAGGTGTGCCTTTAAATAAATCCACAGGTTATGTTACTAATTAACTCAAAATGTTGTCAATACAACTATGACAAGACATGACATCATCTGGGTTTCCCCAAATTGTTTAAAGTCATAGTCTCACTATCTGTAAACGTCTGACGCTGAAGAAAGTAATGGAAAAATTGTCAAAGAATCATTTTATCATTATTCTGGCATACAGTAGTAGATTCTAATTTTGGTAATCCTAATTGACCTAATACATTTCATGACAGAAAATGAGAGGAAAAAGAAAGTGTATATGTCTTTTTATATCGTGTATGTAAACTTCTGGTTTCAACTGTAGCTCTCATTGTTTTAGATTAGATTCTGCAAGTGTATCAAATAAAGTGACCAGTGAGTATGTACGTAATTAGAAAGCCATGCTTCTGAAGCAACTCATATACATACTTGTCACACAGAGGCGTGCCGTAACCTTTGGTGAGCTGATCCAATTTATAGTTGTAGGCAAGAGTGAAGAGTGTTTGCTGGAAAAAGTTCATCTCCTCAACCTTGGCCATCACATTCTTAAAAATGCGATCCATGATCTCCTGTCGTCAAGTGGTGTAGGGATGGAGTTTAGACATGGAGAACAGAGATGTGATGAGTGATTATGATCATGAGTTAATGTGAGAATGATTTAGAAGACACAGACAAAAAGGCAAAACAGCTGGTCCTTATGGGTGTGTGTGTTGTGTTTGCGTGCAAAGCAATCGCAGTGGGAGAGGAAGTCTGTAAAAGATTCCTTCAGCAGCTCGTTGTCATATCACGGCAAACAATTTCGTATGTGTGTGTATGTTGTGTTTGCGTGCAAAGCAATGGCAGTGGGAGAGGAAGTCTGTACAAGATTCCTGGAGCAGCCCGTTGTCATATAACAGCAAACAATTCCGGATGAGTGTTTGTGAGTATGCGTGTGTGCAAGAGTGCATTTCATGGGGATGACCACATGGGGCTTTCTCACGTTCTGTTCACAGCTGTGAATGGTTCTAGAGACTGGGGGCCTCTGCCCTTTGCTCTGCGACCACAGGGAGATGGGGGGGGGAGGTTTCTTGTGCATATGAGTGTGCTGAGAATACATTGGGGAAAAGCATACCGCCTGAAACTTGCCTTAGTGTAGAAATGCTATTGAAACTACCAATCATCCATAAATCAATTTTCTATATAGCTTATCCAATCACAGGACATACACAGACAACCATTCACACGGTCACTGAGTGGGAACTGAATCAATGCTGACTACACTAAAGACCTACTACTGAAATCATTTTCTAACAATACAGTATAACATCTGCTTCACTGGTAGTTTTCAGTTCGCAATCAGTTTAGAGTAAGAGGCCCCTCATCACTGTAGATGGGTCCAAATATCACTTACAGTACTTAAGAGTTGTTAGCTTTTAAGCATCTGCTATAAATTTCAACTGATAAAGAGATTATACCATGCACAAACATTTTTTAAAGTTTTGACTGGGAATGTGGAAATATTTCAGCTTGACCTGCATTATATGGCATAAGACAAGGTGTTCTATACTTACAGGGACAGCTGCCATCAGAGTGGGCTGCAGGACACTGACATCTCCTTTGGTGCCTTTCTTAATCTTAGTTGACTAATGAGTGCAAGAAAAAACAGAAAAACAAACCATACAAATCCATTAAAAATTCTTAACATTCATGAACATGTCAGCGTGATAATAGCCTGCCAATGGTGTGCTTGAGAATTTTTTAAATGTACAGTAAATTCCTGCCAAGGTCTGTCATGCTGCTGTATTTTCTGCCAGCTATGACAGTCTTTCACATTGTACACATTGACCCTACCTGTCAAACGTTTTAGAACACCCCAATTTTTCAAAAAGAAGAAAAAGAAAGAATTTCGCAGAGTCCAATGTCTCATTGTACTCTGAAAAAAAACAATATAACAACAGTACACGTTACGAAATAAATTGAATCCATCAACAAAAATGTATTCTAAACCTTTGACTCATTAAAATAGACACCTCAGAAAGATACAAAAGCTGAACACACTCGTGGCATTCACTCTACAATGCAAATCAAATATTCTTCAGAAAGTTCCTACCAACTTTGTTGCAAAGTTGTCAGAAATGTGAGGCACTTGTAGTTTGCTTTGCTTTCACACTTTTGCCTAGTTCATCCCAAGCTAGCTGGATGGGGAGTCAAGTCTGGAGACGACCTTTTCGTACAATTCTGAAATGTACAATTATTTTGGGCTAACCATTACCGTCCCCCGTCCCCCCCTTCTACTAATTCTGACAGTTCACAGCTTCTTACCAATTTAAAGCTATCCATTGGACTTAATCTGCTCAACTTTCCAAAAAAAAAAAAGGAAAAATTGGGGTGTTGTAAAACCTTTGACTAGGAATGTATATATGGAGATAATTTTCATGACAAAGCCCTCAAATCCGGTAGTTACATTAAGCGGTTAAGCTATACACCCTTTAGTTCACCCAAATTTTTCATTCTTCATCTTAAAAACTTTTTGGACAATTATGCTTCATACTTTGTGGGGACTGATCAAAGTAAGGTCATAGTTGAATGAGCTTGTTATGGAAGAGCCCTCAAAGATGAAACACCAGTGGGATGAACTAAATTGTGAGCTGGGCCCTTTTTATGACCCTGACTTCACCAACGATCTTCTGATGGACTGGAGAAAATTCCCACAGCCCACAGCCACACAGAAAATTACTGTATCTACAAAGTTTTTGTTTTAAAATGGAAACCATATGTTCTTCTATTTGTTCTTCTATAGTGTTGTGGCCAGGTATCTAAATACTTTTTGTCTATTTTGTGTAGACTACATCTTTTGAAACATAGCTGATCTCTCAGTTCTCATACGCATAAAACATCATCCTTTATAAATTAACATTTCTTTTTTTATTTGCTTAATGATATTCACAAGTCAATGATCAAATACATGACACATGACCATACCTGGTCAGAGAGAGTTTGAGGTGAAGAATAGCCAATCCTACAACCGTGAGAAATGCACACAAGCTCAGCACTCAGCTCCAGTACATGGGCCAGGGGAAGGTAGCCAACGTAAGTGTCTTTCTCACTGTAAACAGACCAATATTTAGCTCACGTTGTTCTGTTTAATACCATCCCCAAAAAGGTATTGGAACAGCGAGGCGTTGACATCTTCTGTTGACTGAAATGCTTTGGGTTTTACATCTTAAGCTAAGTATGGGGCAAGAGATCAACATTTCAGCTTTTATTTCCAGGTATTTACATCTGGATCTGATACAAAAAAATGTGTAACAAAACACCAACCACATTGTTAGGTGATCAAAACAGTTGGAACAGAATTAAAATAGACAAAAGAAAAATAGACCTAAAGACACAATTTAAAACAATTCCGGGCTATTCTAATAACATGTCTGTGACATACTTTCATCAAAATACCGCAAGGATCAAGAATTATACGCATATTTTTACAGCATATTTCTTGTCATGGTGAGATCAGCAGGTTTTAGTTCTTAACCTGGGTTCGGTGAGACAGTCGCTGGGGTTCAACGGAGGGCTCGACACACACAGTGTGTATCCGTAAAAGCCTTTTTACACTGCATTGTGAATGCTGTGTTTATGCCGTTCAAAATGCAACGCTGCGTCACAAACACTCCCCCCTGCTCCAAACATTATCATCAGAAGGTAATGCTGGCACTGTTGGCAAATCTGTGCTAACGCTGTTGCTCTCCTCTTTGTCCAGCTTTGATAAACATGTCATTGGTAGAGAAAATGTGTGGGGGTGGTTATTATGTTAAATTATACCCACTGTTTTGTAACAGTAGGGCAAAAGTGGAGGCAAAAGTGCAGTCACTTTTCCAGTTGAATGAGGCGACTTTTGGAGGGAGAATGTCAGGAGGTTGTTATACTGCAGATGATAGGTGATGTCGCAAACCTCCTCTGTTTCGAGATGGCTTTTCTAGTTCGACATAGATGGCTTCTCTTACACCTCTTTCAAACCAGCGGTCCTCCCTATCCAGAATTTTGACTTTGCTGTCTTCAAAGGAATGTTCGTTCTTCTTGAGATGCAAATGAACCAATGATTCTGGGGCCGAAGAAGGCGGCCGTTGACGCTACGCCTGTGAAGCGGTTGCGTGTCTATCCAGCGTAGAGGTCGTTGCAGTCCTCACTGCATTGCACCACTTAAACAACATGGCTGAGTTTGCTTCTTGGGATTTTGTCCTTGGGGTGAACCAGTTTTTGTCTGTGGGTGTTGATGGGTTTGAAATGTATTTATATATCATGTTTGGATAAAATCCTTCGAGTTTTTTTGACAAACCAGCCACGTAGGGCACCGCCACATTTTGCCTCGTGTTTCTGTCTTCAGGTTTGGGGGTATTATGTGATGCTTTTCCACCTTTTGACTGCAGCCTCCATCCCAGTGGAGGTTGTTGTCACTAACAGTTGTTTTAGGGTTTTTCTTTACAACCATTAAAATGTCTCTGTTGTCAACTGCTCTTGTGTTTCTTGGTCTGTTTGACATCTGTTTCTTCTTCTTCAGGATATGAACACCATGGTTATACTGGCTATTGCTGCATTTGTACAATTGCTCTGATTGGTTTTCAGCTTCACAAATGCTTGTTTTTCCACCGATTTACAGCTATCTATTTTTTAATGGGGGTTACACCTATTACTGTAAATGTAGCCATGCAAAACCCTAATCTGAAACCAAGCTGAGACATTCAGTGCTCTTTAGTCAATATAACAGACATGTTAGTCACATGTTCTGATATTAGGAAAACCAAAAAAATCAGTGGGTTTAAAAGGGTTATGTATCAGACCAAAACACCTGGAAATATAAGCTTAAATGTAAATCTCTCCGATATATTTTAATGTCAAAGCCAAATGTTTTCATTCTACGGCAAAAATTAAGGAATTGGCCTCACTGTTCCAATACCTTTGGAGGACACTGTATTTTGAGAATGTTCCCAGTCAAACAATAGAAGACAAGGTATCAGAAATCGCAAGCAAGGGAGGACTAATTAAATATTAGTCTAACTAATAGTCACAGGCAATAGCACTGAGACAGTATTGACACACAAACACAACGGTACATGAAACTGTTCACCTCAAGTTAGGTATCCGTTCGGCCACTCCTGTGAAGGCAGCGATAATGTTGCTATGAGAGATCAGGGCACCTTTGGGAGTACCTGTGGATCCACTTGTATACATGATGACTGCAATGTCAGAAGCTAGAGGCTGATTTTGCTCAGAAATTTCTGTATTAAAAATAGAAACATAAACAGAACATTCAAGGGAATGGAAAGAGATACATTAAGAAAACTCTCACTCTCAAAGTAGTAACACTGGTGTGCACTCCATGTCATCATGAGATTATTAATTCTTTCACTGTTTTGACACGACACTGTGTATGTAAAAGAAGGTGTGATCAGTTTAAGTAATTTAGCATTCAATTTAGATCCTTACATTCAGTTGAAAAAAAAATTACATAGTAAATGTTCCAAAACAAATCCAAAATACTGTTATCAGTTTTAGATTTTCTTGATTTTGAGTTCCCCCTCCTTGAGCCGTCACCTTATTGTGCTGGAGGATGTGTCTGTCCCAATGATCCTAGGAGTTAAGTTGTCTGGGGCTTTATGCCCCTGGCAGGGTCACCCATGACAAACAAAGCTGAGGGACCAGACAAAGCACGGCTCAAAGACCCCTTATGATGACGACAAACAATGGACTCAGAGGTGGGGCTCGAAGGCGAGCACCTGGTGGCCGGGCCTGCACCCATGGGACCTGGCCGGCCACAGCCCAAAAGGGTAACATGGGTCCCCCTTCCCATGTGCTCACCACCTGAGGGAGGGGCCAGAGGGGTTGGGTGCATTATGAGCTGGGCGGTGACAGAAATTGTGACTAGATATAGTCGGGCTCGCTTCCACACAAGGCTTGGGCTCTGGTACCAGTCCTCTTGAGAGGGAGTGGACTCTCTTCCAGTCTGGAGTTGCCCATGGTGAGAGGTGCCGAGCAGGTGTGGGTTCTGCGCCAATTTAGAGGCTCTGCGCCTCTGAATTGGGACACTGCTGGGGACTCCATTGTCCTGCTGGGGGACTTCAATGCTCACGTGGGCAATAACAGTGAGACCTGGAAGGGCGTGATTTGGAGGAATGCCCCCCCCGATCAGAACCCGAGTGTTCTGTTATTGGACTTCTGTGCTCAGCACGGATTGTCCATAACGAACATCATGTTCAAGCATAAGGGTGTCCACACGTGCACTTGGCACCAGGACACCCTAGGCAGGCCACAGTTCGATGATCAACTTTATTGTCGTGTTATCAGACTTGCGGCTGCATGTTCTGGACACACTGATAGAGAGGGGCGGAGCTGTCAACTGATCACCACCTGGTGGTGAGTTGGCTCCGATGGTGGGGGAAGATCCCGGTGGCAGAATCCCCAATCAGAATGAGTTTCAACTCCCACCTCCGGCAGAACTTCATCCACGGTTCGGGGGATGGCGGGGACATTGAGTCCGAGTGGACAATGTTCCGCACCTCCATTGCTGAGGCGGATGACCAGAGCTGTGGCTGTAAAGTGGTTGGTGCCTGTCGTGGCGGCAACCCCCGAACCTGTTGGTGGACACCAGCACTGAGGGATGCTGCCAAGCTGAAGAAGGAGTCTTATTGGGCCTTTTTGGCCTGCGGGACTCCTGAGGCAGCTGATGGGTACCGGCTGGCCAAGCGGAATACAGCTTTGTGGTCGTTAAGACAAAAACTCTAGCGTTGGAGGAGTTTGGTGAGGCCATGGAGAAAGACTTCCTGACGCATTCGAGGAAATTCTGGTCGATCATCCGACGTCTCAGGAGGGGGAAGCAGTGCACCATCAACACTGTATAGTGGGGATGAGGCGCTGCTCACCTCAACTTGAGACGTAGGTGGGGAGAATACTGTGGGGGGTGCTTCGGGAATATGGGGTACCAAAGCCACTGATACGGGCTGATCGGTCCCTACACGACTGGTGTCAGTGTTTGGTTCGCGTTCCCGCCAGTAAGTTAGATTTATTTCCGGTGAGGGTTGTGATTCTGCCAAGATTGCCCTTTGTTACCGATTCTGTTCATAACTCTTATGGAGTGAATTTCTAGGTGCAGCCGAGGCGTAGAGGGTTTGGTGGCTTCAGTATATCATCACTACTTTTTGCAGACGATTTAGTTCTGTTGGCTTCATCAAGCCGTGATCTCCAACTCTCACTGGAGCGGTTCGCAGCAGAGTGTGAAGCGGTTGGGATGAAAATCAGCACCTCCAAATCTGAGACCATGGTCCTCTGTCAGAAAAGGGTGGAGTGCCCTCTACGACTCAGGCATGAGATCCTGCCCCAAGTGGAGGAGTTCAAGTATCTTGGGGTCTTGTTCACGAGTGAGGGAAGAATAGAACGGGAGATCGACAGGCGGATTGGTGCAGCGTCTGCAGTGATGCAGACTTTGTATTGGTCCATTGTGGTGAAGAAGGATCTAAGCCGAAAGTCAAAGCTCTCAATTTACCGGTGGATCTACGTTCCTACCCTCACCTATGGTCACGAGCTGTGGATCATGACCAAAATAACAAGTTCCCAGATACAAGCGGCCAAAATGAATTTCGTCCGCAGGGTGTCCGGGCTCTCCCTTAGAGATAGGGTGAGAAGCTCAGTCTTCTGGGAGGTACTCAAGAGTACACAGCAGCTGCTCGTCTGCATTGAGAGGAGCCAGATGAGGTGGCTCTGGCATCTGATTAGGATGCCTCCTGGGCGCAGGAGAGACTATGTCTCCCGGCTGGCCCGGGAACGCCTCGGGATGTCCCCGGAAGAGCTGGATGAAGTGGTTGGAGAGAGGGAAGTCTGAGCTTACCTGCTAAAGCTACTGCCCCCGTGACCTGACCTCGGATAAGCGGAAGAAAATGGATGGATGGATGGATTTTGAGTACTTATTTTAACTATATAAGATAAAAACTGGAATTTGTTTAATCCTGTTTACTTTTCGTGAAACATGACAGGATGGATTCAATAATCAAAAAGGAACAAATGGTGGAAAGCAAAGCCAACAATTCCCATGATTCTTGTGCGATCCTTCCAGACACTTATCTTGGCAATATTGTTGCAGTTTGATACACAAATCAAAATAATACATGTCCAGAGCTAGCCATAAAAAAGATGTCACAAACTGATGTCGTGAAGTGAACAGTCCAGAGTGTCAACGTAACTGCCCTCCAATCCTGTGCTCTAGCCACATTAACTGACACTATCTCCTCTTTTCTATCCTACACAGCATAAAAGTACAAATCCAATGGAATGTCTACAAGAAAAGGAAAAAAAATGAGTATTTCCTTAGCCGTCCATATCTCCCTTCATCTGACACAGATGTGTATACTTCCTAATTCACATGACCAACTGGGACAGACACCAATCCATCCCAAGACTAATTCCCACTTTGACTAGACCTGCTGTAAACAGAGCAATAAAGTGTGTGTACAGCGAGCATCAGTAATAAAGAAATACCTGGAATCCATATTAGCACTTTGAAAGCAAACACTGAGAAAAGTATTCTAAGCAACTACAAAAGTAAGGAAGGTCCAATAATAGCATCATGTTTCAAAAGCTCCACCATCATCATTCCAATCCCCAAGAAACCTACAATCTTGGGTCTAAATGACTACAGGCCTGTCACCTTGACATCTGTGGTCATGAAGTCCTTTGAACGTCTCGTGCTGGACCACCTCAAGAGCATCACAGGTCCCCTGCTGGACCCCCTACAGTTTGCCTACCGAGCGAACAGGTCTGCGGATGATGCAGTCTACATGGGACTGCACTTCATCCTAGAACACCTCGACAGTGCAGGGACCTAGGCGAGGATCCTGTTCGTGGACTTCAGTTCAGCATTCAACTCCATCATCCCTGAACTCCTTTCCTCCAAGCTTCCCCAACTCAGCGTATCGCCTGCCAGTGGATTTAGAACTTTCTGACAGGCAGGACACATTAGGTGAGGATGGGGGAGACCACCTCATCCAGTCGCAGCATCAGCACTGGGGCACTCCAGGGTTGTCCTCTCTCCGCTGCTCTTCTCTCTCTACACAACGACTGCACCTCAACGCACCCGGCTGTCAAACTCTGAAGTTTGCAGATCACACCACTGTCATCGGCCTAATCAAAGATGGTGACGAGTCTGCATATAGACAGGAAGTGGAGCGGCTGGAGCGGAACACAACCTGGAGCGGAACATGCTCAAGACTGTAGAGATGCTCGTGGACTTCAGGAGGCATCCTTCACCACAGCTGCCCCCGCGCTGTCCAGCTGCCTTGTGTCAACCGTCGAGACCTTCAAGTTCCTGGTAACTATAGTCTCTCAGAACCTGAAGTGGGCGATCAACATAAACTCAATCTTCAAAAAGGCCCAGAAGAGGATGTACTTCCTGCGGCTTCTGAGAAAGCATGGCCTGCCACAGGAGCTGCTGAGGCAGTTCTACACAGTGGTCATCAAATCAGTCCTGTGTTCCTCCATCACAGTCAAGTTTGGTGCTGCTACAAAAAAGGACAAACTCCGACTGCAACTCCAAGAGTAGCTCCAACTACCGGAGACAAATTCCTTGTGTGTTTTTTGGACATACTTGGCAAATAAAGATTATTCTGATTCTAAGTAAGACTGCAAAGATGTGGGAGGGATGTCTGGAACCACAACTAGATTACTTTACTCAATAGACTTGTGGTATGACTAGGCATTGTACTCCTGAAGTGCTATTTACGGGGTTTAAGGCAATTGGTCTTTGCGCCGACTGCAAACTCAGTCTTGTCACGGGAACTGGATCCAGGATTAGTGTAAAGCAATGAAAATAATTATAGAGTTCAGAGGAGGCCAGTGTTTGACCCGATTTATTAATGGGGAATTGACACTACAAATAAATATTGTACCACAACCAAAAAGTTAAACCTGTATACTTACCATTTTTTGGTCTGACGCCCAGCTTCTGCACCTCGGCCATGTTGTGGATACTAATGCCACTGGGAAAGCCTGGCCATGAGGTTGGAGTGTTGTCCACCACTATGATGCACTGCAGCTTTGGAACTTTAGCTAGAATAGCCTAACACAAATGGGTATGGTTATATGTATTGTACAGTATATATTGTTCAGAGAAAAATAATGAGATGTTCATGTAATATCCAGATAAATGAGAGAATTATTTTTGTTGTAAAAGGAATATACACAGTACGTAGTATAACTTAACATTACTTTTACATTTCTTTGGGAGCATTTTGTGTCCTGCATGAAACTACCATGCATTACCTGAATGAGTGGTGATGGTACGGTTTTCTAACCTTGAGTCTGGTCTCCAGGAGCTCTCGGCTGCTAATGATGTGCGTAACTTCTGTCTCATTCAATCCGTGAGCAATGGCTGGACCCCCCAGTGTCGAATAGAAAGTAGCCACTGCAACATAGATTAAGAATAACACAATGAATCATTTCTCTCTCCTCCTCATAGATATTTCATTATTTTACTAAATTGAGTGGTTTAGAATCGATCAATAAACTACTGCATCATATCGTGTCCCTTATTCAATTTCAGAAGTTTAATAAGCAACGAGACAAGATTTCCCCAAAAATATTTTAAAATGCTGAGTCTGGTTAGAATAGCTCCTTCAACCTGAGTACAATGCACCAGGAATTTTGAAAATCAGATGAGAAATTTTGTTTTTCTTTGTGTGTGAGAAAGCCTTTTGAAAATCTGATCCTAAAAAACACCTTCAAGTTAGAGTAAAAAAGTACAACTTCATTATTTCCCATCTCTGCAAAAATTCACACACGAATGTAGTTGGCCATGCTGAATTAGATTTTAACTTATTTCTTATGAAGATGGTCACTTAAAGGTCCTAATCAGCATTAATTGACACAAAGTTTTTAAATTAGAACTGCAACTATAACTACATAACTTCATTATTTCTCAACATACTGTATCAACCTCCTCGATTGGCTTAGTTTCAGTAAAAAAAATAATAATCCGCCAATAAGCTGGTAATGGCCAAAATTGCAAGCCGTTCTCCAGGTCGACGTGTCAAAATTAAAGTGATGTTTCAAAAGTCAAGGGTCACTTCACTTAAATAGCGCAAATGGAACATTATTCCAGAAGAGCAGTATGGCAGTAGAACAGGTCATGTAGTTTCATAATCATGTTTTTGTTTTATTATGGAAGATTTTAGAAGTGTGGCAACACTCCAATTAGCCCAGTGGTGTCATTAGGCCTAATAAGCCCCCCTAAAATAAAATGATTATTGTAGTTTAATTTTCAATTTTTTTTTACATTTTCTTTTTCTCACAATAAAAAATATTGAATAAGCAGGGATAAACCACCAAAAAGACTTCTTGGGATTGCCCTCCCCCACCCCAGAAATAAAATAATTTTAAAAAATATTAAAAATTA
Source organism: Phycodurus eques (assembly GCF_024500275.1). NCBI lineage: Eukaryota > Metazoa > Chordata > Actinopteri > Syngnathiformes > Syngnathidae > Phycodurus > Phycodurus eques. Next base: position 5,618,709 of record NC_084531.1, read on the forward strand.
CTTTGGACCTCCAGTTAAAAGACAGTGTTGATAATATTTTGGTATCTTTCCATTTATTTCTGATTATACTGGCGATGCAAAAAATGAAGAGGTGCCAATAATGGTGAGCAGGACTGTATGCTTGTATTTGATGATCATAACCATATGATTATCAGTCACAGGATTATCCGTGTCAATCTGACATAAATAAAAGTTTTATTACTCCAGGGGTTAGGAATTGATACGTTTCCTACTTCTTCATACTGCCTTTGAATATGTAATCTGTTCTTAACAATGACTATTGATCTTTTGTTATTTTTTTTTCCTTTTACTTTCCATTATAATGTCTTCTTTCATGTTTATATGTTTAATAAATCAATCAATAAAAAATAATAATAACAATAATAATAACTCCTCCACCTATATCGAACTGTAGGAATTAGGACGGTTGAATACAGAGAGTAACAGCGGAGTGACATCCATGAGATCCACCCATATTAATACTACTACTAATAATAATATCCCTTCATTTTCTGTACCGCTTATCCTCACGAGGGTCATGGGCATGCTGGAGCCTATCCCAGCTATCTTCAAGCGAGAGGCTGGGTACAGCCTGAACTGGTTGCCAGCCAATTGGAGGGCACATATAAACAAACATTCACACTCACATTCACACCTATGGGCAATTTAGAGTCTTCAATTAACCTACCATGCATGTGTTTGGGATGTGGGAGGAAACCGGAGTACTCGGAGAAAACCCACGCAGGCACGGGTAGAACATCCAAACTCCCCACAGGCGGGCCGGAATTTCAACCCCAGTCCTCAGAAAATGTGAGGCAGATGTGCTAACCAGTTGTGCACCGTGCCGCGCTACTACTACTACTACAACTACTACTACTAACTCCTCCACCCATATTGAACTGTAGGAATTAGGACAGATGAGTACAGAGCATAACAAGGGAGCGACATCTACTGGAAATGTGAATCTACAGGATTTCACAGAATAAAGCCAATGGAACCCAATACGGATATGAAATATAAAAAAAAAAAAATATATCAAAAATATCATTTCAGTCAAGATGCATCGTATAAGACTTCTTTAACTTCACTTTTTTTTTTAGGAGAGTAATTAGAAAGTGGTGAGCCAAGAGATAAATACAAGCCAAATTAACATGTTCCAGATATTTTCAAGACTACTTAATTATTATTTTATTATTTAATTTAAAAGTAATTAAGTAATATTTTTCACAATATGCAAATATCTCTCTCTTTTTTTGTGGTTAATGCTATAAACATACTTCCTGTGTTTGTGTACTGTATTAAAAAATAGACTGAAATACTGTAACTACAAATCTAACAGTGACTTTAAACTTTTACTTAGTATTAGTTTTAAAATGTGTCCAAAAACATTGAAAAGCAACTACTGAGTCTTCGTTTGCTGTTTGTGAAAGTCTGTGCTCGTACGCTACATTCACTCACATCCTCTGCGTCTCCTGGGTGCTAAGCCCCTTTATCCATAAAACCTAGTGACACGCCAATTAAAAAGGATATACAGTATTTATAGGGACAACAGTGAGAGAGAGAGAGAGAGAGAGACAGAGACGCTGTATATGTGCGCTGAGATTTAAGGGACAGCCAGACTTGGTGAGATCACAGTCTTGCGTCATGGAGCAACAATATTTCCTGCTCTGCGACACTGTGTATGAGACCATGACACGTCCAGCCGTGAGATCGAGAAGCAAAGCTGCTTGTATGGGACTTTTTCTTCTTGGAAATGGCATGTTTTCAAGGGGACATTTTTGCCAAACCAACTTTTTCTAGTATTTGGTATGTAATATTGTCTCGATGGTAAGCATGTAAACGTGAAATATGAATTAAAATTGTCTACGCATTCCTGAGTTCCAGATGTTTTCTGGTGAGAGGCTGAATTTCTCGAGCTTATCTACGTCAATAGCGAAGAGCTCCGCCTTCCCTTTCCGCTCCCGAGCTAGCGCTGTCAACATCTCACAAGTGGGTCTTCTACATGGAGATATTTACAAAGCGGATACAAAACTGGGTCAAACAGAAGTAGCTGTTCGAGGGGCCTTTTCTGGAGACTGGTATGACAAAAACGATGTTTAAAAAAAAAAAAAATGAAATTTACACTTTTATATTAAGTCCATGTTAGTGTGTCACTATATGGAGGTCTAAATCGCCAAAATACAGGACCTTTAACTGTGAGGTTATTTTCAATTTGTTGCAGCTTAATGTCTCTTTTTATCAATGTATTAGCCTTGAGAGAAATACAGCGTGTGCTTTACTGAATGCCAACAACATTCAGAGTAAATGATGCTGCAACTGCGATATTTTAATCTAATGTCATTAATTTATAAAATAATCCAGAGTATGAACACATTTTCATCACTTAACACTCCACTATATCGCGACGAGAGCGCACATGCACAGAAACACACGAACACACACTCACACTGAGTTCACTGGGGGACCTTTGGCTGACTCTGTGGCTCTGTCAACATCAGATGCTCACGTAGACTCACTCACACTGACTATGACGCCATTAGCCTTCACTTGTTTGCCCCTCTTTCCTCCCTGCTGTTTCTTCCTCACTCACCCCCTCGCCAACCTTTAACTCCTCTCAACATGTTCACTTTCCACTGGGGTAGAAGTGTTTGTGTGTGTAAGCGCAAAAGATGCTCTCTAAAGATGCTTTACTGGCTTGTGCATGCAGCATATTTTCAGTGTGACAGTCTAATGGAGCATAAACTAAATGGCGCAGAAAAAAAATCAAGGATTCTTCTAAGAGAATTAAAAAGTGCAGCTGGGAATACTTAAATAAATAAAAACTATTTTCATCAGATATTAAAGAGTAAAGAAGTGCCGAGTCCTTAAAATGCAAAAACAAGTATTTTTAAAACATTCTTCTGGAGTTTTAAGTTTAAATATTCACACATTTCATTACCTATTAATCTTATTATGCATGTCTAATACAGAACGGATGGTATAACCACAGAATAGTTCGTTCTATTTGACCACTGCCTAAGTGCAAGTTACAACTAACAAAACAGCAGGTTTCCATCACAAAATAAAGAGGATTTACGGTGGCCGAATGGGAAATACTGGTCACTTACAGTGGGTACGGTAGGTATTCAGACCCTCTAAATATTTTTTTTTTTTTTTAAATATTGCAGCCATTGGCTAAAATAAGTTTTTTTTTTTTTCCACAAAGTACACAGAGCACCCCATATTTCATCCATCCATCCATTTTCTGAGCCGCTTCTCCTCACTAGGGTCGCGGCCGTGCTGGAGCCTATCCCAGCTATCATCGGGCAGGAGGCGGGGCGGCATGTTTTTGGGATGTGGGAGGAATCCAGAGTGCACGGAGAAAACCCACGCAGGCACGGTGAGAACATGCAAATTCCACACGGGCGGAGCTAGGGATTGAACCCTGGTCCTCAGAACTGTGAGGCAGACGCTCTAACCAGTCGTCCACCGTTCCACCGCACCCCATATTGACAGAAAAAAAAACGGATTGTTCAAATTTTTGCAGATTTATTAAAAAAGAAAAACTGAAATATCACACAAGCATTCAGACCCTTTGCTCAGCATTTAGTAGAAGCACCCTTTTGAGCTAATACAGCCATGAGTCTTTTTGGGAATAATGAGTTTTTCACACCTGGATTTGGGGATCCTCTGCCATTCCTCCTTGCAGATCTTCTCCAATTCTGTCAGGTTGGATGATGAACGTTGGTGGGCAGCCATTTTCAGGTCTTTCCAGATATGCTCAATTGGGTTTAAGTCAGGGCTCTGGCTGGGCCATTCAAAAACAGTCACAGAGTTGTTCTGAAGCCACTCCTTCGTTATTTTAGCTGTGTGCTTAGGGTCATTGTCTTGTTGTAAGGTGAACCTTCAACCCTGTCTGAGGTCCTGAGCACTCTGGAGAAGAATTTCATCCAGGATATCCCTGTACTTGGCCGCATTCATCTTTCCTTCGATTGCAACCGGTCGTCCTGTCCCTGCAGCTGAAAAACACCCCCACAGCATGATGCTGCCACCACCATGCTTCACCGTGATGAGCAGTGCCTGGTTTTCTCCTCACATACCGCTTAGAATTAAGGCCAAAAAGTTATATATTGGTCTCATCAGACCAGAGAATCTTATTTATCACCATCTTTGGAGTCCTTCAGGTGTTTTTTTTTTTTTTTTTTTTTTTTTTAGCAAACTCCATGCGGGCTTTCATGTGTCTTGCACTGAGGAGAGGCTTCCGTCGGGCCACTCTGCCATAAAGCTCCGACTGGTGGAGGGCTGCAGTGATAGTTGACTTTCTAGAACTTTCTGCCATCTCCCGACTGCATCTCTGCAGCTCAGCCACAGTGATCTTTGGGTTCTTTTTTACCTCTCTCACAAAGGCTCTTCTACCCCGATGGCTCAGGTTGGCCGGACGGCCAGCTCTAGGAAGGTCGTCCCAGACGTGTTCCATTTCAGGATTATGGAGGCCACTGTGCTCTTAGGAACCTTAAGTGCAGCAGAATTATTTTTGGAACCTTGGCCAGATCTGTGCCTTGCCACAATTCTGTCTCTGAGCTCTTCAGGCAGTTCCTTTGACTTCACGATTCTCATTTGCTCTGACATGCACTGTGAGCTGTAAGGTCTTCTATAGACAGGTGTGTGGCTTTCCTAAGTCCAATCAGTAATCAATGAAGGTGTAGAACCATCTTAAGGATGATCAAAAGAAATGGACAGCACCCGAGTTAAATATATGAGTGTCACAGCAAAGGGTCTGAATAGTTATGGCTGTGTGATATTTCATCCATCCATTTTCTGAGCCGCTTATCCTCACCTGTGTCGCAGGAGTGCTGGAGCCTATCCCAGCTATCTTCGGGCAGGAGGCGGGGTACACCCTAAACTGGTTGCCAGCCAATCGCAAGGCACATACAAACAAACAACTATCCACACTCACATTCACACCTACGGGCAATTTAGAGTCTTCAATCAATCTACCATGCATGTTTTTGGGATGTGGGAGGAAACCGGAGTGCCCGGAGAAAACCCAGGCAGGCACGGGGAGAACATGCAAACTCCACACAGGCGGGCCGGGATTTGAACCTCGGTCCTCAGAACTGAGAGGCAGACGCTCTAACCAGTTGCGCACCGCGCCGCGTGTGATATTTCAGTTTTTCTTATTTAATAAATCAGCAAAAATTTCAACAATTACTTTTTTTCTGTCAATATGGGGTGCTGTGTGTACAGTGTGTACATTAATGAGGAACAAAATTAACTTCAATGATTTTAACAAATGGCTGCAATATTACAAAGGGTCAAAATTTAAGGGGGTCTGAAAACTTTCCGTACCCACTGTATATAACAGTGTAACCGAAGGGGACAAATTGACCTCATTCTGTCTTGTCATTTGCTTGCACGCATATAACCACAATCTGTGCAAGCACTCACAGAGGCAGGCAGTGGCAGGCACGTAGGCGGGCGGCTTCGGCACAATTGGTTGAGTGGGTCGTCCAGTGACCTAGGGGTCGATGGTTGGAAGCCCGCCTCTTGACTGTCCGCGATCGAAGTGTCCTTGGGCAAGACACTAAATTGCAACAAGTAGGCCTGGCCGCACCTTGCACGGCATCAGCTGTCCACTGGCCTATTAATGTGTACGTAAATAGGTGAATGTGTGAGCATCTGTAAAGTGCTTTGGGCACAGTGATGGTGTAGTTAAAGCGGTACATACGTGTAACCCAGTTACCATGTAGTGGGAAATGATTAAAAAATACTATGGTAAGTTTGCAAGCACTCTGGAAACATGGGAACTGAACCCATGGTGCCTGCACGTAAGTCAAGCGAGTGAATTCTTACACCATCAGTTCAGTAAAATTCTCTGCCTAAACCCCTAACATTATATCAGGGATGTCAAATCAGAAGTCAAGGATAGTAGTTTGTTCAACTATTGTTCAAGTTATTGTAAAAAAAGGTTTTGGTATCAAAACAAATGCTTACATCTCAACGTAATTATTTTCTTACCTCGGACAATTAAAACATTTTGGTAGTTTAGCAAGAATCCTGGAAGTTGAAGCACATGATTTGCTTTTGCAGGCCACATAAAATTATGTGGCTGGCTGAATCTGGCCCGTGGGCTTGGAGTTTGACACTATATGCATGATATGATAAAGTAGTTAACCGAATGTTTTCATAAAATGAAAAAAAAAACAATGCAGAAAGAAACACAATGCATTACTTTTCTTACAAAATCAAACTCATTTACTGCCAGCCCTCCCAGTTAACATGCAAATTCGACGTATAGCTGTCAATGGCAGGGAACAAGATTCTACAGAACTAGAAATACATTTCAGTTAATGTGGAACATGCTCAGTGGGAAAATCCATCAGAAAACACATTGTGGGCTTTACAGAACAATCTAAAATGAAAAGTACAGAACTACAATTGTCTACGGTTATGTTTTACTCATTTACTCACAAACTACTTTATTATAGGGGTAAGACTAACCAATTTAAAATGTAATAAAAGGCTAACATAAAATTTAACAGGACGCTAACCTTACTCTGTCTATACTCTGTCCTCATACCGTATCCGTACCTTTCAAAAGTCGCATAACCTGCGATTAAACCAGCAAAACTACTGTACAATACCTGTACAGACACACGACTTACGTGGGTAATTGTGCATGAAGCAGGCCAAAGCGGCGATCATCCATTCGGCTCGTGTCTCACAGAATATGGCAATGTTGTGTTTCGGCTTCTGCCCCAGTGATGCCAGACCACAGCCAAACTGGCATGCTGCAGAGAGGGTCTCCCTATAGGACAGCCAGTGGTACTCCCCTAGAACAACCTACAGGAGCAAGTCAGGAAGTGTAAGAAGAGAGACAAAGATATGCACTGTCAATTTGATGCAGTAAAATGCTTGTGGTCCAAAGATGAGGAGAGGGGATATGAAAGGACTAAATGTAACATTTTGGAGGATAATACATTGGTTTCCATCATTACCCTCAATAATCAAGGGACAAGATAGGAGATTCCTTCGCTATTAGAAACTCTATACAAATGCAAACATTGCAACACACGTATAATGCAGAGGCGGGGAATCGACTCTCAGCCTTAGGTCACCAATTTTCAGACCGGGTACTTATTTTTAATAGAAATTATGAAAAGACTCAACTTTACTTTGACTTGGTATTCATGGGACACAACTTAATTTATGTTTAAACTATATGACTTGACAGGTCTTGCCCATTCATATTTGAAAATCTGCATTTTCAAGACAGTTAGCCACTCATTTTGGTTTGAAATAAAATGTGTAGTGCGGGTGAAATTGGCAACCCACCAGCATGCTATGATGCGGAATGCAAAGGCCAGCTCTTGAAACACATTATAGAGGAAATGACAACATTTGACAACATTAAGATTTACAACCTAAGAAAGACAACTATATTTAACTTCATCCGTCACTATAAAACCCACAAAAACAACAATAGCTTCAGTTTCAGATTGTGAACGCATTAGTACAACTAACACAAGTATAGATACTGAGTACAAAGTGGATAATATGAAAATTAAGTTGTGACTGAACAAGAACGTATAACTTGATTTGCTTAACCCAAGTAATGACTTGACTTGCTTGAAATTTAGTGGAGCAAGCTTGATTTTTGCCACAGTAACTTGAAGGTTAAAATTTGAGACCGTCCAAAAGTATCGTAACAACAAGGTCAATTCCTTTGTTTTTGTTGTATACTGAAGACATTTGGGTTTCATATCAAAAGATGAATATGAGACAAACGTTCAGAATTTGGTATTTACATCTAGATGTGTTAAACAACTCAGGACGGAGCACCTTTTGTTTGAAGCCACCCACTTTTCAAGTGAGCAAAAGTATTGGAACAGACATCATAAAATTTTACTTAAAAGTGAATAACATTTAATATTTGGTGGCATAACCCTTACTTGCAATAACTGCATCAAGCCTGAGACCCATTGACTTCACCAGACTGTTGCATTCTTCATTTGAAATCCTTTTCCAAGGCTTTACTGGAGCTCCTTTCATTTCTTGTTTGTTTCTGGGGGGTTCTCCCTTCAGTCTCCTCTTCAGGAGGTAAAATGCGTGCTCGGTTGAGTTAAAGTCCGGTGATTGACTTGGCCAGTCTAAATAAAACCTTAAGACTTTTCCCCGCTGATGAAGTCCTTTGTTGTGTTGGCAGTGTTTTGGGTCATTGTCTTGTATGATGAAGCTTCTACCGATTAGATTGGATGCATTTTTCTGTAAATTGCCAGACTAAGTTAATCATGCCTGTTCCAATACTTTTGCTCACTTGAAAAGTGGGTGGCTTCAAACAAAAGGTGCTGTGTCCTGAGTTGTTAAACACATCTCAATGTAAATACCATGAAATATAAGCTGGAATTCTGAACTTTGATCTGAAACCCAAATGTCTTCAGTATACAACAAAAACAAATGAATTGACCTTGCCGTTCCAATACCTTTGGAGGGGACTCGATGACATATTCTCATTTCTGGCATAATGACACCCATCCAGCAGCACAGGAGACATGCAGCACATGTTGAGACAACAGTGGCCTCTAACGGTTGATATTGGGGTAGTGCAACCAAAGGACACGGTAGTAACGATGGGAGTCTTCTGCCAGTTGTCAACTAAAAAAATAGTGTTGTCCTCGTTGCAGCAACACATATTTCAAATATTGTAAAACATTAAGTTAGTGTGTTAAATCAGTGGCAATGTAACTATGCCAACTGATATGCACTTAAAAACAAATACTTACCATTTTTATTTACGATTAACGGATGGCCGGCACCTATCCATTTGACCACCATTTGTCTCATGCAGTGCAACACATCTCCTGCGCATTGAGTTGATCAGGTTGTTGATTGTGGCCTGTGGAATGTTGGTCCACTCTTCTTCAATGGCTGTAAAACTGGAACACGCCGTCGTATACACCGATACAGAGCATCCCAAACATGCTCAATGGGTGACATGTCCGGGGAGTATGCTAGCCATGCAAGAACTGGGATATTTTCAGCTTCTAGGAATTGGGTACAGATCCTTGCAACATGGGGCCGTGCATTATCATGCTGCAACATGAGGTGATGGTCGTGGATGAATGGCACAACAATGGGCCTCAGGATCTCGTCACGGTATCTCTGTGCATTCAAAATGCCATCAATAAAATATACCTGGGTTCGTTGCCCATAAGATACGCCTGCCCATACCATAACCCCTCCGCCACCATGGGCCACTCGATCCACGTTCATGTCAGCAAACCGCTCACCCACACGACGCCACACACACAGTCTGCCACCTGCCCTGAACAGTGAAAACCGGGATTCAACCGTGAAGCGAACACCTCTCCAACGTGCCAGACGCCATCGAATGTGAGCATTCGCCCACTCAAGTCGGTTACGACGACGAACTGCAGTCAGGTCGAGACCCCGATGAGGACGACGAGGATGCATATGAGCTTCCCTGAGACGGTTTCTGACAGTTTGTGCCGAAATTCTCTGGTTATGCAAACCGATTGTTGCAGCAACTGTCCGGGTGGCTAGTCTCAGACAATCTTGGAGGCCAACGTGCTGGATGTGGAGGTCCTGGGCTGGTCTGGTTACACGTAGTCTACGGTGTGAGGTCGGTTGGATGTACTGCCAAATTGTCTGAAACGCCTTTTGAGACGGCTTATGCTAGGGAAATGAACATTCAATTCACGGGCAAGAGCTCTGGTGGACATTCCTGCAGTCAGCATGCCAATTGCACGCTCCCTCAGAACTTGCGACATGTGTGGCATTGTGCTGTGTGATAAAACTGCACATTTCAGAGTGGCCTTTTATTGTGGCCAGCCTAAGGCACACCTGTGCAATAGTCATGCTGTCTTATCAGCATCTTGATATGCTACGCCTGTGAGGTGGGATGGATTCTCGACAAAGGAGAAATGCTCATTAACACAGATTTAGACAGGTTTGTGAACAATATTTGAGCGAAATGTATGTATGTAGAAAAGGTTTTAGATCTTGGGAGTCCAGCTCACGAAAAATGAGAGCAAAAACAAAAGTGTTGCGTTTATATTTTTGTTCAGTCTACATACATATACATACACACACACATATATCTATATATATATATATATATATATATATATATATATATATATATATATATGTATAAAATTAAACATAACAATGAAAAATGACTATTTTAGTATTTTATTTAGTTATTATTATTATGGTGGCACGGTGGTCAACTGGTTAGCACATCTGCCTCACAGTTCTGAGGCCACGGGTACAAATCTGGCCTAGTCTGTGTGGAGTTTAGATGTTCTCCCTGTGCTTGGGTGGAGTTTCTCTGTGTACTCTGGTTTCCTTCCACATCCCAAAAACATGCATGGTAGGTTAACTGAAGAGTCTAAATTGCCCGTAGGTGTGAATGTTAAGTGCGAATGTTTCTTTGTTTGTATGTGCCCTGCGATTGCCTGGCAACCAGTTCAGGGTAGGCTCCAGCATGCCCACAACCCTAGTGAGGATAAGCGGTACAGAAAATGAATGACTATTACTATTATTATTGTTGTTGTTACTGTAAAACCTGATACAAATTTTATTGTTATATTAATCCTTTCATGATTGTTTGATGTGTCATTGTTGTCATGTCATTTTTATTATACCTGTATATGTGCAGCGCTTTCCAGCGGTGGTTGTTTTAAAGTGGAGTTCACACATTGCTATTCATTTTCCAGATCTTTTTATTCCATACTACTGTTTCTCTTACGTAACTCTCATAACTTTACATTTCAGCAGTGCTTTGAAGCAGTGATGCCACAATGCATTTAAACTGCTTAACCACATGGAGACCAAGCTTAAAAAAAAAAAAAAAAAAAAAAAAAAAAAACTTATTCTGTATCATGAGTATTATTTACTTTACTTTTACTCCAAATGTGAAGTGGCTACCCAAGTCATGGATCCAAAAGGTTGGAGACGAATGGTTGGAACAGTGGGCATTTATAGTATAAAATTAAAAACTAATACTTTTATGTATATTTTGTTCGCAGACATATTTCATAATATATGTTCCTAGTGCCCGTGACCCCTGTGAGGATAAAGCGGTACGGAAAATGGATGGATGATGTTCCTAGTATAAAATAAGATACTGTTAGATTAAGTATATGGCATCACTTTAAAACTGTACAACTGTTATATTCATTCCATATGACTTACCTTCTTGAACTTCTTGCCGTTGGTCTGCTGCTCATCTTCCTCACTGATCACCTCTCTTGTACCGAGACAATCTCTGTGGGGGAATCTCATGGCGGAACACTCAAAAATCTTCGCCAGGGTGTCCAGTCCCGGGTACAGCGTTCTTACAAGTCCCTTGGTGGCTTTCACTGCTCGATAAGGTCCCTCAGGTCGTCCTAGCACTGAGTGAGCCTTTGCTCTCATTGCACGCTCCTGCTCAGATCCATAAAGGACCCCTTCAGGTCTGGAGACCCAAGTGAAAATGTAGTAGGGAATGAAGACGAAGGAGGAGTAAATCCACACCATGAGGTGGAAAAGGAGCAGTAGCACGGGGTTCAGATCATTTTTTTGTTTCATCTTGGTTAGGGGGTGTAGCAGCTAAAGTAGGTGTAGACCAAGCCTAGAAAATAGGTGGTAATTAGTCCATACCAGAACAACTCTCATTCTTTATACCATTAAAAAAAAAAAAAACATTTAGGATCACATTTCTTTACTGTTCATACTCAAAATGACGGAGCTCTTGTAGTTTTACTTTCCATAAGGTTTTACTTGTTACAAAAAGTCAAACTTAACCATGGCTCATACCTTTTTGTAGCATTCATCAAAAAGAAGAGAAGGTCTGTTTGGTATTTCACAGTACTTCCATCTAGTATCCCCATGAGGGATAAAGTGCATTATGCCTTCAACTGTTGTGCAAAAAACAAACTCTAAGACATGAAAGATGTGAAATAAATCAAGGTCCAAAAAGACATCAAAGAGGAGAAAAAGTGTAACGCGAGACATAAAAGAGGAGAAAAAGCGTAACACGTCAAAGAGGTTTAGAATCGGGCGTTTCTGACACGGAAGAGACGAACAGATGAATGCAACAGGTCGAGTTGGCATGTATAATTTAGAGTGCCACAAGGATGGAACAACAAAGCAACTGCTGCTTTCTGATAGGTGTGTGTATTTTCATTAGTATTCAACAATGTTTGGACCACACCCTTGCCAGAAATATGATGGGTTTGGTCTTTCTGCGTATGAGAGAGTTGGCCAGTGCTCTGAACAGAGATGTTGTGTTGTTAAGTACTCTATGTAACAATATAGTCTATGCTATTGCTTTAAATGTTGTATGCACTAGTGATTATAAAACTGCTGCTATGGTGAAATCCTTGTTTTGATATACAGTGGATATGAATAGTTGACGCACCCCTGTTCAAATTCAAATGCAAACATCCAGTTTCCGAAGCACTTTTCCTCACTAGGGTCGCGGCTGTGCTGGCGCCTGTCTCAGCTGACTTCGGGCGAGAGGCGGGGTACAACCTGAGCTGGTCGCCAGCCAATCGCAGGGCACATATAAACAAGCAACCATTCACTCACATTCACACCTACGGGCAATTTAGAGTCTTCAATCAACCTACCATGCATTCTTTTGGGATGTGGGAGGAAACCGTAGCACCCAGAGAAAACCCACGCAGGCACAGGGAGAACATGCAAATTCCACACAGGCGAGGCCGGATTTGAACCCGGGTGCTCAGAACTGTGAGGCAGATGTGCTAACCACTCGTCGACCATGCCGCCGTTTTTTTTTTTCAAAATAAAAAATTAAACCAGAATAGATCATTTCAAAACTTTTTACCATTAATACAACCTATAACATGTACAACTCGATTGAAAGAAAAAAAAATATTTCGAGAGGGAAAGTAAAATTAAACTGAAATAATGTGGTTGCACACGTGTGCACACTCTCATAAGTGGGATGTGGCTGTATTCAGAATTAACCAATCACATTCCAACTCATGGTCAACAGGAGTCAGCACACACCACCTTTTAAAGAGCCTGTGATTCACCCCAAATTAACTTCAGCTGTTCTAGTAGGAGCGGCATGGTGAGGTCCAAATCCGGCCTGCCATGTGTGGAGTTTTTATTCTCCACGTGCCTGCGTGGGTTTTCTCCAGGTACGTCAGTTTCCACACACATTCCAAAAACATGGACAGTAGGGTAACTGAAGACTCTAGTTTGTCCCTAGGTGTGAATGCCAGTGTCAATGGTTGTTTGTTTATACAGTATGTGCGGCACGACTGGCTAGCTACCAGTTTAGGGTGTACGCCGCCTCTCGCCCAAAGTGAGCTGAGATAGGCCCCAGCACACCCGCGACCCTAGTGAGGGTAAGCGGTTCAGAAGATGGATGGATAATCTAGCAGGCATTCCATGACGTTTGGAGCATGATGCTGCTGCCACCACCAGGCTTCACCCTTAAAACACATGGGAAAATGTGATATGGAATTTTTGGAAATTTAGTTTTTGGGCCATAATTTCATATGCATGTTGTATATTTGGCACAAAACACAACACTGTTCATCATCAAAAGAATACCATACCTACAGTTAAGCATGGTGGTGTGGTAGCATCTTGCTTTGGGCCTGTTTTTATTCAGCGGGAACTGGGGCCTGAGACAAGGTGGACGGAATTATGGACAGTTGAAATAGCAGTCAAAGTCTTCAGGCTTCAGCTAGAAGGTAGAAAAGCCTTCCCCCAAAAAAGCCCCCCCAAAAAAGTCAGGAAAAGCCTACTAGAACCTCTGAAATGTATTGGGGTTAATCAGAGGCACTTTAAATGATGGCAGTTGTGTGCTGACTCCCATTTAATGAGCTTGAATGTGATTGGTTAATTCTGAACACAGCCACATCCCAGTTAGAACAGGATGTGCACAATTGTGCATCCACATTATTTCAGTTGTTTATTCTTGATTCTCTTCTCAAAAAGATACACCAAAAAAATAATTCAATCGAGTTGGACAGGTTATAGGTCACAATAATGGTGGCTAAAGATTTGAAATGATTTATCTTGTTTTTTATACCACAAAAACCTGGAATTTGAACAGGGTGAGTAGACTTTTTATATCCATTCATATCACTTTATTTAATTTTTTTTTAATTTTCATTTTGCAGGTGGCCTACTGGTTAGAGCATCAGCCTCTCAGTTCTGAGGACCGGGGTTCAATCCCTGGCCGCGCCTGTGTGGAGTTTGCATGTTCTCCCCGTGCCTGCGTGGGTTTTCTCCGGGCACTCCGGTTTCCTCCCACATCCCAAAAACATGCATGAATTGGTGACTCTAAATTGCCCGTAGGTGTGAATGTGAGTGCGAATGGTTGTTCTTTATATGTGCCTTGCGATTGGCTGGCAACCAGTTCAGGGTGTACCCCACCTCCTGCCCGATGATAGCTGGGATAGGCTCCAGCACGCCCGCGACCCTATTGAGGAGAAGCGGCTCAGAAAATGGATGGATGGATTTTACAGGCACCAGAAAGAAGTTGTGACTGGAGCATGTCTTGTTCTTATCATAGTAGTTACAAAGCTATGGAAGAACCGGTATTGTAAGTGGACTGCAATTATGATTAGCCACTTTAGCACTTTTAGTAGAAAAGCAAAATATGTGGCTTATTTCAGACAAACAAGCTGCTTGACTAAAGATCAGAACACAAAATTGCACCACAAGAACACATACGAAAGTTTGACCCTAATCTTTTAGCTTTTGTAACAATCCTCAATGTGCAAGATGTGTTCACTCAATGGGCGGCTTTATGCACCCTCTTAATGGCTTAATGAGAAATATTGTGACACGGACTCAAAAAAAGGAGGGGGTGTGCAAGCATGTGTGTTTGTGAGTGAGGGAATACTGTTTCCTATTGTCTGACTGTGGTGTTCTATGCATCATTGTGCCATACCCATTCAGCAAGTCTTGTAGAACTGTGAAAATGGTGGTCAAAGTTGCAAAATGACATAACACACAATTTGACCCCAAACATCCCACTGGGGTTGTCAAAGAAAATTTACATTAGGGTGACTCAGCTAAATCCAGATCACAAAAATATTGACTAAACAAAGAATATAGAAATTAACACACAACATTTTTTTTTAATTGAAAACTAAACATACTACTACTACTACTAAAAGTATGTTAATATTGCCAGAGGTTCCATAGTGGGGAAACAAGTGATGACAATTTTAAGGGGCCATGACAGCCTATTTTCACTTTGTGGCATTGAAGTTGATATTTCCTCACGGGATCCCAATTCCCTTGCAGCAACCCTGAATATAGCCATAATTATGCAGTACAGTATTGGCATAGCTCTTTCGTCAATATGTGAGAAAGTGTTAAGTTTGTAAATTACACCAGAGTTCAACTTTCATAACTAGTAATTTGCAAACTGTTTGGGAAATGGCACCACCCCTATTCACATCCAAAGGTAAAAACGTTGGTGTTTTTAAATGCGTCCTACTACAGTATTCTGCATAGCCTAATTGTATTAATGTGTCAACTAAGAACTTAAAGAACTGTGTGTACAGTTCTAAAGAAAATACTGTATAGCAGGGGTCACCTGCAACATGCCCATGGGCACCAGCTCACCCCTAAGGACCACATGAGTGGCCTGGGGGCCTGTTGTAATAATAGCTCACCAGTGATGGAACATTGTGATTTCCAAGGAATGTTGTAGGTGTGCTCATTTGAAAATGTAAACTTGCAGAGATTTATATAACTGGTGATGCATATTGATAGTTATGTTTCCAACCTTAGTATCTTCTTCACATGGATGAATACCATTAATTATTAATAACTTTTAAATAACATTCATAGCAACTGTATTACAGCATTTGTTTATCAAACTTGTAGCCCTTCGCATTTATCAGAACCCAATAACTGCCTTAGTTTCAAAAAGTGTGGCGACCCCTGCTGTAGTGACAAATCAAGACAGCGGATACAAGGCGAACGCTGGTTTCCGGTTTCTCTTTTTGGAATAAAACATCTCAATTTAAGCAATTCTTGTCTTACTCGTGAGAACGGTTCATTAATTTTACGGCTTCATGTAGAGCTGTTGTTTAAATTTTCATTTGATATCATAGACTAGCCCAAAAGCAGAGTCCGTAGCATGAAACAGCGCGCACACACGGGAACCGGGAGGATGATATTTACGTTTTCTTGGCAACTTGACGCACCTACACCTGAACGCACATCTGCGGATAAATGATGAGCAACGCTGACCAAACAAAACTCACCTTTTGACTGTGGCACTTAACGCAGTCTCCAGTTCAGACTCTGTCTGCCAACCAGCACCACACGTTAAATTCTTTCACTTGGTGTTGCCAAACGGGTATGGACGGAGCGAAGGGGAGGGAGAGCGGCTTTCGTCGTGCTATGATTGGACTTGTAGAAGTGGCGCGTGCTGACTGAAAGGAGGAGAACCGGAGGAATGCACGGGTTACCTACGGTCACAAGAGCCACGACGTTAGCCCGAATTCCATTTTCAAAATATTTTCATTTACCTGTCAAGGATCGACTCAATTTTATGTTGTCGTCGTCCCCTCCATTCAAAGGCAGGATAAAAATGTACCACCTCGGTCTGCATGTGGGGTGCTCAACCAGGGTGCAGTATGACCGCAATGCGTTGTTTGTCAACAAGATGAGGACAAGACAACAGATTTTGACATTTCCCACTCACTTTTACCTTTTTTTCACTTTACCAATAGTTCTGAATCATTGGACCTTTAGAGATAATGCCAATCCAGCAGAATGAATGGCTGTTTGGTTTTGATTGGGTGGTTTCCACTTTTCACTCTCGTCCAACATGAACTACTGGTTCAATCAAAACAAAAGCGTGCGAGTGTGCAATCAGATTAAAACAAAGGCGTGCGAGTGTGGAATCAGGCACCTCTACAGGCAGCTAAATGTGTCTGCTTGGGTCCTTTTCGCCGCGGCACTGGTTGAGGATCGGAAGCTTGGCAGAAAACATGCCGACTGTCGGGGTAAAAAGGGATCTTCTCTTTAAAGCGTTGGGAAGAACGTATAGTAAGTAACGCTCATGTCTTACTTAAGCGAAGGACAACAATCTGTCGTTTTCCATGTTTTCTGCTATACCACACATTAGCACGAATACGATGAGCTCTAGCCCGGCTGTCTAGCTAACTGAATTAGGTTAATCTGTTTCAAATTAACTAATTAACGTTCCAAGAATATGTTACATGAACCGTACCTTCCAAACCAAAGCGTCCCGGTTATTTGACAACAAAGTCGTTTGATTACTTTGTCGACACGTCTCCATTGAATGTCAACGTCATTGCGTCATCCTCTGCACGTCATGAGCCAGGCTGCATCACAGATGAAAGGGCGAAAGACCCATTAAACAGTTATTTAATGTCTTGTTTACAAAATAGTTTTTAAATTGAAACACTGAAAAGTCCTGAATTTTCTTAAGCATTTAAGCATCGGAATGAGGTATATGTTATACCATATTGAACTTCCCCCCCCCCCATTTATATTCACTCTGAAAATAATAAATTAATAACCCCGGTCTGAACAATGCCTGGTTTCCTCCTTTAGCTGATGAAGAGTTTGACGAACTGTGTTTTGAATTTGGACTGGAGCTGGATGAAATTGTAAGTAGTGTATTGCACCCACTTTCATTTCTATGATGTGTGTTGACTGAATAGGCTACACTTTTTTCTGTGGTATCTCCTTATCACCACAAAGAATGACAATAACTATGTCCCAGATACCCAC
The DNA here is from genome assembly GCF_024500275.1 of Phycodurus eques. Lineage (NCBI taxonomy): Eukaryota > Metazoa > Chordata > Actinopteri > Syngnathiformes > Syngnathidae > Phycodurus > Phycodurus eques. Next base: position 5,636,463 of record NC_084531.1, read on the forward strand.
ACATTAAATGTTTTTGAAAATACTTGCATGATCAACTTAGTGATTCAATAATTTGCTTTAAATCACTTGTCACAAATCATTGACAAACATACAAAAGTAACTGAGTAGTTATTTGTTAGATAGGTATGTATGTATGATCGTTGCGCATAAACCTTTTTCGATTCAGATGAGATCTTCTTTGGTTCTGCCAAAGAAGAAAATGTTCCTCGATTTCGGTGTCGAAAAATCACACCAACATAGGATTCGTCCATGATCGCAACCTACATGTCCTCGATTCACTCTTATTCTTCTTGTTTTCTTTGACGTTTGATGTAATTACCGCGATGCGGTTGCTCTCAGTTTGACCCGTAAAATGAGATGGTTCGAGCGGACGCCATTGGAAAAATCTGAAAATGGCCTGCTTAAAAATCTCATTTTCAACTTATAAGACTAACATCCATGCAATTGTCTACCAAAGAGTCAATGTTTCTGTCAAAAGTTTCCTAATGATTTATGGGAAGAACATTTTGGAAATTTTCGATGTAAAGTCCTTTTCCGATTCTTACAAATTAGGGCTCATGTTTTTCATGCAACACTCCTCTATCCAATGATATCCTATATTTTGATAAAAATATTTTGAAAATTTTAGTAATTTACCTCGTCAACAGCAAACGTGTCTTTTACCACAAGTACAGCTTAAAAAAGTGCCTTAAAAGTGATTAAAATGTGTGTTACTGATCCTAATGCAGACCTCAGAGAAGGAGATAATTAGTCGTGAGCAAGGTGATATAAAGGCAACAGGAGCATCAGACGTCGTCCTTTACAAGATCGATGTACCAGCAAACCGCTATGACCTTCTTTGTTTGGAAGGTTTGGTCCGTGGACTGCAGGTCTTCAAAAATAAGTATGACTTATTCTAGTGCAAGTATCATATTAGGCCCACGTTCTATTTTCCATTTCTCAGTCAAAAGTTAGTTTTCGGTGTACACACGACATACAGATATTTGTTTTTCAGGTTGGAGGCACCTCGGTACAGACGTGTCAGCCCCATCAGTGGGGATCCTCAGAAGCTAGTTATCACCAAGGAGGTGTGTTGAAATTGCTATCATTTTTATACAAACAGTGATTCAAAATATTTCATGGGGTTCTATGTTGCATGTCATTGCCATGTGCAGACAGCGGTAGTGCGTCCCTATGCTGTGGCAGCAGTTTTGAGGAACATCACATTTACACAGGAGCGCTATGATAGCTTCATTGAGCTGCAGGAGAAACTCCATCAGAACATCTGCAGGTGAGGTGGGCTGTTACACCATACAGCACTTATTTATTATTTTTAAAATAACTTTCAGGCAACTTGTCACTCCTATAACTGCAGCAATAGAGGGTGCTAAATTAGAGAATTAACACAAATGCGCAGTACACATCTGTGCTCGACTGGGCACATTGTCTACTTTTATACTTGGGCAATAAACAGTCCAAACAATAAGTCAGGAAAAAAGAGAAACGTGTGCTGCTTCTCACACGTCTTGTTTTGTGACAACAATCCTTTTTCTGTGATCAATTTTTATATTTTAAACAAAGCTACAAATGTTATTAGCTGCGAGAATAATTGTTTTTGTTTAAAAATGTTAAAATAGTGGCACTACTGTGTCAATTTTTTTTTTCTCAAGAGGGAATATGTAATCTTTAATATCATCCATTACTCAATATTCTTTTGAATTAATACAAACAATTTTAAATTGCATGTTTTGTCATCTTTGATTCCAGTGCAATGCTTTAGGTTTTTGCATTGGCATCGTTTTAATATGGGAACGATATATTTTATTGTGTCATATCAAAGTCAGAATTTTGATATCTTGACAACATTACCCCATAATACAAAATAATGCATTACAAATTAGACTTATGTTTTGAATGTCTTCATTAATTGGTCAGTCATTCCACAAGTGAACCTTTATAACAATCCTTGTGCAGAAAAAGGAGCCTGGTGGCGATCGGGACTCATGACCTGAACACTATCTCAGGTCCTTTCACGTACACCGCTAAACCACCCGGAGACATCAGCTTCAGGCCCCTCAACCAGGCCAAAGAATACAATGCCACCCAACTAATGAGCATCTACAAGGTTAACTAGCTGCTTGAGTAGCTTTTCTTTTGTTTGTTTTTTTTCCCTTGCTTTGTTGACTTGCTTTTTCTCCTCTCTTGACTTAGACCGACAGCCACCTGAGACATTACCTTCATATTATTGAAGACAAGCCTGTGTACCCCATTATTTATGACAGCAATGGCATTGTCTTGTCAATGCCTCCCATCATCAATGGTGAGTCAATCAATCAATCAAGCAAGCAATCAAACATTTAACTACAAAATAAAAACCCATTGTGACCAAGGTCTATTATATTTTGATATCAAGTATTTATGCTAGCATGGAAAAATGCCATCTTGTAAAATGTGAAGTTTTGATCTTTGATTAAAAAAAACAGACAAACAAACAAACAAAAAGTCACAGTCCCATTAAAATCCTGCATCTCTCTGCTGTGATTTTTACTTTTTTGCATTGTTTTCCTGCATGTCCTCTTTGGCATGACACCTGTAACTATTACTAGAACACACCTTCCCCATTCACTTTGTATTTCAGATGAGCAAAGACAATGCTCAAAGCGTGTTGTTAAATTCAGAATTTAAGTATGGATTGTGCTCATTTACAAATAAATGGATTGTCTTCATGATAATTGTGAGCTTCGTGGAAACATTGTTTTAACCTTGCTATACTTCATTACTAGATGACTCCCAAATATCTGCTCATCATAGAATATTTATTACACTGATGCAGCTGTTATGAGTATGCCCACTTTAAAACTTGAGAACATTAAAATTTGCATGTACTATTGGAACAATGAGCAAATGTTTTTGCTGTAGCCTGAAAAATTTTGGCTTTGATGTCAAGGGCTCTATATTCATAGACTGCGCAACATGAGCAAATGATACGCATGGCTCGCTGCGCATGTTGGCTTATTTGGCAGACTGGTCTGCGCCAAGATGAGGAGTGTTGGGGGGGGGTTCAGCTCTGGGCTGAGCATGTGACTTTTTGGGTGACTGAGGGCTTTATTTTCAGTGATGCAGCTTCATTTTCCTGCAAGACCCGCTGCGTGTGGGCAAATCCGTCTGTGCCAAGGTGGGCGATGTAAGCGTAGCAAGGGTGTGCCGTGCTTGGTGGAGTGACATAATGGCACGATCGTCGGAAGTCCAACGATCGTGCATGGATGGTGATGGATCAAGAGGTCTGCAGACGTAATTTTAAGTGGCCAGCGGTTACAACAAGCTCATGCTGAAATTCATGATGCTGTCTTTTGCCACACCGGCCAAGTGACAATGCTCACACACGGATCACTCTCTCCGTGCATGCGAGACCGTCCGACTTAAAGGAAATGAAAGAATTAAGAACTTTGATTGGCGGCGAATAAAGTCGGCAGTTTTTCCGCCCGCGGGTGCAGACAGACCCTTTGGTTAAATACACCGCTGCGTATGTCTGCAAATGTACAACTCGGTCTAACCCGCCCCCTCGCAGTGATGCCACGTGCCACACCGGGTTTGTGCTAGTCAGGAAAATGGAGCCCCAAAAATTAAATCTGAGAAATGAGATTAACATTTGACCTTTTGTTTCCAGGGATTTTACACCCTGCCCCAATTTTCATGTGACTAAAAAGTATTGGAACATGTGACTAACAGTTGTTTTATTGCTCAGGCATGCCCTCTTACCTTGGTTACTCAAACAATGAATAATGCCGATTGTCTACACTCAGATTCTCATATGGATTTTGCCTGCATAGAGTATATCTACAACTAGAAGTATTTCCAATATGAAAAAACATCCGTATAACAATTATTTTTTTCTTGCTTGTGAGGGAAAAACAATGTGACAAAAACAGTTTTCATTGCATTTGTTTGTTCAGCTTTAAATTGTAGTTTTCCATTTATTTTTGCAGGGGATCACTCAAAAATTACCCTGAAGACAAAGAATGTCTTTGTTGAGTGCACAGCCACAGACCTGACCAAGGTATAACTGAGTCCCCAGAGAAATTCTGTTGTTCATTCAGCTTTCTGACACCAACTAAAATGTGTCTCCTCTTCTCCAGGCAAAAATTGTGTTGGACATGATGGTGACCATGTTCAGCGAGTATTGTTCAGAGCCTTTCACGTAAGTTTAATCTCTTAGCAAATGGAAACTTAATATTTTATGGTGGAATATGATGAATAGAGCTGGAAATGCAAATGTTTGATTCAGTCAGTCATTAACCTCAACACCCTATTCAGTGACATCACAGCAGCTGCTCCCCATCAACTGTCAGCTGGACCTCATCATAAGCAGTCTTAACTTCCTCTAAACCCACTATTTAATGTACTTTGTACTTTAATTTATAATCTCCCCGTTTCCATTACTGTCCTGAACATGACATCACTGCTGTGGTCACTGCCACCTCCTAAAGATGTCTCGTATGTCTCTAAATACACTACCAGTCGAAGGTTTGGAGACACTTTCTTCTGCTATTAAATGACAAACTGCCCAAACTTTTAAATGGTAGCATTTATACAGAGTACATTAAATCCACCATATGTACATCTGAGGCATAACTGGTGTGAACCAAGTGATGGGTAGGAAGATGGGCAAAACGTGTGGCAATTAAACTTTTATCATTGTTAATGGGGGGAGTGTTGTCAATTATTTGCTATTGGTGGCAGGGATCTGTCCCTTTGTTGCCGGTTACTGAATACCAATATGACCAAATTGTACTGCTTAGTGGAAGTCGGACTTTGGAAACCCTCTTGAATCTCATTAAATAGCAGATCTGTGGAATTTTTTTATACTAATGCAGGTCCTTAATTTCTCCCTTGTGCTCTTTCAGTGTAGAAGAGGCTGAAGTGGTGAATGCTGATGGCACGACCTGCAAATATCCAGTACTGCACTCATTGCAGTTATCATCCATGCACACGTTACCCGCAGCACCCTCTAAATTTCCTGCGCTTGTTGTTTGCTGTATGTTTTAGGAACTGGCTTACAGGAAGGAGAAGCTGTCTAGCAAGTTTGTAAATCAAAAAGTTGGCATCAAGTAAGACATTCACAGGCAGGCTCACAACAATGTTTTTTTTTTTCTATTTCCTAACTCAACATTTCATCATGTTTGCCTGAAAAATGAGAACCTCTTTTCTGAAAGGTGACTTGTGTATGTGTTTGGCTTTTTCTTGAAAGCGAGTCGACAGAGAAGATTGCGCAGCTGCTAACTCGGATGTGCCTGCGCTCTCAGGCTACAGGTGTTGGTGATGAAATAGAGGTTGAGATCCCACCCACCCGCTCAGATGTCATCCATGCCTGTGATATCATGGAAGATGCAGCAATGGCATTTGGGTTTAACAACATCACCCGTACTACACCACACACCTACACCATAGCCAACCAGGTGTGCAAGTTTACCCTACGTGTACAATAATAAATATGGGCATATCTAATAGCAATTATATCATATATTTGTGTTCTTCTCTGTACGGTAATAGTTTCCACTGAATAAGCTGACAGAGCTGTTAAGACACGACCTGGCAGCTGCTGGTTTCACAGAAGCCCTCAACTTTGCTCTGGTAAAACACAAAACGATTCAGAAATACAAGTTAGCCCTTATTTGGGAAAAATAGGAATACAATCTCTCAACTTCCCTTCTAGTGCTCCCAAGAAGATATAGCGGAGAAGCTTGGTAAAAAGATCTCAGCTACCAGGGCAATTCACATCTCTAATCCCAAGACCACAGAGTTCCAGGTGATTGACAGTGAACATAAATCTTTAGCTGTTATAAGAGATTACACACAGTTTTGAACAGCCCCACCATACCTGAAAATAACGACTCCAGCGCCGTGTGTTTTGACGTTGGGTCGTTTTTCCTCCACAAGAGGGCCCTCTCCTACGTTTGAAATGATTGTCGCGTTTAAAAAAAAAAAAAAAGAATGAATCACACTATTTTATTGCTCCACTAGGTGGCGCGTACCACCCTGCTGCCAGGCCTGTTGAAAACAATTGCAGCAAACAGGAAGATGCCCCTGCCCCTGAAGCTGTTTGAGATATCTGATGTCGTGCTGAAGGATGAGATCAAAGGTAGGCATCTGAATGTGTGAAGTGATTAACATAGTCATGGTGAACAACTGGCCATGTTACAGAAAACCAGTTGCCTTTTTTTGAGTTAGGTTGTTTGTGTTTTAATTATAACTAAACTCAGTAGATTCATACAGTAGTTTTGTAAAGTAAAGAGACATAATTACAAGAGAGATTGTAGTCAGTTTGTCATTGTACTGATTCCCAGCTAATGAAACTACAGGTTGCAGTTACATATTAAATTAAAGGCTTATTTAGAACCATGAGAATTGACACTTCACACCTCACTATGAGGCAAAAGAACTGCAAGATTTCTCCTATGGAGCCAGCTAAGAAAAATAGTAAATGGAAAATGTACAATTAAATTTAAGTATATTTTTAGGTAACAAAATATAATTACACTTCAACTTACTGACAATCGTCCCAACTACCAGATGTTGGGGCGAGGAACAGCCGACATATTTGTGCTGTGTACTACAACAAGAGTCCAGGGTTCGAAGTGATCCATGGCCTTCTAGACCGTACCATGCAACTGCTTTCAGTGAAACCCGCCCGGGGAGAGGGCTACCACATCCAGGCTGCAGATGGTAAGGAACGTGTGAGTGTGTTTTGTACATCTTCCTCCCACATTTGATATTCTTTGTTATTCAAATTTTTTTAGCACGTACCTGTAAAATAAGGCTCTGAAATCCGAAAAACCAGGCTGGCCCTTGATAGTGTGGGCGTGTCCACTGAATGCACTGGAGATGAGCCCTTCAGCTGTCAGTGAAATATATTCGCTGTAGTCAGCTACTTGCTGAACGTGTGCACTAATGGTTATGGTCAATAAACAGTTAACTTTCCTGTGCACATTGTTTGAGAAATGGCAACCCTGCTTTGTAACCTGTTTTTGTAGATTTACAGTAGTAAGCTGACCGACTGAGGTTTCGACTGAGGTTTGCTTCACCTTGACATGACAAGACTGATCTGATCTTGTGAGAGTTCAGGCATGTTCCGCTTGCAGGTCTGAAGTTCATGCATACGCCAGCTGAACATAGACTATATTGCCAACAGTATTCGCTCACCTTCCTTGACTCATGTATGAACTTAAGTAACATCCCATTCCTAATTCATAGGGTTCAATATGACGTCTGTCCACTATTTGCAGCTATAACAGTCTAAACTCTTCTGGGAAGGCTGTCCTAAAGGTTTAAGAGTGTGTTTATGGGAATTTTTTGCCTATTCTTCCAGGAGCATATTTGTGAGGTCACACACTGATGTCGGACGAGAAGGTCTGGCTCTCACTCGCTGCTCTAATTCAACCCACGTCAGGTCTCTGTGCAGACCAGTCAAGTTCGTACACACCAAGCTCTCTCATTCATGTCTTTATGGACCTTGCTTGGTGCACTGGTGCACAGCCATGTTAGAAATGGAAGAACTGTTCCCACAAAGTTGGGAGCATGGAATTGTCCAAAATATGGGTTCCTTAGTTTCAGTGAGAGGAACTCTGAAGGTTTCAGCATACCGAGAGATTTTGGAGAATTTATCCCAACTTTGTGGGAACAGTTTGGGGATGGCCCATTTCTGTTCCACAATGACTGTGCACAAAGCAATGTATATAAACACATGGATGACAGGAGTTTGGTGTGAACATAACTGGCCTTCACAAAGTCCTGACACCAACCTGACAGAAGACCTGTGGGATGAATTATAGTGCAGACTGAGAGTCAGGCCTTCTCGTCCAACATCACTGTGTGACCTCACAAATGTGCTGCTTGCAGAGTGGTCAGAAATTCTCTATGCACACTCCTGAAGCTTGTCGAAAGCCTTTTTAGAAAATGTAAAGCGGTTATAGCTGTAAACGGTGAATCGATGTCATATTAAACCCTATTGATTGAGAAGGGGATGTCACTTCAGATCATATATGAGTCAAGGCAGGTGAGCGAATACTTTTGGCAATATAGTGTATTTTGGTTCTTATCGACACATACTTTCAGTTTCGGCCTGCCTCTGCTAGTCCTTGTTTCCACACACAATCTCTCCCACCCACTTGTCATTTATCGCTGCTCCCCTTGATGCTCCAAGGGCGCACTGTAGGATATCTGCACAGAAAATCAATTGGGCTCAGGTATCGAAGTGAGCAGAGGGAAATGCAGATGGAATTCGAGGAAGAGCAGCATGCACGAGGTGAAAAAAACAAACCAGAAGGGTTGCTGTCAGTGAAGCGGAAGGTGCTATTGAGAATAGTCAGTCCTGCAGTGTGGGAGAAACTATAGGCGTCACGTCACCTACTGCAGTGGCAAGCAGCAACACAGACATGACCCACCTACATATGCTTACAGTCCATCAGTGTCCAAGATCCTCTTTGACTTCATCACCTTGTGCAACATTAGTACAGTGGTGCCTTGAGATACAAGTTTATTTCGTTCAGTGAACATGCTCTTATCTCAAAACATATTTCCCAATTAGAATACATGAAAATGCAGTTAATCTGTTCCTCTCCCCTAAAAAAACAATTTAAAAAGAAAAAAAAGTGAAGTAGCAGAATATTGTTAGTCACAAAACATAATAGAAGAGAATTTAAAGATATTAACTGGTTTTATGAATTGTAATCAAGCCAAAACACACACAAAGTCACACACAAAGTTTCATTTGTGTGCATGTACCATTTAAATATACACACTCTCTCTCTTTTACATTTCAAATAACTATTTACTGTAATTATGATGATGTTTGATTGTTTTTTAGTGATACACTATGGTGTGTTCCGACTCGGGTACAAATTGGGGTTAATATGAAATGGGAATACCCATGCAGGTCCCAGGAGAACATGCAGAATCAACATTGTTTCGAGCTGGGTGATGCAGATTTGAACTTGGAAACTGTCTTGCTGTGAGGCTAACAACTACTGTATGCTGCCTTATAAGTGATTAGTTACTGTAGGTCTCTCCTTATTGTGACAGTCTTAAAAAAGTAGATGAAAACTTCCAATATTCTGTTTTTTTTTTTAGAGAATGTCCAGCCATCCATCCATTTTTCTTCCACTTATCCGATGTCTGGTTGCGCTGGCAGTAGCTTTAGCAGGGACGCCCAGACTTCCCAGCCACTTCATCCAGCTCTTCAGGGGGGATCCCAAGGCATTCCCAGGCCAGCCGGGAAACATAGTCTCTCCATTGTGTCCTGGCTCACCTCCGGGGTCTCCTCCCGATGGGACATGCCCGGAACACCGCTACAGGGAGGCGTCCAGGAGGCATCCTAATCATATGCCCGAACCACTTCATCTGGCTCCGCTCAATGTGGAGGAGCAGCGGCTTGACTCTGAGCTTCTCCCTTATCTCTAAGGAAGAGAATCATTTCGGCCGCTTGTATCCAGGATCTTGTTCTTTCGGTCACGACCCACAGCTCGTGACCATAGGTGAGGGTAGGAACGCAGATCAATTGGTGTAACTTGAAAGCTTCGCCTTTCGGCTGAGCTCCTTCTTCACCACAACAGACAAATATAAAGTCCCCATTACTGCAGACGCTGCACCGATCTGCCTGTCGATCTCCCGTTCCATTCTTCCCTCCCTCCTGAAGAAGACTCCAAGATGCTTTAACTCCTCCACTTTGGGAATGATATCATCCCAGACCTGGAGAGGGTACTCCACCCTTTTCCCACTAAGGACCATGTTCTCCGATTTGGAGGTGCCGATTTTTCATCCAAGCCGCTTCACACTCTGCTGTAAACTACTCCAGTGAGAGTTGATCACGGTTTGATCAAGCCAACAAAACCACATCATATACAAAAAGCAACACTGAGGCCACCAAACCGGACCCCCTCTCGTTCTGTCCATCAAAGTTATAAACAGAATCGATGACAAAGGGCAGCCTTGGCGGACCAAACTCTTGACACTGGTCGTACGGGGACCGGACAGCCCGTATCAGGGGGTTGAGTACCCCATACCCCAGAAGCACCCCTCACAGGACTCCTCGAGAGACACGGTCGAACGCCAAGTCCACATCTCCCGGACTCTGCCAAGGGTGTAGAGCTGGTCCACTTTTTCCATGGCCAGGACGAACACCACACTGCTGCTCCTGAATCTTAGATTTGACTTCCCAATGGACCCTCGTGTCCAGCACCCCTGAATAGACCTTACCGAAGAGGCTGAGGAGTGTGATTTCCCCCTGTAGTTGGAACACACCCTCCGGTCCCCTTTCATAAAAAGGGGGATCACCACCCCATTCTGCCAATCCAAAGGCACTTTCCCTGATGTCCATGCGATGTTGCAGAGGCGTGTCAACCAGGACAGCCCCACAACATCCAGAGCCTTTAGGAACTCTGGGCGAATCTCATCCACCCCTGGGTCCTTGCCACTAAGCAGCTTTTACCACCTCGGTGACCTCAATCCCAAAGGTAGGAGAGCCTGCCTCAGAGACTCCAAACTTCATGAGACACCCCCTCATGAGAAGGCGCGTCGGTGGAATCGAGGAGGTCTTCGAAGTATTCTCTCCATCGAGTCACAACGTCCCGAGTCTAGGTTAGCAGGGCCCCATCCCCACTATACACATTGTTTATGGTGTCCTGCTTCCCCTTCCTGAGATGCCGGATGGCGGACCAGAATTTCCTCAAAGCCATCCGAAGTCGTTCTCCATGGCCTCACCAATCTCCTCCCATGCCTGAGTTTTTGCCTCAGCGACCACCAAAGCTTGGCCAGCCGGTACCCATCAACTGCCTCAGGAGTCCCACAGGCCAAAAAGGCCCTATAGGACTCCTTCTTCAGCTTGACGCATCCCTCATCGCTGGTGTCCACCAACAGGTTCAGGGATTTTCGCCACGACAGGCACCAACCACCTTACGGCCACAGCTGTGGTCGGCCGCCTCAGCAATAGAGGTGCGGAACATGGTCCACTCGGACTCAATGTCCCCCGCCTCTCCCAGGATGTGGGTGAAGTTCTGCCGGAGGTGGGAGTTGAAACTCCTTCTGACGGGATTCTGCCAGACTTTCCCAGCAGATCCTCAAAATACGTTTGGGCCTGCCAGGTCGGACCAGCATCTTCCCCCAACCTTGGAGCCAAATCACCACCAGGTGGTAATCAGTTGACAGCTCCGCCCCTCTCTTCACCCGAGTGTCCAAGACATGCGGCCGCAAATCCGATGACACGACCACAAAGTCGATCATCTAACTGCGACCTAGGGTGTCCTGGTGCCAAGTGCACGTCGACACCCTTATGCTTGATCATGGTGTTCGTTATGGACAATCCGTGATGAACACAGAAGTCCAATAACAGAACACCACTAAGGTTCTGATCATGGGGGCCGTTCCTCCCAATTACGCCCTTCCAGGTCTCACTGTCATTGCCCACGTGAGTATTGAAGTCCCCCAGCCGAACGATATAGTCCCCAGCGGGAGCACTCTCCAGTACTTCCTCAATTTTATGCTGATCGCAAAAGACATTTACTCCGCGCTGCCATCGTGTACAGTATATTTGAATCCAAAAGCTAGTTTATTTTTAGCCTTGTCTTTTGACGTAGTACTGTAAATATCTGTCAACCAATAGTTTTTTATAAACGTGGCGGTGTGGGACAGACAACATGTCTGAGACAGACAACACGTAATGGCTGGATCACACGATGACAAATTAGGTCTTTAACAATTGCACTGTCAGACGACTGCAATAAATTCTTGTATTCCGATACAACCGCATCCCGTCTTTTACGATCACTAGGCTTTATCTTGTCAAATCAAGCGCGACCGGATACACTCGTTACAATGGCGACGACATCGCGTCTCGTTTTGTTTTATTTTATTATGCAAAATTATTGCAGATGGTGCCAGTGCTGAGGTTACCCTCAATAGGGTCAATCCTGGCCAACTAAATATATGTATTATTGTTTACTTATTAATGCTTGTGGAGTTGTGTGAAGTTTTGGTCTGCATGTTCAGGTTCGTTCATGACAGTGTAAGCAATCATATCGGATCGTGTCACATTGAATGACGTACAGTTAATAGGCATTATAAATCGTAATTCAGCACTTGGCCCTGTGGTGTAAATAGAGCCATACTAGCTTCAGCTGTACTTTCCGAAAATGTATCTTTGCAAGGGTCTCGTTGTCGTGCGATCTTAGCTTTTCATATTTGTATGCTTATGAAGAATTTATGTCAATATTTTATTTTCAACTAATTGTCTTGTCTTTCTTTGGACAGTTGTCTCAACTATCTGCAATGTCAGCCTCCGATTAAGTCGTCCTCTTGCAACTGCGAGCACAGCCTGTAGGAGAGTGGGTGGAAGTTAGCCTGGTTCGATTTTTTTTTGTTTATTTCTTTTTATTTTGGACTAATTGGCTATTGAAGAGTTTGCAGAGCTACTTCCATTGCCATTGCATTCTGCTCAGCGTATGAATAAATGCAACCATTTTGATAGCATCTCTTTTAATATAACTAGGGGGCTCTGGAAACTCATTAGCGGAATAGGGCACCATTGTAGAATGCCATGTCTCTGTACGTGGGGATGTTGTCATAGCAACTCCCATATCTTGTGAAATCCATCACAAATCTGTCTGCTCATCACTATTTTTAAAGCTAGTTGGGCCAATTGTTGGTCTGTTAATGGAAGATGACATTGGCACCAATAGAAATTGTACCCTCAGATTTGAATCGCAAAAAGACATCTTTGTGAAAGTGACAAGGTATGAAATCCAATTATGGTTCAATGGCCTCAGAGGTATTTGCTGTAGAGTAATGGTCTGTGACTTTTTTTGTTTTTGTAGCTTGCTGCTCAGTGATGTTGAACAAAAGACATCTACTGTACTACCCAGCCTGCCAAATCTCTACTGCTCTAATTGTCAAATGTCTGGAAGTGATTCCCCTGCGCTCAGATCTCTTGACTTTAATGGTTTGCTTCAGTTTCAAATAGGTTAGTGGAGAACTGAGCAGTGAAAGCTAATGTGGGAAAATGATTGACCGATGAGGGAAAATCAAGGTAACGAGAAACAGTAGGGCACCACCACCGACACTGTGACTGACTTTGCATCTTCATCCCGAAATAGACTGACTCACTGAGAATATCCACAACACCTGATCCCCTTCAGCATGTTTTAGTTTGATAAGAATTACAATTCATGAAAATACATGTTGCATTTTCCCCCAAAATAAGTTGGAAACAAAGTGTACTACAGGAGCAAAAGCATTGCAACAAGAAATGGTGTCAGAATGTCTGCCATATGAATGGTCATTAAAATAATAAAGTGCTGGCCGCAAATAATTGTAAGGTTCCGTTTGCAACGGAATTCCCGCTGTACAGCGATGACCTAACCAGAAATCGGAAGTAAGCTGGAACGTGCTATAGTCCATCAGTAACCTACATTAACACTGTATTAAAGTCATAATTGCAGTATTTGTATAATGACACTTCTAGGCCATAAATATAAAATATTCAACATTAGGTACAGCTACAGTGGAGAAAAAAGTATTTAGTCAGCCACCAATTGTGCAAGTTCTCCCACCTAAAAAGATGAAAGGCCTGTAATTTTCATCATAGGTATACCTCACCTATGAGAGACAAAATTAGAAAACATAAATCCAGAAAATCACGTCATCTGATTTTTAAATAATTTATTAGCAAATTATGGTGGAAAATAAGTATTTGGTCACCTACAAAGATTTCTGGCTCTCACATACCTGTAACTTCGTCTTTAAGAGGCTCCTCTGTCCTTCACTCGTTACGTGTATTAATGGCATCTGTTTGAATTCGTCCATCAGTATAAAAGACACCTGCCCACAACCTCAAACAGTCGCACTCCAAACTCCACTATGGCCAAGACCAAAGACAGAAACAAAATAGTAGACCTGCACCAGGCTTGGGAGACTGAATCTGCAATAGGTAAGCAGCTTGGTGTGAAGAAATCAACTGTGGGAGCAATTAGAAAATTGAAGCCATACAAGACCACTGATAATCTCCCTCGATCTGGGGCTCCAAGCAAGATCTCACCCCGTAGGGTCAAAATTGATCACAAGAACGTTGAGCAAAAATCCCAGAACCATACGAGGGGACGAAGTGAATGACCTGCAGAGAGCTGGGACCAAAGCAACAAAGGCTACCATCAGTAACACACTACGCTGCCAGGGCCTCAAATCCTGCAGTGCCAAACGTGTCCCCCCTGCTTAAGCCAGTACATGTCCAGGCCCGTCTGAAGTTTGCTTGAGAGCATTTGGGTGATCCAGAAGAGGATTGGGAGAATGTTATATGGTCAAATGAAACCAAAATAGAACTTTTGGGTAAAAACTCAACTTGTGTTTGGAGGAGAAAGAATGCTGAGTTGCATCCAAAGAACACATACCTACTATCAAGCATGATGTTTCCACCCCCATGCTTCGGGGCTGTTTTTCTGCAAAGTGACCAGGGCAACTGATCCGTGTAAAGGAAAGAATGAATAGGCCCATGTATCGTGAGATTTTGAGTGAAAGCCTCCTTCCATCAGCAAGGGCATTGAAGATGAAACGTGGCTGGGTCTTTCAGCATGACAGTGAGCCCAAATACACTGCCCAGGCAACAAAGGAGCGGCTTCGTAAGAAGCATTTCAAGGTCCTGGAGTGGCCTAGCCAGTCTCCAGATCTCAACCCCATAGAAAATCTTTGGAGGGAGTTGAAAGTCAGTTTTCTGTTTGAAAAGGGGAAAAAAATATGATCATTTTTTGTGCCATATTACCCAGCCCTAGGTTCATCCAGAGTCATAGCCATAACTGCAATTTTACTATAAATTGGCAAAATGTCTGTGTTTTGGCCTTGGTTTCCCCGTTTTCGGTTTTCATCATTGTTTGAATTGGTGAATTAGAAAATACTGCAGAAAAAAAAAAAAAAAGTGCAAACCTTGAAGGCAGAAAATGCTTTGCAAATGAAACATTTAGCCACCTAATAACAAGACAGAGAAGCCCACTATATCGTGGTTCATCTTTCGTGGCGAATACCTCGCAGATTTTTAAGTGATTGTTATTTATGTGAGTTTTGTACAGGAAAGTTTTGGATTTGCACACCTTCAGTGTAGTACCACATTGTGCCGCTACATGCAAGGCGAAACTTTTCGTCTACTGGAAGAGATGCAACGTAATTAAGAACAAGAGTCAGAGAAGCTTCCTTTAAGCCACACTTTTGTTCCCGCAGAGTAGAACAACTTGGTTCATAATTTTGCGGTTTAAATAGACAATGTTTTATTCTCTTGTTTTATGAATCACTTTTATAGCCAACTTCAACTGGGAGTGACAAAGAACTTGAACCAAAGTATGCTTTCCCTCTTATTTGGAGAAGTGCGAGCAAGAGAGAGAACGGCCACAGAGTTTTAGACAAAATGTGTGAAAAGGAGATACACAGTTGCTGGTGCACTTTTCAGCTGAACACACACCGACTTGCTGATGTGTATGTACGCGAACATTACAATATGTATTTTCTATGCATGTTATGATTATTTTGTTTGTTTGTTTTTATATGCTTTAATAAGTTAAAAGCATGTGGGAGGGGTAAAACTCTCAATAAAACAGTAACTCAGTCTATCGCAGAACATACACTAGCCTCTGCCATAAACAGCAGTTCACTGTCGTTTCAAACCTTGAAATCAAGGCAAAACTGACCATTTTCATCAATTATTTCTCCTCAGTCGTCAATCTTTGTCTTTTTCAGATTCTACCTTTTTCCCGGGCCGCTGTGCAGAGATCTTTTCCCATGGAAAAAGCGTTGGACATCTCGGGGTCCTCCATCCACATGTCATTAACAGCTTCGAACTGACGATGCCCTGCTCTGCCCTTGAGATGGACATCGAGCCTTTTCTGTGAATTCCTCTTCTTCTGCTCTTAAGAAAACACATTAGGCAATGCAATTAATTACTAGTAGAAAAGATGTTTGGAATTGGAAGTATGCCAATTAATGATAACAATAAAAGAACCAGCAGCAGAGTCTTGAGCCATTTTGTTTTATATATAAACACTACCAGGGAGCCTGTTTACTTCCACTTTCATTGACTTGGGTGAATGGAAGTAACTTTGTGACTGTGTGTGCCTGTCAATTAACTTGCATGTGTGCTCTTTTTCATGGGTTGTATGTGCCTCTATTCTAAGCTCATCCTGTTTTGTTGCTTTTGGTTTTTCTAGTGGCCACACGGCTGAAACCCGCCTCACGCATGAGGTTCCCATGCAGGAAGTTGTCATACACAAGTTCCCCACTGAAGTAAAATCCACACACGCTACCGCCTCCTCAAAAACAGTGTTTGGAGATTTGAGCACACCCGAGGCTCTCAATGCCCTCAATGGTTTCCTGGTAGACAAAAGCTACGTCGAAGGCTTTGTTGCCTCTCAGGCTGACACGGCCATCTTTGATTCCATCGCCACTGCTCCCTCACCAACTTTGTGCCATCTCCTGCGCTGGTACACCCACATCAAATCCTTCCATGGGGAAAGAGCTGACCTCCCTGTCGTCAACAAGCAGTTTGTGCTGCCAGATACTCCTCCCACCTCTACTGACACTGACAGTGACGAAGACATAGACCTGTTTGGGTCAGAAAATGAGGGTGACAGCGCAGAGGCAGCAAAAATCAAAGCGCAGCGACTCGCCGAGTACGCAACCAAGAAATCCAAGAAACCAGCAGTCATCGCCAAATCTTCCATCCTTCTTGACGTCAAGCCCTGGGATGACGAGACTGACATGACCAAGATGGAGGCGTGCGTCCGCAGTGTCGGCATGGACGGGCTGTTGTGGGGGCAGTCCAAGCTGGTCCCAGTGGGTTACGGAATCAAGAAGCTCCTAATAGGATGTGTGGTGGAGGATGACAAAGTGGGCACTGATATACTCGAGGAAGCTATCACCGCCTTTGAGGAATATGTTCAGTCTGTGGACGTGGCTGCCTTTAACAAGATATGAATGATAGGCACGCTTGGCTAGCCCTGTCTTCACACTGATAAAACAAGGATCAACCATGCAGAAGAACCTGCTGCTCAGGGTGTGTTCATACGAGACTAATTTCTTTCAATTAAAACAGACACTTGTACAGTTTGTTTTGTTGTGTGCGAATGCTTATCTATGTGCTAACCCACCTCTGAGCAATCTTAGTCCTCTATTGTGGTTCAGATCAGTTCACCCTGTAATGCTTTTTTTGTTGTTGTTGTTGTTTTAACTCGTCATGCCAAATCAGCTGGTAAAATAACACCAACACTAAGTGAACCAGGGCCAAATGTGTGAGGCAGAATGCATTTGACCATTTTTCCGTTTTGGTCCATACTAGACACCAAAATTGCAAGCGTCAACACACACACACACTTGTCTGCAAACAAGCCAATAAAGCTCTCAACTTTGAACGCTTTGAAGTAAGTTTGTTTGTCATACCTGTGATCTGACGCTAGGGGTTTTTCCTCTCCTTCCGTGCAAAGTTGACCTAGGAAAGCGTGCTGTGCAGCAGTCTTGCAAATTAAGTGTGACAGGTACACCAGCATTCCTTCAAAATGAACTATTCAAATGGGTATTGGCAAAATAGCTGATGACGTTGAAACTTGCAGGATAATGTGGTAAAATTCCCTCTGAAACAAGTTACTGTTACAGTTTAATGCGATTTTGGGCGAGGTTCTCTTATTGGAAGCATCACAGTGACTGACTGTTCAAAGCATTGCAATGAAAATGTCATAAGTGGTGTATCTTAATTCTAATTAAGAAATCATGAGACGACAGTTTTGCACACATTTTTCTAACTTTAACATCCACACGCCAACTCTCATAGAAATGCACTAATGTCATGCCACAACGCACTTAAAAAACATTGCTGAAAGTACTACCTCAAGCAATGCTATACTTTGAAGTTACTTCAGAGTTGGTGGTAATTGTCCTGTTTTAGGGAAAATGCAGCTTTTTAAAGGGAACATATTTCACCAAACCAACTTTTTCAAGTATTTGGGATGTAGACTATGGTGCCTCAGAAAACTTGTAATAGGAATTAAAGTCATCCATGCATTCCTAAGTTCCAGACAATCTCTTACTGGAAGCATGACTGACTGGCTGTTCAAAGCATTGCAATGAAAATGTCGTAAGTGGTGTATCTTAATAGTAATTAAGAAATCATGAAACGTAGACAGTTTTGCACAAATTTTTCAAACTTTAACATCCACACGCCAACTCCCATAGAAATGCACTCAATGTCGGGACACAACGCACGTAAAAAAAACATTGCTGAAAGTACTACCACAAGCAATGCTATACTTTTAAGTTACTTCAGAGTTGGTGGTAATTGTCCTGTTTTAGGGAAAATGCAGCTTTTTAAAGAACATATTTTGCCAAACCACCTTTTTCTAGTATTTTCTAGCTCCTTTTATACCCAATCATGGTGGGGGGGTTGAGTCAAAAAAGCCCATCAAGAAAAACATGAAAAATATTTATTCCACTCTAATATACAGTTCACTAAATTTGTCATTGCAAATGCAGATTATAAACGTGTTTGCTCTTACATGTTCTATTAATCATAGTCCCAGTAGAATGAAGACCCTATTGACCAGGATAGAATTAACAAGTCCAACAGCTGTATATGTGGCAAACTTGCTTGGGACTTCAATCTCTTTCCTCATCCTGGCACTCTGATCGTATTTTGGAACTTTGTACCACCAGTACAACAAATGCAGGCTGACTGCTTTCATAACCTGCCGAGTACCCACTAACGCTACCACTCCAACGAGGAAGCGGGCAGTGCCGGACACCAGTGTGTATGTTGTCACTGTGGGTAAAGGCACAGGCAGCACCCCTTGGGGCTCAAACGTCTCCCCCAATTGTTTGTTCACCCAATATCCAACAGAGCAGCCCGCCCCGACTCCAAGGATGGTGGTGGTGTCTCCCCGTGTGGTGCTGTAATGGTCCAGCTCTGGGTACGTGTAGCTGAGGAAGAGGGGCAGCACCAATGCCAGGATTGGTGACATGCTGCTGGTGAGCTGGAACTGGTCGAAGGCTTCCCAGTAGGGGTGAGTGAGAAACATTAGGAGGGCTGAGATCAAAACACCACAGATGACATCCTATAACAGTAGTAATGAATGGTTAATTGTAAAGACACTTTATAAATAAACTAGTACTTGCAATGGTTAATTGTAAAGACACTTTATAATTGAACTCTTATACTTGCACTTTGAAATGATAGAAAGATGATGTTCTTGACTAATAGTAATTACTGTCCTCCCCCGACTGTTTGCTTATTCCCAATTTTTATTAAACTGCTTTTAACATTCCAACTGTACAGTGACCCCCACATATTTGCGGTTCAGCATTTGCAAATACCTACTCGTTTTGTTTGTTTTTGTTTTGGGAGGGGGAGTCTTACAGTATTTGCAGAAAAATTTTCATATTCAGATTTTTTTTTGTGGCATAATGCTGTCTGTAGTATGTTTGAAATTTATTCTATTGACGTGTCACTTTAAAGGAAATGAACAGTTAATGTCGGCCATAAGAATAAAATCAGCTGGAGTGGATAGATAAGATGGCGGCACCCATGCCTCCTGCTTTGGCTCGTGATAGTTTTTCCAAATTAGGACTAAACAAGGCATCAAAGCCAGTGCTGTTTTGGTTCTGTATACATCAAAGCCCTAACCGTTGTAGAGCCAGCGGCCAGCGAAGCAGCAGACTTTTAATAATAATAATGCATTACACTTATATAGCGCTTTTTAGGCACTCAAAGATGCTTTACAATTTCCCACGAGCACAGGCCGCGACGCAAAGTCACTCACTTCGATGTTATTTCTGCGCTTTGCTGTGCCGTCAAAAGTTTTTTTTGTTTTTTGTTTTTTTTGTTTTTTTTTACACTGGACTGCACGGCTGCAGTAATTCTTTATCATTGTCACCAGAATTGTTGAGATGTACAGGTACTCTATTGTATTGTGTATTCTGTATCGTGTATGTGCATGCTTAGCAAAATGTCATATAATATGTTGTTACTGTCATGAACCGAGGACCGCCTTCAGCTTCACACCAGATGCTGGCACTGAACTCGTCACGCATCTAGTTTTCTGACTGCGAGCCGTGGTGTCGCGATTTGAAATCGCACAAAGTTTTCTGGGTTGTCTACAGAGAAGCACAGACAGATAGATGCCGGCAGGTACACTGTTTCAGCTCTGATGTGGCGATTTTGCAGGATCTCTGTGTACAAAAGGCAGAAGAGGTCCCGGGTGAGCTGGAGCCTATGACTGGGTGAGAGGCACATACAAACAACAATTCAAACTCACCATTTGGTGAATATCAGTTGTTTACCAAGTGAAATAGTATTTTATTTTATTTTTTTACTTTCTATTGAAGTTTGTATTTTTGCCTCAAAGCAAATTTTCAACGGGGGCAGAATTTTACACTAACTTTATCACAAGTGCCACTCTTCTACAAAGACTTGCTTCAACATTTTTGAGTGTCTGGGAATTTTTGTCCGTTCATCCCATCAGCAACACATCTCTGAGATCCTCTTTTAACATTCCCGGTTATCTGTTAACAGCCAACATTTTATGGGCTATTTAGAAAACAGTGAATGATGATGTATTTAAAACCTTGCCAGACAGTTTAACTAGATACAAATGAATAATGTATTTTGCATTGAGCTTGAATGTTTAATGCTGCGTGCATGAGAGACAGAGCGAGTGTGATGACGACAAGCTTACCAAAACTGAGTGCATGCCAGTGTAGAGACGGCTCAAGCACACCATTGTCGACAGTGTCACAGCTATCAGTAGACCCACCTCGAACTGGATCTGGCACACAAAAAATGCAAAACACATGATGACAGTAAATGAGAAGTGTGTGGACATTATGAGGTAAGGACAGATTGTTGTGTTGCAGGTGTCTTGTAAAGGCAGGAGTAAGGTATTTGCTTTAACCATTTGGCCTTCCTTGTTAGTTTGGGATCAAATCTTCCATACTGTACGTCCATCCTGTTCAAATGTGTCATTCGAGTCCTCTCTGCCACTAGTCCATTCAGCAGCATGATGATGTGGCCATCATTAAGTGTCATTCCTCCGTCTTCGTCCTCTCTTCCTTGCCTCCCTTACCTAAGGCCGCAGGTTTTGTTTCTCCTCCATTTCAATAACAGTGAGAAGCCTCATGCATTCATCCACCTCCTCCACCCTCCGCTCCTGTGCACCCCCTTCACTTCTCCACTGCCTTTTCTCCCTGTGTCTTTTCCTCTCTGGAAGCAGCTGGAAGCCTATTCAATGGTAGTTCATGAAGAGAGTATTTTTTTTTCAATGGCTACAAAGGACGCCAGGAACAGGAGGGGGTCGCCCTGTGATTGACTGTGGTGACCTCTGACCTGTTCCGGGAAGTTGCCCTAAGGCCTAATAGTTATTCAGAACCATCTGAACAGTTCACTACTCATCTATAGCAATGCATGCTCAGTGTTTCAGGGGAATCCTGCGGGTGTTTAAGGCCAAAGTTAAACGCTGAACTGTACATGGGTGTGTTGAGCTTTTGAGAAGATTTCACCAACCATGGCCCTGTACAAAATTGCAGCTGCCATTAGCTGCAATAATCCATAAATTACCTTCATGGCTCAAGAGCCCATAACCTAACCAAATGATTCCCTGGCACTCAAATCTTCATTACAATGGTTCTTCATTTAAAACATTGATCTTAATTAAGGAAGTCCATGGTTGAGCCACAAAGTGTTTTATTGACACGTTGGTGAAGTGAGAGCGATAAAGAAGCAAATGAGTTGTGAAGAGGAGGAAGCGGGAGGTGTGGATATGGACTGACAGTCATTGACTCCCCTGAGTCCATCAAAAGACCAAACAGTAGCCTGACGGGTGTAGTAGATGGAGACTGATGGCAAATTCAGGCCCCGCCCCTCCTGGCCCTTTGTCCAGTCTCCCAGTTAGGACTGTTTGATAGACAGTGGGGTCGCTCCCCATCTTCCCACTTGCCTAACAGTGAGGAAGCTGCCATCCACTGGCCCCAATAGTATCCCTCCCCCAGACCCAACTCAATATGGAACTCTAAAACTCTAGTAAGACTGCTGTTACAATACCAGCATGTCTTTAAAATGAATCTCAACTACAGTAATTCCTCGTTTATCGTGGGGGTTATGTTCCAGATCAATAGACGAAATCCGTGAAGTAACGATCATGTATTTATGGTTTTATCTAGAGCTACTGTATATACTGTATTTTAAAGTTTCATGCATACATTTGTGAGGTGCAAGTAGTATTTTATGTCCACTTGGGGTCGCCATCCAAACATTCTACACTATAGTAACTATGACTGCAAATATGTATATGCCTTTAAAAGGTGGGTGTAGTCTATTGAGTGACGTTGATGTACAGTGGAACCTCGGTATAATGGACGAATAGGGGCGGGGGATTGTCCCTTACAGCCAATTGTCCGTTTCATTGAAGCACTTTTTTGTGGCCATATTTACCCATATTACGCTACAGTACAAAATTGGTTTTGCACTTTTTTCATGGCCTAAAACGCCCAGTACACTAAGTTTACGAAGTAAATGTAAAAAAAAACTGAAAATGTTTAAAAAGATCAAAATTTTATCCAAACTTACCATGCTGATGTGCTTTATGTAGACATTGTTTACGTCATAGGTGAGTCGCTTTCATGAGCCGCGAGGAATTAGTGTGCTTCTTTGCACCAAATCCGTTGCCATAGACGAACGGCTTCACAAAAAAAAATAGCATGTTCCAGAGTCCAGAGACTTGTGTGTTGTATTCCTCTTTGAACTAATGCCGTAGCCAGCCATGTGCACTCACTCTCTCTGCAAAGCACTATGCTAGATATGCTACTATAATATAACTCCTGCCATCATGTCCGCCAAGTTAATAGATGGCCTGGAAACGTTGTCACATTCAACATTCCTGCCACCTGAGCACCGTAGGCAGTTAGTTGAATCTACCTGTAGTCATACTGTATATCTGTGACACGAAACACGTCTCCTAGTCTTTACCTATATTGCCCCACAGCGCTAGTAAACAACAGCTGCCAAGTCTGGAACGAACAGACTTTGTCACCGGCAGTTTAAGTGACAAATGGAAACTGTTTTTGGACACATTGCTCTGTCGCGACCATATGTTTTATCCGATATCTGTTATATCAGGGTCCATTTCATCGAGGTTCCACCGTAAATGTATGAAGACATACTGTTGGCGGGCTAGTTCCAGGATATAGCATTAGCCACTGAGGTGTTCAATGATGGTGTCAGTGCAGGCTACCAGCAGGTGTGCTAAGAATCCACTTTTGATTACTGTATTTTGTTACCGTTCTTTTAATAAAGTGATTGAAAGAGCACCAGAGGCTGTTTCCATCCTCTCTCGATCCAAACCACCTCTGATGAATTACAATTCATTCTAACTAGCAGTGGTAGACTACATTCAATTAGCTAATGATGTTTACTTTACCGGAGATGTACAATTGAGCAACTGTACTCTACTGTAAAATAAAAAAATATTTGATGCACTGAACCACGATATAGCGAGGGACAACTGTATATTGATGTGAAAAGTACTTGTTTTAATTTATGTAAAAAAAAGAAAAATTCAACAGATGCTAAGAGTACTTACACTCTGTACTTAAATGGAAATACATCCATCCATCCATTTTTCTGTACCGCTTATCTTCACAAGGGTCGCAGGCGTGCTGGAGCCTATCCCAGCTATCTTCGGGCGAGAGGCGGGGTACACCCTGAACTGGTCGCCAGCCAATCGCAGGGCACATATAAACAAACAACCACTCGCACATTCACACCTATGGGCAATTTAGAGTTGCCAATTAACCTACCATGCATGTTTTTGGGATGTGGGAGGAAACCGGAGTACCCGGAGAAAACTGACACAGCCACAGAGAGAACATGCAAACTACTACCGTCCCGCCATGGAAATACAGATGCTTCCTTAAAAACATTTTTTAATTACAGATTCAACTCAAAAAAGTACAGACAGAAATGTACTCAAGTACAAAAGTAAGTACCTGTGTTTGTATTTTCAGATTAGACGGACAATTCTTTCGAATGTCAGAAGCTGGTTGTTCTTAGGCCAGAACTAGAACCAACGCATAATTCTGTAGCCAACAGCGACGAACAATTGTCTTACACAAGGCCCTGGACAGTGAACATCTTGCTTCTCTGAATGTTACGCCATCGTTGTTGATGCTTCCTTGTTCACGTTTCTTCCATGTCACTGCTGCCCTTGTTTTTTTCCCTTTATAAGTCCCCAAGATGTGAGTCATTCAATCAACCAAGATCTGGGTCCTCTAGAAAGGCTCAGAGTGGAGCCGCTGCTCCTCCACATCAAGAGGAGCCATAAGAGGTGGCTCTGGCATCTAAGTAGGATATTTCCTGGATGCCTCGCTGGTAAGGTGTTCTGGGCATCTACCACTGGGAGGACGTCCCAGGAAAGACCCAGGACACTGGAGTGACTGACTCCCAGCTTGCCTGGGAACGTCTCAGGAGCGCCCTGGAAGAGCTGGACAAAGTGACTGGTTAGAGGAAAATTGGGCGTTTCTGCTTTTTACG
Organism: Phycodurus eques; assembly: GCF_024500275.1. Lineage (NCBI taxonomy): Eukaryota > Metazoa > Chordata > Actinopteri > Syngnathiformes > Syngnathidae > Phycodurus > Phycodurus eques. The sequence continues at coordinate 5,661,034 of NC_084531.1, forward strand.
TCATGTCGTTCATCTGCAGAGGTTAAAAAAAGTAATGAGGCTATTTTGACAAACCGCTCAGGAAGGAGACTGGTTCTTTGTACCACAGATGAGGGTACTTTTGTCTAAAATCTGCAAATCAACCCCAAAACAAAGGCAAAAGACCTGGTGAAGATGGTGTCTGAAGCTGGTAAGCGTGTGTCATTAGTCACAGTGAATTGAGTACTGTACCAACATGGGCTGAAAGGCCACTCTGCCAGGAAGAAGCCATTACTTCAAATGTAACATCAGATTACAGTTTCTCAATGCACACAGGGACAAAGACCTTCATTTTTGGACAGTTGTCTTCTGGTCTATGGAAACTAAAATTGAACTGTTTGGCCACAATGAGCAACGTAATATTTGGAGGACAACAACATCCCAACTTCGCAATACGGTGGTGACAGCATCATGTTGTGAGATTGTTTTGCTGCTAGAGAGACTGGAGCACTTCACAAAATTGCTGACATCATGAGGAAAAAACATTGTGGAAATACTGAAGCAACATCTCAAGATATCAGCCAAGAAGTTCAAACTTGGCTGCAAATGGGTATTCCAAATGGACAGTGACCAGAAATATTCAGCCAAACTGGTCACATAGTGGCTTAAGGATAACAAAGGAAATGTTTTTGAGTGGCCATTGCAAAGCCATGATCTCAATCCTATTGAAAATTAATTGGCAGACCTGAAAAGGCATGTGTAAGCAAGTCGGCCTATACAAACTTGACTTAGTTACACCAGTTCTGTCAGGAAGAATGGACCAAATTTCCTGCCAACTATTGTGAGAAGCTTGTGGAAAGATATCCAAAACGTTTGACCGCAGTCATATAGTTTAAAGACAATGGTACCAAATACTAATGAAATATGTGTAAACTTCTGATTGAAGAAAGTAATGAAAAATTGTCAAAAAATAAAAAAAGTCCTCTACTCATTTTTCTGGCCCTTAGCAAATAGAAATAATTTTGGTAATCCTAATTGGCCTAAAATAGGAAAAAATTATGTCTGATTTCATGTGAAACAGTGAGAAAAATGTGTATGCGTCTTTTTATAGTGTATGTAAACTTCTGGTTTCAACTGTACAATACTTGCTAAGACATCAGTTGAGTATAACTGCACTGGATCATACTGAGAGCTGTTTCTAATGTTTTGTTTACCATTTCTAGTAGCAGGGGCTCTCGGAAGATGAAAAACACAATCGCAATAATCAGTGTCAATGAATTGCTCTTGTCATTCATTTTTAGGTAATGCAATTGTGTAATATTATGGCCAGCAAGTGTATTTCATCCTCAACTGCAAACTACAAAAATATCATAGGATAGCTAAAATCATTCAACTTGCTCTGATTCCCTATTTGAATGAGTCAACAGTGATGCATAACGCCTACTGTTTTCTATGTGTAATTTAACATCACTAAACTTTTCAGCTGGTTAGTATAGGGAGAGGATAATCAAGTGTTGCCAAGCAACTCTTGGCCATTCAGAAAAACAATATTTCATATATTCTCATTTACTGTATGCAGCTGATTTTTCTTTTCATCTTCAAGAGCAAAAGCATGAAACTACATAGCTACAGTGTTGTACCTGAACGAGTTCATGGAACAAAGGTACATGAACTAATTCATATTTAGTGTGAATGTGAAGTGAATTTAGTTCATTTCTGCCTGATGTACAACGCCAAAGAAAGTTTTTTGTTTAACTAAAGTTCATTTTCATTCAAAGGTGTCAAATCTTAGGGCCTTCCAGGGAGAAAAAAACTGTCTGAACACACTAGATACAGTATGAGCCTTCATATGTCGGCGGATAAACGATCTATTTGGTAGACTTTACACCAATCTGATCAGCCTGATTGGTATCGGCCAATATTTAGCATTTTATATTGATCGGCTTTGTCATAATTCGGCGATCCGAAAAATGACGTCTTTGATCAACTCCACAAAAGGCATTTACTCCGGGTCGCCATCGTGCACAGTATATTTGAATCTAAAATCTAGTTGATTTTTAGCCTTGTCGCGTGTCTTTTGACGAGTACAGTAAATATCTGACGGCCAATAAAGTTATTTAATAAAAAAAAAAAAAAACATGTCGGCGGTGTGGGGCAGACAACACGTCTGAGACAGACAACACATAATGCGTGGATCAGACTACAAGACAAATTTGGTCTTTCATGATTGCAGTATGTCAGACTACTGCAATACCGCATCCCGGTTTTTACGATCATTGGGCTTTATCTTGTCAACTCAAATACGACCGGCCCCAAAAATCCTGATCGTGTAAAGCCTAGTATTTGGCAACCGATTCAGTACAGCCACGGCCGCCATTCATGGCAGACACGTTGCAGCTGGGTGAGAACGCGAGGTGCGTTCAGTGGCACGGCGTAAATGGGAGTGAATGTGTTCTTCGGTGGTTATTTTGTAATACAGTAGATAATTGTAAAAATGTATTAAGCCTACTAGGAAAATTATTATTAATGGTGAATTTACTTCAAAATTATGAACTGTGAACGGAACTACTTCATTTTTTAGCTGAATAATGAACTAGTTTGTGTAGAAAATGAACTTTCCCAACACTTTATCACTATATTAAACATAATTAGTGTGTACATTCTATTTAAGGACGTCTGGCTCACAATTCTCTTTATAGCAATCAGCAACAGTATGGTTTCATGCCTAGAAAGTGTACCACAGATGCATTATTTGCCTTGTTGGTGGTGATGGAGAAGTACAGAGAATGTCAGAACGAGCTCCATTGTGTCTTTGTAGATCTCGAGAAAGCCAATGACAGAGTACAAAGAGAGCAACTGTGGTACTGCATGCGGAGGTCTGGACGGCAGAGAAGTATTTGAGAATAGTGCAAGACATGTATGAGATGTTTTGGAGACAAAGTTTAGAGAGAGCAGATTTTGATGGTTTGGACACGTCCAGAGGCGAGATAGTGAGTATATTGGTAGAAGAGTGATGAGGATGGAGCTGCCAGGTAAGAGAGCAAGAAGAAGACCAAAGAGAAGGTTGATAGATGTAGTGAGGGAAGACACGAGGGCAGTTGTTATTAGAGAGGAGGATGCAGGAGATAGGCTTACATGGAACGGATGACACACTGTGGCGACCCCTAACGGGACAAGCCCAAGAAAAGGAATTATGCTCACCTGGATTCTGGAAGGGGCGCTCAGTAACAATGTAAACGAGATCGCGGTGGCACCCATAGCATGGGTCGAGGGCAGCCCATACTCCGCATCAACCCGCATCTCCAGCTTGACCACAGGAGGTGACCTAGGACGGGGCAACTTTAACATGTCCTTCATTACCTGGCCAATGTACATCACCAGCTGCAAGTGAGGAAATACACATCTCTTAGTCTGTGTGGTATTATATTACATACATACAAGAACTGATACAATTCTGCATAAATTATACCCTCAGCTGACACACTTTATTAGGTACATCCTCACACACACCGACCAGTCACATTATATCCATCCATCCATCCATCCATTTTCTGAGCCGCTTCTCCTCACTAGGGTCGCGGGCGTGCTGGAGCCTATCCCAGCTGTCATCGGGCAGGAGGCGGGGTACACCCTGAACTGGTTGCCAGCTAATCACAGGGCACATACAAAAAAACAACCATCCGCACTCACATTCACACCTAAGGGCAATTTAGAGTCTTCAATCAACCTACCATGCATGTTTTGGGGATGTGGGAGGAAACCGGAGTACCCGGAGAAAACCCACACAGGCACGGGGAGAACACGCAAACTCCACACAGGCGGGGCCGGGGATTGAACCCCGGTCCTCAGAACTGTGAGGCAGACGCTGTAACCAGTCGCCCACCGTGCCGCCCACATTATATATATTAATATATATAATATATATTAATAATGCTTAATTGTAATTGACACTGTTAATTTATTGACGTTGTAGTGGCGTAGAATCGTACCACAATATACTGAGAGCTGTTGTTAATGTTTTTGGCTCTCGTGTAACTAATTGAGGTGAAACAAACAGAACGCAGTGCAGTACATTTCTACACCACTGTAAACTACAACCACAATAATAAACATATTTTTTTAATGAATGCCTTTTTGACAGTGTCAATTGAAACTCACAATTTTGTTAAAGCTCTCATTGGATATCATCATCTTGTGCAAGTGGTCATGATGTTTGGCAATAATGTTAAAAGAGTTCCACAACATTGCAAACTTCAACCTCATATGACAAAGTAACACACAATTAAAATGAAACTTAATGTTTTAAAAAGGCAGAATTTTAAAAAGGCAGAATTTCTGTTGCTGGATCTTATTAGATTGTGTAGGCTTACTTAAGGGAGTGTCTGATGAGGGTATACTCTATTTAATTTCCTGCAGTATTCATTCGTAATGCAATGGAGTCTAATTTGCTCGCTGTTAAATAACTGTAATGGAAACGGAAGCTGTAAAATTTAAGATGACGTGACTGCACAGTAAAACTAAAAATCTCAATCAGGCCATGTTTTCAAACTAACCACACACTCATGAATAAGTGATTACAATCTCGACATAAAAAGAGATGGTATAAACCGCAGGTGCTGCAGTTGTAAAGTACAGAATAATGCTGAATTAAGGGGGAGAGGTTTGCCACCACAGACTCTTCACAATGGCTTCAGAGTTCAGCCATACTCTATACTGTATGTCTCGACATGAACGCACAAATTGTGTAAGGTCTCTTTGTGTGCTTGTGTGCACAGGCTGGTGTATGTAGGTAAAGTTTGAATGTGCTTTTGCCCTGGCAAATGTGCCGTCTCCTCACTTTTCTCTTCCCCAGTTGAGCAGCCCACTCAGCCCAGTTTTATTTAAAGCATTCCATTTATATTTAATAAATGGCTGACAGTGAGGGACAGCAACGCAGTGTGTGGACTGAGGGGACACGGAATTAATGTGAGTGTTTAAAGAGAAAAAGTAGAAAGGTTGTTATCACTAGCTATGCGAAAAAGAGAAAATGAAAATGGTTGTTGCTATGGAAAAAAAAAAATGTTTACCACCCTACTGATATCGTGCAGGATTACGAGAGAGAAAAATGCAGATGAGGTTATCTAATAGCAACGAAGATTATAAACACCAGTGACTTTTCTTCCAAATGATTATGCATGTACAAGTAAATAAAGAAATGATTTTTAGTTTTTTTCTGGGGAATTATTTTTTTTTTTGCATTGTCTCTGCTGTCTATTTAGATCACTGATATAAATCTCAGACCGGTTTGATAATTAATTTCCCAGGTAAGCCTAATTAAAGGAAAATTACTCAGTATTTGTGCATAGTTGGGGAAAAGAAGGATCTTTCTGATGATGAAACGCACAGAATAGGCCAATGACTTGTGATAGGAATGCACACAATGGACATTTCAATAAAATCACTGTACTGTAAAATGATGATCTCAACCCGATTGAGAAACCCTGGAGTATCTTTAAAAGGACGCTGGGTGGTTGGCAGTATAGCTCCCAACAGCAACTCGGGGAGACAATTCTTGCATCTGAAAATGAGGTACAGGCAGAAACTATCCAGGGCTTGATGAGTAAAGATAGTTAAAAAATAAGGACCTCTAATGCAGCATTGACTATTTAGGAAAATTAAGAAAAACAGCATATATGCTAGGAATGAATGCAAGATGGCGCCTACCCGTGTGGACGTCTCGGTTACGTACTCTCCAGTATTGTCTCTGTTTTTGTGTTTTTCGTTCGTCTTTGGAGACATTACGCGACTCACTTACACAAGGGAAGACTTGCTAAACATCAGGGAGTGAAACCTGGACTTTCTTTCACCAACTTTCTCCATTCCGCTCAGTTTTTTCCCCTGGGTTACTCACCGGGGTAGCGACTGCGGTCTATGGCGCATGGAAGCGAAGGCGACGCCACAGAGGGAAGCAAGCCGGCATCCAAGTGAAGCTCTCACCGTGTCATGGAATCATCAGGGAAAACAAAAGGCGGCGGGATATGCTTCCATATGAATGAAACATGGTGAACGGACTCCAACTACCAGAGACAAATTCCTTGTCTGTTTTTTTTACATACTTGGCAAAATAAAGATGATTCTGATTCTGATTCTGATTCTGAATTTGGAACAGTGTAGACTGAATTTACACACACACTAACTCACATGCTTCACAATTTAACATCATCCATCTCTCTGCTATCCCCCTTTTTTTTATTATGGAAGCGATCCAATAATTACCACATGAGAAGGTTAATAACTGTTATTGCCAGTGACAAACTCATACGCAGCAATTTTAGTCTGGATTGGAATTTAAAGAGCAGAGATTAGATTTTCATGTTCAATGGCAAATTGTCCGACTTTGCTGTAAAGCTAAAAAAAAAAAACTCAGGTTTGCAATCAAACGTCGCCCATTTGTCAAGTTTACTCAGTTCTAGTGGCGATTGGGAGGAGTTTGTTTGTTGGAATAACCGGCCAGGAAATTGACCAAATCCCCCCCAAAAAGCACTACTTTTTCTACACTCCCAGCCAAAAGTATTGGTACGGTGAAGCCAATTTCTTCATTTTTGCTGACTGGGTTCGATTGTAAAAGATGAATGGGACCAAAAAAAACAAAAAAAACACCAATGTTTCAGCTTTTACAGAGTTTCTCAGGTGTTTACAGCTGGATTAGACTACATCTACTGTACACGAGTTACAGGTATAACTAACGTGAAAAACAAAGTTTTGGCAATAATAACTAAATATTAAATCATATTGACATTTCATTGGTGACTTTTTGAGCATGGGAAAAATGCCCTCAAAATGGTCATTTATCTAAGAATAACAACAAAAAAAGCAATGTGAAGATGGCCTTCACACTTCATGCTCAGATAAGGATTGAAGTGTTCTTTAATATGGTCCTCGCACCTTGGTTCTGACACATTAACTGTGTATGTTTAACCAGTGATACTTCTTATGATTAGGTAAATAAACATACAATCACGTAATATTTAAAGAGCAACAATGCTGAGAAATTCACCACTTCATCAAAAACAACTTTAGGAATTTAATTACAACAACAGACATACCATCAGGACTTTACAGAGTCTGACAACAAAATCAACATAAAAAATTATTACATGTTTGCATATTCAGAGCACCACTCAAGGTTTGGCAACTTTATGAAGAAAGCAGAATTTTCAGTGATAAAGTATTCAGTGGTTCTCAGTGATTGTTAACCAAGAATAAGACCTGATTTTATCCTTATAAGTTTTTAAAGTTTCATTTTCATTCATCAAATAGCACAAGGGGTCAGCATATTTATAAAAAGGCAAACCACTAATGACCACACTCTTCTGCATTTAATTACATTACAGTTAGCACACAGCATTAACATCAAATGAAATATTAACTATGTATGCAAAATCTATTCCGTTCCCCATTTTGTGGTCATGCCTTAAAATAATGTGATTCTATTTCGATATTTGCATCTAACAACACGACCTCTACTTACAGACACACAAATGGTACCATGATACGGACAATAAACAGAGGCCAGGCAATGCTGAGCCCATTAAGCATGCCTGACCCCATCTATTCATCGTAGCTGCATTTATACAAGAACACATACTGTGTGCACAGTCATTCTCCATGTCCCTTCCTCTGCACACAATGCAGCCCAACTGCGTGCATGATATGATACCCCCCACTTTGCCCCGTTACACCCACCACCGACCCACACATCACATTCAGCTGCTTCAGTAATGCCACTATGCCAGCCTCTCATTGATACCTTTGTAGAAGTCACGTTAAAAGGCTGACCTAGGGAATGTCTGGTCACATTATGAGGCGAAATGAGTTCAAGACACACGGAAGTGTGTGTCCACAATTTCCAAAAACAATTTGAAATGTGGACTCCACAGTCCATCTTAGATGAGCTCGGGCCCAGAGAAGCGGGCTGCGTTTCTGGGTGTTGTTGTTTTGCTTCGCATAGTAGAGTTTCAAGTTGCACTTCCGGATGTAGCGCCGAACTGTATTTACTGACATTGGTTTTCTGAAGTGTTCCTGAGCCCATGTGGTGATATCCTTTTCACATTGATGCCGGTTTTTGATGCAGTGCCGCCTGAGGGATCGAAGGTCACGGGCATTCAATGTTGGTTTTCGGCCTTGCCGCTTACATGCAGTGATTTCTGCAGATTCTCTAAACCTTTTGATGATATTATGGACCGTAGATGATGAAATCCATAAATTCCTTGCAATTGTACGTTGAGGAACATCGTCCTTAAATTGTTTGTCTATTTTCTCACGCAATTGTTCACAAAGAGGTGAACCTCACCCCATCTTTGCTTGTGAATGACTGAGCAATTCAGTGAAGCTCCTTTTACACCCAATCATGACGCCCACCTGTTCCCAATTAGCCTGTTCACCTGTGGGACGTTCCAAACAGGTGTTTGATGAGCATTCCGCAACTTTCTCAGTCTTTTTTGCCACCTGTCCCAGCTTTTTTGGAACGTGTTGCAGCCATAAAATTCTAAGTTCATGATTATTTGCTAAAAACAATAAAGTTTATCAGTTTGAACATTAAATATATTGTCTTTGTCGTGTATTCAATTAGATATAGGTTGAACGTGATTTGCAAATCATTGTATTCTGTTTTTATTTGTGTTTAACACAACGTCCCAACTTCATTAGAATTGGGGTTGTATATCCATCCATCCATCCATTTCCTCACTAGGGTCGCGGGCGTGCTGGAACCTATCCCAACTATCTTCGGGCGAGAGGCGGGGTACACCCTGAACGAGTCGCCAGCCAATCGCAGGGCACATAGAAAAAAACAACCAGTCGCACTCACATTCACACCTACGGGCAATCTAGAGTCTTCATTCAACCTACCACGCATGTTTTTGGGATGTGGGAGGAGACCGGAGTGTCCGGAGAAAACCCACCAAGGCACGGGGAAAACATGCAAACTCCACACAGGCAGTGCCTGGATTTCATCCCCGGTCCCCCAGAACTGTGAGGCAGATGTGCTAACCAGTCGCCCACCATGCCAGCTTGTGTGTGTATGTCTGTGTGTGTGTGTGTGTGTGTGATATTGATATTGATATTTCATACAGCACAGTTGCCCTGTGATTTGAATAGATTTTTAAAATCAAAGTTACCCTACAAATAATCCTGCATCATTCAGTGTTTGATCGTGCACACGTAACATAATCATAAAATGCGTGGATGCACTTCAGTTGTTGGCCTGAGTTGTTTGTGATTGGGGAGGGGGGCGCAAGAACAGCACAATACAAAGACCCTCATGAACATTACATTAGTCCATAAGGACAATGGTGGGTCGTTGTTAGAAGTGCATGGTGATGTGCCCCTGGGGATGACAGCCCAAATGGTCAACACATAATGAGAGAAAGCACAGACCCATGATGAGGCCTATAAAACACTCTGATGGTACACAAGGGGGGAGGAGAACAGAGGAAAGCTGGTAATGGCTAACTAGAGGGAGGAGAATTGGTGTGTTTAGCCAGCAAGATGAAGTGTGCGTGTGTTTGCGTGCGTGCGTGCGTGCGTGCGTGCGTGCGCGCGTGCATGTGTGTGTGTGTGTGAGGAGAGTTCACACAGGGGACTGGTGTAGTCAGGATGGCAAAAAAAAATGCTGTCTCCTACCCTGAGGGAGCCAAACAAGGGGTTCAGGCTCAGTGCACCCACCGAGGGCTCGAGGCAGGGACAGAAAGGGCAGAAAAACACTGCTTGTCACACACTTTACTTTCGCTCTCCAAAATGTCGAAATCTGTTTTTCAAGCAATATGATTCGAGGATCTCTTGTATTGTGACTTCTTCTAATAGGTAAAACATCTATAAAAGGGTAAAGGCCTTCTCCTTCTGATGTCCTCATGTATGGACTCTCAGTCAGGGGCCTGATCAGTCCGGCCCCAGTAGACCCTGGCCTGGGGATATACGGACATACATGGTGTCATAGACAGGTCACTGCAAGGGGGTACAAGGATGAAAGGAGGTTGAACGGTGAAGAGGGAGATGAGACTGCTGAGTGAAGAGAGGATGCTTTGTGAAAGCTGCGACATCCGATTGAAGGCTGGTACACGAGCCCACTGAGGTGCTCAAACCGATCCGTACAAATGCATTCGAGGTGTGTCAGAAAGGTTCCAGGACTGGCATCACAACAAGTAGTTTTTCCTTTCAGCTCTCTGAAGTCATTGAACATTTTTCTACATGGTTTTATACACATATCCTCTGTGTCAGGTCATCAATCAATGAGTAGAGTGAGTGATGAGTAGACCAATGACACCGGACTTGTTAGAGAGAGCCATCATCAGTGATGAGTCTTGGATCTTCAAGTAAAGCGATATAGAACCACTAGCCGCCATCTTTAACCAAGACAGTCGGCTATCTTGCCGCTATTTCTTCCATTCACTTGTATTGAGATACTGTATGTCTGTTTGGCTCCTATAAATTAATCCTAACTCGTTGAATTCGTTACCGATTTTGACATCGATCAGTTTCTTACAAACAGACGTGCAGCTATAATACAAGATGTGGTTAAGTTTATATAGTTTCACTGCTGAATAAAGTGACGTGAATGTAACCTCTCTTTGCTGATGTATGCCAGTGAGCTTGCAGGTATTGCATTTTGCCAGTTATTTGTGGTGCACAATGTAAATTGTAGTCAATTGACTTCTTAACAGTAGCCTTCTATGTTTCTCTGTAGATTTCGAAAGCCAAACAAAATGTTACCAGAGTATTCTGTTCATTTTAACTAGATGTGTTAATTGTTTTTATGTGCTTGAAGGTATTGCATTGCAAATGTAAATTTGTTGAAATTGAAATAAAAACTACTGCCAAATGGGCTGGCAAAAACCCGATGTGCCCATCAACTCATCACAACTATTATGACAGTGTCTACAAAAACTGAATGACACGGTACATTTTACAATTTTATTGAAGTTTCCCTGTTCTTTATATCCTACATCATTTAACCGCTTCAAATATTCACTGGATAGCAGAGGTGATTTTAAAAAGCAGACCTTCAGTCCTTCAGTATTATGTAGTTCTCTACAGCATGTTCCCACTGCAGAGGAGCTGTCAGACCTCACTGTCGTTGCATTTCGTCAAAAACCGGTTGCAGTATATCTCCACCAGGAGTTGCTGGAAGTTGGCTGTGTAAGTGGTGAAGGGTTTGTGATGATGTTGGGAATCCACAGTTAATTCCCATGAAATCTAGGAGCAACTACAGCGTAACTAGGCATCCCATCGACAAAGCCATGCTTTTATGTTTCAACTTTGGTTGTCTCGAGACTCCAGTACAAGGGGGATTGCGAAACAACACTTTGAGCCAACAGGATTCAAAGTTAAACTAAGAAATAAATCCTTTTATGGATTATGCCAAAAGCTGCCCTTCACAGTTCATGTGTTATTATTATTATTATTTTAAAGTTTGCATGTACTGTAAGTGCTGATGTTTTTGAGCTACAAAATGTATGAATAGGGTGAGACTAAAATGAGAATCAATTGACTGGTAATACAAATTGGTATAATTCTATTCCATGAAAATGTACATTTGAAAATGGGAAACAGGAACCAATTAAACAATCTGACAGCCTTTATAATTTCAGATTAAATTCAGCAAGTCATGTTTATTAATAAATTACCAGATTTAATTTGAACAAAGCCTAGTTATAATAACATACATTATATTAATGTCCTAAAATAATGGCCCAAATCACCTTTGAAAAAAAACATGTGCTAAACCGCCTAAAAATATGTCTGTGGTGACCTTTTACAAGAACATTACCTAAAACAAAACATACATTCATCATGAAGAGTCCTTAAAAATGAACATCTCTTCCTCATGAACCACAGTAGGACAAAACAGGAAGGTTAAGATTCACTCCACAAAATGGACACAACATCCTGTATCCAAAGAGAAGCATCATTGAAGTCATAAATCCGACGCGCTAATGTCGTTATGTTGTGGGATTTGCATTTCCGTTGTGTGCTTATGCTGTTGTGGTGTGTCATTAACGTGTTGCGGCGTTTGCAGTTGTGGTGACCGGTCTCGGCCAGCGTAGAGCGGCATCGTCCACTGCAAGTTCCTGCCACAGGGGCAACGCGATCAACCAGCACGTCCACAAAGAGATTCTGCGGCGTTTGCTTTCATTCAATGCGCCAGAAGAGGAGATAGTTGTGGCAGGACAACTCATGGCTGCTTTACCATGGCAACGCACTTGTTCGCAATGCCGTGAGCATCTGACAGTTCCTGCCTGATCAAAACATCGCCGAGCTGGAGCAACCGCCCTACTCACACAACATGGCTCTGTGTGATTCTTTTTCCCCTCCTCTTTCCCGAGCAGGAGGGGGTCATCAATGGGACCTTTGTTGAAGATGTGGACGACACACAAGATGGCCGTGACGACGGAGCTACGGAGGATCCCGGAAGAATATTTCTAGAAGTAAATGAAGGCGTGGCAGAGAAATCTGGGAAACTACGTTAGACTCCAGAAGGATAACTTTGAAAGGGAAAACATGTAGTCCGGATTTGAAATATATCTTTTTGTGACACCAGTGCTGCAAGATTTCTGACACATCTCTTACCTGTGCATTGACCAGCCACAACATTATGGCCCTTTGCACAATCAAATGATACCTAATACAAGAGCTGTATCAAATATTCTGCCTTTACAACAATAACAAAGTTCAGTTTTGGTGACACTGTCAGAGAAGTAATAATTCAACACAACTGTATGTTCATTACTGCTGTTGTAGTTTGCAGTGGTGAAGAACAGTATTACATTATACTACAAGTTGTTCTTAATATCCCTGAGGCAATCAGACACAGCTCTCAGTATCATATGCATGGTTATACTATATTTTGACTCACAGTCCACATGTTGACGAGGCGTCGACAGAGGAAGGGGTCCAAGTTCCAGTGTATACATGGCAGACAGGTGATATAAAAGACTTCGTGCCCGAGGCCAGCCGAGAACAGAAAAAGAAAATACAGCAGCCAGTTCCTCACTTCATATTCAGGTATGCTGCAACCCTGTCACACACAAAACAGGAATGAAAAAAAGCAGTACAAATTTCTGTTTTCAAATGTAGGGAGTCGAAACAAAAAAAGCCCTTTTAATAACTGCTCATGCAAATTACAGATACCAAAAAAATTCTACTTTCGTGCAGTAATTTTGTACTTGGTTACTTCCCACCACTTTTGATGGCGAACACTTAATCCTTTATTTAGTTTGACACCACCATTGCTACAAATCCTCAGCGTGCCGCCAAAAAGGCAGACAGGCGAATGTAAACACTTGCACTCACTGTGCAGGTGAGGAGAGGACCTAGCTGCAAACAGAAAAAGCAAGACTAACGAGTAAAGCCAGTCAGTTTGTTTACCAATTCGTGATAAACATAAATATTTCTTTTGGACTGCTTTCCTCATCTCTTTTCCTATTCGAAAATAATGACTCAAGAGCTCTATTTGAATGGATTATCTACATTAAGTTAATGATAGCTCAATTCGAGTAGCACTTATCAAAAGTTCAGTACGTACGTCTTCCTTGTATTTATAGTTGGAATTTCTGTCCTGGCGGTCCCATGTTGTCTCGTCTAAACCACATGATTGGTCAATTGGGTCGAGGGCTCCTGCGACTTTCATCCCTTGACTGCGACGCGTCGCTTCGACCAGGTAAAGTCCACATCGTCTCTGGAAAGCCGCCACAAGCTCCGAGTCTTGCAGGTACACCAGGGCCTCCAGTTTGGCAGGTGAACAGGTCATGTGCGCGCGTTCGAGTGGCTTTGAAAAGAAAATACTACACTTGCTTGGAGCAAGCGGGGCGGATGCACAGGTGCGGCTGATGTGAGTCACGTGGGCACGCGGCTGGGCGGTACTTGGCAGACTGGGGAAGAACCGGTGAGTCGTCGTAAAAGTCGGTCTGACCTATTTTCAAACGTCTGGGAGTGTTTAATGTGTGTGACTAGTTGGCTCATGACGACTCTTCCTGTTCAGGCAGTTTGTTTTGTTCTGATGATATTTATTCTAGAAGAAGGTGTGGCAAAAGTACTTTGCTCACAGCCTCACACTCTGTACTCAGGTTGAAGTACATGTAATGTGTCAAAAGACTGTTAAAGTCACAGCCTACGTAACCGATTCTACTCCTGTACTCAAAAGTGCGGTATGCAGTTTGCAAACTGAATGACGCCTAATCTCACGATGACGTCACTTGCGTTAGCTGCAGGAAATGAAGGAGGAATGTAAACAAACAACTGCCCAGCTCTTAGCTTGTCCATGTTGTCGGACAGTAAGCCCACATTCCCCACAATGACCAATGGAAGGCATGGTTCAAATCTCCTGTCCAATTTAGTCCTCTTTCTCACTTCACTTGATTTAAGCGCCAGCTCTCGTCCCTCTCCGGATCTCGTCTCGGATGCATTCGTCACCATAGAGGCAAGGCAGTAAATCATCGTGGCTGTATAGGTTCACCATTGGAAACAAGAAAGAAAAAAAAGTGATAGCATCAACATTCCCCGACAGCATATCCTGGGCCGAAACGTTTTAAAAAGCAAATGCGGTTGGGGGTTGGGGGGGAATACAATAAAGCACAAATTAACAAAACAAAACAAAAAAATGATGGCATTGAGGTAAAGGTCGTCAAGTTCTTCCACACCAAATTCATCCAACCATGCCTTTGTGCAGGCGTGCTGGGACAAAAAGGGCTGATAAAGGATTCGCACAAATAAATGTTCCCATAAATGTCTTTTGTATGAAAAAAAAAAGTGGATTTATTGGGGGAACAACTGAATCATATGGTTTATTAATTGAATAATAAATGTGTTTCGGCGGCACGGTGGCCGACTGGTTAGAGCGTCAGCCTCACAGTTCTGAGGACCCGGGTTCAATCCCCGGCCCCGCCTGCGTGGGTTTTCTCCGGGCACTCCGCTTTCATCCCAAAAACATGCATGAATTGGAGACTCTAAATTACCCGTAGGCATGACTGTGAGTGCGAATGGTTGTTTGTTCCTATGTGGCCTGCGATTGGCTAGCAACCAGTTCAGAGTGTATCCCGCTTCCTGCCCGATGACAGCTGGGATAGGCTCCAGCATGCCCGCGACTCGAGTGAGGAGAAGCGGCTCAGAAAATGGATGGATGGATGTGTTTCCACGCTTTTGTCAGTACGGTATATTTTACATGTGTTCCAGATGTACGTTTGATGACTGGAAACTGCATATTAAAGAATCACGACACTGGAAAAAAAGTCTTTTGAATTTACCTAATTCAAACATGTCCATTAATTGACATGATTCAAATATTTTCTTGGAGAAGAGGGACAATTGCATCAGTTTCATCATGTGCAACCGATGTACACGAGCAAATGAGTACAGCTTTTAGTGTAGCTTGAACATTTTGGTCATAAATAGGGCCTGCAATGAATTTGCAGTGAATTTGGTTGAACAAAGCTCAACATTATACTTACAGAATGAGGATTCAATTGTGTTATTACAGTAGATTGTAGTAGGGTGTGTATACACCCAGATTATGATCTAGTCTAGTCGACAGATGGCAACAGACAAAGGGGTAAACACATTTCCATGACAAAGATGCATTTTCAAGGGCCAAATGTTCAGCAGTGTTCAAATCGGATTTTCCTTGAAGGAGACCTGGGAAGTCCCAACATTTTTTTTTAATTCTGGTGCATTTTGTTTGTTTTAATGGAAAGTTGAAGACTTCAGTTGTACAGAAACGTGGATCAGCGCCCTCCGGCGTCCCCCCACAAGGAACAAACTGTACGTTGATGGAGTGAGTGACTGTCAGCCGGTTCGTGCGCACCCTCTGTCGACACCGTGGCTTCAGCTGGACTTAAAGAGGACGCACGGCCGCCCCCATCGCGGTGGGCGGATGATTCTTGTAGTCATTCATTCGGTGCACGCAGCATTACATCATCCGTTCCCACACGGTAGAGAAAATGGATGGATGGATGGATGGAAGAACCACCCCGAGCGTTTCGGTGTGATCAGCCGACGCCCTGACCGCTCCGCATCCAGGATGATGAGCAAGCGGTGCACCGGGATGATGGCTTTTCCCTGAGCACGGCGGAGAGGCGGGGGAGAGGAGGATAGACGTCAGCATCTGTCGGCCAGCTCCCTTTGTGTTCAACGGAGAATGCGAATGGCGAAAGATGACATGGCAGAGGTAGATTTGGCATCAAACGGAGCGGAACCCCGCCCGCGGCCCCCTTCCGCGGTCCCCTACGAGGAGTACGAATGCAAAATCTGCTACAATTATTTCGACCTCGACCGCCGGGCGCCGAAGATCTTGGAGTGCCTGCACACGTTCTGCGAGGAGTGCCTCAACACTCTGCATCTGCGGGAGGAGCGGCCATGGCGCATCAGCTGCCCCGTGTGTCGCCACCGGACGCCGGTGCCGGATTATCGGATCCAGAACCTGCCCAACAACACCAAGGTGACAGAGGATTTCCCGCTCTATATCGACTCCGACCCCCTGCCCCAGGACGCTCTGCCGCCTTACCCTCCCCCGCTGCACCCGGCTCTCGTAGCCCTCCGCCGGGAGGAGGCGTCGGGGGCGTCGGGGGCGTCCGGCGGCCAAAGCCAAAGCCAAGCCACCCCGTCCACGACCGTGTCCACGGCCACGACCATCTCTCAAGACTCTGTGCGCTACGACAGCTGTCAGAGCTGCAAGAGAGTGGCTTTAACCACCGGCTGCGTGTGTGTGATCTTCTCCTTCCTCTCCATGCTGGTGTTGCTGTTCATGGGCCTGATCTTTGTGCACAGTCACAGCATCCCTCCCTCCCCAGCGGGACCCATTTGCTTATCGGTGGCCAGCATTCTGGCCATGTTCTCCGTGGTGGTCACCTGGCTCATCTGTTGGCTCAAATACAGACCGGACCATGAGACGGGCCGCTCATCTAGCGCCGGTAACTCGCGGAGAAACGCCTGAGCTGCTTTGGACTGTTCGTGCGAGCTTACTTGGCTGTGTTTTGATCGACACACTGACGTTGCCCTTTGACCCTTTACCTTTTCTAGGGTTGAAGTACTCCGAAATGGCCTTCTATCAGTGCAACAAACACCCAAAGGCCTTTGTTGTTATTTGGAGCAATAGGCCATCCTGATCCTGAATCATCCCAACCTCGAGTTAAATGAGTGTTTGACTTGATCACGAATTTGGACCACAACCGATGACTTAAACCATTGGTGTCAAACTCATTTTTGTCGCGGGCCATATTGTAGTTACCGTTTCCCTCAGAGGGCCGTTATGACCGTGAAACCATAAAAATCTTTAATCGCCTCATCATACTTAACACACGATATTTATGAACTAGTTTTGGAATCAGAAATCAAGGGGAATGGGTTTTCAACTATTGTTCATGTTTGGTAACACAAAAATGCTTCCAGTATCTCAACATTACCATTTATGATATATGACTATTTGAAATTTCGGTGCAGATTTGAACAAGAATCATGGAAGTTGACACACATGATTTGCCTTCGCGGGCCACATAAAATCAAGTGGCGGGCCGGATCTGGCCTCCGGGCCTTGAGTTTGACACCATGACTTAAACTATGCTTGATTTGGTGAGTGTGCGGTGCTTCTTTCCAGCCCAACGTCCCTAACTTGTAACATAAGACACCTTTTAATTTCACACTACTCCACTGCCCATTGCATTGCAAAGAAGCGATGTAGCGGTTGGATGTAATGAGCGCTTTATCCACACCTTCCACCTCCTCCAGCTTTCGTCACTGTTCCACGCGGGATGGCACTGTTTAATTATTTATTTATTTTTTTCTCAATGAAAACACTGACTGCAGGATTTGCTATATTTGGTGAAGCTTAGAGGGATGTACTCAGCGAAAGATTTAGATTTATTTTTTTCACTCTGTGTTTGTCAATATATGTACACGACTGAAAGGTCAAGACCATGCTTTGTGATTTGGCTTTTTTTTTTTAATGACAGGGGCGCGTGTGTCTCCGACTCTTGTGCCTCACCTTGTTGCTCAATGAAGCAACCTTTACTGCAATCCTCAACATGAAGTGCAGTTCCACTGCAACAAAGCATCCACTGGCACTGTTAGTAGAGTCCAGTGGGCCCCCACTATTCGCGGGTGATAGGGGACTGTGAATAACGAAAATTGGTTGATAATTCACGCCGATTATAATTGTATTGAAATTGTTGTGTGTGTGTGTTTTTTTTAACTCCAAAAATACTGCCATTAGGCCTTTCGGGTTTTCCCCCCCACCACCCCAAAATATATTTGAAAGAAAGAAAATTCATAAAAATCCATCAATAGGTGAACGTGCAGACACTTAACCGTGAGCATGCGGGGGCCGCTGTTATTATATTCCAGCATTTATACATCACAGTTATAAAATGTTTGCAACATGTTGTTGCTTCACTGCATTGATATTTTTGTGTTGTCAACTGGCTTTTTCCATATACCTAAAAGTTCATTCTACATGCAAAAAAAAAAAAAAAAATGCAATGTGTCGTGAGAAGCTTAAACTGATTTACATATCTTGAGAATGTCTATCAACAGAGATCTGTTTTTTTTTTGGTTTTTTTTAAATTGTTGCTTATACAATCAGCTACATGTAATGTGGCACTCAACGAGGCAGATACCAGATTTGAGGTACTGAGATACAGTACTTCTTGCACTTCCCAGATGGAATACATGGAGCATGTGGAGTGCAATTCTAAAACATGTTTTGACCCCCCCCCCCCCCCCCGTTTCAGTATTGGGTGCTGATAGGCTCTCAATATGACCATTTGGACATAAAAGTGTTTTAATGTAGCACCTCTGAAATTCCCATATGAGACACAGATAAGAATCAAACAAGCTCTGCAAACTACACATTCGAGTCCAACACTGATTTCAATCGTCCTGCTTAACCTTCTCCCAACTCTTATTACTGATGAAGCACTTTCTCCCCTTTTTTTTTTTCCACAAGTAATGGGGCACATTTTCAAATGTGAACGTATTGTATTTATTTCCGAGGAAACTCGAAGGTATTGTTGGCTTTTATGAGACTACGTGGTTGTTGTTAAAGTATCAAATGTATTTGCCCAGAGAAATGCTCTTTATGTTATGTTTTGCATACATAAATACATTTCAATAATAAAGCAAACAGACAATATTTTCTATTGCGTATTCATGTTTATTATTTTTTTATTTTATATTTTTTTACAGCTATATTACGTCGAAAGGGCTTCATTTTTTTGTATCACGCTTGCTCTGCATGTGTGCTGGTAATAACGGAACAAGAACCAAATCGAGAGATTAAGATTCCTGCTGTGTATCAAACACGCCCCCTACCGGACAATTTGATAAGGCATGCTCTAAAGAATGCGTCAAATGGATGTGCTCTCAAAGTAACATAATTCTACTTAGTAGTGACCAAGTGTGCATGTAGATTAAGCCAGTTATAAAACGCAACCTGTTAAAGTTGTGAAAGTCAGTGACGAGCTAAAATAAGGCTACCAAATAAATACAGATTGAAAAAAAAAATGCACACCTCATAAATTGAAACCACCACACACGCGGTACTTACTTGCCCCATTCGTTCACCCGCGCAGCATAAACAAGTGAACAAGTCTCATGTTCAGAAGCACACTGTTCGCCAAGCTGTTTCTATCAATTCGCTACACTCCCACTGATTTCTGTCAAATGGATCAGGATGGGTTTGAAAATCAGCCCTGGACCGAATAGAAACCAGGAATAGAAAACGCTCATATTTTGAATGATTCCATCCACGCTATCAGATTCTCGGAGTTTCACAAATGTGACTATTTCCTCTCATATACCCCATTATCCAACACATTACACTTGCATCGTTTAGCGACATCTAATCCAATCGTACACAAGATCTTTTTTTGTTTTTTGTTTTTTTTGGTCCAGCATGTATGGCTCTGTTTTTGATTTTGCTATTAGGCCTACTTTAGAAATACGTTTATTACTGCTGTTGTACTTTTTAGTCGTGTAGAAATACTGATTGTAATGCACCCATTTTGTTGCACGTGTAGCTGCCACAATATGAGTATTCTGCACATGCATCTGCAAATTGCAATACCAACTTGTTTTGGTCGTCGCTGTCATTTTTACTTTTCCATTGAACATGATCTAAAATAACAGTAATAAAAAAATAATCATAAACTAAAGAGAAATAAATACATCACAAATAATCAAGAAAATAATAAAAACATAAGACAAATCTAAGGAACGTCGGAATCATAAAGTGTTTGCTCAACACAACATTGATCCTCTTTGGTCCTATTTTATAAACACATTATATATATAATATGTACATATATATACATATATATACATATACATATATATACATGTATGTATACATGTATGTATATATATGTATATATATATATATATATATATATATATAAATTAAACATATATATAATATGTTGAATTTTTTTTTAATTTTTCGTCTTTATTTTTCAACGTTTTTAATCATTGTAAAGCACAATGAGTTATCTTGTCTATATATATATATATATATATATATATATATATATATATATATATATATATATATATATATATACATTGATA
Organism: Phycodurus eques; assembly: GCF_024500275.1. Classification (NCBI taxonomy): domain Eukaryota; kingdom Metazoa; phylum Chordata; class Actinopteri; order Syngnathiformes; family Syngnathidae; genus Phycodurus; species Phycodurus eques. The sequence goes on from NC_084531.1 coordinate 5,681,581, forward strand.
AAATTTGCTTTGTCCGAATAATTTGGGAAATGCAGTCAAAAGTTTACAGGCTTTCCATGATATGACTACAATTGAAATTAATTGGACAATAATGTGCTTGTAATTGGTGTCCATGCAGTGCATGCGATGTAACTCATTTATTTCTCATCAAGCCGCAATTTCTCCCTCCCTGCTAATGGATTAGACACGGAGATACGATGTCGCTTTAAAAGAGCCGTCCGAAGTATGCATCAGGCCGCATGGTTCCCATTTGCCCCCTCTGTTTTCTTCACTCTTAATATCCAATTTCAGTAAGACCAATGACTCCCCCAAATCGTCATGTTTCCCAGCGTCGCGAATTGGGGGTCTCCTGCCTTCTTTTACTTAGTAAAGGAAACAATATGAAAAGAAAAAAGAAAAAAAAACAGTTTTAAAAAAATGCTTTTAGTGCGTTCAAGTTTATTGGCAGCAGTACAAAAAATAAGCCTTTTTCCAACATCATTTCTTTGATGACAAATGGAAAACCAGTCAAAAGCGAACGCACATTTCCTTGCAGCATTCCTTATCTTTTATTCCTTCTGCCCGAAGGTATAAGAAGACCCCCACAGCAGGTGAAAGACCCCCATGAGCGCTGCTTATTTTCAACTTTGCGCGTACCCTTCGCTGTGCGCCTTTTTGGCAGCAAAGACAACATCCGTAGTGCGTTTCAAGGGAAAGGCACGGTGAGAAGCACATGTGAACGCGACTTCAAGTCAGTGGGAACCCAATCCTTGTGCAAATTAAAGTGACTGAGAATGGCGGAATGAAAGGGCAGATCAGGTGTTTGGGGATTTTTTTTTTTACCCCCCCCCCCCCCCCCCCAACTTTGTACGCTCCCCTTGAACAAACACTAAATGTCTCCATGAGCGAAATTTCCCATAGGCCTGACATGAGAATGTGCTGTTTATTCTCCTGAATTTGTTGTTCTAGTCCCAACCGACGGAAGCAGACCATGCGTCCCGAATAATAGCGATGAATTCAATTCATATACATTCAATGTATTCGTCTTAAGAGCCGGCTTGATAAACGAAAAGAGATAATTCTGAATTGGTACGAGGTTCTAATCATTTGAGACACGCCATTGGGATGACCATGTGTCAACTCTATTGTCCATTTCGAGGATGCGACTGACGTTGTTCTTTGACATTTTGGGATGCACGCAGACTGTCTTTACAAGCTCCCTGGCGTCGTATCCTGCTGTGGCGCACGTCCCCGCTTTCGGCTCCTTCTCGCCTGGTTGGAGCTCAGACTGAAAACCACAATAAATTCCTCGAGTTGGGCACACTTTAGCACCATTTGTGTCAAATGCAAGGGCGTGGGGTGGAGACAAATTCGAGTCGGTGTTGGGTAGCAGGCGTTAATGGCTCACATGACGCACATGAGTCGTGTCAATCAGTAAAATCACAGATTTTTGTGCGTGAAATATCACTTTTGTCCCCCCCCCTCCTTTCGATGGTTTACTTTGCTGTAAGACATTGAACCAGAAAGTTTCAATAGTTGTCCTAAAAGACCCAAAATCAGTGCAGCGATGTGCAGTTACAAGCCACTCGTCATTCAACGTTGTTTGTATGGCATAACAACAGCTGATACTGTCGAATAAAATATAATACTGTATTAAATTGAATTTAGACGGGTTTTTTTTGTATTATCACTAAATGTGTTTACAACCGTTTCCTAAATACTTATTTCCCATCTCAAATCAACGATACGTGTACTTTATGATACTTTCATTCACCGTCTGTATTTTCAAATTTGGAGTCTGCGAACATGCGAGCTCCATGGGTCAGCCTACTGCCCAGTTGAATTGGGATGTTTTTCTTTCCTTTCAAACAAATCCTGTCAAAAGGAAAATCCATAGGAGCAAAAAGTTTCGTTCAACAAGTGTCTCCTCGTCTTGCCCCCCCCCCGGCCCAAAACACATTTTTCATGCTGGAAGTTCTTTCGACTTTTGTCCTGAGCTGTTGCTTCAAAGAAAAGACGGTGTCGTCGGTGCAAACCCGCAACGACGTCTGTGATAGGCGAAAAGTTTTCCGACGCAGCCTATCATCGCCAACCTTTTATTTGCGGGTCTGGCCCCTCGACCAATCAGAATCGAGAGCGCTGACTGTCTGGGTGACGAGCTCTGCTACTTTTTGACCGGGTCTTTTCACTTTGACCCATATCAACAAATAACAACAACATTTTGCCTTCTGGACGCAGCAATTATACACATCCATTTCCCAGCGGATAGTGGAAACGTTCGAGAAGTCGCGTTTCCGCTTTTTGGTCTTCCGTGCCCGGACGTCCCGTTCTTCCATCTCGGCGTCGGCGCACCAGCCTCCCAGCTCGGAGGGGCCCGTCTATCATCGGGCTGGCTGGGTCTAGTCCCAGGATGATGCGACCCACGCTGGCTCAGCACTACCACCCTCGCAGCGGCTTCCCTCTGGAAGGTAAACCGAGTTGTCATTGAGGCTTTATAGCCACTTAAAAAAAAATAATAATAAAAAAATAATAGTAATAATAATAATAATAATAATGAGGACTCGACTCAACCTCTGCCACAGCGTGAACAGCAATGTAGGGCTATAATTCCGTACAGAATATATGCATTCTAACTTTTCACATAAATAGCAAAAAGTGAGCGCGCAAAGAGCGATTTGCGTGCAAAGACTTGACTCGTCGTTCGATCTGACTGCGTAGTGTCAACTCCGCTGGGTCAAGGCCGAGTAAACCAGCTCGGTGGGGTTTTCATCAACGGCAGGCCTTTGCCCAACCACATCCGACACAAGATCGTGGAGATGGCCCACCACGGCATCAGACCGTGCGTCATCTCCCGGCAGCTGCGGGTCTCCCACGGGTGCGTGTCCAAAATCCTGTGTCGGTACCAGGAGACCGGCTCCATCAGACCCGGGGCCATCGGGGGCAGCAAACCAAAGGTAGATCCTCAAAAAAGACGAGAGCTGCACCCAAAAAAAGACGACGCGGTAGGATCAGGAAAGCAGACCATAAACTCTGAAACCTTTGTGACATTTCAAGCAGGCGGCGACGCCGGACGTGGAGCAGAGAATCGAAGAATGCAAGCGGGAGCACCCGGGTATGTTTAGCTGGGAGATTCGGGATAAATTACTCAAGGATGGAATATGTGACCGCGACAATGTCCCTTCAGGTAAAAGGGGCAGGAACATTTGCGCTATGATGATGTCGATGATGATGATTATTATTATTATGATGATATGTTCTTTGAATTGAGATGGAACCGCACTGGTTTTGCAGTCAGCTCCATCAGTCGCGTCGTACGCAGCAAGTTTGGGGGGAAAGACGACGAAGAGGAGGATGAGGATGACCTGGACAAGAGCGAGCTGGAGGAAAGTGAGCGCAGGGCCAAGCACAGCATTGAAGGCATCTTGGGAGACAGATGTAAGTGAACCTTTTCCCACTTTCGCAAATATGATGTGACGCCAAACTTTTTTTTTTATTTTTCTCCCCCCCCCCCAAAAAAAAAAATTGGCCTTCGAAGAACACCTACAGTATATTCCTGATCCGTTAGTTGTCTCTGGATTGTATTGTTTCACACGTGACGTTGTTGGACGAGGTGGGGTGCAGAGCGTTGTATTTTGAATTCTTTATCGAGCATGTCTCCACGCTTAATGCTTTCCCCATGAGGCCAGGCCGTAAATCACACAGCAGGTGATGCAGCTTTAGTGCTCGCAAAGGGGGTTTGCAGCGTTTTTCCTTTATTCGCTTTGCACACAAACATCGGATAGCTCACGTTTTTAATGTCATATTTTTCTTTTTCTTTTTTCTTTTTTTGTTGGGTGCTCGTGATGCCTCGGTGCATTTGGCAAATAAGGAAATGACTTGTTTCAAATATTGCGAATATTTCTATCCCCCCTGCTCTACTCTATTCATAAAATTAGTCACAGGAACATTTATTAAAATATCGAATTTTTTTTTTTTTTTTTTTTTTTAGGTGAGATGTACTTTGATTCTGCAAGTTTGTCATGAATTTCTGGTTCTGTTGGCTATTTTGTTGTTGTTGAGACTTGAAGGCGCCTGTACTTCCCCAGATTGCCGGTCAATGGAAATTAGAAATAAATCATTAATTTTACTGATGACGATAGAGAAAACTTCGTTTGTTTGCGAGTGTACCTACCCCCCTTGGCGTTTTTTTTCCATGCCCTCTATTGTCAGGTTTTATGTGTGAGAAACTAATAGTTTCTCTTTTTGTTCAAATATACCGCGTTCCTTAGTTTGCATCGCTTCTCTTTCCACTTTTGTCAAGTATCAACATCGAAATGTCAACATGTCCCCGCAAGGTTGGGTGAAGTAGATGACGAGAGATAAAGCGCCCCAGTCCGAGGAGACACAATTGTCGCCCAGATGAGTTGATCAAACATTTGTTCAACGGTTTCCATCAGCGCACAAAGACGAGCCAGCGAGCACAACAGGGATGAACTTGGTAGACAAAGGCGCCGGAGTCTATTCGGGCCTCACGCTTGGGCTGTGCACGGACAAAAGAGCCAGCTTGGAAACACATTTGGTTGGGTGCTGCTCAAGACGAAAAGGGGAAACCTGTTTAGCATTCAAAAATGGGAAAGGACAGCTTTTCCGTGCGCGGCAAAGCCCGACAAAACATTTTATGAAGGATGAATTATTCAGGGAGCGCTCCGGCCCTGTTTGGAGGAGCCGTTCACCAAGAGAAAATGGCCACTTTCCCAACAAAATGTTTCCCTTTTAGGCTTTTCTATAGAGGCCGGCTGCCAGTCAGTCACTACAATAGAAGCCTCAGAAATCCACTCACGTATAAGCGCGTTGCTTCCCCACACATGCATGGGCGCACGAACTCGCACTATTAAAGAAAGCTCTTCATTCTAAGATATAATTGTAGGTTTCAAATTCAAAACGCTCAAAAAGTTTCAGATTGACCATTAATATGAAACATATGATCTACAACACAAATTCCAATTAGCATACGCCTTGTATTTGTTGCTTATATCTTTTTTGTCAGGTTCATTTTTTTTCTGAGAAACTGTGTAGTGATAGTAATTTGTTCAAGAAAGAAAAAAAACCCACTCGTGCCCAAGGGATCAATTACTATTTGTCACATATCCAGACGCTAACAAAGCCCCTTGCACATGGGAGGCTGAAGACATCTTCACTCTTAAAACATGGCTGTTAAACTCCTTCCCCCCTCCCCACGGGCCACATCTAGTTATGACTTCCCTCGGAGGGCCGTTGTGACTGTGAACCCATATAAAGTAATTATCACCTCATATCATATATATAAACAAACAAAAAAAAAAAAGATCAATAACTACTTTTAAAATCAGAAGCCTATAAAACATGTTTTTAACTACTACAATTTTTTTTCAAAACAGGATTGGTAACAAAAATCCTTGCGATATCTCAATGTTATTACAATAGAACGCAATTTATTAGCAATTTTTGATTTGCTGTCGCGGGCCACGTAAAATGATGTGGCGGGCCAGGTCGGGCCCCTGGGCCACAAGTTTGACACCTGTGCTCTAAAACCTATGATCTATTATTGATTCCTTTGGTGGATGACAGGCTTTTTCTCCCCCGAACATTAATAATGTCTTTTAAACGATGTCGATATTGTGCTATGACACATTTAATGACGGAGGGAGTGTATTAAAGAGTGTGTTTGGTGAATAGCGACCAATGTTCTCTCCCCGGAGAGCCCAGCTCTGGCCCTGGAGCGTATAGCATCACCATTGGGGCCGGCCATCGGTCCCCACTGACCCCCTCCCTTCCTTGCCGCTTGCTCCTCAAATCTCTTCAAGCAGATTAAATCGACTTTTTATTTCATCCCACTTTCATCTGGAGAGCAACTCCTCCCCTCTCCCTCTGTGTTCTATTCTTTCCCTTCTGATGTCAGCCCTGCGTCAGCTGCAAAGTTTGTCCACTTCTACAAAACTTTTCGTCTCATTTATTTAGCAGCATATAAAGATGAGAAACCCTTGCCTGTAAAATAAATATGTAAGTATGTAATACATCTGTTTGTGTAAAAGGAATCATGAATGTTAACTAAAGGTGTTGTAAATGAACCATGACTCCCCAGTAGAGCAACCATGAAATGAAATAAATAAATACAATTAAAAGAAATCTATGATATAGTAATGTTTAAACAAACAAACCAAAAAAGTTGAAATTTGTCGTTTCAAGTATATAAGTGCCCAAGTTTAACACAAAATTGATGAGTGTAATAAGAAAAAAAATAGGAATGGGTGAGTACTGATGCTGGGTATCGGTATTGGGCTTATTTTAAGATTTTGGGTACCAGCCACTAATACTCTAGGCAGCGGTTTGAAACATCGGCAAATCATTATGTGTGTCAGAAAAAAAAGAAAGGTCTTTGTTTACAATCCTCTGTCATTGTGTTAATTGAAATTTTATGTATGAAAAGTACGAGAGTACCAGTGAGTACTCAAGAGTATACCTACACTAGTACATGCATAACAATAGAAAATATAAAAAAATGTATGAAAGCATGCATTGAAAATGGCACATTCATGTCGAATAGATTTTGGCTGTCGTCGGACATGCAGTCATCTTTGTTTCCACTTGTTGGCTGTCGTTCGAACCCTCATACTTAATCTAATGTACATGGCATACAGCAAGAACTATAGATCATGTGATAGTCACCAACAGTCTCTTCTGGGATACTTAGAGACGATCTGTTTCCAAAGAAATGTCAAGAATCACCTACGATTCTGTCAAATACGAACGCATTTGGCAGTAAGGTTTGCTTTGCAGTTCTAAGCATATAAGCGCCATAGTCATTGACCCTGGAGACAAAGTAGTCACAGTGGGCCAATCTTCTACTTACTGCTGCTTCAAGTTTTCACAGTGAGTCTTTAAGAGTCCATCCTTCGTTAAGTTAAATTAGCGACATAATACAGAGGAACGTTGTTGAGGGGCTGATACATTTCCATTTAGTCGTCTGCGTGCATACGCACGCGCGCACGCACACACACACACGTGCACGCATTCTTCTTTGCAATGCAAACAGTCAAAGGGATAACTTTATTTGGCGAAAGAGGATCGTGGAAAGGGCTAATTGAATAAGCCCAGGATCTTTGAAAAAAACCCTTACCATGGTGAGCGCAGTCATCATGTCATAATTAGGTTTATTGAGGCGCATTCCTTCAATCTGCCTCCATTCTCTTGGGCTCATTGTAACCAGGGTGTGGGCCAATGGCTGGGGTACAAAAGGGAACCATGAGCAGACAATACATGAAAGAGCCATTAAGATTTAGCTGGCTTTGTAACAGAAACTGAGCAGGACTTTGTTTGTGCAAATAATGTGGGTGTATAAAAACGACTCGGGTCCAAGTTTGCCGTGCTGCGAGTGTTATAGTTTGGCATACGCTGGATCGGTGCCAGGGGAGAGGAGAGTTGGAAAGAGAAGAACCGGAGCACAGAAGGCACAGCGATGCACTTTGCAGACAGCATGTGCAGTTACGTGCGAATGATTTAAACTGCACATATTGTAACATGAATACGTACGTATCTACATAAGATCAACTTAACAGATTTCACAATTATTGTATTTTAGTCATGATGATGACTCAATCCAAACACTAAACAAGACGTGTTCTCCTCAACGAAGTATGCTGCCATGCCTAACGGATTTTGTCTCGTCACGACGTGACAAAGACACGACCAATAAGGTTTCTGGGGATCTTATAATAGCTTTTGGCCATTAGTGGCGAGAGCCAAGTGTCTGGTGAAGAGGGCTCTGTCTGTCCGTCGAAAGAATGAATGTGTCACTCATGAGCATCTGGGCAGGAGGGCAAAGGAGGGGGGCCACCAGGGCCAAGTGGCGAGCACCAAGTCACTCTCCTCTTCCCCGGGGGCTCTCTAGCCCACTCTCCTCGTCCCGCAGTACTCCCTCTCTCGTGAGTTTTTTCTAATAAGCCCATGCATGATGACTATCCAAGCATGAAAACATAGTTATCCGCAAATGAATGGCTCCTCTATTCTTCATTAAAGCCCCTTTCTCCTTTCACACTTTTATTGTGACTCACTGATATCAATTCAAAGAGCAATTAATGAATGCACACCGACTTTGAAGTCAGGCTGTGCTTTTTGGGAGGGTGGTGTGTGTGTGGGGATGGGATGGGGCAAAGGGTATTTGGGGTATTCCCCTCTTCAAGACCGGCTCGAGTGCCCCAGCTTTCACCGTGATGCACTAGCCACACTGAACTGCTACTGAGTGTGCCCAAAGACGGGTGGAAGGGAGTGAAAGAGTGAAAAGGCCCACTGAAGGTCAAGTAGAATGGCTGGCCTTAGAATAAGGCCTCTCTTTATCCACTGCAACGTTGCTCTATAGACACAGCAGCTTGGGCATGTACAGTTGATATAAATTGTTTTATAACATGCATATTTGTATGATGTGTTACTCAGAAGGTAAAGCAAAATTTGCATGTGTGTTTCTGTGGGAACCTCAATACCTCTGTCTGATTGGTTGCTTTTGACATGCGTAAGTCTGTTTGGGTTGGTTAAATGCCCAAAGGCCAAGAGTCAAAGATGGCAGAAGTCAGTCAATGCAACATCTTTGCTGTTGATGGGGGAACGGCAGCTGTCAGTCACCTGATTGCTAATTGCCTCAAATAGTTTTGTGACCTGGCTTACCCACCCCATCTTTTGTTACGAAAGAACAAGGCAAGCATTTGTGTACTGAAAATGTTTGACTTTGTCCCAAAATTTTTGAATGAATGTAGAAATGTTTCATGCCGATACGTTACAAACCACAGGTTCTTGGCGAGTGAACCTTGACTTACGAGTGCTCCGACTTATGCGGTTTTGAGAAACGAGCAGTTGCTTGGCCAATTTTGTTTGCCTTGACTTGCGACCATGACTCCAGTCACAAGTGAGCTTCAGGGTCTCCACAGCTCCAGTGATGTGAATAAATGGAGCACTTAAGGTAGTGGAACCTCGCTACACTATCAGTGTTCCCTTGCTATATCGCTATTCACCCATTTTGGCTTCAGCGCATTGCAGACTCCCCCCCCCCCCATATTCATATCGTGCATAATTCGCCATATCACAGTATTCTGAGTGTATGCTGTAATATGTTTGTGGTAAAATAAAAGCTTCCTAGTGTAAAACATTAAAACTGTAAAAAACAAACAAAAGAAAAAAATCATTTAAACATGTTACAGGGAATGAAATATACAGAGTGAACAGTACTACTTTGCATTACTGTATGTTTAAGAGTTATATGGACGACATAGATGACAAAGATGTATGGTATAGGTTATTAGGAGTGTGGGCAGGCTAGGCCTATTTTAAGGGGGCTGAAGCAGACAGATAGCAGATATGTGCAGGCGCTGTTGAAGAGAGGTGTAAAAGTGGTGGTGACCGCTGTATTTAAAAGGATGTTTTGCAGTTTAGGTAGTGCTGATGGTTTTCGTTATAGAACATTTGGTACAGCACCGCAAGCACAGAATGAACTCAACTCAGTTCAAGTTGATTCATAGAGCACGTTAAAAAACAACCGCAGCTGAAACAAAATGCTGTACATGAATAAAATCAAACAAAAATAAAACGGTCAAACACTCGTTTTCACCTGAGGTTTATACATAGTTGAGAAACCTGAGGAGGGCAGTGACGGCATTTCCAGAGTCCCTCAGACGAGCTGGTGTCAGGTACCGGCCAGCCATCAATGGGATCCAGGAAACGCCAGTGCACAACAAAGTGAGGGATAAATGCAGGGTGAAGCAGCCATTCCTCAGTGGGGCTACACGAGGCTACATCCCCTGTTAGCTTGCTGGCTGTTCATTATAGCCGGTATTTAGACTTTATTTTTCTGCATAATGATTGATGGAAGGAATGGTTTAAATCTCCTCCTGTCTTTCTTGATCCTCACTCTCACTTTGGTGTGCGGTCTCTCCCCTTGGTAGGTCCCATGCCATATCTCCTCCGGGAAGCATGCAGTGGCTATTAACAGTTGCAGGTGAGCATTGTGAACAAACAGTGCGAAAAAGTCAGCCAGCGCTAATGTCTTCCGAATTGGTGTACTTCCTAGTACCAAATCTGTTGCCAAAGGCGAATGGCTTTACAAAAAAAAAAAAAAAAACCTGTTACAGTACCCAAAATAGTATGTTCCAGACTGTTTTGTATTCCTCAGAGTTAACACCGCCGCAATGCCGCTCTCGCTCTCTGAGCTGCACTCTACTCACAATAGACAATAGATATAACCATCATCACATGGCCGCCACGTCATTGCGCCACATTCACCATGGCCGCCACATAGGCACGGGAGGCACGTCTTTTGGAATTGGATCAAGTCATATTGTAAAGCTGTGACCCGGAAATACGTCAGTCCCATTCTCTGCCTGCATTGCGCCACAGCGCCCGTAAACATCAGCGGCCATTTCTGGAACTAACAGACTTTGTCAATGGCATTTTAAGCGAAAAGTGGAAAATATTTTTAGACACATTATTCAGCCCTGACGGTCCGTTTTATCCGATATCCTTTACATCGGGGTCCGTTTTATTGAAGTACCACTGTATTAATGGAAGACAAACAAGCACATTACTGACTGAGTTACAGAAATGTACCGCGCTGATAATTTTTGGGAAGCCAGCAACTGCCTAAAGCATGTTTTGTTTGATTTAACTCACCTCGAATGTGTGCGTATTGGATGTTTGCCCATCCTGCGTAACATTGCATTTAAAACTTGGGACAGCACGTCCGAAAAACTGCTCTGCTTTTGTCCTAGGTGATATGGCATGACTATTTCTTCTGACTGTCTCCAAGTAAGCCCTTAAATCATTCAGAAGCTCAGAATCTGCATTGCCAAAGAAGCGATATGTTTTTTCTGTTGGGATTTCAAAAATGTTTACATCAAGGGAAAACGCAAAGACCTCAAATCAGCCTGTGCAGTTTGTCTCAGGTTTGCTAAATCTCACTGCACGTGCTAAATTAATGTATTTGCATATACTGTTATACTGTTACACAACACAAAATGAACGGTGCGGTAATTTAACACATTTGGCAGAGGAATTCCTGGTTGCCTCGTTAGTAGATCAGCTTGCACATCTGTTTGCGTGAGCAATCAAGTTTGCGGCCGTTTTTGACAATGCGAACCTCTAGAAAATATATATGTGGTAATTGTAGCATTTCTAATACAACAAGTGCAGAGTACTGTTCAGTATATGACGAAATCATTTTGTGTACTCTGAGAAAAAAAAAAAAAATTTGCTCAGACCAGCAAAATTTACAAACATTCATTTTACTTTGTGAAAAATTTTTTTTACTGATTCAGTTTGAACATGTTCAACACAAGTTAAATGATTCTATGCACAACGAATAGCACTCTAAGATGAATCATTTTAAAGTTCTGATTTAATCTCATTTTGGAAAAGAGATGAAAATATGAAAAGATGAAATGCACGGATCCCATCCCCTATGGCAGTGGTAGGGAGCGAGATTCAACTTGCTGTACCTATATAACTAAGAATGACAGTTAACATGTAAAGAGTTCACCTTGTTGGCTCTTGACGTAGCCCCCACCCCTCCTCCCCTCCATGACCTGAGAGGTGAGATGGATTTAAAAGACAGGGAACAGAAAGGTCATAGGACAGTGTGAGGTCGCTCTCTCTTAGCACACAGGAAACAAGGTTAGAAACACGTTTAGTTAAAATTGACAGGTAACCATTTCCTGAAACCCCCCACCCTTCCATAACTACTCCATGATCACACACTCCTTTTACCCGTCACCGTCCCTTTTTGCAACAAGGATGTGATTGATGACACTTGTCTACCCATGCACATAATTTGTATCTTTAAACGGTACACTTGTGAAGGTCACAACTGCTTCTTAGCAAGTCAAGGCCACCTCCCCAAAAAGTGGCCCCCGAACAAACACACACCATCTTTTTCTAAACCAGCCAGAGAGAGTCACAGATGGGCCCATAGGCTGTCAGTAAAGCCATTATCTAACCCAGCATCTGCCTACGTTGACTTCTATATACTGTTTAATGCAGTCAGCCAGTCACTTAGTCCCCTGGCGCCTGAATAGAAGCCGCATGGTTGTCCCGCCCAAATAAATGCTGCGTTTGTCTCCTCTGCCTTTTGTTTTGTGTGATTTTGGGAGGGGAAGGTGGAGAGAAAGGGGTTGGCCAAAGTGTCACCCCCTCACCGTTAACTAAATCCCCAGAAGTGTTCCTGAGCCGTGCGAAGAAGGGGTGTAAATAATCCACATATGGCCAGTCAATTCCCCCAAGTCCTAGCTGGAGCCTTTTGCTCTTTTTCTCTCATTCTGCCTCTCACGCACGCATGCATATATGTTCAACCAGAACTGTCTCATGTCTCAGTGGGCATATTTAAGCCTTTGTCCACCCCCCATTCTCCACCCCTCCAAATAACCAGCATTACTGAAGTCCTTCCAACAGTCTGTTCCAGCTAACTCCTCAATGCTCCTTCTGGTTTTCTCTGGCATGGTGTGGCAGGAGACATTTTGGGTTCTTTTGGCTCCAGAGAGGTTGTTTTGCTTGGGGTCCCATGCACTGTGTCTCTTGGGGCTTCAGTTTGGTTAAATTAAACAGTTTTCTTTTCTCCTCTGACCCTCCCGACCCACCCCTCCAACTGCCTCTCCTATTTTGAGGCTTAATGCTCCTCAGCTCCTTCGTCGGGTCATCTCCACTGAGATGATACTCTTTTAAGCATTATATTTTCTTCATCTTTTGATGCATGAACCAGAGCCAGCCCCCTTCTCCTTCAGTAGAAGGTGGGGTAAACATATACAAATAGACGTTAAGTGTTTACTGGGGCTGAGAGTGCAGCATTCCCAGATGATTACTAGCAGGCAACGATATGTGGGTTAGAGAGGATAGTTTGATTGGCCAATTCTGTTTGACATGGCCAAATTCAGGTCATCAAATCTTAAGGCTAGCAAGGCAATAACGGCAAATGGGGCTCTCACTTGCTCACAAGGTTGGAAAAGTTCCTAGAAATGGGAAAAGTTCAAACTTTTGATATTGTCATTCTCTTTCACTTTGTCTCAGTCAAAGACTTCATAAAGACTAAGCTGATTTACAATGAGAATTATTATTATTTTTTTTTTAATTGTGGGTACGGCTGTGTGTTTTTGCTTGACCTGGCGGCCAAAGAAGGGACATCTTGAGGCTGACAAGCACAATTAAATGGAAGCACAATTTGGGGAAGGCTGTGCATATGGGTCATTGTCTGAACTATTGCATGTCTTTAACATTATGACAATTATACAAAGATGAGTGTAATGGGTTTAATCAGTAGTTAGGATCATTTTTGCACTCGTATCTGCAGAGTTTGAAGGGTAACATAAATTGTGCAATTTTTATGAAGCTGTTTGTCTTCACCATTATGCACTTTCGTCTTTACTGTTATAAAACAAAAAGGGTGTTTCAATGGGCCACCACCATTTGCTCTGTCAAGAAGGGTTGCCTTTACCATGAATGTCTAAAATTTTAAATCATCAATAACTTTTTAAAAATCGGACTTAAAGCGTGGCTGTTTTAGCACGGGAGATATTTACCCATATAAAACCATTCATTCATTCATCTTCCATTCCGCTTATCCTCACAATGGTCGCAGGCTGCTGGAGCCTATCCCAGCTATCTTCGGGCGAAAGGCGGGGTACACCATGAACTGGTCGCCAACCAATCACAGGACACAGAAACAAACAACCATTTGCACTCTCATTCACGCCTACGGGCAATTTAAAGTCTTCAATTAATGCATGTTTTGGAGATGTGGGAGGAAACGGGAGTGTCCGGAGAAAACCCACACAGGCACGGGGAGAACATGCAAACTCCACACAGGCGGGGCCGGGATTTGAACCCCGGTCCTCAGAACTGTGAGGCAGATGTGCTAACCAGTCGCTCACCGTTCCACCCATATAAAACCAAGGCAGCATAAAAAAAAATGCTAAATTAGATTTATTTAAGTGTCTTTACTGTTATTATTATGTAAAAATGACCCATATGTACAAAGACACTCATGTGCTTGCTACTGCAGAGAGTGTGTGCATGTTTATTGAGCTCCAGAGTCAAGCTTTATGAGTGGCAACAAGTTTGAACTGTGATTGGGAGGATGTCCTATCTCTTGGAATAGCTAAATACAAAATGTGATCTCTCTATGTATCGGCACCCCCTGTTGTTTTTATTTACATTACCTCACATCTGCTTGATAGACAACAAGTAGTCTATGTCTTTACCAATAGCTGCGAAAAGAGAGTTATGTTTTCATTATTTGCTACCTTGCAGGGTTTGGCAAAAACTATAACCAACACAACTTGATGGAAGTGTAAGGCATTGAACAACGTATTATATTTTCATACAGCTGTAAATACAAGATTTATCACGCACCTTTTTGTATTAACATTGGAGACACTTTCAACATAATCCTTAATATCTCAGTAAATAGTGTCTTCAGAATGCAATTCATTTTAGCTGTTCGTGTGTGTTGTATGGTAAGCAGTAACAAATTAAACCATGCGCTCTAGATTGTGTTTGTCTAATTGGATTTTCATATTTGATTATATACATTGCCATGCTTTGTAGACTAGCTGCGCTTATTTCATGGCGCATGACGTTTTGGGAAGCCTATTAATTTTCCCACCCACACGCGAGCGATAGAAAAATCCTCCCAAATTGATATGCTACATTTTTACAACAACTACTTCCAAAAAACCAACACAGATGCCCTGACAGACTATCCCCATGGGTACATTTACATCAGCAAAAACAGACCCCAGTGCCCCCGCTACCCCCTTAGGTGCTTGTACAGTTTCCTCCGGAGGAAGGAGTTTTGTTTGAGGAGGAGGGCTAAAATGTCCCTGGCTGTGCCCCCATCTTCCCCCATTCCTCTTTATGCACCCCCTTCCCTGTCCAGCTCCCCAGTGGGGCAGGTGACAACCCTCTACTGTGAGGGGCAGAGGGAGCCATGACGGATTCCACAGATGGAGCGTGGAAATTGCTGGCAAAGAGTTCAGCTCTTTGCGGCAACAAAGGGCCAGAGAGTCAGAGAGAAATATGGGTGGAAAAGAATGATTGGGGGAGACAAAGTGAAACAGTGAAGAGAAAGAGGACAGGGAGGAGTAGGTATTACTTGTTTAAAGAGGGTGAACATCGTGTTTACAAAGTTGTATTTTCTCTAAACTTTTGATGCAGCACTTATCATTAACAGTACACCATAAATAACTGAGATGTAAATCAAATGGTCCTAAAATTGTATCATTTTAGTGAGCATCCCCACACAGGACTTTTACAACGGAACAACAGTATATCATTAAATCGATTGAAAACACCCATTTGTGACTTTGTTTGACTTTTTCAAAGTTAGATTTCCAAAACCAGACTACTCAATTGGGGACCAAATTCTTCTTGCATGACTTCCACGGATTGCAACTCGGAGCCATCGTCCTGCGAATGCTGTCTCTGTGACTGGCCGCAACAGGGAGCCGGGTGGGGGTCGTGTTTGGACCAACAAAGAAATGAATCAGATTAAAGGAGTCAATATTCCAAAGCATATGGCTGGAAGGAGTGCTGAAACAGCTATGAAATGTTATATTTTATACTGTGACATGATGACTAAGAAGATATCAAAGAGACATATTTTAACACCCAAACTGCTTTTAAAATTTTTTTTCATTCAATATATTCCAGTTTGAGAAGAAAGGGAAATGAATATGCCACCATGTCATCGCCACCTAGCATAATGAAGGCTGGCAGACTTTGAAAAAAAAACATAAACAAATTGAACCCCTTGCACGCACCCGAGACTTCAAAGAGAAGTGTGAAAAAGTAGAGAGTCCACGTAACAATTCAACATACCAGAGCTAAACAAATGATCCCACTTGGGCCATCTACGAAAGATCAGTTTGTGGATTGTTAACACTGTGGATACGAGGTGTCACTATGTTTTTTTTTTTTTTTTTTTAAGTTCTTGAAACTACGGTAGCAGTCATAACTGATAGGTAATTCCAAAATGATTAGGGATTTTCCCAGCTACGTCTACTTTCCCATGGCCCAAATCCCTGTGAAATGCTGAGGAACGTGCATGCTGCTAAAGTCGGGGGGGGGGGAGCCAAAAAGAATTCCATGTGGCCCTGCTCTAGGAAACGAGTGTGTGTTTGTGTGCATGTGTGTGTGTGGGGGGTGCAAAGGCCTCATCTCTTGGTTTTTTGCCAACCTGTCCAAAACCTGTCCAACGCTTGCTTACCGCACCCCAAATTCCAGCAGGCCGAGTGTATCAGTTACTTTTTTGGTGGCCCTGTAAGTTGAACGGTCTATGGCTGCTTTGTTATTGTTTTAGATTCGGCACCATTAGAAAAAAGAAATAGAGTGTGGATGGAATACACATTAATGGTAGGGCAAAATTGCAAGATATTCTGAAAGACATAAACCAATGTCTCTTTTTCTCTTTCTCCCCCTTTAGAAAATATTTTACTTATTGCCCCCCTCATGAATGTTTCTTTACCAATTTGCCCCGAATGCATGTTAAGTTTTCTCCCGCTGCTATTGGTATTGTGGGAAGAAATTTGCCGATGGGGGGGGGGGGCAAGAATCAGTTTCACATAGGGGGCCCTAATCTGATTGGATTCCCTTGTATTTTACAGTTGTTTCTGAGGGGGAACTAATATAGTGTTGCTCACAAAACATTGCCTGTGCTGAAGGGGAATTAATTAGTGTAACTCAAAAAGTGGCCGATCCGGCCTTGGTGAATTAATAAGGGAGTTAAAAGTGTGTTTGAAGTACCGAATAAAAACACATTGCTGGAATACAGCATATAAATCAGAATTGAATTAACAGAGATCTGTGGTAGAGATAGAAAAAGGAGAATTTAGGGCTGCCAGGACCAATAATGTAACTGCTGCTCAGTCAGGCTGAACTTCACATATCACTAGAAAATAGTCAGATTTCATTTTGTAGAGATGACAGTTTTTCTTGAATGATTCTTCTGACACTATATTTACAATTACTGTTAACAAAGTGTGGATAATATAAGATATGTAAATATTCAGATTTTTTTCGTTTTTATTTTGTGGTTTAAATTCAATAATATGACTACAATTTGCTATTTCAGAATCAGAATCAGAATCATCTTTATTTGCCAAGTATGTCCAAAACACACAAAGAATTTGTCTCCGGTAGTTGGAGCCGCTCTAGTACAACAGACAGTCAATTTACAGAACACTTTGGGGACATAAAGACATTGACAATAACAATTGTGCAAAAAGATGCAGAGTCCTCTAGCACTGAGAGCAGTTCGAATGACTAATATTGCAATAGTCCGGTGCAATGACCATTGTGCAAAGGGCGCTGAGACTTCAAGGAGTGTATGCGGTTTAAAGTGACGAGTAGTGCGATTGGTGACTGATTGGTCAGATTGGTGACTCCATTAGTAAAGTCAGAAGTTACCTGACGAAGAAGTATGCTTTCTCTCTCTCTCTCTCTCTCGCTCAAGCATACGCATACACAAACACACACACGCACATGCAGACACACACACACACACACACGCGCGCAGAGGCAGAAGAATGGCCTCTAGAATCAAATTAGCCTTTTGTGTGGCTTTTAGTCCACCAGTGTCCCTGTGGAGCCCCGGGATTTTCATCCATAGGGATTATTCACTCACAGTAATTCTCCTGAATGGAAGTCTGTTTGACCGCAAGTCTACAAGGTAAACTATCACTTGACAGTGCAAGTGTGTGCACGTGGGGAGGGAGCTGTTGTATCATCAAATAGGAAAATATATCACATTGTTTTATTCTGTACATCAGTAAGGTCAGGTGGTCTTTGGGACTCCGTTATGACTTTGCCGTTGCTATAAACTGCTTAATGAAATGTATATTGCTGTTTGATGAGGAAGATTCTTCAACAATTTAGAACTTTTTGCCTGTTTAAACAGTGGCTGCATGGAGAAAATATTGAGCGCTTTTTCTTTCTCTCCTGTTGAATAGCGAGTCACTCAGATGAGGGTTCAGACGTGGAATCAGAGCCTGATCTGCCACTAAAACGGAAACAGCGGCGCAGTCGGACCACTTTTACGGCAGAGCAGCTGGAGGAGCTGGAGAGGGCCTTTGAGAGGACCCACTATCCAGACATCTACACCAGGGAGGAGCTTGCCCAAAGGGCAAAACTGACTGAGGCCAGGGTACAAGTAAGAGATAGCACATATATACGAGTGGAATTTTATGAGATCCAGTACTTAATCAAAAATCTGCCTTTACAGAGATAATACTACTTTTTTATGACTATTGTCACCAAGATATATTCATTTACCAATATGTTTATTTTGGTCTCCAGTTGTGTGCACTGCATCATACAACCCCAATTCCAATGAAGTTGGGATGTTGTGTTAAACATAAATAAAAACAGAATATGATCATTTGCAAATTATGTTCAACCTATGTTTAATTGAATACACTACAAAGACAAGATATTTAAAGTTCAAACTGATAAATCTTTAACAAATAATCATTAATTGAAAATTTTATGGCTGCAACACGTTCCAAAAAAGCAGCGACAGGTGGAAAAAAAGAAACAAAGACAAAGTTTAGGAATGCTCATCAAACACCTGTTTGGAACATCCCACAGGTGAACAGGCTAATTGGGAACAGGTGGGTGCCATGATTGGGTATAAAAGGAGCTTCCCTGAATTGCTCAGTCATTCACAAGCAAAGATGGGGCGAGGTTCACATCTTTGTGAACAAGTGTGTGAGAAAATAATCGAACAGTTTAAGGACAATGTTCCTCAACGTACAATTGCAAGGAATTTATGGATTTTATCATCTACGGTCCATAATATCATCAAAAGGTTCAGAGAATCTGGAGAAATCACTGCATGTAAGCGGCAAGGCCGAAAGCCAACATTGAATGCCCGTGACCTTCGATCCCTAAGGCAGCACTGCATCAAAAACTGACATCAATGTGTAAAGGATATCACCACATGGGCTCAGGAACACTTCAGAAAACCAATGTCAGTAAATACAGTTCGGCGCTAAATCCCAAATTGCAACTTGAAACTACTATGCAAAGCAAAAGCCATTTATCAACAACACCCAGAAATGCCGCCGGCTTCTCTGGACCCGAGCTCATCTAAGATGGACTTATGCAAAGTGGAAAACTGTTCTGTGGTCCGACGAGTCCACATATCAAATTGTTTTGGGAAATTGTGGACGTCATGTCCTCCGGGCCAAAGATGAAAAGAACCATCCGGACTGTTATGGACGCAAAGTTCAAAAGCCAGCATCTGTGATGGTATGGGGCTGTGTTAGTGCCAATGGCATGGGTAATTTACACATCTGTGAAGGCACCATTAATGCTGAAAGGTACATACACGTTTTGGAGAAACATATGCTGCCATCCAAGCAACGTCTTTTTCATGGACGCCCCTGCGTATTTCAGCAAGACAATGCCAAACCACATTCTGCACGTGTTACAGCAGCGTGGCTTTGTAGTAAAAGAGTGTGGGTACTAGACTGGCCTGCCTCCAGTCCAGAGCTGTCTCCCATTGAAAATGTGTGGCGCATTATGAAGCGTAAAATACGACAACGGAGACCCCGGACTGTTGAACAGCTGAAGCTGTACATAAAGCAAGAATGGGGAAGAATTCCACCTCCAAAGCTTCAACAATTAGTGTCCTCAGTTCCCAAACGTTTATTGAATGTTGTTAAAAGAAAAGGTGATGTAACACAGTGGTAAACATGACCCTGTCCCAGCTTTTTTGGAACGTGTTGCAGCCATAAAATTCTAAGTTAATGATTATTTGCCAAAAGCAATAAGGTTTATCAGTTTGAACATTAAATATCTTGTCTTTGTAGTTTATTCCATTAAATATAGGTTGAACATGATTTGCAAATCATTATATTCTATTTTTATTTATGTTTAACACAACGTCCCAACTTCTTTGGAATTGGGGTTGTAGTAAAGGGTGCTTCAAATAATCTGGTTATTTAGCTAAGACTGTAAGAGGAGTGAAATGTAAAAGAAAAAAAGTATAATTGAATGCACTTCAATGCTGGAAATATACTCATTTTGCTAAATTAATACCTGGCTGATGTTGTCAATGAAAATTTATCGTATCGGTATTTTACTGAAGGCCTACTTGTGTAATGGGGTTTATTAAACTGTGCAAACCACTAAATGCGCAACATCACATGACCAAACCCGGAAAACAGGTTAGCGGACTTCCTGTGCATCCTACGATAACTCGCACAACTAAGGGTTGATTACCTGATGCTTTGAACACGAACTTGCTAAAAGTTTGTTTTCTTTATGGCTGGTGCTTTGGGACAAAAGTTAAATACATGGATATCAGTTATATATACAAATATGATCTGATATATGTAAATACAAATGAAGACTAAACATCGATTATTGTCATCTTTGGTCACTCTTGAAGACATTGTAGACGTTTAAAGTTCCTACAGGTGCTTTGTTCCGTTCTCCCGATATAGAGCGCCGCCATTTACCCAAGCAGGAAGGAAGTGCTTCGCCCTGTTTTGCCGAATGCAGAAGTTGGTTTCTCATTTAACCCCATTCAGTTTATCTACACAGTCTATTCGCTATCATGTTGATATTTTAAAAGGTTTCAGAAGCTCAGAGTTAGCAGTTTTAATTTTTACAAAGAACATTCAACTTTGGTTTTAGCATTTTTTTCTCTGGAATCAATGACATTATCCTGCATACTCTTCAAATGGGAAATTAACAAATTGCATATGGATTCAGTGCATTCTGTTTCAGCATCAGTTGAGTATGGAATAACACACACTCACATATACTAACAACGTCACCACATTACTAGGTATGGTTCAGCAACCGAAGGGCCAGGTGGCGGAAGCAAGCTGGAGCCAACCAACTGATGTCCTTTAATCACTTGATCCCAGGGGGTTTCCCACCTTCAGCCATGTCCAGCCTTACTCCTTATCAGCTCTCTGACAGCGCTTATGCCTCCTCATCCTTAACACAAGGTACACAAGGTCAGGTCTCAACACACAGGATAATATTAGTATCTGTTAAAGAAATATTGGTAGACCATAGCATGTAATTTCAATGCAATGTATTTGAATGTATTTTCATTTCGTTTTATCTAAAGTTGCAGTGTTATTACCACAGCAGTAAGTATATATTCACATACAGCTCTGTCAGCCTTCATCATTCATTTTCTATTGATTGAACAATATGATCTTGAAGTAGTGTAGAACTACACTGCAACATACTGGGTGTGGTGTACCTGAGAGAAATACCAAAGCTTTTCTCACCTTGTTCACCTTAGAGGCACCCAACACACTACATCGACCGCAGCCTCTGCCTCCCTCCTCGGGCCACCAAGTGCCCAGTGGGGGAGGACAAGGTGAAGGAAGCTCTGCCTACTGCCTCGCCTCCGGACGCCACTCCTTCTCAGGATACTCGGAAAGCTTTGTGAGCTCCGTGGGCCCGGCCAATCCCATGAACTCGGCCATCGGAAATGGACTCTCTCCGCAGGTGAGTCAACATCTTCAGCCTGTCTGGTCTGACTTTGACCACCTAATATTGATTGTGTTCTTTATGAGGCAGTGGAGCACTGTGCCTCAGGCTGTCAAGGAAACAGCAAAGATTGGCATGAAATGAGTGAAGCAACATTTTATGACACTATTTTGTCACTGGCTTCCTTGTGCGTAATTTTGGCACGAACATTTTCGATCCATCCATTTTCTGAGCCGCTTATCCTCACAAGGGTCGCGGGAGTGCTGGAGCGCATCCCAGCTATCATTGGGCAGGAGGCGGGGTACACCCTGAACTGGTTGCCAGCCAATCGCAGGGCACACATAAACAAACAACCATTCGCACTCACATTCACTTAGAGTCAATTTAGAGTCTTCAATGAACCTACCATGCATGTTTTTGGGATGTGGGAGGAAACCGGAGTGCCCGGAGAAAACCCACGCACACGGGGAGAACTTGCAAACTCCACACAGGTGGGGCCGGGGATTGAACCCCAGTCCTCAGAACTGTGAGGCAGACGCTCTAACCAGTCGTCCACCGTGCCGCCTCACAAACATTTTCCTTTAAATGGAAATAACCACTAATAGTGGACTCCCCACATTGAAATCTAGTTACACTTCTGAATGCACAACACATATAATCCACAATATAATAATAATAATAATATTGCGCATTAAGTGATATAGATAGCACAGTTTTCCATAGTTACAAGTGAGTACAAACCCAGCACAGCAAACACTGGACCTTGTCTATCAGTGGGAAGTCCTGTGATTGCATTCTTAAAATGCCTCCCTCAATACTCCCTCTAGTCAAAGCAAAGTTCTTATTTATTTGTGTGTTTCATATGTCGGGAAAGGAATATTTAGTCTCAGATATTTTTCCCCTCATCCCAACATTTTTCTCCGTGGACTCCTGGATAGGCTGATTCGGCCGCTGGCAACGGGAGCGCTCCAATATGAAACACCCTGGAATGGCAAGTCAGCAGCCCTCTCATGAAGCAGAGAGAAAGTTCGAGGGAAAGACAGAGACATGATAGATCAAGGCATGTAACAAGCAGTGCTATAACACACATATTCAAGTCAGAGTAGAACTTTGCAGTTGCAGTGGCTGTGGCTGTGGATTATTGGATCCTGCAGCAATTTTTGGCAACAGTTCCTGCCCTTTTTCTGTCCATCAAGCCTTCCAAACACAATTTCATTTTTTTTCTGAGGAAAATGTTACAGGGCATGAGAGGAAACACCGCTCCTCTCTCCAAGTCAACATGTAGTTGTCCCTCCTCTCCTACTTGGAAATGATTTAAGCAGTACCATGTGTGTGAGTGGATGTAGAATAATATGTCACTTATAGGGCCAGGAGGACACATAGTGCTGCATACCTGCTTCTTATTAGGATGACTCTAGCCTCGAGCCTTTGCTCTGATCAGACGTAGGGTGGATATGATACATTTAGAGCTTGCAGGTTTAGTTACAGTTACAGGCCCACAGCCTCAATTTCTCAATAAGAGATTATTAATTTTCACTGGAATATTCAGTGAGCATCTGAGGAGGTTGGTTCTATCAGGTCCATTTGGACACCAGTTGAACTAGTTTGGCCTGCAGCTCTTTTCCGTTCTTTTCCGGCCAAAGAATAGTCCTCCAAATTCGATTATTGTGTCGCTAATAAAGACCAGATCAAGAGCTAATGCTTTTCTCAAGCTGCAAATGTATTCTGAAGTTTGAGTAAAGTGAAGCTCATAGAGAGCTCTCTTTTGAGATCAGACAATCTTTATCAGAGATACGCTGTTATCGTAAACTGTTTTTTTTTTTTTTTTGGGAGCAGTGGAATTTAAGAATAATTGGGGCTCTGCATCTCTAACAAATTAGTTCATTCTAACTCTGATGATTCAGTATGCTTTCTGATTACTGTACGCAGTTTAAAGATAACATGTTGGACACAGTGCATTTTGAATGTACTGCATAATTATCTGAACTTGTCAACTTTTGTAAAACAGAAAACCTGCCACCACACATGATGAACAGAGTTTCTCATATTCACATAGACTGACGTGATTCTCCAAACTGTTTCCTCTTATCTGTCTTTCCATCAGGTGATGGGTCTGCTCAATCATGGTGGTGTTCCACATCAACCTCAAAGCGACTATGCCATTTCACCTCTAACCGGTGGTCTCGAACCACCTACCGGCATGGCCACTAGTTGCAGCCAACGCATGGATCACATCAAAGGTCTGGAGGGTCTGACCAGTGTTCCCTCCATGTCAGCTCTTCCTTCCCTGCCCAGCTCGCAGTCCTACTGCACTCCGTCCTACAGCTCCCAGGGCTACACAGTTGACCACGTGGCGTCCTACCAGTATGGCCAGTACGGACAAAGTAAGGTCAATAGACTTCACTTTATAATTTTTACCCCCCCTCACCACTGCATTTTGTAGCCACCCTTGAATAGTTTTTAAAAAAATTCAAACATTTTTTTTTGACATGGTTCAAAGAACAAACTTGTGCTTGCTGGACTGATTATAGTCTTAAAGCAAAGATCAGCTCATACATACTTTCAGTTATTTCAATTAGAATTTTCCAGAAACGTCACAATGTTAGTAAAATAGATGTTTTTATTAAAAAAAAAAAAGATAGAATAGGTCCTTACTTGAAACACATGTGACTGCTTGGAAGCAACATGATTGTTTCTATGAAGCCACAATACTCATTTGAGGTTTTCTTTTCTTTCCGGTATAAAAAAATGTCTGAACCAAGTCACGCCAATAGTACGCTGGTTCTAAAACCCATTACAACACTCCACAAGTTGTTGAGACACACCTCTGTATTGATGAACTAAATCAAACAGGAGTTGGGATAAACCTCTTGTCACCCTGAATCTTCATACTTCTTTAGACATTTTGGTGATTTCAATGCTTCTGGCATTGTGAGAGTTTTGGAAAGGCTCTTTTCCCAGCATGACTGTTGTCCAGTATACAAAGCAAGAGTTTGAAGAAAGAACCTTACTTTACAGAGCACAGACTTTAACCCTATCAAAAACCCTTAGATTATGAGGTCTGGATGAATAGAAAAACAATGTGAAAGTTGTTATTGCTATGAAGAACAACAACACATTTTCTTTCATATCCAATTATCATTTGTGTAAATACAATTGTGTCTATATAGTGTAGCTGCTCTCCTTCTTGTTAAGGTGTGCCCCCACCCCACTCTCAGGTTTTGGGGGTAATTGGGCTTGTCTGATTGCCACTGAAAAGTAATTCACCCAACACTGTGACACAGTCATTCAGTAGAGTCAGCTCACATCAAGAAAAAGTAAAGCTCCAATAAGACCTGAGAGTCTAACTTAGCATGTTTCCCTGAAAGAATATTCACTTGTCAAGTCATGAGAGGGTATTTTCACTTCAAATTACTGTAATGAAAGTCTTGCAGTCAACTTCAAACAAATCTAAATTTGCAGGCCAATGTCGTTTTCTATCATGGTATGATTACAGCAGTCGGCGTTTCCAATTTTGGTCCACAGGGGGTTGACCAATCAGTCTCATCCAATAATCTTGTTGCAAACCCTGGACAGGGCTCTTCGAAGAGCGTGAAAATGAGCCAAAAAGTCTGAACATCTGAACCTTGGTGTGGCCGCAAGTATCAGATTGATATCAACATTATTATCTGAGAATACCAAAACATGTTATGAAGTATTCTGGTAAAAAAAAAAACTTCGACCAAATTAGGAATTACATTTACACATGTAAATGACCTTTAAGCCTGTTTGTGTTGTGCACACTCCTAAAAGCGCAAAGGCTATGACCAGGACAACACATGTTCTCATACACCCATGCACTGTCACAAGCCCGAATGGTCCATCTTGATGTGATTAATCAGTGGGACTGCATAACCAGCATGCAGTTGGACTCGGAACTGCAGAAGAAAGGTCTTTTCTGGAGGTGGACGGATCCTAATAGCCTCTGGCAGGGCGGCTATTAGAAACAGGTGTGAGGACTGAGGTCAATTGGGAAGGCAACATTTAGCAGTGGTGCTTCAGGTTCCAGTGTTGGCGATGGCAGTGCGATCCATAGTACTATATCATTCACACATGATATTGTTCACTGGCTTGCTGATATAATTTTATGTTATTATTACTTGGTGGTCAATACTACAACTACTACTACTACTACTACTACTAATAATAATAATAATTCATAATATTAATAATAATAATGGCAGCATGGTGGACGACTGCCTCACAGTTCTGAGGACCTGGGTTCAACTCCAGCCTCGCCTGTGTGGAGTTTGCATGTTCTCCCCGTGCCTGCGTGGGTTTTCTCCGGGTGCTCTGGTTTCCTCCCACATCCCAAAAACATGCATGGTAGGTTAAGTGAAGACTCTTAACTTGCCCGTTGGTGTGAATGTGAGTGCGAATGGCTGTTTGTTTTTATGTGGCCTGCGATTGGCTGGCAACCAGTTCAGGGTGTACCTCGCCTCTCACCCGAAGATAGCTGGGATAGGCTCCGGCACGCCCGCGACCCTAGTGAGGAAAAGCGATATGGAAAATCCATCCATTTTCGGAGCCGCTTCTCCTCACTCGGGTCGCGGCTCAAGGAGCGGTGTGTAGGTGTCTTGCCCCCAAAAGATTTTTTAACCATGGGTCCTCAGAAAGTGAGTGAGAAGGACTCAATAAAAGCTATAATGCCGGCTAAGGGTAGTCAAATAATTTCTAAGCTGTAGCGCATGAAAAGATGGAGTAAGCCAAAAATGCAAAACAAAACAAAACAGTGAATAAGGGTGGCATGTCCTCTCCGGGTCGGGGATGAGATCCAATTGAGATCACAATGAAAGTGAAGTGGGAAAATGTAGCAATTAAAAGCAATTTATTTCGTTACATTCTATTTTATTTGATATTACTGAATATTTTTATACATTACAATACTGTACTGTGCGATTGTTTTAATTTTTTTCCCCAAAACATCGTTTTCTGGAAGGGTGGAATGGATTAATGCATTGCCATTCATTGCAGTGGGGAAAGTTGATTTGAGATCCAGGTGATTTGAGATACGAGCATTGTCGCAGAAAAGTTAAACTCGTAAGTCAAGGTACCACTGTGAGTCAAGGTTACCATGACGGAGATAACCAACACTCCTTTACCTGTCGGTGTGGTGACCTGTGATGCTACGTTGCACTTCAGTGATGCTCAGGAAGCACAAACACATAGCTCTCTCTTAAGGAATGTCAGCTTTATCCATCCATCCATCCATTTTCTGAGCCGCTTCTCCTCACTAGGGTCGCGGGCTTGCTGGAGCCTATCCCAGCTGTCATCGGGCAGGAGGCGGGGTACACCCTGAACTGGTTGCCAGCCAATCGCAGGCCACATCGAAACAAACAACCATTCTCACTCACAGTCATGCCTACGGGCAATTTAGAGTCTCCAATTAATGCATGTTTTTGGGATGTGGGAGGAAACCGGAGTGCCCGAAGAAAACCCACGCAGGCATGGGGAGAACATGCAAACTCCACACAGGTGGGGCCTGGATTTCATCCCCGGTCCCCCAGAACTGTGAGGCAGATGTGCTAACCAGTCGCCCACCATGCCAGCTTGTGTGTGTATGTCTGTGTGTGTGTGTGTGTGTGTGTGTGTGTGATATTGATATTTCATACAGCACAGTTGCCCTATGATTTGAATAGATTTTTAAAATCAAAGTTACCCTACAAATAATCCTGCATCATTCAGTGTTTGATTGTGCAAACGTAACATAATCTGACGCTCTAACCAGTCGACCACCGTGCCGCCGTCAGCTTTATGTTAATAATAATAATTAAAACAATTTCTTCCATTAAACTTTTATATATAGATGGTTTTGTTAATTAAAGTATACAAGTACAAACAAAAGAAAATTACATGATTATACTGTCTGTGTGATTCAGAAGATGAAGTGGCTGATCATCAAGCACTGACTTTTTTAAATCAACAATTATTCATCCATCCATCCATTTTCTATCGCTTATCCAAGGTCGGGTCGCGGAGGCAGTAGCTTTAGCAGGGACGCCCAGACTTCCCTCTCCACAGCCACTTCATCCAACTCTTCCGGGGGGATCCCTCTCTCCAGCGTGTCCTGGGTCGTCCCCGGGGTCTCCTCCCGGTGGGACATACCGGAACACCTCACCAGGGAGGCGTCCGGGAGGCATCCGAATCAGATGCCCCAGCCACCTCATCTGTTTCCTCTCGATGTGGAGGAGCAGCGGCTCGACTCTGAGATCCTCCCGGATGACCGGGCGTTTCACCCTATCTCTAAGGGAGAGCACGGACACCCTGCGGAGGACACTAATTTCGGCCGCTTGTATCCGGGATCTGGTTCTTTCGGTCACGACCCACAGCTCGTGACCATAGGTGAGGGTAGGAACGGAGATCGACCGGTAAATCGAGAGCTTCACCTTTCGGCTTAGCTCCTTCTTTACCACAACGGATCGATACGAAGTCCACATCGCTGCAGACGCTGCACCGATCCGCCTGTCGATCTCCCGTTCCATTCTTCCCTCACTCGTGAACAAGACCCCAAGATACTTGAACTCCTCCACTTGGGGCAGGATCTCATCCCCGACCCGGAGAGGGCACGCCACCCTTTTCCGACTGAGGACCATGGTCTCAGATTTGGAGGTGCTGATTCTCATCCCAGCCGCTTCACACTCAGCTGCGAACCGCTGCAGTGAGAGTTGGAGGTCACAGCTTGATGAAGCCAACAGAACCACATCATCTGCAAAAAGCAGAGATTCAATACTGACGTCACCAAACCGGACCCCCTCTACGCCTCTGCTGCACCTAGAAATTCTGTCCATAAAAGTTATGAACAGAATCTGTGACAAAGGGCAGCCTTGGCGGAGTCCAACCCTCACCGGAAACGAGTCAGAGTCCAATCAACAATTAAATATTATTAATGTACAGCTATCATGTTATTTATTCTTACTCTTATTATCCATCCTTCCATTTTCTACACCGCTTACTAGGGTCACAGGTATGCTGAAAGGCTCCAGCTCCAGCTAATTGTGGGCAGGAGGCAGGGTACACCCTGAACTGGTTGCCAGCCAATTTGCAGGGCACATATAAACAAACAACCATTCGCAGTCACATTCATACCCAGGGACAATTTATAGTCATCAATTAACCTACCACGCATGTTTTTGGGATGTGGGAGGAAACTGGAGTACCCGGAGAAAACCCACGCAGGTATGGGGAGAACATGCAAACTCCACAAAGTCGAGGCTGGATTTGAACCCGGGTCCTCAGAACTGTGACGCGGATGTGCTAACCAGTTGCCGTGCCACTATTCTTCTTCTTCTTCTTCTTCTTCTTCTTCTTCTTCTTCTTATTATTATTATTATTATTATTATTATTATTATTATTATTATTATTATTATTATTATTATTATTATTATTATTAATTACTATGTTACTTCTTCACATTTTATCTGCGTATGGGAATGTACTTGATCTCACAGCCTGGCTCCAGACATGCTGCTCAAAACTCCTGTTTGCCCACACTATACTAACAACAGTCATATGTTAGTGTACATGCTAAAGCACCGGTGTCAAACTCAAGGCATGGGGGCCAGATCTGGCCCACCACGTCATTTTATGTGGCCCATGAAAGCAAATCATGTGCTTGAACCACCATGATTCTTGCGAAACTCTGTACAAAAAAGATGTATTGTCATATATATCTTAATGATCTTAATGATCTTAACCATTGGGCACCCACCCACCCGCCAACATCCCCCAGACTCATGGCTGTGGTGTCCTTGAGCAAGACACTGTTACCCCAAAATGCTCCCCGGGTGCTTCAGCTGCCCCCTGCTCCAGTGTGTTCCACTAACATGTGTATGTGTTCACTGTGATGGTTTAAATGCAGAGAACAAATTTCATGTGCATGCATGCATGTTCATGACAATAAAAGATGATTCTTCTGCTTCTTCTATAATAAATGATAAGGTTGTGATTTTGCAACCATGTTTTTACAGTACAGTAATTTGAAAAATAGTTGAAGTATTAGCCTTGACTTTTTATTCCAAAACTAGTCATCCATCGATTTGTTTTCTGTGTAATAATACAAGGAGGGGATTCAACATTTATATGATTTAACAGTCCTAACGGCCCTCTGTAAGAAACCGTAACTACAATGTGGCCGGCAACAAAAATGAGCACCCCTGTAAAGCATACCCCCTAAATTTAGAATAACCATAAATCTCTGTCTTTTATTGTCTTTCTCTACAACATTTGATTTGAAATCCCCAGTCTCTTGAATCAACACATCTCATCCTGTTTGGTCTTTTTATTTTTACAGGTCCCCTTCCTTATCTGAGGCCTGAGATCGCCTGACCCAAAGCTCGAGTCCACAACGAATGAAGACGATCATTCAGCAGCAGGACCAAAATGAAATGGAATATGTTCTTTGATGCACGATATTGCATGATTATTTCTTGTGGAGGACAAACAGATAGCTCTAAGAAGGGACCACAAGAAGGAGTATCAGACCAAAAACTGTTCATCCACTGTGGACATTTCTGCATCAGGAGTTCAGATGGACAGCCCAGATTTCAGCGCTTAATTTGGTCAGTTCTGTACATGTGGCACTCTGACCATCTTGACTTCCAGTTCGTCCACCAATCGTGGGCCCACTCCCTGTGGGGTCTTTTTTTTTTTTTTTTAAATGACAGTAAACCCAAATCTATTGCTGCAAGACAGCCAGCTGTTAATGTGACTTGAGGCAACATGTTTACATATCTTAAAGCCACATGAGGATGTATGAAATTCCATATAACGGCAAATTAATCTCCCAAATCAATTCTGCCCGTGGGGGGGTGGGGGGCGGAGGAAACGGGCTTTGCTTGATTTTATCTATATGGCATTTGTTTGAGGTCCCACACAAGCCAAACATGAAGAGAAATTCTAGAGGTAAAGAAAGCAAACACAGGGAAATGAATACGTGGGTTAAAATATATTAGAAATGCTAACATACACCACAGCTGTACTGCTGAGGAAGTTCATTTAAACCTCCAACCAAGCACTCGCCTGCCTCCTCTGTCTTCCTCTCTGTGTCTCAATGACGTTTTGGACGGTGAGGCACAGATCTTGGCCTTTTGTAGTGGTCCAGAGGCCTTGTGGGAGGTCAGGGGTGACATTAGGGAAAGTGACAGATGAGAGAGCAGTAGAAGAGAAGTGGTTTTAACAAAAAGGGGAGGGGGTGGGTGGTTGATAGGCAAGATCGATCACAGGCTTAAACCCTTTTAAAGAGCTTTCTCTTGCGGGAAAAAGCCACCAGGTCACAAGTCACGACCACAAAACACTTGAGAAAGCAAAAGAGCAGCAAAGTTTAGATAAAAGACGGACATGCATTTTCCCCGCTGAGCAGGAGTGCAATATGTCATATATCGCTAGTCAGCCACATCATCTGAGAAAACATTTGTCCTATTTGAAAATTCTGTTTTTCCGATAATTTTTCTTATCGGGAAAAGTAAAAAAAAAAAAAAAAAAAAAAAAATCAAGCACAATATCATGTTCAAACTGTACTTTCATTTTTAAGCAGTAATTATAACACATTCTTCTCTGAAAAATCATTATTGCGTAACCCCAACAATATGTCAGTTTTTCAACTAATTATAGTATGTCGCTTTTTTTGGGCTCATTCCCACTCAAATTCTCAAGAGAACAGGATCCACTTTGATGATATCTGTGTTATGGAAGCTCATTAATTAAGAAAGAGCTCATGTGCTTTCATCACACAATTGGAACATGACAAAATACATTAGGAAGGACCAAGCCAATATTATGTTATTATATTGTTGGATCATTCTGTCACAATTTTCCAGAAGTACAAATATAGATATGTCAGATTCATTCCGAACATTTTTTTTTGCCACAAACCATTCCAAAGTGCAAAAGGAGATTTTATCTGTCACATCCAATCAAAAAAAAAAAAAAAAAAGGAAAAAACAAGTTGCCCACATGCAAGCACTCTGTTGTTTTAATATCTGTTAGACATTCAGTCTAACAATTCTTTTCGTCATTATACATATGTTTTTGTATTATGAAGTGGTTTGACATCAGGCCATGTATGTGTATAAGCACATTATCATTATTATTTATAATGAAATAAAAATTCTGAAAATGCTTGCTGTTTTCTTCATTGTTTTCTTCCTTCGGATTACTAAACAGTCCTTTGTGTTTATTTTGGTCATATTATGAACAAGGCAACTGACTGTGATTCACTTTAGTGAGAGCGTTCAAGCGCATTCAGTGACAAACATTTACTTTTGAAGGCACTCGTGAACCCTCCAACCAAAATAGGCCCACCAAATGTCGATCACCAGACTTCCATATTGACATTGAACACAACAGCCTTTCTTATGGATAACTGTTGACATTCAGACGTCTGCATCAGTGGATATTAATACCCTCACTGGCCCCTGCTACAGTAACAAACTGACTTTTGTTTAACGTTTAAGACGAAGCGAACAAGCCTTAAAGCGTTTTGGACAAACAGTGCACCCAATCCCAAATCTACACATCCACCCTCGTTACATGCACAGGGCCCCTCTGTGTGTTTGGGTACCACAAGCATTCATATATTATTTTCATGGTCAGATATAGTGTTGTTCGCCGTATGTGTGTGTGGCATGTGCAGTGTGTGTGTGTGTGTGTTCATGCAGCCTGAGGGTGTTGAGCCTAATTATAACATCCTTCTGATTAATAGTTTCTGCTAGCAGGCCTCAGAGTGGTGGGCAATGTGCATTGCACACTTTGTAAACATGGTCTAAGTCAATAACAACTCCAAGATCACGCTTAGTTTTGTCACATAAGCTTACGAAGTAAAATTGAGGATCGATGTTTATCCGCCTACGCCATTCACAAACATCTTCATGCATTTAGAGGTGCACACACTGTATGTACAGATTCCCATACAACCACATCTGTACCCGCACTATGATTGTTTTGCTATCCAGTCCATCAATGAAGACAAATCACAGCTGCAAAATTCCAAACCTAAGGTTTTCCCTAATGAACCCCCTCACTCCCGTCCTGAAAAGGCAATCATTGTACCACAATTTACCACACTTTGCTCTGTGTGCCTGCTATACATTTTTGCTTGGAATGAATTTGGACAAACAGTACAAATTAAAATTAAAATTGTACAAACAGTACAAATTCAAATTCAAATTGTACAACCCCAATTCCAATGAAGTTGGGACATTGTGTTAAACATAAATAAAAACAGAATACAATAATTTGCTAATCATGTTCAACCTATATTTAATTGAATACACTACAAAGACAAGTCACTGATGGTGTAGTGGTGCACTCGCCTGACTTTGGTGCGGGCAGCGTGGGATCAGTTCCCACTCAGTGACGGTGTGAATGTGAGTGCAAACGGTTGTCCGTGTCTATATGTGCCCTGCGACTGACTGGCGACCAGTTCTGGGTGTAGTCTGCCTTTCGCCTGGAGTCAGCTGGGATAGGCTCCAGCGCCCCGCGACCCTAACCAGGATAAGCGGTGTTGACAATGGATGGATACACTACAAAGACAAGATATTTAATGTTCAAACTGATGAACTTTATTGTTATTAGCAAATAATCATTAACCTTGAATTTTATGGCTGCAACACGTTCCAAAAAAGCTGGGGCAGGTGGCAAAAAAGACTGAGAAAGTTGAGGAATGCTCATCAAACACCTGTTTGGAACATCCCACAGGTGAATAGGCTAACTGGGAACAGGTGGGTGCCATGATTGGGTATAAAAGGAGTTTCATTTACAAGCAAAGATGGGGTGAGGTTCACCTCTTTGTGAACAAGTGCGTGAGAAAATAGTCGAACAGTTTAAGGATAATGTTCCTCAATGTACAATTGCAAGGAATTTAGGGATTTCATCATCTACGGTCCATAATATCGTCAAAAGGTTCAGAGAATCTGGAGAAATCACTGCATGAAAGTGGCAAGTCCAAAAACCAACATTGAATGCCCGTGACCTTCGATCCCTCAGGCGGCACTGCATCAAAAACCGACATCAATGTGTAAAGGATATCACCACATGGGCTCAGGAACACTTCAGAAAACCAATGTCAGTAAATACAGTTTGTCGCTACATCCGTAAGTGCAACTTGAAACTCTACTATGCAAAACAAAAGCCATTTATCAACAACACCCAGAAATGCAAGACGCAAAGTTCAAAAGCCAGCATCTGTGATGGTATGGGGCTGTGTTAGTGCCAATGGCATGGGTAACTTACACATCTGTGAAGGCACCATTGATGCTGAAAGGTACATACAGGTTTTGGAGAAACATATGCTGCCATCCAAGCAACGTCTTTTTCATGGACGCCCCTGCTTATTTCAGCAAGACAATGCCAAACCACATTCTGCACGTGTTACAACAGCGTGGCTTCGTAGTAAAAGAGTGTGGGTACTAGACTGGCCTGCCTGCAGTCCAGACCTGTCTCCCATTGAAAATGTGTGGCGCATTATGAAGCGTAAAATACGACAACGGAGACTCCGGACTGTTGAACAGCTGAAGCTGTACATCAAGCAAGAATCGGAAAGAATTATACCTACAACGCTCCAACAATTAGTGTCCTCAGTTCCCAAACGTTTATTGAATGTTGTTAAAAGAAAAGGTGATGTAACACAGTGGTAAACATGACCCTTTCCCAACTTTTTTGGAACGTGTTGTAGACATACAATTCTAAGTTAATGATTATTTGCTAAAAACAACAAAGTTTATCAGTTTGAACATTAAATATCTTGTCTCTCTTGATTTTTCAGCATATTTTCTCATGGCATAACCTGTGGATGTTTTTAAAGACACACCTGAAACACACTGCTTCTTCGTATAACACCATGAGAAAGTCAAAAGAAATCAGCCAAGATATCAGGAAGAGAAGTGTGGACTTGCACAAGTCTGGTCCATCCTTGGGTGCAATTTTCAGATGTCTAAAGTGGCCGCATTCATCTGTTCATACCTCACAGGAAAGAGACAGGTTCTGTGTCCCATAGATGAATGTGCTTTGGTCAGAAATGTGCATATCAACACAAGAAAATAAAAAAAAATAAAAAAAACTGATGCTGGCTGAAGCTGGTGTAGGAGTGTGTTATTATCCACAGTGAAACAAGTACTGTACCGCTGTAAGGCCAATCAACCAGGAAGTGTCTTAAGGCAATTGTGTTTTAAGGTAATCTTAAGGACAACTTAGCCTCTGCCTTCTAAATGCTTGCGCAACAGCTACCCATGGTCTCCACTGTTTTCGCCAAAGTTATACAGAGCCCGGTATATCCCGGCTAGGGTACGTGAGACTGACTACCTTACCATCTTAAATAAATTGTTGTGATTCCAACCAGAGATAACCAGCCTGATTCTCATGGTAACGACCTCACGAAAGACCCCGGAATACGATTTCTGTACCTATGAGGAAACACCAGAATAGCCATGTGGAACGGACAAACACTCCTAAGACCCAGCTACGCCTCCCTGCTTTGACAACAACTCTCCAGATACAGCATCTCCATAGCCATCTCTGCAAATGTCGCTGGAGCGGAACTGGAGAAATCATTGCAGGCAACCCCCACCTCATATGGAGTGGCCCAGAGACCAAGACAGGCCTATGTGGTGTTGCTTTAGCCATCCACTCGCATCTCAGAAAAACCCTGATCAGTTGGAAACCCATAACCGAAAGTTTACTAACCTCCCGCATTCGTCATAAACATGGGGAAATTACAGTCATTGTAGCTTATACTCCGACTGACATAGCCCACAACACAATCAAAGACAGATACCAGAATCAGAATCATCTTTATTTGCCAAGTATGTCCAAAAAACACACAAGGAATTTGTCTCCGGTAGTTGGAGCCACTCTAGTATGACAACAGACAGTCAATTGACAGAGAACACTTTTGAGAAGCGCCACCTCATGACATTCTTGTTGTTCTCAATGATGCCAATGCCACACTTGCTGCCGACTGCCACGACCCTACTTTAACTCCAGTCACCTGCCCAGCATATGTAGATCTAAACACTAATGATAATGGTACCCGCTTTTTCGAACTCTGTAGATTAACACATCTCACAGTCACCGACACAAGGTTCCCGCATGAGAAGATCCCCCACTGGACACAATACACCCCAGATGGCCACACCAAAAAAGCTTGGACCACATTCTCATATCATCTTGCTGAAAATCTTCAGTCACAAACCGCCATACCTACTAAGGAACCAAATTGGGAAACACAGACTATCGGCTGCAAGTCGCAGAGATCAAACTCAAGCTCACTGCAGCCTCTAATACCAAAAAGCCAATCAAAATAGACTAAGAGCACCTAGAAGATCCGTCCATGGAACACCTATACTCATGTGCAATAACAAATAGGTACACTGTACTCACCAACCAACAATCCTCTGATTGGAAACTTTTCAAAACCGAAGTATTTCAAGCTGCAAAAGAGACAGTCGGGACAATGGAATCTACTCTGAAGCAACCTCGGATAACCCAAAACACTATAAACATCATTAACCAACGGCGAGAAGCACGCCTCCAAGGTCACGTTGATGACTACCGCCGACTCAAAAGAATTAGAAATGCCGCCATAAAACAAGATTAACAGAACTTCTGGGATGCACAGGCCACAAACCTAGAACCAACCTCACAAAATAATAACCTGAACCATCAGTACGGCCTCTGTCCAGAAAAGTAAAATCAGGTCCGTACAAACGCAACTTTTTAATTTAAGACAACCAAGGCTCTCACATATTCTCATCATAAGGCAAGAACACCAGTCAACTCCTGAATCATCCTGCTATTCCTGAAGACCCAAATTTCACTGCAGAAGCCAACAGCATACACACCAAATCCTGACTGCCACACATCACTTGTTACCCCTGCAGAGGTAACAAGACGTCCTAAAGAAGTTAAAAAATGGCAACAACTCAGGTATCTGCAGCATCAAACCGGAGATGCTAAAGGTTGGGGGAAAAAACTATCATTCAGTGGCTTACCCAGATTATAAACAATGATTGGGTAACCGAAAGACTCCCAGATGACTGAAGAAGAGGAGTTATCTTGCCGTTTTGGAAGAACAAAGGAGACAAAGTGGTCTACAACTTCATCACACTCCAGGCAAACTCTTCACCCAGATCCTACTCACCAGGGCCCTTCCCACCATTCGCAGCCAACGACGCCCACAACAAGCAGGCTTCATGCCAAACAGATCAACCACTGACCAAATCTCAGCCCTCCGTCTACTAGTTGGAAAAGCCAGTGAATTTAGAAAACACCGGCATTTATATATCGGCTTCATAGACCTGAAAGCAGCTTTCGACACGGTAGCTCATTTCTTACTGTGGAAAATCTTAAAAGCTATCGGAGCACCACCTAAAATCATCTCCTTCTTCCAGCAGCTGTACGATAATGCAGAAAGTTGTGTAAGAGCAAGTGGGAACAACTCCAACTGGTTCTCAATAAAAAGTGGGGTCCGACAGGGCTGTGTGGCAACCTATTGTATTTAATTGTGTCATCGACCAGCTGATGAACAGAGTCTGTGAATTGCAGTAAACTTTGACCAATATTTCTATCCAACCTTGAATACGCCGACGACACCACGTTATTCAGCACCAGTCTTGATGACCTCAAGAAAGCAATTATAATATACGAAAGTGAGGCCAGGAACATTGGGCTCAGAATCAACTGGAACAAGACACAGCTTATGCATGACGGCAATGGCCCGGACCTGCCAGCAATGGCCCGGACCTGTCAGCAATGATCCGGACCTACCGCCACTGACCATCAACAACATTCCACTGCAATTTGTGAACACCTTTACTTACTTAGGAAATTGACCGGCGACGTGCCCTGCAGCCTCTGTCATGCAGTCACTGTGGAGACCCTTAGGGCGACACCAGAATATCTCCAGACAGACCAAGCTGTGCATCTACAATGCCAGTGTCCTCTCAGTTCTCCTCAATAGATCGGAAACCTGGCTGCTTACAAAGACCCTAGTGGAGAGAATCAAAAGCTTTGACAGTCGAGGCCTCAGAACAATCGAGGGCATCAGATGGTTACATCATGTCAGTAATGAGACTCTCAAAGAGTGGACCAAACAATCTTTCGCCTCCAGACTTTTTCAATGTGCAGAATCCGGTGGATGGGCCGCATTCTATGTCTCCCCCGTGAACACCCAACCCAGGCTATACTGGACTGCAATCCCCAGCGAGCTGGATGGAGACGACCTAGGGGTGCTCTGCGTACACGCTGGCTTGACATGATAACACCGGACATCAGGACCCAAAATGTGACCCTTGACTAAGCACAACAACTGGCAATGGACAGACCTGAATGGAGAAGACACGTGAACCTGACTGGCTCTACGCACAAAGTTGTACAAGAGAATTAAGCAAGTAAGCAAGCCAGGAAGACGCTATTACTCCTAAAGAAACGTACAAAAAGCTAGATTACAATTTACAAATGCACACAGGGACAAAGACAATTCCTTTCATCTGACGAAACTAAAATTTAACTGTTTGGCCATAACGAGCATCATTAAAGTTGGAGGAAAAAGGGGGAAGCTTCCAAGCTTGAGAACGCCACCCAAACTGTGAAATATGGGGTAGGTAGCATCATGTTGTGGGGTTGTTTTTTCCCCAGGAGGGACTGGTGCACTTCACAAAATAGATGGCATCACGAGGAAAGATCATCATGTGGAAATACTGAAGCAACATCTCAAGACATCAGGCAGGAAGTGAAAGCCGACCCAAAGCATATTGCCAAACTTGTTACTAAGGAGCTTAAGGATAAAGTCAATGTTTTGGAGCGGGCATCGCAAAACACTGATCTCAATCACACTGAAAATTTGCAGGTAGACAAGAAAAGGTGTGTGTGAGCAAGGCGGCCAAAAAATTGGTTCAGTTACACCAGTCCTGTCCAAAGGAATGGGCCAAAATTCCTGGTAATCCTAATTGACCTAGAACAGGAAAAGTTTAGTCTGATTTCATGTCAGACTGTGAGAAAAAAGAAAAAGTGTATGTCTTTTTCTATAGTGTATGTAAACTTCAGGTTTCAACTGTACACCGTAGTTTACAGATGTCTGGAATTCTAATTTTTTATGCATTTAGTTTTATTCATTTAGTATTTTGTACCTTTTATGTAGTTAAATAAGAAACAAATAAAATGGAAACAACTACAGCTACAGTACATAGGCTACAGTAAGTACGCTACAGTGCAGTTTTACACCAGTGCAAGATACACCCACAATAATTAACATGATTTTCATTACAATACACTGGCAGTGTCAATCTAAACTAAGGATGATCATCTTTAAAAAGGCCATATTTTTCGTGTCTGATGGGTGTATTTAGAGGAACAGGAGGAAGTGTTTGGGGTGTCCTTATATTTCAACTTACCATGCACCCCCTGTAGACACTTAACTCCCTGACACTCTCCTGCATTCACACACTCTGTCATCACAGGTCCCGGCGGCTGCTGCTGACCTGAGCATAACACATGCTGGGCACAACTTAACCCTCGGACCCCTGGATGGAAAAACATACTGACACTGGAGAAAGAGGACATCTGAGGAGAAGGTGACAGAACACTTCTTGTTCTAAAATATTTTGATGTTCCTTTTGCTTTGTGCTGGAAGGAAAGTGTCGCAAACCAAGGAACGAATTAAATGTGCACCAGGCTTTCCAGCAAGAAACCTAGCCATGATATATCACTGTTTGAGCTGTAAATTTGTTTGATTTGATGTGCTTTTTTTTTAGGAATACTTTCAATCCTCTGATTCCAATGAATGTACAGCACCACTGCGGCATGATTTATTTGATTACAACTCAAAGAGGCACAATGAGAAATAAAGAGTTTCTTTCATCATCCTAAGTAGAAACCCATCTTTGTTCAGTTCACAGAGAAACGCCAGTCATGAACTTTACTTTTATTGGGGCCATTGGTGCTACAAAAGCTGCCAGTGTGCACACGATTGCTCCTCTCCAATTTGCTGTAAACACAGCAAGACACACACACACATTCTTATGAGGATAATGCAAATGTAAATGCCAATTTAGGACATCAACTAAATGTGCAGCAACATTATTATTCCTTTCATGACAAATGGAGGATGTGAATTAAATTTACACAGTCATGGTGCAACTAAATATTGATGTTTTCTTTCTTCCTCACAGATGTAATAATAAATTTGGGGGTCAACGACAATTTTTTACTTTTATGAACCCAATGAAAATAGTACCAAGCAACAAACAAACGAGCAACTTTTAAGTAATTTTGATTTAAATGGGTTTTGTGATAAAACATAACATTTTCAGCATGTCAGCTGTAAGTCATGTTTGTTGAGTGTCTTGTGACTGACTTGAAACTGCATCTTCGAGTTACTTATCAAGCCAGTACACAGGGTTTCATTTTAGATAGCTAGATGGACCAGATGAAAGACTATATAGAGGAATCTTTGCCATTTGACCAAAGTTTTTAGGCTGGGCGAGAGTATTAACAGCATGGATCTCATTACCCAAGACCTCAGTTCAGTGAGCTTTTGAAGGCTTTTGTTTGTTGTTGTTTCTCTCCATTCCAAACACCACCACAGAAGGGTACCAGCGATGGCAAAGAGGACAAACAGTACCATGGAACTCAAAATGGAACAAAAACCGACATCAATGTGTAAAGGATATCACCACATGGGCTCAGGAACACTTCAGAAAACCAATGTCAGTAAATACAGTTTGGCGTTACATCCGTAAGTGCAACTTGAAACTCTACTTTGCAAAGCAAAAGCCATTTATCAACAACACCCAGAAACGCCACCGGCTTCTCTGGGCTCATCTAAGATGGACTGATGCAAAGTGGAAAAGTGTTCTGTGGTCCGACGAGTCCACGTTTCAAATTGTTTTGGGAAATTGTGGACGTCGTGTCCTCTGGGCCAAAGAGGAAAAGAACAATCTGGACTGTTATGGACGCAAAGTTCAAAAGCCAGCATCTGTGATGGTATGGGGCTGTGTTAGTGCCAATGGCATGGGTAACTTACACATCTGTGAAGGCACCATTAATGCTGAAAGGTACATACAGGTTTTGGAGAAACATATGCTGCCATCCAAGCAACGTCTTTTTCATGGATGCCCCTGCTTATTTCAGCAAGACAATGCCAAACCACATTCTGCACGTGTTACAACAGCGTGGCTTCGTAGTAAAAGAGTGCGGGTACTAAACTAGCCTGCCTGCAGTCCAGACCTGTCTCCCATTGAAAATGTGTGGCGCATTTTGAAGCGTAAAATACGACAACTGAAGCTGTACATCAAGCAAGAATGGGAAAGAATTATACCTACAACGCTCCAACAATTAGTGTCCTCAGTTCCCAAACGTTTATTGAATGTTGTTAAAAGAAAAGGTGATGTAACACAGTGGTAAACATGACCCTTTCCCAACTTTTTTGGAACGTGTTGTAGACATACAATTCTAAGTTAATGATTATTTGCTAAAAACAATAAAGTTTATCAGTTTGAACATTAAATATCTTGTCTTTGTAGTGTATTCAATTAAACATAGGTTGAACATGATTTGCAAATCATTGTATTCTGTTTTTATTTATGTTTAACACGATGTCCCAACTTCATTGGAATTGGGGTTGTATTAATATAGGCAATTCCGAACATATTTGGAGGGGGGTCAATTACTGTATTTCTGTTATTTTTTTCACCAAATGCAGCAGGGGTTACTGTGGGTCTGCTTCTCTTATATGGGAAAGATTATTTCAATATCCACGCAAACTGAAGGTCAAACAAGTTTAGATTTAGTTTTGTTTTGTTTATTTATCACTGTGCATGTTTGTGTTTTCCGTTTGCATGTGTTTTTCAATAAAGACGGAGACATTTGGCAGACAGTTGCGCAGTTCAGAGAGAGACTGCTGGTGGAATGAAATCAACATGACATTTCGAAGGAAATTATGGTTTGCAGAAGAACGGCAATGTGACTGCATTCATGGGAAGGCTACATTGCCTTCCACTGCTCTCAGAGCTGACATTTGCCTGCGGTGCAAACGCACGTGTTTGGACACGAGTTGGGTTTGACACGACCTCAGGACCTCTTTTGTGCACTAGGTCTCATGCTGTTGGAGAAAAACATTGACATGGTCATATGGCCACATGCCATAAATAAATTTTAATTAAACTGGCTCATGCTAGGGAGCATTGATTACAAGCGTATACAGGAGATCTTGGGGAACATGTTTAAAAAAAAACACTTCCTGTCAGGACTCAATTCTCCTCCGTAATCTCTCTTGACAGTCATCTGGACTAACATCCAGACATCTGTCGGCAAGCCGTGCTTTTTCTGGATTTACTTCTGTCTCGAATGATTTAATCAAGAGATGCTGCACAACATAGCTTTCAAATTCTCCATCATCCTGCAACTATTGCTGAAGCAAAGCAAAGACACTCACACAATGAAGTATAAAAAATAGAAACCAAATAATAAAAAGTACAAAAAAAGAAAACATTACGTGAACTCAGTTAACCAAGTTTGAATAATATTATTGAATGATCTATTTTCTCTGTATTTATACCAGATGTTTCATACATCTGAGAATGGAGATAACGAAGGTTTTACAATGTTACCTCATTAGCAAATGTAAACAAAGGTGATGATGTACAGTACTTGTAATTGAAGAAAAGTAGCCAGAAAATTAGAAAAAATATAACATACTGAAGGTAAATATGAACTGACAGCCCCTTACTAGCCATTTCTGCACATGCACTGATGTTCAGTGTCATTGTTTATTATTGTTTATCACGTGTCTTGTTTCCATGTGGTTGCATTTTAAGGTTGAGCTATTAATCTTGTTGTGCTGTTGTGCAACAACTAATAAATTGTGATTGTGAACACAGTATCGGGAGCAAATGAAGTTCTTGTTGCTGCTTAACAGCACTTTAACAAGACTGAAGAGGTTGCACAGGAAAGTGCACAAACTTTTTTGGGGACAGGTGGACAAGCCAAAAAAATTAGCACCCATAGCCAATATTATTCAAACATCCATCCATCCATTTTCTGAGCCGCTTCTCCTCACTAGAGTCGCGGGCGTGCTGGAGCCTATCCCAGCTGTCATCGGGTAGGAGGCGGGGTACACCCTGAACTGGTTTCCAGCCAATCGCAGGGCACATACAAACAAACCATTCACACCTACGGGCAATTTAGAGTCTCCAATTAATGCATATTTTTGGGATGTGGGAGGAAAACGGAGTGCCCGGAGAAAACCCACGCAGGCACGGGGAGAACATGCAAACTCCACACAGGCGGGGCCAGGGATTGAACCCGGGTCCTCAGAACTGTGAGGCTGACGCTCTAACCAGTCGGCCACC
The DNA here is from genome assembly GCF_024500275.1 of Phycodurus eques. Classification (NCBI taxonomy): domain Eukaryota; kingdom Metazoa; phylum Chordata; class Actinopteri; order Syngnathiformes; family Syngnathidae; genus Phycodurus; species Phycodurus eques. The sequence continues at coordinate 5,724,441 of NC_084531.1, forward strand.
GTGCCGCTATTATTCAAACAATGAAGAAAAAAACAATAGTATATATTTAGCTTAAGTTATATATTTATTGCTGTTCACACAAACAGTATAGTCAATAATAAAACTATTTAAAAAAGATCAGTGAGATTCACAATTCTCACAAGGACTCAACTAAATGCCTGTCAGATATCAAAACAGTTTGAAGGGGGAATTAAGGACAGAGAGGGTCATTGTTTTTTTTGTTTTGTTTTTTTTAAACTGATGAATGAAGAAAAAAAAATGGGCTGCAGCCGATAGGGCACTTTTTTTTCTTCCAGGGCACAAGGGGCTGCATGATAATGGAGCACCACTTAAGGGGGCTATCTGTGCACATGCCAGTAAAACATGCCCATTTTGTGACTTTTTTTTCGCATATACTGCAATCATCAGCTTGGCTTTAAGTTTCTGAACATATCTTTGTTGCTAAACCAAAAATCTTTGACACAAATTTATCATAACCGTTGTGTCTTAATATTTACTGTGATTGACCAGAGACCAGTTTGGGTGTACGCTGCCTTTTCTACCTAAAATCAGCTGGGATATGTTCCAGCTCACTTGCGACCCTAATGAGGACAAGCGGTAGAGAAAATGGATAGTCTTAAAATGTAATTAGACCTCACACCTCTACTAGAAAATCTTGTAGCAAAAAAAAAGTAATTGTATTATTCTTTGACTGACTGACTCGTGTGTGCTTGCTGTGTGGTAGTTCTGGTAATAGTGGGTGTAAATTCGCGCATGTCCCATAAGAAGGTGAAAGTGGCTTTGTAAAGAAAGTCACATAAAGAACAAACAGGAATTGAGTTCAACATGGAAAGAGGCAGATGTCAGTGATGTGTTAGGTCTACCTACAGAGAAAAATAACTCTCTTCACTCAACTTGTCTGTCAGTACTGAGCCATTGGAGGTATCAGAAGACTTTTGGGGAGAGAATGTGATGTAGGAGGCTTGAAGTGGAAGAGCAGCTGAGGCTGTCCAGTGCTCATGAATCAGGGTGAGGCACCATGAAGTGGAGCCAGGTGGGCCCACACACACACACACGCAGACACATACTCACGTGAGTGATAAGTTTGGTGGTTGTTTGAGAAAACCTGAAGACAAAAAAATACATTTTTGAGAAATTGTCATTGTTCCAGTGAAAGTTTTGTGATTTTCCTTTTACTTTTCATCCGAACAAGAAAAGTCTTATTTAATTATTGATTTATACAAAAAAAAATGTTTTAATTGGGCAGCCACAAAATGCTGCTCACATGGAGTACAGGTGCATAAAAGTTATTTTCTATAAAGACAGGCTTCCTGAATGCAAAGGCTGACATGAATCAAATATATTTCATGAAGCAATCAAACTAACAAAGGATGTTTTTTTTTTTTTTTGCTTATAAATTGTCACTTACCAAAAAAAAAGTATCAAGTCTCATATGTATAAATGCAGACAAGTGGGGGAACGGTGCTCAGTGTTTGCGCACTTAACAACAACTTTACTAATAAACACTGTAACTCTAAAACATTCTGAATGAAAAAAATAGTAGGCAAATGAAAAACTGTAGCGGGTTACTTAAAGCAGATGAATTGAAAGTTCCAGCGCTTGAAATTGTTTGAAATTTAGATGTTTTGGTTTGAAAAGTGTATGTTTAGTGGGATGAATAGCTTCCTATATTCCTATATGAAGTGTGACTGATTCCATACCACTGTGAACCCATATATGATTTTATAGCCCACAAAGATTCAAGAAAAAGAAAGATGAAAGATGAAGAGCTACTTTATTTTAAACAATTGAACCATGTGGACCATATATACTATGGAAAGGCTTAAATTATATGCAATCCGGTGTTTTTTTTGTCCTACCCTAAAACGTGGGAAGAGACCATTCAGAATCAGGAAGTCCTCAAAATGCAGACTCTTCATTTCATTCCACTTTTGACATTTTAACAGAATGAGAAATTTCAAACTGAATTCCCTTTTTTTACAAGAAGAAGAAGAAGAAAGGCCAATCCATCCATCTTATATGTTGAAATTTGATATCTCATTCCAGAAATTTAAAAAATATATACTTTCCTATTTTCCGAGGTAAAACAGTAAATTTGAAAATTATCATATATTACGTTTTATATAATGCATATTTTAGCATGAAAATATAATTTTGGTTGAAGAGCTTCTCCATGAATTAACCATTACAGCATTAAAAAATAATGTTGTTAATTACATTGTGTGTTCATCTTTGCTAAGCTCTGTATGTTTATTTATTTATTTATTATTATTATTTTTTTAAACTGCCATATTAAAGTAGAATGGCTTAAAATGAGCGGCACGGTGGCCGACTGGTTAGAGCGTCAGCCTCACAGTTCTGAGGACTGGGGTTCAACCATCGGCGTCCCCTGTGTGGAGTTTGCATGTTCTCCCCGTGCCTGCGTGAGTTTTCTCCGGGCACTCCGGTTTCCTCCCACATCCCAAAAACATGCATGAATCGGAGACTCTAAATTGCCCGTAGGTGTGAATGTGAGTGCGAATGGTTGTATGTTTGTATGTGCCCTGCGATTGGCTGGCAACCAGTTCAGGGTGTACCCCGCCTCCTGCCCGATGATAGCTGGGATTAGGCTCCAGCACGCCCGCGACCCAAGTGAGGAGAAGCGGCTCAGAAAATGGATGGATGGCTTAAAATGAATCACTTAAAGATATCCCCTTCTGACTGGTTTTCACATTCATTTGGACATCTGACCAAAAGTCCAACTTTTAATTGTAAGCACTAGTGACACGATACAGGACAGTATTTTATGTTTGTGGTGTTACAGTCAAATTCTGATGAATATAGAATTAAGGAATAGAATGAGAAACAGAGTAAATGGGGCTGAGTCATTATTGTTAACGTGGGCATGCAGTGGGCACTAGGCCTCAGGGCCCTGCATGGCCCTCAAAATATATTACTAAATAAATTGAGTGTGATTTAACTAAAAATAAAAATGACAAATTGTATCTATATATTTTATCAACATATCACGAGTTTGACATCAAAGTGTAACTTGTCACCTGCATTGCAATACTGTTTGGAAATACGACAAGTGTAAATTTAATGCACATTGTGCAAATTCCAATTCGGGTGCATGTTCTTTTGAACATGTATGTTGCATGTACTACATTTCTACTCTGTTCAACTCTTCCACAATCCACACACCCCAAGTCATATCGAATATGATGCATGGTAAAGAAACTGGAGTTTGGGAACTGTACTAAAAATATTTTTTTCTGTCACTGTTAATACACCACTACGTATAAATCTGCGTTAAACTCGTCGTGAGGCAGGATGGTCTCTTGGTTTTATGGCCGGATACCTTTGTTAAGCGCGATTTATACATACGGAAAAAACATGCATACATGTGTAAAGTATTAGCTGCAGCTAAACTGGAACTGGAAGGGGGAAAAAACAAACAAAACAAAAAAGACACACCATCATTATCGATATTTATGTTATCAGAAACACAATCCGTGTTTTCATTATTTTTATAGAAGCCACAAGACGACACATATTGCTACATAGTGACCTCTGTTGGCCTTTTGTGGAAAACACACTCTAGATTCCCTAAAACATGAAACCATACTGGACAAAAACGATGCCCTCAACCTTTGGGATAATTGTTATTTGTTTTATGGGATATTGAACTCGAACAAAAGGGGATTGTAATCTGTACTACTACTACTACTACTACTTTATTATTATTATTATTATTATTATAAGGTAAGGGCCCATAACTGAGAGAAGCACTAGAAAACAGTAAAGCAGGGGTCACCAACCTTTTTCTTTCAAATTAACAGCTTTTTCTTGGGCACGCTTCAAAACATCAAGTTCTGCATCGGTGACATCCCAACATCTATAGTTTTTGAGCAACCTGAGGCAGGTGCGGTACAACGCAAGGCACAGGGACAAAGCCCAAGTCCAGCAACTAAGGCAGGATGTCACCAACAGTCAATCAACAAGAATCTACTATGAGAGAGGCCCAGGCTCTGTTGCCTGCAGTTTGGACATCTCCCTGGAGAAATGTGTCCACTCACCATCTACGAGCTCCCCAATAACAAACCATGGCTTCATATGTGATGAAATGGCTCAATGTCCCATGCAATCTGACCAACTCTATGACCAAAGGGTCCTGGGGCTACCTATCACAAGCCTCACCCAAGACTACAGCTCTTCCAAAGTAAGACTCCAGATGACTTTGAAGGACTCCAGATACCAGACCATCAGCAGTACTGCACCACTCCTGACAACTGGTTGGAAGTGGTCATCATCCAATGTGGTGCAAAATGCTATGTCTGCCCTGAGGCACAACAACATCGTGGGGCATGTCCAGCTGGGAAGAAAGGTTGCTACACCTGTAAGTACAACCAGATCCTCAGGAGTCTGGCAATAGCTCTTGAATGGAAGGGGAACACTACCAACTCCTTGCCCCTGACAGCAACCAATTCCATCATGGCACCATCATTCATCCGAGAGGGACAAAAAAACCCCAATCATGTTCCTACCAAACCAAAAGCCTGACAGCTAGCCAGGGCCCGGGAAAGGTGGATGCACCTTGATATTGGCCAGCAACTAATCTGTCCTCATGAGATTTATTGAGTGCCGTGCCCCACGGAATGCCGCCCACACTGCCCATATTAGAAACCGCCACTCACCATCGGGCGGCTGAAAGACCTTGGCATCCATGGACAGACTCTGCGGCACACAATTAAATCTGTTTCCAAAGTGGCATAAATATTTCCTGATTAAAATTTAGTACCTGAGTGGCTAGTGGGAGTGGCAGTGCTACCCACCACTGATCATATTCACCCACATTTGGCTGGTTGCTGGGTATTGATGTCAAGCCCTGTACGTTGTAAATAATTTTTAATGACATTCATCTATATCACAGGTGTCAAACTCAAGGCCCGGGAGGGGGATCGGGGGGGTGGGGTGGGGGGGGGGGTGGCAGATCCAGCCCGCTACATCATCTTAGGTGGCCCGCAAAATCAAATCATGTGTGTCAACCTCCAAGTTTTTGCTAAAATCTGTTCCAAATTTTCATATAATAGTCATATGTAATAAATAATAACGAACTATTGTAGAAATGTTTCACCTCCAAACCCCTTTTACAATTACTTGAACAACAGTTGAACAAACTATTAACCTACTTCTGATTTCAAAACTAGTTCTCCATCAATTTGTTGTGTATGTGTAATAATATGATGTGGTGAATAAACATTTATATGGTTTTACAATCATAACGGCCCCCTGAGGAAAACCGTATCTACAATGTGGCCCGCGACAAAAATGAGTTTTAACACACCTGATCTATGTGAAGACACTGATTTCTCACAATAATTGTCAACAAGAATTGAAAAATGTTACCACAGTCACAGTGTCCCATCACTGGTGAGCCATTTTTAGAAGAGGCCTGTGGGCTCCACATGTGATCTTTGGGGGGTACCTTGCCCACGAGCATCAGCTTGGAAAATCCTGTAGTAGAACATCAGCACATCTTTAAAGTTTTTTTTTTCAATGGTCCCAAATCTCTTGCTGCTCTGCTGTCTGGAATAGTAACAACACATTAGGATTATGGGAGAGCTGGAGCCTGGAGTCATGAACTAATCGATTGGCATTATGTGGAAGTGTGAGTTGCTGCGGGGCCCTAAGCAGGTGTTTAGCTCGCTTATAAGGCTCGACCTCACTGGGTTATACCCCTGCGGATTGGCACAAAAACGTGTTGCACCACTTTATGGAAATAGAGACCGTCAACACATCTGAAATAAGATTCTTTATTCCCAGCTAATACGTAAATTGATCTGACCAAATGTTGGTGTCTTCAGCAAATGTTTTATTTCCTACATGGCCTTGTGTTCATCTTTAAGTACTATGACTTTAATCCAGTGAGCCCCATCACAGTGGTCGGCCTTTACCCGTTTTACCACAAGATGGCAGTGGTTACCTGTCGTAGTGCATTAACCCAGTCACCTCCAAACCTCAATGACTGTGTGGGTGGTGAATACTAAGTAACTATAGGGTGGCGTGGTTGATTGTTTATATGTGCCCTGTGATTGCCTGGCGACCAGTTCAGCGTGTGCTTGACCCTAGTGAGGAAAAGCAGGATGCAAAATCAATAGATGGATGGACGTCTTTCCCCTTCATCTTTTTTTTAAACATGCATGAACAACAACTCTTGCTTGCGTGTGCATAGTTTTGCTCTGCATGGCCACCCTGTCCTGACTGTGAAAGGCCAACCTGCTTCTCAGTAGCACCTACTGTGGACTGGGCAAACCTTCCTAATGTAAGAAGTGGCAAAAATACTCACATGCTGTACTTAAAGAGGAACTAAACCTAAGATGTCAAACCTTTCCGTTTTACGAGAATTGAGCTGTCGATGGGCCGATTTTTTTATTTATTTTTTTGCTTTGATTTGCAAGTGTAAACGAGATACGAGCGCTGTGTGGTGGCAGGTGAATCAAATCACGTCTCATTCATTGGCACATATGATTAGACTAAAAAAAAAAAGAGACTTCAAGCTGTTTTTTGCCACTCTCAGCTGAAGGTTATTGTCAAATTAAACAAAACAAACATAATTACACATTGCTTATTTAAGACAACCGCATCTGCTATCTTAATGCAAACATACAATGGGAAACTCCATAGGCGCAGAGGCTCAAAACTAGCATCTATTCAGCGGTGCTGTTACCCTTTAAACAACTGATATCTGAACACAAATGGTGCAGCAACACATGAAGGCAGATAGTATAACAATACTCCACGGCATATATTCTTCATCCTCTACGAAGATCGACTAATGTTATTACCATACTGAGAAGCTGAGAGAGTAGCTTAGTCTCCAGTACAGTATATCCCTATATCTGTATCTGTCTTATACTGCCTCCATGTGACCAATGGATGCACACCAAAATCAGAATCAGAATCAGAATCATCTTTATTTGCCAAGTATGTCCAAAACACACAAGGAATTTGTCTCCGGTAGTTGGAGCCGCTCTAGTACAACAAACAGTCAATTTACAGAACACTTTGGGGACATAAAGACATTGACAAAAAACAATTGTGCAAAAAGATGCAGAGTCCTCTAGCACTTAGAGCAGTTCGAACGACTAATATTGCAATAGTCCGGTGCAATGACCATTGTGCAAAGGGCGCTGAGACTTCAAGGAGTGTATGCGGTTTAAAGTGACGAGTAGTGCGATCATCTGGGACAATGTCGGTTGTGCAAATGTTACAGATACTCCTCAATCAGTGTGCAAATGGAGCAAATGCTACTCTGGCATGAGTGGCCAGTATATGCAAATAGTGCAGCATGGCGAGACAACTACAGTGAGTGCACAAGTAATAAATAATTGGCCCCACAGAAATGTGACAACGAACTCAAGTCAAAAAATTGCCAGCTTGTTGTAATGGAATTATAGGTTAGGTGTTTAAGAAGTTGATCGCAAGAGGGAAGAAGCTGTTGGAATATCTACTAGTTCTAGTTTGCATTGATCGGTAGCGCCTACCTGAGGGAAGGAGCTGGAAGAGCCGGTGACCGGGGTGCAGACGGTCCGAGAGGATTTTGCACGCCCTTGTCTTAGTTCTGGCAGCGTGCAAGTCCTCAATGGTGGGTAGGGGGGTACCGACAATCCTTTCAGCAGTTTTGATTGTCCGTTGCAGTCGGAGTTTGTCCTTTTTTGTAGCAGCACCAAACCAGACTGTGATGGAAGAACACAGGACCGATTCGATGACCGCTGTGTAGAACTGTCTCAGCAGCTCCGGTGGCAGGCCGTGCTTTCTCAGAAGCCGCAGGAAGTACATCCTCTGCTGGGCCTTTTTGAGGACGGAGTTGATGTTGTTCGCCCACTTCAGGTCCTGAGAGATTGTAATTCCCAGGAACTTGAAGGTCTCGACGGTTGACACAAGGCAGCTGGACAACGTGAGGGGCAGCTGTGGCGAAGGATGCCTCCTGAAGTCCACGATCATCTCTACAGTCTTGAGCGTGTTCAGCTCCAGGTTGTGTCGCCCGCACCACAGCTCCAGCCGCTCCGCTTCCTGTCGATATGCAGACTCGTCACCGTCCTTGATGAGGCCGATGACAGTGGTGTCATCTGCAAACTTCAGGAGCTTGACAGTCGGGTTCGCTGAGGTGCAGTCGTTCGTGTAGAGAGAGAAGAGCAGCGGAGAGAGGACACAACCTTGGGGCGCCCCAGTGCTGATGCTGCGTGTGGATGAGGTGGCCTCCCCCAGCCTGCCCTGCTGTGTCCTGCCCGTCAGAAAGCTGTAAATCCACTGGCAGATGGCAGGTGAGACGCTGAGCTGGAGAAGCTTGGTTGAAAGGAGTTCAGGGATGATGGTGTTGAACGCTGAGCTGAAGTCCACGAACAGGATCCTCGCGTAGGTCCCTGCACTGTCGAGGTGTTCTAGGATGAAGTGCAGTCCCATGTTGACTGCATCATCCGCAGACCTGTTCGCTTGGTAGGAAAACTGCAGGGGGTCCAGCAGGGGACCTGTGACACTCTTGAGGTGGCAGCACAATGTGCATTGATGGACAAAGTGTGGCAAAAACTGTTTCAATTCTTTTTAATTCTGTAATTACTGTATGTTTTTATAAAGTTTAATATTATTGAGTGCTATTTGTCTCGTTTTGATTTACGAGCGTGGTCGAGGAACGAATCAAACTCATATCTCAAGGCACCAATGTATTCTAAATGTCATATCTATGTTATATTTTTTCAAAATCATCCCCGACCCTTACGCAACTGCGAACAGTACCTAAACAGGGGCCTATAGATAATTTTCAAATAATCAAATTGACATTTTCATATTTTAGACTATTATTTTGGAATAGTACAAGGAGTAAGAGAGAGATCGAATTGATTTGATAATCAATAAAAAATAGTGAGTGAGGAAATATACCCCAAGTCCAAGCCTTAATACTGTATATGTGCAGTGCTCAATCATTTGGTGCGCGGCCAAAAAAAAAAATTTTCAGAACGGTCCACTTCATTTGTGTTCGGCCAAACGGAATGCTTGGTGTGCGTCTAGCCTTACACATCGATGTGAGGTCCCTGACAACTTCTACGACGACCACTAATAATTATAAGAAAAAGAAAAAAAACATTGAAAGAGATTTTCTAGATTTGCAAAGATGCCAAAACAATGTTGACAACTCAAATAACATTTCTGTTCATAAAGCCTTGATAAATAAAGATAATTGAATTTCAGAAGCAAATTACTCGCTGTTCTGCTCCGTATCAAGATTTGTAAAACATGACACGATCCTATGAAGTAAACACCCCTTTAATGTTTGAGATTGTATTTTATCTGTTTCTCGTGTGTATGGTGTAACAATTTAGATTTTGTGCTGTCGTCTTGGCCAGGTCAAAAGAGGCTTCAAATATCAATGATTTTTTTTTTTTTACCTGCTTAAATAAAGGTTATTGTTTGATAAAGATTGTCATCTTACTATATTCTGTAGATTGATTTTGATTATGAATGTGGAGATGTGCAGGGATTATTCCTGCGGGATAAAGGGACATGGGCAACCCCAAATATCCTGGAAAAGCCTAAACTGTTTACCTTATCACCTTTCACGAAAAAAAAATTCATAATTATAAAATCGAAACAATTTAATAACTGCGTGATGATTGGTTTTGGGGTGTCCAATAATTTAAAGTCAGTGAATTTCAAGGCGCCCATTCATCCACTGATATTTCTGTGTGCACCAGAGGTATGGACTTGAGTCACATGACTTGGACTCGAGGCAGACTCGAGTCATGATGACTGTTGACTTTCATGACTTTAGACTCGACTTGATAATATATTAAAAGACTTGAACCCATTGGCTTGAAAAGACTTGCTGCTTTGACCGAAGCAAGGAGAAACCATCACTTCGGAGTTTTCTATTTCTATAACTATTTGTCCAATTCACTATTTTACTACAGCATAATATGATGAGTCACAAAATAATACTGAATGTCTTAATTATTATTAATTAGGTCAAAGCATCCCACACCATTGTTGCTGAAGTGTAACTGGTTCTTACTTTCTTTTAATAGTTATTGCCCTGTCGGGCACGCTGTGACAGAGGTATTGACTATCCATCCATCCATTTTCTGAGCCGCTTCTCCTCACTAGGGTCGCGGGCTTGCTGGAGCCTATCCCAGCTGTCATCGGGAAGGAGGCGGGGTACACCCTGAACTTGTTGCCAGCCAATCGCAGGGCACATAGAAACAAACAACCATTCGCACTCACAGTCATGCCTATGGGCAATTTAGAGTCTCCAATTAATGCATGTTTTTGGGATGTGGGAGGAAACCGGAGTGCCCGGAGAAAACCCACGCAGGCACGGGGAGAACATGCAAACTCCACACAGGCGGGGCCGGGGATTGAACCCGGGTTCTCAGAACTGTGAGGCTGACGCTCTAACCAGTCGGCCAACGTGCCGTCAGGAATTGACTAGTGATGTTAAAATGAACCCGAAGCCTCGAAGCTCGTGTCAGACTTCCTGAATCACACTCCGTCGAAATGGTGCTTCGTTCCAAGCTTGTATCGTCCCCCAAATATCATGTGACCGTTTAAGTTTGACGCTTCATACGTCACCACGCGTATCGACAGCTCGAACCGGATTGGTTGGTGTTGTTTGATTTGACCGCTCGTTTGGCCTAACTTGTGTATTTAGGAACTACCGAGCTATTGAACAATGTGGGTTAGTCAGGCGAGTAGTTTATTGTGTGATTGTAGTGGCAAATCTTTTATTGCTGAAAGATAACGAGTGAGTCTTGTTTCACACAGTTTAGTGACATAGGTTGCTGTGTGACTTCATTCATTCACCAGATGTCACTAATGGTCTCACTGAAGCGCTGAATAATTTATTCCGTCACAAATTGAAGGAAAGCCTGAAAGCTTCATGAAGCTTCACTGGATTTAAATATATATAAATAAATATTTGATTTTATCTTGTGTATTCATAATTGCTCTTTAACCAAGCAAAAATATATTTTATCCTTATACTTGATTATTCGGATAGAATTGTAAGTAGACTACTCGATAACTAATTGTAGCACTAATGGATGCAAATTCTCATTTGTGACAGGTCTGTTAAACGTCACTTCAGAAATAACGTGAGAAAAAATTAAAGTCATACTGTAGCATTTTCATAGAATAATTGAAAACGTACCATCGATCGGTTTTGAAGGGGCAATAAAGTAAGTATGACTCAAATGGACTCGAAACTCAAAGTGTAGGACTTGCATGTCTCGACTTGGGACTTGAGAGGAAAGACTTGAGAGTTGCTTGTGACTTGCAAAGCAATGATTTGGTCCACCTCTGGTATGCACCCCTCGGAAGAAAAGGTTTGGACACCCCAGAACTATACAGTATATACCCTACGATTGTCTTGTGATCAGGCCATGGTTGCATACCCTGACCCTTGACCCTAATGAGGACCTATGTTGTGGTTAAAAGAAAATACTGGAAAGGTGTTTAGCCAACTATATTAAAATTTCTGAATAAATCGACAGGATTTGAGATTTTTCTTCACCTGTCTGTTGCACAGCCACATTTAGTCACTTCTTTTGAAGCCGTACACTATTACTACACCATTACTCTTCATTTTTAACTCAAATGTAATGTGATTAATGTGTGACTTTGAAGATAAAGCACATTTAAACCATCCACATCTTCCATTACTTGATTATTTACTTGGGCGATAGTTTGTGACTGTATTATTCTATTCTCTAATGTCACGCAAGTCTGAATCAGATATGTTTGACCCCTCTAACCCTTAGCTCTAATGCAAAGAGTAAACATGAGTTCAGATCAACTGGAAATGTAGCAAAGGTCATCATCTGACACATATACACCAGCTAATCCTCCTCTCCACTCTCCCATTTGACCTTACTCCTCTGCTATTATTTCATCATCTGCCTCACTTTGAGTATATAAACACAACTTCATAAAACAATGACCTAAATGAGGAATGAGTGAGAGGGGATGGATGGAAGAAGGACAAAGGAGCAAGAGGGGGAGAAGGGTAGTCTCGAGTTTAAACACGGTGATGGCCGCCCCTCCATCATGTAAAACCCTTGAGGGCTTGCTGCTGAGCAGACCTGCGCTGAGCTTGGACCTCTGAAAGATGAATTAATCATTGGCTTTTTTTCTGCACACAGCGCTTAACTTGTTTCCCTCCTCTCCTTCATCTCTCCATAAATACCCCTTACCTTTCACAATTGACCATTTGTTCTCTTTGTGTCATTCTATCTCACCCCTCCTTCGTGGCACCACTTTTCTGTTTACACTCTTCCCGTTATGCCCTTCGATCACTCTTAAATCGCCTCCTTGCTTCCCTCCGGCAGGCTTAGTTACATTTCTGACCCGCTTTTAACTGATGGGATTGGGATGCATAAGTAACAAAAGAGAAAGAAAGGATGGATAGAAAACTGTGAGGAAAGAAACGTGCTTTATCCTTCTCTTCTTACTCCCTGCATGCTATGTTTTAAGTAAATATTTTTACAACGCTACTTGCCACAAGGACTTCTGGGACAGCCCTTGCCACATGCTCTCATAGCTAGATCAAATATTCATATGACCTGCCATCACCCTCCCCTCCAGCCTCTTTGCTCAAGAACGTATGTGTTCAACCACACATTATACAATTTGTAGCTCTCTCACTCCCCTTACATGCCACATGACCAAACTTTACCTCCCACGTCTCTTTTGCATCTTGTAACTTTAGTGTAGGTTTAAAAAAATTAAGTACTGATTTTGAAAGTGTGCAGCGGAATTTTCATTTGTGTTGGGACTCAAAATGCTTGGGAGGACACATGTCTTCTGTAGGTATTCACAAATGTTTATGACATTGGACAATAATTAAGGAGTTACTGCACAGAAATTGACTGAGTCGTGACTTTTTGGTCAATGGCAGCCATATTTCTCCACTGGATCATGCTGAAATGTTATTGACTGATGTACTTTATAGGAGTCACCTAAGGCTATGTGCCAAGTGTAGATTATATTTAGAAAAGACTAGTGAGAAAATGTCACCACTGTATTTCACTTCATGCAACTAAGATAAAAGGTGGTTGAACGGAAGTTCAGGTGGTTGAACATGGAAGTTTACATGTCTCGATATATATGATTATTAGAGGACTTTGAGCTAGCCATTTCAGATCAGTCTTTTTGAAAGCACATCATGGTGCTAGGCGGCATGGTGGACGACTCGTTAGCTCGTTTGCCTCACAGTTCTGAGGAGCCGGGTTCTAATCGGGCCTCGCCTGTGTGGAATTTGCATGTTCTCCCCGTGCCTGTGTGGGTTTTCTCCGGGGACTCCGGTTTCCTCCCAAAAACATGCATGGTAGGTTAATTGAAGATTTTAAATTGCCCGTAGGTGTGAATGTGAGTATGAATAGTTGTTTGTTTATATGTGTACAATAGTTATGTCATTTCAGCAAATGTAATGTCCAATTCCAAACTGATCTGCTCAGTAGGTAGTTTTTGAAGAGATCACACCACAAACCAGCATTCGGACTGTGTAATTGCAGCCTTCAGACCATGCAGCGCTTTGCCGCGGGTCGCAGCCGAGTGTGAAGCGGCTGGGATGAGAATCAGCACCTCCAAATCTGAGACCATGGTCCTCAGTCGGAAAAGGGTGGCGTGCCCTCTCCAGGTCGGGGATGAGATCCTGCCCCAAGTGGAGGAGTTCAAGTATCTTGGGGTCTTGTTCACGAGTGAGGGAAGATTGGAACGGGAGATCGACAGGCGGATCGGTGCAGCGTCTGCAGTGATGTGGACTTTGTATCGATCCGTTGTGGTAAAGAAGGAGCTAAGCCGGAAGGCGAAGCTCTCGATTTACCGGTCGATATACGTTCCTACCCTCACCTATGGTCACGAGCTGTGGGTTCTGACCGAAAGATCCCGGATACAAGCGGCCGAAATGAGTTGTCCGGGCTCTCCCTTAGAGATAGGGTGAGAACCTCGGTCATCCGGGAGGATCTCAGAGTAGAGCCACTGCTCCTCCACATTGAGAGGAGCCAGATGAGGTGGCTTGGGCATCTGATTCGGATGCCTCCCAGACACCTCCCTGGTGAGGTGTTCCGGGCACGTCCCACCGGGAGAAGACCCCGTGGACGACCCGGGACACACTGGAGAGACTACATCCTTCGGCTGGTACTGTAGATAGCAGACCAGCCTCTGCTGTCTCTCTCTCTCGCCTGGGAACGCCTCGGGATCCCCCCGGAAGAGTTGGATAAGCGGTAGAAAATGAGTGGATGGATGGATGTTTGTTGTATTTGTTTATTTTTACATTTCTTTAAAGTCTAGGATGCCCAGTAACATCAGGCGAATGGACTGCCGATGAAAACTAGCCATTCAGCTAACTAGGGTCATTTACATTTATTAAAATGTTAATTAATGTACACTGTCCCTTTCCAAAAATAAAGAATTTGAATTTGAAAAAGGGCCATATGAAGAGAGCCATGTACGTAAGTAAAATGGATGGAGGATAAAGAAGTACTGTAGATAGCAGACCAGCCTCTGCTGTCTCTCCTCTATGAATATTTGATGAAACGGTCTAAAAGCAGTGCTGCAAAGTCTGAAAAGGTGTGACAGCTGATCAGAGGGGAAACTTGCAGCCGCCATGCAGAAGCAAAACGAGATTTGCTACTGAGGAACTGGTAGAACGTGACGAGAGATCACACGTGATCGAGTGGAAGCACACCACATATTTTCCTTCAAAACATTTACCTTCGCTTCAGACCACACTTCCCTACTTTGCAACCTTTGATAATGAAGGGAAATTAAAAAGTACATTAAAAGTACGGCTGTCTCCTAAAAAAAAGAAAAACTGCAAGGAATCCCCACCCCTGCCACCATTTTCAATATCATGTCATTATCATGTAAATATACAAAATGTTCATATTGTCCCAACATGACAATTGGGTCTAGTCACACACTCACAATGCAGGTGTATTTTGACATTAATTGGCATTAGTTTATCATTCATGTCTATTCAAGGTCATACTTCTTAATCGTATGTCACTGTGTATGTGTGTATCTCCGCTGCAGTAAATTTTCTCAATCTGATTCCATAGAAAAAAAAAAAAACACATTATAGTTCTCACAGAGAAAAAAATCATTCCCCAGGCTCTCCTTGTGAAGACATGTGGTTATTAAAAAACTGCAAGAACACAGGGTCGTTCGTACTCGCTGACACACTGTGGGCAGGCGGGGTCGCTGAAATATTGATGGAAGTGCTGTCGTAGCGCTTAATGAAAAATCATCTTCTGATGAATGTTTTATCCCTCCAGATGCATCACCTTGCTGGTTTGAATGGACAGCCATTTATTTGTTGTAGAGTCACCATTGCTGGAGGGAGGTTCTTGCTGAAATTTGCTACCCTCAACGTACAACTAACGAGACGAAATCCCCATTTGCTCTACTTGTAAAGTCTGTCAGTTTTTATGGCTTTTTTTCTGTGTCTCTGATCTGTATAAGCAGCACTGACCGTCTTCGCCGGTAGTATCAGAACCTTAACAGAAGCTTGATGGTGCTTGTGTCTAAGGGCATTTATCCTGTGCCACAGTGTAAGGTTTAAATGGGCCTTATTTTGCCAAACCAACTTTTTATTGTATTTGGGATGTAATATTGTCTCAATGGTGCCTCAGTAAACATGTAAAATATGAATTAAAATGTCCATGCGGTCCTTTTTCTGCTGAGAGGCCTGAAATCAGGTCATTCGAATTTCTCAACCTGATCTACGTGACTCAGTAGCGAAGATTCCCTTCCCTTTCAGCCCCTGAGCCAGCACTGTCAACATAACAAACACGTGTGCTCTCACAGGTGGGTCTTCTACATGGAGGCAACCAATCAGAGGAAAGGGGGCAGCCTTAGCCAAATGTGTCCAAAGCAGATACAAAACTGGATCAAATAGAAGTAGCTGTCAGAGGGGCCTTTTCTGAACACATGCAAGACAAAACCAAGTCCATGTTAGAGATTCACACTAAGGAGGTCTAAATAGACAAAATACGGGACCTTCAACACCTGACAAAGACTTCTCCCCTGTTGCGTTACAAGCAATTGTCGCAACATCATTCACTTCCGCTGAGTGCTGCCTTTTACAGACTGGCTGAGTTTATCCTCCAGAGCAGTTATCTTGACCTCTCAGTGCAGATAAGGGACATTCCTGGAGCTCCATGGTTGCTTGAAACACACTGGTCTAGTCACACAGCTCATCAGAGAAGCCCATGAGAACAGAAGCAACATACTGTAATTGTTCTGTGGTTGGATGTGACCAATGCCCATGGGTCCATACCACACAAACTGGTTGATCTTGCACTACACCGCCACTATGTCCCCAGTAAAAACAAAATGAAATAAATAAAATAAAGATCCTGGAGTTTTAGGTTGATGGTCACATCTGGGTCAGATACATCAGACTGGCAGCGGTTTGGAAAGGGAATAATAACAGGCTGCACCATTAACAGTCTACTACCATATTATTTTTGCCCTTGTTATAGATATGGTGGCTAAGTTACCTGAAGTGGAATGCAGAGGCCTTAACCATGTTCAGGTACATGAAAGCCCCAGATAAAAGGTGTTTTTTTTTTTTGGATGACCTTACCATCATGATATCATCCACCCCAGGGAGCAGGGAACAGGTGGATCCTACAAGGATTAAAAAAACAATCTTCACCAGGGCACAAATTAGTTTAAGCACACAAAGTTGAGGTCAGTGGTGCTGAAGAAGAGGAAGGCAGTTGTCAAATTCACCTTGTCAATATCTGGAGCTACTATCTCCATAATCACAATGCAACCGGTCAAGAGCCAGGGGAAGCTCTTTATTTAAACTCTGAAAGACTGTCGCTGTTCAAAAGTCCAACAAAGACCTGAAAGCCTGCCTTACAAATGTCAGGCCTGCCACATTTGAATCAACACTCCATTCTGCCCAGAGTCCTGTGCTGTTCCACTAACAACGGTGGGGTCACTTGAAAGGAAGATCAGTGGGTTTCTCTGCAAGTGGCTAGGCCTCCAGCAGACTCACGAGTGCAGTATGGTATGGGAACAGTAGCATCTTGCTACTCCCATTCAGTGGCTTCCGGGAAGAGTTTATGAGGGCACAAACAAGAAAAGGACTCCAGTACAGGGACTATAGGGACTAGAAGGTGTCATCAGCAGGTATCGAGGTGAGGATTAGGAGTAAATGACTGATTGATCAAATGGCAGAGTCATGCCTAAGTTAAAAGGCACCAGTGGGTACCACAGCCATGGACACTGTAAGGATACTTCCTTAAGACCCATGTCAGCGAGCTCTCGGACAAGGAAAGACAACACTTTTGAATGGGTCCAAGCAGGCGTGGAAGAAGTGCACATCATTAGAATGGTGCTCTGGCAGAAGGGAGTGTGGTCAGGGTGAGAAAGCATATTGCAGCGTATAATTATTTGGGCTAACATCACGCAGGCAGAAATTTACCTCGTCCGGTTCCTTGTTAAAGCTTTCTATAATGCTTGACCAAGCCCAGCAGACCCCCATGTTTGGAGAAAGAACGAGACACCTTCCTGCCTTCCTTGCTCTGGAAGAGGAACATTGGAACATTTCCTCAGTAGCTTCTCAAAGTACTGTCATGAACAAGAGCTCGAAGCAGCTGAGAGTTCAAAAGAAAAAACTGCATTTCTACGAGCTAGAGAGAAACCACATCCACAATCAAAATCAATTATTCAGAGAAAGAGAAAGATTCATTATCTTTATAAACATAATTTCTAGGCACAGCTGAGGCATTGAGGGGGTCCAGTTTGGTGACCTCAGTGTTACGTTTCTGCTATTTTCAGATGATGTGGTTCTGTTGGCGTCATCAAGCTGCGATCTTCAATTCCTGCTGGAGCAGTTCGGAGTGTGAAGCGGCTGGGATGAAAGTCAACACCTCCAAGTGTCTTGGGGTCTTGTTCGTGAGTGAGGGAAGAATGATGAGGGAGATCGACAGACGGATCGGTGCAGCGTCTCCAGTGATGTCGAGTCTGTATCGGTCTGTCGTGGTAAAGAAAGAGCTGAGCTGAAAGGCAAAGCTCTCGATTTACCGGTCATTTCCAGATTTATGCAAATGCAAGAGGGAATTAAAAAATGGCAACAAAAAAGTTAGATGCAGCTCACTGGTGAGCTATTTCTTAATCAGGCCCACGGGCTCCTCATGTGGTCCTTGGGGGCTACCCAAGGAAACCATATTGGATGACTCCTGATCTTGACTTTTCACTTCTATTTGGTTGCTAATGTAAGTTTAAGCCATCTAAGGGTAGTGGCTGCGTAAAAGTCTATTGTAATATCACTCAACTATTTTTCAATCTCTACAGCTTCATATGTCAAGTGTGCAGGGGAACATGAATGGCTTCTAGGAGGAAACAAAGGAAAGACAAATGTTGTACGTCTGCTGCTTTTTAGGTGAACCAGTGGAAGGTGACATTAGAATGACCAGAAAAATGTGAGTCATGCTTGTCCCCATTTCCCACAGTTGCCTACTTAAGAGGAACTAAGAGCAACACTTAAATGGGAAAAAGGAAATGGCAGCAATAGTAATTGTGTTAATGGATTTGTGGAGTATATTGACGAGAGTGCTTATGGTTCTTGTCGTCTTTGGGTTTCTGTATTGATTAAACCTCCAAATCCAGTTTTTGGACTTTGTCCCATTTTATCTAAATAGTTATTGCAGCATGCAATTACATACGTAATATTTGAGGGCAAAAAGCAATTGAAGTATTATATTAATAACACACCAAACATTGCCTGTCTTTCCTACGAACTCTGACTGTCCAATTAACTGAAGATACATTTTTGGCAGCACATCTTGTCATCAGGATGAACTGCACATTCTAATGGCTTTGCAAATTGAATGTGTTGTCAGCATTGTTAAAGAAACCACCACCCCTCCCCAAAAATAACTTGAGTTAAAACTTCAATGTCGACGAACCATACAATATTCTATACCATCATTTATATTTGATGTGGATTTGGGGTAATCACCAACAACTTCTGCTTTCAGTTAGTATACGTACATTTAATAACGAATATGCAATATAAAGATTTTTTTTCTCTATGGGGATCGACACATGCCTGCATGGAATTTGAACCAATAAGTAAAATAATTTCTTGAGCTACTGTATGTAGAAGCGAAAGTACAGTGTCTATCTAAACAGCATAAGACTAAAGGGGCCTGGGCCTTGCATACAATTAATTGGGTAGTACAATTTAAATGCATTTTCATGCACCTGGACAAATTATGTCATGAACTGTGCTGTTTATCAATGGTAGCACACAGTGACTGTTCTTTTTTTTTTTTCCATTCATATTGCAGAGTTAATTAACATCTTTTTTTCTGAAATGTCAGTCTGTAAAATGTCAGAACTCCCAAGAATGTGGGCTTAACATTTTCTTCGAAAAGTACTTGTAATTGCCGCCGTAACAGCCTTTTGTCCCCTTTTTCTCAACTCTATGTCACCAGCATCCTGCCTCTGGTCAGATGGAAGGTCGTTGAGAGGGAAGAAAACATTTGGTGTGATGTGGGCTTCAAATACTCACACTTACCACTTGCAGCCAGTGATGTAAAGCATCACAACATGTTTTATTGCTTTTGGGTTTACTTATGAAATCAAATACCCCTTTCATAACCACAACTATGGGGGGCACTTAAAGGAGGAGTGCAGATGTTTGCATTCTTTACTTTTAATTTACAGGCAAGTACTGAAGCATGCCAATCATGTAAATATCCCATCACTCCATTGTTCAACTGTTTAATTGCCGACAGCTTGCCAGGACCCTAATAAAAAAAAATAAAAAAATGCAAGTGGTTGGAAAAGACATGACCATCCTCATAGGGATCTTGGAGCATGAAAGCAATGTTTTGTGTGCCTCCATGCCTTCACAATGCAACATTGGCACACTGAGAACATATTGACAAATAAGTATATTCAGGTTGGCAGTGTTGCAATCATGCCCACACATTATTGGGACTGGCAGAAACATGATCTGGAAGCAACGCCGATTGGGCCCTTGAGCATGGCACCTGGCATCTCTTGGCATTTATGATGCTGCTGTAAGGTGTGTGTGATGTATTGGGACCGCAATATGGGCTCACGCACTCTGAGTGGTGCACAGCACACACCATGGCAGCTGACAAAGACATGAATAAAAGATTATGAGAGAAAATTATTCTTTTGGTTCACACCCGGATTGGAGTGTGTTTACTTTTTTTTGTTTCTGCTGGGAAGGATGTTTCCTGTTCCCCGTTGAACACACACACATGTAGAAAATACAGCTTCATGGATCCGAAGGCAAGCATAATATAACAATGTAATTACCAGTGACAAATTGCATAAATGGGACAACCTGCAAAATGATTATTCCAGTGTTAAGGGTTACGGCAGTCATCTGAATAATTACGATTCCATGCTTTGGGGCCAGACTCTCCTTGAGGAGGAAAGAACATGGATGAGACCGGAGCTCCTTCTGAACTGCTTTGGAAGCGACATCCAGAATTTTAATGTTATCATGTTTTAATGGGGGCATTTGCACCAATGGTCAAGGTAATTTTGCTTCAACATTTAAAAGAAGGATGGCTTGGTGTGCTTATATTATTTTTAATCTCTCTAATTGGGCCTATAGTTCACAAACTAATGTAATAAAAGAAGATGGGGTACCTTAATCAAGCAAAGGTATTGTGGGTAAACCGGTGGGCAGTGCGAGCCCCTGGCAGGGTCCTTCTGCCACACGACTTCATCTTCAGCTCACTTAACCAAATGAATAAGCTGTTCACATGTCACCTGGGTTATATTTCACATTTTTATCAGCGCGATAAAGAACATAAGTCGGTCTTCCGCCGCTCGTTTACTGTAATTTAATTATATATATATATATATATATATATATATATATATATACAAAAAAAGTAGAACACATTAAGAAATTAAGCTGTGTGTAATAAAAAAGGAAAAAAGTATTGAACACACCAAATGGTACTTATTTAATACTTTGTACTTGTACCTTTGTTTGCAATGACAGCTTCAATACGCCTTCTGTATGGACAAACAGTCGCATGCATTACTCTGGTGTGATTTTGGTCCAATATGGTCCTTCACACAAGCAATCTTCAAATGTTGAAGGTTCCGTGGGCTTCTTTTATGGACCTTGAGTTTTAGTTCTTTCCATAGATTTTCAATTGGATTCAAACCAGGTGATAGGCTGGGCCATTCTAGCAGCTTTATTTTCCTTTTTTTGTCTTTGAAACCATTTGAGAATTTCCTCGGGAGTGTGTTTTGGATCATTATCCTAATGAAATGTCCATCGTCGTTTCATTTTCATCATCGTCGTAGATAGCAGTAGATTTTTGTCAAGAATGTCTTGGCACATTTGCCCATTCATCCTTCCTTCAATAATGCGAAGTTTACCAGTACCATTTTCTGAAAAGCAACCCAACACCATCATGTTCCCACCTCCGAAGTTCACTGTTAGTATGGTGTTTTTAGGGTGATGTGCAGTGCCGTTTCTCTTCCAAACGTGGTATGAATTATAGCATCCAAACAGTTAAATTTTGCTCTCTCCCGACCAGATCATATTCTCCCAGTACTTAACTGGCTTATCCAAATGCCGTTCTGCAAACTTTAAACTACCGTTGACATGTTTTTTATTTTTTTATTTTTTATTTATTTTTATTTTTTTTTATCACCAATGGGGTCTTGTGTGGTGAGCGTGCATACAGGCCATGAGTACATTACTCAATGTTTTCCTTGTGACAATAGTGCCTGGTAATTCCAGGTCTTTTTTAAGCTCTCCACAGGTGGTCCTTGGCTCTGGGACAACTCTTCTGATTATTGTTTGCACTCCTCTGTCAGAAATCTTTTGAGGAGCACTTAATTTTATGAATTTATCGTGGCTTTGCACTTAAGTATTATGGCCCCAACCGTGCTCACTGGAACGTACAGGAGCTTGGATATGCGCCAGTAACCAATGCCATCATTATATTTGCAACAATTACTTTGCGATGGTCTTGAGACACTCTTTGCTCTTACCCATCATGAAATGTGTCTTGACTCACACCTTGGTAATGAGACCTTTTTTTAGCCTATCAATTATGACTGAACCAGCTGATATGTATTTGCAATGACAATGGGCTGGATTGACTGTTTGATTATTGATAGATGTTAGGTGTTGTCTTGGCTTTCCATGCCTTATTGCACCTCCCTTTCTTCATGTGTTCAATACCTTTCCCTGTGACATTTCACATTTTTACACACTCAATTTCTGATCTTATTTGTTCTACTTTCTTTGCTTTCTTTTCTTTGAATGTGTGTCCTATGAAATGGGAGATTTATCTCTACATCGAGAAGTATAAGGAAAAAAGACCCATGAACTGTTCTCCAAAGTGGGGATTTATCAAACTGCTTCTATCCATCCATCCATTTTCTGATCCGCTTATCCTCATTAGGGTCGCGGGCGTGCTGGAGCCTATCCCAGCTGTCATCGGGGTACACCCTGAACTGGTTGCCAGCCAATCGCAGGGCACATAGAAACAAACAACCATTCAAACTCACAGTCATGCCTACAGGCAATTTAGAGTCTCCAATTAATGCATGTTTTTTTTGGGATGTGGGAGGAAACCGGAGTGCCCGGAGAAAACCCACGCAGGCACGGGGAGAACATGCAAACTCCACACAGGCGGGGCCGGGGATTGAACCCGGGTCCTCAGAACTGTGAGGCTGACGCTCTAACCAGTCGGCCACCATGCCGCCCAAACTGCTTCTAATGATTTGTAATTCATCATTCCATCGAGCTGGAGGTGGGGCTCGAAGGCGAGCGCCTGGTGGCCGGGTCTGGCCGGGCACAGCCCGGAAGGGTAACGTGGGTCCCCCTTCCCAAGGGCTCACCACCTGTGGGAGGGGCCACAGGTGGTCGGGGGAATGTGAGCTGGGCTGTGGCCAGAGGCGGGGACAGAATCCCCTGTCAGAAGGAGTTTCAACTCCCACCTCCGGCAGAACGTCACCCACGTCCCGGGGGAGGGTCATTGAGCCTGAGTGGACCATGTTCCGTGCCTCCATTACTGAGCCAGCTGACTGGAGCTGTGTCAGTAAGGTGGTCGGTGCCTGTCGTGGCAGCAATCCCCGACACCAGCGGTGAGGGATGCTGTCAAGATGAACAAGGAGTCTTCTTGGGCCTTTTTGGCCTGTGTGACTCCTGAGGCAGCTGATGGGTACTGGCTGGCCAAGCGGAATGCAGCTTTAGTGGTCGCTCGCAAAAACTCGGGCGTGGGAGGTGTTCGGTGAGGCCATGGAGAATGACTTCCGGACAGCTTCGAGGAAATTCTGGTCCAGCATCCGGCAGTGTGGTTTTCGCCCAACCAGTCAACATATGTTTTGTGGACTTGGAGAAGGCGTTTGACCGTGTCCCTCTGGGAGTCCTGTGGGGGGAGTATGGGGTACCAAACCAAAACCCCCTGATACGGGCTGTTTGGTCCCTGTACGACCAGTGTCAGAGTTTGGTCCGCATTGCTGGCATTAAGTCAGACTTGTTTCCGGCGAGGGTTGGACTCCGCCAAGGCTGCCCTGTGTCACCAATTCTGTTCATAACTTATATGGACAGAATTTCTAGGCACAGCCGAGGCACAGAGGGGGTCCGGTTTGGTGGCCTCAGTATTGCATCTCTGCTTTTTGCTGATGATGTGGTTCTGTTGGCTTCATCAAGCCGTGATCTCCAACTCTCACTGGAGCGGTTCCGAGTGTGAAGCGGCTGGGATGAAAATCCGCACCTCCAAATCTGAGACCATGGTCCTCAGTGAGGAAAGGGTGGCGTGCCCTCTCCAGGTTGGGGATGAGATCCTGCCCCAAGTGGAGGAGTTCAAGTATCTTGGGGTCTTGTTCACGAGTGAGGCGGATCGGGGCTTTGTCTGCAGTGATGCAGACTTTGTATCGGTCCGTTGTGGTGAAGAAGGAGCTAAGCCGAAAGGCGAAGCTCTCAATTTACCGGTCGATCTACGTTCCTATCCTCACCTATGGTCACAAGCTGTGGGTCGTGACTGAAAGAACAAGATCCTGGATACAAGCGACCGAAATTAGTTCCCTCCGCAGGGTGTCCGGGCTCTCCCTTAGAGATAGGGTGAGAAGCTCGGTCATCTGCGAGGGGCTCAGAGGAGAGCCGCTGCTCCTCCACATTGAGAGGAGCCAGATGAGGTGGCTCGGGCATCTGATTAGGATGCGTCCTGGACGCCTCCCTGGTGAGGTGTTGTGGGCACGTCCCACTGGGAGGAGACCCCAGGGACGACCCAGGACACACTGGAAAGACTACGGCCAGGGAATGCCTTAGGATCCCCCCGGAAGAGCTAAATGAAGTGGCTGGGCAAAGGGAAGTCTGGGCTTCCCTGCTAAAGCTACTTCCCCCACGACACGACCTCAGATAGGCGGAGGAAAATGGATGGATGGATGCCTTCCATCCAAACCAATGGGCTAACTCAATCGGATCAAGAGTTAGCTCCGGCCTCAAATGATGATTCACACATAATCAATGGCACATAATACGAGGCATCCGAAATTATTGATGGTGAGAGCAATGCTTCTTTCTGCTTCCACTGTTCATGGACATTGCAGTCAATTAAATAGCGCCCCAGACTCAGACAGGGATGAACAGTTGGTCAGAGTGGGCGAGTGTCCCTTTGGAGACAGGGGTGAAAGGGTGATACAGCCAGTGATTGGGGGCCTAAAGGCAAAGAAGCGCACAGTGGCGCTTTCTTACCAACAAGGGATAAGATGCAGAAAATGTTCTTATCAGGCGGCTCATCAACCAACAGCCGCAATAACAGGTGCAGTTTGGGCTCAGAGGGAGGTCACACAATCAACAACAACTGAAGGCAATGATCCCGTCTCCCGTTCCTGCTCTTATTTCACTCTGTGTGTGTGTGTGTGTGTGTGTGTGTCTGTGTGTCTTTGTATGTGATGACATCCAATTGCCTTTACAAATATAACTACATTAAAACTCAATAGAGCCCTGTTAACAAATGTGAAAAAGCAATTCGTTGAGTGCCATATTCGTGTTTGTTTTGATTTGTTTTGATTACCTGACCGCACGCAGTTTGCCTTTATACTCGAG
This sequence comes from Phycodurus eques, assembly GCF_024500275.1. NCBI lineage: Eukaryota > Metazoa > Chordata > Actinopteri > Syngnathiformes > Syngnathidae > Phycodurus > Phycodurus eques. Next base: position 5,749,558 of record NC_084531.1, read on the forward strand.
CGCAACCCAGGCGCGCAGTTTTGAAAATGTACTGCAGTTCACCTCCAAGTCAGGGGTGTCGCTATGGCTGGTATAGGCTAGGACACCACAGGATGGAGTTTCTCCAGCATTTTTTGGCCATTTCCGGTAGCCGTTTTGACGTTCTTTTCCATAACAAGGAAGAAAGCAACAACAATGGCGACCGTGGAACAGTGTCTACTAGAGCAAATGGACCTAGATGACCAGATGATATGTTTAATTGTGCTGGAAAATCGATCAAGAAGGCGGCGGCGTAGGTGCTTTGTAGAACCAAGGGGCACCCTGAGTACGTCATCACAGCATGTGACTAAAACGGACCAATCATGAGAGATGATCTCCGCGGCATTCTAGCGCAGCAACAATTTTTGCTGTGTGATCACATTTTCTGTGGCCAGGTCACGGCCTTGTAATTGGGGACCACTGGTCTACGGCATTGATTGTACTTCAGTTTTTGTATTGGTTCCCATTAAATTGCACATGTGTACCTAACGTTGCCCTTGAGTGTACAGTATGTGTGTTTCTGATATCCACAAAATGCAAATCAAAATTGCAGGCTGCTTATGGGCTACATTCAGATATTTGTTTCCATTTTTCTGCTGACAAGAATCACTTACCAAATACGTTCTAGCTATTTCTATGTCTCTAAGGTAAAAAAGAACAGGAACGTAGTGTGGGGAAGATACATCTTCATTTCTTTCATGTTCACCACTGGGCAAGGGAATTAAAATGAAAATGTAATAATATCGCACAACAAATGTTGTTCACGACGCAGCTAGCCAGTGGTAGAACCGCGCCACACAACTGGAACAAATGGAAAGTTAACTGTGTATTACATTCGCTAGCCTGTGAGTTAACGAGTTAGCGAGCGAAGGGCTGGAGCTAAAAAGCTCACTCGATCGCGGCAACATTGTTAAAACGTCACCGCTCAGAGATGTGTGTGTGTACCCCCCCTCTTGCCCAGTTATATTTTTAAACAGTACACAAAAACATTAATACAATAAATATGAATAGACAGAAAACCAAAACAAAAATAACAGTAATATCCTGCGGTTGGCTAGCGACCAGTTCAGGCTGTACCCCGCCTCTTGCCCAAAGATAGCTGGGATAGGCTCCAGCACGTCCGTGACCCTAGTGAGCATAAGAGGTACAGAAAATGGATGGGAGCGGAAACGGAACTAATGAAGCGTTCTGTCACTCACTTCTGAATCTTTGGCGAATGACCAATGTGCAGCCAGTGTGCAGGCGGGGGCGGGACTTCATTAAACATACTGCCATGTGATCTGCAATTCGCCAGCGTTGTCACTCACTTCGGCGAATGACCAATGAGAAGCCAGCGTCAGGCCCGTGCAGGCGGGGGAAGGATTTAAGTGAACTGAGTGATTCGTTCAGTGAACTGCTGTACTGGTGTACTGAAGAACTGAAGAGTGATTTGTTCAGTGAACTGGTGTACTGGTGTACTGAGGAACTGAAGAACTGAAGAGTGATTGGTTCGTTGAACTTATCGTTTGTGATCCATTCGACACGAGTCATTCGTTCGATGAACTTCTTCGTTTGTGATCCGCTAAGGTGCGATGTACTAGTACGATGAGTGATTCGTTTGCGCAAGGAACAACGTACTACGCGGTCAACGTACTCATGAGTGATTTTAACCGTCCTGATCTCCTCGAGGGGATAGCTTTCACTAGCAGCCGCTTCTTCAAGCTAACGGCTAATGTTGAGTCAGTCAAGCAGATGAAAACAAGCACACATATTTAAAATAAATGTAAATTAATAATAAATGTATATACGCGCACATACATATCGTTCCCTCCGTGTCTCTAATGCGATTATTAAAGCTTATTATTTCATAATAACAATACTATACTAATACTAATATTAATGCATTAAACTTATATAGCGCTTCTCAAGACACTGAAAGCCGCTTTCCACTAATCAGATGTCAATAACAGTAAGGTGAGTGAGCAGGAAGACCCGCTGGCGGGTGCTGGTGTCAGCGATGCTGTCCTCCGCGGTGGAATGCAGAAAAGTCACGCCGGCCGGCGAGAGCCTGGCAGCAATCTCTCCTGTGCTTTCTTGTGTAAATGTTTACATATACAGCTGTGTTACTTCCCATGTTAACACATGCATCCATTAGATAGAACCAGGTCCATCTAGACACCCTGGAACCTGCTGGGCTTACTTATATCAGTGGGAGACTGCACCTGCAAACTGGGCAGGGTGTATGTGTGTGTATGAATGGACCAATGGAAAAGTATATATGCATGTTTCCAACGTATAAGACTATTTTAAGCCCGTTAAAGAAAATACTTCAAAGTGAGACTGGCATTGGGAGTTTGTGTTTTTATATCACAGGTCAGATTGCAGGGGAATAGAAGGTTGATGGGATCATGACACAACAGCCATAACATGCTCCCAAACGCACACAAACACTCCTCTCTCTTCCATAAGGAATGCCATTTTTCAGTCACGGTGTGACTTTCCTGTTTAAATAAGAGACACAAACATCAGTCAACCTTGATAAATGGTGTTTCTCCAGGGCCAATGGATCAAGGAAACTGTAATGTAGTGTAAATTGATGATGAAACAAAAAAGAGATGGAAAATTATGCCAATGCCATAACCAAGCGTAGTGTAGTAAGACTAAGACTAAGAGGCAGAAATAACTGGATTTTAGTTTAGGAAAAGAAAAGCAAGGCAGGGGGACAGCGGGAATGTATGAAGTGGCACTCTTATCTCTCTGAATGAACGGAATGCACACACACAGACAAAAGCCAATCAATAGAAGGCTTACACCCATCTTCCTGGGACTATAAAGACACCTCAGGGGTAAGACGCAAATTGTGTTCATGGCTCTTTGTGTACGTGTGCATGGAGAGAGGAAGGAAAACACTGAGTGGCACCCAACCTCAATAACCATCCTCTGTTCACTTTGTTCCCACCCAACAGCCTTTCCAGCCAGTGCCTGGATAGGTGAAAAGTGTGTTTGTGTGTGCGTGGGTGGTAGTGAGGAAAAGTATGGAGAGTGTGACTGGGGGAGCTGTTTAATAACAAAGGGGCACAGTGTGCATAAAGCCTCTGTGTGTGTGTGTGTGCGTGTGTGTGTGTGTGTGTATAAGAGCAGTGGGCAGTGTGTTTTTGCTGGTAGGTTTGGGGAGAAACACATTTTAGCACATTGCCTCAAACTTTGAGGTTCAGGGTTTGATTCCAAGCCCTAGCCTTCCTGTGCAGTGTCGCATGTTCTTCCAGTGCTTGCGGGGGTTTTCTCCAGGTATTTTAGCTTTTTCCCAAATTCCCAAAACATGGATGTTAGAGGAATTAATAGGTATGAATGGTTGTTTCTCTGTATTTTATGTGTCCTGCAACTTGTGACCAGTCCAATGTGTTTCACCCAGAGTCAGACGTGATAGAAAAAGGACTGTTTGTTTTTATGACAGGGACCGTGAAAATAAGAAACTATGTCAATCTGCATGCCAGACCAGTTGTTGGCAAAGACACTTTGTAAAAAGACCATAAATATCCTATAATGGTGGTTCTCTAACCTTTTACACCAAATACCATCTCCAAAAAATTGTGACCAACATTAAAATACAGTGTCGAAGCAGGCTTTCAGTGTTCATACAAAAGCGAGGTGGAAGAAGGGGGGGTGGGGGGGTGGGGTTGTGTGTGAAATGAACTTAAATAATCAAACTCGGCACTATTTTCTTTCCCAAAGCAGATTTTCTTAAATAATATTCTCCTATTAAGTGTCATCAGACTGTACTAGTGGTTACAATGTTGTTATAATGTCTACTTCTGACCTAAATGTGGCATTGGCCATATTTTTATCATTAGGTGCTTTTGGGGAGACTGTATCATACAAAGTTAAAAACCCTCCTGCTTGAGTATTTTACAGTGGAATGTCCTCTAAGCAGTAACAATCGACTACTGGCTTCACTTTAAAAAGTCATTTTTCCTATTGAGGATCATTAAAAGTGTCAAGTCCTGTCAGTCAGTTGAGGAATTATTGAACATATGACTGTCATGATAATCAAAAAGCTGTGTTTTTTTTTTTTTTTTAGCTATTATTGAGACCTGTTTGATTTAAATTGTTTTGAAAGAAGTTGGCTAAAGTTTCATAACTGTCTGTTTGCTTGGAATATTTGGTTCAAATCTCAGTTTTCCCCATTAATGGCAAGCAGATTGACAGTCCTAATTATTAAACAAATCGCAATTATATTGCATGAGAAACAAAAGAGACAGTTGATGTGAAGAACTCTTTACTTCCCCAGTTCCCCTCCTCTCTTGCACACCAGAACTGAGAAGGACATTATCCATTATCCATGTGTTAGACAGTTCGGTAGTGTGTTCCGAGGCCTGATGGATAAAGTCATTAATGAAAACAATAACAAATAAAAGTCAGACTTTACTGATGAAGACCTCTCCAACCCCCCCACAAACATACCCAAAGATTTTTCCTGATGACTTATACATTGCACTCCCTTACAAACACACACAGCTGGGTTCTTTCTGAAGTAATTCGTAGACCGATTTAGCTGAAATTCTCCAAGTTAGGAATGTCATGAACAATCCCATAAGAAGACTCACTCTAAACCTGAGACTGCAGAATCGTGGTCTCTCAGCAAGGCTCTAAACCTCTTTAAGCTTGAGACTGAGCACAAGGCAAAAGCTATGTGGCTTGGAAAGGATTAGTTATTTGGATGGAGTGGGACGACATCCCGAAACGTGATTAAGTGTTTGGTAAATGACTAGGGAGGGCTTATGAGACTTGAGGTAACGCCGAGCAGACGGCAAGTCTTTTCAGATGTTAAATAAGGCAGGAATAAAGCTAAGTGGGGGATGTGGCTCACAAAATGTCAATAAGGAACACTTGGTTTTTGACATGGAAGATATGCCTGCTTTTGTGTCTGACATTGGCAGGGTGGCTCATAGGGAGTTCTGATCACATATGCACTCATGCAAACCTTGTCACACTACTATACTACTGCTAACAAAGCTTTGAAAAGAGGAATACACAGTGCTAAAATAGATTGATGCCAAACTTTAAAGGTGATGGATAAGTTTGACTCTTGGTTTGGCACAGTTTTTTGTTCGAGTAAAATAGATTCCATGTTTGACTTTTCCTTTCCAGGACTTGCGACTTGACACAGGACTCGTATGTCTCGACTTGGGACTTGACTCTGGACTTGCATGTCTCGATTTGGGACTTGACTCGGGACTTGAGGGTAAAGACTTGAGCCTTAAGGCCTCTTTATACTCAAGCGCTCGCACGGCCAACAATGCCCGCATTACATCACGTGACTGACGCATTGGCCCGTGCGGCCCCTCTGCGTCACTTGACGCGCACACAGCAAAAATTGTCGCGGAAATCATCAGTCGTGATTGGTCCGTTTTAGTCACATGCTTGATTACTTGATTTCAAAAGTAACTAAGTTAGAAAAAAGTAACTTTTTAGTTACTTTCAGCAGCTAGCAGTAATATCACTTATCCACAGTACAAACAAAGCATTAGCTTAACCGTAACCATTACTTGGTAATGTATGCCACACTAGTTACAGAATCATGTTATCAACATGAACCAATAACTTAATTATTCGTGTAGTTGAAGCCACATTAAACCAGCAACCTAGTGCAGACTTGTGCCAACACAATATAGTAAGTTCCGAAATGTAAACAAGCACACCATTCTCAGTCCTCTGCCGATTGTGGTCCATCAAAGCAACTGTGTGTGCCTTTGTGCGTGCGTGTACATAAACAGATAAGTGAAGACAGAGAAAAGTTTTTTTCTTACTAGGTGACGTCAGCCGTGCAGCGCGTTCAACCAGCTCACAGACGAAGGTGAGAGTTCTCACTTTTTATTGTAAATATTATTTAAGCTAATTATTGTAAGTGCTTCAGTGAGTCAGTCCTTACCCTCCTTGACCGATTGATGAACGCGCACTCATTATGAATAATTAACCGACAATGCATTGCGCGTTTAACACTCCAGTAAACCTGGATGTAATGTGTAAATAAAAACAATACACTTTTTACTATTTATTTTTCTTGAGACTGTATTGTCTTCCCTTTTGAAAAAATAAAATTGACACATGAATGTTACATTTGAAGCAATATTTCTGCAGTCGCGTGTACAGTGTGTAGCTGGTGAAGCAGCCTCAGTGACTTATCATTTAGGTTTAGTGTGACATTTGTGAGTGCATCTATGTGCTTTGTAACGATGGATCGAGGCCAGAGAGAACATGCCTGGCAAATGACTTCAACCCTGGTAAAGAACTGAGTTATCATTAACAGAGAAAACCGTAGCGCTGCTGTCAGAGCTCTCGCATATGTGACAAGGACATGAGATGTGTTAGTTGTGCATTTAGGTTGCATGTTGGCAGCTCAACTGTGCGGTTGGCTAGTTTTCTTATGTTTGTACCATTTAGATTTATGTATCATGTATTTGTGTCCATGGCATTTTAGAACCATGTATCACTCTTCAAAGAAACATCCAGACATATAACCACATACATACGTTTTGTGTTTGTTTGTCGTTTTGTGTTTCTCAGCTCTCGTAGTTCTTACTGCCAAAGGCAAATTCTGTATTTATTCCAATGTAGTTTGAAATCCTAAATGAGGAAATTATTTTCAAATATAAACCATGTTTTCGCCAGGTAGTAAAGTTAACTATAATACACATACAATATACTTTTTAAGGTCACTGGTTCAGAGTGTATCATTATTTGACGTATTTGTAAGGTGAGTACTAAATTGCAATGCATTGTGCTTTGTATCTGAATTGATTTGATCTGTTCTCCATTGGAAATAATGCCTATAGAAATAATCTGTTCCAGTGTCAAAGAGTCACCGTCAGTTATTCATTCGTTTTCCTATCGCTTTATCTTTTGAGCTACACGGGGTGACTTTGGGTAAGAGGCATGGTACACCATTGACAGTTGACAGTCAATTGCATGGGCTAATATAGACAAAACATTCATCATCTCATCATCACATTATCATGCAAAGATATGGACATTTCCACTGTATTTTTTTAAACTACAATGTATGTTTTTGGAATGTAGGCGTAATCGGATTACAAGGAGAAAGCCCATGTATGCAAGTTTGGACAGAACAAATACACTCCACTTAGCATTTTCTAATTCTGTCAGCCAAACATGCTAAACACATGCTCAACAATTCCATCCTCACCAACCTATCTTAGGTCAAGCATAAAGGAAGATTTTTATCCCTTTTATGCCGGAACAGTTTTACTGTGTCAGAATGGACTTCTTAAGCTGCCACTGTGGTTTCTTTGTATTCTGATGGACATTTATTGATAATTATAGTTGTTCAGAACAAAGTTTTTAAAGGGGAGTGAGAAAAAAAAATATGAAAAGACAACAAAAGACAAAGCACTACCTGTAAACAAGATGAGGAGAGTAAAGCATTATATAACTAGTACAATGACACATTGGATTCGAGTGTTGTATGGTTCAGTAGTGCTACACCCTGTGAGGGAAGGACAGGAAAATATAGGACAGGGCAGGCACAGGGGTTGTGGACCTGGCTGTACAACTGAAGTGTGGTGGGAGTGGCTATGTAAATTATAAACATCTGTAGGACCAGAGTATAAGTGAGGGGATAACAAAGAAATTTACATAGTTATAGGTTATTTGTGGCAATGAGTTGAGTGGCCCCACACCCAGCGAATAAGTCCCAGGGGTGTGTGTCTGCAGACACACGCAAGTGAATTGACACTTTTTCGCATGCACAATAACCATCAGAAGTGTCCTGTAATTGCTGTGGCTGCACCGCGGGGGCTGAGGACCCCACCCCGCCTAATTGAGAGGCGATGTCGGGCCCAGGAATCCACCCGAGGATGGCCCGGTGGACGGGACACCTCCCACACCGAGGGATCCAGGGTGGTCCACCGGCCCCACCGAGGCACCCTGAAAACCGGCCACCCGGAGAAGGCCGCAGGGACCCAACGCCACCCTCCCCAGCGAACCCCAAATTTATTTGAGTTTTGGTGAAATATTAATATCTAAATACTTAATATTTCCTATAGGAATGGGGTAATCTGGGATTTGATCTGCAGGTTTCACAAATTTGCTGTTATTGAGTATTGTTGATTTTCTCCTGTTGATAGAGTAATCTGATAATTGTGAAAATGTTTTAATGAGATTGACGACTGCTTGAAGAGATAACTTGGGTTTCTGTAATAAAGAAGAATATCATCCGCATACAAATTTTGTGTTCTGTCACTGGTGAGTAGATACCTTTAATATTAAAACTCTGACGTGTAGGGGTAGCAAGTGGTTCGATGAATATTGCAAATAGCATTGGTGAAAGTTCCTCTTTGTAGAGTAAAACTTTGTGATGGGATCCCATTCATGGTGACTGTCGCTTTTGGTGAGTTGTATAATACTGCTATCCAATGTATAAATGAGTCTCCAAAGCCAAATTTGCAAAGTACTGCAAATAGGAAAGACGAGTTAACTTTTTCGAAAGCTTTCTCTTCGTCAAAGTGACATGATGATTGCTTTTAGATTTTTACACTGTGACATGCTTATTAAATTTAAAAGACGTCTGACATTAATTGTCAAACTTCTACCGTTAATGAAACCTCCCTGGTCATAGTGGATTATCAACGGGAGTACTTTTTCAAGTTTCGCTGCAAGGGCTTTTGAGATAATCTTGATATCTACATTAATCAGTGATAAGGCCTATAATTAGCCAGGAGAGTGGGGTCTTTGCCTGATTTTAGTAGTAATTTGATTGCAGCTGTGTTCATATGGCTACTAATTTGGCCTTTATCTTTTATCACCTTGACTGTTGTGAAAAATTGGAAAAATAGGACTGGCCAAAAGTAACAAATTCGACCGAATTTCCGTCCAGGCCAGGCGCTCTTTCTGATTGCATATTTTTTTAATACATTATGTAATTCTGTGATGGTTAAAGGAGCATCAGGACTGTCTTTAGTTTGTGTTTAATTGAGGAATTTTTAGATCATTAACAAAAGTTTCAATTTCTTTTTGGTCTGGGTTGCTCGAAGATGCATATAAGCTGCTATAATAATTGTAAAATATTTCATTTATTTCTAGCGGTGACTATGTAAAGCTGCCATTTGAATCTTAAATGGCGATAATTAATGATTTTTTTTATTGCGTGGAAGTGCGTTTGCGAGAAATTTGTCTGATTTTTTATTGTACTCAAAGTTAGTGTATCTTAACCATTGTAGAAATTCTGTTCATTTTGATATGATGATGTCTAATTGATGTTTTGCCTTTTGAAGTTGGTTTCTCAGTGTATCTGTCGGATTAATTGCATATTTTTCTGTGAGATGTTTATTCCACCCATCCATCCATTCTCAACACCGCTTATCCCGGTTAGGGTCGCAGGGCACTGGAGCCTATCCCAGCTGAATTCGGGTGAAAGGTGGACTACACCCTGAACTGGTCACCAGTCAGTCGCAGGGCACAGAGATGTTTATTTTTTCCCCCTCAATTTCATTTTCTAATTTTAGTTCGTTTTTTTTTTTTTGTACCAAGAGTATCATATGATTTGACCTCTCATTACAGATTTCCCTGTTTCCCACAGCAAAGATGAGGATATGGTTGGTGAGTCATTGAATTTCAAAAATTCGTCCCATTCTTTCCTCACAGAGGAATCAAAGTCTGGGTCTTTCAATAGGGACGTGTTAAAGCATCATGTTGTTGGAGGTACCAGATTTGTCTCAATGTTTTTTCCCCAGTGTGGTTTCTTTCATGATTTTATATTCCAGTCTGAGAGTTTTTAATTCCGCTGTTGTTGACATCATGTTTGATCAGAGCTCAACATTATCTAATCTTAGATCCTTGACCTGTTGCTGTGTAGATTCCAAGCTGTTTTTGAGCTTGGTGATTTCTTGGCAAAGCAATTGTAATTTACAACTGTCTGTCATCTTGTCGACTGAGAGGAGGACACTGGCCTGTGTTTCTAGTGAACCGAGAAGATCTAGGTAGACGACTGTCTTCTTCCTCTTCAGTGGCTGCTCTGCACAGGAACTGGGATTCTCCTTAACAGACGGGTTAACGTTGACATAGCTGTCGGTGAGAATCTCAAATGGCTCTCTGCTTGTTATCTCTGTTAGCCAAGCTGTTGAAGTAGAAGAGAAAAAAACAAAGCGAGAAACCGCCGCTGAAAAAGGAAAAAGACTTTATCTTGTCGTAGCTGCTTTTTTCTGGGTTTATGCAAGAGGCGCCACCATGTTTTTGTCTCCGGAAATCACACAGTCTCTCACGTTATCACAGCATGCTTGTGTTCAGTCACACTCCCACTTTGTCAGTCTCCCCCGAGAGACATATCTGTTCTGAAGGGGACAATGCTTGTATTTCCAATGTGGTAAAATGCACCATGCGCCTACCTGGTACTTATGTAATCTAGATGCTAAAACCACAGGATTTGTGCCCCCCCCCCCCCCCCCAAAAAAAAACTTGGAAAATGTACACTGCCTGCCTTAACGGGTCTTCTGTGAGGAAGGAGAACAGTTCAGGGATGGTAAAACTGTATCTGTAATGGGAGTGGAGATACTAAAACTCCAGCCCTACACTGGGATTAAAATTGATGCACATTTGATCAATCAGTGACCAATGTGAGTTCTACAGTATATTTAAAACTAATTATTGTATTTGTGTTAGCAGTTATCTTCGAGAAGGTTTAAGATTTAATAAATAAACGTGTCATCGCCATTGTCTTCCCCCTCCCTTCCCTGCCGATTCCTTTTTGTCTGTCCCCAGCCTCCAACACTTTGTCAAGCTGTCACAGTCTACACAGGCTGTGGCAGCGGCAGCATTGTTTTGTATTTTATACATGTCATGTGACACAATTGCGTTAATGGCTCTATGAATTGATATCACACAGAGGCTGTTCAGTGACACAAAGAGGCTGTCATCTCTTTATGGCCATCATCTCAGAAGCTTTAAGTAGCAGATGGGACATTTGACAGCTCTGCTGAAAATGAAGCATGTATTTTTTTTTCATAATAAATTCTTTGCAGGATCAGAAGAGATTAAACTGTATACACATTGTAGTTGCACACAAATTAGTCAGTTCACTGAAATAGTTTGGTCTCTCCATTTTTCCACACTTCTCTTAAAGGCCATGTTAACATCCTTCCATCCATTTTCTATACCGCTTACCCTAATTAGGGTTGCGGGTGTGCTGGAGCCTAACCCATCCAATTTCGGGTGAGAGGCGGACTACACCCTGGACTGGTTGCCAGGCAATCGCAGGGCACATATAGACAGAGAAACATTCATTCAAACTCAAATTCACACCTTCGGACTAAGGCTTCAATTAACTTAACATGCACATTTATGGAATATGGGCGGAAACCAGAGAACCCCCGAGATAACCCATGCAAGCAAGAGGAGAACATGCAAAATCTAAACAGGAAGGCCCCATACGAAACCTGCAGTTTCTGAACTTGGAGGCGGATGTGCTAACCACTCTATCCATCCATCCACCCATTCTTCCATGCTTTATACTCGTGATTATAGTGTGGTACTAGTACCATTGGTGGTACGCAGTATTGTTGGGAATCTCTGGCACGAGGCCAATTCGATACATATCTTGATACACAGGTTATGATTAGATTAAAAAAACGATATTTTTAAGGGCCGAATGATACGCTACAGTTCAGTATGGGAGCAATATGATTCTTCGATATGATTTGATTTGGTGCGGAAACAATGCAATAGTTAACATTTGTTGATGTAGAGGTTAATCATAAAGAACCTTGAGTTGACTTAACCCAATTCTATAAAATGACATTTATTTAACCCTTTTTTTCCAAACATGTAAAAGACCTCATCTTGCTTTTTGGCATTGTAAAAAAAGTAAACAATAAAATATATATCTATAATTTCACATATAAATGAATTATTTAAATAGACCACAACAATTTATTTTGTAGAAAAAAATAATCTGCACAAACAAACAATAGTTAAGAGCCAAGGGGGGTCTAGCACACGGTGCTATTCAAGCTAGGAGCGCCACTGCACACACGCAGTGTTTTATTATTCTTATTTTATTTTTATTTTAACGATTGCACTGCTTGCTGCGTACTGACTGACTTTTTGAACTTGAAGTCATGATGATTATCTTAGCTCGACTGTGGATTGGCTTCAGGACATAGCTGGCTGTGTGTCCTCTTGGTAGTTTCTTCCTGGGGTTGCAAAGTACCAACACTGGAACGTATAAGTGGACTGAATGGGCTCGAGAAGAAGCTGTAGTTTGCCAAGGTATATACCCCATGGGAATTGCCAAGATGTACCCACCTTTGCCATATTGTCTGCATAGTTACAGTCTGTGGTGGACATTTTGCCACTGGTCTCAGTGTTGAAGGCGGACTTGAGATAAGTTACGTAACGTTACATTGCATTCAGTGTTTACAACTGCCGGGGGAAGTGTACCGTCTGTGAACGCTACTTTGCTCTCGCTGTGACCACGAAAGTAGCTTAGCTACTGAAAAACCATTTGATGTTGAAATAGTGACACTACAGCAATGATGCCGGCTTTCGCAAAAGCTCGGACGACAGTCAAAGCAGGTACCTTAGCCCAGGCATCCACAATCCATTCACATATGGTGGCGTAACTCGCCCGACGATTGACTGGATAGATGGCACCGTTTCATAAAACGAAAGCACCAAGACGGACGTCCTTGAAAATGTTCGATTTTAATTTCTTCTGCAACCGTTATTGCCCTCAGTCGAATGGTGACTGTAGAGTCGCTTTTCCCAGCTGTTCTGTGCTCATTAATCCATTGCTCGATTTGGTCTTCCAACTCGGGCCACCTCGCCTTGTTTCCGCGGCTCAGCTTCCGTCTTCTTGACTTGGCGAAGCTCGTTTTCCTGCTTCCTCCACCTGTGAACCATGGATTCGTTGATCTTGAATTCTCTCGCGGCTGCTTGATTCCCATGTTCCTCTGCGTAACTGATAGGTTGCAGTTTAAACTGTGCTTCGTAAGCGTGTCTCTTCGTAGGTGCCATTTTCGGGGGTCCTTAGCCAAACTGATGTTGTTTTGCACAATGCACATATATACTCAATACCTATATAAGGCACCCCGTCCATATTGGAGAAAATGTAAGACTTTTAAATGCGCCTTATGGTCATGAAAATACGCTGTGTCCAAAAAACACGAGGAATTTGTCTCCAGTAGTTGGACCCACTCTAGTACGACAACAGACAGTCAATTGACAGAGAATACCTTTGAGACATTAAGACATTGATAAAAACACTGAGCAATAAAAGGTTGCTAGTAATCTGGTAATGACATTTTTTTTTTTTTGACAACTGTGCAAAAAGATGCATAGTCCTCTAGCAATTAGAATCGTTTTAATGACTAATATAGCAATCGTCCGGTGCAAAGACCATTGTGCTAAGGACACTGAGACTTCAAGGAATGTATGCAGTTTAAAGTGACTAGTAGTGCGATAATCTGGGACAATGTTGATTGTGGAAATGTTCCAGATACTCCTCAGTCAGTGTGCAAGTGGTGCAGATGCTACTCTGGCATGAGTGGCCAGTATACATATGCAAATAGTGCATCTTAATAACTTTTTAAAAATCATAGATCGTCAGATTAAGATGTTAAAATGCATTTTGAAACTTTGGTTTAATCAATTTCTTTCCCTACTATATACAAATAATATATATATTTTAAGCATTAAAGCGTACTGATTGAGTACCAAACACAAAAATCAATCAAATGTTTGGATTTTTAGGTTCCTAATTGACGTCATGTTAACAAACCACTATTTACAATATTATGTAGTTTAATTCAAAACAGTGTTGTAAATATGTATTATACTGTGTACTGTACACACCAAAACAAAATGATCTTTTCTGAATGATTAAGATGACCAATTTTAGAAGACTTTTTCAGTTATTTTGACACTGAATGCTTAGTTCACTAAGTGACCCATGTTGATGCAGCTAAAAGTCAGCTGTCAGAGGCTGGCAATTTCCAGACAGTTTGTCTGCTTGAAGGAATTCATCGTTTGCCGCCCAGCTCGTTCATGTGAAAAGTGACAGAAATAGTTATGCCAAGTAGGAAAAGAGCTTGAAATAGAAACTAAAACCAGGGCTTCATATTTAGTTCCGCATAGCTGCACAAGCAAGAACAGTGGAAACTAACAAAACTTGGTAACAGTTAATTTACAAAAATGGTTCCTCTTAAACTGGATAATGTTTTACTCGTTGGATTCTCTAATCAAAAGTACTGTAAACATTATTTCTGGCTGGAGCTGTTTGAGTTACCTTCACTTTAGATCTGTGCTATGTACGGGCTAATAATTCAATATTTTCTTAGAAACTGAAGATGATTTGTTTTTTAGCTAGATTGCATTAAATTTTGTTTTGTTCGTTTTGACCAACACTGATTTTAAACAATACGTTTTTAAAAATCCTATTATTCATGCTGTCCTTACTAAATGAGATGATGGGATGATAATGGTTGGAGAGATAAATAATGCTATCAGATGTTGAGATGTAATAATGGTGCATACCTCTTTTGTTGTGGGTACATACAGTACATGCTTTAGACTACTAGCCAGCATTGGTATTAGGTGCTCAGAGCTAAAGTTAGCACATGCATTGGTTCAGTCATATGTGTCAGATGACTAGCTTCCTCTCCTCTCCTCCAACTGACTAGAAACATGTGCTCAATGTGATGTTGTCTGCACAGTGTGTATTCGGCATGTGTGTCAGCACAGACAGCCGTGACGTCTGCGTCCTTCTTGTCTTATGTGGTTAATCTGCATACTTATTGTTTTACTCTGTTACATAAGAAAACAATTTGTTGTACAAGAGATTGACACTGTCAGAGACATATTTGGCATACTTATTTTGGTTGCAGTTTGCAGTGCATTGTACTGAGAAGTGTTTCTAATATTTTGCTCTCATGTATTTAATTAAGGTACATTTTAACAAACACATATGATGCAATGCACTTTGATACCACTGCATAATACAAACAACATAGTAAACATCTTGTTAAATTAATAAGTCTCTTCCACTGTCAAAAGTGAGCATTGTAATCTTATCCATCCATCCATCCATTTCCTGAGCCGCTTCTCCTCACTAGGGTCACGGGCGTGCTGGAGCCTATCCCAGCATTCTAATCTTACTATATTCAAATCGTATCGCTTTACATACAGTACCTTCTGGATTGGATCTCTGTCTGTGCAGGAATAAACCTGTCATGAACGGATGGAGACTGGACCCAAGAGCAGGCGGAGGCTGAGAGATTGCGATGAACAGTTTATTGGAACAAAGGGAAATGTAGATGGTCCTTGAGGTCTCCTGGCGGGTTGTTGAGGCAGAGAATGCGTGGCAGCCAGTGACGAGGACAGGCGGCTGGCTTGGCGGCGTGGGTGCAGGAATTCACTTGGCGAGGACAAGGAGAGGCACGGAGGTCAGAAAGGAGACAAGGAATACATAGCTTACTAGGCGAGTGGAGAGCCGTTGTACCACTTGAAGAAGCTGCAATATTCTGGCGAGGATTTCCGGGATCAGACAGGCTTAAAAGCAGGTGGTAACGAGGGCTGATTGGTGACAGGTGCACGGCCAAGGAAGGTGCTGGAAAGAGAGAGGGGAGGGGAGAGAGAGAGAGGGCGCAAAGTGTTACCCAGGCTCCAACGGTAGTACTGCAGGGCAGCTCATGACAAACCATTTGTTTGGCCAAAGTACATCAAATTAATATTATCCAAAATATTTTTTTTTTAAATGTCAAAGAACAGGCAACAGACTTTGCATTGCACTGAACATTTGCTTGACATTTGGTCCCAGCCACATTCCACTAAAGAGAAATAACAATACTGCAGGCTTGTAAATGTTAGCCCATCAGAAAAAGAGGCATTTTGTTCTTAGTGGATGTCTTAGAGTCCCAACTGAGAATGTTTCAAGGAAAAAAAAAATAGTATCTCTATGGTGAATTATACAAAACTGCCTCCGTGGAGTCCCAAAGTATAACATATAATTAGAACCCAATGGGTCCCTTTTAATTTCTGACCAACTAAATTATCTACTGTTCAACATGCAGCGGTGCATCTGTCATGTGTGGACAACAACTCAATACATCCATGTACATAGTTGTGGGAATAAAAAAAACGTACTATGCTTTCTTTTGTTATTAGAAGGAGATTTACTGTACTGTATATGCTGCTAGCTGCACTCAGTGGATGTACAGTAGCTAAGATTGACGCAGAGGCTCGATGTAATGTCTTCTGGATAAATGCGACTCCGGCGGTAGTCCTGCTTGTCAGGATGTTGCACACAAGGAGCGTGGAAATTCTGCACTGTCACTGCCTAACGTGCCAACTAAAACTGAGTTGCTCTGCTGCAGGGACTTTCACGAACTGTTTGCGTTGGATTTACACTTGGGGTTTACGTACATCCCTTTGTTGATTGCATTTTCACAGTTTTAGTTGCTGTCTGGCCGATTGGTATACCGCTCACTCTCGGTTGGGGTAGAGGCAAATTTATTGATGCGACCCCAGAAACTCTGGAAATATGTCAAAATGACCAAAACTGTCCAGAACACAGTGAAGAAAAAATGAGGGGTGAAAATGGGAGACAGAGAGGTTAAGTTGCTGCTGCTTTTGGTTTGTCCCATTAGATGTTGTTATAGCAAGTTAGTTGCATGATTTGTTTGGCAGAGACTATACAGTAATGTGATGAAGAAAATGTTCTATTTTACATTTGAAATTTTGTGGCATATAATCCTTTAAATTAAATTATAAATAATTGCTGTTCGACTTTTTTGTAAGTTGCACTACATATTGGACTACATTTGTACAAAGCAGTAGGCTTACAGGTTTGTTTAGTTGTGGGTAATAGGGGGCGTAGGGGAACAGTTGGGGGAATTTAAACCATTGTTTAAAATGGCACACAAGCTGTGAGTGCAGGCAGAATGGGGGGTGGAGGGGTGTGGGGGTTGGGACTGGGGGTGGCATAGCTCATTCACTACATTGTACGAATCAGGGCCATCAAACCTTTGGTCACAGATAACCTTAACACTCATCCAAAGCTACATCTAAAACAGATTGAACTGCTGGCCAACAACAGAACCATAGTTAAGAACTATACCACTGAATTAACAACCATTTTTTAACTGTTAATTCAATCACATAACTTGGTTCGTATTAAATTAAATACAAAAGACATGCATCGACAGAAAGTAGGACACACAATCGTAGACAGCTATGAGATCATCAAGGATCACACCTGTGTATTTTCACTCTTAGACATACACGACATTGCCAAAAGTATTCTCTCACCTGCCTTGACTCACAAATGAATTTAAGTGACATACAATTCTTAATCCACAGGATTTTATATGATGTCAGTCCACCCTCGTCAGTATGTGAGTCAAGGCAGATGAGTGAATACTTTTGGCAACATAGTGTGTGTATGTGAAACGACAAACATACTGTATACTGTACATAATGCATACATACTGTTTATGAATTGGCAGACAGATATGCGAAGCGACAAACGAACAGAAGCAAGTATACAGTACAGTTGTTGCATCCAGTTCAAGTTATCTGTTCTTTTTGGCATTTTTAAAAATAAGAACAATAATTCCAGAAATTCTGAAGGGAAATCCAACTTCAAAAACCTCTCTATTCATGCATCTGGACCTCAGTTAAAAGTTTGTTCTGGCTTAGGGGCCATAGGCACGTGTGTCTGCACAATTTCATGGTATGGTACAATAGTTTTCAAACATGTTCTTGTAAAACCCAACATTTACTATAGACTTATACATTTGTATTCTTAAGCGTGTCTTAGCTGACTTATTTGAAAGTGCAGGTGTGTCAGTCATTAAAACATGCCCTGGTTCAATGAAAGGAGAATATTTGTGTGCGTGGGTGTGTGTGTGTGTGTGTGTGTGTGCGTGTGTGTGTGTGGTGTGGTGTGGCTGACAGGATTTAGGGTGCGATCTCCTTTCAGATTTTCTGTAACTGCAATTGTCCCTGAAGCCAAACACCCACGGAGAATTTCACCCCTCAAGGTTTAACTCAACTGGACCCAGCTGGGACAGTGAATAAAAAAGCTCTGTACTGTATGGGCATGCGTGTGTGTTGTTGAGGTCTGTTATAGCAAAATCTGAGCAACAAAGACAACAAACAACACCTCAAAACTGCTTGTTCATTGATAAGGATTTCAATGCTTCTTCAGAACTGTACCTCTGGTCTGCAGAGTGTTTTCAGGGTATTGGAGCAGTTTTTGTGTGATGTTTAATTTGCAGAGAAA
Organism: Phycodurus eques; assembly: GCF_024500275.1. NCBI lineage: Eukaryota > Metazoa > Chordata > Actinopteri > Syngnathiformes > Syngnathidae > Phycodurus > Phycodurus eques. The sequence continues at coordinate 5,767,847 of NC_084531.1, forward strand.
CGGACAGAAAACTCTGCAACAACACTCAAAAACGTCCCATACATCCGACTCCACAAATTAAGTGGGCATGCCACAGAAATGCCACACATTATATTTTTAAAGGTTAGGTCCATATAAATTTCTTGACACAGTTAAACGGGCTCGTGGTAGTGTAGTGGTTATTTCCATGCAGGCAGGGTAGGTTCACTTCCCACTCAGTGACAAAGTGAATGTGAGTTCTGTCAGAGCGAATGCTAATAGTCGTCTATCCATATGTGCCTTTTGATTAACCTGACCATTCCAAGGTGTTGTGCGCCAGTCACACAAAATAATAACACAAAATATCAAGAGCTACTCGTTAGCTTTATGCTTGATGGTGAAGACCGACATAGAGAGAAAGCTTGTGTTTGCAGGACGGAGGTGGTTTGAGATGGAATGCTTTCATTCCTAGCGACCCTTTTCTCACCCATCTTGGTAGGTAAACAGCCTTCTGACATCTCCTGACACTCCACCATGACCCGGATCAAAGTCAGTGATGAGCCACCACAGATAGGCACGTAAAGGTCAAAACACTGACCTCATCTTTAATGTTATCTTTGTCTCTAACGTCTGACACAAAAAATGTCAATAAATATTTCTTGTTAACCCTGTCAAAACTGAGAATCTGACTTCCTAACTTGGGGTCAGTGTGAGTTTATTTGCAATTTGTTTTCACATTTATGACAGCAGTAGGAGGTTCTTCCACCCCATGGATTGGATTTGAAGTCAACACCAGATGTTGAAGATCTTTTCTAAAAAATCAACCAAACAAACAACCAAACACACAAGTGCTTTGAACAGTTAGAGAGGATTTGTCCCTCAGAAAGTGGTGTAGCAGAGAGAAACATGGGTGGGATATGTATGATTGAATAAGGAATGCATGTGCTCTTCTTCTCATCCTTAAGCAATAACAAAAACTAATTTTAAACATCTACTTCATTTTGTATGCTTTATGCTTCATACACAGGTGGACAAAGTTGTTGGTACCCTTCCCTTCAAAGAAGAAAAAGAACAACAATGGTCACTGAAATAACTTAAATCTGGCAAAAGTCATAAAAACTAAGATGTAATGAAAATGAACTAATAAAAAGTAGGCGGCGCTGTATTTTAGTGGTTTTGTGGTCCAACAAACTCATGGAATTAGCTTGAACAAAAATTACTTCTCTGCCCATAGCAGCGTGTTAACCAGTGGGATGATTTAAAAATAATAATAATAATGAAGATAATAGCTATAATGTGTTGAATGAAATTATTTGTACAATGATTCAGAGGAATTCAATTCACCAAAATCGCGTTGGACTAGCTGTGCTGACCGTTAGACGTGGTCTCAGAAGGCGTACGTTTAGACCGGTTGACTGGTCTGGTACCAAATTGTCAATGTGCCATGTTGAAGGAAAGACCCTTGCTGCGCCTGCCAAATTGGCAAACACGTGTGGATAGCCTCGCGCTTGCACAAAAATCAAGGTATGGCAGTTTTGGTGTTCTGCTGCAATTGTGCAGTCTATGAAAATAGAGCACTTTATGAGACTTGTGCACCTGTTCAACAGGATTTAGATCAGTACTCTTCAGAATTGTTTGATGTTTTGTTCTTTTCCATTCTTAAGATAAGGCGACAATGATTTTAGTTGTAACAGCCAAACACAGAGACATACTAGTGTAGGCATGTGGGCTAAGTTTGCATTTCAATTGAAGAATACACAAACGATGTATGCAAGGATACACAGGAACAAATATTGTATGTAAAGGCAACTGTGTGCGTGCGTATATGTGTGTGTGTGTGTGTGTGTGTGTGTGTGTGTGTGTGTGTGTGCGCACGTGTGTGTGTGTGTGTGTGTGTGTGTGTGTGTGCCGCCTGCTACCTCAGACAGCCAACTTGTGTGTACTGACACTTAGGTGAGGATACCACCTACAAATGATTGTGTCCCCTGACAAACACATGGTAAGTCGAAACTATTCCTTAATAAAAAGCAAAATAAGATTCAGTTACCACAACAAATACAATATTTGCACTAAAACAAACTTTTTGACATTTCTGTCAGATTTCCATGGCAGACGATTCTTGTGTTTAATTACAGATCTCTAATATTATTTTCATATTTAACCACATTATGAAGGACGAACAGTCCTCGGATATGTACTGTAGGCAGAATATGTCTACAGGAAGCATTGTTGTATTTTAATGGGTTTTCTTTTAGAATTAATGAACAATACATATCCACAATAGGATAAATGCAAAGTTGAATTACTCCTGCAGGGAAACTTGGATCCTTGCACCAGTTAGGAGAGTGCAAGGAGTTACTATACATGCATTTTCACAAGAATGGCTCAAAAATGTTTTGTTTTTCTGTAGTTTTTCTGTTTTTCGGCATATTTATCGCTAACCTTCTTTGGTTCAATCATTTACTTTAACACCAGAGAAAGAGTCACACATCAGTCAGTTCCCTACAACGTCCCCTTCTTTGCTCTCACACAAACTCCAATCCTCAAGCCATTATCAAGTCATTAGTACTTCCTGCTCTTCAAGAGCTTCTGTGGAAATCCTCCCCCAGTCTCCAATAAACCCTGACTTCAACAGCAGTCTGAGTCTTTTTCAGAGCTACCTACAGTATATCTATATACTCTACTATATTACATTAAGGAATCTTCAAAAGAACAACACACCTAAAGCGATCTCATGAGATATGACAAATATTTAAGTGCATCACCTTAATTTAAATCGAAAATTCCCATGATTTATTTAAAATGCAAAATGCACAATACGGACCATATTGAAAATATGAATGAATTTTTTAGGTAACTCCCAACTGTACAATATACTGTAGATATTTAGAGTCATGATATTTTTTCATTATGTCACGAAAATAAAATAAATAAATAAAAAATACTACTTGGAAAAAAAAAAGTTTTGCATTCTGTAGCCAAGAATTTAAAAAGACAACAGGGATTCAAAGACAACTAGAATTACAACCACTGTGTAGAACTCATGCGCATTATACACGATAAATTACGGTAATTTGTGAAGTACTTCTCAGTTTCAAACGGGTTGGTGATCACTGATCAAGACCTTCTCTCAGATGTAATAGGTATATCCTTGATACATGTACCACCCCTGCAGATCTGCTCTGTAGTTTTTGTGTGGTCTTGCTAATTTGCAAATGGCCAAAGGTAATCAAAGCAAGACCTCTTGCCTTCAAAGTTCTTGTTAGAAAACCAAACAAAAATATAAAAATCCACAGTGATCAAATCATATGCTCTCTGGGGAGGAAATTTAAAAGGTGACAATCTCTGTCATCAAGCAACTAAAACAGCTATACATTACTCAATAAACAACCTTTAATTATTCAAATGTAACAAGTGGCTCATAGCAATGTGCGATGCTAATCTGAAGACACAGGAAGACAATAGATAAGGTTAACACCAAAATGAGAGCGTGAAAATTAGCAGCATGGGCCTGTAGTTGTTCTCTACCTGAAAAACACACCACTCTGTGGTGGTTATCTGCAAATGAAGAGGGAGGTGGGAGGTCCAACAAATGCGGGAGAGCTTGATAAAGGATCGAGGCCTTGTTGACAGGTTGTTGCCCAGTGGGCCAGACTTTGTCCAGGAGGCCAGCTCAAGAAATAGTGTTGACGTGTCTTGTTCTTTGAAGAGACAGCTCGGTTCCTGTGTCATGGTCGTTGGCGCAGAGAGTAAAGAAGTATTTCTTACAACTTCCAGAGGTGGCAAATGTGCTCACACTCTGTTCTGAAGTAGAATTACAGGTACTTGTGTAAGAAATTATTTGGATAAACTAAGAAGCACTGATTCAACTCATTTACCTTAAGTAAAAAAGAAAAAAGGACACACTTTGAAAGAAACAAGTACCTGAAAAATCTACTTAAATGTCAACTCTCTGTGTGTGAGGTGTATTTTTACTTAAACTATCCATGCATCTATTTTCCATTACATGTGTCCTCATCAGGTAACTGGTCACCAATCTGTCTCATGGCACACACAGACAAACAAATGTTCATATTCACATTCGCACCAATGGGCAATTTACAGTCTCAATAAGCCGAGAAACATGATTTTGGAATGTAAGTGAAAGTTTGAGTACTCAAGGAAAACCCACACAGGGGGAAAACATACACACGCCACACAGATATTTTCCAACAGAGATACAAGCCCAACGACAAACATGGCAAATTAGCACTCATGTGCACCAATTGCTTGTCCTCCTGTCTGACATTATGTCATTTTAAATGATTTATATTCTGAGGCGGCACGGTGGACGACTGGTTAGAGCGTCTGCCTCACAGTTCTGAGGACTGGGTTTCAATCCCCGGCCCCGCCTGTGTGGAGTTTGCATGTTCTCCCCTTGCTTGCGTGGGTTTTCTCTGAGCACTCCGGTTTCCTCCCACATCCCAAAAACATGCATGGTAGGTTGATTGAAGACTCTAAATTGCCCACAGGTGTGAATGTGAATGGTTGTTTGTTTGTATGTGCCCTGCGATTGGTTGGCGGCCATTTCAGGGTACACCCCGCCTCCTGGTCGATGATAGCTGGGATAGGCTCCAGCGCTCCCGTGACCCTTGTGAGGATAAGTGGCTCAGAAAATGGATGGATGGATATTCCGAGGCCTTTTATGAAATATTTGTATTTTCAGGCCCCATTGTCATTTGATCAAATGACCAAAACAGCACTGTTACATCTTTTTTCAGTAAAACACATTCATCCATTTTCTATACCGCTTATCCACGTCAGGATCACGGGTGGGCTGGAGCCTATCCCAGCTGATTTTGGATGAGAGGGATGGTATGCCCCGTACAGGTCCCCAGTCAATTGCATTAGTTAAAAACAATGTTGTACTAATGGTCCCTTATAATTAAGCTCATGCCCACTGGCCCTAGGTTTGAGTCACCCTACCAGCAGAAAAACATAAGCAGGGAACATATGGGACTGTTGCTCGACCCCCCCAACCAACCCACCAACAGCACCCACTCTCCCCTGCATACCACCCCTGTGACTGAGGTGTTCCAGATCAGTCCCCCCATGAGGAAATGCTCCATACCATTCCAGTGTGTGTGCACTAATGTGGGGGATATTATACAATGATTACATATGCATTATTATACAAAGAAAGCTAGAAAGGTTCCAACTGGATTGTAGGGTTTCAACATTGCACCTTCTTGTAACTACCATATATCTTTCTTTAAAATACCTACCTGACAATTTTTTTTTACCCAACGTGCCCTTGAGGGTGACTGGATTTGTACTGCTGATGACGGTTGAAGAGAAACCCAATAGGGTTCCATATTAGCGGGCACTGAGTGAAACAGTCAACATCAGCGTTTCAGGGTGCAGTGGAGCCTTAACACCTACTGTAATGCATGGGTCAACTTCCTGTTTAGGATTACATCTAGGATTAATATTGTATATAGAGCACACGCACGCTCGGAAACATGCACACCTCCACACACACAATTTTCTCCTCTTTTTTGACCTTTCCCAACTTCTCACATATTCGCTGACTTTTCTTGTCAGATTTTCCCTTGATATTGACTCTTTTGTTCTGTTGTGGATATATATAATCACAATGCAATTGAGGTGATCATGAATAAATGTACTATAAGAACAGAAGATACAAAAAGAATAAATCTTTTAAATCAGTTCAAAAGGTCACATGTACTTGATACGCAATCAAAAATCATTACATTGCAAATGAAGGGAAAGTTAAAGTTTGGATTTTTTATGAATACAGTACTTGCACGCCTTGCAGTAATTCATGTAAACACACATTAGCTGTTTTCTCTTCCACTCAATACCTACTTGTTAGAATTTATTTAGAAGTGCCAGTAGACAAATAGAAAAATACTGAAAGAACGGAGCGTTACTGATGCCCCACCAAAGCACCTATCATATAATTTCACAGACACACACACACCTATAAAGTGGAAATGGAGAGGTCCCTCCTTTGACTGCTGTACTCTTTTTGATAATTATCAATGAGAAGGTAAAACGGACTACCCCACACTTCTTCAGAGAAACAAGCAGTCACATGTGTACGGTTGTACAGTTGTACAGTCATGAGTGAGTTTTGTCAATGTTGCAGCACACACGGATAAGATCAATTCTCCCCTGAGCAGCCCCGCCTGCCAAACATTCACATGTCATCCGTTATCAGGATGTCTTGACCTGTCATACCCGCCTGTCATCTCCAGCCGCTGTCGAAGTAAGCTCACTGATAACACTGCTTGTGAGGTTGTGCCAGTCACATTGATGAAGACTTAATGGATATCACACTTTTCCTGGTTTCCCACAGCATGACAAACTATTCAAAATCTCACAAATGACAATTCAGCATCACAGTCATTAAAAAGAAATCAGACATAAGCTTGCAAGACAAAGGAATTGAAGGCGCTCTCTGTTGCTGTGAACATTGGCGCTGACATTGTTCAGGAATTAAAAACTTTGGGCCTCATTTACTAACCATGTATATGCACAGATTTGTGCTTGAATCGTGTGTATGCATATTTGATTCACAAAACAGTGATTTATCAATATGTTTGTTCTTGTTTTTGTTCCTACTCTGCAAACAAATTGAGAACATCCTCAGAACATGTGTACGCACAAATAATGAAGTATCAGCTTTTGAAAAAAAAAACAAAAAAAACCAACATCAAACACATAATTTACCTAAGATTCACAACGAATTGATACTGCAGTAATTCATACAGACAATAATAATAATTTTAATGATAATAACTTAAATTGACAATTTTCTTATGAGTTGACTAATGTCCTAATCATGAAAAGGACACTTCTCATCACTTTTACCCTTGTTCCATTCAAGTGTTTGTAAGTGCTGTATGTGCTGTATGCATGTGTGTAGCCGCAGATGTCTGTGTATTGGCAGTTGTCACGCAACGAGCAGATTGCGCAAGTTCATGCTTTGATCACTCACCCGGAAAAAAAAACAATTTTAACCGCTCACATGAGTCCAAGGCTTTAGACTTTTTGTATCGATCAAGTACACATGCATGCTTGCAAATCTTGAACATTTCCTGAAATTTACAGTTGACAAACGACCGTCAAAAAGATCCGAGGTACCCACGTCTCGCTGCCGGCCTGCTGGTGACATATCTCAGACCGGCATGGCTTATATATTTTTTGTCGCTTCCAACGCTAATTTCATAAATTGTATCAAGTTTAATATAACTTTGGGGTGCTATAGCTGTTGTATTCATGTCAGAGTGGAAAGAAATAGTATATGATTAGTTGTGTTGATGAGTCTGGATTCCACCTGACAATGACAATATATAAAATATGAGTTTATTCTTCCAATTATACAGTACATTCCTTTTCCCACACCGGCTTTGTAGCGAATTTGGTCTCTAGCTTCTCCCACTGACGTCACACCAAGACATGAAAAAAAGGGGCATTCCAAGTGCAATTAGTTATTTACTAATTATTCCAAAATGGATTGATACTATATTATTAGAAATGACTGCCAGTTTCATTTTCGTGAGCAAAAATACATAAAATCAACTTGTTAAAGTGAAATATGAACCATTAAGACCCCTTTGTTCCTTTAAGTGTGCACTCCCCGACTCTTGTGAGGATAAGCGGCTCAGAAAATGGATGGATGGATGGATGTATTATTGTGGCTGCAGTTTGCAGAGGTGTGGATTCAGTTTCCAGTCAGTGACAGTGTGAATGTGAGTGTAAACGCTTGTTTGTCCCTCTGTACCTGATTTGTGCCTAGATTAAATGGTGACCAGTCTAGGGTGTAGCCCAAAGTCGGCTGGGATACGTTCCAGGTCACCCTTAACCCTAAACAGAAAAAGCAGATGGGATGGATGGAGAAATTGGATGTATAAATACTTTAGATTGCAGGGGTAAAGAAGAGTTATACATCATACTGAGAAATCCATCATTGGATGTTTGATTGAAGGAATCGTCTATCATTTAGAAGAGCGGCTTAGTGTTATGAATAAATTAATGGTCTCTCAACATGACACAACGGTTTTGACCTGGTTTCTGGAAGAACAGAAAAGTACTCATCCATCCATTCATTTTTAAAAACTTTCTTTTCTGATTCAGCTTTTGGAACTTTAGACCAAGCAATTCCGGCCGGCAGTGTCTTCAATCACGCGACTCTCTTCTGCTAAACTATTTTATTGGCCTACAATGGTCACATGATCACAACAGGAGCTACCTACCTTAATACTGAAACTCGACTGTGACCGCGGCGTATGTGAGAAAAAATGGCTGCGTGATGATGCCCGCCATTTGAATTTCCCCGTTTTATAGGAATTAAGGTCTATTATAAAAAAATAAAAAAATTTAAAAAAACCAACGCTGGAGCCGGTTGGCTGTTTTCCGTAAGTAACGTGCTCATTTTTTAAAATCGTCGTAGAACGTACAGATATTTATCTTAAAAAGTAAGGAGTAAAAGTAAAAAGTAGCCAGAAAAACAAACACTCAAGTAAAGTACAAATACCTGAAAAATCTACTTAAGAACCGTAACAAAGTAATTTTAGTTCATTACTTGACACCGCAGAAATCATCCATCCATTTTCTGAGCCGCTTTTCCTCACAAGGGTCGCGGGAGTGCTGGAGCCTATCCCAGCTATCATCGGGCAGGTGGCGAGGTACACCCTGAACTGGTGGCTAGCCAATCGCAGGGCACATATAAACAAACAACCATTCGCACTCACAATCACACCTACGGACAATTTAGAGTCTTCAATTAACCTACCATGCATGTTTTTCGGATGTGGGAGGAAACCGGAGTGCCCGGAGAAAACCCACGCAGACACAGGGAGAACATCCAACTCCACACAGGCGGGGCCGGGGATTGAACCCAGGTCCTCAGAACTGTGCGGCAGACACTGTAACTAGTCATCCACCGTTCCGCCCCGCTGAAATCAATCAAATGAAATACAGTAAGTACTGCAGTAACTGAACGTGTCTCCTGTGCCACGTGATGACGTATTCTTACAATGCTGCGCAACCTACTGCATTGCGTGCTGTTCGTACCCTCGAAACATGTAGGACAGCACTGCCAAAACCTGACGATGCCTACTTTGTCAGTGACACTTACATTGTGCAAACGCAAGAACGATTCCTCTGACCTTTCCTTAACTCTGTTTCCAGATTGACGAAACGGAACACAAACAGGAGAGGAAGTGGAAAACAGTTTTGAAGTGGGTGGCACTCCTGTATGACTCTGGGTAATAAAAGTCGAGCCTGATTTCTAAAGGCCCTATTGTGGCTTCACTCTATTTTTCCACAAGGGTAACATTCCTCTCAAATTGGACAAAAGAATTTTAATGGGCCGACTAATGGACTGTGATTAGATACTGAGAGAGAGAGAGAGGGAGAGAGAGAGAGAGAGAGAGTGAGAGAGAGAGAGAGAGAGAGAGAGATTAGGGCATTTGGGGGAGTGCTGAAGAGTGTGGGGGTCTAAATGCTGTGATGGGGTGCTTGAGTGCCATCCATGCAGAGAGAGGGGGCGATGGCCCAGGAGATTACACCATTTACCTGCAACCTTTGAGGGGGAACTCGAGAGAGAGAGAGAGAGTGTGAGGGTCGGTCTGAAGCGGAGGTTAGGTTGCAAGGGGGACACATTGGATTCTACTCCAATGGCATATCTCTATACATGGGGATGGGGTAGAAAAACCCCACTTGGTTTTAGCTGTGAGTGGATTCAATATGCTTGAAGTAGCTTAGACTGGCGGCACGGTGGGCGACTGGTGAGCACATTTGGCTGATCTGAGGATCAGGGTTCAAATCCCGCCTCGCGTATGTGGAGTTTGCGTGCCTGCGTGGGTTTTCTCCGGGCACTCCGGTTTCCTCCCACATCCCAAAACATGCATGGTACATTAATTGAAGACTCTAAATTGCCCGTAGGTGTGAATGTGAGTGAGAACGGTTGTTCGTTTATATGTGTCCTGCTATTGGCTGGCGACCAGTTCGGGGTGTACCCCGCCTCCTGCCCGATGACAGCTGGGATAGGCTCCAGGACACCCGCGATCCTAGAGAGAATAAGCGATACTGAAAATGGATGGATGAATGGCTTAATCTGCCATTGTTATTTCAAGGAGGAGTGCAAGATAATGCCCCAATTGTTAAAAATAGACATGTACATTTGTGCATGATCACCTTAATGATCATTTGCAAGGTAAAAAAAAGGTTCCTGCTTGGCCTCGGCAGTTATGTACACACCAAACGTGAATTTGCTTCATTCGCAGCACAAGTACCAGAGAAGAGGAGGAGCTTCCCCTGGTAGATACCAACACCATTTATCTTTCTTAATAAAGAGAGTGTGTGTGTGTGTGTGTGTGTGTGTGTGTGTGTGTGTGTGTGTCGAAGAGAGCGAGAGAGAGAGATGCTTTATTTTTAAAAGTGCATTTATTTGACATATTTGTAGTTCATCAAACTAAAGTATATCATTCAGAAGACATAAATACATCGAAGAAGAAAAAAGGAACATGAAAAATAAATATTTAGTATCATATCAAAACACACAATTCAGGAAAACTCTATTCAATATAAGAAAACAGACAAAAAACAACGACAACAACAACAAACACAACACATTTGTGTTAAAATAGGACTAAAAACAATAACTCCTATGATAGACTCCTATGATAGAAAAATGTACATCATTATAACACAATTTCTCAATTAAATCCTTTGTATTCTCCATCAGTTTGTAAAATGTATCTTCCCTTTACTAAAGCAATAAACAAAGGAACAACACCCTGAAAATGTCTTTTATGTATTTTATTTTTCCTACTTTTTACAATTTAGCCTCTCCTAATAAAAATTCTTAAAAGCTGCCACTTTGATTTTTCCGTTTACTTGGACCCAACTCCAATGATGCCATTTATTAGACCATTTCTTGCACATTTCTCCCATACTCCTCCATTCCCCAAAATGCTGATATCGTTCTCTTTCTCTCTCTCTCTCTCTCTCTCTCCCCCCTCTCTCTCTCACAGTAAAAAAGTATTTTGCCTTTACCGTTCATTACAAACTACTCTGCTTTCTACGCGAGAGATGACTTTATCGATAGAATCAATGAAAATAACTACCCTGCCATTCATTCTAGTGGTGGATTTAATGCGCTCATGCCCAAAACGCAATGTTCAACCGAACAACGAAAGTTTTGCATAATTTTAATGCCATGCCGTATTGCGAGCTTAATCAACTCCATTTCCTCCTGTCGATTGACCAGCAGTAGCTGGTTGATCTGCTGGAGCGCTAAATTCCACACACACACAAAGTATAATATGTGCTGAATTCTATTGCTAGTAAAATAAAGTACAAGTAAAGTCATGTACAACTGGCAGCTGTAAACATTCATCCATCCATCCATTTTCTGAGCCGCTTCTCCTCACTAGGGTCGCGGGCGTGCTGGAGCCTATCCCAGCTGTCATCGGGCAGGAGGCGGGGTACACACTGAACTGGTTGCCAGCCAATCGCATGCCACATAGAAACAAACAACCATTCGCACTCACAGTCACAGTCATGCCTACGGGCAATTTAGAGTTAATGCATGTTTATGGGATGTGGGAGGAAACCGGAGTGCCCGGAGAAAACCCACGCAGACACGGGGAGAACATGCAAACTCCACACAGGCGGGGCCGGGGATTGAACCCGGGTCCTCAGAACTGTGAGGCTGACGCTCTAACCAGTCGGCCACCGTGCCGCCCAGCTGCAAACGAGTAACTTAAATCTACTTACCAGATACACCAACTTCCTTGCTCACCATTCTCCAGGCCTGCTCTTTTTTCGTACAGTCCGGCATTGGAAGCAGGTGTTATTAAAAACGTGTGCATGCCCACAAACAGCGATGATCATTTTATTTTCCCTTGTTCTGCTCAACAACTCCAAGACACTGTGTATATTCTAGAGGCCGACTGGCGGTCGCAATGAGACATATGATGCATCCATCTTCACAATTTAAAACAATTCCCACGTCTTAATAACATGCTTTTGTCAAAATACCCCGAAAATCAAGAATGATATATTTTACAGCATATTTTTTCATCCTGGCCCACAAAAAGCTGTGCCAATTGCAAGTCCGGCTTTCATTAGATTGAAAATGTGTGGGGAGACCACAAGGGGAGGCCAAGCCCAGTGCTGGGGGCGGGGGGGACACTGGTACCCCAATGGACCTCCCTAGAACTACTACTGCTGCTATCTTAAGCTAAACTGTGCTAACCATGCAGCTCTGCTTACCTTTTGTTTTTTATATTTATATTCCTGTACAAGTGTGATTAATGTCAACACAGTCAAACCAGATGAGAATGCATTTCTCTTTTTTTTTAAGACAGAACCTATTTCTATATTCAAAATGTGTGGCTCGCCTCTCCATCCCACCCCAGCAGGATATTTTCAATCCCATCTTGTCTATTTTGCAAGAAAAAAAATGACATTCAATCTATTCAGTGCACAAACACACACACAACTCGACACACGAGAACACACACTCTACTCGTACTTTCATCTCCAATGCAGATGAACTTCCCCAGCCCACAAATACATGATGCCATTCTTTTCCAAATTGGATAGAGACACCGCAATGTGATTACACCTAAGTAATAGCAGCAGACTGCTCCAGGGGCCAGCTGCTTCTATCTCACAGAACGACATAGTAATTGCTATTTTGGCACACAGTTGCTACTTGTGTGTGTGTTCATGAGTAAAATGTGTATAAGTGTTTGTAGGTGAGCAGGGCAATCAGAATAGGAATAGCAAAGGTAAAAAAAATTTCACCTGTTTTCTGCTTTCTACCCTTATTGGCTGCACGTGTAGATGAAGGCTTAGATGAGTTTGGGTCATTTGGGGGTAGCACACAACATCTGTGGCTAACAGCTTGATGTTTGGTGTGAGTCTGCCACAGTTTGGAATCAACACATGCTGCAAGTGTGCTGCTGTGTGTTTTTGATGGTTGGTGTGACTGCATTTTTCTCACTGTTCTCTTCTTGCTGCCCATCTGTGAATTTCAGTAATTGAATGAGCTTATTGCAAGACAATATGGAGGCCGATGTCAGTAACTATGGACAATTGGGTGTGCTTGATTTGGAATGACTTAGTTCAGTGTGTACACCACCTCTTGCCCAAATTCAGCTTGTATCGCCTGCAGTTGCTGTGACCCTAAGGAGGAAAAGTAGTATTGAAATGGATGGATGGATATTTTTTTATCTGTCAACATAGCTGTGTAAGATATGTATCTATTTATTTTAAAGTTCCTTTCCATTCAGATACATTTTTATGTAAAAATTAATATATGATACTAAAATGTTATATGTTATCAAGTAATTTTTTTTCCCACCAATTTGCTGCACAAGAAAAATCTGGTTTCATGTATGTGGTCACTTTAAATCAGAGGTGAGGTTTGGGTGAAATGCCATGTGAGGACTAATTAAGCTAATAGAATCCCTTACCAGGAATGGTAAGCCATAGTGTGTTGTGTCCTGTGTGTAATTGTCAGTGCCCTCGACAGTTCGACAGTTCTCTCCCCCTCTGTGCAACTCAATAAGGTCGCACTGCTGTCACTGTGCAGCAATGGGATTCCATAGCAACCATTCCTACCTGGAGGTGATTACCATACTCAGCCCTACCTCAGTCAGCCCATCTATCAAAAATTGAGGCGCAGCAGCAGCAGTAGGGTAACGTAGGTTGATGAAGACAAGAGAAGGAGTTCAATTAAATGGCTTCTCTATCAAGCCAGATTTGTATATTGTCCCTATTGCCGACATTGGGGTAAAATATCAGATTTCATAAATAGTTGTTTTTTTTGTCCCCTAACTACAACCCCAATTCCAATGAAGTTGGGGTGTTGTGTAAAAATAAATAAAAACAGAATACAATGATTTGCAAATCATGTTCGACCTATATTTAATTGAATACACGACAAAGACAAGATATTTAAAGTTCAATGGTTAACATGGTTAACACAATGTCCCAACTTCGTTGGAATTGAGGTTGTACTTCTGTACAAAATCACAACTAAATTTGAGTCATATTATTTCAATGAGCCCAGACTAATATTAAAAGAGAAGTTTGCAGTGTTAAAAGAGTTGAATGTAGCCTCACTTCACTTATCCCCTCCCTCAAGCCTCTGACCAAAGCCATGCCTCTCACTTACAGTAGCTGCACGAGCACCATTCTCAAACATGGCCATGATGGCATGAGATCATGAGAGTGCGTAGCTGTGATAAATAGACACAGAGTACGCATAAATAGCTTCAACAAAATAGCTGGCAATGCAAAATTAGAATTAGCACTGTAAACAAGCCGATGTTAACCACGCCTGCTACGTTGGCACAAAGCGGCCCACTCTCGCTTTCACTGTGTGTTTCCTGTATATACACATTATATCGGTCCCTTTAAATTCTGTGCTCTTCCATCGCAGTCTGCTCAGTCTAAATGACAACCAAACTCTGAGTTAGACTAGCTCCCATCTTTTTTTTTTTTAGTTCACTATTCTCTTCAATATTTCTATCAACTGCACTTTTCTTTCTTCCTGAGCACTTTGAAGTGTTTCTCGTTTTTCTTTTTAAATGCGATACTTTGAACAATGCTTCACCTTCTGCCATGTCAACATTATTTTCCTCTTGCAGCACCGTCTCCACCACACAGCAGTCGCCACATGCTCTCCTTTTGTTGGCCATGTCTTATTCCCCCCTTTGTTTGTTACCCCTTGTTTGGCACATTATGTATCTTTATTCTTTTCAACGACTTAGTTCACTAACTTCATTGGGCTTACTTGTTTCATCAAAGACCGTTTGCTCTTTTTTTTCAATTCTCACTGTGCTCTCTGTTGGATTTTTACGTCATTGTTCTTCACTTGTTCAGTTTCCTTGTAATTTGGAACCTGCTTTCTGCTCTCATCTCTTGATACAACTTTATCAGGGCACGCATTAACAAGATGCCCTTCTTTACTGCACCTGGAACATTTGCTCAAATTTGACGACGCAAAAATAACAGATTCATACCCGTCAATCCTCATTTTAAAAGCAAAGTCCAGGTCATCCTTTCTTTTATTAAGAATCATCAGTACAGTACTTGCCTTCTGTGTGACACGGTGTCAGAGCAAATTTACAACTGAACGCTATTTGTTTTTTATTGGTGAGACGATTTTTCTGTATCTGCAGAGTTCTCTTTCCATTGTTACCCATGGCTGCTACGTTGACTCATTCATAATACAGCGTAACACTGAATTTTAGGAGTTCTATTTTTTGGAATGTACATTCAATTTAAAATAAAAAAAGGTGATAAAATTACCTGTCGAGAGGAACTGTTGCCAAATCCCCGTTGCTTCTGAATCTTCTCAACTGCCTGAGTTCCTTCCACCTCTGAAAGGCAACTTCTATGGTGACCCTTGTTTTGTTAGGGGATCTGTCCAAATTCCTTCTTTTGTTGCTTCTTCAATCTGCTTCTGTTTTCTAGTATTATGCCCAGTTATCGTCAAACGAGAGATGGACATTTTTTTATTTCCAAAGGTGGATATTCTGCCTTAGTTTCAGCAAATCTCCTGAAGTCCAAGGTAACAGGTGAGCACGAGGCTGCAGTGGTGTGCCCGCAATGAGTGTGTCCATGAGTGCACAGTAAAGATTGGCTCATCATCTGTCATGCTTTTTCCAGTCATGTTTTTTGTTTTTGTTTTTGTTTGTTTTTAATTCCCAACTTCCCCCTTTAAATAGGCATTGAACATGTCTCAAAAATTGCAAGTGAATGTGAAAAATGACTTTAATAGTCCTTTGGCATTTTGTCAAGGGAAAAAAAAAGGAATACAACACGATCTCAATAGTTGATACATCACAACTAATTGTTAGGCCAAGATTTAAACATTATATTTGCAAAGAAATGCCATGTGGAAATGATTAACCAATTCATTGTTAAATGATGAAAACTATGAAATTCTGCACCCATAATGATTATAACTACAGTACTGTTTTTCTTGCCATCCAATCAGTTTCAACATGGTTAAGTTTAATGATCTAATCAAGAGTCTAGGCCACTGTAAAAGACATGTAATCCATCTATCCATCCATTTTCTATACTTCCTATACTGTCCTCATGGATCCAACAAAAAGTATGTTTTTGGGGTGTGCAAGTACCAGAGAAAACCCACACAACAATGGAGAGAACATGCAAATATAGTCTCCAGACTATGAGGCTGACGTTGTGACCACAATATATTTATATATTTGATGTCAGTAGTTCTTTTTGGGTGTGTGTATATTTTGATTGTCTCTGGTGCTGGTTACACAGGATATCGGATATGGATTGACTTGCACTTAAATATTGATGTAAATTAACATTAGTCAACAAAATTGGATATTAGTATGAAATTGTAATTGGGCATTGAAACCTGTTGAATGACGAAAATGAAAACGGCCACTGTTCTTCAGGAGCTTTTGGTTACACAGTTTTGTGGGAGGAGCATCTGAAAGACCAAATGTTCATTGATACTTTTAAACTCCCACTGCCTTCTATGCCTCTTGGTTCTCACAAAGTTGGGTTATGACATCACTCGTTACACGTACGCAATCACACTATGGTCCTCCTAATTGTCTGTATGCACTTTTTTTGAAACTGTAACTTACATCAGAGAGGGACAGCTCGTACTTGACTTTGTTTTTATGACATTCTTTTGCAAAGACATACAATGCAGAGATACATATCATCCATATCTTCTGCATACTATCATCTGTCCACCTCCTTGTCGATACTTGTATAAATGTGACAATTAAGAGGTACTCTAAAGTGCCTGACGCCATGCTATAAAAATATCTCCTTGCGTCTACCAACCCCCAACCCCCATCCCTTAGGCAGCTGCCAAATGACTTCAGTGCACAACCCTTTACAGGGAAATGTTAAAGTTGCCCAGAGATAGCTGATGTGTACTTTGAGTTAATGCTTAAGCACTGCCCGACAATTCATCTTACAGAAGGCTACCCGATTTAAAATGAGGTAACTTGGTATACATGGGCTTCATTTGCAAGGACAATCCTCTTTAAGCATTGTGAAGCCAATACAAAACAAAAAAAACAAGATTTGAATTGCAGATATTACAATTCATGTTGATCTCAGCTCATGAAATAGTGTGCGTAAGTCAAACGTGTTGAAAACAAAAAGTAAAATGGACAACGGGAAAAGTGCAATAAGTGAAACTTGGGAGTGATAATAAGTATTGAGAAAAAGAGCTCGGAAGACATGGAATGTAAAATGTGTATGGCATGGCTATATTTTCTGACTGATCGTCCTACAGCTTCAGCTGCCCCCTGCTCCAGTGTGTTCCACTAACATGTATATGTTCACTGTGATGGGTTAAATGCAGAGAACAAATTTCGTTTACATGCATGCATGTTCATGACAATAAAAGGTGATTCTTCTTCTTCTTCTTCTTTGTCATGTTTATTTTACCCCATATGGACTTATTTACTATAGCTCAATGGATTATGTTCGCATGCGCATACTTTACTGGTGCAGGATAAAAATTTGAAGGTTTTAAGAATTAAAATGTGAAAGGGATCATGACACCGACATTGTTCACAGTCTTTAAATTTCTCGGACCAGTGAACAAAACGTTTATTGGAATGCAAAAGTAAGTAGATTTGGATGATTACGTGCAGCGATAGACTCACTGTTATACACAAAACAAGGAGAAGGCTTTGTGTGCTGATTTGCGTATGTGTGTTGATTTCCAGTCCAGTGGATCTGATCTCATCTTGAACATTCTGGTTAACCGTAGCTGTCCTGCTGTTGCTTTGATCTCTCCCTTTTCTTCACTGACTCCCACTCGCTTTGACTTCTGGGGACCGCCGTCCTCACTGTGGCCTCAGGAACTCTGTGTGACGGGGATCCGAAGGTAGTGGGGAGGGTCAGCAGCCTGGGGGTCACAGGCCAGCAGGAGGGAGTTAGGGGGCTTACATAAGACAATGACTAAAACTGTATGAAGACAAGGGGGTGGGCATGAAGTGGATCTTGCATAGTTGGCAATCAATGTGTGACGCTGTGTGACTGATTGGATAAGATTCCAGGTGCTTTTTGACTTGTGCCGATATGCTATTGACATTATTGGGACGGCTTTTTGCCTGCAGCGCTTACGTTTCGATCAATATCACCAGCTGAACACAAAAATATTCCACTTAAATGTCTTAATTGTCACATTCACATCACATCACATTCAGCCCCACATATTTACAGAATTTGACCAGAATATTTGAAAAACTTGCCTTTAATGTCGTACAGAACCTTAGAGGTAGAACAAGTGTTGAGTAAGACATGAAGCAAGACTTTGGCGTAACTCACGAGACCTCAGCTTTGCAAGCAATAAAAGAATGCATGTTTCGCTTTTTCCTTGTCTTTGATGGACTTTTTTTTTTTTTTGCAACGCTAATTTGAAAAGAACCCTCAATGCCTAAATAAGGTTAGAACAAGAATGAAAGAAGAAAATAGCAATATACATGGGCAGTTATGTGAAGTAATAAACTTAAAATGTTACTTAAACTTACAGTGGACAACTGGTTAGCACATCTGCCTCACAGTTCTGAGGACCAGGGTTGAAATCTGCCTCACCTGTGTGGACTTTGCATATTCTCCCCGTACATGTGTGGGTTTTCTCCGGGTACACCGGTTTCCTCCCACATCCCAAAAACGTGCGTGGTAGGTTGATTGAAAACTCTAAATTGCCCGTAGGTGTGAATGTGAGTGCGAATGGTTGTTTGTTTATATGTGCCCTGCGATTGGCTGGCGACCAGTTCAGGGTGCACCCCGCCTCTCGCCCGAAGATACCTGGGATAGGCTCCAACACGCCCGCGACCCTCGCGAGGATAAGCGGTACGGAAAATGGATGGATGGATGTTGCTTAAAATTCCCTGTAGAGTTAACACAGTAAATGATGGTGACCCTGAAGCAGATTTGAGAAAAGCAGATGAGAAAAAGAATTGGAAATTGCCTGGTGTCCTGGAATATTTGAATCATAACAATTCAATTGCAGGTCTGTGGTGCAGTACTGCTGTGAGTGGGAATTGCTGTTCAGATCAGCTGTAGTGCTCTACCTCTCTGCATTTTAGTTGGAAGCTGTCCACAAGCGACAGGAGCCAACACAAATAATTTGATCTATATTTTCTGCAGAAAATCAAGGCAAATGTTGAATGTTTTAACTATTATTTTTTTTAATATACTTTTTTCCCCAAAATTATATCATCACACATGACATGCAACGTGAAAAAAATAAGCTTGTGAGTTAATTTGAGAGGGCGTGTGTGCTTCTGTCACTTCCAACAAAGGATTGGGAGTCAGTGTGTGTGATTGGCACACAATGCAGATGTGTGGGCAGCAGATGCCATCTGGAAAAAGCTGAGTGGGCCAGTGAAAGGAGGGAAAGATGAGCGTGTGCCCCTCTTATAAAAAAAAAAAGATGCTTTGTGTTGAAACGAAGATAAAGGAAATGACGAGAGTGTAATCAATCAAAAACACTGTGACACAAACAAAGGGAGACAAGAGGCACAAACCTCCCCACTCTCGCTCCGTTAGGACCACCACACACAAGGGCCACACCCGGGCATCAGCCAACCTCCAGCATTATTGGTCTATGACTATTAGCAGCTAAGAAAAGATCAAAAGCACAGTTTCTAGAAACCTGTCAAACTTTTTGACTGAAGTTGCTTCTTTTGCCATGTTGTAATAATACATTTCTTGACTACATTGGGCTAAAGAGACCAGGATCCCACAGAGACTGCACCTAAACATTCAAACACCCCTTCTGAGAAATACAAATGTTTATGCAAACTATCCCGCCTCTGTGAGGAATCTTAGAGAGAAGACAAAGCTTCACATTATCCGTTGATGCTTTGCAGTCAAGGCAGCTTTATTAGGAGTAACATCACCCATATGAAACAATCAGTAGAAATAAGCAATACACAGCCAAATCTTGGAAGCCCGGTGCAACAACTACTGTACAAAACGGCACAGGACTGTGAAGGTTTGGATGTGCCGAATCTGGATGCCAGATGCTTCCCACAACAAAGACAAAGTTACACTTGTATCGTTTGTCGTAGAAAATGACTTTCAGTCACCTGCTCAGTTTCAGCAAGCCACAGTATCCCGTGCTCTCTCACTATCATTACCCAAGTTGGAAGCGAAATAAAGTCTGCCACAGTCAGCACAGAGATGTATTTTAATATGAAGATTCCGGAAGTGGAGCGGCTGGAGCTGTGGGGAGGCCGACACAACCTGGAGCTGAACACGCTCAAGACTGTAGAGATGATCGTGACTTCAGGAGGCATCCTTCGCCACAGCTGCCCCTCACGCTGTCCAGCTGCCTTGTGTCGATCGTCAAGACCTTCAGGTTCCTGGGAATTATAGTCTCTCAGGACCTGAAGTGGGCAATCAACATCAACTCTGTCCCCAAAATGCCCAGCAGAGGATGTACTTCCTGCGGCTTCTGAGGAAGCACGGCATGCCATGGGAGCTGCTGAGGCAGTTCTCCACAGCGGTCATCGAGTCAGTCCTGTGTTCTTCCATCACAGTCTGGTTTGGTGCTGCTACAAAAAAGGACAAACTCCGAATGCAACGGACAATCAAAACTGCTGAAAACATTGTCGGTACCCCCCTACCCACCCTTGAGGACTTGCACACTGCCAGAACTAAGACAAGAGCGTGCAAAATCCTCTCAGACCCTCCACATCCTGGTCACCAGCTCTTCCAGCTCCTTCCCTCAGGTAGGCACTACCGATCAATGCAAACTAGAACTAGCAGACATTCCAACAGATTATTTCCTCTTGCCATCAACTTCTTAAACAGCTAATTTACAATTCCATTGCAACATGCTGCCAACTTTTTTGTCTTAGTTTGTTGTCACATTTCTGTCGGGCCAATAATACATCATTCGTGGACCCACTGTGGTAGTCTCTATTTGCATAGCTGTTGTTGACCAATCATGTGCCTGAGTAGCATCTGCGCTATTTACACAATCAACTGAGTAGTATCTGCAACATTTGCACAGTCGACATTGTCCCAGATTATCGCACTACTAGTCACTTTAAACTGCATAGACTCCTTGAAGTCTCGGCGCCCTTTGCACAATGGTCATTGCACCGGACTCTTGCTCTATTAGTCATTCAAACTGCTCTAAGTGCTAGAGGACTCTGCATCCTTTTGCACAATTGTCAATAAATAAATAAATAATAATAATAATAATAATTGTTCCTTGGTAATTGTCGCATTACCAGATAACTACCAACCCTTTATTTCTCAGTGACTGTTTTTCTCAATGTCTTTATGTCTCAAAAGTGTTCTCTGTCAATTGACTGTTTTTGTCAGACTAGAGCAGCTCCAACTGCCGGAGAAAATTTCCTTCTGTGTTTTTTTGGACATATTTGGAAAAATAAAGATGATTCTGATTATGAAATCAATGTTTCTATTCACTGTGGTGCTGATGAGTTACACAAGGTAAGTGAGAGCTCTTTTGGCTTGCAGAAAAAGGCAGGAAGTACTTAGTTGAGCTTCACTTAACATACAGCGATGTCACTCTTTTGTACTCAACCCACAGTCAGGGTTTCATCAAAAAAAGTGCAACATACATGTAACGCAAGGGTTACATTTGATACAAATTAAACATACTACAGGTAAAATAAACAGACATGATCAATGTTACATTAATCCTGATCGTTCATGAATATTAAGGATTAACATCTTTATTGTGGCAACAGCTCAACATTTTATGGCGCAATTCATGCTGGGAGCACACGGCTTCACCAATTCTGCTGCATGCAAAATACAGTAACTCGCTTTGTGACGTCAACCAAAATCCCATGATGCAGTGGGAACTGTAGTTAATTACTGCAAAATCACTTTAAAGTATTTTACTGTAAGATATGTTGTAAATAACTGTAGAATTTACAGTAATGTGTAAAAGTGTGGCCCGCGACAGCAAATCATTTGTGCCGACTTCCATGTTTCTTGTTAAAATCTGTACCAAAATTTCAAATTGTCATACTGTATGTATGTCATAAATGATATCGGTGAAATATTGCAAGCATTTTTTTGTTTTACCAAACTCATTTTTACAGTAATTTGAACAACTGTTTAACAAACTACTATCCTTGAATTTTGATTCCAAAATTAGTTCATAAATTTGGTGTGTATATGAAATAATATGATGAGGCGCTTAAACATTTTTATGGTTTCACAGTCATCACGGACCTCTGAGGGAAACAGTAAGCACAATGTGGCATGCAACAAAAAATAGTTTGACACCTTTGCTAATGCCTTGGAGATGATATCGAATGACTTGCTCAAGGGTATTCTCGCAAGGTGATTTTTTTTCCCCAGCTGAATAATTATCTCTATAAAGGCCACATTATGTGTTAAATAGACACAATCCCGATTCCCATGAATGTGGTGTTATGGGAAATTATCTGTAGTCTGAAGTATGTAGCCTTGGAGAACCTTGTATCCTGGCCACACAGTGACACCATCACCCTTCGCTGCAATGGGCACACCTCCTGGGAGCAACAGACAACCCGTGTAGGAGGACATCAATGAGGGAGCGCACTCCTCATCAAAGCTCCCCAACCCGGGCACAGCTGTTTTTTTACAGTATATTGTTAACTCTACTGTCCTGTGTAGAAAATATCTCCAAATAAAACCAGTTTGTTCTCAATTTCTGCACATTGTACAAATGTACTTTAAAGCATCAGAACCGCTCTACTCTTACAAACAGAGGTACTTTAATTGTGTATTTGAAGAGCTGCAATAGTTACATACATGTACTGTACATCAGAGGCTAAACTATTGTGCTCCAATTACTTATATTTATATGCAGTACTTAACAAATGTTTTAGATCACCACCACCTAGTTTTCTCACAGACCATCACGAATCATGAAGTGCTTAAAATTTGGACTTTTTCATTTTCACTGAGCTTTCAATGTTATACTATTTTGAACAAATGAAAAATGTATTTCAAACGGAATTTATCTTTGTATACCACCTCGCTGGACTTCTCAGAAAAGTCAGAAATTAATCAAGCATAAGAATCAACCACCACAATCTTTTCTGTTTAGGAATGCATCTTAATGAAGAAATAATATTGCACTTTACTTTTTTTTCCTAATATAGTACATTTAAAAATTCCTGGATAACAATAATTACATTTCAGCAGAATAAATATCGTATCACAAACATCTTCTGAAGGATTGATGTATTGACCATTACGGAAACATCCATCCATCCATCCACTTTCTTTACCGGTTATCCTCACTAGGGGCGCGGGCTGCTGGAGCCTATATCCCAGCTATCTTCCGGCGGTACACCCTGAATCGGCCAATCGCAGGGCACATCGAAACAAACAACCATTCGCACTCACATTCACACATATGGGCAATTTAGAATTTACAATTAACCTACCATGCATGTTTTTGGGATGTGGGAAGAAACCGGAGTGCCCGGAGGAAACCCACGCACTTGTGCCACCATTTGTTTTTAATGATTTTGACACATTGAATATTGACTGGCGACCAGTCCAGGGTGTACCATCCCACTCTTCCAAAGTCAACTTGGATAAGCTCCAGCTCACCTCTAACCCTAAAGAGTACAAGCAGGATAGAAAATGAATGGATAGATGGATTTTGACACATTAAAAAACTGAAGAGGACAAACTCCAACGAAGAGATGGACAGACTAACACAAACATACCTCTTCATGAGGTGGTTTGTGTTCTACTGATTAACAGTGTGGTAGTTCCAGAAAGTGGGCAACACAACATAAAGCAATCTACTATGCTGTATGCGAAACGTCACGAGACCAGATATTGTGGTCTTTTGTAGCTCTTGTGTTAAACAAAAGACATTGTAGATGTTCAAAGTTCCTACTGATGCTTTGTCTCAGCCCGTTGCCATCGGCCTTCGCCATTGACCCGAGCCAGAAGGAAGTGTTTTGCCCAAAGCAGAGTTTGCTAACGCATAACCCCTATTACTCTACCACTGGTGATTTATGACATTTTCTCTTTTTTTTGGCGTCATGTCGTCATCCACGGAGTTTGGATAAACACAAATGATTGATCAAATATTAAAACAACAGCAAGTGATGGTAATCCAATGTAGGCGCATCATCCATCCCAAAATAGGCATTGTCAATTCCACAAAGTGCAATGCGGTGTCTCGTGTAGGTCACGCTTATGCTGTTGGTGCATCCAATTTTTGCAGGCAGAAGAGGCGTCAATATCCCCCGCTAGGTGGCGACCTTGATCCGATGCGGCTCACCTTGGACCGGCGTCTGCGCTTGACTGGAGCCAGACAACAAGCTGGATCAGCTCAGTCAACTCCTGCATTGCATATGAAGCGACTCGCTTCCACTGGATGAGGATTACGCGGGCCAACGTGTGTTCTGTAGTTAATAGAGTGATGGCGGTACACTTTCCGTTCACTGTCAACCTGGAAGTAACGTTGCCAGACAGAGATGGCTGCATTGTGCATTGAAATGTTTTGTTGACCGTCGGGACAACACTCGGCGCAGTTTATCCTTAAATGTCACCCGGTGACCCACCGAATTTTATGATTGTGTGACAAATGTCGCGTGGAAATGTCACCTCTCTCCATCTCCATCTCGTCCCTGCCAACTGGTGAAAAGAGGGTGATTTGTGAGGGGGGGGGGGGGTTATTTGGGACACCCCCCCCTTTCTCCCCTTCCCCTCCATACCGCCACCTTCTCTCTCCATTTTCCATTTGGATTGACGGGAGGTGCAAGTCTGTGAAGACCCGCCTCCAGCCCGTGGTGCGCCGGGTGGTGCGTCTGTGCGCTCGTGTCCGCTTCTGTCCCTTATTCCACTGGGGAAGAAGGTGAGGGAGAGAGACAGAGAGAGACAGCGAGAGAGAGAGAGAGACAGCTGGACAACTTTTAAAAAAGAAAGAAAGAAAGAAAGAAGAAGAAGAAACAGAAGACAGGGGACACAAATGGCACTCATGGCGGGGATCTTGTTCACGGTTGCCTTTCTTGTTTCTGGAATTTCTCCACTTGTTTCTCCGTCACGGACATACCCGTCGAATGAAGGTAAGAGACCCGCAGGCATAAAAAGTCTTCATTTCGCTCATCTTCTCTGCGCGCGTTCACCTGAGCGATTAGTTGAATTGGTGACAAATCACAGACACGCTTAGTTTGCAACTTTCCCACTGCTTTCCCACTGCTTTGCTTGCGCAAGAGTCAAACTAACGGCTCTCCGACGGGGGCGCTTCGGCTCGGCTCGGACCCCCTATCGAGACCCGATGACGAATGCTTGTTTGCACCCCAAAAACCTCCCTAAACAAAACACTTTGAGGGATCATTCCAAGCGAATTTGACGCGTAATTTGCTGCGCATTTATGTATTTTTATTTTATTATTTGTTTTTAAATCCGACGGGACGGCGTCTTTACTCCTCGGCTTCACGTTCTGGTTCTATGGTGGCTACCATTTCATCTGTGGTTTGACTAATTTTAGAGATTGTAAGGTGCACACGCACTGTAAACGCCAGATGAAACATTTAGAGGATGAAACTCAGCGCAGCTCGTAAGGTTTTTAAGGTCCGCGACTGGTCCGCTGCCTACTTGCACGGGTCCGGCGGGTCTGGCATGTAGTTTTCAAGTCTTAAGGCTATGCGTCACGCTGCAAATATGAAACGCAAAAAAAAAAAAAAAAAACATTCTTGTTTCGGTCGTGGGGAGATTTTCTTCCCCCATGTTTCTCTTTATACTTCTAATAACCTGTGCAACAAAGCAAACGTGTTTCGCGCGGGGCAGAATTTAAACAAATGTATACTGTTGTTCATCTTAAACTATATGCGCGTGCCTAATTTGAATGGGTTTTAGATTTAGACGTTAGATTAAAAACAAATAAAATACCAGAATTATTTTTTCCTTGTCATTTTATTTATATAATAATTTTGTCTTACACGTCAATTTCTCTCGTTAATCGTGGCGCTCCCACGTTTTGGCCATTGATTCTGACTATATTAAACACTCTCGATGCAGGAACTCAATAAAAATCGTTATTTCAAAGAAAGGGGCGGCTGTTATTTGTTATGTGTAAATTTAATTTTATCTTTAAATAATATTCAAACGTTAAATGAATAGTATCTATCTATCTATCTATCTATCTATCTATCTATCTATCTATCTATCTATCTATCTATCTATCTATCTATCTATCTATCTATCTATCTATCTATCTATCTATCTATCTATCATTTTAACATTTGATATACATGCACTCGCCATTTTCGCATTCATGAGCTCCTTGCTTACGACTTTCGTTTTTTTAAAGCTACATTTTCTTCGACCATGTTTTAGGCTCTTTCCCGAGAAGGAGCACATTTCCTCTTACATTGTTGGAACTCAGTGGTTTACCTTATACATGCCAGTGCTGATGTATATGACCAGACTCAGAATGAACACTCATTTCTCCTATTCCTGTTTTCTAGTCACGTTATTGGACTCCAGAGCTGCTCAAGGGGAGCTAGGATGGGTCGCCAACCCAACAGAAGGAGGGGTAAGTGCAGCAAGCGGTCCCTTTGTCAGAACTTTTTTTGCTCTGAAAAACAACATTCATCTACTGGCAATGGCTCTTGAATTACTGTAGATCACTAAATATTACAAATACACATTACTCTTTGGAAATTGTGATCCAGGTGAACCCAAAAAAGGGATTAGGGTGAAGCCTTCACAGCAATCCCTGATTATTTATTGTAAGGTTTGTGCTGAGATTCAGATCAAGAGGCATTGTCTGGAGTACTAAAAAACACAATGATTAAAAACAGTCCTTATGCTTCATGAAGACCTTCTGGAGCACCCCCTGTCGTTACCCCATCAGACATGCGCCCCTTTCTCCTTGCTGCCCTCCTCTGTAATGGTCAGAGGGGCAATACTGCAGTGGGCGTCAGGTTTCCTGAATAGACGTGGAATTGAATCGCCCTTTGTGGAGAAACTTTATATCCTTTTCGACCAGAATGGAAGGGAGAGGGGGTGGGTTGGCTTGCAAGTGGAGACTGGGTTCTCTGGAACGAATGAATATCGGAGAAAGTACAGTGGGGTTTAGCTATAGCCGCTGGATGAGAGGAAGAGGGTTGCTTTTGCGCAACAGGGGGGAGGGTCAACCAAATGTACGATCCCAGCTCTCATGAGATGTCTACAAGGAATTCAATGAGGAAAAATCGGGCATCCACAGTGACGGCAACATTGCTGGAAAATAGCCCGCTTACGGATAAAATGTCGTGCTTAACCTCTCATTGGATATCCTCCTTCTCAATAGAATATATAATCGCTACTCATGTTTGACCATGAGCTCAAGTGAATCCTTTGTTTTCTGAAAATTAATACAAATGAGTATCTATTATGTTATTTAATGAATATGAGCTCAGGGGAAACAGAATTCCGTATGGTGCAGCTGTTGCCGGCTCTGCTCCGAAGCTGTTTTCAATGAACTTGGCCAGCGTTGTGCTCATATTCCGCCCTCTGCCATTGGATCACAAACAAGTGACTGACAGGGCCCTGGCAGCCTCAGCAAACATGTATTCTCCCTCTCGCCAGAGACAGACAATTGGTCAAATTCTGCTTTCTCCGTACGATTGGGGAAAGCTGTGGCCTTATCGCGGTTCTGCTTGATTTCCACAACAAAAGCATCCAAAATGATGAGAGCGGAATAGCTCAGAGCAGCGGGGAATGATGGATATTTTCTGCAGTCGTACAGTCCCAGCTACTGTATGTTTTGCAGTAACCATCCTGAAGCTTTAAATACGGTGTGTTTATGTTAAGGTACCACACAAATCTGACAGCACGATGGTTATCCTACACTCCTCTGTTATGATTATTGCCTTCTTAGTTTTTCAGTGATGGAGAGACAGCAGCAGACGTTCTACCTGCTCATGCTGACAGCCAAGCTCACAAGAAAACATCCCATTTGAATCCCTGCATGTTCCTGGGTAGTGCAATTAAAGAACAGACTTTTATCATCCCTAAAAAAAAAAAAAGAAAACAAAACAAAAAAAACACTTTCCCTGCTTAGAGGAAATAAGTCATGCTCAATAATGTAATCCAAGCAGCCCTAATCCATGTCTCCTCCTACAATGAGTTCATACTAACAGCAGCAGTGGACGTGCGTCTCGGTCTCCAACTTTCTATCATGTCTACAGATGTAAAATAGGGCACGTATTACAGTATCACTATTATTTCAGGGACCAGCCACATACGGTACATTTTGTTACGTGTGTTATGAGTTTATGAAGCATCACTTGACGTATTTATGTACATGTACATTTCCTCTCTCACAGTCAAGCAGCAAAATCCATGAATATGGATATTGTAATGAGTGTCTGTTAGAACCTAACAAGTTTATTAGGTGCAATTCATGAAATATGCATTAAGTTTTGCCATCAATTAATAGCCATGCTGAGGCTGAAATATGGATTAATCTTCCCTGTATGCTCTTTTGCAAAGTATCTATAATTCTGGGCATTGAGCATCTTCCACAGTAGTTATGTGTGATACGTGAATAATAAATTAAATTAGTTGAACAGTAATTGACTAATGTTCTTAAACTTCCATAAAATTTAACACATTTTATGGCAGTGTTAATGAAAATGACTTTAGAGTATTGGTGAAAGCCCTCTCGTGACATTTATTCGTTGTGTGCTTCAACCAGTGGGAGGAGGTGAGCATCATGGATGAGAAGAACATTCCCATCCGGACGTACCAGGTGTGTAATGTCATGGAGCCAAACCAGAACAACTGGCTCCGAACAGACTGGATTCCTCGTGGAGGTGCCCAGCGCATCTACATCGAGATCAAGTTCACCCTCCGAGACTGCAACAGCCTTCCTGGGCTCATGGGAACTTGCAAGGAAACCTTCAATCTTTACTACTATGAGTCCAACAACGACAAAGAGCGCTACATCCGTGAAAACCAGTTTGCTAAAATTGACACTATTGCCGCTGATGAAAGCTTCACCCAGGTGGACATCGGTGATCGCATCATGAAGCTTAATACAGAGGTGCGCGATGTAGGTGCCCTGACCCGGAAGGGCTTCTATTTGGCCTTTCAGGATGTCGGAGCATGCATTGCACTTGTGTCAGTCAGGGTCTTCTACAAGAAATGTCCTTTGGCGGTGCGTAACTTGGCCCAGTTTCCTGATACCATCACTGGAGCCGATACATCCTCGCTTGTGGAAGTTCGTGGATCATGCGTGGATAATTCAGAAGAGAAAGAGATTCCCAAAATGTACTGTGGAGCCGATGGAGAGTGGTTGGTGCCCATTGGAAACTGCCTATGCAACCCTGGGTGCGAGGAGCGAAATGCAGCCTGCCAAGGTAAGAAACTGAAACATTCTCCATTTATTGATCAGTCACTCCACTCAAGCTTATACATTTAATATATTCGCGTCTCTTGCGCCTGCCATTACTTTTATATCTGATCGCTTGTCTTGATCCAGACCGTTTGCTCGACCTCTCACTCTGGCAGATATCTTTTGTCTCTAGCGTTTTCAATGGCGTTTTCTTCTCAACATCTGCATGGGAAATAGATGCAGTAATGAGAGTAGATGAAGTAATTAGTGGGCCCACTGTGTTGTGCAATTGGATTCATCTCTTGAGAATTGATGGGAGGCTCCATTTGGACATCAGAGCTTGAGACAAAAATGTAGTTGAGAGTTTATCATTTTGAGCAAGTATAAGAGTCGTGAAAATACACAGGTCTGAGATGGAGTTGAACTAGTGCTATTTGGTTGTAAGGGAACAGGCCTTCGAGGACAATTATTCTTGGCCCAGCAAGCTGTGATCCTATAATGGGCTGTTTGATGGGGTTCAAAGGTCAGAGAAGCGATTCTCTCCTCAGGTTTTTAATCAGAAGGGCAGAACTGCATGCATGACAATTAATTTATGGACTAACTTACACACACACAAGCCTTTAAACATTTTATTTATTTTTACAGAGAACCTTTTCTTTTTACAATTTGAGTTTTTACGTTCTTTTTTAATGTTGAAGTTTGTTGTACTGGTTTTCTTTTTAGTAGAATTGCTTTGCAGATTGTATGCCGCATGTTGCCATGTCGAGGCACAGTTTTCAGCTGACAAGACAAACCACTGCTAATTCTGTCACAACTCCTACTGGTGCAGTCCGCACAACACCCACTAACACGCTCAATAAGCACAGGGGCCTCAGCAGTGAGAGGTCATAGGCTGAGCATGGGTGATTAACAAGGGGGCAGACAAGGACACATCTCCTTATTTATGGGGAGCCTTTATCTTGGACTAATTGCATGACAAACAGGACTTGTGATTTAGGGGCAGCGCGAGCTGCTTTGGGAGCCCTGGAAAAGCCATCCAAGTGGTCACAGATGGTTCTGTGTGTCTACATGTGCTTGTGCTCACGTACAAAAACAAATTGATTTGAGTTGTCAGAAAGGCTGTGTTTCTTTCCTCAGAGTGATGGATAGATGGAGGGTCGGAAAAAGGAGACCTGGACTGGTCTTTCGTTACACACTTTAAATGAATGCTAAATGGCTTTCACTGGAATTTGTTCAATTCAATCAAAACGAGAACCTCGGCCCCATTCCTAAATGCCCCATTTTGCTCAGCCTCTAAATACTACTGTAAATCTCTTTAATTTCAGTCGAAAATATGCCATACACTTCACAAAAGGTAATAAATAATTTGGAAGCCATGATCATATGACGCATGTGGGGTCATTATACATGTACAGTATGTGCAGTTTCTTTACTGGCAGCATTGCTTTTCAAGGCACCACATCCATTAATGCCTATATCACTGCATTGCTTTCATTATATTTAAGTTAGCTGTGCCATTCTTTCCTTGGAATCCTAATGACTATCGAATAACACGTTATTTAGGTAACCTTATGCTGTTTGTAAGCTTGCTTGCTTGTGCTTAAGTGACAAAAATGTTAGTCATCACATGCCATCGATGAGTTGTGTAACACTGCCTAGTGTGACAGGTTTTATGAAAGATTAATTTCGCTTCTATTTAACAGAAGCAGTTTGAGATATAAAGAGTGTGAAGTTAATGCAGTTAAAATCTCGCTGCAGGTTCAGTACGAATTTTATATTTGTGAATGTGTATTCATAATCATGGTTTTATTTTATTTGTGTGTGCGCCAGATTGACGGTACTTTGGCCTCTGGTTCCCACCGCAGGATGAATGGACTCTCCTCTGTCATTGTTTGGGGACAGCACAGAGCCCGGTGTGGCTGGTGGTACTCATTGGGGTGTTTATGTGTGTGTCTGTGTGTGGGTGTGTGTGTGTGTGTGTGAGAGAGAGAGAGAGAGCGAGGGGGGGGGGCATGTAGGAGTTGCATTCTCCAACCCTGGCAGAGGTCAGAGGTGATCCCCTCGTGCATCCATCTTAGCACTGTGTCTGACAGGGTTGCGGATCCAGGATTGATTAAGACATCAGGGTTTTGACAGCTGTGTAGAGTGTGTGTCTGTGCTGGAGGTGGGCCGAGAGGGCTGAGGGTGTCGCCTATAGGCTAAAGCAAGAGGGCGAACCGGGGCACGGAGGTCCAAGGGGCCCCTGATTAAAAAAGAGAGGAGTCTGTATGTTTGCATTTGGGATCCCTTTCCCTGCTCTGTTGTGGAAGGGTAGGGGTCAGGGTGTCCTCTCGCTCCTCATCTGGTGACGGGGTTCATACTTTTGGATGGATGTTGATGTGCCGGTGGGGTGAGGGGAGATTAGTGGACTACATATGTCACTCGAGAGCGATGGGAGTCACAATTTGTCTCGTTACGGAGGGAGAGGAGAAGGATATAGTGCTCTGGCAGCAATTGGGTTTCTGCACCACAGACATCATCATCCCCATCATCATCATCATCATTGTCATCATGTTCTGTCTGTTTGTTTTCAGGAAAATTATCAGGCTTTCTGTGGTTATATTGAAGCTGTTCATCTCCAAACTGCGTTTGTCGCTCAGTGTGTTTGTTGTGGACAAAGTGCGGTTAAGGTGTGAAGGTGACAGACACTTTAGTCAGCGCTGTCACAACCCCACTAACACATAATACTGTACAATCCCTCATCACCTCCAGTCAACACATACTGTATATGCAGTGGGTACGGAAAGTTTTCAGACCCTCTTCAATTTTTCACTCTTTGTTATCTTACAGCCATTTGATAAAATCCTACTTTTTTTTCTCATTAATGTACACATCCTTGAGATGGTTCTACACCTTCATTGGAGTACAGCTGTGTTTGATTTTACTGATTGGACTTGATTAGGAAAGCCACACACTTGTCTATATAAGACCTTACAGCTCACAGTGCATGTCGGAGCAAAGGAGAATCATAAGGTCAAAGGAACTGCCTGAAGAGCTCAGAGACAGAATTGTGGCAAGGCACAGATCTGGGCAAGATTACAAAAAAAATTCTGCATCACATAAGGTTCCTAAGAGCACAGTGGCCTCCATAATCCTTAAATGGAGGATGTTTGGGACGACCAGAACCCTTCCTAGAGCTGGCAGTCCGGCCAAACTGAGCAATCGGGGGAGAAGAGCCTTGGTGAGAGAGGTAAAGAAGAAGGTTGACAGGGTTACTTTAGAAGTGTATTCCGATACAGTTACTAGTTACCTATGACCTATGATAACACATTTTCCTGTTGGGCAACAAAAAAAATAATAAAAAAAAAAAAACAAAAAAAATAAACATGCGTTCCATTGAGGTCCATAGCGACAATTCACCCAATTGATAAGATGCTAAATTCCTGAAAACGCTCCTCGGAATTTGCCCATTAGTTTGAGAGTGAGAGTTTGTTTTGCCAGCCACTAAGTCACATGACTGAATCATGTCAGCTGATTCGACGAATGAAGGACTATGCACTTCCTCCTTTCTCTTTTCCTCCTATCCCATCTCGCACCTGTTTGGTTGGTTTCCTTTCGAGACAGTATGAATCCTCGACAAGGTAAAATTGCAAATCATTAAAGCAACATTCACGATTATATCGAAGGTGATACATTGCTCATCCGTAATACAAATACAAATAAAATATATTTGTTGCTAAGTGTTACATTGTAGAATTCTGCCTTATAGCCACAAAATATTTGTAAGTATTAAGAGGATATTATCACCCTAAACAGCTGTTAAGCGATTTTAGGGATGGAGTTGCTCCCCAGTGCTCAGAGAATTACCCCCAATCCCACTCTCCTCCTCTTGACAGTGTTAAATATGCATTTGGGAGTATCAATCTAAATTCACCTCATATTTCTATTTAGCCCGATAGTTGGTTGCTTTATGTAAAACAAATAAATAAATAAAAACCTCAATTAATCTATTTCCATCCTGTATTCTTCATTCGCACGGATTAACAATTTGTATCCTAGTTTGTATGGTTGTTTGTATTATTTTGCTCTCCTGTTGCATTTTCTCTTTTTATGTCTCTCCCTCCAAGCTCCCTCCAATTAAGTTCTTGATACACATTTAGGTCTTTTTTTTTTCTTCCTCTAGGTTGCTTTGATTTTACAATCTCTCTCTTCTGGCTGTCCAGGTGATTAAGGTTTGGTAAAATGGAAGTGGGCTGAATTATCAGATTACATTCGATGTTTGGAACATCACCTGTCATTGTTTCCACAAACACAATGTAGCAGTGGACACAAAAACATGTGCAATAATCCAAATTCCAGCCAAGTCATGCGAAAAAATGTTTTTGTACAAACTAACATCCATCCTCTCATATCTAAAAATGGCATGTTGTATAATATAGTCAAGTAGACACATATTTGCAAATATGCACTGCAGATGCACACATTAGTATGCGTTAGCACACCCGCAAAGATACTGAGAGCAGAACGGAGCCCGGCAGAGTGGA
The DNA here is from genome assembly GCF_024500275.1 of Phycodurus eques. NCBI lineage: Eukaryota > Metazoa > Chordata > Actinopteri > Syngnathiformes > Syngnathidae > Phycodurus > Phycodurus eques. Next base: position 5,801,702 of record NC_084531.1, read on the forward strand.
GGTGAATGTACTCATCACTCACCCTGCCACCAGAGAGGCTCATTTTGTGCTGCTGAATAGACACAAGGGATCAACCAAATGACAGCAGGAAAAGAACAACAGATGTTGAATGGGAGACAGAATGTTTCACATATAATCCTCCACTGTCCCTTAATTCAGAAAAAAAAAGTATTTTGGAAACGTGTTTAGCTCCTAAAGGAAAAAAAAACTCTTTATCCCTGATGCAGTTATACAGTGTTTCCTTGACTGGTCAAAAGGAGGAGGGGTGGCACGGGTGGTGGTGGTAATTCAGCTATCATTAGCTGAGGTGCTGAAATGTTTTTCCTGCATGGGATGCTGTCCTGCAGCATTTGTTTCCTTCACAGTTCCTGCCACTCACCACCCTCTCTTTCTCCTCACGGTGCCCTGTTAAGGGCAGGAAGCCATCGGTGATGGAGTGTGACCCGAGCTGATGGCTTTGCAGCTCCCACAGCGCCTGCTACGCAGCCTAGAATGTGTATATGCTGCCAAGTATAAACATCTATCCATTTTCCGTACCACTTATCACTAGGGTCATGGCCGTGGTGGTGCATTTCTCAGCTGACTCTGGGCGTACGAGAGGTGGGGTACACCCTAAACTGGTCGCCAGCCAATCAATCACAGGGCACAAGTATAAACATATTTATCTTATTTTATGCCAGTAGTACAAAAAAGGAGTTCCAGTCAAATGGCTGTCTTTGGAATGCTGTGCCTAGACCCCGGCCTTTATTTATTTGTTTTTTTCAATTCAATTAAAATGAGGTGGACTTTTCAAAGTGGAACAAAATCAATTTCTGCAGTTTTAAAATAAACCATCCTTCCATCGATCCATTTTCTGAGCCGGTTCTCCTCTCGCGGGCGTGCTGGAGCCTATCCCAGCTGTCATCGGGCAGGAGGCGGGGTACACCCTGAACTGGTTGCCAGCCAATCGCAGGGAACATCGATACTAACAACCATTCGCACTCACAGTCATGCCTACGGGCAATTTAGAGTCTCCAATTAATGCACGTTTTTGAGATGTGGGAAGAAAACGGAGTGCCCGGAGAAAACCCACGCAGGCACGGGGAGAACATGCAAACTCCACACAGGCGGGGCCGGGGATTGAACCCGGGTCCTCAGAACTGTGACGCTGACGCTCTAACCAGTCGTCCACCGTGCCACCAAAACTAAACCATATCATGGGAAATAATGGCAATCCACCTTCCATAAAGGTTTGGTATATTTTGGCATTGTTAATTGCCATCTAAGCATAAAATAAAATAAAAACATATCCATGTAACGACTGTTAACAGTTAAACATACAAACAATAAAAGGTGTCGTGAATATAACCACTGGTGGCTACTGCTTTTGGCAATAAATTTTTTTTTAATAATAAACATTTCTGGGTCTGTTACACAGCAACTCATTTATTTCCAAACATATCTGAACGCATTGCTAAATATATAAAATAAATGTATAAAACTTAACTACAAAACATCATTCGTTAATAGGGCTTTTGGGCCCATAACAAAAAACACATACGCAGATCATTAGCATTTACATAATACATAATTTATTGTGCTGTTGTTAGACAGTGCTGTCCAAAAGTGCAACATCCAATTAAAAATAAATATTCAATCACATTAAGGAGAGTGATGACACTTCTGGGTCATCCTGTAAAATAATCACCCAAAAAGTATAGCATGAAGATCTAATCATAACCCAATAACAAGTCACTGTTTCACTGTCATTCATTAGTCTTTTTGCTTGCACAATTTTTAGTCAGTCAACTAGACTAATTGGCAAAATTGCATTTTTATGTAAAATAGTTCAGCCTCCAAAGACTTATTATCACAAATTTGACACCTTACATGATGGATGTTTTCACTCAGGCGCTGGCTCTGCATATGCTGTGAAAACATCAGATTGAGGAAGAAATACGGCACAATTTCACTCTCGTCTCCTGTCCTCTCGCCCGTCTTTTTGAAAAGCATCCTCTTTGAAGCTCATGATGGGAAGGGGTAGCGATTAAAGCAGTCAGCAAGCAAATTAGCATGTCAAAAGGCCCTGAATCAATACCCTAGGCTGTACCATCACAACCCTGCAGTTCTTTCAGTCCCCTTCAATGCTGTTCCCCCATTCCTCCGGCTGTTTTCCTCCTTCTCCCTCCATTTTATGCCGCACTTGTGCACACTCTCCTCCTTGCTCTCTTGCCCTTTCTCTTTAGCTCACGTTAGGCTTCTCTACCTCCTTCTCCGCTAAACCCTTTTCTCCCTCAGTTGAGAGATGGCAAGCAGGAGAGGTGTTTATAAAGGGAGATGGACTTATGTATAGGCATAGAAAGAGAGGAAGAAGTGGACAACCATCAAATGGGCATGGATTAATTTAGACATAGGGCGAAAGAGGAAGAACAGTTCTTTCTAGCCCAAAAGAGCTGAGAAGATGGAGGATTGACATGGAGAAGCAGGAAGAGAGACAAAGAGAAACAAAAATCACAAGAGTAAGTGAGGTGGAAAGAGATTTAGTTCCAGTCTGACAACTACTTCTTCTGTGACGATCAAACCTGCATTCCCTGTGGTCAGGGTCAACGTGCTACGTAAAGCTGAGCACACACTGTACGATTTTCGGAGCAGCAGTTTTGCGTTTCAGCTCACGCTGCATGAGTAAATCACCCGCGACGGAAAATCAAAGCTAACGATTGATGTGTTCACACAGTAGCTACAGACCAAATGAGAGCCACAAATTTACTGCTCACACTGTACATTTGGGTCATTGCCATTCTACTTAAGTCCCGTCAATGTCTGTTAAGTGTGTTTTAACCTGTTGCTGACATTCAAACAAAGATGAAGAAGATGGTTTCGCCGTCTGTGTATTTACAGTGCTAATGCAATAAAAAACAACAACAAAAAATTGCTCACAGTGCTAACTATCGTGATTCTCGTCATTTGTGTCTTAATCAGGGCAGAGGAAAGACATAGACATAGATGCATATACTGTAGAGAGACACATAGCACAACATGTCTACATTTTGTTCATCTACTTTCAAACTAGCTTAACTTGCATAGTGAACTGTATGCCCAGTTTAAGTGTGTATGAAGAGGGAATGTTTGCATCTAAGCCATTATCTCATCTATGTTATCTTTGTTCCATGCATTTGTTGCAGCGGGCATAGTACAAGCTGTATCATAACTTCTACTAGTGTCCCAGGCACAGTGTGATGTGGAGCTGGAGACAAAGCAGCCCAGCAGCTCATCAGATGCATGGCCAAGTTTCACTCAAAGTCTGACAATAGGAGGGTGATTGCAAACACCTTGGAAATTTTTACATCGCTCACTGTCTCTTTCTTCTGCTGATTTCTATCTTAAGCTCTTCCCATCCTGCCCTGGTGATAGAAGGTGGTCTTCGCTCCCCTTCCGTTGTCATTCGCTTCCCTTCAGGGCACAGATTCAGTGGCCAAATCAAAGACTGCTCTGTGCCAATCAGTTAGGTCTGATGACAAAAAAAAAAAACTTGCAATAAAGGACTGCTCTGTAATCTGATGGGCCCTGGCACAGGATACGGGATCCATTTTAATGAACTCAGACCCCATTTCTAATCATGGCAGTAGTTGGAAATGGTACAGTGGTTAATTATCCCAAGCTCTGAAATGCAAGGCTGTGTTAGGACTACATTTCAAAACCCAATCTAATCACCTTGTTAAATTAGAGTGCAAAGTGCATTTGTTGAGATGCTGCATTAAACTTATATTAGGCAAGGTACATTATTTTGTAATATTTGTGGGCGTTCCAACCGGAACCACCTGCCTAACTTACAATATGAGGCTGTACTGTAACTAATTACCCCAACTAATGACAGATAAATCATATTGATAATCCATTTTCTGTACTGCTTATCCTCACTAGCCTATCCCAGCTGTCATCGGGCAGGAAGCGGGGTACACCCTGAACTGGTCACCAGCCAATCGCAGGGCACATATAAACAAACAACCACTCACACTCACATGCATACCTAAAGGTAATTAAGAATCTTCAATTAACCTACCGTTATTATAATTATGACATATGTTGTAGGCTACCATTATACATACATTGATAAAATTGCCCACTAGAGACCAGTCAGTATTTTCAGTTTCACATTATCAGCTAAAACAATCTAAACCAAAATAACCAGCTAACATCAGGCACGCATAATGTAACACAGTCAAGCTCTGCTTATGTAACTGTGAAAAAAGGTTTATGCTTTTTCTTTTTCCCAAACAAATATACTGAAAGTACTCTTTGTTATTGGAACTGAATTTTAATCCCTCGATTACATGAAACACCGAAACCCACGAATCCTGCTGAAGCTGATTGAGTTACTCTTAATATGAGTATGTGTTTATAAACTGTCCATACCTGTACTTACATGCATAGGATGGGGCTCCTTTTCTGTGGAAGTGCTCTACTGAAAAGCTGAAAATGTCATTTGGAAATGTGTAGGGCTCTCAGCACTGGGGATCCAAAGCTGCAGCTCAGTGACCAAAGGCAGAGGTGTGTCCATGCAGGGGCACGTCTCTGGGATTAGAAACCATGATCCCTTCTGATCCTCAGTGAGCTGTCAAATACTGCTGGAAGGGGAAGAGGAAAGCCACAATCCCTCGCAGGCACACAGTATGCAACAGTCTAAGTGATGAAGAAAAGAAGAAAAAAGTGCACGTGGATGAAAGTCAAGAAAAAAAGAAGGCTGCTGAAAATACGACACTTGCATATACTGTAGATGTATCCATGAAGAAACATAAATGTGTGAGATGGAGGAAGTGCGTGGAAGGAAGAATAGACCATGATGAATGGACTTCTGTCTAGTTGGCCTGATAAATGGCTGGAGATGTGAAAGGTGAAGTGGGGGGTTATGGGTATTGATGCTGATTGCTGTCTGAACAAGCCTGCTGTAGTTGGGTCGTGACCTGTTGTGCCTGCGGCCGATATTACGGTCACTACCGCTACCTGTACCTTATAGTGTACACCGCACAAGCTGCAGATTATGCGACATATTCTTATTTTAATTTTAGCAGGGTAATTGAACTGGATTGACATCTATATTTAGTTCACATCAGAAATAAATGTACTGTGAATCCAGACATTTCAATTTAAACCAAAGGGAGATACCGAAGCATATACAGTATGTTTGTCGTTTTGGTCCTGCCAATTTACATGATATTCCTACTTCCGTTTATGTAGAAATAAACACACGATGGTCCAAGATGGTACTTTTAGTAGATATGCAATCTGTGCTGTGGAACACAACAACATAAATGATAATATAAAGTGCATATTTGAGATGGACACTGATGATATATACAGTGCATTGATTGAGCAAAATCTTTTAAAATTTGTTTGGCTAGTTCTCATTGAACTGTCATTTACACGTTTAGCTTTGAATTGACAGTGTGCGTTACTATTAGGATGAGCACAATTATCAAGTCCTTAATTAATTTCTTTTTAAGAATTGTGTCAATTAGGAAGAATTGATTGTTGATTAATTGACTCAGGACACAATGTGACAAAATGGAGCACATTAAATGGCTGAAACTATCAAGGGTGCTGCTGATTTTGTGTCAGCTAGTTTGAGGTCTTAAGAAGAACAGCATCCACATACTTTTCCAGGTCCTGGAAGTATTATTCTGCTCAAAATATTTCAAATAATTCAAAATAACAATTGAAAATAACAATTAACAGATAAATTCATAATTGATTATCCCCATAATTGACAGAGAACATTTTGTCAAATGCCCATCGCATGTGTTAGATTAATCCACACCTTGGATGTATTTGGACATTTATTTTGTATGTTGTCACAGTAAAAGCCAACCATTACTTGAAACTTTTACAGTAAACTGGACAAGCATTAATAACACTACTCCATCCATTTTCTGTCTTCCCACCAAATTGCCATAACTCAATGTACATTTACAAGGAACTTTGTATTCCTCTTATTCTTTTTATTCTCCTCCTTGCTGCACTCTAAACATTTAAATTACAACCACAATCCTCTTTTGCGCTTTAATTTGTTGTTTGAGTTGTTATTACTGTTATATACTTTTTTTTTTTTTTTTACCAATTAATCAAAGCGTTGACATGATGCAGGCAACTATTCACACTGGTATTCACACAACTGAGTCAACTAACTTAACATATGTTGCTTTTCAGCAAGGGTATGTTCCCCCCCTCCCCCAAAATGGCAGTGACACTCCAATAATCTTTAATGATTCCATAATCTCAGCACCCAAATCTACAAATTTAAACTTGACTCTGGTCTTCTTTTGGTGGTGTTCACTGTCTACTTTATCTGACCACACAGTTACCCTTCGTGTTTCTCTCATTAAAGCTAAAGGCTCACACATTGTAGCACATGAGTAATTAGTAATAAGTGACTCAGTATAAACAGTACCTGTGAACTTTTCTTCACTGCAAGGACAGGCTCAACTAACCAGAAGTTTGAGAGGGAAAGAATAGACCCACAGGCAAGTGGTTAATGGCGACATGCACTATCAGTAAACATTGGAATGCACACATGCGCGCACGCACACACCCACTGAGTACTGCAAACATGTCATGAAAACAATTACCAGGCACCATTTTGAGTCAGAGGGAGTATTGCTTCCACAACAGCAATGACCTCAACCTGTGAAGTGGAAAAGAAAGATGTGTTGGTTGACATCAGGAGGAGTGAAAGGTTAATGAAGTGACAGCGAACTGTCATTTGGGTTGACATAAACTTTTGAGGAACTAGTGATCCAGGAAATTTGATGTACAATAAGGAATACACAAACGCACACATGCAAGCATGTAAATGCAAATGCATATGTCACAGAGCCACAATGGACTGCGAAGTGCACACACACCATCATGCACGCACGCACATGCACAACGGAAGGTGTTTTAAATCCCCAGACAGGCTGTCGTCTGGGAGCTCCACATAGATTACCAAAACAAATATATCTTAAAAATACACATTTTCATCTGTAAATCAACCTATGATTACCCCTTCATAAAAACATCTACCCATCTCTGAGACTCATTTTGTTAAACCTTTGCCTTAGACAACAGACAAGAAATAAATGTTACATTTTATGTGTTTTGCCAGGTTTTAGTTGTGACAGATGTGGATGATTGTGAAGTGTTTGTTTTCAAACGGTATAATATAACTTTGTAAACTTTATTAAGCGTATGTGTTATTAGGTTATTGATTGTGTTGTTTGTTTTGGGATTAATAAATCATTTGACGACAGGCAATGATGTCATACTCTCGTTTTCCTGCTTAGTTAACTAGTGGAAAAGGATGAACATGCTGGGCATCCACTTTATTGCACGACCTCAATTATATGGTAGGTCACATGCCCCAATCGCACAGTATATCAATATTTGCATGTTCTCCCCGTGCCTGCGTGGGTTTTCTCCGGGCACTCTGGTTTCCTCTCACATCCCCAAAACATGCATGGTAGGTTAATTGAAGTCTCTAAATTGCCCGTAGGTGTGAATGTGAGTGCGAATGGTTGTTTGTTTGTATGTGCCCTGCGATTGGCTGGCAACCAGTTCAGGGTGTACCCCGCCTCCTGCCCGATGATAGCTGGGATAGGCTCTAGCACTCCCTCGACCCTTGTGAGGATAAGCGGCTCAGAAAATGGATGGATGAATGCTATATTATGTGTATGTATTTTATTTATTGTCAATGTCATCTTTTGAATGTTATACGGTTAAATGCTTGATAAGTTGTATAAGTATATTTATAAGTTTCTTTGGGGGCCAAAATAAAATTCAGCCCATATGTGGCCTTGGTCATTATAGTGATTTGTTTTGTTATTTGTGCTGCAGCTCAACATGTGGCTTACATTTGTTTACAGAACTGGATATGAGGCCCCTTTGAATGTGGCTTGCTATCACTTCCTCTTGCACTGACCTATTCTTAGTGTGTGTTTGTGTGTTCTCACACATCCTCCCTTTTCCTGTCCTATTCTCCTTGAAATGGTGTGAGTCGAGCAGTTTGGCTATCTCCATTGTTTAGTGGCGTGTCCTCATGTGTGCGTCCCTGAGCAGAACCACATTTGCATACTCATCTACCTTCCGCCTCTCTGTTTTGTTTGTTTATGAAGAATTAAAATGCAGCTTTTTTAATTGTAAACAATGTCAGGAAAGCATTTAGCTGTACTGCCTAATCAAGCATGCATGCACATGTGCACCATTCTTTCACTCCCGGGAGATCTAGCTGCAGATAAATTGCCGAAAGACAATACTAAGTTTCTGTGCCCTCCACTGCCCTCAATCAGTGGACTTATAGTAGATGGCTTACACACTCACTGATAATTTGAAAGTGTGTAGACTGTGTGTCGTCGGCACTGTTTGTATACATGGTCTTATCTTTGTCTTGAATTAGAATCCTATGACTCCCGCGGTGTACTTTGCCGTCCATAAAATGTGCTTCTTTAGCTGGTGTGACAGCTTTAGGTGGTTACTCCCTTAGAAAGTTTGGCATTGGTAGAGATGTGAACTCAAACAATTATGTGTCTGTTTGCTAGCTCTTAATCTCCCTTAACAACACGGCTGCTCTCTTCTTCTTAATCCAAATGTTTCTCCTCAACTGTTTCTTTCTCACATTTACCTTCAATGACCTATGCCTCAGATTTGAAGGTGGGGTCTCTCTTGACCATTCTAAAGAGGTCGGGTGGAATACTTAAGATTTTCATGATAAGACTATTGTACTAATATTCATTCTTAGGGCAAGGCTATAGAGGAATTGGGGAGGAAGTTAGGGTCTGCGTGTCAATACGAAGGTGGAGTGCTTGGTACACAGGAAGTCTTCCGAACAATATATGTATTTTTTCCAGCTTTATGCAATCCAAACAATAACAATATGAGGTGGCTCCGCAGTGCATTTGTAATAAAATGCAAATGTTTTGAGAGGGATAAGAAAATGTTACAAAAAACAGAATGCCATACTGCAAAGTATGTCCATCATGTTACATTTGAATATAGTGTAGAATATGCCCTTGATTTTAATATTTTTTTGTACTTTTGTTTTCAAATTTTATTTACACACTCATTGGGTTCTGTGATTTGCGTTTAAGCAGACTTTTTAATCAGGGTCTTTGGTAACACTTGTTTCAAAAATATGTAAATCATTTGACAGAAAAAAATAATATGGCATCCATCCTGGTACTGCCCACCATCAGCACAACTTTGGCAATTACCAGCAGACAATTATTTACATTGATAACCTCACTGTCTGTTGTTGTTGGCCTAAATTAGCGCTGCTATTAATATCATCCACATTAATGACTCATTAATTTTGTATCTTACATGATGATGCTGCTACCGGTAGACATTTTTCTGCCGCCGGGTCAAGGTTAAGACGTGTGTAGAAAGTATCATCAATCATGTTGATCAGTTTCGCTGACCGTGTGTCCCTCATTCATCACTCTGATGGGTTTCACTGGCCGTGTGGCTGCAAGTCGCCGTCAGGGCCGGAGGCAATTAATAACCCCTTCTGAAAGAATTAATGAGTTAACATGCTCCACTCTCCTGCTGTTCCTGTGACAGATGCTAACATTCAGCAGCTAGTCACCCTCGCTAATCCCCACTACCAACCAGTGGCTCAGGTTGGTGGGTGTGATTGTTGTATGTTATCCATCTGTGTCGAAATAGTCCATACTTCCAAGATCTAGTACAATTGGTTAAACGCAGATGGGAATTGCCGCTGGAGGATAAACAAAACACTTTTGGAACAGGAGTCTCACCTGCTATCCACCTGCAGAAAAACGAGTAGAAGAGTCACAAAGACACAGAAGAATATGGCATAAAGTCAGCTTGAATAGAGAGTGGTGAATTCTCAAGAGCAGAGGCTTTCCTTGCCCTCGAGTCGTGAAAGCCGATCGCGACATCTTTTGAAAGAGCAGCTTTGTGTGAAGATGCTTCTGACTACCTTTCTGAATAGCGTTCATTGTCTGTTATAACTAAAAAACAGTGAATAGGTTTTCAACACCCAAAAGAAGATGAATCGTGGTCATGAAGAAAGAATGTAAACACTGCAGTTTCAACTTAATTCTCTTTTTATCATAACAGAGGCAATTGCTGTGCTTTGCAAAACAGGTTACGGAATGTCACGTGCTGGGTAATATATTCCTGAGTTTGATCGTTGCATGAGTTTTCTCTCACATTTCCAATCCCTGGTGTATTGAATACTTTGTTGTGTAGGCAGGAGAAAAGTTTGCCTCTACTTTGCATGCAGGCCACTCATCTCGGGCTTCAGTGGGTGAGTGTGTAGGTTGACATTTCATTTTTTCATGCATCAATGTTCAAAGCGTGCTGTGTAGGCTGGTGCCATAAAGGAAAATTTAGCTGGGTTATGTAGTTGACTTGTTTGTCTATTGCTATCATTGTCTTTTTCTTTGTCTTTCTTGTCCATGCACCATTTTCATCAAATTATTCTTCTCCTCATGCAGTGCAATTCATTACAAGCAGAAGCCCCCCCTATCACATGGACAAAACTACTCATTAAATACCACAAACCAAGGGCCCCCCTTTCTACCAAATGTGCTTTATTTTACAAACAACTGGGATGTGGATGTGATGGGAGAAAGCCTGACAAAAGAGAAAAGATGAGGAGTGAAAAGGCTTCTAGGAGAGAAAGGGGAAAGCATGTGATGTCCCACACTATGAGGCATTCCATCTTTTGCCTTTTCAGAATAGAGTAAGTCACCAGTCTTTTGTCTGCCTTTGATCTCTCAGTTTAGGGATTTAGCACCTGACAAACCATCTATATCTAAAAGCAATCCTGCAGAGATAAATCATAAAGGAGAGAAATATATATATTGAGAAAGTTAGACAATGTCTGAGCCAAAAGGTTTTATTTTGAAAACATGTTTTTGATTTCGAGAGCTGTATGTCAAGGCTTGATGGTGATCTGTTTGTTCAGATTTATAAAAAAAAATAAAATGAAAAAAATTGCATAATGAGATTGTTGTTGAGCGTTTGTATTTGTGCTTGTGTATAGCTTTGTCACATTGGCTCATACAGTAATAAATCCATCGGCTCTTTGGGGGGATTCTTCTTTAAAGCCAGAGTTTTTTTTTAGACCACCCACTGCTGCGGTTCTTTTTCCTGACACACGCGCCCTCTCCTAATAGAAAGCAAATTCCCCATCTTTACTTGGACGTCAAGCTTTCTCCTTCCTCCACTGTTCCTTTCTGCAGGGCAGCCACTGTTGTAAACAAACTTTCATATGTTGACATCATATTTTTAAACACATTTTAAAATATACAGGACTTAGAAAACACAGAAACATGATGCCAAGACAAGTCCGATGGCAAACAGATTTGGAAGTTGGGCAACGTATTCTCAAATAGCCAGTGGGGATTCAAGGATCAGCCTGGGATTGCTTAATTGAAGAGCAGAAAACTCATCAACCATGCACAGTTTGAGGCATCCTGCTCTAAAACTTTGTCATTTTAAAGAGGCTCAGACCAGAAGACTGTGAAGCATGTCAATTAACTCTCTCTCCAGATTTTAGCTGAGGGGCACCATCTCAAATAGCTGATTGACCCAGCTCTCAACTCAAGACACTTTTCTGGTCAGCGCACATGTACAAGCTCTGAAAGCAGCTATGGCTTTTGTCACCTGAAGCGGTCACAACCCCTGAAACAAACCACAAATCCAAAGTGCCCTTATAGCTGAAGCTAGTGTTGGAGCCTGGGCGTTAAGATAGCTAGATAACACAAAGCACCTCCTGACTAATCTCTCCTCTTTTTTGCAACTGTGAAGAAAATAAATTTCAGCTTCATGCACCCCTGCAGGCCCTAATCAAAGACGCCCTCAGCTAAGCGTTAGCAGGGATTTACTCCTGATGAACTGAGTGGGTTCATTCCAAAGAAAGCCTCAGCAGGTAGCAGCTAGCCCAGCTCACCATGCTATGCTAATCCAGCAGCTGGAGAGGAGAAGCAGCCCAATAGAGACTTTATTGCGCCTTCAAGAGAGGGATTTCCCACTATTTTATTGGGTTAGTGGATTTCCTCTTCTATTTTTGTCCACAGCAATGTCAGTTGGTTGGTGGAATGTGCGTTTATAGTCTAGTGCATGAGCATAGGCACCATTTCCAGGGAAGGCAGTAAAAAGTTGGAAAGTGACTGTTGGTTTGTATTAAGTACTTGTTGGGTACCACTACACATGTGTAGCAATTTGATTTCACTTATTCTGCCGACTAGGTTGTCATCATTTGTTAGTCAGATGGATTACCAAAAACTGATTTCTTCAAAACATTTTGGGGGGAGGAGCATGGGCTAAAGATGAACTCATTACAATTTGGTGTAGATCCTGATCTAGATTTAGGCCAGTGGTGGCTCAGTCTGTAAGTACTTGGCTTTGGGACCACAGGATCGCGATTTGAATCTCACTGGGGGCGAAAAGAGTTTGCAGTTACGTGTTGGAGCGATGCTATTCAACAAACCACCCCCAGACAGATGTACAATCAATGATCAATTTACCCAAATCTAAACCAGCAATCTTATTTTCTCAATACCTTCACACATGGCAGCCTCCTAGATCGACAGGTTATTTGGTCCAATCGCTGTTGTGACCGTCTGTGCTGCACCTTTCAGAGACTTGGTCCTTTGTCCGCCTACTCTGGTACAGCACTCGGGTGAAATATAAGCTCGGTGGACTGCCACGGAACATTACACAAACCAAAATGGATGGATGGAGAAACTCCTTGAAAGAAGAGCCCTCCCCCAATCAAAATGTCACTGAAGAGAAAGGGGAGCACTGTCGCCAAAAGGAGTGTTACTTGGCTAACCATTTCAGATGGAGGTGTGTGCGTGCATCTGCGCGTGTACGTGTGTGTCCGTGCGTGTGTATGTGTGTGTGTGTTTGTGTGTGTGTTAGGCCTGCAGTCTGAAAACTGACTAATCGCAAGAATTGACAATACTTATGAATATATTTTAATGTCATAAGATCAAAATAGCATAATCAGATAATCTTTTCCTCTGCTTAATAACAACCAACATATGTGGAGTCAAGTGCAATGCAATAGCAACTGTTGCAGCACAGGTCACTCTGAGTGTCTTTTTAAAATATTTTATCCTTATTTGCTGATCTTCTCACTTTAAAGGTCCCGTATTTTGTCTATTTAGACCTTCGTAGAGTGACTCTCTAACATGGACTGAGTATAAAAGTGTCAATTTCATTTCAAAAACCAACTTGGTTTTGTCATACGAGTGTACAGCAAAGGTCCCTCTGACAGCTACTTCTGTTAGAACCAGTTTTTTATCTGCTTTGTCCATATTTGGGTAAGCCTGCCCCCTTTCCTCTGATTGGTTGCTTCTGTGTAGAAGACCCACTTGTGAGAGCACACATGTTTGTTGTGTTGACAGCGCTGGCTCGGGAGCGGAGAGGTAGACGGAAATATTCGCTAGTGACATAGATAAGCTTGAAAAATTCAAATGACCTGATTTCAAACCTCTCGACAGAAAAATGTCTGGAACTCAGAAATGCATGGATGATTTTAATTCGTATTTTACATTTTTACTAAGGCACCATAGAGACAATATTACATTCTAAATACTAGAAAAAGTTGGTTTGGCAAAATATGTCCCCTTTAACAATTGGTTCCTGTTCTCATTTGCAGATTTGCATAGCTCGCCTTGCTATTGAACTAACTATATCCATCCTCTTGTCTTTCGATGACGTTTGCTCTTCTTAGAGGCAAAATTACCGCATACCATTGATCACATCTAACCAAAAACATTCTGCTCTTTCTCTTTTAGCCTGTAAGATTGGTTACTACCGTGCCCTGGCCACTGATGGTGGCTGTTCCAAGTGTCCACTCCATAGCTACTCTGTCAGGGAGGGCTCCACCTCCTGTGCTTGCGACAAGGGATATTTCCGCTCTGAAACGGACCCGGCATCCATGCCCTGCACCCGTAAGTACATAAAATAAATTCCGGTAAAACCTGCAAATGTTGACAAAAACCATGAAACAAGTACAGTGGGTCTAAAGGTATACACACAAATACTGCTTTTGCCACAGTAATGAATTATCCAATGCAATGTTAACCTGGGCCAGCCGTTCACACAAAGTCTACACACAGAACGCTTGCGTGGGCTGTTTTAGATGTATTTTGATTTCAGGTTGAATTTAGTGATCAGTCACAGTACTCGGCATCCAAATTGGGTACAAACTGATACATTCGATATTCGTTTTTCCGCAGTCATTGCAAAACGGAAGATGAGTGTGAGAGAGAAAGACAAATAGAGAGCAAAGTCCAATAAATCCCTTCTTGTCCCTCTCTGGGTCTTCATTTTTTTTGATCCAGCAGCATGAGTCAGTTATTCTATTATTCCATGCCAAACTCACAATGATTGGTGTAACAAATACTACCGAGAATCATGCATTCTCCTGATACTCCCTTCTGAGGACTGGTACTTGGAGTTCATTTTAGTCGAAATTTCCTAAGAAAAAGTAAGAACGCACAAAACAAAAGGGCCTTTTCCCTTACTCCACAGGAAATAACAGCAATTTTGCTTCCATGTGACAGGTGTTTATGTCTGACTGAGTATGTGTCATAAAGCAATTTTTACCAACCAAAACATCTGTTAAGTTGCTTTGCTCATAGCTGGCTCACCATTAGGCCCAAATAAACTGTCAAGTTCATGTGGATTCATCAGTCAGCTCAACGGTTTATTGGATCAGACAAGACGCAGATTCCTAGACTCTCTAAGCTGAAACAAAGCCAAACGGTTAAATCATACCCTTAGAGTTTGATAAATATGTGATCAAACAATGCTTGATTTGTGAAATATTTTTCTAACAAAGAAGTGTTGGAAATTTTTGTATTAGCCAGATTGGCAGTTTTTAATAGTCCAATTAAACATTTGAATAGCAGAGAACATGGAGTTACGCCCAAAGTCATCCATACCTTACCACATTTGGAGTTAATGTGATTTATTCACATTTGGGTGTACTATTTTAAATGTGTTTAATACAAATACATAAATACACCAATATATTTGGTTTCAATTACTGTACAAATATCAATATAATTATATCCCAATGTAGGTTAATAAAATCCAAAGTCCTCCAAAGCCAATTATGTGGCATCACTTACACTAAGTTGCTGGCTGACATCGTCCCAATTGTCCTGTTAGTCAGTGTGGCATTCAACTGTGGCTGCTGCAAGCGACAGCTGCCACAGCTCATTAGTTGGTTTCTTTTATTGGACCGTGCATCGCAATCTTCTGCGTTCCAAACTGCAACTGACCTTTGGCCCCCGCTTCGTCTGCCGCTCAACATTTGATCTTTGAACCATCTAGCCATCGTTTGTCATCTGCTCTTTTCCTTCCTTGTGCATTTTGTTTTCACTTCTCAACCCGATGGTCAGGCTGTGTAATTATAGCTGTCACTCATGCTCCCCTCTATAGCCCACAATTTGGTGTCTTCCTCTCAACACCCACTCAGAAACATTTTGAATAGTTTTATTTTTTTTCTGGTGTTCAAACTGTACTAAATAAATAAATAAATAAATAAATAAATAAATCATTGATTGTTTCTTTTCCAGCATTTGTGTGTTCTGTATTGTCTCACTGCATTCCTGCTGCTTTTTCTTTTTTTTTTGAAGCATTTTAGTATTGTGCTGTCCAAGGGAAACAAATTTAAATGTATGCTGTTTTTTTCCTTTTATTGATGAGACTCTTTCTTGACATCCATGGGAAATGTAACAAGATAACAAGAAACAATAATGTTTCCTTTTTGTATCAGTCATCGCTCCAAAAACAAGATCGGGTTACTTTTGAGAATTGTAACAGGTAGAGGACATCTCTGAAGTAAAATGTAAAGCTTAGGCAAGATTGAGCCACATTATGTTCCAGGGAGAGTAGCCCGTGATTGCAATGCTTATATACAGTATACGGTACATACTTTTATAAAACTACACATACAATCAGCACAGGGCGGTAATGAAGGCAGTGGACAGACACCCATGGGAGTTGATTTCTCGGCTGCTTGCTGGTTACAAGGAGGGGGTGTTCTACAATTTGGGGTTTCTTTTGGCCGGTGATGTGTTTCTCAGATTTGTCCCAGTTTTCTTAGCGGTGGTTTGACTTAGAGGAATGCAGATGGAATCGGGAAGACCAGAGATGGGCATTGAATATATCCCAAATGGCGTTTGATGCTCAGGCCAATTTTGCCTGCCCTCTACCTTGGACCTGCACAACAATTAGCTAACAAATGCTGATAGGAAGAGACAGGAGGATAAAAGGTAGACGAAAAAGAGAGGTGTGGGCATGTGAAGGGAGACGTTAAAGAGTAAAAATGAGAAAGACAGATGAAGTATGGCCTGACAGGAAAGAACAAACTAATGCTTAGAGCAAATTGCCTGCCCATAAATGGATGGAAAGGGGAGGAGGGGCAAGCTTTAAGTTTAAACTATATTTTGGAGAAACTTTTGGATGTGTGACTATGCATGTTAAGGCCTTATTGACTGGATGTTCATGCAAAGTCCCATTTCCCTCTCCACACACTCTCTTGGGATTAATTACACACTGTCACTCACAGCCAGCAGCTCTCCCACTCACCCTTGCTCCCATTGGTGCATTCTTGGAGAGCAACAGGTGTAGTTGGTTGAAATAGCATTGAAAAGCAGTGACGTGTGAAGCAAGAACCGCCACACATCTGTCTACTTGAAAAGTTGGTCATAATGTTCAGTTTTGACTAGAGTAGTGTCAACCAAAATAATTGTGCGTTTGTGTTTAAAAACAGATGGGTAGTGAAATGATGGCACACTTTTACGTATAGAATTGGACAGTGTGGTTAGTTGAGCCTAACAAGCTGACAAAGGTGCTATTATAATCACAGTAGTGTGTAGGCACTTCATTTAGAAACCGTATCTGTAACTCCTGCAGATGAAAAGTGGATGAAGAGAAAATAAAAGGGGTATCTGGAGGGTGAGAGGGCAGGACTTTATTGTAATTTTCTTTAATAAGAATTGGTTGCTATTTTGTTGGTGCTGAAGGCTTATAATAAGATCATGTACTCAGTCGTACTTTGCACTTTCACGCATGCCATTAATTTCTATCTCTTTCCTCCAAGCATGGTCCGACCATACTAATCAATTTCCAAATCCTTACTTCACAGCATACCCCATCCTCCTCTACATTTGCTTAACTTTGTAAACGTTTTAAGTGCAAATACATGCACACCCAGTCCACAGACATTTCCAAATGCACCATGGGTAAACCTGCTCTTCCAAGTCTTGTAATTCAGCAATATTTGTGCAGACATACACCCTCTCAGGGCATTTACAGTCTTCCCCTCTCTGTGTCTCAGTGACATCTTTCATTGTCATTGTGCTCCTCTAAAAATAACACATAATTAATTTCCTTTGCAAAATGATTAGTCTGCCAACTGACTAGATTTCATATTTCAGCGTGCATCGATCCCCCCCAGCACGCTCGCCGGCGCTTCATTAGTCAGAAGGAAAATGGAGAGAGGGCAGGGAGAGTAAAGTCAATTACTGAATCTTATGTTTGAAAGCAACACGCAAAAAACGCATTCATTAAAGTAGAGCTGACATGTAAATTGAAATTGATGATGAGGGGAGTCTGTGTCACATCTGCATTGCCTCTTGCATAAAAAAGCAGAGCTTGTAGACTTAAGATCAAAGCAGTTGTGGTGGTGGTGGGGTTGGGATGCTTAATAACAAGGTCCAACACAAACGTGCTCTGCAGTTATTGTTGGCAGCTATAAAGGCAGTCTGTTAGATACAGACTGGCTTTTTGCTGTCTGCCGCTGATTTGACACATGAAAAAAAATCTGTTGGTTGATTGACTTTCCGTTAGGATGCACAGGTGAAATTGGAACCTCGCATGTTTTGATAGACTGAGCATTAAAAGGCAATTTAAGAAGCTTCAGCTCTAATATAGACTCACTCGCTCACGATATTAAGTACACCTGTATGTGATGTAACACTGTCTAAACAGTCCTGTGTTTTTACTGTGATTAAAGTGTGCAATTTGAATTTGCTGAAGGTGTTACAATAACATTAGTTACACAAAATATTAGAAACACTTCTCAGTATGATACTATGCATTTTATCTCACAATCAATCCAATTATATAAATATAGGTACCTTTATTACAAATTGGCAGGCTGATTTATTACCAAAGAGATATTCCCCAGTTGTTAGCACAAGCAATTTGCTGTAATCTTGATTCAGGAAATATAAAATTTAGGGTTATAAGAATAATGTCTTCTTCTCCACTCTAACCTCATCACAAGGACATTTTAGTGGAACTTGGTACCTGCTTAGAATTTACCCCAGCCTGGTTTGTTCTAACCATCAACTTTTCCATTATTCTCTGTAGGGCCTCCAACAGCGCCTCTCCACCTCATCTCCAATGTGAATGAGACCTCTGTCAATCTTGAATGGACCGCGCCAAGGAGCTCAGGAGGACGCCAGGATCTAACGTACAACGTAGTGTGTAAACGCTGTGGGCCCGATGGGCGACGGTGTCAGCCTTGCGGCAACGCCATCCACTTTAGCCCCCAGCAGCTGAGTCTGAAGGGAACCAGAGTGTCCATCAACGAGCTCCAGGCCCACACTAACTACACCTTCGAGGTGTGGGCAGTAAATGGCGTCTCCCCACAGAGCCCCGGGCCAGAACAGGCGGTGTCTGTGACCGTCACCACCAACCAGGCCGGTAAGCTAATCAGACATGGTTTGATTGAGTTTGTGGGAGGTGAGCTTGAGGGAAGTGTTGTATTAATGGAAGTAAGATGATGCTTCAGCCTGCTGCTTTTGGATGCTGCATCTTCCGTAAGTTCAATGTAAGGTCAACATGTACAGTATAAACAAAGGTTTTCCCATAGGCAGCCAGTATTGTTTCGACTAAATCCTTAGAAAATTAATAAAATATTATGTCACCCGCAACGGACAGTGATAACACTGATTTACTGAGTGACCAGTGTAGTGTTTGTAGATTCAATGACATATTTGCAAAATTGAAATACAAATGCATCAAGGAAGGTCAGTAAACGGCTGACGTTAAAATAGGAGAACGTACATTTGTTTGAAAACATTTCACATGTCAGAGTAGAGATCAAAGATTGTCCTACTAAATTTCTACATGTGTGTAGCTCTTTCTGCTGAGGAAGTGCTGCAAAATCTTCCCAAGATGTCTTATTTCTACTCAAAACTAAACAGGTTACTGGTGCACTTAAAATAAGACTCAACACCTAAAAAGTCACTTGTTTCAAGATCATTTTGAAACAAGCAGAATGAAAATTTAGTGGAGTATAAGAAAATAATTCTTATTACAATGACAAATGTATCTACTTATTGCAAGTGACATTTTGCTTGAAACAAATGAAAATGGTCTAAAAACCAATTACTTTGTTGGTGATGAGTTTTATTTTAAGTGTAATCTAATTAGTTTTGATGAGTAATAAGACAAATATTCTTGGTAAGATTTTGAGTTTTTGCAGTGTACCATTGTGTTGATTTGTGTGCACAGAAGGGGAGATTGGTAACTATGTAACATATGTGTTCGTCCGTTGACAAAACATTATTATTAAAGGTGGGAATAATTTGGGTGACAGCTGGATGATGTGGAGGATGACGGATTCCTTTCAGTGTGAAATTATTTTCTTTAATATTTCTCACGGGTTTTGCATAATTATGCATGTGAAGCCTAGGAAGAGACAAGTGGCAATGTGCTATTTTTAGAGCTGGAGCTAATGGATTAGATGAGCTATGTTGATCCACTGAGGCGTCATTATAAATGCTGATCGAAATTGTTTGTGTAATTATTAAAGCATAATATGTCCATGAATGCAACATCTTCTCTTGAGTTCGAGAAGAGCCCTGTAGGCCCAAGGATGCATCCAAACCCTCCCGTTGTTTTGCCATTCAGCCATTTTGTAACTGGTTATTGTGCAAATGGATTTTATGACCCCGGTGCTTTCTCGTCATCCCTCCCTGCTCTCCACCACTTAAAGCTGATCATTACTTGGATCTCCTTTACTGCTTTGCTCTTGGGTGGCAAGCTAAGTGCCCTTTTTGTGTCACTTTTTATCACTAATTTCTATCCCTGGGAAAAGTGAATGTCTTGAATGCTGTTTGGACCGGCAATTTGAGGACACAGAGGCTTGATTTATCAGATGGGGTCAGGAAAATAGAGATGAATGGCTGTGCTGCCTGTGGGAGCGTTGAGAGCGCTGCCAGACAGCCATGTGTAGGAGCTGTAATGGAGTGCACCCCGGAGTCAAGGCCGCGGGTTTGCAATAGCATGAAAGGGTGGTCGCACTGGCGCACAGTTGCACAAAACAGTCCAAAAAGTGCACACCCACACATGGAATTGGACTGAGTGACGTCCCTCTGTGATTTAAGTAGACAAATCTGCAGGCTACAGGTTTTACGATACAGATGTTGCCTTTGGCTTGTCCCCGGTGCATGTTTCCCAACTGTTCCATAAGGATTATTTAGAAGGTACTTGTAGCGTGAAGTGTGTGTATGTCTGAACGGATGTGAAAAGTGAGATATAGACACTGTTTATACATTAAGAGACCATCCACATTTGCCCCTCAAACAATGTTGCCTGTGTGTCCATGTCTCTTTTAGTATATGTATGTGCCTGTGCTGGTGCCTGTGTGTGTGTATTAAAGAGGATATCTCTAGAATGATTGGATTTCTTTCTGCTAATGCTCTGTAGAGGCTTTGGAATCTCTGGTTTCAGCCTCTAGTAATAGAGCTCGTCATCTGTGGCTGTCCCTTTCCCCGTGCTGCCTCCCTTCATCCAGACACGGTGGATTACGCATTTATTATGATAGATTTATTAGGATTTATAACTGCTGTGGAAAAGACAGCCCAGCCTCTGCTGCCTCCCCATTAAAGTTTGAATTTCAGGGGCAAAGGAAGAGGTGAGGGAGGCAGCTTGGAACGAAGGAACACTTGTGGATTTCTGACTACGAGGAAAAGTAATATAGGTGTTTCAGAGAACCACGCCAAAGGAAAATTAACACATTAGCACTGTTGATTGCATGTGCATGATTCTGTGACTAAACGTGTGTGTGTGTGTGTGTGTGTGTGTGTGTGCGTGTGTGTACGACCCAGTCAGATTCTTCGATTCCAGTGGCATAAATCAGTGGGAGTGTAACCCCATCACCCGAACTGCAAGAGGAGTGGGAGGCGTGGGGGGGTTCGGTTGTTGGGGGGGCGACAAACTTTGAACTGACCCCTGGCTGTAAAGCGAAGTGTTTTCCCCCCTTTATGGTTTCAAACACTTTGTGTGTGTGTATTATGACACGGAGAGAGAGAAACAAAAAAAATCTAAAATCTAAAATGAAGGTGTTTATGTCTCGATAATAAATTCTTGGCAACCTTATGTGAATTAGAGCATGAGAAAGTGTCTGTGTGGGGGGCTTGCCTGTCAGCGAACCAGCGTGTAAATTTCCATCTTGCTGGCAAAACGGACATGTGCAAATGTGTTTGTGGAGATGGAAGCAGCCGTTACATGGGGTGGGAAAGGATCTTGTAAGCAGAAGCCATTTTCTTAACACTGTGAAATATAGCTCCCTCCCCAGCTTTTTTTCCCTTGGTGACACCAAAACTGAGGGACGCCAATCTGGCAGCCAGACTTCAATCTGGCAACCACATGTGCTACCCAGCAGCTCTCGTTTTTAATGTCAAACTGTAGTCGAAGGCATATTTGCACAACAGCTCGTGCCGACCACATATGCTCCACACAGCACAAATAGTGAACGATTAAAATGGCTGCAAAGTCAAACTCTCAACAAACTGTGTTTTATGTAGAGACAATTTATGACAAATGCAAACGCATCAAGAATGTCACCTGTAATTGATCATTATAGGTAGTCTAAGTAGTCTTAGCATGTCTGCCCCGATTTTTGCCTCACATCAAGTTTCTCTATTCAGGAAAGGCATGTTTGGTTATATGGTTGAACGATATTTAAAATTTGTCCATATATTGGCTTTCTTTTTCTTTTCTTTCTCCTTTTAATCGTTCTCCAGTACATCATGAAACACAGCCTTTTTGGATCACCTCTTTTGTGTCAGGGGTGTTTGTAACCTTGCGGTCTCATGGAAAGAAATCGCAGGAGGGACCACTCAAATGTCCACTCATCTTCATCCTCACATTAGTTGAGGGAGAAATAAAAATGCAACAAGAGAAGCAGAACACAATTAAGTCACAATATCTGTCATCTTTGGAGAAAAGATGGATGTGTGGATTACGAGAGTGGAACGAAGGTCAGTGAACCCTCTGTTTTTTTTTTCTTTCGTAGCTGGAGTGTCCTCTCTCAGTCCCAAGGGGGGCTTCAAATTGGCTCTCTCCGGCTGGGCAAGATTGATCGAGAGATACAAATGGCTGCCGTCTAATTGTTTAACAGAGATGCAACACATTAGGCCAACACAACCTTGGGTTAATCCATTTACCAAGAGATGTCTGCAATCCCATACCTCTTCATCTCCATCTCAGATCCTACCAGTCCCACTGAAAATGCCCCCTCCTGCTTCTATGTCGCCTGCCTGAAATTCAATCCCAGGCTGGTGCTTAAATTCCAGGCCTGTTTGAACTCAATCTGCAGCTAAAAGCAGGGTTTTGTTAGCGTAAGCTTAAATACTCAGCTCCCTGGGGCTCATGGTCAAAGTGATGAGAATGTATATAATGTCATAGATAATCCAATCGTGATCGGTGGATGGTGAACCCCTCATTAATCACTCCACTGTAATGTTTTAAAAGACAGACATTAGGAAGGGTACAGTGTCGCTGAGGAGCACAGGTCCCAAAAAGTATTCTCTGTAAAACTTTAAGGTCTTATTAAAGGACAGCAAAGTTGGTTGGTCAAAAGTGTCTAAATGTGTCCAAGATTCTTAGGTTTCCACAGAAACTATTCTACACATGGAGTACAGCAACTTTTCTTCTCTACTCATGTATTTTCCTTTGTAGCATTGGGTATGTACAGTGGATATGGAAAGTCTATACACGACTGTTAAAATGCAAAAAAAATAAAATGCAAAAAAAATAAAGAATGAGACCAAGATAAGTAAATTCTTTTTTTTTTACCATATTTTCAAAGTGGTGAAATAAAAATTAACTGAGATAATGTGGTCGCACAAGTGTGCACACCCTGTTATAACCAGCAATGTTGCTGTGTTCACAATTCACCAGTCCCATTCAAACTCATGGTAAATGTGATTTAACACACACCTGCCCAGAGATGGGAGTAAGTCACATATGTGCAAGTCACAAGCAAGTCTCAAGTCATAACCTTCAAGTCTTAAGTAAGTCACAAGTCTCTGCGGGGGAAAAAATTATATATTGGAGTGGTAATAAAATGTTTTGGTTTTTTTCATAAATCATAACACAAAAAAAGTATTCACACCTTATACAAGTTAAATGAACAACAACTGAGATCATGATCGATTTAATTTATTGCACCAAATTGTTTTAAAGTTGTATTTCAAACTCAATTGAAGAACTTTATTTCTCAACAAACTATGCTGTGTACTTTATGATGACTGCCTTGTAACTCGTACGGTTTTTAAGAGAACACCATTAAACAAAAGCCAAAACTGTTTTCTGTTGGTCAATTATAATTAGATGTGTACCTAATGGGCTAATGGAGCATGAAAGAGATTAATAATTAAGGAAATAATACATGACATAAAAATCTTGCAGTCCTTCAAAAAAAAAGTGATGTGAACAAAATCTGTATTCCTCCTGTGTCCTGCACTTTAATTAAATCCCTCAGTCGAGTTTGTTAATTTATTTAGAAGCACTGACTCTGGACAACTGACAATTGTCATAAGATTAAAGGTTATGTTTCTGACACTGTTGTCTCAATTTTAAAAACAGCGCAGACAGCTTTATCACAGAGCCTACATAAACAGAAGACATTTTAATGGTGAAACTTCAATAAACACTTTGAGTAGTATGAAAATTATACACACGCTCACAATTTGTACGGTACTTACTAATAGTGGAAGGCACTTTTGTCAACATCTTCGATCGTGAATCCCATTCAGCAGACCTGTAACCACCTGGCATCTTCTAGCGCCGACAACTTTCGTCATGCCCGCCAATGTCTCTATACCTTTTTTTTTTGTTTTTTGTGTGTGTTCTCCACAATACTATCAATGCTGCTTCACTGCTTCTGAATTCCACGGTTGGCATTATATTTTAGGCATTACTAGAGAAAAAAAAGGGAGAAAGACTTTGCGTGCCTTATGAACCAAGACAAAATGTTCGGACAATTATCTATGAAACTTAATGTTTGATCAGCTAGCAAAACTGTTAAATTAGCTTACCCGTCTGTGAGTTTTGTAGTGATTGATGAAGTTCCACGTCGTTTTTGTTGTTTCTTTAATGCACGAGTCGCAAACCATGCAGGTTGACATCCTCTTTTAGCAGATTTCATCGACAACATAATCCTTGAATCCAAATTGTATTATCTTTGGAGCTTCTTCCATCCTTGTTCATGCAGGTGACTAAGTCCCACTGGCAAGTGCGCAACAACACAGACTGTGTTGCCAGTTTGGCGTCAATGACCCCCCAAAAAGTTTCATCATTTTAAAAAAAGGCAAAGTGTCTCAATTAAAAATACAGATTTCCAACTCTAAACGAGATGACTAGTCAAGTCATGTAGTTCAAGTCAAAGTCAAGTCAAATCTCTTGGCTACCATAGGCTAAAGTCAAGTCTTTCTGCAGTATTTGGCAACCAAGTCGCAAGTCATAAAACTGGCAACTCGAGTCGAATTGAGTCAAGTCCACTGACTCAAATTAATTTCAGCTGTTTTAGTAGGCTTTTCCTGTCATGTTTTGCTTTCTAGCGGAAGCCTGAAGTTTTTGTTCAAACACTGAGAGGTATTCGTTTCATAATTCCATCTAAGGCCATGTTCCATCTGAAGAAAAACAACCTCAAAGCATGACACCACTACCCTTCACTGTAGGTATGGTATTCTTTTGGTGATGAGCGGTGTTGTGTTTGCACCAAATATACCTTTTAGAAAAATATGGCCAAAAAGTTCCATCAGACTACAACACATTTTCCCACATGCGTCCGGAGATTTGTTTTGTGTTCATGTTTCTTTGTAAGAAAAGGCTTCCATCTTCCCTTCCCTATCTTGCCACCCTATCCCCGACTTATGAAGAACACAGAGAATTGTTGTCACATGTTCAAAAACAGCCAGTACTTGCCAGAAATTTCTGTAGCGCCTTCAATGTTGCTGTCAGTCTCTTCGCAGCCTCCTTGACCAGTTTACTTTTCATCTTTTCATCAATTTTGGAGTGATGTCCAGTTCCCGGTAATGTCAGTGTTGTCCCATATTTTCTCCACTTGATTGTGACTGTCGTCCAGGGTGTATTTAATCCCTTGTAAATTTTTTATAGCCTTTTCTGACTGGTAACTTTGAACAATAAGATCCCTCTGATGCTGTGAAAGCTCTCTGAGGACAATGGCTTGTGCTGTAAGATGTGACTGCAAAAATGTCAAGAAAAGCCTACTAAAACAGCTGAATGTGATTTGGGGTTAATCAGATGCTGAATGTGATTGGTGTGGTGTGCAAACTTGTGTGCAAAACAAACCACATTATCTCAGTTGTTTATTTTTAATTCCCCTCTCAAAAATAATCTTTTTTCAATTGAGGTATACAGGTTACAGTCAAATAATAAAAAAAAGCTATTTATTATTATTAATCAGTTTATTTTAAAGGGGACAATGCAATTTCATAAAACACATGAAATACACATGGTTAAAAAAGCCAGAATTAGCCAGAAGGCTAGTTTTCATCTGTAGTCCCCTGGCCACGATGTAAAAAATTAGTAAAATACATCTACAAGACAATATAATACAGGATACATAAAGACTTACTATACTATTAAGAGAGAATAAAACCACAAATCATTTGACCATAACAAAAAAAAAAAAAAAAAACATCATAACATACTTGTCTTTTCGTGTTGGCAGCTATAGGTGTTAACTAACCACATTTTCAGTTTCTTTGTGAAGGCCTTGTATGTTGTAAGCAGTTTAACCTCCTCAGGTACTGGTGAAATCATCAACCTTTTTTTATATCACAAAAAAAGACCGAGCATTTGAACAGATGTGTGTATCGACTTTTTATTGCCACTGTATGACCCAGTTTCAATGTTGGCGCGCTCCCTGAAGATTGAAGTTTGATTTGTGCATCAGTGCCATGCTGAAGTGTGGGTTTGAGAGTGAGCCATTATCTCTGCTTTAACCTTCACGTGTTAAAGGCGGTTGAATGCAGATACTGTAGCTCTTGTGCTTGAATTATGGCCTTATTATCAGCTGCTGCAGAAATGGCTCAGGATAAGATCGCTCAGTGGCGCTTTAATGAAAACCAATTGATTTGCTTTCTTGAAGACAAAAAAGGCAAAAGCCTAGAGCTCAATTTTGTTCTTTTCCGGGACTTACTTTGTAGCATCACAGGGTTTCCCAAGGTGACCTGCAGATATGCAGAAAATCAAGGTTGTTATTACTTTGGCCGCTCGTAGGGGTGAGTGTCAGCTAAGGGAACATTGGGTCAGTTGCATGCATTCGAACCAGCAGTAGTGCAATATATTATTATTATTTTTTTCAATCTAGCTATGTGGTTGTACAGCGTCACTTTTTCTATAAAAAACAAAACCAAACACAAGTGAATGCCTTGTGGTGTCCAGGATAAAAGAGCAGAAGATTTAAGAGGGAAGCAGAAACAGACTTATTGTCTCCAAGGCTGCAGCATGAAAGAGAAGTTGAAAACAGCGGGCTTAAATTGCTTTTTCTTTTGTATAGCTCCCTCGCCGGTAACATCTGTCCAAGCAAAGAACATCACTAGACACACCATCTCGCTGGTGTGGCAACCTCCAGAACGAGCCAATGGGGTGATCCTTGAGTATGAGGTCAAATACTATGAAAAGGTAAGCGGTTGAATGAAACATTGGCAAATTGCCCAGTATTGTTTTCTAGTTGTTTCTCCTGTCTTATTACTCTTTTTTCCCCTGCAGGACCAGAATGAAAAAAGCTACAGGATCATAAAAACCTCATCCAGGAATGCAGACATCAAGGGTCTCACTCCCCTAACTTCTTATGTCTTCCATGTGCGCGCACGCACAGCGGCCGGCTACGGTGAATGTAGCGGCCCCTTTGAGTTCATGACAAACTCCGGTGAGTGAAGCCACATACTGTATTATGTGCTCTCTTCAAGACCATAAATTTTTTGTTTTTTCCAAAAGTGGATTCTGACTGGTGGTGACTTTTGGTGACTTTTTCTGAGGGCCATTTATCAAAATAGCTGTTGTGTGTAAAAGAGAAATATCAGTATTGCAGCACCTGACTTGCAACTTGAGGAGTTGCCATTATTCATGGTGCAATGGGTCTCAGTGGGTATACCAGTAAAGATTTAACCTTTATGAATTTTTGAATAATTGTATCATTTCAACTAAAATGCAGTTGGTCACTGTTTTTTGGAGCAGGATGAAATTTAATCATATTAAAGCCTCTAAAAGGTTACGCTAAGATGTTTGATAGTGTTTATATACACCACTCTCACATGAAAGACTTTCAGGTCCAAATGTTTTGAACGATAGCGAATACCACTGTTTTTTGGGGTGAGATGTGTCGAGACAACATGTAATATGTCAGTTATCGCAATCCTAGAGCTAACAGTGCAAGCAAAATGGGAAAAACTGAAAGCCATATTATGGTGTGCATGGTTAGAGAACTGATAGAGGGACCAGGTGTCCCCTTTGTGATGCAGATCCAAACAGCAGCGCATGATAATGACACGGTCAAGCACCCAACCTGATGGACTGTCATTGTCTTTCAATGAGGCCAACAGCAGTAGACTTTATGGTGGAATTGTAAAACAAAGTAATGTGTTTGTGTGTGCGCGTGTGTGTGCGCGCGTGTGTGCCTGTGTGCGTATACAGAGTTTGGGAGCTATCGAGAGAGTGCACGAGGAGTCCATGACAATGTCAATGACACAAAATGTATTGCTCTTTTTTACTCACCATTTCACTCTTCCCTCTCTCAGTGCCAGCTCCTATAATTGGTGATGGAACAAACTCTACAGTGTTACTGGTGTCTGTGGTCGGCAGCGTGGTGCTCCTCCTTCTCCTCATCAGCGCTTTTATCATCAGCCGAAGGTGGGCTTCATCTGTCAGGCTCTTCTGTTCTCTGTCAGTCCGTGTCTCCTCTGCGATGAGCGATGTCTCGCTTAGCGCCAGGAAAAGTAGCTGTCAGGGGCCGGGTGTCAGACCAAAATACGCACACACACCGAGTCAGAAAGCTATTGCACCATGCTCATGCGAGATGAGTGATGACTCGCCACACAGGAGACATGACTGACAGCCACGACAGCTGAAGAGATGCAATCAGCGACCCCTCGATCCCTGTCCTCTGCATCCATCCTCACTTCTTGTCCTCTTTCCTCTGCTTATCCCATATTGACTACAATCTGGGCCGCTGCTTATTGTCTCCTGCTGTGCTTTGCTTACGAGCATGAAGAAAATGAGAGACTGGGAAATGGGTTAAAAGAAAAGGCGGAAGAAGAATGGCAGTGGACAATGAGATAAGCAAGAAATGAAAAGTGGCAGGCAAAATTGAGAAAGAGTCAGACAGAGAGGCATCAGGTGGATTTGTGGTGACCCAATCTCAGGGTGTTAACCAGCAAGCAGGACAAAGCTCCGCCACACAGATGGGATTACATGCAGATGGGGCTGCCTCACCTCAGGGTCCTAACCATGCTCATCGTGTGTGAACGTGTGTGTGCGTGTGTGTGTGTGTGTGTGAGTGCAATTTTGGTGGCATTTGAACATTAATTTATAATAAACTCATTGTAATGTGTGTGCACTTTACTTTCACTTGTTGATTGGTGTGTGACCATTTTTATATCCAACCAAATTTTGGTTTTCAGGTGTGAATCTGTGTTTTGGGTACTAAATTGGGTTTATTGTGTGTATTTATGTGTCTTGGCTTTCCGTGTGATTGGTTCTTTTTACAAGCAAGCAGGTGGTTGTCTTTGCCTTCTTTATACTGTATGACCAGCGTCATTGTGTTGCTGCGGCCATGCGTTGATTGTGGGGAGGGACTGTAATCACGTAGCTGTTAACCCTCATTACACAACTGCAGAGGAGGACAATGTCTCACACATGCGGTCACAGACATCAGCGCATCAATATACTAATCCTGAGGGGTTTTAACACATTGTTCTATAAAATTTATTTATATCTTATATCCCCTCCTCAATCCTCCACTTTAAATTCCTGTTTTGTCCCTCAGAGAGAGACGCAATTGCAATTGACACAACGGTAGAAACCCATTTGATAAGAACATAAATCAAGGGAACCGCAATTTAAGTGACATACATATTTAATAGTGCCATTTGGAGCAAACACATTATTTTAACATGACACATGTCACCAACTGTCCTTATGTTCTGTCCCCAGAAGGAGTAAGTACAGCAAGGCAAAGCAGGAGTCAGATGAAGAAAAGCACTTACATCAAGGTAACTCCTACACATTCTATAAATGAAAAAACATTGGTGCTTTTAGGTATGTGTTGACATACATGCACTATAAACTACAACTGGAGCCTATAAATGAGATGGAGAGTATAAACAATTTGGAATAGGTTTGCACCCTACCTTACTCCAAAATGCTCATCAACTGGCCATTGGTATTGGTGTCCCATGAACATTTCAAGTTAACAAGCTCCATCTTCATCAGTCAGCCATAGTGATCTGAAACACAAAAGTGTGAATCAATGTATGGGGGGAAGAAAGGATCGTGGGAAAATGTGGGGTTAGCCTGCAGCATAATGAAAATAAAGACCAGATGAAGAATTCTTTCCAGACTAAATTTTTCATTTTTTTTCTTTTTTAAGGAGTGAGGACATATGTCGACCCCTTTACCTATGAGGATCCAAACCAAGCTGTACGCGAGTTTGCCAAAGAGATTGATGCATCCTGTATCAAGATTGAGAAAGTTATTGGTGTCGGTAAGGAGAAATTATTTCAAACTATTCGTTTTTCACAAGTTACATGAGATATTTTTCTTGCTGAGATGTGTCACCATACATAGACATATTTTCTGGAGAGAACCAGTAATATTTGTTTTCATGCAAATACAGTCTTTCTTCAAGAGGAAAACAATCTTTCCTCGACGATAACATTTAGTCTGTCTTTTGAGGTCTTTGGGTAGAAGCTAAATATGTTGTTTGTACTGTTCCTGTAGCTGAAGTCATCCAATGACAAAACAATAAGGAGAAGAATCAATATCCATTTCTTGTCTCTACCTCACCGCAATACTGGCTGCGGGGTGGGAGAAATAAGGGATTAGCGACCCTGATCAGTGTTTAAAGAGGACCCCTCCCATCATAGACATTCAAGCAAACAAACACTGGCGCCACTCTAATAGTACCATGTTTGTTTCAGGGGAGT
The DNA here is from genome assembly GCF_024500275.1 of Phycodurus eques. Taxonomy (NCBI): domain Eukaryota; kingdom Metazoa; phylum Chordata; class Actinopteri; order Syngnathiformes; family Syngnathidae; genus Phycodurus; species Phycodurus eques. The sequence goes on from NC_084531.1 coordinate 5,832,181, forward strand.
TTGGTGAAGTCTGCAGCGGACGTTTGAAAATGCCTGGCAAGAGAGAGATCTGTGTGGCAATAAAGACGCTGAAGGCTGGATACACCGACCAGCAGAGGAGGGACTTCTTGGCTGAGGCCAGCATCATGGGCCAGTTTGACCATCCCAACATCATCCACCTTGAGGGTGTAGTCACCAAATGTATGTTTCTATTTGACTTTTCTCTTGATGTTAGAACTCGGATTTTAGTCATTTTTTATTCATGTGACTTTGACTTATTTGCAGCGTTCCAATTATTCCCAAGTCCCTCAAACACACACACTTGTATGGAAACACAGTTGGTTAACATGTCCAATACACAATATATGTTAATACACAAAAAGGACTTCTATATACATTGCCCCCCACCCAACCTTAAAGTATAATAATAAATCATTCCAGCCTACATTGTGGGTGACTTTGGTGGAAGGTTGATTCAAACAAATATCTTCTTTGGGTGCCAGAAGGTCTGCCTGCAAGCTCTTAGCTTTGGACTGGTTCAGTAGGTTCAGGCTTTCTGCAGATAGGTAAATAGTTTGATTTATTTCATTAATTGAACTTTACTAGACAAATATGAGTTTGTAGTAGTGTGCCCTCGTATCGTGTGAACTAAAACTACATATGCCATTGCATCCCAACATTATGAGTGCAATTCACAGTCAGGCTTGTCACCAGGTGGCCTTTTTCCAGATGGACGGGCTACATTGTCAGTGGGAAGGCTAAAGGAAAATAGAGCAAGGTGGGCAAATGGTGAGGGGGTCCTAATGGCCCAGGAACAGTCCCTGTAGTGCGGCACTAGGCTCATTAATCATGGTGTCAGCTCTAAATGTGTTTGGGGTTAGGGAGTGATACCCTATCCCTCCTCTATCTGCTGCTGCATGGTCACAAAACACTGGTCACATCTCCCTCCCTCTGCCCTTGGTGTTATCTCCCTCATGTCTCGCCCGCCCAGCTTTGGTCTACCATTTACTTCTTGTCCTGATTCTGTTTATTAAGACTGAGGTGCTTGTGTGTTTGTGTGAAACTCTTGTCAACACGTCTGTGCACTTTGTGTTCTGTGCATGTGTCCGGGAGGGCCGATGGCCAGCCTCGGCTTAGGTTAGACGGATGAAGTGCCTTAATGTGTCGTGACATAGCAGCAGCCTGCTCCTATCTCTACTCGATAACACTGTCTCTGACCCTTTTATGCACACAAGACAGATGCATGCACGGCCTAGACTGTCCTGAAAGTGAACAGCAGCTCAGGCAGAATTCCTTATGTCTTCCAACACCTATCACCCCTTATATGACCCCTCAGACCTCAACAAGTAGTCGTGAGACAGGCATAGAAAATGTAGACAGATGGATAAACGGAAGGAAAAGAAATTGGAGACAATCCAGGGAAGGTGCAAATAGAGAAGCAGAAAGAAAAAGAAAGCCGGGCGGTAAGAAGGTGATGGATTGGAAGAACGACAGAAGACAACAACAGGAAAAACGACAAAAGAACACAGCGAGGCCAAGAAAGCGACTGAACCAGAGGCAGAAATTGACAACGCATTTGAAGAGTTAAATGAGGGAGAGAGATGAGCCGTACGTAGTGATAACCGCCAAAATGAAAGGCTGGTGAGCCGTCGCAAGGAAGGCACCAGGTAACTAGCACTCGGCCGCTTTCCACTCTCACTTCTGAGATCTTAACTCAAAGTTTGGGCAAATGAGTCCTTCACACTAGAGTGTCTCTGTGGAATCTATTAAAAACCCATTATTTGAATTGTACTCCCCTCTGTACTTCAATAAAGTTAAAAGGAATTCTTAATGTGGCATGAACTTGTTGGCATGTCCAGCAGAGCCAGTTAAGGCATATTAATTATGAATACATCTCGATGGGCATCTGAAATACATAATTTTATATAATCCTTTCACGGAGGACTGCCAGAGTGCAGCCCATTTTGATGCCTTCAGACTTCAATACAGTCTCCATTAAAATATCTAATCAACAAAAAGCAAGCCTCTAAATGAAAGCCAGGTGAGTTATTAAAAGCTCGTCTTTTAGTTTGAGTGGGAGTCTGAGGAGCGTTCGCCTGTTGATTTTCAAATATTGTCCCCTTTGTTGCCCGATTTTCCCTACCCGGTTTCATTGGCAGGTGATAATCAGCCCTCTTTCGAGGGTCCCTGCCTCGGGTTCATTGCCAAAGGCGTCAGGGCGTATTCATCAAACATGGAATTAGCATGCAAATAAGATGTGAGGAATAAGGCGGAGCTGAAAAGGCGAGCGTTTAAGGTCGCAGGTCAGACGCTCTTCAGACTGGATTGGGGAGCTGTCAATCACTAGCGCCTCGAAGGGCAAAGGCGCTTAACAAAGGGAACAAAGATGGCTGACAGAGAGGGCCCCTGCTATCCCCCAACTTTAAATCCACTTCCTCTTTCGGGGGCATCGTCCGAGTGCCTCATGATTAATGGAGTGCCAGTCACACAGCGGGTGAAGGGGTGAATGACAGCCCCTTGGCAAGGCAAGCGGCCTGCTGTGGAGGGGAACGTCACCTTCAGGACCTCAGCCGCCAACGGCTCAGCTACTCAGATACTATGAGTATTCTTCAAGAACGCATTAGAGATTTTGCATTCAAAGCCAAGGCCTTAACTCAGCACTTCTCAACGCCACCTTAGCTGTGCCACTTGAAGTGGAACACAAAACTGTGCAATTTATTGTAACACTTTTAGCTATGGGTTGCTGCTATGGTCAGTTAGACATCTGCTTGCTGTGGTTTGGGGATAAAAACAAGCCATCTTCCCTTCTTTCTTCCGTTCATGCCTCACTCCTCCTGCCTGCTATCCCCCTCATCAGTTGGGAAACAAAGACAGACAGAGACCCGCCAGGGAACGGCCACCCTACCCGTCGCCTGCCCTGCTCAGATAAAGACACAGATGCTCCCCAAAGAGAAGAAGAGTTGGCAAGATAGAAGGATGGGGTGAAAAAGGCCAAAGAGGAATGGCTGGGGTCATGGGGAAAAGGGAATGATATAACATATGGAGATGAGAGGAAAATATGCAACACAGTAGATTGACAGATGTGTCAAATGTTGGCGAGGAGAAAGAGGTCAAAGGGACAGTAAGTGGCATGAATAGTGAGTCAGATGGACTCTGGCTGGGTGACTGTGATGACACTTCACATAAAGTATCCTATGTCTGCTCATATTTGCATTAAGACGAGAGGAGTGTGCAGTTACGTTTTGCTTCAGAGGAGGTGCCTTTGCATGTGCAGCGAAAGAAAGAGGATGTCTGGGCAACCGTTTCTCTGAGCAAATTAAATCACCGCAGGACAGAGATAGATGCCGTGACACACACACACACGCACACACACACACACTTAAATTCCACTGAGAATCTGCTGGGCTGTCATGTGCATCACTTGCCGCTATAATCATCAGCCTTTCATTCTCTCAATCTTTCATTCTCTCTCTCTCTCTCTCTCTCTCTAGGTAAGCCAGTGATGATTATCACAGAGTACATGGAAAACAGATCGCTGGATGCATTCCTGAGGGTAAGTCATGCGTTTCTGTGTGAGTGTATATATATATGTGTGCATGTGTGTGTCTGGGTGTGTGTGTGTGTGTGTGTGTGTGTGTGTGTGTGTGCGCGCGTGTGAGATACAGCTGTAGTATGCTGATCAGATCTTATCTCTCTAATGTCATCCGCCCAAATTACAAGCGTTTGTTCACAAACATTCACCCTAATCTTTATCGTCGTACTTGATCGACTTACCATCTTTGTGACAAGAATTTTACGGTTGTTTCACTTCTGTGTTAGCAAGGTTCACTAAACTTAAGGCTTTAGAGGATCATTACTCACATCAAGCATCCTGGCCAAAGTCTAGGGGTTAATCAACAGTCCAGTTTACACTAAATGGTACGGTTCAGTTCAGCAAACCCAGTATTGTTTGAAAGACTATACCCTGATCTGTCTTTCCACTGTGGGGTGTGTATGCAGGCGCAAACATGTAGATATCAACCAAATGGACTTGGTAGCAATTACACAACCCATATAAAATAGAATGGTAAAAAGTAACATGCTTTTATTTACGGTCGTTCCTTGTCATATCGCGGTTCACTTATTGAGGGTTCAGTGCATCGCAATTTTTTTTTATTGTAGTACTGTATAGTACATTTACTCAGCCACACGTCTGTGGTCAAGTAAACAGCTAATTAAATATAGCCTACCACCACTAGTTAGAATTTTTTTTAAATCCATCACAGATGGTGTAGATAGAGGGAGGATGGAAACTGGCTGGTACTCTTTCAATCGCTTTATTAAACAAAGGGTAACAACAGACAGTAATCAAAAGCACATTCTTAGCACACCCGCAAGTCACTGTACACCACAGTGGCTAATGCTATAGCCAGGAAATAGCCGAACAATATTATATCCATTTACATTCACCTCCACGTCACTCTACAGAGCAGTGTGGCCTGCACCTCACGTGCATATACAGTGTTGATGGTTGGTGATGAGGTGAAATTTTAAAATACATATAGATAATACCCTAAATAGTTGGTCGCTACGTTGCAAAGTTTTGTCTACTGCGCGGGTGATCTAGACCGTAACCCCTGTGATACATGAGGGATTACAGTACTGATTCTTTTTTTTTTAATGTTTTTTTTAATGGTAAGACAGTCAAATTTATCAAGAAATTGTTCACTGCGCAGGGTGATCTACCCGCGTGATAAACAAAGGATTACTGTATTTTTTTTTATTTAGACAAATGTGTTTTTAAATAATAACACAGTTGAATTTATCAACAAATTGTTCCTCTTGTGTACAGAAGAATGACGGCCACTTCACTGTGATCCAGCTAGTCGGTATCCTACGTGGTATTGCGTCGGGCATGAAGTACTTGTCAGACATGAGCTACGTCCACCGTGACCTGGCAGCTCGCAATATTCTTGTCAACTGCAACTTGGTTTGCAAGGTGTCTGACTTCGGCATGTCTCGTGTGCTGGAGGACGACCCCGAGGCTGCATACACTACCAGGGTGAGTGAGTGTGTGTATGTTTATGGGTGACAATGACCTGACTATGTGTCATTGCTATTGTGTGATTTGTCAGTCTTTGTTTATAAGGCCATTTTTTATTAATACAGGGAGGGAAGATCCCTATCCGCTGGACGGCCCCTGAGGCCATCGCTTACAGGAAGTTCACTTCATCTAGTGATGTGTGGAGCTACGGCATCGTCATGTGGGAGGTGATGTCATATGGCGAGCGGCCATATTGGGACATGAGCAACCAAGATGTAAGTCACATTTCTCTCATTTGTCGAGAACAATACTAACAATTATAAGAGTTATTTTCATGTAATTTGATCAATAACAGTACGGACATAACCCAGTGAATTAAATTTTGAAAATAAATTAATTTTACTAATATAAGTATTTAAATTCTTGGAAGGTATTATTCAAATGGTGATAACTGTTTCTAAGAAAACAATATTTTAAATTAATATTTTTCAAACCTTGAATGCCAAAATGTCTTTACTGTTAGGTGTATCATGATTTGCAATGTTTTCTGAAGATGCTAATTAAATATTTGGAGAGATTGGATTGGATTGGATTTTTCTCCTCCTGCTTAATATGCCTTTTTCATGAAAATGAACACAAATGGATCTTAGTGTCTTCAGAGTGCCTTTTTGTGTTCTTTTACAACTGGTCCATCTTTGTCTCAAAAGCTGTTTTTACCGTTAATGCCATTGGATAGAGCCTCAATATTTTGTTGCCATAAACCAAAGGACCAACGGGATCTGTGAGCTGAAGTGCCAGGATGAGGAAGCCATTTTGCATTGACACAATTGCAGACACCAAAATAAATGGTTTATTTCTGAAATCCATCCATCCATTTTCCATACCGCTTATCCTAATTAGTGCTCAAGCCTATCCCAGCTGGCTTCAGTCGAGAGGCGTGGTACACCCTGAACTGGTCGCCAGCCAATCGCAGGGCACATATAGACAACCAAACATTCACACTCATACTCCTACGGGCAATTTACAGCCTTCAATTAACTTACCATGCATCTTTTGGGATGTGGGAGAAAACCGGAGTATCCGGAGAAAACCCACGCAGGCAAGGGAAGAACATGCAAACAACACACTGGCGAGGCCAGATTTGAACCTGGGTCCTCAGAACTGTGAGACAGATGTGCTAGTCATCCACCACGCTGCCTTATTTCTAAAATATGTATGAATTTGTGAATGTGTCAGAACTATTGCATATCTTTACCATAATCACGATTGTATAAAGACAAGGATTTACTGGGTTTAATGAGTAGTTAGTTTCATTTATGGACTTGTATCAGCAGAGTTTGAAGGGCAACACATCAGAAACGAGCAACTCACAACATTTTTATGAAGCTGTGGATGTTTTTACTGTGATGCAAGAAGTTTATTTCAGTGGGCCACCACAATTTACTCTGTCAATAAGGATTCCATTTACCACTACTTTACTTAAAATTTTAACTCATCAATAACTTTTTGAAAATAGTATCTGTTTCAACATGGGAGACATTTTGCCATATAAAAGCATGGCAGCATAAAAAAATTGCTGTTTTTTTACGTTTACCATTGTTGATCACATTTTATGTTAATGACCCATGAATAACAAACATTTATTACCACATATTTTTAACACTGAACGATCAACTTCACTTTTCTCATCGTAAAGTGATATACCAGGCATATATAATAATAATAATTAATAATTATATTTATAATATAACTAGAATATTCAAGCAAAAAATTGCTGCTGACTCTTGCAGGTAAATCTCACAGGAAATATTTTTGGGGGTTTTATTTTGAAATTGAAAAAAAATGGCAGAGGAATTAGCTGAGCAGTTTAAAGTTGGAATGGTTTGAATTGCTCAAAAAATGGTCAAATTAGAGCAAATTCCCCCCCAAAGTTTGATTTTGGGTTTTTATTTAGATTTTTTAGGGAAGAATGTTGCAGAAGAACAAGCTGAACAGTTTAAAGTAGGAATGGTGTGAATCTGTCAACATCTGTGGAAATTATAGGTAAATAAAAAAAGTACGACTGTTCATTGTGTCAAAAGCGACTGAAGTGCACCAGTGAGTGTGTCATCCTTAACAGGAGGCAGAGGGGCTGTTGTCATGTGACCGGTGGCTCTTCTGATTGGCCACACCTGTTAGTGGGTCAGTTAATTGGCTACTGTGTTTTTTGGTTTTTGTTTTAACCGCAGAATGTTTACCTTGAACAAATCGCTCTCACGACCAACCTGCTCAAGTTATGAATTCCACATAATTCTTGTGAGAACGGCAAGGGTTTAAATAGGTGAAAAAAAATGACTGAATTCGACCTTTCAAAATTTTCATGGCTGTCAATGTGGCTGTCGATAGAGGGAAATCATTGACTTTCCTTGACTTCATGTGAAATTAAAGGTAAAAAAAAATATTTTGGGTGACACAAAAGTGGCTTTTTCTGAGAGAGAACCCTTGTGACTACATAATCTCCAAATATTCTCCAAATTGAGAAAATATTGTGGCCACGGTGACGAGTTAGAATTTTTAAAATAACTTTTCCACCCTCGCCATTACTTTTTACCCTCACTCTAGTGAACGCAATACACACTAATGGAAATCCACTCTTTATTTGCGATTTCACTGACCCTCTTTAAATCAACACAGCTGGGCTAGCGTACATGTTCAGAAAAAAAGTTCTACACTGTAATAAAGATGCTTGTCAACAACAAAAAAACAGAACAGAATTCTGAAAAAAATATTTACGATTCGAGTCCGGTTGAGACGCATCTTTGGGTATCTAATTTGTGCAGATACGGAAAACAGTGCTCGTGAAATTTGAGACAGAAAAAAAACCCAGCAGAATAAGAAAGAATAATATATATTTATTTATTTATGTTAATAATAAGTATTCAGGACAGTAATATTGCTTCACAAGCAGTGCCACTGTTAGTGGTACTACTTGGCTATGCAGCAGGCCCATAGTACTACTACTACTAATAATCCATCCATTTTCTGTACCGATTGTCGTCACATGGGTAGCGGGCGTGCCGGAGCCTATCCCAGCTATCTTCGGGCGAGAGGCGGGGTACACCCTGAACCGGTCGCCAGCCAATCGCAGGGCACATATAAACAAACAACCATTCGCACTCACATTCACACCTATGGGAAATTTAGAGTCTTCAATCAACCTACCACGCATGTTTTTGGGATGTGGGATGAAACCGGAGTGCCCGGAGAAAACCCAAGCAGGCACGGGGAGAACATGCAAACTCCACACAGGCGTTCTGAGGACCCAGGTCAGATGTAAGGTGAACAACAATTAACCAAGGAGTTTTAAAATTATCTTAAAATCTCTTCATCCATGACTTGACGTGTAGCTTTATGTTTTCTAGGTGATCAAAGCCATTGATGAGGGTTATCGGCTGCCCCCACCAATGGACTGTCCCGTGGCGCTCCACCAGCTCATGTTGGACTGCTGGCAGAGAGAAAGGGCAGAGCGACCAAAGTTTGGCCAGATTGTAAACATGTTGGATAAGCTGATTCGCAACCCCAACACTCTGAAGAAGACTGGAGGAGACAGTTTTGTCAGGTGAGGAGGGGGCAATGATACATGTCTATATCTGTAGGTATGTTCCATAGATGTATATGATGGCCTAGTGACAACTGTTAATAGTCACTTGAACCAGTGAATAATGACAAGTCCATTGGTATTCACCAGTCAACATTATTAATATGCATTGATATTTGACTCTATCATAACCTCCATTGCACTGTGAGATTCAGTAACAAAAATACTGTAAGCAACATGGCTCCATAGAGAAAATTTCCACCAATGTCTAACTGACGGCGGCACGGCGGCCGACTGGTTAGAGCGTCAGCCTCACAGTTCTGAGGACCCGGGTTCAATCCCAGGCCCCACCTGTGTGGAGTTTGCATGTTCTCCCCGTGCCTGCGTGGGTTTTCTCCGGGCACTCCGGTTTCCTCCCACATCCCAAAAACATGCATTAATTGGAGACTAAAATTGCCCGTAGGTGTGACTGTGAGTGCGAATGGTTGTTTGTTTCTATGTGCCCTGCGATTGGCTAGCAACCAGTTCAGGGTGTACCCCGCCTCCTGCCCGATGATAGCTGGGATAGGCTCCAGCACGCCCGCGACCCTAGTGAGGAGAAGCGGCTCAGAAAATGGATGGATGTCTAACTGACAATCTTTTAATATCATAAAAATATAGTGACTTTCTCCAAGTTTTATAGTGTGTCTGTTTTGGTCATTCATCCAGAAAAGCATTTTCGAGGTCAGGGGTGTTGAGTGTTTAATGGGGCGGCCGGGCTCACGTATCTCAAAAGTGTTTGATGGGGTTTGAGGTGAGGGGTTCTCCAAAGTCATCCAAGCATGTCTTTTTGGACCTTTGTTGTTTTGGTGAAGCACATTATTAATGTACCGTATTGGGAGAGCTGTCTGTACTTTTGTATCTATGATGAGTTAAAAGAAAAAGAAATAGAAACATCACCTCATACTTGACAGTTTTGTTTCTGTGACATTTTATTATCACACACCATTTTACATACCCTGCTATTACTAACCATTAAATATTATCTACCACTAACGTGCGGTTGAGCAGCCCAAAGACGCTAGATAATGGATTACTCTTCAAATTATTTTTAATGGTGCTGCACGCTCTGGAATGTTGCTGTTTTAACTGTGTGGAGAATTATGATGTAACGGTAAGTTAAAAACAAATATGACCCGACAGCTCCTACGCTATTACTCTTAAGCGGCTAAATGTGTCACAAATGACCTACATGTGTTAACAGACTCAGCCCAGTGGAAGACTGTTTAAATTTAATGAGTGTTTGAGCACACATTCCCATGCTCACCTAATGGGACACAAATTGAGTGAAAGTAGTTCCTTGTTGAGTAATTAGCACAACTGAATTCTAGAAATGCAGCTTTTAAATGTTACTGTAAATGAGGGAAAGGTGTGTGTATGCATATGTAACTGGGCTTGTGTAAAGGTTTTATGGCTGATAGAGCTGATAGAACTACTACAATACAGAACAACAACAAAAAAAAAACGTTTTTTTTTTCTTTCAAATAGAAGCATTCTACTATTCAAATACTCACACCTCAGAGGAAATATTGGTGACTTGACTGAGTGGGTGGAAAGAAATGGTACATGCCATGGTGTCTCAGTAAATAACATGTTCAGTACAATATCACATTTTCTTTAAAATAATCATCAATGTGAAAAGTCCTATTTCATATATAGTATAGAATAATTGTTATATTGTTATTATAGTGATTATTATTTAAAGTCAACACAAAATGAGCTTCTATTTTGGAATTGTGCCAGATCAAAATAATAACAGATGAAATGTTATTAAATCATATTTTCCCACTTTCTTTAATGTCTTCCTCTCCTATCACTACTCATCAGGCCCACCACCACCCTGCTGGATCCCGGGAGCCCTGAGGGGTCCTCAGCCGTGGGCACAGTAGAGGACTGGCTTCAGGCCATTGGCATGGAAAGATACATCGACAACTTCACAGCCGCCAGCTACACAAATCCAGAGGCGGTGATCCACGTGACACAAGAGTGAGTTGCAAGGACAGCACATGTGAGAAAATAAACAAATATTTCAGGGCAAGAAAGGAAAAGTGGTAGGGCTAACACAATATAATAGGTGTTTGGGCTGGCCAGTGATATTATGGGATCTTATGTGATTATGTGTATTATGTGAGATGTTTCGTCTCATTTCAGTATATTGTACTTGCAAAGAACTTTGGAAAGTGATTTTGAAGTGTTTTTTTAATTTGTGTGCAACTGTTGCTTTGAGAAACTCAACCCTCATTCTTTTTTTATATATATACACACACACACATACAGTATATACAGTGTCTTTGCATACGTGCATATAAATGCACACACGTACGCAAAGACACATACACGTATTCGTGTAAGCCATTCCTTTAATCATGTCTGTGGAATTAATTTACGTCTCTGTTATGCCAATCATTCATCAACTCTCTTAAAATGACAGGATTGGAACTGTCGTGTTGGCAGCTGGATTCCTGATTCAGCAATTTGACTGTCAGACTACTGGAAAGCTGAAAAAGCCATTATGTGGATCATTAGTCTTTTTTTGTTTTTGTTATTGTGGGTCCTTGGTCCTAAGTGTGTGCTTCCTCTCCTTACAGCGACCTGACCCGCATTGGAATCTCCTCAGCAGCACACCAGAGCAAGATCCTGACAAGTGTCCAGGGAATGCTCTCCCAGATGCAACAGTTGCAAGGCAGAATGGTTCCTGTCTGAGCGATTCAAAACTGAGAAGGAAAAGGGAGCAAAATGACTTCATTTCCTATGAAAATTAAAAAAAAAAAAAAAAAAAAAAGAGTACCTTTGAAAAGAGACAAACTATGAAGAAATAGTTTACCTCATATGTGCACTTTAAATTTGGTCTGAAAGAAAAGATGAAGCAAAAAGTGGGGACGATGACACTTTTTCTTCAAAATTCAGACGTTTATTCTGCCCTTTTTTGTTATTTCTGTGAAGAAGAAAATTGTGTATAGATGGAAGCGGGAAGTGCTTCCGAGAGGCCAATATGGAGTGCCTTTATTGGATTGAAAGAAAAAGCAAGACAGATGGAAAACCTTTTGTTCTTCTCATGGGCAAAGCGTTTTTTTGTTTTGTTTGGGGGAACTTTCGTTGCGGAATGATGCAGAGCGTAGATCTTCCTTCCTGTGACTGTGTTTATCGTACATGCATTGTCTCCGTGGGACTCACACGCTGTCCCCACCGCTATTGTTCTGTCTCAGCTGGATCTGTTTGATAGCCCACACACACAATTGAGGATCTCAGCTTTCAGAGACGTCCAGTGTTGGCTTTGTCAGGAAGATGGTGGTGCGGGGGCGCTCATTTTGCGGGGATGTATTATGTTCCGTCATCTATCATGGACTTGTTTTTTTTTCTTCCATTTTTTTGTTGTTGCCCTCAGGACATTGCCAAGAATGTTTTTGATCTTCCAGAGCAAATGCCCCGTCTTCCCCAAAAAATTTCCTCTCTCCTCTCTGACAAACACACCGCGTGGATCATCCCATGCATCTCTCTATCAGAATCAAAGCTCTTGCGGCCTCTACATCTTGCTGCAGGACTTTCTCACCGTCCCTCGCCAGTCTCAGTGGACAATTGTTTTGCTGGATTTAATTGGGTTTATTCATGCAGCAAGTCAAAGGACCATATGGCGGGATTTAATCAAAAGGATGTATGCGACAAATGCAATATGGATATTGAGTGACTCACAATCATCAACCTCCACTGAGGATTATTCAAGATGTTATCAAGGTGAGGATTGGCATTTGTTATTCTTCCCTTTGCTGTAATTGCAATGTGATAATGTAATGTCACATTATTGTCAGACTAATTTTTGTTGCAGGTCATATTGTAGTGTATTGTTTCCGTCACTAGTTTTGAAATCAGAAGTCAAGGAAAGTAGTTTGTTCAACTATTGTTCAAGAAGTGTGAAAAAGGTTTTGGTAACAATAAAATGTTTACAATATCTCAACATTATTATTTATTACAACCCATGATTTGCTTTCCCGGGCAACATAAAATGTTGTGGCATACACTATGTGGACAAAAACACTGACAGGAAGGGGAAATAGAAGAAAACAGAGTTCCCGGAACTTTTACCTTCATATAGTTGCGTTATTAACAAGGACTGCCCAGAACCCAAATAATAAGACTTTAAACTTGTACAATTAAAATGATAAAATAACCAAATGTAAGGCATAGTTCATAATGACTTTTGTAATGTTTTAGTTTTGACACTAACAAAACATTTTCGACCACTGGCATGATTAATCTAATGATGTGATTAGATATACTGCTAAAGGAAAAAATACTAATATAATGACATTTATTTTAGATGTTACAGAGTTCAGGATATATAACTCAAAGACTTCAATAAACAAACTTGTTATCTTTCTATTGCTGTGTGCCCAAAAGTAATTTGGCCACTCACCATCCCTGAATGCTCTAGTTTTGGTTTCAGTTGAGTTGAATGTCGTCTGAAGCTGTCCGGCAATAAAAAAAAAAATCATTGATTTTGACAAACGCAATGACTGATGCATCCCCTCTCTCTCTTTTGCTCCCCAGCTGCTGTCGTCCATCTTCAGGATCTTGTCTCCACTCGCCACCCCCAGAATTCCTTTCCTTCCTCATTGTCTTCCTTCTCTTCTGACACTCACCTCTTCTTACTGCAGCCTCTCCTGATACTGAGATGAGGTTCTTCCCACCATGGACTTCCAGCACTGTACTGGAGTAATTTGAATGATTAAGAGCATCGAAAAAGACTACATAGAGAATGTAATATAATCTAGAAAGTCCTGCTCCAGTGGATGCTCGGATGTGTTTTTTTTCTTTATGTTTCAGTATTTTTAATCATTGTTTTCTTCTTTGTTTGCATGTAAAATAAGAGGAGTCTGATTTGAGTTTGTGAATGAATGCAAGTGTTGTGTGTGGTTTACGTACTTGAAAAAACAGTAACCTTGTCCATTCACAGGCCACTGTGGACCCTGTGAAAAACCAACATACATTTGTTTGCTAAAGAAAACATGCTGTACAATATGTTACTCCTGTTTTTGTGGGCTCAACTCTGTTACAGTTTTCTGGAAAGAAACGTATTTGTGCTTTGGCATTGATTCATAGATTACAATACGATACAGGATCACTGACAAGTGTGACTAAAAGCTTCTGACTAAAGTTTGGATTTGTCAAGCTTGTGATGATAAAACAGTCTCTGGATATGAAAAGGGGACGACCCATGCAGTAAACAACAATGAGTTATAGGACAAGGTGTCAAAGAAGGGAAGACTGTTATTTTTCATTTTTATTCAAGAACGCATCATAGAACTATAGTTATAACCCAATAGACTTCACTTGCGCTGTTCCTTCTTCTCTTTAAACTATACTTATGTGAATGTTTTTAACTTATATAAGTGACACTTCACAGAAACACCTCCGTCCTTAATACAGCGCTGTTGCTCATTCCTCTTGGCAATGTGTAATTTTTGGGTTATTGTGATCAAATTAAAAGGACCTGTTTGGAAATATGCAAGATATGTTAGGAAGGAAACCAGAATGTACTGTAAAATCTATTTTTTGTCTACTTCATTGTCTGATGATTTGAAAAAACAGAAAATGAACAAAAAAGTAACACAACACATAGGTTAATGTTTGTTATTGTATACCTTCCAATGTAGCTCTAACATTAATTGTTTGTTCTTTTTTTGGACATGATCACATTTTTGTTTGTTGTTTGTCAAGGAGATATAGGTACATGTAAATTATGACATTTATTTATGTCCTTTTATATCTAGTTTGTAAAATAATAGCCTCAAGTGAAGAAAATGAAGTGGTGCCAAAGCGCGCTTAATAAAGTAGAAACCATATGATGTCCCCACTGAATTTTAATCATACACACACACACACACAAATTGCCTGACTACAGGGATAACACATTTATTTTTGTCGTGGGCCACATTAGTGGGCCATTGTGACAATGAAACTGTATACACTAAATGATAAATCACCTCATCATATTATGTATGGACAGAAAACTGATGGATAGCCAGTTTTGATATCAGATGTCAAGAAAAAAATTGTTAAATTTATTTTAAGAATGAGTAGGGTAAAAACAATTGGAAAAGCTCAAGACAATTTGCTATTTTGGTACCGATTACAAGACTTATTACTAGAAACATGAAGTAGATGCACGTGATTTGCTTTAGCAGGCCTCATAAAAGGATGTGGTGTGCTGGACCTTGAGTTTGAAACCTGGGCCTTACTGCATTGAATTAAAAAAATTAGGGGTTATGTAACAAAAACTACAGGTCAACGTAGAACTACAAGCAGTTTCTTAGCTTTTACTTGTACTGCTGTTAAACATTGGAACACAAAAGTGGCCAGTCTGAATGATTTGTTTTCCTCAGTATCTTTATGACTGTCCCATAGATTTGGCACCCAGTGCCAATTTTTAGTTCACGTGTGGATGTGTCTTTAATCAGAAAAACATCTGCTTCCCGTGCTCATTTCCAGCAAGGATAAACAATTGATTGTCCAGTCTTTGATTTGATAAGGGGAGACGAGAAGGGCAGAGAGAGGGGGTTATGGGGATAGGACTGTTTTGAAAAAAAAAGTTGAGTTGAATGTCCAACTAAATTGTGTTTTGCAAATTTATTCTGAAAACATCAGCACAAAGCATACATAAATTAATATTAGTTAGTTTGTGTGATAGTTATCAGGAAATGTCTACCTTCTACAGAGATTTGGCAAGCTTAAATGGAATATGACTGCTTGATCAGATCAGGTCGAAAATATGTTCTTTATTTTGAGCAACATGGTAGAGCAGTATTTTATAAAGAAACTGCACTGCTCAGCATCATGTACACAACCTACAAGATCCAACACAAGACCGGCCTTTATAAAGATAACATTCAGTGTAGCACCATCGATCAATCAATCTTTATGGCTGGTGTCCTCGGACAAAAGTTACATACAGTACATGCATATAATTTATTTATACAAATATATGGTATATGTAAATACAAATGAAATTCAAAACATCGGATATTGTCATCTTTGGTAGCTGTTGCAGACATCTTGTGTAAATCAATAGACATTGTAAAAGTTTCCAACGGGTATTTTCTCCCAGTCACCTGCTATCAGGCTATGCCATTTACCCGAGCTGACTTGTTTTGCTGAATACGGAAGTTGATTACGCACAAAAAGAGGAATTAAAAGAGGAAATGGTTTTATGAAAAACTATAAATAAAAATTAATCCAAAGCCAGTCTCAAAAATGTAGTCTTAAATTTGCCTTTAAAAATGTTCGCACGAGTAGCTGCTCTCAGATTTTCAGCAAGGCTGAGCCACAGGCATAGAGGCATAATAATAAAAGGCTGTTTGGCCATGATCTTTTTTTCTAACTTTAGGTGTCAATAAAAGACCTCTATCTGTGTCACGTTCGGGGTGGTCAAAGGCGAGGAAGGCAAGGCAAAAACATGGAGGACCCAAGTGCAGGGAAGCAGGGAGGCAACGCAGTAGTGCAGGAGTATATAAAAAAAATTATATTTAATTCCGAAAACAAGGATCATGGAAAGGTCCACCCCTCAGGTCAGTCTGGTGGCCGTACAGGCCACCCGAGGTGAGGTGCTTGGATGAGCGGTTCAGGAGGTCGTCCAGGACGCCAAGCACCAGGGTCTTTACAGGGCCATTCAGGCGGACGGCCACGGTGCCGAACCCAATGGTAATACAGGGGCCAGGCAATAGGGTCTGGTGGCGGCCGCTGGACGAGTGCCGCCGGAACGAGGATGGTTGGCGGAATGGGAGCTTGGCGCGGCTACCGAGGAGCTGGAACGGGAGCCTGGCGCGGCTGCCGAGGAGCCGGAGCCGGAAGGGGAACCTGCCGCAGCTGCCGAGGAGCAGAAACGGGAGCCTGCTGCAGCTGCAAAGGAGCAGGAACGGGTAGGAAAAAAAAAGTAGGAATGTATGCAATGTCTCCAAGTAAAATCGCTCAGCGCAGAGGTTGTTGTCGTCAAATACTAAAGGCAGAGATTATGGTTGAAAACACCCAGTAATATGAAAGGGGATGCAGAAGACCTCTTAGTGGCAACCCAGCGTGAAGGCATTTATTTTCTCCATTGAGTAATGGACGTGAACAGGAGACAGGTGGCTGTCAGTGAACTAAACAAACAAAGGAAAACTGAGTTCTGAAATGGTGCAGCGCAAACATTTTGTGTTAAGTCAGGGATGAGTGACAACTATGAAGACAGTGCAGACGTCTTAGACACAATTTACAAGACAAGAAAAGGTGTTTGGAAACGACATCGTTTTTATATGGTATTTGTCAGCAAAAACTTTCAAGGAGACATTATACATTTTTTGACACAATTTAAAACAATTCCCAGGTGTGCTTATAACTGTGACATACCTTTTGTCAAAATACCCAAAGGAACAAGATTTAGCCTATTTTAAAACCCCAATTTTTTGTCCTGTTCAAATTAGGCTGTTTCATGCAAGTCAGCCAGCTCTCATCCCGCCCCACATACTTCAGGGCCAATGGCGAAGGAGATTTCGCTACCATGATGACAAGAGGTGAAGCTGGGGATGGCTGCACTTTAAGCCCCAAATCGAAATAAGTGACTCAAAACTACAAATCCCATTAAAGCATCTTAGAAAACAGCATGGATTCTATTTGTCCTCGTGGTGGCACTTCATCACCAAGCCACCGAATTACACTTGTCAATTGGTATGTGCATATAGCACAGCGGAAACATTGTTAAACACTAAGAAGCCCCCAGGCACCACGTTGACAGCTTTACTGAGGAATCAAAGATGTACAGTATGCGGTGCTTATCAGCAGAAACTCTTTTACCATGTCATAATTTGACACAGTTGACCAATAAAACTGTAGAGAAAACGATTCAGCAGCTGAAACCACCAACGAGCTGTCATGACTCAATACCATCTGACTTTTTCAGAGCTATTACCAAGTCTGTGCTAGTTGATTTGCAGCAAATATTCAATTACTCACTTTAGTCAGGCGAGTTTCCTAAAGCTCTTAAAGTAGCTGCCATTAAGCCTCTTCTAAAAAATTTGACGCTGGACGCTTCCATGTTAGCAAGCTATAGACCCATCTCAACTCTCCCTGTCATAGCCAAGATGGTTGAGGACGTTATTTTTAATCAACTCAGCAATTTATTGATCTTAAATTTACTTTTTGACAAATTTCAATCAGGTTTCTGAACTCATCACAGTACAGTATCTGCTCTTATCAAAGTGCTAAATGACATAAAGTTGAATACTGACTCGGGAAAGGTGTAAATTCTGGTCTTGTTGGATCTCAGTGCGGCTTTTGATACGGGAGATCATAATATACTGCTAAACAGGTTGGAAACATGGGTAGGACAAAATGTCCTTAAATGGTTCAGGTCCTACCTGGAGGAAAGGAGTTATTTTGTAACCATTGGAAGTGTTCAATCTCATCGAATGGAAATGACTGAGGGAGTCCCTCAAGGGTCCTCCTGTTTAGCCCGTATAAGCTACACTTGGGTCAAATTCTTCAGAACTTTAATTTTGACTATCAAAGCTATGCAGATGACACACAGTTATATCTAGAGTGTCTCCAGATGACTACAGTTCAATTGAGGTGTTGTGTCACTGTCTAAAACAGATGAATAACTGGATGAGACAAAAGAAAAGTCAATTAAACCACAACAATATAATATAAGATAATTGTTTTTGGCAATAAAGAAAAAAGAGAATTGCTGTGAATAAATACCTGGAGTTACTCTCTTTAAAAACCAAAGACCAAGTCTGAAACCTTGGTAAATTGATAGATTCCGACCTGCCTTTCAATAGTCATATCAAATCAATTACTAAAACTGCCTTCCACCATCTCAAGAACATATCCAGAGTGAAGCTTGCATGTGCCAGGCAGACCAGGAGAACCTCATCCATGCTTTTATCTCAAGTTGACTTGATTATTGTAATGGTCTTCTGACTTGACTCCCCCAAAAGGGCATGAAACAGCTGCAGCTCATTCAGAAAGCTGCAGCTCTCTCTCTCTCTCTCTCTCTCTCTCTCTCTCTCTCTCTCTCTCTCTCTCTCTCTCTCTCTCTCTCTCTCTCTCTCTCTCTATATATATATATATATATATATATATATATATATATATATACACACACACACTAAACAAACCTGATTGCAATTTACAACAGTCGTCAATATTGATCAATAATGTCCCGTTCAATTCCATTAGTTGGAGGTAATGTGCATGACAAAGATTGGCAAATAAAGAGTGTGGCTGTTAATGAATATTAGCATGCAGTTGTAAATAAGACAAAGGTAAAGTTGGTGGCATTACTGTGCTTATAACAAAATAAGAACAACTCCCAAATAAGCCAATGTTGTCATCTTGGTTCAGTGATGGGGAATTTTACGGGAGAAATCTGAGATCCTTCCACAAAATAGTGTTCTGCAAGCATTTCTCTTTCTTACAGTAGTAAGGAGAAATCGGCTACAATCTGGGATCATTGTTTAGACTTGGTGGAGGTCTGTTCTTTGTAAAGCCTGACATTTTGATACAACTCCAGTATTGGCACCCATTACATTGTGGGGTTGCTCCTAATGACGTGTCCAGTGATTGTACTGTGTGTATGAACAGGTGTTTGTCGAAGGTTTTTGTCATAAATAAGTTTCTGGTCCTTTTACACTCACTAGATGACTATGATAGAATACAAAGGAACAATAAAAGGATGTGATGGGAGATCTGGGAGAAGAGCAGACATTTTTTTCCACACAGTTTATGACTCTGCACCTTATAAAACATCTTTCTCCAAATACTTGATGGTCTCGAACATCTGTCTAAAGGTCAAGAACACAAAATTGAGAGAAACACAGGAATTGGTTGCCAAACTATGCTACTATGTTTGAACAGCCAAACACTCAATGACTATCCCAGCTGTTTGTCTGTAAATTGGTATGTTTAAGCTCCAGGCTACAGACACCAAACCAACACCACCAGGAGCTTTAAAGTAAAGACGTTTTCGCATCTCCCCACCTGCTTTGTGTGAGAAGCGCTTCTCTCCAGGAGCATAATCCTTCCTTGAGTGTTTCCCTGTTGGAATAACGCAGAGCTTTATCAGTCCCGCCAGACTAATCTCACCTCCAGGCTGAAGAGTGCCAGCGGGGGGCCTTGCCCCAAATGAAGGCCACGAGAGGTCACCTCCCCGACCACTCAATTGCTTCTCATCCACATTCCCGGGCCACACTGTCAGCTGCACCTGATACACTGACCCGTGACCTTGCTCGTGCATGAACATATCGAAAAATACATAGATAAACATGTTAATCTTAAGAGAAAGCATGCAAGCAAGTATTCACAAGTCTCCAGGGCTCTTGCGCTGATTCCTTAAGCTCCATCATTTCTAAATGGAAAGTATTTGGGTGATGTGGATTGGCTTCCATGGTGGCAAGATTGTTAATCAAGTAACCCCCTCAACCACCATCAATGACTCTTCCTCCCCAACCATTTCTGGACAGCTGCTTGATGAAGGTCCAGTAGGCTATCAGCTCAAGCAGAACCCTGATTATCCCAGGGAAAGATCATCCCCCTGATAATGACATGACTGAGATGGACAGACTGAAAGATATGGACGGTATATATAGAAATTCCAAGGAACACTTGGAAAAGAAAAACTGAAATAAATTTGGAGATGAGAAGTTGTGAGAATTCAGAAGACTTGGAAGATAAACATATTCTTCTGCTTTATTTTATATATTTATCACAAGCGCCATCTATCATTTGCTGGTTTGAAATGGTGAGAAAAAGGAGAGTAGATTAAAGAAGAGAGAGAGCTGGTTAATGTCGGTGAGAGGGTCAGGCTAAGGGATTTTCTCTGTTCAGCGCAGCTTTTGCTTTCAGTCCTATGACAGCAGTAAGATTCCAATCGCTGCTCTCATGTGGGCTATGACACATGCACCTGGGACACACTCACACACTTACATTGAGATATGTACACCGGCATGCATTCCCCCCAGTCTTAAACCTGGTTTTTCCACATGATGGAGAATGGGATTAAAATACAATTACACGGTATATTGTGTCTGAATTTCTCCTTATTATATGTATGACACTGTAATCAAAGTTGAAATATAGAAATTGATATCAATAGGAATCTCTATTTTTTGTTTAAGGATGGATGAAACTGGCACAATTTAAGATCTGTCGTTAAAATATTGGCATGAACCGTGGGTATTAGTGATTTTTCTGACGGCAGGTAAGATCCCTAAAAAAAAAAAAAAAGAAAACGGAACACCCACAAAATTCAAGTTGCACTTTCTGTTAGATAAGATACATGGGAATGCCTTTAGTCTTTGCATTTTGAAAAGTTTGGCTTGCAGTCAAAAATGTGATCCAAGTTCAAACCTGCAAAAAACATTTCAACCCATGTGTGGGCCAATGGTTGCTAATAGCACTTTTGTAAAGATCTAAAGACTTTTTGTCCTACCAGATGAAAATGACTTTTGAATAACGTTCTTCTGTGTTTATATGATTTTTAAAAGCAGCCTTTGGTATGACAAGAGTAGCTGTGCACTCAATATACAGTTTGATAGACAAGTACCAATAGCGCCAATAGATGACGGATGGATGGATGGATGGATCGATCGTACAACAGTGCTTTGTTCCACGAATGGTGCCACAGCAGTGTCACTTTCACAAAGGTTTTTCATCCATTTTTTGCCCATCCAGAAGTACATGGGCTTTGGAACTGGAAGATTATTGTTTGAGTGCTTTTGTGGTCAAAAGCCATTTCCTGACTACTGCTGAGGTGCCCTTGAGTAGAGCACTGAAATCTTGCACTTTATTTTATCAGGTTTTAATTCATTTTTGCTGTGTAAACAACCAGCAGAAAATACAATGTTTATCAATTTTAGATTAAAAACAGTGATCTGAAAATTACTCCAAAGAAAGCAGAGCAAAATTATACTTGGCTTGTTTTGTCCATTTCAGTTTACTGGAATGTATGAGAGTCTGCATGGATTTTTGGACTGTAAACTTTGAGTACTCAATAAAGCGTTGTAATAATCTAGTTGAGAAAACTGGTATTTACTATTTTTATTTATTTGTAGCCTAATGAGTCGACCTTGCTGAGCTTGCTTCCTTACGTACTATTCAAGAGATCCTTCACTCTCTCGGATCTAGCCCCCACAACTATCCTGGCTCCTCCCCCCGTTCCAGTGAAGTATTGTGGTGCTGAGCCGAGCTCTTCACCTATACACGACCTCATTGACTGAGCTTCTAGCAACCGGTTAAATGATTGATGCTAGCCTTTGCTAACTAGCCTCTGGAGCCCAAAGAGAAGCAAGGCTGGCTGGTCAGTGGGTTTCATCATGTTTGTGTGTGCATAAACAATCAGCCCAGGAGACACGATAAAATGCAGGAACAAAGCATGTGTGTGTGTGCTTGTAGGTATAACACTATGAAGAAGAAATCCTTTGGAGGTGAGCACTGTATACTTGGGATTTTTGTACATGTTTAATTTTTTGTGGCTTTTAAACCGCAGCCCCACCCCACGGCCCCACACCCCCAAAATTAAGAAAAGTAATTCATTGATCTTTTCTGTGTGTGAAGATGTGTCCACACAAGCTCAGAAATTTCAAAGGCTGTCTTGAATTCAGGTAGTCCATATGGCTCATGGAATTTCGACTTGGTCATAAATAAGTTGCAGTCAGGCTAATTGAATGAAGTGGTGTGTGTTTTGTTTCACTGGCTTGACCACTGCTATATTTTGAATCCATGAGATTAGTCAAACTAAGTTTCCATAAAGACAAAAAAAAACAAAAAACTGAATTAAAATCAAAGAACATTGGGTGAGTTGTATATGTAAAAGCATGCGCGGGCCGCTTCTTCCTAAAAGACTTACTGTGCCCCATCAAATGAGTTATGACCTGCCACAGGTCCCTGTAGAACACGGGTGTTAAACTAATTTTAGTTTGCGGGCCACCGCAATTTTATCTTAAGTGGGCCAAACAAGTATATCCGTGGCCTTAAAAGCTAGAAATCAGGGGTGTCAAACATACGGTCCGTGGGCCAGAACCAGCCCGTCAGGGGGTCCAATCCAACCCGCGGGCATTGTTCTGCCCGTCAGGCAAGTTCGAGATTTTTTTGGTGCACCTAATTTATTGATTATTATCTTGTTGCAAATCTTGTTGCAAATCATATGAGCAATGATCAGCAATCTCAAATGTCATAACAGAAAAAGTACAATTTTAACAATATTATGGGTTTTCCTTTACAGTTGCAACTTATAGAACACAGTAGATGTATAAACTGTATGTACCTTTCATTAAAAAAAAAAATAACTTATTTAGAAATCATTTTAAATTTACTAAATTTCCACATCCATCTGGACATTTTGAAAAGCTCAACTGACTCATCACATCATACATAAAAATGTGGAAAATTTTCATAATGAAAGTGCACTTATCCTATTGCAGTGAAACTAAAAAATAAAGACAAAACACTTGTATTAGCTATTCTATTAAGGACATACATATCCACAGTAAGTGCAAAATAGAAACTTAAATTAGCTGTCTAATAATTTATATAATTCTTAATTTTAATAGTCACGCAGTAGCTTTCCATAAAAAGCTGGAAACACAAACAATGAATCTGTATGAGGTTAGCATTAGTCAGCACAAACAATAAGCAACTCCTCTCCAATTTTAGCATGCATCAAATTAACTTATAGTCTACATCTCACTAAAGAAGTGACTTTCAGATTTTTCCTGTCAGGGGTCTTCACCACAGGAAGTCACTCGCATGATTTGTTTGTCTGACGTCCCCCAACCATTTCATTCAGGCTTTCATAAACCCATGTCCCATTTAACTTCACAAACTCGTTTTTAACTGCACCTGTGCACATTTTCACATTAAATTACTTAAACAACACAATATGATTGCTTCACTCAATCTCACTCTTTTACTCCATATGGATTGGAGTGCTGTCGGCCGATCTTTTCTCTTCTCAGCTTCATGCATTTCACATCATGAGACTCACAGCACATCCGGTTCTATAGTTCTTGTGTCAAATTAAAAGCATAGGTTTCAAAATAAGATTGAATATGTACATTGGTATGAAAAAGTGTTTGCCCCCTTCCTGATTTAAATTTTTTTTGCATGTTTGTCACACTTAAATGTTTCCCATCGTCAAACAATGTTCAAAAGTAAACAGAAAATGTAAAAAAGTATTTAAATAAAGGTTTTTATTACTAAGGGAGAAAAAAAATCCAACCCTACATTGCCCAGTGTGAAAAATTTATTGCCCCCCGTTAAAACATAATTGTGGTTGATCATACCTGAGTTCAATTTCTCTAGCCACACCTAGCCCTGATACTGCCACACCTGTTCTTAATCAAGAAATCACTTAAATAGCCCCTGCCTGACAAAGTGAAGTAGACCAAAAGATCCTCAAAAGCTAGAAATCATGCAGAGATCTAAAGAAATTCAGGAACAAATTTGAACGAAAGTAATGGAGCTCTATCAATGTGGAAAAGGTTATAAAGCTATTTCTAAAGCTTTGAGACTCCAGCGAACCAAAGAGAGAGACAATATCCACAAAAGGCGAAAAAAGAGAACAGAGGTTAACCTTCTCAGGAGTGTCCGGCCGACCAAAATTACCCCAAGAGCGCTGTGACGACTCATCCAAGTGGTCACAAAAGATCCCACAACAACATCCAAAAAACTGCAGGCCTCACTTGCCTTAGTTAAGGTCAGGCTTCATGACTACACCATAAGAAAGAGATTGGACAAAAATGGCCTGGATGGCAGAGTTCCAAGACAAAAACCACAACCCAAAACAACATTAAGGCTCATCTTGATGATCCCTAAGACTTTAGGGAAAATACTTTTGGTCTGATGAGACAAAAGTTGAACATTTTGGAAGGTGTGTGTCCCGTTACATCTGGTGTAAAACTAACACATCATACCAACAGTGAAATATGGTGGTGGTAGTGTGACGGTCTGGGGCTGTTTAGCTTCTTCAGGACCTGGAAGACTTGCTGTGATAAATGGAACCATGAATTTTGCTGTCTCCCAAATATCCTGAAGGAGAATATCAGGCTATCAGTTTGTGACCTGAAGCTAAAACAAACTTGGGTTCTGCAGCAGGACAATGACCTAAAACACACCAGCAAGTCCACCTCTGAATGGCTGAAGAAAAACAAAATGAAGACTGAGGAGTGGCCTAGTCAAAAACCTGACCTGAATCCTACTGACATGGTGTGGCATAACCTTAAAAAGACATTTCATGCTCGAAAACCATCCAATGTGGCTGAATTAAAACAATTCTGCAAAGATGTGTGAGCCAAATTCCTCCAAAGGGCTGTAAGAGACTCATTGCAAGTTATCGTAAACCAGTTGTTGCTGCTCAGGGTGGCCCAACCAGTTATCAGGTTTATAAGGGGATAATCACTTTTTCAGGGGATAATCACTTTTTCACATAGGGCCATGTAGTTTTTTTTTTTTTTTCCTCCCTTAATAATAAAAAACTTCATTGAAAAACTGTATTTTGTCTTGACTTGTGTTGTCTTTGACTAATATTGAAATGTGTTTGACGATGGGAAATATTTACCAGTAAGTGTGACAACCATGCAAAAAATAATAAATCAGGAAAGGGGCAGACACTTTTCCACACCACTTTATCAATGAACTAAAACTTGTCTGACAGGCAGAACAATGCCCGTGAGCCGGATTGAACCCCCTGATAGGCCGGTTCTGGCCAGCAGGCTGTATGTTTGACACTTTACACCCCTTCTGTAAAGCAGCCTTTTCTTGCCAATATGCCAATACATACATACACACACTCACACACACACACACACACACACACACACACACACATATATATATATATATATATATATATATATATATATATATATACGCAGGTCGATTAAGTCTTGCGCAGACGATGTAATCTGAAGGAGGTTACCGACTGTAAGGTAGTGGCAGGGTAGTGTGTGGCTAGACAGCATAGGATGGTGGTGTGTAAGATGACTGGTGGTGGGGAGGAAGATTAGGAAGACAAGGCAGAGCAGAGAAACATGTGGTGGAAGCTGAGACAGGACAAGTGTTGTGCAGCTTTTCGGGAAGAGGTGAGACAGGCTCTCGGTGGACAGGAGGAACTTCCAGAAGTCTGGACCACTGCAGCCAAGGTGATCAGAGAGGCAAGCAGGAGAGTACTTGGTGTATGTTCAGGCAGGAAAGGAGAGAAGAAGACTCGGTGGTGGAACCTCAGTACAGGAAATCATACAAGGAAAAAGGTTAGCTAAGAAGAAGTGGGACACTGAGAGGACAGAGGAGAGGCAAAAGGAATACATTGAGATGCGACATAGGGCAAAGGTAGAAGTGGCAAAGGCCAAACAAGAGGCATATGATGACATGTATGCCAGGTTGGACCCTAAAGAAGGAGAAAATGATCTATACAGGTTGGCCAGACAGAGGGATTGAGATGGGAAGGATTTGCAGCAGGTTAGGGTGATTAACGATAGAGATGGAAATATGTTGACTGGTGCCAGTAGTGTGGGAGATAGATGGAAAGAATACTTCGAGGAGTTGATGAATGAAGAAAATGAGAGAGAGGGGAGAGTAGAAGAGGCAAGTGTGGTGGACCAGCAAGTGGCAATGATTAGTAAGGAGGAAGTAAGAAAGGCATTAAAGAGGATGAAAAATGGAAAGGCAGTTGGTCCTGATGACATTCCTGTGGAGGTATGGAAGCATCTAGGAGAGGTGGCTGTGGAGTTTTTGACCAGCTTGTTCAATAGAATTCTATCGCGTGAGAAGATGCCTGAGTAATGGAGGGAAAGTGTGCTGGTGCCCATTTTTAAGAACAAGGGTGATGTGCAGAGCTGTGGGAACTATGTAGGAATAATGTTGATGAGCCACACAATGAAGTTATGGGAAAGAGTAGTGGAGGCTCGACTCAGGACAGAAGTGAGTATTTGCGAGCAACAGTATGGTTTCATGCCGAGAAAGAGTACCACAGATGTATTATTTGCCTTGAGGATGCTGATGGAAAGGTACAGAGAAGGTCAGAAGGATCTACATTGTGTCTTTGTAGATCTAGAGAAAGCCTATGACAGAGTACCCGGAGAGGAACTGTGATACTGCATGCGGAAGTCTGGAGTGGCAGAGAAGTATGTTAGAATAATACAGGACATGTACGAGGGCAATAGAACAGTGGTGAGGTGTGCTGTAGGTGTGACAGAAGAATTTAAGGCGGAGGTGGGACTGCATCAGGGATCAGCCCTGAGCCCCTTCCTGTTTGCAGTGGTGATGGATAGGCTGACAGATGAGGTTAGACTGGAATCCCCGTGGACCATGATGTTTGCAGATGACATTGTGATCTGCAGTGAAAGCAGGGAGCAGGTGGAGGAACAGTTAGAAAGATGGAGGCATGCACTGGAAAGCAGAGGAATGAAGATTAGCCAAAGTAAGACAGAATATATGTGCATGAATGAGAGGGTGGTGGGGGAAGAGTGAGGCTACAGGGAGAAGAGATAGCCAGGGTGGATGACTTTAAATACTCGGGGTCAACCGTCCAGAGCAATGGGGAGTGTGGTCAGGAAGTGAAGAAACGGGTCCAAGTAGGTTGGAACGGGTGGAGGAAGGTGTCCAGTGTGTTATGTGACAGAAGAGTCTCTGCTAGGATGAAGGGCAAAGTTTATAAAATAGTGGTGAGACCAGCCATGATGTACGGATTAGAGACAGTGGCACTGAAGAGACAACAGGAAGCAGAGCTGGAGGTGGTGGAAATAAAGATGTTGAGGTTCGCTCTCGGAGTAACCAGTTTGGATAAAATTAGAAATGAGCTCATCAGACGGACAGCCAAGGTTCTATGTTTTGGAGACAAAGTTAGAGAGAGCAGACTTCGATGGTTTGGACACGTCCAGAGGAGAAATAGTGAGTATATTGGTTAAAAGGATGATGAGGATGGAGCGAGAGGAAGACCAAAGAGAAGGTTGATGGATGTCATGAGGGAAGACATGAGGGCAGTTGGTGTACGGGAGGAGGATGCAGGACATAGGCTTACATGGAAAAGGATGACGTGCTGTGGTGACCCCTAAAGGGACAAACCGAAAGGAAAAGAAGATTCACATGTAGTGTTGGTAACTGGCATGCAGGTGCCAATCAAAGCATTCATCACCCTGCATTTCACCACACCATTACAGCAAAGGCTAGCAAAATCAGTATCTGAAGAAATATAGATTTTAGAGGACGTGGTTCAACTCACCATTGGGTCAATTATGGAGTTCAAACCTAAAAAATCCAGAAGGTGGATACTGAAGAAGGGGCAGGTCAAAGACCGGTTTTGCTTTAATATAAAAATTACCAATAACTCAACAGTCCAGGAGAGGCCGGTTAAGAACTGCGGGAAGAGGAACAGGGCAGATCTCAAGGATAAATGCAGTGTGAAGGAGATGCCTAACCAAGCAGACATCTGGAAGAATTCTCTGGAGAATAGCGGCCTGCCTGGCAAGTACAAGATCTGGGGCTATCAACATGGCCTGCTGCCTGAATTCCTCAGGCGTCTGGTCATTTACGAGGTACCTGTCTCCCCCAACGAGGAGTTGAAGAGGTAGATTAGCACATACCTGAAGAGATGGCTGGTAGTTCCAAGACGCTTGTGCTGTATCGGGCTGTGCAGCACCGTCACCAAGCTGCAGCTACCAGTAACATCAATGGTTGAGGAATGTAAGACGACAAATATCCATCAGGCCAGCAAGAGTGATATGGTATGCCAGGCAGGCATTGTTGTCAGAACAGGCCACAACTGGTCAGATAACCGGGTACAAACAAAAGCGAAGAACTGACTGCAGCATACTAGCATCATGAGGTAATTAGCCCAGGGCAGGTTTGGCCTGGGTTGCTCCACGAGATCCCATTGAAAAAATGCTGACCCAAAAGAGATCCATGGTGCAGAGGGAAGTCCGCAAGACAAAGGAGGATAAAGGATGTACCCATGTAGTAACAGGACAGCTGGACATAGTGGGAGGGAGTATGAGGAAAGGCTCTGACTTGGCAGGATATCTGGCATACTGTATGATAGGACAGTGGGTAAAGTTCTTGATGTGTTCCATCTACGATGTTCTGCCTACTCATCAAACCTTCACACGTGGTGTGGCAGAGAGCCCCAAATGCAAACTCTATGGAAAGTGCCGCAGGAAAAGGTCAAAGGAATAAAGTGATCCTGGCCTCAGCAAATGACTCACAGATGCAGGCAAACCTGAGAAAGCAGCTCAAATTCCCAAAGAAGGTAGCCGATACCTACTTCAGACCATATATCGTCCTCTGGTCTAGAGGTACCAAACAGGTGGCGCTAATAGAGCTAACAGTATCCCGGGAATCAAGGATGGAGGAAGCACATGAGTGAAAGCTCAAGAAGTAGCCAAGGCAAGGCAAGGAAAATGTTATCAATGTGCATTTCATACACAAGGTAACTCAATGTACTTTACATTTTTAAAAGCATTTCAAAAGACATTTAAAAAACTAAGTACAGAAAAGTAAAAGACAGCTTAAAAGCATTTAAAAACTAAGACATTCAAATTAATGTCTTAGTTCATATCCATCCATCCATCCATTTCCGGTACTGCTTATCCTCACTCGGGCGTTTTGGAGCCGATCTCAGCTAACTGCGGGCAGGAGGCGGGGTACACCCTGAACTGGTTCCCAGCCAATCGCAGGGCACATAAAAACAAACAACCATTTGCACACACATTCACACGTACGGGCAATTTAGAGTCTTCAATCAACCTACAACGCATGTTTTGGGATGTGGGAGGAAACCGCAGTACACAGAGAAAACCCACGCAGGCACGAGGAGAACATGCAAACAGGCGAGGCTGGGATTTGAACCCCGGTCCTCAGAACTGTGAGGCAGATGTGCTAACCAGTCGTCCACCATGTTGCCTCTTATTTCATATTTTAATTTAAATTTCAAATATTTTTTATACCTTGAAAACCCAACCCTTTATCCAAGTGAGGCAATTGAGAATTGATTCACATTTGCAGTGCCAACCTGGCTGCAGACACACTTTCACTTTTATTATATACAGGTACATTTTAATAAATTTGAAAATTATTCACTCTCTTTTATTGATATGCCATTCCTAAAGGGATTGTGCAACAGAAGCTTGCAGGTGACTATAGCTGTGGTTTATCAGCTGAAAAATGCAACAGGAACATGAGACTGAATCCTTATACACTTCCACTACAAATTTGACAACAATAAATCACATTGATAGTCATGCAAACTACGCAAACTAGAACTAGTAGACATTCCAACAGCTTCTTCCCTCTTGCGATCAACTTCTTAAACACCTAACCTATAATTCCATTACAACAAGCTGAAATTTTTTTGACTTGAGTTCGTTGTCATATTTCTGTGGGGCCAATTATGTATTACTCGTGCACTCACTGTAGTTGTCTCGCCATGCTGCACTATTTGCATATATTGGCCACTCATGCCAGAGTAGCATCTGCTCCATTTGCACACTGATTGAGGAGTATCTGTAACATTTGCACAACCAACATTGTCCCAGATGATCGCACTACTCGTCACT
Source organism: Phycodurus eques (assembly GCF_024500275.1). Lineage (NCBI taxonomy): Eukaryota > Metazoa > Chordata > Actinopteri > Syngnathiformes > Syngnathidae > Phycodurus > Phycodurus eques. The sequence continues at coordinate 5,862,374 of NC_084531.1, forward strand.
TTAAACCGCATACACTCCTTGAAGTCTCGGCGCCCTTTGCACAATGGTCATTGCACCGGACTATTGCAATATTAGTCATTCGAACTGCTCTAAGTGCTAGAGGACTCTGCATGTTTTTGCACAATTGTTTTTTGTCAATGTCTTTATGTCCCCAAAGTGTTCTGTAAATTGACTGTCTGTTGTACTAGAGCGGCTCCAACTACCGGAGACAAATTCCTTGTGTGTTTTGGACATACTTGGCAAATAAAGATGATTCTGATTCTGATTCTGATCTTCAGGCTTCTACATTTATTGACATATTTATTCAAAAAGACAAGTTTTTCTAATGTCTTGGCATCCAGGCAATTACATTTTTCTTCATGTAAGTTCTCCAGCTTTAGAGAACATCTGCTCACATGCCAAATATGGACCTTTTATTCACCATGTGCTATGATGTAATGTAATATTTAACTTACTTACTATATCACATTGTACAGTCTGTATATTTGCTTGTGTTTTTTTTCCCTGCTGTCTGCAGCCAGGTTGGCATTACAAATACCTTACCTGGATAAGGTACAAGAAAAAAAAAAAAAAAAAAAAAAGCCAATATTTCTTAGCCAATTTTTAAATACAGCAATGTGAAGTATTTGATATCTGTAAATGTGTTTGCATTTAAAAAAAAAAAAAAAAAAAAAAAAAACAGACTACATTGCAAATATTTACTGTATTTGTGAACATACAAACACACACAAAAAGCCGGGCTTCATTTCCTTGTCTTGCACTGTGGAAAACGTAGCATTTTTCCACAGGTTGGAGGAGCTCCTGCCATTTCCAATCACCAATGAAGGGGGGTGTCCACCTGAAGACCACCCAACTCTTGACAAGTGGAGTTGCGGGGCCCTGGTACCTGCATTTTTCTATTGATGCTGAGTCACGACACACTTTTCAGACATTAGAAACAATCAAGAATCTGTAGAGTTAAAACATTCTGGGAAAACATATGAATGTTATATTTTTAAACATAACCACTTATGTTGATATGTTTAAAGTGCCTTTCAGAGCACCTTATTAAGATAGGATAACAACAGCATTTACAAAAATGTATATCTTGGCACTGATCTGTTCTTTTTAGGAAAGTGCAACAACAATAGTTTATCTTCTTTTTTGGAAATTATGGCTGCAGACCAAAGCAACTGTAACAGTTTTAGAATTATTACAGAATTATTATGCTATAACTTTTTTACTACCATCGGCGACCCATACAAAGTGGCTACGCAACCCACTTTTGGGTCCCAAACTACGAGTAGAGAATCACTGGTATAAGCCATATAAATGGTAAAAGCCTAGTGCTGAATGGGGCAATAGTTCATGTAGATATGTTGTACTTCAATAAATTGATTCCCATTAAATTTGGAGCGTTATAAATTTGGACAATGCATATCATCCAATTCAATGTCAAAATTGAGCTATAACAACATCTTGCCTTTACTGCTTGTGAATGCACAAATAATTTATGACTCTGTCCAGAATAATCTGAAATGTTTTGCAGGCCTGTCAACTCTTCCACATCCAAGTTATCCAAGCCAGAACATATTTGAGGCCGCTCAGTCACAATCATGTTTGATCTGAAAAGGCGTCTTCCCCCAACTGTTACTAGAAAGTTGCAAAGCTAGAACTGACCAAACGCCTTCAAAGAGAACAAAGAGCTGCAGCCCACACTGACTGATTCATTTAATTAAGAGGTGTGTCTCCAAAATATTTTCATTGCAAAAGTCACAATCACAATGAATTGAATGAGGGGGAAAAAAACACTACTGTGTAGTACAGAGAGAGAAAGCTGCATGAGATCATTCATTACTGAGAGATTAACTACAGGATGATCATGATTACTGGGAAGCAAAAAAAGCACCACTTACGTCTGGAAGTCACATGCTCAAAAGTTACCAGACTCTCGTCCAACCCAAGGAACTCAGGCAGATGTTCAAAATGTTAATGAAGCATCCATACACAGTTAGTTTGGATGCAGTCAAAGACAAATATCTTTAGCACCATCCTCCACGTGGCAATGCGTTTGAGTTGCTTTTCACAGTAACTGCAATGTCTGGGTCATACAACAGCTCAGTTTTCAAGAATTTAGATCTAGGTCAAATTATGACAGCTAAGAACGATACCTCACATTAGGTAGGTGAAGATCAGTGATGTATATTTCAAACCTGGTAACATTCTTAGAAAAAGGTGGGTCCACCCCAAAGCCCGGACACCCCATACCAGGAAAAGTAATCTGGTGTATGCGGCCAAGCAGCCACTGAGCAGACGCATGTCACAACACAGACGGCCAAGCTCCTCAGGTCAAGACTCAGCTGTATACCTGCTCCTCCAAGAGAAACATCACTCTTTTGAGGACAAAAACGTGCATATTCTGGACAGGGAAGAAGGATGCTTTGAAAGAGGAGTGAGAGAGGCCATCTACGTAAAGATTGAACCCTTAACAGAGGAAGTGGTTTACAACACCACCTATTTCCTACTTAAAATCCCATCCTTTCGTCCATTCCAAAGAAACACAATTGTTCTTCCGCCAACAAATAACACAAAGGAGGCTAGGAAGCTTCCACCTAATGACCCTTGTGGGCTGTCATTGGCCCCACTGTCAGGCATCCTCAGGACAGTCCTTTTTTTGCATCCCAAAAGAATGACACCATCTGTTTACGTCATTGATAATGGCAAGAGACACCTCTCCTTCCTCAAACATAATTGCAAATATGTCCAAAACCTATTGGCATCCTATTAATCCAAACCGTGCACGCACGCACACACGCACGCACACACAGACACACACACACACACACACACAAATAACTTTATAAGAAGACACTTTTGATATGCCAGCCAATAAAATGTTACTTCAGTAGTAAGAAGTGGTTACTCCTAGGCTTCAGTTTTTGGCAGCTCACATTGCACTATTGGCCCAAGGTGAAGCTTAAATTGAATTAATATTCAATAATTATATCCTTCATCCGATGTTTCCTCAAACAAAGCTCATCAAGTTGCCTTGCCTGTGTGATGCGTATATACAGGCAAGTGAATGCATGACGAGATATGACAAGCTCTCATGTCAGTGTTTGGCCAAAGCCAGGGGGAATACGAAAGGTCACCACTTTACAAATTCTGGAAGTGTGTGCAAGGGAGAGCATGTATGTGTTTGTATTTGTATATTCTGTGGGAATGGTTGAAATATATTGCAGAGAAAGACCCAATTCTACAGGTTGTAAATTAGATCCAGCGTTTTGACATGTAATTTAGAGGGTCAGAGGGAATAAAATAATATCCCCGCTCGAATAAGAATATGCGTGCATGCGCCCGTGTGTGCATTTGAATGAGAAATACGAGACAGTTTGTGTTATCTGCAGGAAAAGGTGCAATTAGAAGAAAAACTAAGAATCAAATAAAATTAGTTTTATTTAACTGCTAAATAACATAATTGATATAATGAGTTAATTGCAAAACCTATTTGTATAAGGCATCATTATATATATACCATTAACATAAAATTGGTACACATGGACTTCACTTTTCATAAAAAAAAGCCCCAACTCTTAAAAGAAAGTGCAGATCAGATGCTAACTTTGGGCCATATTGTGGGTGGCTGCGTGCTTTCACCCAGGTGTTCAAATCTGTCATTTACGCACTCTCATGCCAGCTCCACACTCTGGGTGGAGCAATACGAAAATGTGGGCGTTCCCTGTCAAATCTGGATGTGTGCTCACGCTGGTTGCATTCTTCCGTAGACATTAGCACTTTTTTCCACTTCCGCACTCTAGAGGCTGTAATAAGTCTAGCGCCCTGTGAAGGTGAAACATCTTATTGTATATTTTGATTCAGTTAATTGTCGGTCGACAGCCCGGGGATGGCTGACTTGTGCTGACGGTGCGGGACAAACCTGACCCATAACGCTCACCTATGCTCACCAACAGCCCAAAGGCCGGAATGTGTCCCTACCACATCACGCCTATGGCCAAACATTGACATATTATATCATTAATTATACAACCCCAATTCCAATGAAGTTGGGACGTTGTGTTAAACATAAATAATAACAGAATACAATTATTTGCAAATCATGTTCAACCTCTATTTAATTGAATACACCACAAAGACAAGATATTTAATGTTCAAACTGATAAACTTTATTGTTTTTAGTAAATAATCATTAACTTAGAATTTTATGGCTGCAACACGTTCCAAAAAAGACTGAGAAAGTGGAGGAATGCTCATCAAACACGTGTTTGGAACATCCCACAGGTGAACATGCTAATTGGGAACAGCTGGGTGCCATGATTGGGTATAAAAGGAGCTTCCCTGAATTGCTCAGTCATTCACAAGGAAAGATGGGGCGAGGTTCACCTCTTCGTGAACAAGTGTGTGAGAAAATAGTTCAACAGTTTAAGGACAATGTTCCTCAAAAAATTCCGTACAATTGCACGGAATTTAGGGATTTCATCATCTACGGTCCATAATATCATCAAAAGGTTCAGAGAATCTGGAGAAATCACTGCAGGTAAGCAGCAACGCCCAACCAACATTGAATGCCCCTGACCTTCGATCCCTCAGGCGGCACTGAATCAAAAACCGACATCATTGTGTAAAGGATATCACCACATGGGCTCAGGAACACACAAACTCAGAAAACCAATGTCAGTAAATACAGTTCGGTGCTACATCCGTAAGTGCAACTTGAAACTCTACTATGTAAAGCAAAAGCAATTTATCAACAACACCCAGAAACGCCGCCGGCTTCTCTGGGCTCGAGCTCATCAAAGATGGACTGATGCCAAGTGGAAAAGTGTTCTGTGGTCCGACGAGTCCACATTTCAAATTGTTTTTGGAAATTGTGGATGTCGTGTCCTCCGGGGCAAAGAGGAAAAGAGCCATCCGGACTGTTATGGACGCAAAGTTCAAAAGCCAGCATCTCTGATGGTATGGCGCTGTGTTAGTGCCAATGGCATGGGTAACTTACACATCTGTGAAGGCACCATTAATGCTGAAAGGTACATACAGGTTTTGGAGAAACATATGGGAGCTGCAGTTATAGAAAATTGAGCGGTACAAATGGAATTACTTCCAAAGTCTAACGTCACATTGGGGAGATTTTCGATTCAATCCAGATGAATGCGACCATCCCGCTACCTGGTATGTCAAATTTGTATGAAGTCGCTGTAGCGTATATGAGTTGAATAAAAATTTAATTAATTTAGGAGAAAAGAATAAGCGGGAAGCGACGCCTGCGTTACTTCCGGTTAAGCGTAATTTTTTAATTTTTAATGTTCTAATTTTTAATTTTCTAATCTGTATCGTAAGGGGGACCACGTCACTTTTTATGTGGATCAAATTTAGGGAAAGTGACGAGAAACCTTTTTATCAGTCGCGTAATCTGAAGGTTGCTGCACTTTATGAAATTTTGAGTTCTAGATGACAGAGGCTTACTTAAACTCAGAACACACACAAAACATGACCAAGAGTGGAATTTTACAGTATATATTTAATGACATCTACAAGGGATCTAGAAGGATACACACAAAGGGGATCTAACTGAAGAAAGAAAATAACACTAATAATGGTAAAAAGAAGGAAAATAGGCGTACGAAAGGGGAAATAGAACATCGTGTATTGGGCTAAAGTGGAAAACGCGTCCATTCCGGACGAGAGTGAGAGAGAATACAAAGTTGAGATTTTGTCTGAAGCGAGTAATTTCCCCGAAATTATTAAGCACTAATATTGTACAGTCTGGCAAAGGTTTGCTGTGTCTACTCACGACCGTACTCAGCTGGCCTCTGGGAGTGGTCTCTCTTGGGGCTGGTCTCAGGAAGCATGGAACCAGATTTGGTTGAAGAAGGAAAACATTTAGAAAAATAAAGCAAAACAAAAGTGGCGGAAGACGAAAAATGGTTGTTCGTCACGCCTCCTTGGGAGAATATGACCGTCTCTCTTCCTGCCTTTTATGTGGCTTGCTGGCAATTTCAAAGCGATCACGCTTGGCTGGAAGCGTACCTGGTACCTTAGTAACAGCTGCTCTGATTGCCTAGCGGTGGACCACGGATAGGCTGGGAAGCAGAGTCTGTTCTCATCCCGGCCTTCGTGGTTACTGAGCCGTGTGCCCAAACAAAGAAAGGGCAGGGGTGGCCGAGGCCAGCCCGGCTGGCGAGCTGCCAGCAAGTCACGACTTTAGAAGTCAGAGGAGAAAAAAACACGCGAGCAAAAACACACCAGTGTCAGGGTTGAGTACCCCATGGGCGTGTCGAAGAGGGAAGGAGAATACCACACCGATCAGTTTGAATATCCATCCATCCATTGTCTGTACCGCTTTATGTACAAGGCGTGTGGGCGTGCTGGAGCCTATCCCAGCTATCTTTGGACGAGAGGCGGGGTACACTTTGAACTGGTCGCCAGCCAATTGCAGGGCACATATAAACAAACAACCATTCGCGCACACATTCACACCTAAGGGCGATTTAGAGTCTTCAGTCTTGTTGATAAATGGCTTTTGCTTTGCATAGTAGAGTTTCAAGTTGCACATTCAATGTTGGTTTTCGTCCTTGCCGTTTACATGCAGTGATTTCGCACACACACACACAGACACACACATGCGTGCCACAGCCAGTCCGTGAGAGAGAGAAATGCCTATTCTAAACCAGTCGGCGGTGCAAAAAAGGTTGGGAACACTGATCTACAGTATATGGCTACAACATTGCAGTGCAACCACGTTCTCAATAAGAAATCAATCAGACTCAGACGTGTGCAATGTCAGTATTCATTAATGTGTGTTTTGTACTGTGTTTCAGGTTGAAATTGGTTTTACCCAGCTTTAGGCATCTTTGCAAGACTGTAATATTAAATTACTATGTGGTCTGGGGCACACCTCTCACTCTTTTTCCCACCGGTCCCTCAGCAATTTGACAAATATTATTCAGATCCTCTGCGATTGGCTGGAAACCAGTTCAGGGTGTACCCCGCCTCCTGCCCGATGACAGCTGGGATAGGCTCCAGCACGCCCGCGACCCTAGTGAGGAGAAGCGGCTCAGAAAATGGATGGATGGATATTCAGATCCTCATCTCTATGAAGTGCAGTTGTCAGAAAGCATCGAAATGAGGACTGGAGTACACCAAGATTGTATACTGGCTCCGTTTTGTCAACTGGCTCATAAAGCTCATTACAGTAGGGATAAACAATGAAATACAGTCAGTCCTGCTTGTATGGATGTGAAACTTGGTGGACAACAAAGAAAATGCAACGCAAGATGTAGACCTGTCTGAGGCCAAACTACAATATCAGATGACAAGACAAGATCAGTAAATAAAGAAGCAAAGCACCAGCTGGAGTTGAATTGAGAGAGCTGCCCAGGACCATGTGTGATGAAGTATAGTTGTTGATGACCTCTGTCTTTTTGGGGTGATATGGGTGATGAGAACCAGCCTGTGATTTAAACAACTGTTTGCTGGTAAAGAAAAATTTGGACGGAAGGAGGTGCAACTGTTGCAGCCCCAATCTTGTCAAAGTATCCAGAAGAAAGATAATGAAAACACTGTTACTCCTGATGATGTGTTAATGAGTTGAGTCAATGAGGTGGTACTATGTGGGTTTATGTATTTTTGACATGAAAAGAGAAACAACAACAACAAAATCCAGTTGCAGTGAATCACCTTCTTTTTATTTTAGTCAGTAAATAGAGTTGTTTATCAAGTACACGTAGAATAGATGCATGAATGCATTCACAGAGGTCCCCCAAGGCTTTTGTTTCCTTTGCATGTGTATCATTAAACATTATCCTGGGATGCGGGTACAACGACAGTTAGGTGGGAAGACAAGGGAGTGCTTAGGAGAGATACAGTATCATATGCAAACCTATCGATTTACATTCAGTACTCCTGTCCAACAATGAGGGCTCATGTATTATTCATAGCGAACCTATGACAGATCCATAAATACTGCCACTTCACTCGTCAGCAAGTAGCATACTCTTTCAGCTCTACACGTCCTCCAGCAAGACTAGTTAGACATATTAATTTACAAGTAAAGCATGCATGTAGCTGAAAACTAGAATGGTGCGGTCGTGTTGGATCTATGTTCATGTGTTTGTGAGCATGTGTGTACGGTGTTTCTTTTGTTAGAAGGTGTACCTACCTCCACATCACCGAGGCCTTCAACAAGCAAGCGTTCCAGCTTGACTGCCTATGAAAATTTACTTCCCACACCCAGTCGTAAAACAGCCACTTGCTTTTCTTTCTTTGCACCTCTGCCTTTACGATCTGGAGTGGATAGGATGCTTGAGTTATGTTTATTTTTTTGGGGTGGACAGAGGAAAAATTAAAATACTATACAGTCATGTCAGTTATGTCAAAGTGGAATTCTTTGCTCAGTTGTGTTGGTGCTTATGAAGGGGGCCGCAGGGATAAGATGTGAGAGTATGTGCATCCTGTATATGTGGGTTGGAAACAAGTCATTTTGTCCAATTGGATACATGAATAAATTGACGCAAAGCTACATGTGCTAATGCGTCAAATATAACAGCTTAAATCAACTTCATTGAAGTAGGAAATGAGGGAGTAACTGAAACTGCAGTTAAGCGGTCCATGTGTGTTTATTATATCAGCTTGAAATGTGATACAAGGACTCCCCTTTCAATACAATACACATTATGTTCATATTTGGAGTGACATGACTGGTGCTGTCTTATGAATTTGAGATACACACCACTCTGTCAAGAGCATGTTGACCTCATACACACTCAACTGAATATCCACACCACTGAGGTTATCCCGTTGCTTTTGTGTCTCCTCAAGTTTAGAAAAGTGCAGTCACTCCATTTATGCTAAAAACAACAACAACAAAAACAAAATGAAACAAATCTTTATCAAAAGTATATTATACTGTACGTTTGATTTGTCTCTACAATGAAATAGCAAACAACCGTTCTTTTCGTTGCCGTTACTTCTTCACCTTTAAAATGGCTCAAATATTTGTTGGCTCCAACGTTGAGCCTCCAGTCTTGACTGTGAGCATCCAACATGCGTCTGTAATGTATCAGGACAGTAAAAAATAAGAAGATGAGTTTAGCTGACAAAAGCCAAGCCAAGTGGATGCATGTGACCCAGGGAGGTGGTGGGGTGATGGGAGGTGTGGCAGGGGTGGGTGGTTTGAGGTAGGGGAAGTATGGGGCTGGGCAAAAGCGAGCAAAGGGAGGAAGAATTGATGATCACACCATTGGCCTTCAGTGTGGCGCAGTTGTGCTCATCTATCCACACCAATAGAGAGGAAGGACAGGGCATCAGTCACGAGAGCAGTGTGGTTTTCGTCCTGGCCGTGGAACAGTTGACCAGCTCTACACCCTTGGCAGGGTCCTTGAGGGTGCATGAGAGTTTGCCCAACCAGTCTACATGTGTTTTGTGGACTTGGAGAAGGCGTTCAACCTTGTCCCTCGGGGAGTCCTGTGGGGGGTTCTTTGGGAGTATGGGGTACCGAACCCCCTGATACGGGCTGTTCAGTCCCTGTATGACCGGAGTCAGAGTTTGGTATCCGACAGTAAGTCGGACTCATTTCTGGACTCCGCCAAGGCTGCTTGGTTGGACTCCGCCAAGGCTGCCCTTTGTCACCGACTCTGTTCATAACTTTTATGGCCGAAATGAGTTTCCTCCACAGGGTGTCCGGGCTCTCCCTTAGAGATAGGATGAGAAGTTCGGTCATCCGGGAGGATCTCAGAGTAGAGTTGCTGCTCCTCCACATCGAGAGGAGCCAGATGAGGTGACTGGGGCATCTGATTTGGGTGCCCCCGGTCCCCTCCCTGGTGAGGTGTTCCGGGCACATCCCACCGGGAGGAGACCCCGGGGATGACCCAGGACACGCTGGGGAGACTACGTCATTCGGTTGGCCTGGGAACACCTCGGGATGCCCCCGGAAGAGCTGGATGAAGTGGCTGGGGAGAGGGAAGTCTGGGCGTCCCTGCTAAAGCTACTGTCCCCGTGACCCGCCCTTGGATAAGCGGTAGAAAATGGATGGATGGATGGATGCGTATGTGGGTGCCCTGTCACTGACCTGAAATGTGATAAGATGTAATGAATTTGTGACATAAAACGCTGCGGTGACTCAATGTTTACCCTGCAATAGAATTCCCAATACACAGCAGTGCTTTTTTTCCCCTCACTGTTGTGCTGCATGCCCGTATCGGATGGCTCACTAAATATTCAGCATTGTATATATACTGTATCTACAGTATATATATTTTTTAACCATCACAAGGCTGTTTTCATTTACAGAAGAGGCACTGTACGTAGATAATGGCGCTAACTGTTGTTGACTATTTCAAGTGTTATCATTATGTCTTTCAGTTTTCTATTGCCTCTATATCAATTCCCCTGGGTTTTGACCTTCAGAACCAACTGCATATACGTTTTATTGGAGACAATGATTAATAAGTGGATTATGGTCTCAATATGAAATAAATAGTTTATTTGAGAAGAGGAAGGCAGTCACAAAGAGAGGCAGAGAACAAAATAACCCTCATTGACATGACAAATTAAATATGAAAGCTGTAAAACACAACCTTTGGCACTTGCTGACAAACGTTTATGCTCACAATCAGCTGTAATGATTCTAATATGCTTTAACTTTGAATGGTTTGTAGCAATAAAAGATACATAGCCTTTGGCTGTCTGAGTTTTATATTCCCTCCCATCTCCACCTTCCATTACCTTCGCGTCCAACATTTGCTTCACTTTTTGACAACAAAATATGCAGAATCAGCTCCTGTGTTGCTTTTAATTTATAGCGGCGCAGACGATCTTTTTAATATTTATTTTTCTTTTCAGCTCTCTGGAGAAGAATTGAATTCTTTTAGGGTTACACAGTCAGGGGAGTCTGACCTCTCTCCTTAGAACTGTTTTGAAAACATAACTTGAGTAGAAACCTAAAATTAAATTAAGTATTCTTAATTTATTTTTTCTCGGATGAGAATGTTCTTCTCTTTCTTCTAATCAGAAACAGGCCTGGGAAAATTCATCAATTTTGTTCTTGATCACCTAAAATACAGTCGGTCTTATATGTCCTATCTCTTAAAGCACAGGTCCACATTAGAGGCCATGCAAAGATCCGCTAAGAAAAATCAAATGCACCTCAATTCCAAATATTTACATGAACCTCTAACATTAACCAGAATACAAAAGCTTCATTGTTAGTTAGATAATGGATTCCCTCTGCTGTTGTTTCCATGGAATGCTTGCTGCAGATTTGTGTGTATCCTCTCCAACAGGTTTAACAGAATTAGTAAGTCATTTCAGACCACACATCCACACCTTTTAGTGAGCTCTGAAAATGTAAATATGACATTTTTACACTACCTTTTCAGATATTATACATACATCAGGACTACACACTAAGATATTGTTTCTATTTTTCTATTAATTGCAGTTTTTCATACTATGTTAATTTTGTCTAAAACATGAGAATGAAAAAAATTATATATTCATAAGAAATAGAATAAAATATAATTACATGTACTATTATAAGATATAGTTGAATATCTGACACAGGAAAGAGGTAGTAGTTTTAGATTTAAAGCATTTCAGATTTATGATTTTTACTTATAGTGTGTTAATTTACAGTATGTATGACATATACAATACACTGACTTTCCTAATTTACACCCTCACGATCGAAGGAAATTTAGTTCTCTGTCATAATACTACTAAAAATATACTACAAAAGACAACCACAATAAATACCTTTAAATATTAAAAACAAACATTAATATATATATATATATATATATATATATATATAATTATATTATAATATATTAATAATTTATATACAATTTAATTTTTAAGAATTAACATGACCATTTTTGGTAAAAGTATGTCATTACCACAATGTGTATCCAATCTTGTTGCCAGTAAATGTAATATTACTAATTATAATTATTGGAACTGGCAGTGACAGTGTCTGGAAGCTCTGATGGTAGGAAAACAGCTATTGAGTGACCCTTCTGATTTTAAGGATCTTTTATGCCGTGCATGACATAATGTGAAAATATGAAAACTATCTTGAACAGTGCTAACTCTTTGTAAGCTGACACATTGGTGGTCTGCACATAGGGAGCCAGGCTGATCATTTGCAGTCAACTGCCACTTCTGCTTTCACTCCTTCACTTCTCCCAATCCTTTCAATGTCTCATCTGCTCTCACCATGAACCTACCATGAGGGGGAGGATTGGCAACAGGGAGGAGGAAGAAAAGAATCAGAACTCTGCACTGTCAGATAGTTTCTCCTGCATCTGCTCCTGAGTATGTACCTTTGTATAATTATGTTTGTATAGATGTGAGTCCACTAAAGTATTATAATGAGGTATTTCTTCAAAGACTCCCAAATAATTCCCTGACCAAAGAAAGAAAGAACAGAAAGAGGCCAGCACACTTTGAAAACATATTGAAAAATAAACTATCTCAAGAGCATATAAGAGCACTTCAACTGTACATTTTCCACTACATAAATAAATCCAAGCAAGTCTTTCACCAGCACTCTTCTCCCTCCAGGTCTGCATCAATCCCAGGCCATCTTTCATGTTTGGTGGAGTTTTACAAGCCATATCCTTCATAGGATGACTTTTACAACTTTTGATCCTGATTGGCTGATTGGCCCAATGTGGCGAAGAAGCACAGGTGCAACACATTAAAATCCTAATCAGAGCCAATGACAACCAGGTGTGTCAGCAAGGAAGGTGACTGCGTTATAAGGTGCAGGGAGACTTTGGAGGCTGGACACTTATTACATGTATGAACGCACAAGGCTGTGTTTCATGCCGCGAACTCAGACGTTTTATGCTCATGTTGTGCTCTTTCCGTTTTACAATGCAATTGTGGATGGCTGCCAGTTCGTTTACAGCGTTGAAGTCTGGGCCTGATTGAAAAGACAAGGTGCACATTTTCTTCAAAGAATGTCCTGACAGTATGCCGTTTCCCTTAAGGACAATGAAGCAGCCTTCCGCTGCTGTAATCACTCAACCACCTATTCCCTTCCTCTTTACAGTATAATGGACTGAAAAGCAAATGCGAGAAATTGTGCAAAAAGGCTCACCGAACCACTTACCCTACAAAAAGTATGGTGTGCACTTTCTTTGTCTCAAAAACATCACCGTAATAGAAACATGCTGCAAAAGCAATCTTTTTTTTAAAATTATCATCTGAAGTACATTGTTGTACAGTGTTGACAACTGTTATGGAATATGAAGACCACACAATTGTACTATTACTGTTCTTTACAAAGATGATTATGTCCTGACGTAGCACTGTACATCATATTCTGTCAAATTTATTGGAAAGCAATTTATATAGTGGTACCATCCCGTCTACACACCCCACTGGAAATGCAAGCTAGCGCAATGTTTTCTATTCTAACAGACGTATAAAAGGGGCTTTGCTTGAAAGATGAGCTTGTTCTTTTCTTGGTGCACTAAGGCGGTATTGATTGTATTTTTTTTAAAATGGTGTTATTCATTATGAAATGATAGCAAATAAATTAAACAATTAGTTACAAAAATTAAAAAAACATTGTTAAATGTCCATGCCCCTCCCGGAGCCATCAACTTATCATGGTGGAGGGGTTTGTGTGTCCCAATGATCCTAGGAGTTAAGTTGTCTGGTGCTTCACACCCCTAGTAAGGTCACCCATGGCAAAAAGGTCCTAGGTTAGACCCCGGGGACGACCCAGGACACGCTGGAGAGACTATGTCTCCCAGCTAGCCTCGGAACACCTCGGGATCCCCCAGAAGAGCGAGATGAAGTGGCTGGGGAGAGGGAAGTCTGCGCATCCCTGCTAAAGCTACTGCCCCCGTGACCTGACCTCGGATAAGCGGAAGAAAATGGATGGATGGATGGATGGATGGATGCTGTTTAGTAACATTCAACCACTCAACAAATACTGTAAATGTATAAACAATCTGAATAAAAAATGAATAAATATATTTTAAACAACCTCCAAAAAACAGTTACATTATTGCAACAAACAATTACAGAACAGGTGTAGGAAGCCCTCAGGCCATACATTACCCACCTCTGAAATACTATACAGTAGACTGATCCCAGTCTGAACAGCAGAGTGTCTATCATAACATCAAACATAGGATATGAGTCCATATGACGGATTTCTACATCAGTCACCGGGAATTCTGTGGAATGTTTCTTACAGGTTTGTGCCCAGGCATGACCACCATTATGTGTTTAACTGTGAGGGTGACTTTTCTCAGTTGCTGACACACCGTTACTGTTACACAATATGCTCTGGCTCACCATTCACCATTCGCATAAAAGCCCATGTCCAAGTCACAAAATTTGCACTGATGTCAGTGCACATCTGCAGTGTGTGGGATTAGAGCTTTCTTGCCAGAGACTGTTATTAAAATATATTATTGAGCAATATCGTTGGATTAGAAATTCATTTGGGAATGCCAGCACATTTTAGATTTAGTTGTGCCTCAATATCGATGAACTCGTGAAGAAACAGACAAGCCAAGTTTGCGCCAAGTGGGAGTAGACTGGTAGAAAGTCAGGGTTTCATATACAAAACCTGCCAGTGAGCAAGTTAGGTTTGTGGAGTCTGTACCATGGTATCTGACACAGAGCTTTTCTTACCCATCATTCTGCTTTCGATAAGTCAGAGATTCCGGTTTAACTTACTCTGAGTTTTCATATAACCTTCTTTCTGGAATACCCAAGATCTGATAGGAATTAAACAATAAAACCAAGACAAGGGAAATGAAACTGGAACATTTGACATTTTCAATGCATATTTAAGTTAAGCGAGTGGTTCCCAACAAAGTGGGGGGCGCACCCAATGGGGATGGGGGTTGGGGTGTGTGTGGGGGGGGGTGAAGAGCAATTGCAGGGAGGGCGCGGGGCGAGGGACAAATGAACGAATGAAATGAAAACATTCCATAAATAGCAATGTTGAATATTAAAACAAAGAAAACGATTACACTGAACATACGCAGTTAAGGTCCTTGAAAACCATTACACTTATTAGAATATGCAGTTTTTGGCAGTTGACTTTTATTTTTTTAAAAAACGTTGAGGTTTTTATTAATTACAATTTGTGAAATAAACCGCAATGGACTCCGAAAACAAAATGTCCAATGCCCAAATGGGGGCCCAGCAGGGAAGGTTTGGGAACCATTGAGTTAAGCGAACAGCAACCAAACAGGTCTGGAGATCTCAGTTCACTTCAGAGGATTACTGTATTTTGTTGAGTGGTCTGAGAAAGACCAGTTGTCAAAAAGTAATTTGATGGTAGTTGATATCCATCCATCCATTTTGTGAGCCGCTTCTCCTCACTAGGGTCGCGGGCGTGCTGGAGCCTATCCCAGCTGTCATCGGGCAGGAGGCGGGGTACACCCTGAACTGGTTGCCAGCCAATCACAGGGCACATAGAAACAAACAACCATTCGCACTCACAGTGATGCCTATGGGCAATTTAGAGTCTCCAATTAATGCATGTTTTTGGGATGTGGGAGGAAACCGGAGTGCCCGGAGAAAACCCACGCAGGCACGGGGAGAACATGCAAACTCCACACAGGTGGGGCCGGGGATTGAACCCGGGTCCTCAGAACTGTGAGGCTGACACTCTAACCAGTCGTCCACCGTGACGCCTGGTAGTTGATATTTGATATTTTATTTTGTTAAATGTTTGTTTTATTTGAACTTTGTGACTTGATATGTGAAACGTATCTGATGATTAAATGTTACTACTCCGAGTTACTGTATATTTTATTATGGTGAGCTGACAGGGCAAAAAGGTATAGAAACACGTTTAACCAGTATTATGTAAAGTGAGAGTGGTTTCTGGAGAGAGGCCAGTTTGCTTCCCATTTTCTGTTGAAAAATTCTGCACACATTGGTCATAAAATGTGATCTAATCTTCATCGAAGTCACAACAATGGACACAGAGTCTGCTTAAACTAATTCCACACAAGCAATTAGGTAGTATGTGTTGATGTTTATACTGGACTCACCATGCAAGGTTGGAAAAAAGAATGTGCACCCTTAAGCGAATGACTAATGGCTTGAGTCCAATTAATGTGATGAGATTGGAAGTGTTGGTTAAAGCTGCCTTGTTGTATTAAATAAGAAGCATTTATTTTATTTTCAATAATCATTACCCAATGTGAACCATTCATAATTGAGCTTTCAGAAGACCTACAATTAGGAATTGTTAACTTGCATGGAGCTGAAAAGGGTCACAACAATATATCTAAGAGCCTTGATGGTCATCACACCATGGCAAGACAGATCTCTAAAAATCTAGAAAGTTCAGCACTGTTGCTACACTCTCTAGGAGTCGCCTTTCAGTAAAGATGACTACAAGATCACAACGAAGAATGGGCAATGAGGTGAACAAAAATCCCAGCGCCGGTGAAAGGTATACAGAAATCTCCGGCACATGCTAACAACATCTCTGACCATCAGTCTGTTCGCTGTCATCCTGAATGAACTAGGAAGAAGAATACTAACAAACGTATGGACTAACAAACACAAGTAGGACCCTGCCCAATTTGTATAACATTAATAAAAACAACAATCCCAACTGTAACCCAAGACATTTTTGTGCACTGTACTATCTATGTGCTGTTTTTCATACTTTTAATACAAAAGTCAGTCTGATGCTCTCACAATGGCTCATCCTGGGAGTCAATGTCCTTATCTGAAAGCTGTGCTGTCACATTGTGGTGCTCTGGTTACTGCTACAAATCATGTGACATACTAAAAGTGCCACCATCAGCCCAACATGCACCTCTGAGTCTACATGTCCCTTGATTCATTATTATTACTCCCTATTGTGCTGAGCTTGCTACCCTCTCTAAAGAATGTAAACGCAAAGCAGAAACACTGTCTTTGTACTCATAAAATTTATATTTCATGATTTGACTAGCTACACAAATACTGTTAATACAACAATCCACCTGCCCTCATTTCCCAACAGTAATGTCAATCATTTACCAAATTAAACAATATTATTATAATTCATGTCTTTTAAACACATATTAAAACAAAAATTAATGTAAAAATTAATGAGCACTTTGTCCAGCAGCTGATAATAACCAACACTTCTGGTGTAGTAAATTACAGTATAAACATTACTGAAATGTAATATATCAGCATGAATTGCAAAATTGTAATCGACAAGCCTGCACTGTTGAACACTGAAATATTAATGTTGCTTTAATATGAATGAACTGCTTAATCATTCCTGTATTGTTTAGATCAAGAGTATGAGCTTTGGCACTTTTAACTGTCACCCTTTTTACGGTTGTAACACCACAAGTCATCAGGAAATAGATGAAAATAACTGGGGCTTGTTTCAAAGCAATACTGTTTTTTTTCCCCTTTTCCACTGAGGACTATCACGGACTGCTGCAGAGGATGTGAATCCTGGAAACGAAAATCCACCGTCTTGAAGTGTATGTGGATGCAAATGGACAGTTGCCGATGTCTACCGATGTCTCAAAATGGTGAGCAGAAGTGTGCTAACAGACAGCCACTTAGCTCAACAAAGAGGACGGATGTGGACTATGGAAACGGTAATGGACCATCCAGCAGTTCTCCCTGGAATTTACTGGGAGCAAAGCCCAAAAATATGGGACAATATCTAAAAGGGAGGACACAACACCAGCGGATTACCAAGGAATCCGGCTGGCCTATGTTTTGGGCTGCTTCAACCCTGAGTGAGTGGCCGTGGATGGTCGCTTCAGCGAAGGGCAAGAAAAAAGGATGCGAGTCAATGCAAAACATTGACATCAGACTTACAAATAGATTTGAGCCACTTTTACAAGACCCTGCCCAAGAATACTCATCCCCCACCACCACTGAAAGGTATGAAGCTAAATCATGCAAGAAAAAAATGGCACCCAAATGTTAATAGTTGGTTATGGAGCTGTCAAGGATGTGAAATGTTTTTGCAGTGAGAAGAACACCAAAGTACTGTGTTTTACCAATTAAATGGTGTCTGATATCTGTAAAACAAATGCTGGAGATCACTAATCAGCACCCAACTGTGAAATCTGTCATTATACACACAGGGGCCCTGGATGTTCTCAAGCACCAATAAGAGGTACTGATTGCATTGATCTCCTAACAAAAGTGCAATGTTTGGATGCCGAGGTTTTTATAAAAGGACCTCTCTCAGTTGTACGATTTGGAGATGAACGTTTCTCTAGGCTCAGACAATTAAATAAGTGGCGCAAACAAGTGTGTACTGCACTATCCGTGAGTTTCATTGAGAATTTCTGCGGTTTTTGGGAGCACAGACATCTTTACAAGGCAGATGGTTTCTGTCTAAATAGACAAGGGGTTAAGTTATTGGCTACCAACATTTTTTACTGTGTACGTCATTCAGCGGCCCGAAAAGAAAGCATTGGCCTTGTTGACACAGCTGAAGGACAAAAAGATGTAGTTGTTCCTAAACAATTGTCGGCACAGATGGATTCATCAGCGTGATCCAAACAATCGGAGGAGCGAATGACAAATGAGATGAGTTAGCACGTTGAATCTCTCACACCCCTCCCTGGCCCATTGGAGGAAAGCCCAACGCAAAACCCACTCTCTACTAGCCTAAATTCTCTGCTAGGTGTGAGAGACAGGATGAAGACTATTGTCAATATTGGAATCCAACGCACACCACGCCAAGATCTTGCTCCTGCCTGAAACCACCGTCCACTAAGATGCGAAGGGCCCCTCCTCCTCCCATGAAGAAATTTATCTGCGAATCTGAGTGATATCTGCGGGGTCTTTTCCAGAATAAGTCAGACCCCTATGGAGATCAGGCATTTTTGATCCCTGTAATTACAAGGGACAGAAAGTTGGTCAAATATATATGGCACAAAAAAGTAGAACTACAAACTTAGTGAGCATAAAATGTGAATCTATCAAGTTATCTCGGTGAGACTAGGTCTTTTCAATATCAGGTCACTGGGTAATAAATCAATGTTGATTAATGACATCATTACAACCTATGATGTAGACTTTTTGCTACTAAATGAAATGTGATAAACAGAAAGTAGCTGTAATACCATTTTAAATGAGGTAACACCAGCAAATTTTAATTGTATGAACAAGTGTCGAATAGGGGAAAAAAGTAGAGCGTTCCCTCGCCGCTTCACGTTTTGCGGCTTCAGTGCTCTGGGGTTCGTCCAAAATATTCATTAAAAAAAATCAAAAAATACAGCCATATCGGCAGCCATATTGCAGAAAGACGCGTTGTTTCATGTTGATGCGAGTGAGAGAAGGTTTCCCTGCATGCCAAACAAAGAGATGAGTTGACTCAGAGGCTTTGTACATGCCTGTACTGTACTGTACATGCCACGGGCACTCATACAAGGCGCGTGATTGGTTCCCGGCACGACATCGACCAATGAGAGCATGAGTGGATTAATCCCGTGATCTGATTGGCTGCGCATCATCACAGCCTCATCCAGCATCTTCCCTTGTTGTGTCTCGCCAGTCTCGTCCACGCTGCTGACTGTCTCGCATTGTGTATCTGAGTGTTGTGTTCGTGATAACTTTTTTTGTTTAAGCGATAACTTTTTTTGATTAGTTAAGCCCTTATTATGCCGCCTAAGCACTGTGCCCCTGCGAAAGCTTCCTCCGGGGCGCCCAAGAGGAAGAAGAACATAATGACCATCAGCGAAAAAGTGAAACTTTTAGATATGAACAAAGAGGGCAGAAGTTATGCATCTGTGGCACACAATTATGGCGTGAATGAATTTACAGTGCAGTACATCAAGAAAGAGGAAGCAAACATCCGCAAAACTGCTTCAATAAGGAAGCGAAACGTGATAACTCCGCGTAATAAGAGACGAGGTTATGTCATTGTACAGGGGAATTTTGAAGCAAAAGAAAAAACAAAGATAACAACTACCCATTACCATGTATTTCTCCAAGGTAAAACCCCAGCTACACCATCAGCACCTCCAGCAGAAGAGTTTCCGAGTGAACCTAAAGCCTCTACGAGGCAAGTGAGAGCCTCTCCTCCGCCACCAACGCAAGCCTCTTCGCCTCTCTCAGAAGGCAATGTTGATGAATGTGAATTACTGTATAAAGTTTTATAATTAAAGATTTAAGTAAATATGTGTACTGTTGTAATCTTTGTCTCGAATATGTAAAGTATAAATACTGTTTACATATTTTAAACATTCTGGTACCCACATACAGTTCCACGAAAATTCCTGGGCGGGGGCAAATCCTACTTCTCGGTTTTTCACCTTTCTTGGGGGGTTCTGGTCCCCATTCACCGTGAAAAACGAGGGAACACTGTATTGCTGTTAATTGGTCGCCAGTCAGTCGCAGGACACATATAGACACGGACAACCATTCGCACTCACATTCACACCGTAACTGAGTGGGAACTGATCCCACGCTGCCCGCACCAAAGTCAGGCGAGTGCACCACTACAGGCCTCCAAGATATAATAGAACATTTATGGAGGATTTTTCAGAATAGCTGTCAGTTATTTGTCACTATTTTCTCATAATGGGAGACTTTAACATTCATGTTGACAATAACATGGGGAAAAACATCTAAAGAACTCTATACTCGACACATTTGAACTCTCACAACATATTAAGAGTCCAACCCCACACTCAAGTTCACATCTTAGACCTGGTAATTTCTAAGGTTGTTGAAATTCTATCAATTGACATTAAGGATATGGCTATTTCTGACCATTTTTGTGTATTCTTTGAATTACAGATTCTTCCAAAAATTCAGATAACCTCTACGTCTATTCAGAAAAGGTACATAAATGAGATCACCGTCACTAAGTTTATGGAGACCATTGCTGTGCCACAAACTGTGAATCCTGAGACAGTTGTGAACTTTTGGATAGTTTCACCTGTAAAATCTCAAATGCCATGAATGCTTTCGCTCCTATTAAATCAAAAACAATCTTGAGGCGACCTAGAACACTGTGGAGGAGCACAATGATGGTAAAGACCTCTAAATCAAAGTGTAGGAAAGCAGAACGTAAGTGGAGAAAAACTGAACTCCAAATTGACTATGACCTCTACAGAAACAGTCTTTGTAATTTTAACCCAGAGTTAGTCAGTGCTCGACAGCAACACTTTTCTGAAATCATCAGTAAGAACTTCAACAATACCTGTTTGCTGTGGTTGACAAGCTCACAACCTCCCCGAATCAGACAGCTCCAGAACTCCTAACAGCAGATAAATGCAATGAATTTTCTTGCTATTTTAATGAAAAAAATACAACCCATCAGGTTAAATATTAGCACAAATCAGCAAAATGATAAAATGAGACTACATCTGAAGCCACCCAGGAAAAACTTTATTACCATGTCAGAATTTGATACAGTTGACCAAAAAACTGTAGAGAAAACGGTTCAGCAGCTGAAACCACGGGATTTGGCACGCAGACTTAAGTCAATAAAGGATTTTAGGGAATGCAGAACAATAACTTTGAGGCTTTAATTGGAACTTCTGCAGGCTGAGAAGAAAGAATGAATAAAAAAAAAAACAACCATTAAGTTTTTCAATGAAAAAATAAATCAAATTTGACGGGACAGATTTGGTAATTCAGCTACACGAGACACAATCCAGATAAGTTTTTATGCTAGACACGGGACACGTTATCCTGGTTTCAATCAGGAGAAAGATCATTAAATATATATAAACAGGGTACAGCATGTACATACAGAAAATACAATGTGGGGAGTCATTTAGAAGTCTCGTACGCATATATGCAGTCATTCAAACTCTCACACAGTCTTCACTGTACCAAACATACAATACATGTATTTGAAGTGTGGGAGGAAGCACAGCCATGATATCCCCATCAGTGAGTGACAATCGAGCAATCTATTGACATGCATTTATTATTTAACATTTAGTTTTAGCCTAGAACCTTGTTGCTTTGATGTGCCAGTACTAACCACTGCATCACTGCGGCACTCTCTTACTTGAGCATTACTTAGATTAATTAGACACTATATTGTAATTTATTATGCAGAAGATGTCAAATAGGTTTTCTTCACCATCCAATCCTGCGTCAAAGAATCAACAGGGTGAGTCATCCACTGACGTTAGAATTTGTTAATGTGTATAGTACTACTATAGTGATTATTGTACTGTAACATTTGATTTTTTTGTAGGATCTAAACTACAGAGGAAGGGAAAATTTTCCAACAAGATCTTTTTTGAAGGTTTCTGGGATGAAAGAGAAACACAGTTTGTATAGTTGGCTGGCTTCGGTCCTGAAATCCTGAAAGCGATCCAACTGCATCCTGGCTTGGGGATTAGAGTGCAAAGTGAGGCTGGAGGCCAAAAAACTGATTTTTGGGCCCGAATTTTCTCTCAGTGTACATATCTATTGTCAGGTGTGTCCCGACGGGACTGACAGCTGACAGACTTTCAGGAGGTGGAGGTCAAGTCTTGGATTCATTGTAAGGGTACGCACACACACACACACAGAGCACAAACAACTACTTGGTACATATAGAATAACTATTTCGTGCGTACAAAGTGGTAGTTGGTGCGCACAAAGTAGTACTTCGTGCGCACGATGTAGTACTTCGTGCGCACGAAATAATTTATTATAGTAGTTTGTGCTCACAAAGTAGTTCTTCATGTGCATGAAGTAGTAGTTCGTGCTCACAAAATAGTTTTTTTCCCCCCTCATGTTATGTCTGGGGCTCAGACAGAAACAGACAAACAGAGTTTGCATAAAATGTGACTTGTATTTATTACTTAAAAGGTCTGAATAAACTTATTGCCCATCTAAGATTAACTATTGTGTAACATTGAGTCTGATTATTTAGGAAATTGATAATTTGATTTAATTTTGATGACATGTTTTATCAAATATTTAATGACAATGTAATAGCTTCTTAGACCTGTACAATGTATTGTTCCATCACTCCCAGTGCTGGTAACGTCAACCTCCTTTTTTGCAATGGAGGACCAACATTGAAAATGAATGCACCAATATACAGTGGGTACAGAAAGTATTCAGACCCCCTTAAAATTTTCACTCTTTGTTATATTGCAGCCATTTGCTAAAATAATTTCCCCCCCTCATTAATGTACACAAAGCACCCCATATTGACAGGAAAAAAACGGAATTGTTGAAATTTTTGCAGATTTATTAAAAAATAAAAACCTAAATATCACTCAGCCATACGTATTCAGACCCCTTGCTGTGACACTCATATATTTAACTCTGGTGCTGTCCATTTCTTCTGATGATCCTTGAGATGGTTCTACACCTTCATTGGAGTCCAGCTGTGCTTGATTATACTGATTGGACTTGATTAGGAAACCCACACACCTGTCTAGACAAGACCTTACAGCTCATAGTGCATGTCAGAGCAAATGAGCGTAACGAGGTCAAAGGAACTGCCTGAAGAGCTCAGAGACAGAGTTGTGGCAAGGCACAGATCTGGCCAAGGTATGTGTGTACATTAATGAGGGGAAAAAATTAACTTAAATGATTTTAGCAAATGGCTGCACTATAACAAAGAGTGGAAAATTTAAGGGGGTCTTAATACTTGCCAGCCATGATGTACGGATTAGAGACAGTGGCACTGAATAGACAACAGGAAGCAGAGCTGGAGCTGGCAGAAATGATGATGTTGAGGTTCTCTGTAGGAGTGACTAGGTTGAATAAGATTAGAAATGAGTTCATCAGGGGGACAGCCGAGGTTAGATGTTTTGGAGACAAAGTTAGAGAGAGCGGACTTCAATGGTTTGAACACGTCCAGAGGAGAGAAAGTGAATATATTGGTAGAAGGATGATGAGGATGGAGCTGCCAGGCAAGAGAGCTAGAGGAAGACCAAAGAGTAGGTTGATTGATGTAGTGAGGAAAGACATTAGGGCAGTTGGTGTTAGAGAGGAGGACACAGGAAATAGGCTTACATGGAAAAGGAGGCCACGCTATGGCGACCCCTAACGGGACAAGACGAAAGGAAAAGAAGAACTTGACTCAGTCAAGTCAGTCAATCCTTGCATTTTAAAATATCGATTTTTGCTGATACATAGTCACTTGTGCAGTGATGCTACAAAACTGACTTAATATAAAAGAAGGGGCTATGATGAGATTATACCACATGGTCTTCTTTGAATGTATGCAGATTTATTCTTATTTGATGGCAGTTTGCCTGTATAATGAACACTAGGATGTGTCACATGAGTTGACAGTAGCTGCTGCTATAAATCCAGTACAAAATGCAAATTGCTCTACCAATGTGTTTCAAGGAGACATTGTGATCTCATGCTTTGACAATTCCAACAGAGTGAAAGTGCAGCAAGACAACGTAATAGCTTACTTTAACATTTGTTAATGTAACCCGGTTAAAAAATGGTACAGTACATCAAAAGAAAATACCAGTTAAAATATTGCAGTATATTCAAGTAAGTAGTTAAATATGCTCCAGCAGCCTGCGACCTTAGTGAGGATAAGCAGTAAAGAAAATGGATGGATGGATGGATGTTTCTAGCTTAATAAATAGAAATTAAGTTAAAAGTTCAAATTAATTGAGCAGCAATTAAGTTATGGGTTTTCTTCATATAAGAAGCTGGAATATTGGTTAATGTTATTAAAGTGTGCTGAATTTATTTTCTTGTGTAAGAATTTGGTTAATAACCTGTCACGTTTGGGGTTTGGTCAAAGGCGAGGAACGCACGGCAAGAACATGAAGAACCCAAGTGCAGGGAAGCAGGGAGACAACGCAGTAGTGCAGGAGTATATAAAAAATTATATTTAATTCCAAAAACAAAGGAAAACAAAGATCATGAAAAAGTATAAATGCTAAATTAACAAAGTCCAAAATCTAAACACAAAGTAACAAAGAAACACTTGAGTAAACCCAAAACAAGAAACAAGACATGACTGGTAAAATAACTGAGCGACAACTGGCGACTATGACATGGCACAGCAGACAGAGACAATGACACCTGACAATGACATACTGCAAAGACATGTGACAACGACAATGAACCGACAATAACTGAAAGAAACCAGGGAACTAAATACAAACAGATTGACGAGACAACGAGGAACACCTGGACAAGACACGAGTGGCTGGAGAGAGCTGATTGGTTGACACAAGGTCGACGGGAACAGGTGGACACAACAACCTAATGAGCACACGACAAACATGGAACACAGGAAAACATGGAACAAAACTAAACACAACCCAAACCAAAACACAGACCATGACATAACCACTGAAAAGGAAAAAGGTATACCTTTGTTTTGTGAATTTATTTATTTGACCTGTGTAAATGAACGAATCACATCTGAGGTCAAAGGACAGGAAATAACGTGTCGGTTGGGAGTGGAGTGAGATCGCGAGGGAGAAGGACGTTGGAGGTTCGAGAGAAAAAAGAAAGAAGTCAGGTTAGCCACCTCTCATTATAGTCTTACACACTAGAGAGGCGCTACATAAATTGGAGGCACTGCTGGGACAATAGTGAAACTTCTTGTTTGTGCATTTATTTAGTGAAATTTTGTGCCTGTAAATTTTGACAACTTTAAAACTAACTTGGATACACAGATTGAGTTGGTAAAACAATTAAAAGAATGGTGCGAAGGGGAGTTTATTAATTATGGATTCCTCACCAGCAGCCACCTTACCTGCTGATGTGTTTATTCATCCAATGGTTGTACCCAGTGGGGCATTGGAAATCAACAGTTTCCGAGTACTGGTCAAGAATGAATCAACTGGAGTGATTTCCCTGCCGGTGGGAACAGTGATTGGAAGCATGTTTCATATTGATTCAGTTACTACCATTCCACCCAAAGAGATGACTTCCTCTGACCTTGATGCCAATATGATAAACTTTGGGGATTCCCCAATATCTGCACAGTGGAAAAACAGACTCCGGCGGAAACTAGCCCAAAAGTCTCATGTCTTCTGTGTGTACGATTGGGATGTGAGATTGGCGAAGGGGATGGAGCACAAGATTCGTCAGACAGATTCCAGGTCTTTCTGTCAGCGGTCACGTTGATTGCCTCCTGCAGACATTGAAGATGTAAGAAAGCATTTACAAGAACTGCTACAAGCAGGAATCATTAAAGAGTGACGTAGCCCCTATGCTTCCCCCATAGTCATCGTCAGGAAGAGGAACGGAGCTGTGAGGATGTGCATAGACTACAGGTTATTGAATAGCCGAACTATAACTGACCAGTATACTACGCCGTGCATTGACGATGCTCTGAATGCTTTGAGTGAGAGTCAGTGGTTCTCTGTGCTCGATCTGTGTTCAGGTTACTACCAGATTGCTATGTCAGAAGATGACGAGGAGAAAACGGCATTCATTTGCTCCTTGGGATTCTTCCAGTTCGAGAGCATGCCACAAGGTATTACAGGCGCTCCAGCAACCTTTCAGAGGTTAATGAAAAAGACTGTTGTAGACATGAACTTCTACAAGTGCCAGTGTACCTCGACGACCTCATTGTGTTCAGAAAAACTCTTGAAGAACATGAAGAAAGGCTGCTCAACGTCCTAGATCGTCTTGGAGAGGTTGGGCTCAAACCTTCGTCGACAAGTGTCAGATCTGACTCCCGAGAGTTAAGTACCCGGGGCACATAGTATCTGTAGATGGTGTCACCCCAGACCCAGACAAGATAGAGGCTGTCAACACTTGGGCCATGTCAAAAAATATGAAGACGCTGCAATCGTTTTTAGGCTTTTGCGGTTATTACAGAAGATTCATCCAGAACTATTCAGCAATAGTAAGGCCATTGACAGAGCTCACCAAGGACTATGCTCCCACTTTGAAGAGGAAGAAGTGAAGCCTAGATGTAAACAAAGTCTATTTGAAAGAGTCAGAGCCATATGGGGAAGGGATGGGACAAGTCCTGCATCGATGCATTCCACAAGATTATATATTGCCTGACTCATGCACCTGTTTTAGCTTTTGCCAATCCACAAAAGCCATACATCCTGCATGTCGACGCAAGCTTGAAGGGACTTGGGGCAGTACTGTACCAAGAGCACCCTGAAGGTCTGCGCCCGGTTGCCATCGCAAGCAGAAAATTAAGTACAGCTGAAAGAAACTATCCCATACATCAGCTGGAGTTCTTGTCCCTCAAGTGGACAAATTCCATGACTACTTGTAGGGGGCAAGATTCACGATGCGTACGGATAACAACCCCCTTACGTATGTGTTGTCAACAGCCAAGGTCAATGCGGTGGGGCATCGCTGGCTCGCTGCCTTGTCCACGTATGACTTTGACATACAGTACTGACCAGGTCGACAGAACATCGACGCCGACCTGTTGTCTAGACACGTGACTGATGTTGAGGATGACGGTTGGGTGACCATACCACAGTCTGGGGTCAAGACGACCTGACAGCGTGTCTGCATTCCAGAATCCGACTGTACCACAACCGTATATTCGCTCAATTAGGTGTTTCCTCACAGTGCGTTCCAGACCTGTATGTGCATCCCACACATGTAAAATTGAAGTCACTTGAATGTATGTCCAAGCAGAGTCTTGGAAGAGCTCATGAGAATGATGAAGCAATCGGACCAGCTGTCAGGGCCCAAAAGCATGGACACTGCCCCGAAGCAGCAAATAATCCAGCGCTAGTAAGATTAAAAGGAGATGTAGGAAAGTTAACCATGAAAGATGGACTGTTATACCGTTTCAGCAAAAGACGCTCCGGAGAGGTGGTTAGTCAGCTCGTTCTGATGGTCATGCAAGCTATGCATGATGACCTTGGACACCTTGGACAGGAGACAACTGTTGACCTGCCTCCGTAGCAGATTCTTTTGGCCTAAAATTATCATTGGAAGTGGAAGAATACATCAGAAACTGTGTGTGTCGCTCACAAGACCCCTGCACAGAGAGCTGCTCCATTGCACCAGATTGTAAGCCATGGGCCTATGGACCTAGTGTGCATGGACTTCCTTTGAATGGAACCCGTCTCAAAGGGCATCAGTAGTCTTTTAGTGGTCACAGATCATTTTAGGAGATACGCTCAGGCTTTCGCAACTAAAAGCCAAAAGGCTTTGGTTTTGGCAAAAATGCTGATTGAAAAATATTTTGTACATTATGGACTTCCTTCAAGAATCCATTCAATATCAATGAAGAGATTTCAAGAGACGATTGATCAAGGAAATGTTGAGCCTGATGAGGAAGTCGTGAACCACACCATATCATCCGCAAGGTGACCCACAGCCAGAAAGGTTAACAAGAACTCTAATCTCCATGTTTGGTACGGTGGGCCGAGAAAAGAAGCGTAACAGGAGCCAACGTACCATATCTAGTCCACGCATATGTAGCGTATATTAGTCAAATAAAAATGTAATTAATTTAGGAGAAAATAATAAGACAGAAGCAATGCCTGCATTACTTCTGGTTTAGGGTAATTTTAAATTTAATTATTAAAATCAAAGTAATTTTATCTATTAAAGGGGTACCATGTCACTTTTTATGTGGACAAAATTTAGGAAAAGTGACGAGAAACCTTTTTATCAGTCTCCTAATCAGAAGGTTGCTCCACTTTAATTTTGAGTTCTAGATGACAGGTTTACTTAAACTCAGAATACACACAAAGTACAACCAACAGTTGAATTTTATAGTATATTTAATAACATCTACAAGGGATCTAGAGGGAAACACACAAAAGAGGTCTAACTAAAGAATTAAAATAACATAATGATAAAAAGAAAAGGGAAATAGAACATCGGGTGTTGGACTAAAGTTGGAAACATGCATTTGCTGCCACCAGTTAGACAGAGCAAAGACCCACCTGTCAGACTTAAGACCAGAGCAGACATCTGCAAGAAATGCCAAAAAGACCCAAATCCGGAGACTCTAGTGCTCCAGGAGTTCTCCGAATATTCCTCAGATGTGGAGTATTTCTGCACAATGAGTATTGAATGCTGCCAGGCCAATGGAAAACATCGGAAATGACCCTGAATTAGCCAGTGTTCATGCCCCTGAGTCAGAAAGTGTACAGGTACTTGAGTCAGAGTTCGCAACAGTCACTGATGGAGTAGTTGTACACTCGCCTGACTTTGCTGAAGGCAGCGTGGGTTTAGTTCCCACTCAGTGACGTTGTGAATGTGAGTGCGTATGGTTGTCCAGGTCTATATGTGCCCTGCAACTGACTGGCGACCAATTCAAGGTGTAGTTTCACCCAAAGTCAGCTGGGATAGGCTCCAGCACCCCGCAACCCTAACCATGATAAGCGGTGTTGAAAATGGATGGATGGATGTTCGCAACAATGAAACAGAAACTGATACTGATCTACAAGAAGATAAAGACCCCGAAGAGAGAAACTCTAATGTAGGAGAAAAGGAAGGAGAAAACTCTGAACTTGAATCTGTGGAGGAGAGAGAGGAAGAATGTGAAGAGGATCGTGAAGTTTTCGATGAAGTAGAGTTGAAGTCTGGGGAAGAACAATCCAAGACTGAAGTCTGGGAAGACAGTGTAAAGACCAGAGCTGAGCCTAGACCTAAAAGAGCCATTAATGACATGTTGGGAGGGGTTGGAGTCAGATCGCGAGGGAGAAGGTCGTTGGAGGTTCGAGAAAGAAAAAAGAAAGAACTCAGGTTAGCCACATCTCATTATTGTCTCACACACTAGAGACGTGCTACATTAAACATAAGCATGGCTACAATCTACGAATTGTCCACAGAGATAGAATACTTTTCACAAACCACAGCGTGTGCAGTGGTATAGGCAGTCTAAATGATGCATATTAAAATTTAAAAACATGCCTGACTATTAATATAGGCCAAAGCAGCTGTAACCGCCAGTAGAGTGGTCTATTAATATTGCCGTAGGAACAGCAGTTTTACAGCACATACGCATGCACACATGCACACATGCACGCACGCACGCATGCACTCATGCACACACACACAAAGACTTGCACTTGCACTTTTTTTCTACTGGAAAAACATTGTACATGTACAAATTCCCCTGAAACTACCATTATTTACAAGCAGCATAATTCTTGAGGTGCAATGGAGCGCCTGATGATTAATTTGTTCTTCCTGTCAGAGTGGAACATATAGATAAACACTAAAAAGTGAGGATGTGGGTGGTGGAGCTTGTAAAACAAGAGAAGTGCTACTTCACGTTAATGGGAAAAGTTATCTGTGTCTACTGCAAGCTTTTACTGCTACTATTGAGGGAATTACGAAGCAGGCAGATGGCAGTGATCTGTTCACATGTAGTGAACACACACAAGTTCCATGACCCTGCTTGTAACTCATAACACTCATGGCAAATTATTTCCCCCCTTTGAAATAAATGTCGGCCATTAATCAGTTCAAAACACTTCCAAGAAAACCAAAAAATGTTTTTTCCAGCGCTACGAACAACTCAGTTGTAAATTGAATTGACTCACAAATGCGCCTGAAAAAACGAATCCCAAATTATAATTTTCGCTTTCAAATCAAAATGAATCCAAGAATAACATACAGTACTATTTACTTTATTCTGAAAAGAGCTGCAGTGCTGCGAAGCAGCATTTACTTCATGTTTATGTCCACCGCCGTTTTCACATGTACATACAGTACGTATGCGCAGTTCTGCAGTAGCTACTAAGTCCTGCATCTACTCATGAATCACAGCCCCACTTAGCTGGCTCTACGGAGACAATAATCTCCGCAGAATGAGGCATCTCATGGCTGTGCACAAGTAGCAGCCACGATGCGCGAGGGATCCTGGTTAAAGTAAGCAATTTTAAACAGAAATGAAGCGTTTTGGTGAGAAGTGTTTTGGTGAGAAGCGTTTGTCTTTATTTTGGAATAGTACAAGGAGTAATGATTCGATGGTGATTAGTTGGTCATTCGCTAGTCATTTGTTAGTCAATACAAATCACAAATGGGGATTTAGACTGTGACTCCAAGCCTTAGTGTTTTTAATAAGAAAACTATTAGTCTCTAACAGTGATTATCAACTGGTGGGTTGGGACCTAAAACTGGGTTGCAAAGAGTAAAGTGTGTTCTATGGAACACTTCATATTGTATAAGCTGTAAATTTGTCTTTTTTGTCATTCTAAACGTATTGTTGCATATCTGTATCCAGTAGTTACAGTCAGCAGACATGGAAAGGGCTTCTTCACATTGAGTGATTGGTAAGTGCATTGATTTAGTGCATGAAATTAATTTATAAACTTTTGAGAGATTTCTTTTCCTTTGTGGAAGAACCTTCACTATTTGCTTGAGAAGGTCCGGCAGTTCGAGGGTGCTCTGGAGTGTTGGTATTCTTTCTTTTTTTAATGTTGCTTTAAATTTATTGTATTGAAAAAGGTTTCCGCCTTTTATTTGGAATTCTTGGAACAGCTCATCATGTGTCCTAAAAACATTATGGTTAAATAGTTGTTGTAGGGGGCGGCCGACTGGTTAGAGCGTCAGCCTCACAGTTCCGAGGACCAGGGTTCAATCCCCGGCTCTGCCTGTGTGGAGTTTGCATGTTCTCAAGGTGCCTGCGTGGGTTTTCTCCGGGCACTCCGGTTTTCTCCCACATCCCAAAAACATGCATGAATTTGAGACTCTAAATTGCCCGTAGGTGTGAATGTGACTGTGAATGGTTGTTTGTTTGTATGTGCCCTGTGATTGGCTGGCAACCAGTTCAGGGTGTACCCCGCCTCCTGCCTGATGATAGCTGGGATAGGCTCCAGCACACCTGCGACCCTAGTGAGGAAAAACGGCTCAGAAAATGGATGGATGGATGGATAGTTGTTGTAGGTGATCAATTCCACATTGTCCCCATATGCTAAAATGAAGGGGTATATTATACATTTTGAAATCTGGATTACGCCAGATTGGGGAGATCATACCGGGAGCTAATTGAGATCCTGTAGATTCTAAACTTTTCCACCATGCCATTAACGTGGATGCGCTTATTGGGTTCTTGAAGCATTTATGGCGTTTAAGACTTGTGGAAATCAATGGGAGTTTTGGGAGTTTGATGTTGTTGCAGTCTCTCTGTTCCAATTCTAGCCAAGAATGATGCTTCTCATTGTGGTGCATCCATTTGATGAGGTATTGTAATTGGTTAGCTAAATAATAGTGTTTAAAGTTGGTAGCATTCAGACCTCCCTCCTGTTTACATTTCTGAAGAGTGGATAAACTAATTCTATTTTTCTTATTTTTTGAATAACAATTTATTACAGTAGAATCTAATGTTTGAAACCATTCAGATGTGGTCTTAAATGGAATCATTGAGAATAAATCACTTATTTGACGTAAGGTTTTAATTTTTATTGTGGCTATTCTTCCCAGTAGTGATAAAGACAAGTTATTCCAGCATCTTAGGTCTGATGAGATTTTTTCCAGAAGTGGTGTGTAATTTAGTGAGTTTTGGCGAAATATTAAAACCGAAATACTTAATGTTTCCTATAGGAATGGAGTAATCTGGGATTTGATCTGCAGGATTCCATGAGTTTGCTGTTATTGGGAGTATTGTTGATTTTGTCCAGTTGATAGAGTAATCTGATATTTGTGAAAATGTTTTAATGAGATTGAAGACTGCCTAAAGAGATGACTTGGGTTCCTGTAAATAAAGAAGAATATCATCAGCATACAGATTGATTTTGTGTTCCGTCACTAGCGAGTAGATACCTTTAATATTAGCATTCTGACGTACAAATGCCCCATCCCCTGCTTCCGTTTCTTCTCTTGTGAAATAAATGACCTCAGTGGCGAGAGCGTGTATAGAAAGTCGGCTTTGATATTCGATCCATAAAGGGAATACTGGCCAGAGGAATTTGGTTTCCTATCAAATTGTCTGGGGGCGTTTTTCCAATTTTAAAAGATGTACACGATCATATTAAGGCGTGTACGTGCATTTTAAGTTTGTTTTCAGATGATTTATTGCAATAGTTTCTTTGTGTGCATGTAAACGTACTGAGTGACAAATCAATTTAAAGTACTCAGACCACAGCAGTACCAAACAACTGTGTACTAAAAAAGTGCTGGGTTAAAACCACTGGATTAGTTCATTGGATCTGGTCTAATCTCGGAATACTTCAAATAAAGCAGTACTGTATTCCCATTTTTTAGGTCACAGGGAATTCAATGCAATAATAGTTGTACATTGAGCTGTCTCACCCTCGACACCAAGATGAGGGGGAGAGAGGAGGAGCGTCACAGAGTGCCTGAAATGAATCTGGATTTCTGTTGGGGGTTGAAGGGAGGGGGTGGAGATTTACATTTAAATACAACTCATTTGGGATTTGTCAGATGGTTCCCATGGCAACAACTGCCCATCTTCCTATTGTGTGTGTGTGTGTGTGTGTCTGTGTCTCCGTGTGTGTGTATATGTGTTCGCATGCATGTGTGCGAGTGTGTGTGCGTGCGTGTGTGTGACATGTTTATCTGGAACCAACTTGTCCTTGGACAGTTTACCTCCACCTTGCTGCACAGCATTTTGTTTGTCCATTTGTCATCCCTTTTCTACACCGCTTATCCTCACTAGGGTCACAGGTCTGCTGGAGCCTATCCCAAATAACTGCAGCAGAATGGTGGGCTACACCCTGAACTGTTTGCCAGCCAATCGCAGGGCACATATAAACATGCAATCATTCACACCCACATTCACACCTATGCACAATTTAGAGTCCTCAATGCGTCCACCATGCGTGTTTTTGGTATGTGGGAGGAAACCGGAGTGCCCGGAGAAAACCCACGCAGGCACGGGGAGAACATACAAACTCCACACAGGCGAGGCCGGATTTGAACCCAGTCCTCAGAGCTGTGAGGCGGATGTGCTAACCAGTCACCCACCGTGCCCATTTTGTTTGTGTTGTATTTAATAATAATAATCCTATCTGTATTTATTTAACAAGGGAATTCATTGACTTTTGAAGAGTTAGATATAAAGTAGATGTCCTCAGCAATCCCTGCCAACGACATAAATAAATCCCTGTATCTTTAAGAACAGATGCAGATAAACATAAATGTGCATCAGACAAAGCTGACCATTATGCTGTCTATATCTAGTGTCAGACAGCATTAGATCAAATGTTTGCTGAACCTACTGAAGTGAAATATTATAACCCCAATTCCAATGAAGTTGGGACGTTGTGTTAAACATAAATAAAAACAGAATACAATGATTTGCAAATCATGTTCAACCTAAATTTTAGTGAATACACTACAAAGACAAGATATTTCATGTTCAAACTCTTAAACTTTATTGTTTTAGCAAATAATAATTAACTTAGAATTTTATGACTGCAACACGTTCCAAAAAAGCTGGGACAGGGTTATGTTTACCACTGTGTTACATCACGTTTTCTTTTAACAAGAGGACACTAATTGTTGAAGCTTTGTAGCACTAACTGTAATAACAGTAATAATACAGTAACAGTAATAACTAACATTGTAGCTGGGACAGGGTCATGTTTACCACTGTGTTACATCACCTTTTCTTTTAACAACATTCAATAAATGTTTGGGAACTGAGGACACTAATTGTTGAAGCTTTGTAGGTGGAATTCTTTCCGATTCTTGCTTGATGTACAGCTTCAGCTGTTCAACAGTCCGGATTCTCTGTTGTCGTATTTTTTACGCTTCATAATGCGCCGCACATTTTCAATGGGACACAGGTCTGGACTGCAGGCAGGCCAGTCTTGTACCCACACTCCTTTACTACGAAGCCACGCTGTTGTAACATATGCAGAATGTGGTTTGGCATTGTCTTGCTGAAATAAGCAGGGGCGTGACTTGGATGGCAGCATATGTTTCTCCAAAACCTGTATGTACCTTTCAGCATTAATGGTGGTGTGTAAGTTACCCATGCCATTGGCACTAACACAACCCCATACCATCACAGATTTAAAAAACAATTTGAAATGTGGACTTGTCGGACCACAGGACACTTTTCCACTTTGCATCCGTCCATCTGAGATGAGCTCGGGCCCAGAGAAGCCGGCGGCGTTTCTGAGTGTTGTGGATAAATAGCTTTTGCTTTGCATTTTAGAGTTTCAAGTTACGGATGTAGCGCTTAACTGTATTTACTGACATTGGTTTTCTGAAGTGTTCCTGAGCCCATGTGGTGATATCCTTTACACATTGATGTCGTTTTTTGATGCAGTGCCGCATGAGGGATCGACGGTCACAGGGATTCAATGTTGGTTTTCGGTTTTCTCAGTCTTTTTTGCCACCTGTCCTAGCTTTTTTGGAACGTGTTGCAGCCATAAAATTCTAAGTTAATGATTATTTGCTAAAAACAATAAAGTTTATCAGTTTGAACATTAAATATCTTGTCTTTGTAGTGTATTCAATAAAATATAGGTTGAACATGATTTGCAAATCATTGTATTCTGTTTTTATTTATGTTTAACACAACATTCCATCTTCATTGGAATTGGGGTTGTATATAGAATATACTGTATGGTGAATATAAAATAAAGAGTAATAGTAATTCGAGGAGACCCATGAATTAGTGTCTTGTTGCTGCTGCAGTATATTTGAATGTTAAGCATATCAAAGCATTTGGACCAGAAGACGGTACATATATACAGTCAATCCCCTTCCTAAAACCCCAAGCCTATACCTGCTGATTTAGGGGCTGTTTATACCTGAAAACAACATGTTTTCTTTCTCTCTTTTTCTTGTTCACACAACAGTGGTGCTTTGGAGACTGATATCAGGCCTCAATGTGGAAAATGTTGTTTTCACTTAATCATTCTGTCGAAACATTAAAAATGTTTGTTTGTGCAAAGTGTCACATTCAAATCAACAATGGTGGATCACTGTATGATGCACTGCATCAAAAAAAAATTTCATCATACTACAACAATCCCCCAACCCTGAAGATTGTATTTGTGTTGATTATGCACTCCAAGAAAAACAATCCAACCAGCAGATTGGCCTGATTTAATCAGAAGTCTGAGTGAAAAGACTAGACCTGCTGCCTCTTAAAATTCTTTCATGCAAAATCATAAGACTTGAGGGCAAGGGCAGCACAGGGTGTGGAAAGGTACTAGGCATGGGTAGGTAAAGGGTAATAAAGACCCTAAAGCTGGAACCCCATGGACAAGATAAAATGGATTAATTCCACTCAGATTGAGATATCACTGTGTGTCAGTTCAGGAAGACCCCATGCTGGCATGCAGGCAGAGTGGCATAAGCGAAGCAATGGAGTAGAGGCAAGTGGTTGGCCTTGCACTTTTACTTTTTGGAGGAGGCGGACAGATGGAACAGTGCCGGGAGGTAACCATTCGACAACATACTGCAGTCAGAGGAGAATCTTGTCAGGCTGCTGCTGATTGAAAAATCCACTGATCTCTTGCTTCATCCCCCCTGCTGTGTGGGTGCAGCTGTATATGTTAAAGACTGTCAGATAATTAAGGTGGGATGGAGAGACTGTATGTATGTGTATGTGAGTATGCTTTGCCATAATCTGATATTCATGTACTAAAATGCTGCGGTTAAAAATAAAATAAAAATGATGTCACCTGTTGCAATGACATCACAAAAAGCTCCTCAAATGTATTTCAAAAAGGATGGAGTTTATTTGCTGTGCTTATATTGAAAATAAGATGAACTCCGGTCAAGTGAGTTTTCTTCTACAGTAAATGAAAAGAGACGGTTTCAGTCCGCTTGTGTGGTGGTGTGCATCAGGGTTTGCATAAGGAGTGTTTAAACTTGATCAAACAAACTGGACTGAACAATCAGTTTACACCATTTACACTCGAGTTTTGTTTTAACTTAAACAAACCTGACAAGTGTGAACAGAAACTACTTTATATGATGAACATTTATTTAGCTCTTTAACTTCATCCATCCATCCATTTTCTGAGCCGCTTCTCCTCACTAGGGTCGCGGGCGTGCTGGAGCCTATCCCAGCTATCATCGGGCAGGAGGCGGGGTACACCCTGAACTGGTTGCCAGCCAATCGCAGGGCACATACAAACAAACAACCATTCGCACTCACAGTCACACCTACGGGCAATTTAGAGTCTCCAATTAGTGCATGTTTTTGGGATGTGGGAGGAAACCGGAGTGCCCGGAGAAAACCCACGCAGGCACGGAGAGAACATGCAAACTCCACACAGGCGGGGCTGGGGATTGAACCCCGGTCCTCAGAACTGTGAGGCTGACGCTCTAACCAGTCGCCAACCGTGCCGCCGCTCTTTAACTTCAGATCTTTAAAGTTTTAATATTAGTTGCACTTCATTAAAAGAACCATGCATCTTGCTGGTGCAAGGTTACGACTTATTGTTTCTTTAAGTTAAGACAATCTGATATTTTATCTTGTTCACATTTAGTTGCATATGCCTCTCATAAAGCCTCTCTATACTCATATACAAACCTCCTTTTTGCCTGAACAAGTCACGATCACTTAATCCACTTCTACTTTACGTGATTGGCGGCTGTGACAAAACTGAACTGGTAAAGCCTCGAGATTAGGTGTATCTATCTTTAGGGGTCAAAGTGCTACATCGAAGGCCACCTGTGCAAGCAGGGTGTGCCATTATAGTGCTTAAACCTAACTCTTGCATGCACATACAGCATGACATGGTTCCCTTCCTGCCTGGAATGGTAGCAGACAGCGGTAAATTAGAAAGCTCTTTACCTAATAATTAGCCGCTCGGCGGGGTTGACCTTTGTTCCTCTGACAGCAGGAGAAGCACACAGGTAATTAATGCTCCCCCAACACCGCCCTCTTTTCCTCATCAGAACACACACGCATACACACATTCAACACAGCACCTTTGGAAAATGATACAGTGTCCTCCGTGTGCCCTTGAGGGAATCTTTGCTGGGCATCCATGGGCAATGACAAGGAAACTTCTAGGAAAGTACAGGGTGTCAATCTGCTTTTACAGTGACTTTGTTTTTGTCAAAACTTGGTTATGCCCTTCGCCATATGTTTTGTGTGTGTGTGTGTGTGTGTGTGTGTGTGTGTATTTAAAAGTGGGTTGACTCTGTCAAAATAGCTGTGTAATGGTGCATGGTCCATTTTGATATGTCTTATATTTGTGACGACAGCCTCTTATCTCCAGGGGACAATGTTGCACTCAAATGAGCCACTGCCAAAAGCACAGTGCACACATGCCTGCCCGCACAAACACAAACACATTTTGTAGACACATACACATGAAGTTTTACACAGTGCACACCAATGCTACAGTCTAAACAGCTTACTCTTTATCTGCCAAATCATTCTCTCTTCAAACTACTAATGCGCATTAACTGGCAATCACTTTCTTAAATGGTAATAATTGATAAAATGAGACAGATTAAGCACGCTATTAGTGCCGGATAATTGTCTGTGTAATGAACAGATTGCCAGTTATTTTCTGTACAGATAATATCTCCAATTTGCCTCAGGAGAAATCAGTGAAATGACAGATACTACATGCCGCATGTGTGGAAGAAATACTGGAAAATGTGTCCACATATCTGCAATAGATCACTTCCTCTGCAAATCCCAACCTGCCAGACACCTGACACATCCTAGCCAGTGTTATGAATGTGCTTGCTATCACAGATACATTTGAATGACGCATAGACAGTCTACATTTCCAATCAGGCTCTACAATTTTTACTTGGAAATGAGCATATTAAAGCTGCAGTATGCTGGTTTCAAACTGCTAGCGAGGTTTGAATATATCCTCGCTCATACCCCCACCCCTTTTCTGTGGGCAGAAATGCCCCCAATTCACTAAACTTGGAAGAAGAAAAAAAGATCCAGAAAGAGACAGGTGCATCGCACTCGTCCGACTGCCTCAGAGTGCACCTCGGTCGGCTGCGAGCGCGTCGACGGCTTGATGGATTTGGCCTGGGGGAAGGGACTCCCGGATCGTGCTTGCCTGGCCGTCTCCGAATGCACCTCGGGTGGCCACGAGCGCACGTTACAGGAGATGTTACCGGTTTGATGTTATATTTTTTGGGAATTTACAATAATTTAACCAGAGAGGTGATCAACTTACCTGACGACTTGTTGAGAACGGTTACGTGACGTACGCAGTGGTTTTTCAAGCTCAGCCATGCAGCCCTCCGTGTATAGGACACCATTGTTACTCTATGTATGTTGACCCTTGATATGTTGAGCGAGCGAGTGAGAGAGAGACAGAGAAGAGAGACAGAGAAAGACAGACAGACAGACAGAGACAGAGAAAGAGAGAGCTGTCCAATTCCTTCTTTTTAACTTTTTTTGCTCTCCGGAGTTAAGTAATCCGGCCAAGAAACAACAATTGTCTCCTTCGCAAGAGGCTGCGGTGAATCCCCACGAGCCTCCGTCTGCGTGGCGGGCATGTACAAATAATTGATAGACTATTCGGTCACGCCTCCCGTCTCTACAGTCTCTGGTTGGCTATTTTTGTCGTGCGGTGCCAATTTTCAAAATAATAATTAAAATTAAACAGGCATTAGATGAGGCCAGAGAGGGATGATTCTTCAAAATATTATTTTAATAATATTCTGCTGTCATGTCACACAGACAGTTTTAAAAGTGTTTCTTTTAAATTGCAAACTCTCCCTTTAACATGTAGTATCATAAAATGGAATAAATAATAAAAAAGGATAAATAAATGAAAACAGCCCGTAGTCCACATCATTGTAGTCTTGTGCATTTTAAGCTTTCATTTCATTTGTTTGTTTGTTTGTTAGAAGGATTGGGCAAACATTACTCAAAACATTCTCCGCAATTCAGTATGTTGCTGATTGGTTCAATATTTTATTCTCATGGTTTTTTTCAGGCAAATAAGTTAAAGGAAACTATGTAAATTATTTTTTATTTTTTTTGCTCTCATCCTGAGGCAAAATTCTGCAATCATAATCTTGCTGCGCTGATTACTTTGTTCCCAGAAACTTCAGTCTATTAGAAAATCCTTTTGGACTGTGGTGAATTTATTTGCATGCAGTTTTTTCCTGTTTCAGTTTCCTCCAGCTGTCCTCTTCAACCTAACTAGTGGAGGTGTCTTTCCGCATCCCTGTCAAAACATCGGTCATCAATGGCCCTCTGTCCTGTCCTCTGCCTGGGCCTCTGTTTGTCTTGGAGCGTCAACACTGCTCTGAGCAGACTCCCTTTGTGTGGGAGAATCATGCGCAAAGAAAGCAATGATGACGGAGGGGGAGAGTTTTAGTAAACAGTGGCCTGTCACAGCTCAGCGGGATACACTATAGCCATTGCCTTTCCACTGCCACCAGGGAGATTGTAATCTTAAAGAGCCAATTAGACAAAGGAGGGTTTTGTGCC
This sequence comes from Phycodurus eques, assembly GCF_024500275.1. NCBI lineage: Eukaryota > Metazoa > Chordata > Actinopteri > Syngnathiformes > Syngnathidae > Phycodurus > Phycodurus eques. The sequence goes on from NC_084531.1 coordinate 5,902,581, forward strand.
ATCTCTGCAGGGTGCGTTGGACATTAATAAATAACAGTGTGAGAACTTGTTTGGGGTTGCTGAGAGGGGGTCTGTTGTGGTCAAAAGCTGTCTAATTAATGCCTTCCCATGAACTGCATATACTGTCAGGTGGGCAGGGTCGTATCCCCAACTCAGGATGAAGAACAGAGAATTATTCGACACTTGCAATACTCATATGGGTAGGTGGCATGAGTCATGTGCCCCACACTTGGTGAGATTAGCCACATGAATTCCTAGTTAATATGAACAATCACTGTGGAGTGTTTTATCCTGGTTTATCTGACATTTAACAGGATAATATGCAGTGCTGCTCAGAGCTCACTAGTGCATGCAGTACGACAAGAAAATGTCAGATGTCCTAGTCTGGATTCCAGGCAGGTTTCCAGACGCAGTAGCCAACACAAGTCTCAAGTGTCATTAACCTACATCGCTCTAATTACCTTCGATCCCCAATGAGAAAAAGCAGTGCGCAGGGTGCGATACCAAGTCAAGGATGAAAAATGAAAGATAGAATAAAGAGAATAAGAAGGACAAAGATGAGTGACAGGGGTAGAAGAAGTCATCTTGGCAGGAAGTCCAGGAAGTGCGAGCAGATTACATATAGCACAGGATAGCTGAGGATAGTTATGGAAGCTGACAAGGTTTTAAAAAGAATGAAACAGAGAGAGAAAGACCTACAATACCGAGAACCATTAGAAACTTTGCATAAAACTTCATCATACAAACTTCATACTGTATTTTGTCACCAGATCTTGCATTCAATGTGTATGATTTATTATCCCCTAGTAATGTGAATGTTTCGGCATGAAAATGTAATTGTTGTGATTGTAAATGGTGGGGCTGCCTGTGTGTCATTTTCATGACATTTGGGACTTCTGGATTTTAATTAAAATGCTAGAGAGGAAAAAAAGAAAGACTGTGTTCTTCTACATGTGCCTGTGTACATGAGTGTGTGTTTAGGCCCTTTGTAATCATTGTACAGTATCAAGTTTAATTAACACACATTCAGCAACACAGCTTCACAGCCATGGTCACCCCACACACACACATTGTGATCGAATTGAGTAATTGCAAATGGGAAAACACACTTGACTGCCTCAATTATCAACTAAAATAGAACATAATGATTATTGAATACCCAGACAATTACAGCTGAGGTAAACTAATAATTAACGTGCATGCTCTGAAAATTGATCATAGGGACGAAATAGCAATGGAACTGAGGAACAATGGTTATTAAAAAGTGCAGTAACTAAACCTGAAGGAAGGAAAGGAAGTTGGAGAGATGTGATTGACAGCTATTAACAAGTAATGAATGCTCTCGACACCCGATGCCTGTGGGTAAGTGGGCGGTGACACAAGTTTCACAACTGAGGTTGCAAGGTGGGATAAAAAGATTTCAATGATGATAAAAGACACAGAGATACTGACCACACACAGGTGGTCCTGAATTCCTCACTGCCTCACTCGTCACTCCAGTGTAGTCATTCATCTGCTGCCGAAACAAACCACAATCACACGCATTGTTACTATGTAGAAAATGGTACAATACCGATTTAGCAGGATGTGCAAGCTAAGTGATGTGCTAGGCCTATAATTAGTACAAAATTGAAACCACTTTTTTTTTTTTACGACCACCACCGAGGAAAACATATTTTTGGCGTTGGGTGAACTATTCCATTACATTTGGTGTGGATGTGGATAAAGGTGTGGCTTGCTTTTTCACACTACAAGATAGCATGACAATATTTCAATTCAAGATTTTTTCATCTCCACTTGAAAAAAATCACACCAATGGCATGTCTCATGAGTGTTCAGCTCAGTGATCAACTGGAGGACAAAATAAGCAGTGTGTGTGCGTGTGTGTGTGTGTGCTAGAGATGCAATCATACAATGGTACTTGTAATTGGAAAAATATCTCTCTCAATGTCCACCCATCGTAAAATGAGTTGGATTTAAACATCAGGTGAAACAAGTCCCTTTGTGGTTTCTAAAGGCTTCTTTATACTCGCGCGGGCGGCGACCGCACTGACGTCACTGCGGCTATCCCACGAGCAGTTTGCCTTTATAGTCGAGTACAACCCACATGCGCAGTCTTGAAAATGTACTGCTGTTCTCCTCCATGTTGGGGGTGTCGCTACGACTGGTATTGGCTAGGACGCCACAGGGTGGAATTTCCTCTACATTTTGTGGCCATTTCCGGTAGCCGTTTTTCCTTTCCTTTCCGTAACAAGGAACAAAGCAACAACAATGGCGACCGTGGAACAGTGTCTGCTAGAACAAAATGGACCTAGATGACCAGATGATACGTTTAATTGAGCTGCAAAATCGATCGAGAAGGCGGCGGCGTAGGTGGTATGTGGAACCGAGAGGAACGCGGAGTACGTCATCACAGCATGTGACTAAAACGGACCAATCACGAGAGATGATGTCCGCGGCATTCTACGCGCAGCAAAATTTTTTCACCTCAGTGTCTGGGTGCTTTCTGAAATGCAGTCCGACGCTCTCACCGCACCCCGAGAGTGCATTGTTCAGAGGCAGAGCGCACTCCATTTTCTATGAATTTACTTGTATGAACGACCGTGTTGGCTATTGGCAGGGATACTGTTTCTCAGTGCGTCCGCCATATTCAATGTGTCAGTTCTGCCTGTGCCGAATGGCACACTCCAACAACGCCCGTAATTTCTGAACGTTCCGGGGCACAGAGAGCGCGGCCGGAGTAAACTTTGCACCGTACTAGAAGAGCTGGGTGTGTATCTTTAATGGAATGTAGCAAACAAAACGTGTATGCAGTGTTGTGTCAGCGTGCAGCCAGTAATTTCTATCACTTGCCATGGGTTTTCTGCCATGTTTCACAAACATGTTTGGTTAACTGAAGACCACAAATTGCCTATATGTGTGAATGTACGTGTGAACGGTTGTTTGTCTAGGGCTGGTTTTACACTACATGGTAAAAGTCAATTCAGATATTTTTGCTCTCCAGAGTGACACATTCGGATATGCATAGTGGCAACATAAAGGGAAAAATGGAATCAGTTATCCTCATATTGGATTCAGGCCTCCTCCAAATGTGGATAAAATCAAATTCTGATACATCTTAAAATATTTGCCAATTTGACAACAGTACATCCAGGCCAACTAAGTGGGATGTAACTCTTAATATTTTTATTATTTATACATTATTGTTGTTGTTTTTTGTGTTGTCACTGTGCAGTATTGACAGCCATATCAGAAAAAAACACAGACATATGAATTAAAGCAGGATTGGGCACTTGGACCTGTAGAATAAATTCAGGCTAAATGTGCCATGCAATATTCAGCCACCCGACATAGGCCGTATGTACCTATTGAGGATGGATGGATGGCATTCTGAATCTGTATATATTTATAAAATAGCACCACAGTGACCTAAAACCTCAATTTCCCATGGGCCCATTAAGAACACCTGAAAATAGACGCCCTTAATTAGTCACTTAAAGGGTTTTTTAAGATGCCACATGCTGTTAAATGAGTGTTTTTTCCCCCCTAAAAGGTTTCATCAGAGGTGATAGGTGGTCAATACAATACATAAGGATTTGAAGTGCAGAGAGGAGAGATATCTCAGTGGGAAGTGATTGTTGGACAATCATACTGTACCTGCTTATAGAAGCAATTATAAATCGCAAGCGGCAGATTACCGTGTGAACTCCTAGACTCCAGCTGAAGTGTTCATGAGGGCCATTGAAAAGGTGTTAAGATTTTATAGATAAGAAAACAATAAAGGAATTCCAGAAGACGGTGAACTTGTAATTGTACTTATTTTTATTTTTTTTTGTCCTGTTCGGCTGTTAGGTCAAGCAGAATGGAGGATCTGTATCTCTTTTATGCCGGAACAGGTTTTATTGTGTCACAGTGGAGCTGCCGCTGTGGTTTCATAGTATTGTAATTGAAGTTTATTGAGAATAAGAGTCGATCAGTTGAACAGAACAAAGTTTCTAGAGGGGAGAGAAAAACAAAGACAAAAGACAAAGCACTAATCGTAAACAGGATGAGAGAAGTAAGTCATTATATTAGCTACAACAATGAAACATTAAATATGAGTGTTGGGGCTGTAGTGCTACACCCTGTGAGGGAAGGACAGGACAAGATGGAACATGACAAGGACAGGAGAAGAAGCATTCAGGACAAGGATCGTGAACCCGGCTGTACAACTGAAGTGTGGTGGGATTGACTATGTAAAGTATAAAAGGCTATAGGACGAGAGTGTGATTGAGGGGATATTCAAGCAGTTTGGATATTGATGAGTTATTTGTTGCAATAAGTGAGTGGCCCCACACCCAGCAAAAAAGTCCCAGCGGTGTGTGCCTGCGGACACATGCAAGTGAATTGACACCGTTTTACATGCACAAAGACTGAAAGAAGTGTCCTGTACCTGTGCTGTGCCTGCACCGCTGAGGCTGAGGACCCCACCCAATCAATCGAGGGGCGGGATCAGGCCCTGGAGTCCACCAAAGAGCAGCCCGGCGGACGGGACACGTCTCACAGTGAGGGACCCAGGGCAGTCCGCCGGCCCCACCGAGGCGCCACGACAACTGGCCACCCCACGGAGGCCGTAGGGACCCAATGCCACCCCCCCAGCCAAACAACCCCCTTCACCCTCAGGAGAGCCAGACGCCCCCCCCCCCAACCTGGAGGGCCCACGATGCAGTCATTCCCCGCCTGGCCCAAGGGCGGGAGGGTGTCCCTTTTTTGTTGGAAAAGAGGGCGGATAGGAGCACCCGACAAGGGAAAAATAAGGGGAAGGGGGGTAACACAGGGAGCAGCCAAGGATCATGAGAGGGGAGCCCTGCCCCCACCTGGCAGCCCTGCCCCCACCCCTTCGGCTCACTCTCCAGATTTTAATGCACCACACCACTCGGGGCGGGCACTGATACACGGGGTAGGGCCAATGACTGCCAGTCGGGGACCTGGCAGTCGTAGTAACGGGGGGGAGGTGGGTCTCACTTACTTGCATGGCGGTCCTCCCAAGGTGCCCCCCGGGCTGGATGACTGCTTGGTGTTGGGGCTGACCTCTCATGGCCCGCGGCTGCTCCTTGGGTTCCCCCCTTATCGTTCCCTTGTCGGGTGCCCCGAGCCGCCTTCCTTTCCAACAAACAAGGGACACTCTCCTAACCTTGGGCTGGGGGGGGGGACTGGCTGAATCGTGGGCCCTGCAGGTTGGGGGGGCGTCTGGCTCTCCTGGAGGTGGAAGGGGGCGGGGCGTGTGCTGCGGTGGGTGGGGTGGCATTGGGTCCCTGCGGCCCCCGCTGAGTGGCCAGTTGTTGGGGCGCCTCAGTAGGATCGGCGGACCGCCCGGGGTCTCTCCGTGTGGGACGTGTCCCGTCCGCCGGGCTGCTCTCGGGTGGACCCCTGGGCCTGATCCCGCCTCTCGATTGATTGGGTGGGGTCCTCAGCCGCCTCGGTGTGACAACAGCAATTACAGGACACTTCTGTCAGTCTTTGTGCATGTAAAATGGTATAATTTTACTTGCATGTATCCAAAGGGACAAATCCCTAGGACTCTTCATTGGGTGTGGGGTCACGCACTTATTGCAACAAATAACTCATGAATATGCAAATCGCTTGTGTATCCCCTCACGTATACTCTCGTCCTGTACACTTTTAGAATTTACATAATTAATGCCACTAAACTTCAGTTGTACAGCTGGGTTCACGACCCTTGTCCTGCATGGTTCTTCTCCTGTCCTTGTCCTGTTCTATCTTGTCATGTCCTTCCCTCACAGGGCGTAGCACTACAGCCCCCTGCAACACTCATATTTAATGTTTCATTGTTGTAGCTAATATAATTATTTACTTCTCTCATCCTGTTTACAATTAGTGCTTTGTCTTTTGTCTTTGATTCTCTCTCCCTTTGTTCTTTTCGACTGATCAAGTCTGATTCATAATAAACCTCAATTATAATACCACAGTAAAAGCTTAAAAACACCACTGTGACACAATAAAACTGTTCCGGCATAAAAGGGATACAGATTTTCCATTCTGCTTGACCTAACAGCCGAACAGGACAAAAAAAATAAAAAAATGAGAGGGGAGCCCCAATGCCAAGCAGTCATCCAGCCCGGGGGGGCCTCAGGAGCACCGCCATGAAGCTAAGTGAGAACCCACCTCCCCCCCTGTTACTATGACTGCCAGGTGCCCGACTGGCAGTCACTGGCCTTACCCTGTGTATCAGAGCTCCCCCCCAAGTGGTGTGGTTAGGCAGGGCTGCAAGGCACTGCTGCCTAACAACCAAACCCCACACCCCACCCAAGACCCACCGTCCCCAAGAGATGGGTGTATGTGGTGCATTAAAACATGGGGATGAGTGTAAGTGATGCATTAAAATCTAGGCGGGGACAGTCAGGGTGGAGGGGCAGGCAGGCAGAGGGGCAGGACGTCCAGACCGGGAAACAGCACAGATGTGCTGAAACTCGGTCTGACACCCACACCCTCGCGAACCCATACCAGTCCCCCAGGAACCTCTGGATATGTATGTGTGCCTAGATGTGACTAGTGAGAAAAATATATACAGTGAGTGGCGTGAGTGTGTGCTAGGTGAGTGATTAAGAGGCATGGCTCCTGCAGGTCGGGCCCATCGTGTAATTTTTTTAAGGACATTAATCTTATAGTACACAGTGCAAAGAGAAGTGCCAGCAGACAGCCACTTCGATTGAGGAATGCGGTAAAAGCAGGTTGAAGCAGAAAGAAGTAAGGGATGGAAGGACACGTGCACATGGACCCACTCTTACATATGCTTGCATGGAGTATTGTTGGACATGACTAAGAAATAGCATGAAATTTTGAAATAGGGGACGTTATGATTGGACTGTAAGACTTTTTACAGCTCAGTAAAGTCTTCGTGGTGTGAAGTACAGTGTACTGGATTTAATACAAATATGGTGCTCATGTACATTATGGTAATCCCAGTGTCAAACTGATTATTGGCTGGTGATTCGATTACACATGGGGCTTGATTGGCGTGTGGGCAAACAATCAGCAGACACCCATATATTGGCACAGAAACAGGATAATGCCTAATGCACGCACCCACCAACACTCACACATGCACAAACACAGAGAAAACCTTTTGCTTTCTCCTTATCTGCAGAGTCTCTCAGAGTCTACTGTATCGTTGTGTGCAGCCAATTCCAGGCCTAATACGCTGCCTAAGTGATTCTGTCTTTGTCCTTTTGTGTCCTTGGCTTTCAATCAAGCACCACTGATTGCAATCTAGCCAACCAGGTGAGTGGATTCGTCAGGAGAGTGACAACTGGATGCCACGATGGAACAGATCCCTTATCTCACTGGGACTTCCTAGATTAATTGAGATGGGTTAAGTGGAACTAGAAACGAGACAGTGCAGGGAGGAGTTTGCCGAGTTTGAAGGTGTTGGAGGAAATGGGGTGTAAGTTTTCAAGAGTTCTCAAAGACAAATTCGTGGAAGGATATTCACACTTTAGTTTCTGTATTGTAGCTTATTGGGAGAAGTGAGTGTTAATTAGAAACCATTATACTATTACATATTTTACTGAACATGCCATATATGATCATATAAGATAGTCGTTTATTTGTTGCATCTTGTTGCAGCAGAAAAGAGTTTGTCGATATAAAATAACGAGTATTATTATCAGCTGATCATTATTTTCAGCTTATCCTGTTCAGGGTCATGGCAAGACTAATACATATTATAAAGTATGCGCAATAACTATGTGTGTAAACATATTGCATACGTATTGTCCCATGTTCATGCATATTTTGTCCATGATTCGGTATTACTGACTTGCACTGTTAAATAAATATCGAAGGTATGCATAGTATACCTTTAATCCATCTTTGTCCTTTCCTGTCATTTAATTTAATGCTAATATAATTACTATTGTTTACATGAATTTTTGAAAATGTAATTTACTGTTCAAATATAGTAACAGGGGTGTCAAACTCATTTTAGTTCGCGGGCCACATTCACCCCAATTAGATCTCAAGTGGGCCGGACCACAACATTTTTGGCTTAAAAATCCATAAATAATAACTATTCCAAATCTTCCCCATTGTTTTTGTGCAAATGATGACAAGTACTTTTGGAAAATATTCACATTTATTCATTATTATCTTATTGCAAATTTTGTTGCAAATCATGAGTTGTCTGAAATTTTTAACCAAAAATGATTTCGACAGTGTTATGAATCAGTGAGCGTGCCTCATTCAGTTATGCATCCTTTGTAAATGTAAACATAAAAGATTTAAGTTCTGGCAGTGTATGAAAAAAACAAAACCAAAAAGATTGCAACAAACCAACCTCTTTTGAAGTGAAGCTTTTGACTGAAATTTTTTAATATTCAATTTCGTAAAATATTTCCACAGGACGTATTTATTTTCACAGAATTGTAGTGTGAACATGGCACACCATTTTATAGGTGTGTGCTCCTGAAACTTAGCATCGTTTGTCCTTCACAGATCCATCAATTTCATTTAAGTGTTGTCAATGCACCCTCCATTGGACACAATTAGCAACAAAAGTGACTTTTATTGAAAAATAGCAGTTAATGTGTTCTCCCTCCCCACGGACAGGATTGGACCCCCTGACGGGCCGTTTCTGGCCCACGGGCCGTGGATTTGACACCACTGGTATAGTACTTGATTAAGATGTAAAATATGTTATTTATTTGCCTTACTGAAAAGAAAAGAAACATTTTGGGTATAAAAGATTAATTCCGTTTGAAATTCCTCATTCCTGTTCCAAGTGGTAAAACACAGAGCTCAAGGAAAAGCTAAGTCTGCATTAAAGAACTTCATGATGGGTGGTGGTCTTATATATTTTTTTTTCACCACTTATCATTGATATACCAGCCCCCCTGTGTCTTCTTGTGTGAAGTTAAAATGGTTTCAATATATTACTGTACATTTCGATGCATATATCACAATAATAATTTGCAACTTAACTTTTGCACTTATTAGAAAGTAGAGCTCTTATAAATGTTTGAACTTTGGAACATTTATGTGTTTACATTGGACCCAGCTGTTCATTAAGAAGCGTGTTACGTTGGCCTCACTGACTGACATTACACACATTTGGTTGCAGAGTCTGTCCTGCCATCAAGTTCAGGACACAATCAACAGTCCATTTGTTGTTGTTTTTTTTTGGGGGGGGGGGATTAAATAGATTTCTTTTTTTTTTTTTATTGATCTGACTCTTCGCTGGAAGTAAAGCAAGTAATGTAAAAAAGCATTAGGAGACACATGGTCTTTAAACCTAGTGAACATGAAAAATACTGTATGGAGTTGGTCCCCTTTGCCATAAACATGTTGTAGCTCTCACTGTTTTGGGCTAGCTTTATACATGTCAATCACAAAGGTCATGAGGGGAGGTTGAGGTCAGGGTCCTATGCAGGCCAGTCAGGTTCTTCCATACCAGATGAGCCCAACCATGCCATTATTGATCATGCTTTGCATCCTGGGACACAGTCATGGGGGAGCAGAAATGGGCCTTCCCAAAACTGTTCTCACAGTTCCCACTCTCTCACTTGCTGAATAAAGATTCCGCTCAAAATCTCCCAATTGCTAGTTGATGCATGCATTGATTAAATGGTCTGTCTCAAGATCCAAGTCCATATATTATATTTTGCTGTAGGCTGAGTTTGTACCAAGTGAGGACAAGAGAGGAGTTTGTATTGGAATAGCACTCAATACACTCACATGATCATGTTACAGTCTTGTCGACCTGTGTTCCTATTTTTTACATGACCTTTAATTTGTTTCACATTGCCTGTCTGTGTTGATCGTCCTCCTCCCCTTACATTGACCAAATTCTCCCTTAAAGCTCATTTAAATCACTAACATACACCGGCTGGATAAAACTTTACTCTGACATTTATCTCCGATGTTTTTATGATCCACTTCAGCCGATTGAAGGGGAGCCAGACAGCATTTCCAAATCAGATGTGGGTTCATGCTCCGTGTTTAGGTTGTTGCACTGGAAACAAAGCTGTGGGCATTTTTTAATGTGGCCAATGTTCGATTATTTTATCATTTGACTCCTTGTGTAAGAAAATGACCTCATGGTAAAACTTTTAGAACAATCCAGTGCATGACTCATCTAATCTTCTCAGCAGACTAAAATGAAAATGTTATTCATTCATTCATTCATCTTCTGTACCGCTTATCCTCACTAGGGTCCAGGGTGTGCTGGAGGCTATCCCAGCTGACTCTGGGCGAGAGGCGGGTTTCACCCTGAACTGGTCGCCAGCCAATCTTAGGGCACATATAAACAAAGAACCATTCACACTCACATTTATACCTACGGGCAATTTAGAGTCTTCCATGCATGTTTTTGGGGGTGTGGGAGGAAACCAGAGTACCCGGAGAAAACGCGCGCAGGCATGGGGAGAACATGCAAACTCAACACAGGCAGGGCCGGATTTGAACCCTGGTTCACAGAACTGTGAAGCAGATGTGCTAACCGGTCGAACACCGTGCCGCCTATGAAAATGTTAAAACATAAAATTAAAGAAAAAAAAATTAAGCTCTCGCTCTCGCTCTCTCTCTCTCTCTGTCTCTCTCTCTCTCTCTCTCTCTGCTTATTATACATCTCCTCTGTCACTCTATCTCATCCCAACAGGTTGAGGCAGACAGCCACCCTCCACTGATTCTCAGATCTGAATGAGGTTCCTTCTTTAACTGGACTTGTTCCTTGCCTCCATCGCCTAATGCTAGCTTATGCAGGATAAGGATCTCTGAATGGGCAAGGACATTAGTTCGAGACCTGATCTATACTTGAAGTGCCTCGAAATAATATATTTTGTGGATTGGTGCTATATATAAAAGTGACTTGAATTAAAATGACGACCGGTGTCACGGTGCCGACCGGTGTCACGGTGGTTTCGTCGGTAGTCCGGCTTCCTCCCACATTTACAAAAACATGCATACAGTGGGTCCGGAAAGTATTCAGACCCCCTAAAAGTTTTCACTCTTTGTTATATTGCAGCCATTTGCGAAAATAATTTAAGTTCATTTTTCCCCTCATTAATGTACACACAGAACCCCATATTGACAGAAGAATACGGAATTGTTGAAATGTTTGCAGATTTATTAAAAAAGAAAAACTGAAATATCACACTGCCCTAAGTATTCGGACCCATTGCTCAGTATTTAGTAGAAGCACCCTTTTGAGCTAATACATGAGTCTTTTTGGGAATGATGTAACAAGTTGTTCACACCTGGATTTGGGGATCCTCTGCCATTCCTCCTTGCAGATCCTCTCCAGTTCTGTCAGGTTGGATGGTGAACGTTGGTAGACAGCCATTTTCAGGCCTCTACAGAGATGCTCAATTGGGTTTAAGTCAGGGCTCTGGCTGGGCCATTCAGTCACGTAGTTGTTCTGAAGCCAGTCCTTTGTTATTTCAGCTGTGTGCTTAGGGCCATTGTCTTGTTGGAAGGTAAACATTCAGCCCAGTCTGAGGTCCTGAGCACTCTGGAGAAGATTTCGTCCAGGATATCCCTGTACTTGGCCGCATTCATCTTTCCTTCGATTGCAACCAGTCGTCCTGTCTCTGCAGCTGAAAAACACCCCCACAGCATGATGCTGCCACCACCAGGCTTCACTGGTGTGACTGTATAGGACAGGTGATGAGCAGTGCCTGGTTTTCTCCTCACATACCGCTCAGAATTAAGGCCAAAACAGTCTATCTTGGTCTCATCAGACCAGAGAATCGTATTTCTCACCATCTTGGGAGTCATTCAGTTTTGTTTTTTTAGCAAACTCCATGTGAGCTTTCATGTGTCTTGCACTGAGGAGAGGCTTCCATCGGGTCACTCTGCCATAAAGCCCTTACTGGTGGAGGGCTGCAGTGATGGTTGACTTTCTAGAACCTTCTGCCATCTCCCGACTGCATCTCTGGAGCTCAGCCACAGTGATCTTTGGATTCTTCTTTATCTTTCTCACCAAGGCTCTTCTCCCCCAATTGCTCTGTTTGCGCGGATGGCCAGGTCTAGGAAGGGCTCTGATCGTCCCAAACATCTTCCATTTAAGGATTATGGAGCCCAGTGTGCTCTTAGGAACCTTAAGTGCAGCAGAAATATTTTTGTAACCTTGGCCAGATCTGTGCCTTGCCACAATTCCGTCTCTGAGCTCTTCAGGCAGTTCCTTTGACCTCAACAGTCTCATTTGCTCTGACATGCACTGTGAGCTGTAAGGTCTTATATAGACAGGTGTTTGGCTTTCCTAATCAATTCCAATCAGTATAATCAAACACAGCTGGACTCCAATGAAGGTGTAGAACCTTCTCAAGGATGATCAGAAGAAATGGACAGCACCTGAGTTAAATATATGAGTGTCACAGCAAAGGGTCTGAATACTTACGGCTGTGTGATATATATATATTTTTTTCATAAACATTTCAGGCGGCACGGTGGCCGACTGGTTAGAGCGTCAGCCTCACAGTTCTGAGGACCTGGGTTCACTCTCCGGCCCCGCCTGTGTGGAGTTTGCATGTTCTCCCGTGCCTGCGTGGGTTTTCTCCGGGCACTCTGGTTTCCTCCCACATCCCAAAAACATGCATTAATTGGAGACTCTAAACTGCCTGTAGGTGTGAATGTGAGTGCGGATGGTTGTTTGTTTCTATGTGCCCTGCGATTGGCTGGCAAACAGTTCAGGGTATAACCCGCCTCCTGCCCGATGACAGCTGGGATAGGCTCCAGCACGCCCGCGACCCTAGTGAGGAAAAGCGGCTCAGAAAATGGATGGATGGATGAATAAACATTTCAACAATTCAGTTTTTTTCCCCTGTCTATATTGGGTGCTGTGTGTACATTAATGAGGCAAACAATGAACTTAAATGATTTTAGCAAATGGCTGCAATACAACAAAGAGTGTAAAGTTTTAAGGGGTCTGAATACTTTCTGTACCTACTGTAGGTTCGCTGAAGACTCGAGAATTGTCCATCAGTGTGAATGTGAGTGTGAATTGTGCCCAGCAATTGTCTCGCGATCAGGCCAGAGTTTACCCCAAAGTCAGCTACAGCTCACTTGTGACCCTAATGAGGATACAAACCATAGAAAATTAATGAATGGATCATGGATGGATGGATTAATTGGAAATTTAGCAGATCTCAGAGGAAAAAGTGATCAGATGGTGCCAGGTTAACAGTGGGACAGACAACAGTAGCTCGGAAACACACAGTCCTTACAACCGTTCACCTCAGTTCGGGATTTCACAGCCAAAACCAGAGAAACAGGTGATGTAAGTGTTACAACTGGTAGGACGATTAAAGCCAACTGCTGAGGAGGAAACAGCATGACAAGATTTTCAAAAAAGTTCAAGAATAAAGCAAATAATAAATAGCAGCAACAACATTCACATGCACTCACATTTTATTGAACAATATTTGCCAGAACATGCCTCCGCCATCTGCATATCCAAATGACTGCCTAAATTTGGTGTAAAATCCCTCTATACTTAAGTTAACATGTGATGTAACTAAAACAAATATACTAGACAATCACAGACAGGACAGACACATTGCTTAGCGCTGCTTAAGTCAAAATGGAGATCGGTTGCAGGAACAACTATAAGGACGAAAGGAAGAAAAGCAGTTGATGAATCCACACAAAATGCCCAAAGTAAATACTGGCACTATGTCATCACACTTGCACGCACACACACACACACACACACACACAGACACATGGACGCACACAGTATGATTCGCAAAAACAAATACCCTTGTGCAAGGACAGACACTGTCATGCGCACAAAACCATCCATCCTTCCATCCATTTTCTGAGCCGCTTATCCTCACAAGGGTCGCGGTCCAAATCAAATTTCGAGAGGAGCCATCATAAACACCAATACTTTCTTACCCTCTACTCTTACTTGCGCTCTTCTCTATGACATAAGAGTCAAGGAGAGTGGGGAGGGGGCGAATCAAAGCTCATGTCATCTGAGCTCTACAATCAGGAAGAGAGCCACACACTGTTGACATCAGACTCACCGACTCCTTGGAATTGCACCATGGAATTTCTGTGCTTGTGAACAGTAAACTGTGCTTCACCCTTTAGCTCTAAAACCTTCCCTTTGATTGAGAAGGCTTCTTCACGGTGCTCATTGTGAGTTAAAGCAAGCTGATTCCTGAGAAGTTTCTATATTTGTAAGCAAATAGTATTATATGTTGGGCATATATCCATGACCTTAAGCTACAATCAGATCAGTGAAATTCAGTGGAGGGCTGTGCATTTTGGTACCTGGGCCATCATTGGGAATTTACCCCACTTAATCAACCTCTTAATAGCACAACTATCACTTTTTATCACAATTATAGAAACTATCAATATGAGACATAAATGCCATATAACATCTCGCAACTATGTCACGTACATCAGTGGTCCCCAACCACGGTCCATGGACCGGTACCGGGGCGTGAGACATTTGCTACCGGGCCGCAGAGAAAGAATGACTCATTTTTATAATTTCTGTTGTTATGCAATTCACGTACCAAAGTGTTTCATTTTGAAAATTGACTGGATTTTCTCCGCCGTAACAGCTGCGCGTCTCAATTGACACGTCAAGACTGCACAGAACTACCAGTTCAGGGTGTATCCGAAGATAGCTGGGATAGGCTCCAGCACGCCCGCGACCCTAGTGAGGATAAAGCAAAACAGAAAATGGATGTATATATATACACACACACACACACACACACACACACACACACACACACACACACACACACACACACACACACACACACACACACACACACACACACACACACACACACACACACACACACACACACACACACACACACACACACACACACACACACACATGCACGCCACCACAGCCGGTCCATGAGAAAAATGCCGACTCCTAACCGATCCTCGGTGCAAGGAAGGTTGGGGAGCACTGACGTACATCATCTAGAGCAGTTCCGAATCAGTAGAAATAAAAACAAAATGTAAATAAAATACATCACACCAATGAGAGAGGCTGAGCGATTAAATGTTTTAATTTGTACAGATTATTAAAAATGTGGGCGGCACGGTGGATGACTGGTTAGAGCATCAGCCTCACAGTTCTGAGGACCCGGGTTCAATCCCCGGCCCCACCTGTGTGGAATTTGCATGTTCTCCCCGTGCCTGCGTGGGTTTTCTCCGGGCACTCCGGTTTCCTCTCTCATCCCAAAAACATGCGTTAATTGGAGACTCTAAATTGCCCGTAGGCATGACTGTGAGTGCGAATGGTTGTTTGTTTCAATGTGCCCTGCGATTGGCTGGCAACCAGTTCAGGGTGTACCCCGCCTCCTGCCCGATGACAGCTGGGATAGGCTCCAGCACGCCCGAGCCGCTTCTCCTAGTGAGGAGCCCTCAGAAAATGGATGGATGGATGGATTAAAAATGTGTTTTGTTCGTCAAAATTGGTTGTGAGAGGTTTTGCTCTGATCAACAAATCACAGAATGAAAAATGTTGAGATGTCATCGAGGGTCAGAACTCTGGCCTTGTGAGGAAAAATTATTAATCTGTTTGATAATAGAAACAGTCCTGTTGCTAAGATAGTTTGGTTGCACTACTGATTCTGAAGGCCCATGCATAGATGGACATGGAAACACATACAGAAATCTGATTGGACAAGGAAATCTAAAATCCACATGTACTGGAAGCAGTGTAGCCAATAGAAAGACTGCAAATTAGGATAATAGATTGTAGGTTTTAGAATTTAGGTTGTAAATGTCGGTCAGTGGTCAATTGTACAATAAACAAAACGGACCTTATAGGAGGATGATTGCAAGTTCAACAAATGTTGGGACTGGTTTGATCTATCTATCCATCCATCCATCCATCCACCCACCCAGCCATCTAATGTTTTGGCCGGTCTGTGTTTATTTTAGGAGAAAGAATGGTAGTGTAAGGTCAGAAAACAAAAACCGAGAACATTTTATGCTAAACTATGAATGGCATTAAGTCTCCTTCATAAAATGCAGTGGTGTTTCATATCTGATAGAGTTTTAATATAAATGTGCTCCATAATTAGATATATACTGTTATTTGTAACTTCAAACTCAGCTTCTTCCCAAAATGATCCTTAGAACAAACATGCCTTTTTCACCTTTAATAATGGCAATTTGTCATTTTACAGAGAGAATTTTTAGAATGCATTAACATTAACACTAACACACAATATAATTGACATCTCTACCAGATACAGTATCCTAGATAAAGCAATAAGAACATGAGAGGAGGTGACTCTCCATCTAGATAAAGTCCTGCTATTGCTGACAGGAGGAAGTCATGGTGACAGGCTGCTGACAGGAGGGTCAATAAGGACAGGAAGCTGGGAGGGGCAGGAGGAGGTGGAAATGGGAGGACATTGTCAATCATTTGAGCTAATGACAGAGGCAAACAGACTGGGAAACATTAACATGCATACGCATCATGACACACTCACACACCTACACGCACACACACACACACACACACACACACACTGACAAAGACAACCTACACAGAATGAGAGTCCAACTGCCTTGACAAATGACAAGTTATTGATTACTGGCATGGGGTGAGCCATGTAGTTAAATACAAGGTCACACATAAACATGACTGTCTTAAACACACTTGCAGGGGGCACCCCGGGACCGGGACTCAAAGCAGACTGCAATATGTTACAGTACGTAATAGGAAATCATACAATCTTTACCGAAGTAAAAATGTCCTATTGCCACTATGTTCTATTATTTCCTGTTACATACTGGTTACTATGTATGTCCAACCCCAGCAGTATAGGAAAGGAATTGGAATAATTAAGTGGAAAGAAAATTTGCAATAAAAAAATATCAATCGATGTTGACTGAATGCTGTTGAAAGCTGCCGATGAATCACATATAGGTACCAGTAGTACAGTGGAAAAATTTACAATTAAGAATAATGGCAAAAGAAGTGCGTAATTCCGGGGCCAAACCCTCCCACTTCCCCATATAAACTAACATCCAACCATCTTCTGGGCCGCTTATCCTCAATAGGGTCAAGTGTGAGCTGGAGCTTATCCCTCTTTACTTTGGGCAAAAGGCTGGGTACACTATGAACGGGCCACCAGGCAAACACAGGGCGCATATTGTACCTGTAGACAAACGTGCATTTACACTCACATTCAAACCTATGGAATATTCAGCCGTCAATTAACCTACAGTAATATGCATCTTTTTGAAATGTGGGAGGAAGCCGTAACACCTGATGAAAACCCATGTATGGAAAGAACATGCAAACGCAACAAAAACAACAAAAGCCAAAGTGAGCTCTTGAGAGGTATGCTGAGATCTTATGTGAAATGATGACACTTTGTATGACCACATGCACAAAGGCAAAGTTTTGCGGTACTATTGAGGTTTCGAAGGTGGACAATTGGTAGTAACAGGGAGGTGAAAAAGGACAGAGGTGCAAGAAATTAAACGAAAAGGATAAATGTTGAGAGATAGAAGAGAGGAAGTGCACTCATCCCAATAGCGGCAAGGCGGGAAAAAAGGCAGCCACGAAAAGAAAAGGCCAAAATCAGAAGTCCAAGTATGACATTAATTGTGACAGGAAATAAAGGGGGTTCTGTGTGTGTGTGTGTGTGTGTGTGTGTGTGTTTGTGTGTGTGTGTGCGTGTGTGTGCATGTGTGTAGGTGTGTGTGTTGTGTTTGTCCACGTGGTGTACCTTTACCGGAGTGTGTGTGTGTGTGCATGGGTAGTAGTGTTTATGTGTGTGTGTTAAAATTGGTGCTGACACAGCTAGCAGGTTGTGACAATTAGCAAGCTTCAGTGAAGTCTGAAACCTAATCTGGAGAAAAGTGACACCTGGGTGTAGGGGGGTACTCATCAAAACACACACATGTACATCCACACACTCTCTCTCATTACTTCACTTCCTGTGAATGGGGGTGAAGGATAGTGTTACTGTCTTAATATACCGTATTTTCACGACCACAAGGCGCACTGTATTAAAAGGCGCAGTCTCAGTTAAGGGGTCTATTTCTGTATTTAACACATACAAAAGGCACACCGTATTATTGGGCACAGGCATGGTAAAACATACGCTAGCTTAAAACATACGGTAGCATACATGCACGCTAAAACAATGTTTTTAAAAAGGCAGCGGGAATTGAAGTATTTAACAATGTACTCATGTTATTTTTGGATCAATGCTCATCCACAAATCCATCAAAGTCCTCATCTTCTGTATCCGAAATGAACAGCTGGGCAAGTGCTCCATCAAACACGCCAGGTTCCCTCTCGTCATTGTCGGAGTCAGTCTCATTGCCGTGCGGCTCCTCAGAAATGATGCCGGCTTTTACGAAAGCTAGAACAACAGTGCAAGCAGACATGTTACCCCAAGCATCCACAATCCATTCACAAATTGTCACATGCTGTCCTCAGTCACGTCTGCCTTTCCTCTACATAAGCAGCGTGTCGACAGGAAATGCTCCCAGTCAGTCAAGTTGCGCACTCATCAAAGTCACACAACATTTACAGATTTTGGAACACGGTGCACACATAAGGCGCACCACATAATAAGGCGCCCGTCCATTTTGGAGAAAATTTAAGACTTTTAAGTGCGCCTTATGGTTGTGAAAATACGGTAGTCAAGATGTGGGTTCATCTTCATGCATAAAGCCCTTCAAAGTTCAACTCCGTAGCACTCATCCTTCATATTAATTTCTTGCATTAGTCTAGAGTAAAAGAAGGTAATGTTTATATAACTTTGAGTGTAGGCATGTCTTTGTCGTGAGGAACTTCAATGTTCATGGGTGGGAAAACAAAAAATTAAATAAAATTTTTAGTTACAGTATGTCCCCTCCCTGAGCCGTCACTCTATCATGGTGAAGGGGTTTGTGTGTCCCAGTGATCCAAATGTTGTTGGTGGGTTTATGCGCCTGGTCGGCTCACCCAGGGAAAACAGGTCCTTGGTGAGGGGTCAGACAAAGCATAGCTCTGAACCCATATGATGAACAGAAACACTGAACTACATTTACCCTCAACTGGATGGGGGGCACCAGGCCCCCTCTATGGATCCAGGTCTGGAGGAGGAGCTTGATGATGAGCACCTGGTGGCCGGGCCCTCGTCTATAGGACCAGGCACAGCACAGCCCGAAGAAGCAAGATAGATCCCCTTTCCCATGGGCTCATCTCCTATGTGAGGGGCCAAGGGAGTAGGGTGCATTGTGAGATGGGTGGAGTCTTTGAGAAATGCTGGAGAGCGCTGCCGCTGGAGACTCCTTCATTGCTCACGTGGGCATCCATCCATCCATTTTCTGTACCGCTTATCCTAACTAGGGTTGCGGGCATGCTGGAGCCTATCCTAGCTATCTTCAGGCGAGAGGCGGGGTACACCCTGAACTGGGGGCCAGTCCATTCGTAGCTCACGTGGGCAATGACAGTGGACTCTGGAAAGTTGTGATTGGGAGGAACGGTACCCCTGATTTGAACCCGAGTGTTATTGGACTGTGGTGTTTGTCATGAATTGTCCATAACGAGCACCATATTCAACATAAGGGTGTTCACGCATGATCAGCTTTGCGACTGCATGTCTTGGACACTCAAGTGAAGAGCAGGGCTGAGCTGTCAACTGATCACCACCTGGTAGTGTGTTGGCTTCGATGGTGGGGTAAGATGCCGCTCTGACCTGGAAGGCCCAAACATAATACGACTTCGCTGGGAAAGTCTGACTGACTCTTCTGTCAGGAGTTTAAACCCCCACCTCTGCCAGAACATTGACCATGTCCTGGGTGAGGCAGCAGACCTTGAGTCTGAGTGGGCCATGTTACGTGCCTCCATTGTTGAGGCAGCCGACCAGAGTTGTGGCTGTAAGGTGGTCAGTGTCTGTTTCTGTGGCAAACCCCGAAGCTGTTGGTGGATACCAGCGTTGAGGGATGCCATCAAGCAGAATAAGTTGTCCTATGAAGCTTTTTTGGCCTGTGGGACACTGGAGGCAGCAGATGGGTAACGACAGCCCAAGCAGCTATGGTGGTTGCTGAGTGAAAACTCAGGCAGGGAAGCTGTTCAATGAAACCATGGAGAACAACTTCGAACGGCTTCAAGAAAATTCTGGTCCACAATTCGATGTATTGAGGCCTTGAGGCAGTCAGGTTAGGTGGCATTTTTATTACATCTCTGCTTTATACAGATTGATACTTCCTCAAGTGGAGGAGTTCAAGTATCTTGGGGTATTGTTCATGTGTGAGTGAAGAATGGAGTGGGAGATCGACAGGTGTGTTGGTGTAGTGTCTGCAGTGATGCACTTGCAAAGAGGTAGCTGAACCAAAAGGCAAAGCTCTCAATTTACCAGTCGATCTACATTCTCACCTTCACCTTTGGTCACGAACTGTGGCTCCCTACTGAGGTATTCCAGGAACATCACACTTGGAGGAGAAAACCCAGGACATGCTTGAGAGACTACCGTAATTTCTTGTGTATCATGAGTATTCCCCCCCCAAAAGTGTCAAAAGACAATAGTGCGCATTATACATAGGTATAGGGGCAAATGGAATTTTTCACATTTTATAAAATTATGCCGGCATCTAGTGGTTATAAAAAAGCTGTACAATTTCATTCCAAAATGCCACCGGTCCCTAGAGGTAGAGAAAGGTGTACACTTTCATTCTAATATGCCACAGCCACCTAGTGGTTATAAAAAAGGTGTAGCCTACACTTTCATTCCAATATGACAGGGGTACCTATGAGTGCATATATGTACACTTGTGCCCATAAGTTTACATACCCTGGCAGAATTTGTGAAATATTGTGTTTTTTTTAAATATGACTGATGACTGAACAACGACCATCATTAATTTATTTATGGTTATGTTTTGCTTAATGATAATGGCTTTTCTGAAATGCGTGACCGTTTGATTTGAATCCCATTAAAATAAAATTAAATGCATTTCGCCTGGTCCTTCAGGTTTTCTTAAAAAATTGTACCCATCTTACAACTTCTGCCAGGGTAATCAAATATATGAGCACAACTGTGTGTTTTCCAATTTACTAAATAAAAGTAGGGCTTTGAATTTCGAAACAAGAGCAAGTAAATTAAAAATAAGTTTTACATATTTAAATAAAGTGCTTAACTTCAGAATAATTATTTGAAAAAAACTAACACAATACAGATCATACTTCATGTTTTAATCATATGGGTAGAAGAAAAATCATGCGTTTTAAAAATGCATTATACATAGATAGTAGGTTTTTCCAGAATTTTGCGGTCAACTTTGGGGGTGCGTATTATACATGGGTGCGCATTATACACGAGAAATTACGATAACTTTCCAGCTGTGCTTGGAACACCTTGTGTTCGCCCTGGAGGAGCTGGATGAAGTGGCTGGGGAGAGCTAAATCTGGGCTTCCTTGCATATGCCGCTGCCCCCGTGACCTGACCCTGGGTAAGTGGATGTGGATGAATGGATGGATGGACAGATGGAGTTACAGTATGTTATAATGAAAACCCTGATCTATGTAGATAAAACAACAGATACAGATTACTGTCCTTTCAGTTGGTAATCTAATAATTAACCATAGCTCACAATTTGCTTCAAACCATACGTTGAATACAAATATATAGGCATAATCAGTTTTAAAACATAAAATCTATCTCTCTGTTTTGGTTAGTCGTTAAGAGGAAATACTTATTGGATATTATTCTAGAATGTATTCGATATAATTCTCCCTGTAGCAGCAATTTATATAGGCAACCAACTACAATTGTCCAAGAAATCTGACAAAGATTTTCCAACCTGATGATTTGAGAGAATTAATCTAGAATAGAGTTTGTAACCATGAAACCATGCACTAGTCTTTCTGAGCTCAGAAGATTTTCTTTTTATTACTAATACTTAGGCAACATCTTAATTTATCTCGATTTTATATGTGGGAATACTGTAGGCCAAATATATGATGTAATTTATAATGTATTTTAAAATCAGTATGATGTTTTATCTTGAGCTACTTGTACATTTTCCTACCACAAAGCATTTAAAATATGAAAGAAGTATATCATATCCTCTTGACAGTATATTAGTTTTTATTTGTGTAGATAATCATGGACATGTTAAATGATAGAAACAAGGTTTCAAACAAATGAAACTGCAGCAATAGATTGATAGATGGATATCAGTACTAATCTAAAAATGAAGAATATCCCTTCATCAATGGTAGGCTATTACTGATTGCATATGCACACCATTCTACAGAAACATAAACCCAAGTTGAACGTCACGTAAATTAAAACAGAAGCCTTTCATTGGAAAATTCCACAAAATTATACATTCAGGAAAGGGATACAAAGGACAGACATACATTTTTTGTCCATACCCGTACTGTTGTAAAGCGTTGTGGACAGCAGTGGATGTGTATAAGCACTGATCTGCATGGATTACATGTCACAGATTTACAGTACAGGCGTGACGGGAGTGCACAGGCCATATGGTCGAAAGCAGGTCAAAGGGCGAGACAGAGAAGAACACAGAGACAGAAGCAGAGGGGCACAAAGAGATTTTTAGGCTTTCATTCAGGAGTTTTTTATTTTTATTTTGCATGACTCCGGCATACACAACCAGTTAGCTCTGTTTACAAAGGCCAGCAGCAGAACCAATGCAAACCATACGTAGCATGGAGACGCCAGGATGAGTGTGTTTGTGTGTGCGCGTGAGTGCTGCGCCAAAGCAGCAGGCCTTAACGCAGGGAAAGCAAACCAGACCTGATGTTTTTCAAAACGTGAATGCCTTTCAGAGAGCAGACTCCAGCTCCCTCCCCCAATTTCTATCATAGGCACGTCTGGTTTTGGTTCCAGTGTATTCAGCTTTTCCGGCGAGTCAGACTACTGCCTTTTCCTGCCATGCTACGGATAAAGCTGCTTTCACTTGGTTTCCATCACATCCAAACAAAATCAAACAAGGGTCAGTGAGAAGAGAGTCGTGATGATTGGATGTGATAGCATTGACTTAATGCATCTCCTTGGAAATGCACAGATTGTGATGATGGTAATAATTACAGCTGCATGCAATCATAGTCAAGATTGCAGGCTAGTGTGATATCGATAGTTTGATCCAACATAGAGGTGGCAGGTTCGTGCCTTGCTCACAGGTACCTCGGCAGTAGTCAGAACGCTGATAAGTATCTCTCCAACATATTGCCATATTTATGACCACAGCGGGACTCGAACCGTGGCCCTTTAATATGACCTTCTGCCGCCCAATGAATATACGTTATGTGAAGTTTAATTCTAAGAGGGAGAGCATGTTGAACAACTGTTGAGCACATCTCCCTCACAATTCTGAGGTTTAGGGTTTGCATCTCTGGCCCTCTTGTGTGGAGTCTGCATGGAGTTGCTTCCTCTACCTGTGTGGGTTTTCGCTGGGCACTGGAGCTTCGTCCACGTTTCAAAAATATGCAGATTCTGTTAATTGTAGACTCTAAGATGTCCGTAGGTCGGAATGTGAGTGTTTATGATTGTTTGTCCATATTTGCCCAGTCCAGGGTGTACCCCTCCTCTTGCCCAGTGTCAGCTCAGAACATCAGAAGTGTGACATGCTAACCTCTAGTCCACTGTGCTACTAGTAATGAAAATGGCTATAGCATTTTTTTTCATTCATACTGTAAATCTCTCTGTCATTTCAAGCTACAAGGAAACAATTCACCTTTGTGTGTTTGTCTTCTTCTTGATATAAATTCTTGGCAGCCATCAGTTGTACTTTTTAAAAATACCATCCTTTTTCTGCTTTATGCATTATTGCACATCACTGCTGTAATCAAATTCCTAGATCCTTTCATCTATTTTTTTCTTCTCCAAAGTCCTCTCAACTCTGACTGCGCCTCTGTCTCCGTCTTACTCTTTTCTTCCTTTACTCTCTTCTCTTCTCTCGCTTGTTTCCCCACTATCATTTTCAGCTTAGTGTTTCCTGTCCTGCCTTCCTTTCTACTCCATTCTATATTCCCAAAAGGCTTGGCCTGTAGATTGCAAGTGTACATTATGTGTAAGAGAGGTAAAGAAAGAGAGACAGAGAGAAAGAAAAGGTGGCTGAAGGAAATAAACTACATTAAATCTCTGAAGATACAGAATAACACCCAAGAACAGTGGTAACCAACTTTTTAAAAGCATAGATCTTCTTTTTTTATTTTTATTTTTATGTAAAAACCACCATATTGTCTCGACAATAAAAAAATAAAACCCCAATCTACTGGACATAAAAAAATAAAAAAAACATCCTTATGCAATTGCAATTGCAAAAACAATTTGACCATGAAGGTGTTAAATGGCATATATGGAAAGTATGAGAAATGCATGACAATTAAACTCTCCATTAGTTTAGATGACTGCCAGAAGTTAAAGCACCGTAATTCGTTAGCAGCATTGCTCATAGAGAGATACACATATGTAGTCTACACTGCAGCAAGGTGTAGCAGCTCCTGTATTTTGGTTGTATTATTTTTAATACACCTTTACTTTGACATTCATGACAAATGAAAAGAGGCAAGGCAGAAGGGGAAATAAACTCCTATCTACAAGACCACAAAAGTGCTTTTTGCAAGCCCTCTTTGCCACACAGTGCACATCCAGTATAGCCATACATTTACTATATTAACATACTACATGTGAATGTGAGAGTTTGCATGCACATATTGTTTTAATGCGCTTCAGTGACCACTGCTCCATAGCCATGAGTGAGGGATTGCTATCCTAATTAGGATGCTCAGATATGAACTAAGTAGCATGACTTCAATTATAAACTTTATGTGTCCTGTACACAATAAAAGCAAGCAAAACAAAACAAATCAAAACTGATGCCACCCTCACACACATACACAAATGCACTCTTGCTGTTAGCAATTTTCAGTTTGAGTGAGGAAACACCAGGCAGCTAATATTAATATTATTATTTAACTATTAATTAATATTATTAATGATGATAATATGAGATTACTCAGGAAAGTTAAAAGTTAGCCTTAATAGAGAACAAAAAATAATACAGTAAAAGGCTGAACAATGTTTTTTTGCCATAATTGAGGCATACAGGATCAGAGCAATAGTTAACAATATGGATTTAAAAATGTTTTTTTTATTTTCAGCAGATTTCAACAATGTCCAACTCCAATTAATAAACAAACAATTATGAATCATGTGTGTGTGTGTGTGTTGTTATAAGATGAGTAGATTGCAAGCAACAACTGTATTGGGAGGGAGAAAGGCATCTCACTCCCTTGTCTTGACACTTCAGCCTGGAAGCAGCACAGAGGGAGAAAACACTCACTCACGCACACACACGGTCTAACTGGACCCAAGGGAAAGTCTATGGAAGAGAGATGAAGTTACAGACAATGAAATGAGTCTCAACAGCCAATGAACGAAGGACGCGAAGACAAATATTAGATACAAGCAAATGAAACGTGTATATGATGTTATCATGATGACATACTGACTTTGAATCAAAGTGGGTGAGAGGCCCATTTAGCTTGATAAAATGAAGCTGTCACCGCTGGAAATCCTTGAGGACAACTCTGCAAACTTGATACATTCCACTGCTGCTGTGACATGTTGACATCTCCCTCGACATGTTGGTCTGCAAGTTTCAATTACCCTTTGAAGCATGCTGACATGCAGTATTGTCATTGATTGGTCTAGGCGAGGGAGAAATTGACGCAAAAGGTTAATTTAAATTAAGGAGAGCTGCACCGATTTTTTGGTGAAAGTACTGTTCTAAAAAAAAACAAATACCATTGCAGGCCTCATTCTTAAAGGAATTATGGGATCCTATTGGTCCATATTTCACTAACAATTTGATTATATGTATTTTTTGCTAAAGAAAATGAAACTGGAAACATGGAAACTGGATATCAATCTGTTTTGGAGCAATTGGTAAATAACTAATTACACTTGGAATGCCCCTTTTTTATAACCAAAAATTTATTCCCTCACCACTTCAAGCTTCACGTTTTGCGGCTTCAGTGCTTCGCGGGTTTTTCCAAAATATTCATAAAAAAATAAAAATTCATCAAAAAATTAAAATGAAAAAATGCAGCCATATCGGCAGCCATATTGCGGAAAGACGTGTTATTTCATGTCGATGCGCGTGAGAGAAGGTTTCCCTGCATGCCAAACAAAGAGATGAGTTGACTCAAGAGGCTTTGTACATGCCTGTACTGTACTGTACATGCCACAGGCACTCATACAAGGCGCATGATTGGTTCCCGGCGCGTCATTGACTAATGAGAGCACGAGTGGATTTATCCCATCAGCTGATTGGCTGCGCATCATCACAGCCTCACCCAGCATCTTCCCTTGTTGTGTCTCACCAGTCTCGTCCAAGCTGTTGACTGTCTCGCATCGTGTATCTTAGTGTTGTGTTCGTGATAACTTTTTTTGATTAGTTAAGCCCTTACAATGCCGCCTAAGCGCTGTGCCCCTGCGAAAGCTTCCTCCGGGGCGCCCAAGAGGAAGAAGAACATAATGACCATCAGCGAAAAAGTGAAACTTTTAGATATGATCAAAGAGGGCAGAAGTTATGCATCTGTGGCACGCAATTATGGCGTGAATGAATTTACAGTGCGGTACATCAATAAAGAGGAAGCAAACATCCGCAAAACTGCTTCAATAAGGAAGCGAAACATGTGATAACTCCGCGTAATAAGAGACGGGGTGATGTCCTTGTACAGGGGAATTTTGAAGCAAAATAAAAAACAAAGACAACAGCTATCCATCATCATGTTTTTCTCCAAGGTCAAACCCCAGCTACACCATCAGCGCTTCCAGCAGAAAAGTCTCTGAGTGAACCTAAAGCCTCTACGAGTCACGTGAGAGCCTCTCCTCCGCCACCAATGCAAGCCTCTTCACCTCTCTCAGAAGACAATGTTGATGAATGTTAATTACTCTATAAGGTTTTATAATTAAATATTTCAGTAAATACATGCACTGTTGTAATCTTTGTAATATGTAAAGTATAAATACTGTTTACATATTTTAAACATTCTGGTACCCACATACACATACACGAAAATCCTAGGTGGGTGTCAAATCCTACTTCGCGGTTTTTCACCTTTCGCGGGGGGTTCTGGTCCCCATTAACCGCAAAAAACGAGGGATCACTGTATACTTGTTATTGATGCAATATACCGTTGCACCCTCACAATGAACACAATAGCTAGCACCCCAAAATTAGTGTTCAATCATTCATTTAATATGCTGAAAAAACAAATCATTATGCAAGGAGTCAATGATCGTCATACACCTGCGTCGTTCGTAACCCAAAGTTCTTCTGTACTCTCACATGAACACAACTATACTGTAGTACACAAAAGTTGTGTTTAATTGCTAATTTAATAAGATAAAAAATAATTCATTTATTACACCGTCATTGGCGTAATAAATGGTACGAACACGTTGCAATGACCAGCCTTGCATTTCAAAGTCCAGCCTTGCATATCAAAGTCTCAGTTAGCTGAGCCCAATCACTGTACAAAAAGCTTTTAATGTCACAAAATCAAATGCCTGTGTAAGGTCACCCAAAACTCTTTTTTCAAGCGTGCAAGCCTTATAAAATTGTACAACCACGGTGCCATACTGGCAGGAGTGGGCAGCGTTGACAGCCACTCGTGCCCATCAAAGTCCAAGGTGATGCGACGCCACTGATCAGATAAAAACTTCATAAAAGCAAATGCCTGTGTTATGTCATCTTCCAAGTGTTTTCCGAAATCAACCCAAGAAACAGCTCACAAAACTTGTGAAAATAGGCGGAACTGAATAACCTACCTCAGGTGGCTACTCCCTGCAAGGAAGCATTACAGCGATCAAAACAAGCATACACAAATTTATCTAACCTCACTATTTTCACTCATTATTTTCTAAAAACCCCAAAAAATCCAGACTTTGAATATAGGTGACAATTACACCCAGGCTAGCTTGTGAGCCAACCAACCAGTCAGGTGAGGCAACGTTGAACAAAAATGGTTCTATTAAGAATAATTAAAAAGAAAATTCTAATATAAATAAACTATAGAAGAAGGAAAATAAACAATGGGCATTAATGCACATAAGTGGTATAGAAAATGGACAGATGTATATGAAATGAAAATATTTTATTCTCAGACGTAAAGTCCATCAATGCTCTTGGCCTTTAGACTTTTTGGCTACAGGGAACCAAACACGTTAACCACAAGAATTACCAACAAGCAGGCATAAATACACTTTTGATCAAAACCATCTAACAAATGAGCCACTCTTCAATATCACCTTAACCACTCTCCTATGCATTGAAATTGTAAGCTCATAGTTTTTGGGATGCTTCATGAGTGCTCATTAGGGTTGAGGTCAGGGAATAAGGGTGACTAGACCATACATTTTTCTCCCTTTATACCGGTAGCAGCCACTTAGGTGTTACACAAAATCACAAAAATTCACAATGAAACTACATCCAACCATAATGAACACCAAAAAAACTAATTTGTGTAATGAACAGAAACGTTTGAAGGAGCATGTCCGTATGATCTTTAACACTGATGATAAGTCATGCTGAAACAGTAATATCACAATATCACTAAAGAAGGTGAGCTGGGGATGTATGACACTTACAAAAGTACTTTAGTGGTGGCTTGAGATACAAGTTTAATTTGTTGCATGACCACGCTCATAACTCAAAACACTTGTATCTTAAATCACCTTTTCCCATTGAAATGGGAGGAATTGCCAATAATCCCTTGCAGCCTCCCCAGTTTTTTGATCACAAAAAATAACATTCTATAATATTGTACCTTATCAAACATACAGTAGTTAAGTATAATATAAAAAAATTCAACAGTTTTTGCCACATTTTTTGCTTCAATTCAATGGGCATTTTGCTGCTCCTTCTGGTGTGTATGCCTTGGTCATCTGGGGCAGTATGATACAAACGTGGCTATACATGGAGCCATTTAAAACTCCTCAACAAGCCGCAGTAATATTAATTGTTCTTTGCAAAGGATAAATAATGCATACCTGAGAGCATTGGTATATTTTCTGTTTACATGGGTTGCTCCACAGTTCATGTTCAAATATCTGTTCCTCAGAGGGTTATAACACAGAGGCTATTCGTTAGACCATCTTTGGCGTTTTGCATTGTTTGTTAGCATCAAGGTAAACTGACTTATCTAAAACAACGCTACATGATTGTTTTAAATACACAATGTGTACCGTACTTTCTCGTGTATAATGCAAATGTTTTCCCCCAAAAAAATTGTCAAACGTCATCCATCCATCCATTTTCTGAGCCGCTTCTCCTAACTAGGGTCGCGGGCATGCTGGAGCCTATACCAGCCATCGTCGGGCAGGAGGCGGGGTACACCCTGAACTGGTTGCCAGCCAATCGCAGGGCACATACAAACCAACATCCATTCACACTCACAGTCACACCTACGGGCAATTTAGAGTCTCCAATTAAGGCATGTTTTTGGGATGTGGGAGGAAACCGGATTGCCCGGAGAAAACCCATTCAGGCACGGGGAGAACATGCAAACTCCACACAGGTGGGGCCGGGGATTGAACCCCAGTCCTCAGAACTGTGAGGCTGATGCTCTAACCAGTTGACCACCAGTGCCGCCTGTCAAACGTCAATAATCGCATTATACATAGGTATAGGGGCCAATGGAAAAAAGCTTGCACATTTTATCAATGTATGCCGCCATCTAATGGTTATGAAAAAGCTATACACTTTCATTGCCGCCGCACCCTAGAGGTGATGAGAAAGGTGTACACTTTCATTCTAATATGCCACCGCCACCTTGTGGTTATTAAAAAGCGTTAGCCTACACTTTCATTCCAATATGACACAGGTACGTAAGACTGCCTATACAAGCCCAATTCCAATGAAGTTGGGACGTTGTGTTAAACATAAATAAAAGCAGAATATAATGATTTGCAAATCATGTTCCACCTATATTTAATTGAATACACTACAAAGACAAGATATTTATTGTTCAAAGTGATAAACTTTATTGTTTTTAGCAAATAATCATTAACTTAGAATTTTATGGCTGCAACAGGTTCCAAAAAAGGTGGGACAGGTGGCAAAAAAAACTGAGAAAGTTGAGGAATGCTCATCAAACTGTTTGGAACATCCCACAGGTGAACATGCTAATTGGGAACAGGTGGGTGCCATGATTGGGTATAAAAGGAGCTTCCCTGAATTGCTCAGTCATTCACAAGCAAAGATGGGGCGAGGTTCACCTCTTTCTGAACAAGTGCGTGAGAAAATAGTCGAACAGTTTAAGGACAATGTTCCTCAACGTACAATTGCAAGGAATTTAGGGATTTCATCATCTATGGTCCATAATATCATCCAAAGGTTCAAAGAATCTGGAGAAATCACTGCATGTAAGCGGCAAGGCCGAAAACCAATATTGAAGGCCTGTGACCTTCAATCCCTCAGGCGGCACTGCATCAAAAACCGACATCAATGTGTAAAGGATACCACCACATGGGCTGAGGAACACTTCAGAAAACCAATGTCAGTAAATACAGTTTGGTGCTACATCCGTAAGTGCAACTTGAAACTCTACTATGTGAAGCAAAAGCCATTTATCAACAACACCCAGAAACGCCGCTGGCTTCTCTGGGCCTGAGCTCATCAAAGATGGACTAATGCACAGTGGAAAACTTTTCTGTGGTCTGATGAGTCCACATTTCAAATTGTTTTTGGAAATTGTGGACGTCGTGTCCTCTTGGCCAATTGAGGAAAAGAACCATCCGAACTGCTATGGACGCAAAGTTCAAAAGCCAGCATCTGTGATGGTATGGGTCTGTGTTAGTGCCAATGGCATGGGTAACTTACACATCTGTAAAGGCACCATTAATGCTGAAAGGTACATACAGGTTTTGGAGAAACATATGCTGCTATCCAAGCGACATCTTTTTCATGGACACCCCTGCTTATTTCAGCAAGACAATGCCAAACCACATTCTGCACGTGTTACAACAGTGTGGCTTCGTAGTAAAAGAGTGTGGGTACGAGACTGGCCTGCCTGCAGTCCAGACCTGTCTCCCATTGAAAATGTGTGGTGGATTATGAAGCGTAAAATACGACAATGGAGACCCCGGACTGTTGAACAGCTGAAGCTGTACATCAAGCAAGAATGGGAAAGAATTCCACCTACTAAGCGTCAACAATTAGTGTCCTCAGTTCGCAAACGTTTATTGAATGTTGTTAAAAGAAAAGGTGATGTAATACAGTGGTAAACATGACCCTGCCCCAGGTTTTTTGGAGCCATAAAATTCAGCCAAAAAAGTTAATGATTATTTGCTCAAAATAAAAATCAAGCTTATCAGTTTGAACATTAAATATCTTGTCCTTGTAGTATATTCAATTAAATATAGGTCGAACATAATTTGCAAATCATTGTATTCTGCTTTCATTTATGTTTAACACAACGTCCCTACTTCATTGGATTTGGGGTTGTATATACAGTTGTGCTCATAAGTTTACATACCCTGGCAGAATTTGTGGAATATTATTATTTTTTAATTATGACTCATGACTGAACTACAACCATCATTAATTTCTTTATGGTTATATTTTGTTTAATGATACTGATTTTCTGAAACATTTAATTTAAAAAAACTAACGGAATACAGATAATACTTCATATTTTCATCATATGAGTAGAAGCTAAATCATGCATTGTAAAAATGCTTTATACATAGGTAGAAAGGTTTTTCAGAATTTTGAGGACTACTTTGGGGGTGCGTATTATACATGGGTTTGACAGGAAACGTCAACTGAGGGTGCCAATAAACTGCTTGAAGCCTATGCTATGAAGACACGTTCACCATCTGCTAAACTGCTGCTTGTTGTAAAGTGAGTTGAGTTTTGTTCACTGCCACTATACAGAGCTCATATCTTGAGTTTTTGCTCGGAAGTCAAAGTAAAAAATTGTCCAAACATATCTTGAAAAACTTGTAAGTCGGGTCACTAGTATCTCAAGGCATCACTGAATTTAATGTTTTGATTATGACTTATTTTGTTTACTTAATTGTTGCACATTTGCATTCGAATTCCTGTCCTGTTTTTGCACTGACATTCCAAGTTCTTCTTTTGTGTCGGAACCATTATTTGCAATAGTCATTTATTTAACAAATTATTTGGGGCATTTTTCGTCCCATTAAATCTTAATCGAGTCGTAGTTAATACTGTCATCAGTTTTAACTCTTCTTCTTCAGTACTTTTCCTTTTCTCTATTTTTACCCTCACCTTCAGTCATATCTTCAGCTTGTCCTGATATCCCACTGCTTAGCCAATCTGTCCAATCCTTTATCCTAGCATCGCTCTGCCAGCTGGCTGTGGCCAGCGCCTCCCGGAGGAGAGGACAGGTGTAGTGATGCACACTCCACTGAACACGCAGCCACCTGTGGCATCAGGCGGGCATACACCCAACAGCAGCGGCATCCGGGCATCAAAGCGTGTTACAGATATGCAAAAACACAACCACTTGCACAAAACCCCTAATATAAGTATTTGTTTTTAACTACAAAATGTCAGAAATACAAAATCATTTCATTAACACTTTGCTCTCAGTATGCGTGTGAAACATATCAGCTGATATTTCATAAATATTTCATAAAGATATTTCATAAATAATAATGCACGTATAAACAACTGAGGAGTCACCTTCTGCTTGTTCTCCACCCACTGTAATCACAGATTTAGTTCTAAAAGGTTTCTTGGCTGCTGCTCAAAACATGCAGATGTGCTGCCTGCCAAATAACTTGTCCAATTGAGAGGACTGCAACAAAAACAGTGTTAACATGCTGTATTTTGCGCCTGCCGCCTTCATTTACAGGCAGAGTGTTTACCGTTATATTTGTCATAGGCCTCACTTCTCTTGCTATCTGGGAAAATTGCTGGGGTGACTTTCACAGGGAGAAATCCCTTTATTGTTTTTTTTTTTTTTTAGTCAGATTCATGGAGAGCGTAGCCATTCACCAAGGTCTTCATGATCTGAGATAAGAGTGGACGCCAACATTCATTTCTTCATTTTCCACAGCTCATCCTATAGAAGGTCATGAAAGGGGGAGTACCATATATCCTAGCTGTCTTTTTGGGATGTGAGGGGTAGGGTGCACCATGGACTGGTCATCCGCAGAGGTGTGTAGTAACGCCCTACATTTATTCCATTACATTTACTCAAGTAAAATTTTCGATAAACTCTACTTGTCAGAGTACTTTATATGCACCATCCTTTTTACTTTTACTTGAGTATTTATGTGAAGGATCGATACTTTTACTCCGTTACAATGATCAATATGCCATTCGCTACTTTTATTTATCCATTCCTGCAAGTGTCTATTTTTAGACTCCATCTTCGACTTCCGCATAGGGCGCAGATGTTTCTATTGTTGTTTTGGCAGTGGATATGGCAACATTAGCCCTATCTTATGGTGTCGCACACGCACACAATCACTAAGTCTGGTCAGCAAACAGCTTTTTCAATAAGATATTTAAGTGAATAAAGCAAATAATGTTTCTGTAGGGCCCAATGCATCTGTTGTTGGTCTTTGGGCAGTTAAAAATTTAAATGGTGGCAGGTGTTTTTCGACTCCCATATATTATTGTTTTTTTATTTTATTTTATTTGAAAAAAAATAATAATCACAAGTTACTCTTTACTTGAGTAGTTTTTTCATTGAGTACTTTCTTACTCTTACACAATGTAAATATTTGGATGACTACTTTTTTACTTTGACTTGAGTCATAGTATTCTAAAGTAACAGTACTCTTACTTGAGTACAATATTTGGCTACTCTACCCACCTCTGGTCATCAGTGAACCATGGGGCACATGCAGTGTAGCCCGAGGATGAGCAACTTTGATGAGGGCCACATATACATCCATCCATCCATCCATTTTCTGAGCCGCTTCTCCTCAGTAGGGTCGCGGGCGTGCTGGAGCCTATCCCAGCTGTCATCGGGGAGGAGGCGGGGTACACCCTGAACTGGTTGCCAGCCAATCGCAGGGCACATACAAACAAACAACCATCCGCACTCACATTCACACCTACGGGCAATTTTGAGTCTCCAATTAATGCATGTTTTTGGGATGTGGGAGGAAACCGGAGTGCCCGGAGAAAACCCACGCAGGCACGGGGAGAACATGCAAACTCCACACAGGCGGGGCCGGGGATTGAACCCAGGTTCTCAGAACTGTGAGGCTGACGCTCTAACCAGTCGGCCACCGTGCCGCCCACATACATGTTACCCATATTCCAAATTCATTTTAACTTTCTTTTTCTTTAAAGAAATGCAAACATATACCGGGTATATTAAAACTGTCACCCAATTTATTGCAAACATTTCGATTCACACATGTTGGCAGACATTACTGCCACTAGTTCTGTTGTCACTGCAACACAGCTTTCACTTTGACAGGACGATTGGCAGGACATTTACTTCGGGGGTTTGAAAATATGGTATCTTAACATGTTTGGTGTTCTGCTGATCAAAAATCATCACAGACAAATCTGTTGACAGCATGACACTTTCCCAGTTAACAGCCAAAATACAGGAATACGTGTACATTCTCCAGTAACTCAACTTGCTCTATGGCTTTTTAATTGGGCAACTGAGGCTGAGTGCTTGAGAACAGAGGCTGTCACCCATAACTACTCCCCAGGGGTTATAAGTCACCCCATGTTCCAGTGTGTGCATCACTATTG
The DNA here is from genome assembly GCF_024500275.1 of Phycodurus eques. NCBI lineage: Eukaryota > Metazoa > Chordata > Actinopteri > Syngnathiformes > Syngnathidae > Phycodurus > Phycodurus eques. Next base: position 5,937,312 of record NC_084531.1, read on the forward strand.
TGATGGGTTAAATGCAGAGGACAAAGTTTATTAGATGCAAGTCTGCAGTGTTTTTTTTTTTTTTTTTTTTTTGTGTTTCTTGTTGTTTTTGTATTATGGCCAAAAGCCATTGCCTTCCCACGAATCTTTTTTATTACTCTCAACATCACCTCTTGTTGACATTTTCCATTTCATTGCAGTACAATGATGCTAAACAATGCAACTATTATTTTGCTCAAACATGTCCAACTCATGCTGTCAAACTAATGTAAGTAGGAACTGGAACTATTGGAAAATGAGGCACACAGTATTTTCTTCATTTACATTCAAATACTCCAAAGAAGGTAAAGGGAAGATTCTTGGTCATACTTATTTCATTCATTATCTGCCAAAAGAAATGCTTGTTTTGGCTCCCTTGTTCCTTAGGCTCAAAGGAACACTGACTGCTACAGTAACAAGTCCTGGCAGCCACCTTTGACTTTAAAGATTTGGGGAACCATTGACCGCCCCTAATATTATGATAGCAAAGCACCAAATAAATTAAAGTCTGAAATCAGGGACAGGGAAATCCAAATTCTCATATCAAAGTGTTGCCCTCTTCAGGGATTATGTGACATACTGTATCTGAGGCAACTGTTTTGTTTTCCTTGTAGAAATGTTGGTGTTGAAAAATTACAGAAATCAACCTATCCAAACAAGTGTCAATGCCAGGAGGATGGTGAGAGTGGCAGTGAAATAGAGGAGGCACCGGGAAGCCTCAGGATTGTTGGCATGTATGAGCCCATTTGGATTTAGGTAGCCTGCAAATTTAGAGCAAGGATTCGTGTACCAACTAAACTGAAATTCATGACAACAATGTTAAATAATAATAATAATAAACTTCATGTTGTTTGTGCTAATTGTATTTACTGTGGTAAAATTAATGACACAATGCTGACTGGGGATTAGTGTTATCTTAATTGGAGGGTTAGGATCTATAAGGGTTTCTTTTTGGTGTGGATCACAGGAGTCTGCTGGTTCCTGTAGATGCAACTAAGTGGGGTTTGTTTTTGTGCAGGCGGTAATGCGATCGCCGTGGTTAGGCAGGCAGGGTTTACGTGTGCTTTCAGTCCAAAGTTAGAATGTGCTGTCATGGTGGGGGTGGTGTGATGTGGATCCACTCCAAGGAGGTGGGTGGACCAGGAGAATTAGATTAGTGGGTGGAATGCAATCAGTGAGACGACATTACAGAGTATGGTCGGAGAGGGAGAGAGGGGAGATGTGAGTGACAAGATGAGCGGTAAAAACTTTTCAAGACTCCCCGATGAATGCCAAAGAGGGGGTTGAAGATCCATAACCGCAAATGTAAAATACAGTAAAATACAGTGTATGGAGATTATATGTGACTTTGAAGGAAAAGAAAATCATACTATAAGTGAAGATTGGAGCGTGAAGAAATCCTGGAATTTGTTTTCACATTTGTATTCATCTTGGTAAAATGTAATATTAAAGTAGTGGAGCAGACACAGGAGTCACAAGCAATTGGGAACGATTTTGCAAAATGGGCAAGTGGTTTCTTTTTACATTATTTACCCTGACTACAAACCCAATTAGCTCAAATCAGATTCAATGTTTACATTAGCATCAGGAGATGATTACGTGAAAGTTAGCATTCCAGTCTCACGTTCCCCCGTGCGTCGTCCTTGGATTGTGGGTGTCTGCTTCCAACACAAAAAACAGAGACACACAACGCACACACACACACACGCACACACACACACACACACAGCGTCAAACCTTCCCCGGGCCTCAAACCTAAAACGTTTATTTGGAGTCAAAATAGTTTTAGGTATTATTTGTCTCTGTCTGTGTGACTTTTTCTTGTTCAGAGTGCTTCCCATGACCAATTTTATTTATATAAAGGAGCAAAATCTTGGACTCATGAGTGTAACAAAAACGTTGCAGTGCACTCTGAAGAAAAATAAAGATGTGTATATATAAATAAAGGGTGTATATTTGGTGTTTTGAGGGAGACAAAAGAATATTATCATCACAACATGAAGCTGCACTGACAATTTGCATTCCAAAGTCAGGGGACTTTTTCACTGGTATAAATATCAGATGTGAGTTACCCGAGTAAGAATGCCCTAAAAGCATCAAATGAATAGTTCTGTACATCAAGAAGAAGAAGAAGAAGAAGAATCACCTTTATTGTCATGAACATGCATGCATGCACATGAAATTTGTTCTCTGCATTTTACCCATCACAGTGAACACATACACATGTTAGTGGAACACACTGGAGCAGGGGGCAGCTGAAGCGCCCGGGGAGCATTTCGGGGTATCAGTGTCTTGCTCAAGGACACCACAACCTTGAGTCCAGGGGATGTTGGCGGATGGTCCAGTCGGGGTCTTTAACCCCGGTGGCAGGCAATGATCTTAACCATTGGGCCACGGCTGCCCAAAATGTTTTTTTTTTACCAAGACGGACCTTAAAAGAGGGTGATTAGTGATCTCATCAGCAGTGTGTTGGTTGTTTTCTCCTTAGTTCCTCTTCACCTCTCTTCTCTTCAGCCTTTACCTTCATCCCTCCATTCTTCTCCTTCTCACAACCTAACAATATTCGTCATATGCCGGCACAGTGAACGACTGATTAGCACATCTGCCTCACAGTTCTGGGGACCGGGGTCCAAACCCGGCCCCGCCTGTGTGGAGTTTACATGTTCTCCCCATGCCTGGGTGGGATTTCTCCGGGCACTCCGGTTTCCCCTCTCTCGCAGGCCCAAGGAGTCAAGCCAAGAGAAATGTGAATACCCACCACCCACCCCATTTATATGGTTACCAGGTCCCCAACTGGCAACCATTATCCCTGTACACGTGATCGTGTGTGGTGAGGTGTCGTGTATTAAAATTGCATTGATTGGTGGAGGTGAGGCGAGACGGTCACGGGGAAAATGATGACTCGCAACCGTCACCCCCACCCAGGCCATACAGCTCCCCAAAGGATGTGCAAATGTATGTAGTGCATTAAAAATCTGCGGGGGGAAAGCATGGCGGGCCAGAGAGCAAGCCGGAGTGCCGGAACACCTGGCCAAATGTCCTCCCTAGCCCGACCCAGCCCTCCCCCCACAGACGGGTCTATGATGCATTAAAACTGGAGGACCAACAGGGCAGAGAAGGGAGGCGACCAGACCGGAGAAGAGCACAGATGTGCCTGGTGTCTGCCCCATCTTGCCTCATGCCAGCCCCCCAGGGGACCCTGAATGAGATGTAAATGTGCCCAATATGCAAAATATGTACAGTGTGAGAAATAAAAATGTGCAGACTGTGTGAAGTAAGAGGTTAGACTCTTGCGGGTCCGGCCAGGAGAGTTTATGTGTAACTGGTGACCAGAAGCGCTGTAGAGGCGTACAATGCTAAAGAGCATGAAAATATTATAAGTGTCTGGAGCATTTTCAGTACAATGAGTGCATATGTTTGCTTTGGAATAGCCAATTTTATGCATATTATATTGTGTAATGTGTGATGTATGGAGTACTTTTGAACTGGATTAGCTGTAAATGACTGTTTTTTGTCATTGAGAATGTATTTCTGCAGATTTGCGCCCAATAATCATTGTCAGTAGACGCTGAGAGGTATTTTTCCCATTTTGTGATTGGTAAATATATAGAATTAGTACTTGAGATTAATTTGTATACTTTTGAATGGAGTTTTTTTGTCTTGTGAGAGTAGTTCCACTATTTTCTGAACAAAAACGGATAGTTCCAAAGCAAATGTGTGTTGAGAATCTTTTTAGGATTGCTGTTCTTACTTTATCGTATTGAAGGAATTTACCACGTCTAATTTGAAATTCTTGGACCAAGCTTTTACATGACCTGAATGCATTATTTTTTAATAAGAGATATAGACGGTCAAATCCACTTTATTCCCATGTGGTGCAGTAAAGGGGTATTTTGTTCATCTCAAAATCGGGATTGTGCCAGATTGGGCAGCAATGATATGGTGCTGAGTGAGATTGTGTGGTTTCTAGAATTTTCCACCAAGATGATAAACTGGCTGCAATAATTGGATTCTTAAAACAATTGTGCATTTGAAACTTGTGCTTATAAATGGGAGCTCTGAAATTTTGGTGCTATGGCAGTCCATCTGTCTTACAGTCAAGAATGTTGTTCAACAATTGTATGCAACTATTTAATGAGGTACTGGATTTGGCTAGCTAAGTAATAGTGTTTGAAGTTGGGTGTGTCAAGTGCCCCTTCTGTTTTGACTTTCTGAAGGGTAGATAGGCTATTTCTATTTCTATTGCCTTTTACATTCAATCGACAACCCTCATAGATGTCAAACTTAAACCATGTAACTGACTCATTTTCACTTGTTAAGCATAAAACAGTAGGAACAAAAAAAGGATTCTAATGAAAGGGAACCTTTAATGTCATTCCCAACTACTGGGCCTATATGTGTAACCGGGCCATCGAGTGGGAATCAATCCCATGCTGGTTGTATGAAAATCAGCTATGTGAACCACTTCACTACCAATGATCAACAGTTAGGAACTATAAATTAAATGAATTACTGTATAAAAATATCTGACAAAACCATCCATGCATGGATTTTTTGTAAACAATGAAATCACGGGGTCCATGTGGGGTGGCGTGGGCACACATACTATGGAATAACAACCTCACCTACACACAACCATGGACTTTCAGTTGTGTATGTCTGGAGAAAAAAAAACCACACACACACAGGTCCTGTTTTATTAACACCTGAAGCATCCATCCATCCATTGTCAACACCGCTTAGCCTGGTTATGGTCGCGGGGCGCTGCAGCCTATCCCAGCTGACTTCGGGCGAAAGGCGGACTACACCCTGAACTGGTCGCCAGTCAGTCGCAGGGCACATGCGCCTGAAGCATATTTTGTAATTAAGATTGACTTAAGTGTGTGCAGGGCAATTCAATGCACTGAGAACTGACATGCTAATTAATGTATTGGTGGCTTACATTGTTTTAATGAATACCTGCTGTACATTACTTCTTGTCCATCATACAATTAACTGTGAAGTACTTCGGCTCATGTACTTTTTATGTCCATGTTCCAGACTCAACCACCTCAACAGAGATAAAGTACTAATCTACGTTTTATGATAATATAAAATTCTAAAGCATGACGTTTGGTCTAAATATTTGATGCTGTACTGTATATGTTATGTCATATTTGTTTCAATGCTTGTTTTGTGTACATATAAAAATCCTGAATTATTGAGCATGTGATGATGCGGTCACATGGCATGCTGTAAAATGATATACACATAACAATAGTTGGAACGTAGGGCATATAATTTGTATTAATTATCACACCCAAACTGATATTTGTGACAGAATGTTGGGCTAGCACCTGGCAGTTTACAATCCACGATCGATCATCTTCCGTTGTTCATAATTTTAACAAGTACATTTTGCATATGAATTTAATACTCTGCACGATTCTGCATACAATGGAGTCACTGTCAGCATTCACAGTTCACCAATGCACACATGGGTGTGGTCAGACCATTGTGACTCCACCGTACGTTGGATGGTGAAGGTGAATCTATAGCATAGTGAGCCAATTACAGCCAGCTTGAGTCAGAGGCTGCAGCAGCCCTGAGACCCTTGCAATTTGCCAATTCAGGTTTGGTGCAATGCACAGAATACTTGGTAAACACAAAAAAAACCTCACATACACAACCCTTTGGTCGTAGATGATACTCCGCGCATTGTTTACACAGCTTTAATCTGTGGAAGTCTTTGTGCATTTCAAACTGTGCCTGGTGCTCACTTGGCTGAGCTCAGGTGTGCACGGATGCTTTCTGTGGTCAGTCATCATGGTTCCTATGTCCCCTGCTGGATGCGTTGATTAGTTTGGCTTTCCCTGAGTCAGGTGGTCTGCTGGTTTCTCAGTGGACTGCACCAATGTGACATTAGGGCAAACTTGATGTTAGAAGAACATGGCGACCTGCGGTTGAACAGCACAGGGAACAATGGAAGAGCTCAGCATGCAGAGGAAAAGGAGTTTTAGTTTTAGCAGCCTGAATTTTCTCATACATTCATACATTTCGTACATTCCAATAGAAACGTGTACAGTTCATGCGGGGTGCTGTTAAATACCTGACAAATACCTGACAGCAACGATAGTTTATATAAAGTTATTCTTTACTGAATTCAGTAGCCTGCAGTTCTGCATTGCTGCCAACACTTCAATGGAAACTCAACGCAAAGGCTACAGTGCCACCAGCACAGTAGTGCTGCCCCATTACAGACATGTCTCCTATTGGACACATTTTCAAAATGTTATCATCAGTCAGAATGACAGAAAGTATGTTGGAAAGGATGTTTAGGACATAAAAACAGTGAAAAACATTTATTGTGGAACAGGAATGAAGCATACAGTGAAATGAAGGATGCAGAGAGGAGAAGAACAGAAAATGCAGGGATCTTGCAGTACCTGTGATGGATGAGCTTTTGCTCAGGTGTGAGGGTGCAACCAAATTAAATCCCTGAGTAGACAGCAATGAATGAGAGACAAGGTTGTAATTTCCCTTCCTCCCTCCTCCTTCTAAATCCAGCTACCCTACAGTCAGTTGATTTCTCTTAACCTCCCTTCAGCGCAATGTTAAACACGTTTCAATCTTGTTCTCTCGGTGCCTTTTCTCACACCGTTTAATATTATTCAGTTACTTGATCGTACAATGACAATAAAGGCTTTCTATTCCTTTCTTTTCTAAAAGAAAACAAAATGCACTTCACTCATGTATCAATTCACCTGTCTATTTTCTAGACCCCTTATCTTGTCCACGTCATGCTGGAGTCTGTTCCTACTGACTCAGTGTGAAAGGTGGGATACACCCAATCACAAAGGGTGTTAAACTCTACAAACTGTTCATGGCTGGCAGATTACGAGACTGCTGGAACCGGCAAATTCCCGGGTTGACTTCAACTCCCCCATCCTGTATCGGAACCTTACACATAGGACAGTGCGATAGCTTAGTTGGCCAGTGTGAAAAGAAGCTACAGAGCATTCATGACATTGAATGGAAGCCTAAATACCATGAGAGAACCCCCACACATACCACAGGAAGGAGATCCAGTTCAACCACACAGAGAGGCCCAAACCAATCTTTGAACCCAGAGCCTTTGTCCTTTCTATAGAGCATGTCAAACGTTAATTACCCCCGCATGCTCTAATGAACTATATCACAAAACTGTCCTTTATAAATTAAACTATGTTCCGTCAGTTTTGACTGGTGGGTTAATCGAGATTTTTTGTGAAAATGTGTTTGTTAAACTGCACTAAATCAAACTGATACGGATACATGCTTATCTTATTTAGCTGCCTATGAAGGGCAACATATTTGAAACACCTTCAACCTTCAATGGCTTCAATGTCACAAACCTTTCTGGAAACAGAAAAGGATCTTCACTAAACACTTGCCAGAAGTTGGCTCCAAGGTGTCTTGGAAAGCTCAGGAACACAGCATTCCATTCCTAACTCACTAACCCCCAATTGATCAGTTGCTTCCGAGGTACTGGATGTCCCAAGACTTTTCTTCCTACTGTGATTAGAGCCTCAACAGGATTTCCATCAACATCTTATTTTTGTCCAGTAATTTCCCACAACATGATTAATGTGATCACCAAATGACACGATAAACTGATGATAAGCACTGATGGGAAACAACGTCGCATATACAAATGTGTTGACAGAGGAGGCTCCTCTAATGGCGACTGTTCTCTAACCTCTGGCCTTTCCCCTTTGACCAAGCCTGTGGTCAGACATAATGATCCACTGCCATACTGTTGGTGTTGACATGGAGGTCCCTTGTCACTGTGCCACAGACACAATGACTGGGTTGTTTGGGAGCACAATGGAGAACTCTGTAGATTGTAAAAGTTTTTGACTTGTGACTTCAAAAAGATAAATGTATCAGATACACAGGGCAGTAAAAAAAAAAAAAAAAACAAAAAAAAAACATCAACAACACAAGAATTCTGATTGTTTAGCTGTTAGAGAAAACCAAATTATTTGTAATACCACGGTGTTACATAAATACCTTCGCTGTCACATGGAAATTTGCCAAAGCCTTTGTGGGACTGATAATGTTAGATTCCTCTGTTAAATTGGAGTAAATGCAAGGTCCCAATCAAACAACACAATAACCACACTTTAGGCTGGCTGCATCTAAAATGATTATTTTGCATAGGTGATAATATCCAGTTTTGATTGACATTTTTAGAGAGTTATTATTTTTATTTTGAATGTAAGTTACACTGGTGTGGACCTGCATTTCACACATCATAGTGAGAGTTGATTTGTCCCTTTAGTGTGGTTAATTTTCCCTTACATACTGTGACAGCACAGATGAGTAGGGAGGTTGCTCCCCTATGATGAGGTTCATCTCAGCCAGGAACTGTCGGATGCTCAGGGCATTGTGAGCAGGCACATTGTCACGGTAAAGCAACTTTTGCCTCGTTTCAGGCTCTGAATGAAGCAAATGTGCTGGTTGATAGTCTGCCCCCCCCCCCCCCCCCTTTTAAAGTGAAAACCCGTAGTTTGGGTTTGAAACGTATCTTTTTTTCACACCTCTTGGAACTTTTCTGACACAGCTCGTATACCTCTCTGACAGTGTCAATCCAAACCAAGCATTGCAAGTTTTAAACTTTTATATAGTTTTATTGGATTGTTTCAAAGTAAGACGTTAATTAAGGGAGTTACGATGGTGTGTGATGGTTCATTTGCTTGACTTCAGCTTGAGTTCAGTTCCCATTTGATGATGGTGTGAAAGTGAATGTGAGAGGTTTTCGGTCTCTATATGTACCAGTCTACCAACGTACCAGTCCAGTATGCAGTTTCCATTTTGCCCAAAGTCAGCAGGGATAGATTCCAGCTCTCTGCAACCCTTAACATGATCAGCAGTCTAGATAATAGATGGAGAGATTTATTTTATGTATTGCGGTGGAAGACATCTGCCTTACTGTTCTGAGGTTTGGTGTTAGAATCCCGTAATGGGGCTCCTGTGTGGACTGTACATGATCTGCCCTTGCTTGCGTGAGTTTTTCCCCATGTTTTGAATGACCGTTAGCCGAGGAATAATTCAAACCCAGATCAGGGTATGCGAGTTACCACAGGTCCATTTATACACATCCACCAAGGTCCAGTATAGCTGATTACCTGCAACCTCATTATGATGTTGATTTTGCATCTCCTCATCGACAGTGCTATTTACCTATTGTCTTAGCAGCCACTGATAATGAGACTGATATGTGCACCGGTGTGTTCCGACAAATTTGCTTGATACTAGATCTATTGAAAGGATCAAAAGATTTAATCAGTTATTTTTTCCTCTTGATTTCTACATCTGTCTTATCCTTTCCCAGTCTCTAGTCCTGTGGTGAAATTTGTACAGTTTCTATAACTCATCTCATTTTCATCACTGCGATTATAGCCTCAATTTGAATTTGTACTTCCTCTGCATAATCCCACATACGCATGCAAGAACAATGAAACGAAAACACACAAAATGTCCTGAGGGCCCAATACTCACCAACAACCTTCTGCTCCCTCATTACTAGAGTTCGACCCTTGAACTCATCAGGTGAACCCCTCCAGGGGTGACGCTTCAGCAGGTGGACTCAGGTAACAAGCACATGTTGCCTTAATCTCTACCTATACACATGCATGTTAAAATTCATGAGAGTTCACATTTCCAATTATTTAATTTCTTTTAATAATTCATATTTAAAAAAATCCACAGTAATGATGACCTGTATATTTCGATATAACTTTAAAACGTTTGAACGATTATTTAACCAACCAGGCCATGTTTGAATTTTAAAATTACCTTTTCAAGAAAGTCCTGTTGGCAGCAATCCACAAGATGAACCTTCAAAGTGCAACTGCAATTTGAGCTGAATGACACCAAAATGCATGCACACGAGCTGATGTATTCAGAGCAGCAACATAAAAGCTGACATTTGAAAAGATGCACATTAGTGAAATGAACTGGATACATTCAGTGTGACTAAAAGCCTTGTTAGCATTCACAGTTATAAAGTCTGGATGTACAACCATGAGACAAAGGAAGGGATGAGAGAGAGGCAAAAGAGGAGAATAAAAGAGGTAGGGAGACAATTGAGGGGGATAGTCTTTCATGTCTCCCATAGTTTAATGACTACCACAATAACAAACCTTTTGCTAAATTCAAAACAAAACATCCTTTTTTCCTCCCACTCATGAATAATTGTTATTTTTGCTTTCTTCTCATAATAAAGATATCACCCCTTGAGTACGAGCGGAACTGTGTAAATGAGAGAAGTTCAGCAACCTGTATAATGTCATCATGAAATAGCAATGCATAAAATATATGAAGTGTGTATACCTGAAATGCATACGTATATGCAATTGTTTTTTAACTTTCTCCATTATATATAAACCTGAGATACAATTAAAAAGTAATTTGTAATTAACCCATCCTTCTAAGGAAATGTTTTCTTGAAATCTGATTGTTCTTTTTTTTTTTTACTTTTTGTTTGTATTTACTCTACAAAATAGGCCATGACAGAATGAAAAAAAAATTTATTTGGCATGAAGATGCATATCAGACAAGAAAACAATATTTTAGCCTTTATTTCCAAATATTTACATCTGCATAAGATACACAACTTCGAATATTTTTATGAGAGCTAGATATAAAACAGATTAAACTGAATAAGACATCCATCCATCCATTTTCTGAGCTGCTTCTCCTCACTAGGGTCGCGAGCGTGCTGGAGCCTATCCCAGCTCTTCTCGGGCAGGAGGCGGGGTACACCCTGAACTGGTTGCCAGCCAATCGCAGGGCACATACAAACAAACAACCATACGCACTCACATTCACACCTGCGGGCAATTTAGAGTTGTCAATTAACCTACCATGCATATTTTTGGGATGTGGGAGGAAATCGGAGTACCCGGAGAAAACCCACGCAGGCACGAGGAGAACATGCAAACGCCACACAGGCGAGGCCGGGGATTGAATCCCGCTACTCAGAACTGTGAGGCTGACGCTCTAAACAGTCGCCCACTGTGCCACCTGAATAAGACATTTACAGTAAATATGTAGTTGCTAATCATTTGCTTACAATAACTGCAACAAGCCTGTAATCGATTGATACCACCAAACTATCACATTCTTGTTATGTGATGCTTTTCCAGGCTTTCACTGTGGCCTCTTTTTTATTTATTTATTTATATTTTTTTGGGTGGGGTAGGGGTTACACCAGTCAGTCTCATCTTTAACAGGTAAGATGCATTCACTGTTTAAGTCTGCTGACTGACTTTGTCAGTCTAAAGCTCTCCCTCTCCCTCTTTAGTGCATGAGGTAATTCAGACCTGTTCTCTTATCATATAAAGTATTGAGAAGCACTGGCCTGTGCTTCACTAGTGTTTGGCAATAAGATTACTGGGGAAAATGGTTTTGCATCATCCATTGTGAAATCTCCTCTAGATTCCCCTCTAAGGCTACATTCACACTGCACGTTTTGATGCTCAAATTAGATTTTACATTTTTTTTTTTGCTCATACACATTTTGTATGTGGTTGTTTATATTATTTTTTTAATAATCACATCACATGTAAACCCATTGTGTTTACAGCTGTAAATATGGATGCTACTGAATCAATGTGTGAATCAGTTCATGAGCTTGAAGTTCCTTGGGCCTCGATTGTTTAAATGTTATCACCTCCCACCAGAGATTTCATTGAGGAGTCGAGGATCATCCAAGGTGCAAGAAGCAGTGAGGGAGAGGTGTCGAGAGGAATGATTTCCAAGTTCCTCAATTTAATCATTCCAAGGAGACAGCAATCAAAGATGTGTCACTGATTCATTGTCTCTGCATTGTATTTTTACAACCACAATTTAAATCCACTCATCTCTGATCGGCACTGTTGATCACACAAAACTTATTGGATATTACTAGTTAGAGTAGAACCGATTGTGACTAGATTTACACAGTCCATACCCAAACCTCACCACTACCAGCAGTGTGTGCCAATTAATTGAACTGCAATGAAAAATGAAAAATGTGGGTATCCGTTGTTTTTCTTTCATTATCATTATTTCCACTATTATCTGTAATATTTCACAAAATACCAATGCTCCCACCTTATTCAGTACAATTGTAATATGAAGCCCTCATTCCAGATTAAGTACTGTCTCACTTTTTCTGTTTCATGTGGGAACATGAAAAGTCTCATGCTCTTTTATGGAATTTGGCCGACATTTTACCAAAGACCAGCCAATCACAACACAGGCTTCCACTTTATGGGGAAGTTTAGATTCATTGTCTCAAGAATACTGATGTGGCTACTCCTGTATTTTAAGGGCATGTCACTTTTTGGAAGGCTTTCTAAAGAGCAAAACTTAAGAAAACATTCTGTATACTGTGAAGGGAGGCCCAATGCTTGTTGAATTACAAAGTATTCTTAGATTCCCATGCATGGGTCTCAAGAAAAAGTAAATAAGTAAACCCATATGCATCTATGGAGTTGGTCTCCGCCTGCAGATCTTCCAATCATGTGGGAAGACTTTTCAGATTTTGGAGAGTGTCTGTGGGAATTCTTGCCCATTCATCCAGAAGAAAATTTGTAGGGTAAGAGTGCACTGATGTTGTATCTGATATAAAACCGGGATCCCAATCTCTATTTAAATTAATCCCCAAGGTGTTTAATGGAGTTGTGGAACTATTCTAGCCTAAAGGGACCGATCTTTGGGCACTGGGGCACAGTTAAAGAGAAAACATAATTTCCAACCAGTTCCCTCAAAGTACAACTTCTACAAATCCAAAAAGCAATGTCAATTTGAGGAATTTAAGATTAATCTTAACTGGAACTTCAAGAACAGCCCCAGAAAAACAAGTCCATAACATTATCTTTCCTCCACCAAACCTTCCAAGTCCACACAATGAAATCCGAATTTGCAAAATATTTGTTGCATGGTCAAATAGAGAACTGTGATTAGCCGCTCCATAGAACATGTTTCCAGGCTCTCTTTAACCCCCTGTTGACATTAACGCTTGGTGGTGCAAGGGCAAGAAAATGCTTGGCCATTGAAACTGACGCATCATAAAGTGAATATTTTTAATGTTAAAACCAGTGGAATTTCAATACTCTTCAACTGTTGAGTCAGAAAAACATTTTTAAACTGTATTGTGCAAGGGTGGACATGGTTAGTTTGGGCATGATTGTCTTCAATCAACATGCAGGGTCAATTATTTCATAAACCATTAGCTTTTATTTTTGATACCAGTGATGTGTCACAAGTTGCAGTACTAACCTAGATTGGACCTGATTTTTTGTTCCACTCCCAGGACACCGGTTGGGCCCTGGTCTGTTCAGTTTCACTGTGAAGCAGGCCAAGAACTCTTGGCAGCCACTAAGCTATAAAACACTTAGGACATAATGCTCTACTAAAATGAATTGAACAGTTATTTTTTATGCTATTCATTTACCCTCCTTCTTGTGCTGAGCCACTCACAGAAATGTGTTACATATCGTCCATTTTCCGTGCCGCTTATCATCACATTGGTCGCGGGCATGCTGGAGCATATCCCAGCTGACACTGGGTGAGAGGCAGGGTACACCCTGAACTGGTCGCCAACCAATGACAGGGCACATACTCTAAAAACGAACAACCATTCACACTCACTTTCATGTTGCAAACATATCTGTTACTCTATTGTAGAAAGTTAGGTCTTCCTGTGAATGTCAGGACAGCGAGATGCCAGGAAGGCCTTGGTGAGGTGTGTCTCCCATATGCCAGAGCTGGGGCCCCAGTGTAGAAGTTGGGAAATCCCACAATGGGTGTTGAAGACGAAGATCTACATACAGTTGTATACTGTATATATATATATATATATATATATATATATATATATATATATATATAAGCTATGCCACTTAGTATAATTGAATAAATAAATAAATAAATACATATACATATATATATATATATACATATATAAATGGGCGGCTATATATATATATATTAAAGCTATGCCATTTAGTATAATTGAAGAAATATATATATATATACATATATATATATATATATATATATATATATATATATATATATATATATATATAAGCTATGCCACTTAGTATAATTGAATAAATAAATACATATATATATATATATATAAATAGGTGGCTATATATATATATATATATATATATATATATATATATAGGCGGCTATATATATATATATATATATATATATATATATATTAAAGCTATGCCATTTAGTATAATTGAAGAAATATATATATATATATATATATATATATATATATATAGCCGGCATATATCCATATATATATATATGGATATAGATAAAGCTATGCCACATAGTATAATTGAATAAAATGATTAATTCTTTCACAGAATATTTTTTATATTAGAGTAAAATTGTGCACATTTTACAGCTTGTCTTGAAAATCTTCCTTTCATAGACAAGATTGTTGAGAAAGTTATTTTTAATCAACTCAGCAATTTCTTATATGGACTTTTTGAAAAATTTCAATCAGGTTTTCGCTCTTATCAAAGTGCTGAATGATATAAGGCTGAATACTGACTCGGGAAGGTGTCAATTCTGGTCCTGTTGGACCTCAGTGAGGCTTTTGATACGGTAGATCATAATATACTGCTGAACAGGTTGGAAACATGGGTAGGACTAAATGGAACACTCCTTAAATGGGTCAGGTCCAACCTGAAGGAAAGGAGTTATTTTGTAACCACTGGAAGTGCTCAATCTCATTGAATTGCAATGACTTATGGGGTCCCTCAAGGGTCAGTTCTTGTCCTGTTCAGCCTGTATATGCTACCCTTGGGTCAAATTATTCAGAACTTTAATCTTGACTATCAGATGACACACCGTTATATCTAGCAGTGTCTCCAGATGACTACAGTTCAATTGAGGTGTTGTGTCACTGTCTAAAACAGATAAATATCTGGATGAGCAAAAATGTTCTTCAATTAAACCACAACAAAACTGAGATAATTGTTTTTGGCAATAAAGAAAAGAGAATTGCTGTTAGTAAATACCTGGAGTCACTCCCTTTAAAAACCAAAGACCAAGTCCGAAACCTTGGTGTTCTGACTTTCAACAGTCAATTACTAAAACTAACTTCTACCATCTGAAGAACATATCCAGAGTGAAGGCTTGCGTGTGTCAAGCAGACCAGGAAAAGCTCATCCATGCTTTTATCTCAAGTAAACTTGACTATTGTAAGGGTCTTCTGACTGGACTCACTAAAAAGAGCATTAAACAGCTGCAGCTCATTCAGAATGCTGCAGCTCGGGTTCTGACCAGAACAAAGAGGTCAGAGCATATTACTCCAATTCTAAAGTCTTTACACTAGCTTCCAGTCAGCTTTAGAATCGATTTTAAAGTTCTGCCACTGGTCTATAAATCGCTAAACGGTTTAAGTCCTGAATACATGAATGAAATGCTAATGGAATATATACGCAGTAGGGCGCTTAGATCGACAGACTCAGGTCAAATAGTCGAGCACAGAGTCCAAAGCAAAGCAGAGGTAAAGCAGCATTTAGCTATTATGCTGCACACAAATGGAATAAGTTGCCAACAGAAGTGACGTCAGCCCCAAGTGTGCATATTTTTAAGTCCAGGTTAAAAACTCTTCTTTTTCCCCATGCTTTTTTGAGCATTTCCACTTTTAAATGGCATTTCTTGCACTGTATGCTGTTTTAATTGTTTTTATTTTATTGTATTTATGTATTTTCTCTTTGT
The DNA here is from genome assembly GCF_024500275.1 of Phycodurus eques. NCBI lineage: Eukaryota > Metazoa > Chordata > Actinopteri > Syngnathiformes > Syngnathidae > Phycodurus > Phycodurus eques. The sequence goes on from NC_084531.1 coordinate 5,953,098, forward strand.
TTTAAATGTTTCTAATGTTTTTAAATGTTTTTAATCATGTAAAGCACATTGAGTTACCTTGTGTATGGAATCTGCTATATAAATAAATTTGCTTCGTTTTGGGTGGGAGTCATACAAATGTGACCAGTAGGCAGTGCAAGAGGCGAGGGGGAGTAGTCTGTCCTCCATTAGCGTTATATCCCAAGGAGCCTGAAATGGGCTTTGGTGGAACACTGACCTGTTGTCCAGAAGAGAAATGTGCATGGCAGGAAGGCATAAAGAAGACAGCAAGACGGAAAGGTACAGTATTACCACAGCATCTGGTCAGTCTGTTTTATATGGAACATTTAATTTTAGACACATAGTCCAGCTTTATAGATGTGGTGACAAGTTCACATATATACTTACCATGGAAATGGATGTCATGACAATATTCATGTTTTGAACTGTTCTTTTGTTTTGGTGCAGATGTAGTAGTCGTCTTTTTATTTTACATCTAAATAAAAGCACTGATTTCTTTAAATTTGAGTTATTTGTAGTTTTCTGCAACGTATGTCTTTTAGTCTGGCATTCAATGCATCATTGTTCCTATACCCATTGAAAAATAAGTATATTAAAAAAAAATATTTCACTTCAGCTGTTCGCCATGTGCTGCTTTCTTTATGTATGAGGTCATCTGCGTATTCTGCTTCTTGAGTCCTCTGTGTTTTTTGGCCCTTCTTAGACGCCTGGGACCCACTGAGGAAGACAGAAATGCAGGCTCTGGGGCCTCTGAGTACACTCAGTAAAAAAAGGTTTGCAAGTATAAGCTACAACTAGAGTGTATGAATCTCCTTTGCCCCTTCCCTGTAGGACTACTGTTATGTAACACTGCACTCACTGACACACAATACATGGCACTAGAAGTGAACACATTGACATGACCTATTGTACATGTGTCAACATTTTGATTATTCTGCACACTGGACCCTTTTCAGACTGTTATTTATGTATTTCAAAACAAAGGTAATAATTTACTGCATTCCTTTTATGTAGATAGATTAAAAAAAAATACTTCATTTATCCGTGAGGGAAATTAAATTGTCACAGCACCAATAGTCACACATATACAGTCGTATTAATAATATAGAAACAAGAGCAACATTGAAGAGTAAGTTAAAAAAAGTTATTGCTTCAATCACATGGACTACTGCATAGAGACACTTGTTTCTGCATTTTTACAGCTGGGAGGGATAAATTCCAGATTTTGAAACTTTATAAGTAATGCAGATGAAAGTAGGGTCTAAGTAATAATATATTGGAAATGAGAAAAAACGTTTTGCTGAAGAAACAAAATGTACTGATGATAAAAGGACTTGATCCCCTTATGAGCTGATTTTAATAGAAGGGTAAAACGCAGATAATGTCATCTTCATTCTCTGTAACGATTTTGGGAGCTGTAAAAAATAATTGACATTCACAGGAGAAATAGTAAGAATGAAAATGAAGTGACAAAATTCTTCCCAAATGACCACACACACACACACACACACACACCCTCGTCTCACTATAGAGAATGTTAGCGCTTAAATCTTGGTTGTTTTTTTATTATTTGTGAGCACTGTTGGACATTTCAGCACTGCATGGGGTATTGTTAAGTTCAAAAGTTAAGAACAAAAAGTGTTTGATAATTTCCATAACTGCCAAACTGTGGTTCAAACCTTGTTTGTCTCAGTTGGAAGAAAAGTTACTTGACTTGGAATTCAGAATGTTGAACTATTATATTTTTGAATGGGTATAAAGTTCTTGCAGGTGATAGTATGTTTCAGTCATGCATGTCCTCTATTCTGAGAGTCGTTTAGTATGGTTGTTATTTTTGTAGATAGGATGTAAGATGCAGAAGGAATGGGGCTGCACTCCAATCAAATGTGAACCATAAAGGAGGAACTGGGGGATGAATATTGTCAGTGGTTTTGAATGAAGTCTAGACAAAGACCATATTGTGTGGGGGAAAACATAGGAGACATACAGTATGATTCATTTTCACCATTTAAAACAGTTCCCAGGCATAGTGTTTTACACACCCTTATTTTTGTCCTGCTGAAATTCGTCTGCTTTGAGAGGGTTCATCCAGTCTAGTGCAAGTAAGCTATTACCCAGCCCACCTCATATACTGCTGAGCCAATTTCGAGTACCAATTTCACTACCACGATGACTAGGGGCAGAACCTAGTGGTATCTGCGTCTTGAGCCCTGAGTCTAAAAAAAGCGAGCGTGAAATGAAAAGTGCATGTGAGCCCTGACAAAGACAGCATGGATTATATTTTCCCTCATGGAGTCAGCAATTCACCGTCAAACCGTCAAATTACACATTACGTTTAGTGTGCGGCTCACATACAGCGGACACCGGTAAACACAAATACCCCAACAACTTCCCTCGCAATCTAGTATCTGCCGCTTATCACAAGCTAAAATTAAATTGTAAATTGCCTAATGATAACAAGTAGCATATAAAATGGATTTGTGGATACTTTTATGACCGTTGAGGGTGTAAATGCCGTTGCTCCAGAAGGAAACAAACAGCTGGTAGAATGTTCTTTTGTATAATAGACGAACTAAGAATAAGCACATGGTTCAGTAATGTTCACATTTGTTTCATTGTTATGCAAGAAAAAAAATATTCAAATGTTATTCTCCAGGTTGAAGACCCCTCTGCAAATAGTAGGGCACTAATGGAGGCGTAACAGCTAGGCGTGCCCTGCTCCCATCAACCTGCACAATGAATGTAGAGAGAATGCAAGAACAATGGCCACTTTGATGCAATTTGAGAAAAGGTTCGCTAATGTATGCAAAACATTTACCTCACATATCCACAGGAAGCAGCGGTGGGCAGTGAGTTTTGGGACCTGTAGCTCTAACCCATCCGTACGGGTACGCACATTTTGGAGACAAGGAAATGCAGCCACGTATGAGGAGGCGAAGAGAAGCCATGCCTCCCACACGTCCAGTTTCAATATCAAACTTTAATAATGATTAGATTTTGCACTTTTTGTATGACTTTGTTGTTGTGTCTTTTTTTAATAATGATACTCCTCGTGATAAATAAAGTGGATCCATTGATCGATCAATTGAGATGTAGATGATGCCAAATTAAATTGGCGTGTGGTTATGGGCGCAATTATTTTTTGGGGGCATCTACTTTTGAATCTGACCTTTTTTTCCAATTTCCTCTACAGTGCTCCCTGTTGCACTCATTGCGTTCACTGCAGCAATGACCTCCTGCCACTTGCTGTGGTTCCTTTTATTTGCTGTGGGGCCAAAGCCACCTTCCTCACCTCCAACTCGCCGATAAGCATGTCGACTTCTAGCTCCGTGAAGTTTCGTTTTTTCCGAAATGCCATTGCCATAAATTGACCTTTCACAATATATTAGCCAGTCTCATCTACAAACATTAGCCGTGGGCCAATGGTTAAGATCATCGTGGGAGACCTAGGTTCAAGACCCCGACCGGACTCATGGCTATGGTGTCCTTGAGCAAGACACTGATACCCCGGGCGCTTCAGATATCCCTGCTCGAGTGTGTTCCACTAACAAGTGTGTGTCCTCACTGTGATGGGTAAAATGCAGAGAACAGATTTCGTGCACATGCATCCATGTTCATGACAATAAAGGTGATTCCTTTTCTTCTTCTTAGCTGTTTTTGTTGCAGGATCAATGTACATACTTTCCTAAGTGGAACTGTGACTTGTCAGGGAAAATTCCCTCCAGGTGTGCGTATCGCGATAATTGCCAACAGGTGAGTGCAATGTGTGTATTGATTCCAAATTGGCAATTGGCATGCGCAGGGGAGCGCCGTGGGGTGGCTGGCTGTATCCTACCAGCACTAAAACACAGCTATTCCCAACTGGAATATACGAAGGACAAATTGAACAACTTATTTTATTTTATTTGTTCACGTGTTGTTGTTTTATTTCCAAGAAAATATTGAACAGTGCTGTTTCATCTCTCAGCTGTGTTGCTGTCTCTATTTGCACATTACGTCAAAACACTGAAAAAAGCGCTGAATTTTATCATCAGTTGTGCATGATTAAAATGTGATAAACTGACATAATTTTGCCTATTCTCATAGAAAAATAATAAAATTATATTAAGTAAATTCTGATATTTTTCAGTGTAGTAGCAATAACACTGTTGATTCTTTCCTTCCTTCTAATTCATTTGTTGATAAGATATATTGGAAATGGTTGATTTGACATATACAGTAATGGATAACATCCATGATTGTTCATTCTGCTTAGTATTAAGTTAAACACGGTTTAGATTTTAAAGGGGAAATTGTATTAAATTAAATGATGTTTATTTTATTTTTTAAATCAAAATGAAATGAAGGAAACCAGGGAAAGGGAATGTGCAAATGTCACACAGAGATTTTCCGTGCATGCTTTGTAAAGAGTCCCCAGAGACTGTGCAGCACATCAAAGCATCAAAGATGCTGGCAGGCAAGGCATACAACCAGGTACGTAACAAGAATAGCGTACTGGAACATCTGGACCAAATATGGACTGGAGGTCCCAGAATAAAGATGGCAGACACCACCAAAAGTGGTTAGAACAGCTAAGCCAAGATCCTGTGGGACTCCCAGATCCAGACTGACAAACTGGTGATGGCCCACGAGCCTGAAATAGTGGTGGTGGATAAACATCAGAAGAGAGCGGTCGTGGTAGATGTAGGAATCCCGAGTGATAGCAACATCCAGAAAAAGGAACATGAAAAGCTGAAGAAATACCAAGGACTAAGGGAATAACTAGAAAAAAGGTGGCGAGCAAAGGTGATACTGGTGCCAGTAGTGATTGGGGCACTGGGGGCAGTAACCCCCAAGCTAGGAGGATGGCTCCAGCAGATACAAGGTACAACATCCGAAATCTCCGTCCAGAAGAGCGCAATACGATGAACAGCTGAGATCCTGAGCAGAATCCCCAAGCTCCCAGGGCCTCTGGTAGAGGACCTGAGCTCAAAGTAGATACCGCCCGGGTAGAAAACGACAATTTTGAGGATACAAAAACTGCAATCTTGAAATTTGACTAGCTGACATATCCTATAGTACTTGCGGCTGTAAATGCAGCAAAAGGTGGTTCTACAAAGTATTGACTCAGGGGGGTTGAATACTTTTGCATGCCACACTTTTTCAGATTTTTATTTGTACAAGAAAAAACCATGTATTACTTTCTTTCGACTTTACGCCACTTGGTGTTGGTCTATCACATGAAATCCCAAAACTTTACATTGGGGTTGTAGTATGGAAGATGATCACAAGGGGTATAAATACTTTTGCAAGCCACTGTATGCGTCTTTAATGTGATTGCCTTCTGCTCAGACAATTTTTAAGACACAATAATTGAATTCCATATCATTGCTTCCAAATCCATGTCCCAACAGTTTCATTGCACATGCTCCTAAGAGCTAACACCTGAACTTAACCACAGGTCTAATAGTGGTTGAGGGATTTCTTTCTTGAAGTTTGAAAGGTCTCATCTCAGTCATTTCCAGTGAAACTCCAATGCTTTAGTGGAGTCCTGAAAAATATACAAGGAGCGCTGCGCTCCTCACTTTATGTGTGTTCTCATAATATTGATGCTCTATTCACTTTATTTGGATAGTTTCACGGTGGGATTCTTGTTTATTTTAATCTACAAGTGCTCTGGAGTAATCAAATCCCAACTGAAATATTTTCTTTGCTGCCAGTTCTCCAATACCTCTCAGTCTGACATTTTTATCCATAAGGAAAATTCTGTCAGGCTCTGACTGTCTTTCCAAAGCAGGTATCTAGGGATGATTAGCGAAACTATGTAAATGACACTGTGTCTGCAGTGTTGAGCAAAACCATTAGATTCTATTAGAGCGAAGCTGGGATTTGCTGTAAAGTGACAGGGGGTAAGGGGGGTATCTTGGGGAACACATCCTCGAGAATTTGCCATGGAAATCTATGGATTATCCCACCAGTTTTAATGGAAGTCGCCAGGGCTAAGAATGCCAGTCCAGTCCACTGAGAGCTTTGTGGAAGTCGGGCTAGGGATTAGGTATGAATAGAAATTGGATAAAACACAGCAAGATATTATACTCCGAACCTATCCTAATTGGACTCCAGAATTTTACATAAAGTGGCTTTTTGATGTGGTGCTTGATGATATGCGGCTTGCAGGAGGATGGGGGATAAAATGATGCCAGAAAAAAAGATTAGCTTACAACCCCAATTCCAATGAAGTTGGGACGTTGTGTTAAACAAATAAAAACCGAATACAATGGTTTACTAATTATGTTCAACCTATATTTAATTGAATACACCACAAAGACAAGATATTTAATGATCAAACTGATCAACTTTATTGTCTATGGCAAATAATCATTAACTTAGAATTTTATGGCTGCAACATGTTCCAAAATAGCTGGGACAGGGTCATGATTACCACTGTGTTACATCACCTTTTCTTTTAACAGCATTCAACAAACACTAATTGTTGAAGCTTTGTAGGTGGAATTCTTTCCCATTCTTGCTTGATGTACAGCTTCAGCTGTTCAACGGTCTCCGTTGTCGTATTTTACGCTTCATAATGCGCCACACATTTTCAATGGGAGACAGGTCTGGACTGCAGGCAGGCCAGTCTAGTACCTGCACTCTTTTACTACAAAGCCACGCTGTTGTAACACGTGCAGCATGTGGTTTGGCATTGTCTTGCTAAAATGAAAAAGACGTTGCTTGGATGGCAGCATATGTTTTTCCAAAACCTGTATGTACCTTTCAGCATTAATGGTGCCTTCACAGATGTGTAAGTTACCCATGCCATTGGCACTAACACAGCCCCATACCATCACATATGCTGGCTTTTGAACTTTGGGTCCATAACAGTCCGGATGCTTCTTTTCCTCTTTGGTGACGTGACGTCCACAATTCCCAAAAACAATTTGAAATGTGGACTTGTCGGACCACAGAACACTTTTCCACTTTGCATTAGTCCATCTTAGATGAGCTCAGGCCCAGAGAAGCCGGCGGCGTTTCTGGGTGTTGTTGATAAATGGCTTTTGCTTTGCATCGTAGAGTTTCAAGTTGCGCTTACGGATGTAGCGCCCAACTGTATATACTGACATTGGTTTTCTGAAGTGTTCTTGAGCCCACGTGGTGATATCCTTTACACATCGATGTTGGTTTTTGATGCAATGCTGCCTGGGGGATTGAAGGTCACGGGCATTCAATGTTGGGTTTCGGACTTGCCGCTTACATGCAGTGATTTCTCCAGATTCTCTCAACCTTCTAATGATATTATGCACCGTAGATGATGAAATCCCTTGCAATTGTACGTTGAGGAACATTGTCCTTAAACTGTTGTCTCACGCACTTGTTCACAAAGAGATGCACCTCGCCCCATCTTAGCTTGTGAATGACTGTGCAATTCAGGTAAGCTCCTTTTATACCCAATCATGGCACCCACCTGTTCCCAATTAGCCTGTTCACCTGCGGGATGTTCCAAACAGGTGTTTGATGAGCATTCCTCAACTCAGTCTTTTTTGCCACCTGTCCCAGCTTTTCTTGAGACGTGCTGCAGCCATAAAATTCTAAGTTAATGATTATTTGCTAAAAACAATACAGTTTATCAGTTTGAACATTAAATATCTATTAAATATCATTGTAGTCTATTCAATTAAATATAGGTTTAACATGATTTGCAAATCATTGTCTTTTTTTATTCATTTTTAACACAATGTCCCAACTTCATTGGAATTGGGGTTGTACACAAATGCCTGAAAACACAGTCATCTATCAAACGTGCAATGCTAAAAAGGATTTTAGATACAGTCTGACAGTCCTTGTACTTAGCTGTATTATTTTTCAATCCCCCAACCTTCATCTCACCTCTGCTCCAGTGTCTCCCTCCCTCTCTGACTGCTCCTCTTCCTCTGATCATTGATGAGACAGTCAACGCGGTGTCAGAGTGATAGCTAAGTGGGAACTTGAGTACTTCTTTAACAAGCTGGTTAATAGAGAGGATCTTACCAGTCCCACGCACTCTCTCTGTAATAAAGGCCTGTCAGCTCTGATTCTCTCTCATCCACCCCAATTCAATGAGGTATTAAGCTCCCTGCACATACCCAAAGTTGTAAACAGCTTTGACACATTGCCTCTGATACACCTGCACAACCGGAGAACCACATCAAGGTTGGATTAGCACACGTCAATGTTCGTGCAAATACACACAGGAAATTGTACATTCCACAAGGGGAGGAAGACCCTTTCAGACGTACACAATGTACTGTCAAAGGGATATTAGCAGACAGCTGGGATGCCATGCGCGCCTACAGGTCCAATAACCAAGAGGACACTGTGAGGACAAATACCTTGGACATACTGTAATTTGGGTTATGCTTCTCAAAAATATTCAGAAACATGAACTTCTTGAAATTCTACTATAGTATGGTAGCATTTATTGTCAGTCCTCAATCAATTTTAAATATACATAGGGCTGAAATTACTTTTCCAAGAGGTCAATGTCAAGAAAAACAAAAGCAAACAAAAACATAAATACATAAAAAAATGGACATCTATGATATTTGTTGTATGAAGCTGTTATAGATGAAAGAGGAGGTCTGGAGTCCCTCCTTCAGCAGTTGATGATGTAATCATAGCGTACATGACGTCACTCCCGTTAGCCACAAACAAAGTTCAGAGTAACCAAGTAACTGTAGCGTCCATTTTCCAATAACATAAATACAGAAAAAATGACTCAATTTCCAGTTCCATCTAGCTCCGCATCACTCCTCAACTCTACATGGCCACTTTGCCAATGCTCCTAATTCAGGTCAGCTCAGCTCTCCTCGCCACTCGTCCAGTCGTAAGGCCCCATTGTAGGCCATCCACCCACTCTGAAATTTCCGCAGCTATTGCAAGAGTGCTGCCTATCAAGGCGCAAAAGCAACAAGTGGCTGCAGTCGAACAGTGGCGACATTTCTCTCCTCAGAAACGGTGCTGCTGCCAACCTGCTTCCGAAAGCCATTCCACCACAGGTCCACGCGAGGGACAACAAACCCCAAATGACATAAAAAAACAAAAAACAACGAACAAACAGCAGAGCCATTGAAGATGGATGCCTACTTCACGGGGACATCTTGGAAAATGAAGGATGGATTGTCTCGCAGTCAAGGCTGTAGTGTGCTAAACAGTCCCTGAAGCCTGCAAGTTGAAAGTTGGCCATTTTTGGATTGATGTAGTATAGAAGTTTCAAACTTGCTGAGAGATCAGCCTACTACACACATAAAGATAATAGGCATAATTTTGTCCCGATTTTACCCGATTATCTTATGTGTTAAGAGAGAATTTGTCCCGATAATTGGGTCCGAAACGGGTCAGGGTTGATAATGTTAAATATTAAACATGCTCAGTATTTACGACGAAAAATCTTGGCGCACTTGACGGGTGCTGCATTGGGCGCATCGACTTGGACGTTGATTTTTCCAGATGGAAATCTCCGCCAGGCTCTCCCAAATGACAATCACAATCCGAATCATCTTTATTGCAGGTATGTAAAAATGTATGTAAAAAACATATGAGGAATTTGTCTCCAGTATTTGGAGCCGCTCTCGTACAACAACAGACAGTCATTTGAGTGAAAATACTTTGGAGAAATAAAAATAGTAGTCACTGAGCAGTGAATATAGTCACTGAGCAGTGAAAGGTTACAGGTAATGTGGTAATGCCAATACAATTTATTTATTTATTTATTTTTTGGACAATTGTGCAAATGATGCAAAGTCCTCGAGCAATTTAGAGCAGTTTGAAATGACTAATAGAGCAATAGTCTGGAACAGTGACCATTGTGCAAATGGCGAAAAGAGTCTTCAATAAATTTAAGCAGTTTAAAGAGACTAGTAGTGCGAAAATATGGAACAGTGTCAGTTGTGCAAATGGTGCAGATACTTCTCAAGCACATGTGTGGCCAGTATTGGTCAACAACAGAAATGCAAATAGTGCAGAGTGGCGAGACTACAACAGTTGAGTGCACGAATAATGTATAGTTGGCCCCACAAAGATCTGACTACAAACTGAAGACAAAATTGGCAGCATGTTACAATGGAATGGAAAAGAGGGTGCAATTGATGGCTGTCGCACAAGGCATCATTCGGTCCAGGACCGCCTCTGATTGCTAGAATGCAAAGGAAGGTCAAGGTACTTAACCCAGTTGCGCTCCCAAAAATATAAAATAAGATCAGTTTGAATCAATTACACTTATACATGTCAACCAGGCAGGCACGGGGAGAAAATGCGAACTCCACACATCCGGGGTCGGGGATTGAACCCCAGACATGTGAGGCAGACGCTCTAACCAGTCGTCCACTGTGCCGCCATAGAATAATATAATATAATACAATATAATATGATATAATCCTTGAGCCATCACCTTATCGTGGTGGAGGGGTTTGTGTGTCCCAATGATCCTAGGAGCTAAGTTGTCTGGGGCTTTATGCCTCTGGCAGGGTCACCCATGACAAACTGGTCCTAGGTGAGGGACCAGACAAAGTACGGCTTCAAAGACCCTTCAAAGACCCCTATGATGAAATTATCATATCGCATTTACCCTTGCCCGGATGCGGGTCATTGGGGCCCCCCTCTGGAGCCAGGCCTGGAGGTGGGGCTCGAAGGCGAGTGCCTGGTGGCTGGGCCTGCACCCATGGGGTCCGGCCGGGCACAACCTGAAAGGGTAACGTGGGTCCCCCTTCCCATGGGCTCACCACCTGTGGGAGGGGGTATGGGGGTTGGATGCAGTGTGAGCTGGGCGGTGACCGAAGGCAGGGACCTTGGCGAGCCGATCCCCAGCTACAGAAGCTGGCTCTAGGGACTTGGAATGTCACCTCTCTGGCAGAGAAGGAGCCCAAGCTGGTCTGCGAGGTCGAGAAGTTCCGACAAGATATTGTCGGGCTCACCTCCACACACAGCTTGGGCTCTGGTACCAGTCCGCTCGAGAGGGGTTGGACTTTCTTCGACTCTGGAGTTGCCCACGGTGAGAGGCGCCGAGCAGGTGTGGGTATACTTATTGCCCCCTGCCTCGGTGCCTGTACATTGGGGTTCACCCCGGTGGATGAGAGGGTAGCCTCCTTCCACCTTCGGGTGGGGGGGGGACGAGTCCTGACTGTTGTTTGTGCCTAGGCACCAAACAGCAGTTCAGAGTACCCACCCTTTTTGGAGTCCTTAGAAGGGGTGCTGGAGAGCGTTCCCGCTGGGGACTCCATCGTTCTGCTGGGGAACTTCAATGCTCACGTGGGCAATGACAGTGAGACTCGGAAGGGCGTGATTGGGAGGAACGGCCCGTCCGATCAGAATCCGAGCGGTGTTCTGTTATTGGACTTCTGTGTTCATCACGGATTGTCCATAACGAAGACCATGTTCAAGCATAAGGGTGTCCACACGTGCACTTGGCACCCAGACACCCTAGGTCACAGTTCGATGATCAACTTTGTGGTCGTGTCACCAGACTTGTGGCAGCTTGTCTTATACACTCGGGTGAAGAGAGGGGCAGCGCTGTCAACTGATCACCACCTGGTGGTGAGTTGGCGTAGATGGTGGGGGAAGATGCCAGTCCGACCTGGCAGGCCTAAATGTATTGTGAGGGTCTGATGGGAATGTCTGGCAGAATCCCTTGTAAGAAGGAGTTTCAACTCCCACCTCCGGCAGAACTTCACTCACGTCTCGGGGGAGGCGGGGGACATTGAGTCAGAGTGGACCCTGTTCCGTGCCTCCATTCCCAAGGAGGCGGACTGGAGCTCTGGCCGTAATGTAGTCGGTGCCTGTCGTAGCGCAAATCCCTGAACCCGTTGGAGGAAACCAGCGGTGAGGGTTGCCGTCAAGCTGAAGAAGGAGTTATATCGTGCCTTTTTGGCCTGTCGGAGTCCTGAGGCAGCTGATGGATATCGGCTGGCCAAGCGGAATGCAGCTATGGTGGTTGCTGAGGCAAAAACTCGGGCGTGGGAGGAGTTTGGTGAGGCCATGGCGAACGATTTCCGAATGGCTTTAAGGAAATTCTGGTCCACCATCCGGTGTCTCAGGAGGGGGAAGCGGTGCACCATCAACACTGTGTATGTGGGGATGGAGCACTTCTCACCTCGACTCGGGACGTTATGAGTCAGTGGGGAGAATACTTCAAAGACCTCCTCAATTCCACCGACACCCCCTCCCATGAGGAAGCAGAGTCTGAGGTCTCTGAGGCGGCCTCTCCTATCTCTGGGGTTTAGGTCACCGAGGTGGCTTAAAAGCTCCTCGGTGGCAATGGCCCGGGGGTGGATGAGATTCGCCCAGAGTTCCTAAAGGCTCTGGAAGTTGTGGCACTCTCCTGGTTGACACGCCTCTGCAACATCGCGTGGACATCAGAGACAGTGCCTCTGGATTGTCAGACTGTGGTGGTGGTCCCCCTTTTTCAAAAAGTGTGTTCCAACTACAGGGGGAATCTCACTCCTCAGCCTTCCTGGTAAGGTCTAATCAGGGGTGCTGGAGAGGAGGGTCCGTCGGGAAGTCGAAACTCAGTTTCAGGAGGAGCAGTGTGGTTTTCGTCCTGGCCGTGGAACAGCTGGGTCACTCTACACCATCGACAGGGTCCGCGAGGTTGAATGGGAGTTCGCCAAACCAGTCTACATGTGTTTTGTGGACTTGGAGAAGACGTTTGACCGTGTCCTTCGGGGAGTCCTGTGGGAGGTGCTTCGGGAATATGGGGTGCCAAACCCCCTGATACGGGCTGTTCGGTCCCAATACGACCAGTGTCAGAGTTTGGTCCTCCAAATCTGAGACCATTGGTCCTCAGTCGGAAAAGGGTGGAGTGCACTCTCCAGTTCGGGGATGAGATCCTACCCCAAGTGGAGGAGTTCAAGTATCTCAGTGTCTTGTTCACAAGTGAGGGAAGAATGGAACGGGAGATCGACAGGAGGATTGGTGCAGCGTCTGCAGTGATGCAGACTTTGTATCGATCCGTTGTGGTGAAGAAGGAGCTAAGCCGTAAGGCGAAGCTCTCTCTTTACCGGTCGGTCTACATTCCTAACCTCACCTATGGTCACGAGCTGTGGCTCGTGTTGGAAAGAACAAGATCCCGGATACAAGCGGCCGAAATGAGTTTCTTCCGCAGGATGTTCATGCTTTCCCTTAGAGATAGGGTGAGAAGCTCGGTCACCCGGGAGGAGCTCAGACTCAAGCCGCTGCTCCTCTGCATTGAGAGGAGCCAGTTGAGGTGGCTGGGGCATCTGATTCGGATGCCTCCCGGGCGCCTCCCTGGTGAGGTGTTCTGGGCACGGCCCACCGAGAGGAGACAACCCAGGACATGCTGGAGAGAGTATGTCTCTCGGCTGTCCTGGGAACGCCTCGGATACCCTCGGAAGAGCTGGAAGAAGTGGCTGAGGAGAGGGAAGTCTGGGCTTGGCTGCTGAGGCTGCTGCCCGCGACCCTAACTTGGATAAGTGGAGGAAAATTCATGGATCCCTCACCGTTGGTGTTCACCACCTACTTCTGTCCTATCTCTTGCTTTGCAGAGGAGCCTAATGCGCATGTCAAACTTTTCACCACAGTCAGTTTGGAAAGATATGTATTTGCACCCCAAAGCAATTATCGCGTAAATAAAACAGAACACAGAGATGAATGAAAGAAATTTAGCCATAATTACCTATATAATATTTATTGTGCTCATCGAGGGCCATAGTGCCTTTCATTCAACAGCTGCCACTGGTTGTTACTTCCATTACCCTTGGCTTGATAGAACCCTTGGCCGGCATATTGAGACACTTTTGAAAAGACTATATATATACACAAAGGAGCAAGTTATCTTTTTTGTTATTTTTGTGATTTGTTTTTGCTCTACGCTTCTCATTCTTCCAGTCTGCTGTATACCAACCTCCATTTGCCCTCCTGAGTGAAGTATCCTCCCCACCTAATCCACTCCAGCTGGGGCAGATCGCACGGCCAATTAAAGAAAAACCGTTTGGCTGCCCCAAACGAGGCAACCACATGTTGTAGTGTGACCTCACCTTCATTCTGCCCTCAGCCCCTCCCCAGGACATTACGTCTGAGGCATCAGAGGTTGCAGCGCTTGTTGTGTCTTTTTCACTAAAGCGAGCAGGAACATGGAGACTGAAGACAAACAGTACAATTAGTCCCAACTATAAGCAAGCCATTCCTTAACAATAACCTCCTGGAAGGTCACAGAGGCAAACAATGGAACCTATAAGGATAAAATGTTCCATCATAAACCCTTTACTTTCTACACAGGCAATTTTAAATTAATATTCTAACTTTCCTAACAGCCATTCAAGTGTAAAAAATAGTTAATCACTGTCTCAACTTATGCAATATGAAGGTCACAAAAGGGGATTTGAACCCACTCACCACAAACCACCCCTCCCCAGTTGCAGGCTACCGCTCCTCTTCAAGCCGTTGCTGTTATGCTTTGTTGATGGGAAAGAGTGTACATTGAAACCATAAGGAAACCAGCGATAGCATGCATTGGGTTGCACAGTGAAGACAAGCGATTTATGGCAGGATTATGATTTTGCTGTCTTCAAAAGATTGGGAATGTGGATATTCATGAGAATTGAATGAGCATACTAGGTAAGATGTCTGCAAGTAGCAAAGTTACTAAAATGAGTCGATGGAATTATAATGATTTCACACAGACGAAAGCAGCAGAGATAGAAAACAAACAAACAAACACAGGTTCAAGTTTCCTGTGTGACTATAAGTGGTGTCTCCGTCTGCACAGGGTTGCTCTCCCACATTCATGTCGTCCTTCCTTTCATCATGAATTTAAAGCTGCTTGCTTTCTTCAACAACACACTGCAAAACCATAGAAAAACAAATTCACAACCTACAAACACACACAATGTCACAATATGCAGTAGGGGGCATATGTTGGGATAGTACAGGCAGCACAGTATACAGTAGATTTGTCTCTTAAAGACAATAAAGCATTCCTGTACACTGAGGTCCAACACAGTCAGTCTAGTAGAAACAGATGCTTCTCACATAAACATATTTGGCAAACAATGTGCCCGGCTTTTGGTATGGAATAGTAGGGACACTTATAATGAGTGTGTGTGTGTTTTGGACATACTTGGCAAATAAAGATGATTCTGATTCTGATTCTGATTCTGATTAAGAAATGAACAAGCACAATTCAAACACAAAGTTCTTTTTCATTGATGGAATGAGTGCAATCGCTGGAAGGAGGTCATAAATGCAATACTGACAAAACATTTGGCACATTGCACACAAGAGTTCAATCGAAATTCTGCCATCACAACATCATATCCTGCATAATTTTGGCTTTTGATTACACTGTCAGAGAGGTACTCTTTACCTCCATTTTTTTTTTTTTTTTTTTTAATATATTCACGTTGGGGCTTGCTCACTAACCCTGTAAATAAAACATATGGCTTCTGCATAGATTGCTTTTGGAAGGAATTCAAAGAGTCTGAAACATTAGGTTTTGGGGAAAAAGATAAAGCTACCAGTAGCAAAGTTATATGGACAGAACCACCAAAATTCAAACAAGACAGTTTTGCTTTCTCCATTACCATTTAAACATTGACGGGAACCAGGAACCTATTAAACCCAGTGTCTCGCGTATATTTTTTAGGCATGTGTGTAATATGAGGCTCATTGTGAATTAAATAAACCGTCCATCTCTCCCATGACTACTCTTTTACATGTTGAACAAAAAAAGAGGTCTCTCCAAGGAAACTGCTAGCTGGATTCATCCCGCATGCTTTTAAACCTGTAAGTATAGTGCTTTTGTGTGAAACCTGCAAATGTCAGGTCCCATACTTTCTACCCTCGCTATACTTTGCTGATTATTCCCTTCAATTCTCTGTCATTACTCCCCCCCCCAACTCTGAGCCCACTTTCAATTCCCTCTGTGTGTTGACAGACACTCTCATCTCGGCGACCTTGCTTTTCTTTCTGTGTTTCTAGGATTGGGGGAGGTCTGCAGGGGGTGAAAGGTGAAAGGGCAGCCTTGTGCTTGGTGCTGTCTGGGCCTCTGTCAACACAACCTCTGGTCTGCAACAGCATTTCCCCAGGATCCTACTAAAAAGGAGAAATGGGGAAATGGAGAGTAGTCAAGACAGTCAATTAGGTGCACGGTTGACATTCCAGAGCGAGCAGTTCACATGCAAACCAATGTGTAGTAAATTTGGAGAGCCTGGAAGGACTATTTGTGTAGCTTTTAATGATCTGTTTTATGATTATTCATTTTAGCCAACCAATATATTTCAGTGTCTTAATAAAATAAAATATTGACAATTTGCTTAAAGAACAAAATGACTATAGTTGTGAAATAAAATGAAATAAAATTTTAAAAATCCAGTTTTACACTGTTAATGTGATCTACCTTGGGGGAACAAACCATAGTATTCTGCATGACAGGCCAAGTTACTGTCCACTATACAAAGCCTGTACGTAATAAAAAACAAATAAAATGACATTAACGATGCACACATTTTAAGGCACTGATTTTTAATGAATCCCATACACATAGTATAACAATCAGAATCAGAATCATCTTTATTTGCCAAGTATGTCCAAAACACACAAGGAATTTGTCTCCGGTAGTTGGAGCCGCTCTAGTACAACAGGCAGTCAATTTACATTTTACAATTTACAATTTACATGATGATATCCAATGCAATTTTGGCTTTACAAAGACAATGCCATTTACTTCTAAATGACAGTTATAAAGCTATTAAATTAACAATATGTCTTATGGTGGTTGTAGTTTTCAGTGGCTGTTTATCATATTTTTTTACACTCTGCAAAACTGAATCTCTCATAGCTTAAAAGCCAGATGATCAGCCAGTAGTTGAAATATCAAGCAGATGTGCAGAGAACTGGACTTAAAGCAGTTTTTCCTCTAGATGCAAATTTGACCTGCCACCCCAAACCTGGGGTCATCGACAGGGTGAAGTGAAATCCTGTTTGGCCTTGTGTGACTTTTCAATCTGACATCAGAAAGAACACAGGTAGAGGCCAATCCTAACACACCCCTTCTGTGAACTCTGACCCTGGGACTCAATCTGCAGGATTTTATTATCTGTTCAACACACTGTGATCAATGTCATTTAATCATTTCTGCGAAGTGAACCACCACTGAAAGGGCATAGGTCACAGTGGTTATGTACAGGCCATGAGTGACCTCTGGCAGTCATATTTCCCTTTGAGCCTGCTCATTCAAATATCCCTCAAGGTGCCAGGAGATGCTTGTCACTATGATTGATTGTCCACAAATACAGCTGGGCTAAGTCAGCATCTGGTTACCATGGTAACTAAAAGCAACCCATGTGTGTATTTGTGTATGCTCCTGTGGTGTTTTATAAATTTGGTCATTCTCACATGCTTGAGTGTCAGCCCATCCCTCTTTACATGGAATATCATGCAAACCCAAATATTGTTTCTCTTTCATCGACAGAAGGGTACATGCTCAATATGTATGTGTGAGCTAAAGATGAGATCTCGAGTGACAGAGAATAGTTTTTTTAATGTGTCCGAAAAGTTCCATGACTGGTGTCACAAATTATATTTTTCAAACCCAAATAACGAACTACGAGTTGCCCCTTCAATGTAATTGCCCCGGAATATATAACTGTGACCTCAGCTCTCTGCAGCTATTGAACGTTTTCCACATGTTTTTATATACATAGGCTATCATCTGTGTCAGGTCGTCAAGCAATAAGCAGAGTCAGTGATAATGAGACAAATGAAATCATTATCTGTGATGAGTCTTTGATCTTTGACCAAACAACAGAGCCTTCAGTGGAAGAGGCTTGACGTCGCCAAGGCCGAGACAGTGCAAGTCAAGTTTATTTGTATTGCCCTTGTCCAAAGTCATGTTGATTGTGTTCTTCAATGTAAGACTGAACGATAAACCAGCACATCTACAAAGAGGTCATGCGTCGTTTGCTTCGTTTACTGTGGGAGAACAGGTAAGGATTGTGGCAGGACAGCTCATGACTACTTTACGATGACAATCCTGCTCACAATGCCCTGACCATCCGACAGTTCCTGGATGAAAACGACCTCCAACCTCACCCTACTTGCTTCTGTGTGATTTTTTTTCTCTTTCCTAAACTCAAAGGGTTCATCAAGGGGACCCCTTTTAAAGACTGATGACGGACCTGCGGAGGATCCTGGAAGAAATCTTCCAGGAGTGCAGGAAGGCGTGGCAGAGAAGCCTCGGATAATGTGTTAGAATCAAGAAAAATTACTTGAGGAGGGGGAAAAACTTCTGTTTTTATCTTCTGTGACATCAGTCCTGGAACTTTTCTAACACACCTCAAACACTGCATATAAAAAAAAAAAGAAAGAAAGAAAAACCTTGGTTAAAGAGGCTTTGTACACAAATGTGCTTTGATACATTTGAAAATGGTGTGCTTTTATTTTTTTTCAGTGCGCATGCGCACCTGCGCATCACTTTTTCTTTTGATGTGCTTGGCTTTTGTGTGTTCCATGGCAAGCCAGGTGTGCCAGGGAGTTCAAAGGTAATGAGAAAAATTCCCTGTGCAACCTCTATTAGGGGGAAAACCTCTTGTAAGCCACCAAGTTAAAAAAAGAAAAGAAAACATTTCGTGCCTCTCAGCTAGTGCTGAGATGAAGCAGAAAATGATTACCTTGTCAAGCTTAAAATTTTAATTTCCTTAATTGATTTGTCTTTCTCAAAGAGGCAAGGGTTTTCAGAAAAAAAAACGCTTGCCTTACCGCTAAACAATTGGGGCCTCCCCGTCATAGATTGCCAATCCATCCAAACTCAATTAATGTGCTGGAGACTGATGGGAAAGGGAGGAGAAAGAAAAGAAACACTTTGCTTTTAGGCTTCAATCATGCTCATTTTCATTTCTGCATCACTCACAGATTATTCATAGAAACAATCATAAACACACACACACGCACACACATACAGTGGATATAAAAACTCCTGTTGAAATTGTCAGGTTTTTGTCATGTAAAATAAAATACGAAACCAAGATAAATCTGTGAACTATAACCTCTACAACTGACCTGAAAAAAAATGTTTCCCTAGGGGGAGTCAAATTAAATAACTGGTAATGTGGTTGCACAAGTGGGCATACACTCTTAATAATCGGGGATGTTGCTGTGTTCAGAATTAATCATCCATCCATACATCCATCCATTCATTCATCCATTCATTTTCTACCGCTTATCCAAGGTCGGGTCGCGGGGGCAGTACCTTTAGCAGGGACGCCCAGACTTCCCTCTCCCCAGCCACTTCATCCAGCCCTTCCGGGGGGATCCCGAGGCGTTCCCAGGCCAGCCGAGAGACATACTCTCTCCAGCGTGTCCTGGGTCGTCCCTGGGGTATGCTCCCGGTGGGACGTGCCCGCAACACCTCACCAGCGAGGCGTCTGGGAGGCATCCGAATCAGATGCCCCAGCCACCTCATCTGGCTCCTCTCGATGTGGAGGTGCAGCAGCTCTACTCTGAGATCTTCCCGGATGACCAAGCTTCTCACCCTATCTCTAAGGGAGAGCCCGGACACCCAGTGGGGGAAACTAATTTCAGCCATCCGGATCTTGTTCTTTCGGTCACATCCCACAGCTCGTGACCATAGGTGAGGGTAGGAACATAGATCGACCGGTAAATTGAGAGCTTCGCCTTTCGGCTTAGTTCTTTCTTTACCACAACAGACCGATACAAAGTCCCCATCACTGCAGACGCTGCACCGATCCGCCTGTCGATCTCCCGTTCCATTCTTCCCTCAGTCGTGAAAAAGACCCCAAGGATCTCATCGCACGCCACCCTTTTCCGACTGATTACCATGGTCTCAGATTTGGAGATGCTGATTCTCATCCCAGCCGCTTCACACTCGGCTGCGAACCGCTCCAGTGAGAGTTGGAGATTACGGCTTGATGAAGCCAACAAAACCACATCATCTGCAAAAAGCAGAGATGCAATACTGAGGCCACCAAACCGGACCCCCGCTGCGCCTTGAGATTCTGTCCATAAAATTTATGAACAGAATCGATGACAAAGGGCAGCCTATCTATCTATCTATCTATCTATCTATCTATCTATCTATCTATCTATCTATCCATCTATCTATCTATCTATCTATCTATCTATCTATCTATCTATCTATCTATCTATCTATCTATCTATCTATCTATCTATCTATCTATCTATCTATCTATCTATCTATCTATCTACCTACCTATCTATCTCCACCCCCGTGGGTAATGAGGGTGTTTCTGTAAGATAGTGCCTCTATTTGATAGTGTTACAATTTTCCATGTCTCCTTTCATGTGTTAACAGTCGTGGTTGAATAAGTCCCAAGTAGTTGTTCTCGTTGTAGTTGTTGATGAGGCTGTAAAATAAGTTGCAGCCAGAATCATTGTAAATATCTGCCGGTCCAGTTTACAGCAGCAGTGTTGGTCTTATTAATCACATACCAAGCAGAAGTATAACCTTGTACTCCCTATTTGTATTACAGTATTATTCTCTACACTGTAGTCATCTAGCTATGACACATTCATCAGTATTCGATCTCTAAGAAGTTTTATTTTCAAATCATTTATTGGTCCATCTGGCATTATTATTATTATGGTAGTCTGCCAAGTTGATGATTTCCTTCCTCTTCCATCAAGATTTTTTTGGGGTGATGGGAGCAGCAGAGTTTTGTGGATTAGAACTATAATTGGAAACAACAGGACCATTTTAGCTCACTATGAGCATATACACTATATATATATATATATATATATATATATATATATATATATATATATATATATACTATATACTATCTCCAGAACCAGCCTCGTCCTCAAGCCTGAGCTTGATATTGATACACTAATGATAGGATATGGAGAATGACAAGTGCCTTAAATTTTTGCACCAAACTGATTTATGTCAGCCACAGCTCACACATACTGATTGTTGCTTCCACTATAATAAGGGGATAGTCACTCATATGGAAGCTATCACACCACAGTTAGCAAAAGCCAGTGGCTCGAACTTATTTCAATAATGGCCGAATTCAATATCTATTTATGATCTATTTTTTTGTCTTAAAAAGTTGAAATACAGTAATACACACAATAAAAATTTTAAACCAAGTGTCTCACACAGCGCACACTAAAACAACAGCAAATGTAGGTGAGATGCAAGAAGTTGGTTAGAGAAAAGAACATGAGGCGCACTGAAGAAGGGCTGGGTAAAATGCAGGAGTCTCAACCCCCCCCCCCCCCCCCCCCCCCCCAATAAAAACAGACCCGTGATGAAAAGTAAAAAGGTAAAGAGGAGAGGAATGACTGACAGGCACAGACAGACAAGAGAGTGAAGGTTAAGATGACAGAAAGACAAGAAGGCGACGGTCAACAGACAGAGAAAAGAAAGGTGAAAGCTGCAAAGAAACACAAGACTGGCAAGGGAGAGATGGATCGACAAGAGTTCTCTATGGTAATCAAATGCTCTCTTAAGCACCCCCACCCCTCAAAAAAGTTCCCTGCCGACCACTAGCCTGGAAAAAGGAATATTATGTAAAAATATTGCAAGAAGATAAAAACTATATCTAAGAGTAGGAAAGGTTACTGAGGTGTTGGAAATCAGCAGGGATTTTTATCCTTAATCTTGGTAAATATCAGCATGAGCACAATCAATGCAAAATGAACCAACAAATGAATGAATGAATGAATGGTGTGTGACGTTGAGAAGTTCCGACTAGATATAGTCGGGCTCGCCGCCACACATGGCTTGGGCTCTGGTACCAGTTCTCTTGAGGGGGATGGACTCTTTTGCACTCTGGAGTTGCCCATGGTGAGAGGCACCGAGCAGGTGTGGGTATACTTATTGCCCCCCGGTTCAGCCCCTGTACATTGGGATTCATTCGAGTGGGGGGACTGACTGTTGTTTGTGTCTATGCACCAAACAGCAGTTTGAGTACCCACCCTTTTTGGAGTCCTTGGAAGGGGTGCTGGAGAGTGCTACCGCTGGGGATGTCATCATTCTGCTTGAGGACTTCAAAGTTCATGTGGGCAATGACAGTGAGACCTGGAAGGGCGTGATTGGGAGGAACGGCTCCCCCGATCTGAACCCGAGTGGTGTTCTGTTATTGGACTTCTGTGCTCACCATGGATTGTCCATAATGAACACCATGTTCAAGCATAAAGGTGTACACACGTGCACTTGGGACGAGGACACCCTAGGTCACCATTTGATGACCGACTTTGTGGTCGTGTCATCGGACTTGCGGCCTCATGTCTTGGACACTCGGGTGAAGAGAGGAGCGGAGCTGTCAGATCACCACCTAGTGGTGAGTTGGCTCCGATGGTGGGGGAAGATACCGGTCTGACCTTGGCAGGCACAAACATATTGTGAGGGTCTGCTGGGAATGTCTGGCAGAATCCCCTGTCAGAAGGAGTTTCAACTCCCACCTTCGGGAGAACTTTACCCATGTCTCATGTTCCCCGCCTCTATTGCCGAGGCGGCTGACCAGAGCTGTGGCCTTAAGGTAGTCGGTGCATGTCGTGGCGGCAATCCCAGAACCCGTTTGTTGGACACCAGCGGTGAGGGATGCCATCAAGCTGAAGGAGTGGGACTCCTGAGGCAGCTGATGGGTACCGGCTGGCCAAGCGGAATGCAGCTTTGGTGGTAGCTGAAGCAAAAACCCGGGCGTGGGGGGAGTTCGGTGAGGCCCTGGTGAACGACTTCTGGACGGCTTCGAGGAAATTCTGGTCCACCATCCGGCGTCTCAGGAGAGGGAAGCAGTGCACCATCAACACTGTGTATAGTGGGGATGGGGGACACTGTGAGTCAGTGGGGAGAATACTTCGAAGATTTCCTCAATTCCACCGACACGCCCTGCCATGAGGAAGCAGAGTCTGTGGTCTCTGAGGTGGGCGCTCCTATCTCTGGGGTTAAGGTCACCGAGGTGGCTAAAAAGCTCCTCGGTGGCAAGGCCCCGGGGGTGGATGAGATTCGCCCGGAGTTCCTAAAGGCTCTGGATGTTGTAGGGCTGTCCCGGTTGACACGCCCCTGCAACATTGTGTGGACATCGGGAACAGTGCCTCTGGACTGGCAGACTGGGGTGGTCGTCCCCCTTTTTAAGAAGGGGGACCGGAGGGTGTGTTCCAACTCCAGGGGATCACACTCCTCAGCCTTCCTGGTAAGGTCTATTCAGGGGTGCTGGAGAGAAGGGTCCGTCGGGAAGTCGAATCTCAGATTCAGGAGGAGCAGTGTGGTTTTTGTCCTGGCCGTGGAACAGTGGACAAGCTCTTCACCGTCGGCAGGGTGTTGCATGGGAGTTCGCCCAACCATTCTACATGTGTTTTGTGGACTTGGAGAAGGCGTTCGACTGTGTCCGTCGTAGAGTCCTGTTGGGGGTGCTTCAGGAGTATTAAACATAAACAAAAACAGAATACAATGATTTGCAAATCATGTTCAACCTATATTTAATTGAATACACTACAAAGACATGATATTTAATGTTCAAACTGATAAACTTGATTGTTTTTAGCAAATAATTAATAACTTAGAAATATGGCTGTAACACATTCCAAAAAAGCTGGGACAGAGTCATGTTTACCACTGTGTTACATCACTTTTTCTTTTAACAACATTCAATAAACGTTTTGAACTGAGGACACGAATAGTTGAAGCTTTGTAGGTGGAATTCAGTTGTCGTATTTTACGCTTCATAATGCGCCACACATTTTCAATGGGAGACAGGTCTGGACTGCAGGCAGGCCGGTCTAGTATCTGCACTCTTTTACTACGAAGCCACACTGTTGTAACATGTCCAGAATGTGGTTTGGCATTGTCTTGCTGAAATAAGCAGGGCCGTTCATGAAAAAGACGTTGCTTGGATGGCAGCATATGTTTCTCCAAAACCTTTATGTACCTTTCAGCATTAATGGCGCCTTCACAGATGTGTAAGTTACCCATGCCATTGGCACTAACACAGCCCCATACTACACAGATGCTGGCTTTTGAACTTTGCGTCCAAAACAGTCCGGATGGCTCTTTTCCTCTTTGGCCCGCAGGACATGACGTCCACAATTTCTCAAAACAATTTGAAATGTGGACTCATTGGACCACAGAACACTTTTCTACTTTGTGTCGGTCCATCTTGGATGAGCTCGGGCCCAGAGAAGACGGCGGCGTTTCTGGGTGTTGTTGATAAATGGCTTTTGCTTTGCATAGTGGAGTTTCAAACTGCACTTACGGATGTAGCGCTGAATTGTATTTACTGACATTGGTTTCCTGAAGTGTTCCTGAGCCCCTGTGGTGATATCCTTTACACATTGATGTCAGTTTTTGATACAGTGCCGCCTGAGAGATCGAAGGTCACGGGCATGCAATGTTGGTTTTCGGCCTTGCCGCTTACATGCAGTGATTTCTCCAGATACTCTCAACATTTTGATGATATTATGGACCGTAGATGATGAAATCCCTTGCAATTGTACGTTGAGGAACATTGTCCCTAAACTGTTCGACTATTGTCTCACAAAAAGATGTGAACCTCACCCCATCTTTGCTTGTGAATGACTGAGCAATTCAGGGAAGCTCCTTTTATACCCAAACATGACACCCACCTGTTCCCAATTAGCCTGTCCACCTGTGGGATGTTCCAAACAGGTGTTTGTTTGGGATGTTCCAAACAGGTGTTTGATGAGCATTCCTCAACTTTCTCAATCTTTTCTGCCACCTGTCCCAGCTTTTTTGGCATGTGTTGCTGCCATAAAATGCTTAGTTAATGATTATTTGCTAAAATCAATGAAGTTTATCAGTTTGAACATTAAATATCTTGTCTTTGTAGTGTAGTCAATTACATGAACATGATTTGCAAATCTTGGTATTCTGTTTTTATTTATGTATAACACAACGTCCCAACTTCATTGGAATTTGGGTTGTATTTGATGCAACTCTTTAATTTCAAACACACAAGACTATAACCAGAACTATGTTTTTGCATCTCTGCAATATCACTAAGATAAGGCCCATTGTATCTGCAAGTGATTCAGAGATCATAGTTCATGCATTTGTTTCATCTAACCTCAACTATTTTATTGTGATGCTTTCTGATCTTTCCATTTCTGGTATTAAAAGCCTGCTGTTGGTACAAAATACTGCAGCAAGATTTTTGATGAGGATGTGAAAGTTTAACCATATTACCCCTTTAGAGTATTGGCTAACTTGTCATGTTCTCAGGCTACTTGAATTGCAATTTTTAAGGTTTTCTTATTGAATATTACATGGCTTAGCACCTTCCTATCTTGCCGACTCAGTGGTATAATATGTTCCGTCCCGAAAACCTATGTTCACAATATACTGGTCTTTTGGTGACTCAGAGAGCTAAAAAGACGTCTGCAG
This sequence comes from Phycodurus eques, assembly GCF_024500275.1. Lineage (NCBI taxonomy): Eukaryota > Metazoa > Chordata > Actinopteri > Syngnathiformes > Syngnathidae > Phycodurus > Phycodurus eques. Next base: position 5,978,452 of record NC_084531.1, read on the forward strand.
GTTCAAGAGCATTCCGTACTCGTACTCTTGAATGCCCTACCCACAGAAATTAGAGAAGCTACCTCAGTAAAAAAGCTTAAATCTGACCACTCTCAAATTTTGTGAAACCAGACGTAAGCTTGTTTACTGCCGCTTCTCATCTCTCCTGCTTGGAGACAGGGGTAGGTGGTGATGATCGAATCTGAGACTGTTGCTGTATGGATTCTGAACCGAATGACCGGTATAAGATCTGGGGTGGGCTACTCCCCCGGAGACGTTGGTATGTAGAATTATGCATCGACCGACTGGGTCGGGAAGAACCAGTCTCTCAAAGGTGTCTTCATCTCATTTAAAGCTGTTTTACCTAACATTGTACAGCACCATACTATGTGACAAATGTTGCTCACTCGCCATTGCAGCCTGGTTATGCTAAAATGCTAATCTCTTCATCTGTGGTCCCTTCTCAAGGTTTCTCCTTTTTCCCCAAAATTGGGTTTTGAGTTTTTACTTGCCTGGTTGGGGGATTTAGATCAGTGGATCTCGCCGATCTTTGTGATACTTATGTGATTAAGGGCTATACAAATTAACTTAACTTGTTGCTGATAGACTAAATAGCAGACAGAGAACAATGACTGAAAACCAACATATACGTGTAAACAATTATTATCCTGTATATTTGTCACAATAAAAAAATAATAGATATTTTTTTCAGTGAAGGTTCAAAAAATTTTGTTTTTATAGTCAGTAACTTATCAACTCAACTCAACGGGTATGAAAGGCAATATAATACGCAGCAAAAAGGGACACTGGAGAGAAGTAAGCATTAAATAGAAGAGCACGCACAAGACGCAGATCTCCACCAAGGCCGAACATTCATTATAAATCAATACCCAAATAATAATAATAATATTATCAATATTAACCTTATGTTCATTCCACTCAAAAAGTATAGAAAGACTGGGGGACTTAATTTATATTAGGGTTTAACATAAAAAAATGAATAAATGACTGGAAAGTTCAACTTTTATTTCCACAAATTGACAACGGTAGCTGACACAACTTAAAAGATAGCACATTTTAAAGTGTGCAATATTATTGGAACATATAGACTTAAAATGGACTGACAATTCATCCCAAACATGAAAACACAGTTTTTAGAAGTAAAAAGGATTTTCTAGCTCTAAATGTGACTAGTGGAGATATACACTCCAAATGAATTTCCCATCCCCTACACACAGTAGAATATAAAAAATAGGCTTTTGGAGAAGAGGAGGAAAAGCAGTTGGTGTGTGCCCAAGGTAAGAGCAAGGTATGCAAATTACAGTGTCTTATAGCATTTTTGTAGAGCCCTGTAAATGGGGGTCATTTTGATCACGTCGCTGTATTGCAGCTATTTTTCAAAAACGCAAAGAAACAAAGACTGTCATTTGTACAACATAGATTGCTCTTTCGTAAACTCAATACAAAAAAATACATATACACACACATATGGACAAAGGGGCCTTTATGTTTCCCCCTCCAAAGAAAGAGCCGACTTTGATATCGGTTGGAGAAGCACCCATCGAGTCCAGTTGGAAGCAATCTGTTCTGCACAAAAACAGGGAGCCATTTCCCTGCCCTTCACTCATCATGAAGTGGAGTCTTTTGAAAAAGAATAAAGTGAAATAGAGTAATGGAATGAAAAGGGGGGCATGGTGTGAGGATGAAAAAGGGGATAAAAAGGGAACTGAGAAAGAGGAGATGGGAGGAACAGGAGGAGAGAGGCGAGAGAATGAAACATTGTGGAGGGCAGAAGATCCTAAGAGGAAGAAAAAAATAATAATCTCGTCCCAAAGTATCTGCACCTGAGAGCAATTTGTCCTCAATTTTGGGAGCTTAATCACACTATTGAAGTGTGCTCACACAAATAATGACACACTGCACATGCAGCAACAGTATTTGGAGAATCTGGTGGGAGTTAGACACGCGGATGATGTCTTGTGGGAAAACTGCAGGGGTCTTTGAAGACATACCAAGCTCTCCACCACTCTGCATTCTTGAAATTGAAAGTCGTGTGTCCATGTGTGTGTGTGTTGGGGGGTTTGTGTGTGTGTGTGTGTGTGCACGTGTGTTTGTGAGAGTCAGACTTCACTTCCACTTGTATTCGAAGCACTTACTGAAATATAATAGTTTATTTTTCAGAAAGGGCCATCACTAATTTTCAGAAAGGGCCATCACTAATTCTTTAAAAACTCACATGTATTTTTTGGAATAAGTAAAATCTATTAAATCAATTAAGTCACATGTATTGTGGTAATACATGAAAATAGAGAGAGACATTTCAAACAAGCATTTAAGTGAGACAGCCTGTATAAAGTTATACTATCAAGCATAATATATTGAGATGTATATTTAGTTTTACTTAAAAGAATAAATCTTTGTTAATTTGAATGAAAATAATACCGTAACCTTGACTTCTTTTAAATCAAAGCGTATTTTTTTTAGTGCACCATATTTGTAATACTGTGTTTATTATTATGATTGTGTGCAGGGGTGTACAGATACATAATATTGATTGGTGTTCCCAATATTTTTCGTCCTTTCTGTTATGATACCCTGGGTGGAGTTCTTGTGGTGTAGAGCATTTAAATGGAAAAAAAGATGAATTAAAGCAGTTGTCAAACTTTCTTAGCTGTGTTGAAATCTGGAGTGTGCATGGCAACCCCTAGTTACGATTAGCTTATAATAAAATTGTCCCCACATCAGATGTGATGATGGAATGAACATTTGAGGAGGAGCCAATATAAGGGTGGAAATGAGGAGGCAGTTTTGTGGTGAGGAAAGTTTGCTTAAAGCGCTGAGCTGTTATTGCAATGGGCGGTTCAGGAATGCAAGCAACACTGAGAGGAAAGAGAAGGGAAAGACACAGAGAAGAGATCGGTAAACCAGAATGTGACCAAGCTAACCACATTATGTCATCCCGCTTTTATGATCTGCTAATGACCAAATGGTTGACAAAAAAAAAAAATCTGTTTCCAATTACAATCCAAATATAGACTTCACATTTGGAACTTGTGGACATAGACAGGAAGGAATACAAGTCTTCCTGGCGATTGCATGATGCGACAAGCATTCATAGTCACCATGAATAGGCAATAAAGTAGAAATTAGTTTGAGACGACCATCATGTCAGGAGTGATTCAAGGATCAGAGGTTTAGGGATGCTTGGCTTTATTTAAGGGGTGCTGCAAATCAGCACCCCTAAAAATGGGCATCTAGGGGGAGGGGGTGATTTTTACTGCTCAAATAATGCATGTGTGTACACGCCTAATATTAAGCCTTATAAAACAGGTAAGCCACGACGGGTGCACACACGCACACACACACATATACACTTTTAAGCGTTATAAAGCAGGTGTGCCACAGCTGGCAATGGGTGAATTAAACATATGGGTTGTGGACATTTTTGTATATGCGATTGGTGTCCTCCCACTTGCTTGTGCATTTTCGAGTCCCGTCCCTTAAACGCCAGCCTTTTGTTTTATGGAGTATTGTGCACCTGTGTTCTGACATTGCGTTACTAAGAGTAGAGAATTATTTTTTGCATATTGCTGTGGAGGCGGCGAATGTTTGGCAAAGTTGGAAAGCAGTCAAATTCTAAAATTTTTAACTCAAAATTTCACCACCCCCAATAATAGGCTAGACATGCCACTGCATCATGCCATCTATTTCCTATGCCGCTTATTAGCCTCATTAGGGTCACAGGTGAGTTAGGACTTTTGTCACTTTGGTCAAATTTAAATGGCAAAACAGAGGATTTTTGCTCAAAGCAAAATAACTTAAGTGTTGTATTTAGACAGGCTATTTGAGGTGGGATTTTATTAATTTATTTCAATATTTTGCATGTATACAATTTCATCTATTAAATCATCTACTACACTCACTGGTGACAATGTACTCTTATTGCGTGATGTGATGTGACTCGGTATGTGGATCAGTATAGTTACAAGTACTGTAAAACTACTGTAGAAGTCCAGTATAAGAGGCACTATTTAGTATGTTGTACACAATTTTTGAAAATGTGGTTGTGTGATAATTACGATGGATGATTTGATGGGACGAGGATGTAATCCCAATTTATTTTTATGCAGTTGGGATCGAAAAGACAGTGCTGTGCAATTCCCCAGAGACATGCCAAAGCTGATCAATGGATTAGGTACTTTTAATTATTAACAAAACCAAAGAAAAATCACTCAGAGCTTCTTAAATCCCTGGACAAAAGGGCGGGAACCAAGCGGTACGAACTCATCTATCACCGTTTCCAAATAATTTGAATTGTCTAAGGGCAGTCAGCAAAGGTGATACATGAGTCCTCACGTCATCCTTGGCCAATCGCTGACTTTCATTAGTCACTGTCCGAGGTTCCACAAGCCAATGATTTAGCTTGAAAATGGAAGAAAGCAAAGGCTGCTTGGGATGTGGCAGCTTTAGAGGATGAGGGGCGGAATAGGCCATGACAGCTTTATTCATCCAACGCTTAAACGGCCTCTGAGGAGAGGCTGAAAAAAAAACAACATGGAGAGGACAATTACGAGATATTGATCGGCGTGCTTTTCCCCGAAAAGAAAGCACTCCTCCTCATATGTATGCTTCAACACAATGCGGCTGAAGAGGAAAAAAAGGGAGGGTTTAGACGATGTCACCTTCATTGTGTTCTGCAATCTCACTTGTATTGCTGGCATTGCATATGCTGCACAACACTGCAGTTAATGCATACGATCCCATGCACATGGAAATGGAGCCAATCTTTTTCTTATTTGTAGTTAGGTTTTCATGGAATCGTTACAAGATATGTGTGTGTCCACACAGCTGAAACGCTGTAGCAAAGACGATTTTACACTCGAGACTATGTGCATCCCGGGATGCACATGTCATGGAAACAATGAGTCACAGCCCTGGAACAATGAGTCCCTCCAATTTATCATGACAGAATACAGATACAGTAATCTTTCGCTATATCCCGGTTCTTGCTTTGTTGTCACGCTATATTGTAGATTTTTATTACAGATGTTACTCTATTTTTTTTATACTGTTTGTACAGAATTTTGGGGTTATGCATTGCTCTTGCTCTTGCTTTATATATATACTTACATGCATACTGTATATATAAAGTACGCTATACTGTATATACAGTAATGTGAGCATACATGCACCATATACAGTACGTTGTCACGTTTGTATTTGCATTGTTGGGCAAAGTGTTCCAAAGGGAAGCTGAGGGGCAACGGGAAACGTCCCACCATGTTTTATGATCCCAGCTGAAGTAATTGGGTGGGATGGTTTTGTTTAAACTGGATTTTGTCACTTTTTAAGTTGTGTTGTCTTTATTGCGACTTCATACAAATACAACATACCAGCTTGTTGGTGTTAACGTGATGACCGCGTTCATCCGGCTTGAATCCAAAATATCCCCACATCATTGCTTTGGAACTAATTCTATTTATGCTGCTCAACTTTCTGTAACTGTGCAGCTACCGGCTCGCCATCAGAAACTTTAGCTTCGTGTACGTGAGTGCCCGCATTTCAAAAGCGCGCACGTGCAGGCACGCACCCACTCGCGCACACGGCCAATCAGACAGAGGGTCCCTGCCCTTCGCTGTATCTGATTGGGTTAGAGACCATGATAGGTTTCATGTGTGTGCTTTCAAGTCACGGAAATGTTTTTTTCTTCCTCAAATGACTGGGCACCTGTATGCCCCCTGTGTTTTTTTTTTTTTTTTTTTGCATCATTCAGGAAGTAGGGCACATATGCGACCAAATTACTCTAAAAGTCCTGTCTCATCAAAAAAAAAAATACTAATACGCCGGATTTCTATCACCACAATGGAGTAGTACTAAGCCATAGCTCTACGTCCTAAGACGCAGACTGATCGTACTTTATGAGTCCCTGCTAATTTTTATGCGTCTCAGACGTGGGAGGCACATCAAACAAGATCCCTGCTGTAGTATACATTCCAGCCCTGAAGTAGCACTGTAATGCTGCCACAGGGAGTTACCAAAAACAAAGAATAAGAAGCCCGTGCACTGGGAAACATATAACAATGGCGGGGAATGCAAAGCAAGCAAGAAAGGAGACATTTGTGTGGACTGACGATGAACTAGAACTTCTTCTTCGGAACGAAAGCCCAGACCAAGGTAAATATCCAACATGGTAATCCACCATTGTGGTCACACGGAAACTGGTTCAACAGTTTCGTCTCAGGAAAGATACACACGGAAATGCAAGGGCAGTGTTTCGAGATCCATCCACCCTTAAAAAAAAATTGTGTTTTTGGGCTCCCAAAGCGCCGGCTCCGTGGACGAAATGCCAAAGCAAAAAAAAAAACCTTTACAGATACATCGAAACAAATCTCTGTGTCGACGTTAATCAATTCCACATACTGGTTACGGAGTAGGAAGCGACTTTGAAGTAAAAGAAAACGATGGATGAGCTGTAGCCTATCCCATCTAACTTTCTGCGAGAGGCAAGTTACAGGGCACAAAAAATAATAATTAAAGTGGTAATTTATTTTAAAATGAAAAAGTTCCCTCGTGGTAGGGACTATGAATTAACAATAATTGATGTTTCCTTAAGAATAATTTGCATTTTTTACAGCTTTGATTTAATTGCTAAGAGTTAGTTAGCTTTCTGTGACTAAAAAATTGGGGTGTGAGTGTAGAAAATTGTGTCAAACCCACGACATGATAAGACACAGATTCTGAGCTTTAAGTGAATGCATGAATTTTAATGACAAAATTCAGGCATATACAGAAGCTTTAGTACAGATCCAAATTCGGATTGTTTGGTCTTGGTGGAGGTCCAACCTCTGCTAAGTGATATTATATATTAAACAAAGTGAACACAACCAATTAACAGTAAGCTGATTACATAAAAAATAATAATAACTAATTCTCCATTACATTAATTGTTGTAGCAAATACTGTAATGACCAGATAAAAGTACAAATCCCATTTCCAATTAAGTTGGGCCGTTGTTTAAAATAAATAAAAAGAATACTGTCACGAGGGGGTTTTGAGGTGCTGGAGGCAAGGCAAAACATGGAGGCCCCAAGTGCAGGGAAGCAGGGAGGCAAGGCAGTGTCAAAAATTATATTTAATTCCCCAAAAGAAAGGAAAACAAGGACCAGGAAATCTGAATCCTAAATTAACACAGTCCAAAATCTAACCACAAAGAAACACTTGAATAAACCTAAAACTGGAAACAAGACACAACTGGCGACTACGACATGTGACACAGACAGTGACAGAGACAATGAACCGAACATGACTGAAACAAACCAGAGAACTAAATACAATCAGATTGAAGAGACAACGAGGAACACCTGGACATGACACGAGTGGCTGGAGGAAGCTGATTGATCGACACAAGGTAGAAGGTTGACGAGAACAGGTGGACACAATAACTAAATGAGCACACTAGACATGAACAACATTGGACACAGGAAAACATGAAACAAAACCAAACACAATCCAAACCAAAACACAGACCATGACAAATACAATGATTTGCAAATACTTTTCAACCTATATTGAATACACTACAAAGAAAATATATTGAATGATCAAACTGATGAACTTCATTGGTTGTTTTATTTTTGTATTTTATTTTTTATTTTTTTTGCAAATATTCACCCGTTTTGAGGTTGATGCCTGCCTGTTTTTATTTACGTTTTACATAACGTCCCAACTTCGTTGCAACTGAGGTTTGTAGAATGTCCCTTAATGTAGCACAAACCTCTACCACGGCTAAACTATGAACAAAGGTGAATGCAAATATGTGAGGCATAGCATTTGTGCTTACTTGTTCACCTTCATCCAGATCCTCATATAATGTAGTTAGTTGTTCTTTGGCCCATGGAGCACGCCTTTGTTTTTTGTTTTTTTGGGAGTGTGTTTAACTATGTCGAAATGACTGCTGCAAAAAAAATTGACAAATGACAGAAAGCGAACTACCCCATCAGTAAATGCCAGGGTGATTGTAAATGGGGTATTGAGTGGAAATTCAACCTATGACAGCTGCACAAATGTAACTGTTAACCACTACCAAGAGCCTATCATTTATTAGGAACATAATTTAAGTTAAAATAGAGACTAGCAACAAAAGTACCAAGAGGGACAGAAATAATATGATAAGTGCTTTGATTTACATGACATCAGTAAGTGCGAGTTCTCTAGAGGAACAGTCCCACATTTAATTCTACTGCCGCTGCTGGACAATCTAGGTCCAGTAATTAGTACTTAGCAGCCACTTGGAAATAAAAAGCAGGCCATTACAGAATGGTTCCAAATCAGGGGCAACATGCTCAGTCTTGTAAAGCAAGTCCACCCCGAAACGAGCTTCATACCAATGTCTCCATTGAGCCCTTTAATGTGAAATGGCGACTTTGATGAACAGATGTCTTCATGCCAGTAATGGCGTCTATTGAAGTTATGAGCCAAATGTCAAAATGAGTTTTAAGTGAACATTTTGAAAAGCAGTACTCCGTTCGGTAAAATGGTAGACAGCTAAAACCACAAAGCCCACTAATGGCCTGCTGAGACTCTTCGTGGGCCTGGTGCTTTACTCGTTTCGCTCCCATTCTGCAGTTATTGGAGCTGAACTTCACCTGCTCCACTCACACACTGTTGGACTCAACAATATTTTCCATTAACTGTTGAGTAAATGTCCAAACCAAAAGGATGTGACCACAAAGTAATGAGACATACACACACACCTTCAAAATATTGGAACAGTGAGACATATTTTGGCTGAAGACTGAAAACATTTGACTTTAACATCAAAAGATGGATATGAGACAAGATCAACATTTCAGCTTTTATTTCCAGATATTTACATCTCAGTGTGATATCCAACCTTGATTTTTCGGCGAGGAAGGTTTCGGAACACAATGACCTAAAACAGACCACAGCGAATACGACTTTATTATAATATTTAGTTTCAACTCTTTCAATAACTGCAAAAACGATGTATTACAACTCCTTTATTGCTTTGGCAGGGTGTTTTGGGTCACGCATTGCCACATGATGAAGGATCTCCAAATCAGTTTGGCTGTATATTTATTTATATTGGCACAAATGTTTCTGAAGACTTCTGAGCATTTTGTTCCAACTATAGAGTGTTATAATATCAACATAGGTAAGTGAGCTCTTCTTAAAAAAAAAAAAAAAAAAAAAAAAAAAAAAAAAAAAAAAACATGCAAACCCAAACCACGACATCACCTACACTTAGTTTGTACAGATGAATTTGCATGTTTGGAATGATGAGAATATCCTTTCTTTCTCCAGACTTAAGCTTTTCCATCACTTTAGTAAAAGGTCATAATGTGTCTGCTTAGTCCATGTGTGTCAAACTCAAGGCCTGGGGGCCACATCCGGCCCGTCACATCATTTTATGTGAAACCGAATCATGCTTGCCAACTTCCGTATTGTTTTTCTTTTAATCTGTACCAATATTTCAAATTGTCATACACAATAAATACTTAGGTTGAAATATTTTAAGCATTTCTTGTTTCCAGAACCCTTTTTTTTTTTACAGTAACTTCAGCAATTGTTGAACAAACTACTATCCTTGACTTCTGATGTTAAAACCATCAATTTGTTGTGTACTGTAAATATGATTTGATGAGGTGATTAAACAATTATATGGTTTCCCAGTCAGTCTGAGGGAAACGGTAATTATAATGTGGCTCGTGATGATGAAAATGAGTTTGACACCCCTGGTTTAGTCCATCAAACTTTGTCTCAACATTTTCATTTAATTTATTTATTTAACCTTTATTTAACCAGGTAAGGCAGTTGAGAACAGCAACAATAGCCATTGTTGCTGTTGTTGTACCAACAATAACTAAATAAACCTCACCGTTCCAATATTTTTGGCGTGAAGGATGGATTGTTTATAATTATGCTAATAGAACATTAACAATGGCAAACATGTTCATTGTCAGGTGTCATTGCCTCTGTCTGTGCCACATCTTAGTTACCAGTCATGTTTTGTTTCCAGTTTTAAGTTTATTCAAGTGTTTATGCATTTTAATTTTAAACAGTTATAATGTTCTTATTTTCCATTAGTTTAGCTATACAATTGCTATATACCATAAAGCGGTCTGTAAGTGCATCTGATGTACCACATTATGAAGTATTACTGTGTAATTGAATAATTTCATTCTATAGTACACAAATTGAGTCTCTGCTTGGTGAATCACCTTACCTTTCGCATGACATTCAATACATTTGTTTTGTATATTTGTGTTTTTTTGCATTCTTGTCACCCTCTCCTCCTCCTCCTCCTCCTCCTCCCGCTCATCCTGCTCCTCCTCTACCCCTCACTTAACTGTCCAACTCTCCAAATCATTCTACTGAGAAGTGTAGACTACAAGGAGGAGGAATTGTGTGTCAGTGTGCATGTGCATGTGTGAAATTCCCTTCAATGGGTAATTGCAGCAGCTCCAGGAGTGCAAAGGGATCACTGACACTAAATGGCCAAGAGGGTCACGTATCACATTCCCTTGAGACAAGACTGGGCAATTAGAGAATAACAAGACAGGGGACACAATGTTAAGTACAATGTAATATAACATATGCACAGTTAACCTGCAGGGGGAAAAAAAAACTTGTATTGTACACATGGCGGATGCCACCAACACACTTTATCACCCAGTGGCCTTGTTTTGTATATTCTAGCATGCACTAAATCAGGCCTACGGGTCGACGCGGTTGTTCAGGTAAGAAATCGGCGAGGCTGTTTTCTTTTCTTCCACTGTTTAGATTTTGAATTTCCATTTTTCTCCCTTCTCTTTTTTCTGCCCTTATTTTCTGGTTTGCATCCTTTTCCCCTCCTGAATGTGTCTTTCAGATCAAGAGCTGCAAGACACGTTATTAATCTGTGAGCCCCTACATTTCTTTACTCGTTGGCGCTGTCATCACACTTCCTCTGGTGAGTGGGTCTTCCCTTTGCTCACTATGTCACCATGTTTTTATGTCATAGTTCAAAAGTTCAATTCTGTTTCTCCATGGGTTCAAAAACAATATAGAAGAGGAACATTTTGACACCAGTGATGTTGAAATGACAACGTTAGGATTTTCAGAATCAGAATCAGAATCATCTTTATTTGCCAAGTATGTCCAAAACACACAAGGAATTTGTCTCCGGTAGTTGGAGCCGCTCTAGTACAACAGACAGTCAATTTACAGAACACTTTGGAGACATAAAGACATTGACAAAAAACATCCATCCATTTTCTGAGCCGCTTCTCCTCACTGGGGTCGCGGGCGTGCTGGAGCCTATCCCAGCTGTCATCGGGCAGGAGGCGGGGTACACCCTGAACTGGTTGCCAGCCAATCGCAGGGAACATAGAAACAAACAAACAACCATTCGCACTCACAGTCATGCCTACGGGCAATTTAGAGTCTCCAATTAATGCATGTTTTTGGGATGTGGGAGGAAACCGGGGTGCCCGGAGAAAACCCACGCAGGCACGGGGAGAACATGCAAACTCCACACAGCCGGGGACGGGGATTGCACCGCGGTCCTCAGAACTGTGAGGCTGATGCTCTAACCAGTCGTCCACCGTGCCGTGACAAAAAACAATTGTGCAAAAAGATGCAGAGTCCTCTAGCCCTTAGAGCCGTTCGAATGACTAATATTGCAATAGTCCGGTGCAATGACCATTGTGCAAAGGGCGCTGAGACTTCAAGGAGTGTATGCGGTTTAAAGTGACGAGTAGTGCGATCATCTGGGACAATGTTGGTTGTGCAAATGTTACAGATACTCCTCAATCAGTGTGCAAATGGAGCAGATGCTACTCTGGCATGAGTGGCCAGTATATGCAAATAGTGCAGCATGGCGAGACAACTACAGTGAGTGCACAAGTAATACATAATTGGCCCCAACAAAAATGTGACAACGAACTCAAGTCAAAAAATTGCCAGCTTGCTGTAATGGAATTATAGGTTAGGTGTTTAAGAAGTTGATCGCAAGAGGGAAGAAGCTGCTGCTTATATCAGATGCATAAATGCATAATTTATCATACAATAGCAATACATTTGGCTGTATGAAGCTTTGTATGTAACAAGAAAGAAATCACAATTTAAAAAAAAAAAAAAAGGATAACTGTATGTTGAGGCATGAAGCAGTACAAACATATAAAGGTAATGGTTAATAAATTATAATTTACACAATATAACTGGCCCACTCAGAGCAGCCAGAACTACGATGTGGTCTGTGATGAAAACACCAAGTTTGACACCATTGCAAAGCATTCAAGTAGCCTTGGATTTGGTTTTTGATCTTAAAAAAATGATGTCATGCAAAAACAGGTCTAATAACACAATTCTCCCCCCTAATTATTTAAAATTTTACCAAGATGTTACAACTAAATTTAATGTGAAACTTAAGTTCAATATATAGTTAGTTTAAAATGCAACCACACAGACCCCCAAAAATATCTTGACATATTACAGAAAAGAGTCTTGTTAACTAGCCAGACAATGAATGAATGGATTAAAAAAAAAAAGAAAAAAAAAAGAAATCGCTAAGTATGAGAAATCAGGCTTCAAAAAGGTCAATAGAGGCATTCTTTTAGCTTGCAGACGCTGTGGACGTGTTGCTGAATGCTCTGAAGCACCGCTTACCCGGAACGTTCAGCTGTAAATCAAAGATGTGCCTTCTCTCCCGTCTCATGGGCTGCAGAGAAGCAGCCTCTGAGCCGGCATAATGTCCACAAGCCGCACCGCCAGGACAATTTCCCCTACTTTAAAATTCATTGGGACAACGCACTTCTGTTGTTGCCGAAGGGCTGGGTTGTCACCTTAAGAATCACACCGTGCTCGAAAGAATTTAAGAAAGAATACGCCCCATGATGTCACGGGGCTACGTTTTATCCATGCCCAAAAAAGCCGATCAAACGAAATGAAGAAAAAGACTTCAGCAATATCGCAACAATTCAGTAATATATTGTTCTCAGTCTTTGCACGTTTTCATCACAATGTAAAAAAAATAAAAATACAATCCAATACAGATACACCAACTGGATGGAGATTTTGAAATGGCTCAAAAACTTTAAAGAGAAAGGCAAAAAGGAAAATATATATGGTGTCACAATTGGTGAACAATAATTTAGGAAGGTTTTTGAAATCGGTGCACAAAAATCTATAACCATTTAAATATGTTTTTGGAATGACAAAGCTTAGGCATATGCAAGAGGTAACTATGAAAATTAGGGTACACAATCTTTAGGTTTGTGTGAGCCATGCTGTGTGTGTCAGTGTGAGTGAGTATAAACTGAGGCCAACCAGTCAAATCACACCTATTGTACATGATTACAGCCTGATTCTCAGGTCTCTTCTCTTTTTTACAGCTCGGCTAATGACTACATGTCCAGATGAAGGGGATTGGTGGACTAAGGGGGGTTATCGGTGGACTGGCTCTCTGATTGGGTGCAGGGCCAAATGGAGGACATGGTTGACTGGACGCCGCGTCGACAGATGGATGAATCCGGCGAGGTGCAGACAGGAGACATTCCTGTGACCAAATATGCAAGCTTGTCTTTGGGTTTCTTTCCATGTTAAAACTCACCCCAACAGCCCCGTCTAACTCGACAATCCATCATCATGTACAACATCAGCAATAAGTGTGCCCCATGTGCACATGTTAACGACAAGTTGTCACGCCAGCCCATAATTCTGTGTTCACTGACAGGGTGAAATGTAATACACGCTATTTAAAAGACATTGGACCTTATCCACCAAATATGGAAATTAGTTTCTTACATTTGTTCTTAAAGAGGTCTTTAAGAAAAAACTTTTTGCACAATAATGTTCTTAAGAAAACAAACTGTCAATTGGTGGATGCCACAAGTGCACAAGCTCCTTGAGAACTGTTCGTAAATAAGGCCATTCGTTGTCTGTCTTTTTCAGTAAAACAAATAAAACTATAGGGATTAAATGACCACACAGTCATAATACATAATTGAGTGTCACAATTTGAAACAAATTAACACAGAAGTACTTCAAAAATTTTTAATCATCAGTATATTGTGTTCATGTGTTGTCATTAGATATTTTTAAAGGTTATTTTTTCACTGCAAACACATTAACAAGGCACTGGTGGTGGTTCGTGAAAAATATAGAAAGATAGAAAGTTGTCTCAAATTTGCCTTTTATAATCTGGATAATTTCATTATTTTCATTCAAACTCAGATTTAAATCAGTATTTATAATGGCCCTAATAAATTGTTTAATGAGAGGTTCATTCGTTCATCCTTGCAGAATGGTGGATCTGTATGCCTTTGTGCTGTAACAGTTTTGCTGTGCAACAGGGGAGTTTGAATTACTCCCTGTGCTTTTTTAAATTTGTTTAATTATTTTGTTGTTTATTGAAAATGCAGCTGGACAGAAAAAGGTTTTAGGGGACAGACAGAGGGTCAGAGTGGGCAAGGAGACTAGGGGTGAAAACCACAACAGAACAATAGTGAGACAGTCTAGATATTTGAACACAAGAAACATTACAACAGTTATTTGTAGATTGTGGGTTGGGGGTGTTGACACCCGGTGAGGACATACAATAACTAACCAAGAGAACCAGATAAGAGAGGACAGAAAAGGGCAGGACAGGATGTGGGTAAATGAGCAAGGCAGTGCGACTGTCATGTGGTGCGGTGGGATTCTTTTTTAGTGCCCAAACACCTGTAAGAACCTGCGAGTTGATATATTAGTATAACCTGTGTTGTTATTAGTGATTCCAGCACAAGTAATTAAAGTCTATAGTGTTTCTAAGAAACATAGTAGTGAATGAACACCATATCACATGTATGTTAGTCAACTAGTGTACGGAGTTGGTGAGCCAGCACATGGTTGGGTCGAGTCAGTGAGCACCTGGCCCGGCGTATGTACAATGTGAGTATTACTTGGGGGCGAAAAAGTGCTGAGTATGTGAAGTAAGAGGCTAGACTCTTGCGGGTCAAGCCCAGCCCAACCGGTCGGCAGACCACAGAGAAGAGGGGGGAAGTAGGGTCGGGCGTCGCCAGCCCCCGACCCCGTCCCCCCACCCCGACCCCAGCTGTAAATCTAACAGTGTCACTTTGACTTGTGGAATCCACCAAGCATTTGTTCATGGACCCCCTCTGTTCTGTCTTTATGCTTTTATGCTGCCTTTTGATCAAATTTTACACGATTATAGAGTTGACTCACAGAATTGTCTCTTCACACCATACAACTTGAGTCTTACAGATTGAATTTGTCAATGCTTTGAGAAAATGAATATGTTGGCTCCATTGAGGACTAAGTATCCTCTAAGTACAGTGGAACTATGATAGAACGGACTAATAGGGGTGAGGGGTTGTCCAATATAGCCGATTGTCCGTTACATTGAAGCACGTTTTTTGAGGCCATATGCACCCTTATTACTGTAAAATAATACAAAGTTATTGTTTTGTAGGTGTTTTTCATGCCCTAAAACACCCAGTACAGTACAAGGTTGTTATAAAAAAAAAAGGTTGAACATGTTTGAAAGTTTCACATTTTATCCAGATTTACCATGTGTGCTTGGTCGTGGTGGCATTGTTGACGTAAGTACTCATCATAGGTGAGTCGCTTTCAAGAGCCGTGAGAAATTCGTGTGCTTCCGAGTTCCAGCTCCATAGACTTGTGTTTTGTACTCCTCAGAGTTAACGCCACAACCATGGCGCTCTCTTTCTGCTCTATGTACAATAGAAAATAGATATAACCATCTTCACATCGCCACCACGTCAATGCCCCACATTCAACATGGCTGCCACTTAGGCACAGGAGGATCCTGTTATATTGTATATATGTGACCCGGAAATACGTCAGTCCCATTCTCTGCCTGCATTTTGCCAGAGTGCCAGTAAACAAGAGTGGCCAATTCTGGAACTAACAGACTTTGTCAACAGCATTTTAAGCGAAAAATAGAAATTATTTTTGGACACATTGTTCAGTCCCAACAGTCCATTTTTTTCTGATATCCGTTATATTGGGGTCCATTTTATTGAGGTTCCACTGTACTTTCATCCAAGATAAAATGGATATACATCTTTTCAGATTTGTTCTTTATGTTGCAGCCCTATTTTAACATAATTTAAACAAGATTTCAGGAGGCGGCACGGTGGAAGACTGGTTAGAGCGTCTGCTTCACAGTTTTGAGGACCGGGGTTCCATTCCCGGCCCCGCCTGTGTGGAGTTTGCATGTTCTCCCCGTGCCTGCGTGGGTTTTCTCCGGGCACTCCGGTTTCCTCCCACATCCCAAAAACATGTATGGTAGGTTAATTGACAACTCTAAATTGCCCGTAGGTGTGAATGTGAGTGCGAATGGTTGTTTGTTTGTATGTGGCCTGCGATTGGCTGGCAGCCAGTTTAGGGTGTACCCCGCTTCCTGCCCGATGATAGCTGGGATAGGCTCCAACACGCCCGCGACCCTAGTGAAGAGAAGCGGCTCAGAAAATGGATGGATGGATGGATGTTTTCAGTATGACCTTTCATCACTAATTGGCTGGAAAAAAATCATGAGATTCGGATCTCAAATGGAAGTGGTTTGGATCATTGCCTTGTAAAGGGCGAAACGAAGCATATACAATGGTGGTAGACTGAAGAGTCACTCACTGTTTCCCCCAAACAATAATACTTTGATTCCACATTGTTGTTTGATTTCATCAGGTTGCCAAATCAGATTATCATCAAAATGTACTTGCATTCTGAGCATTGTTTGGTTTCCGTCGCCATCAAGTACTTACTGATGTATGAACGAGTTTCAGGATGCACTTTGCTGCTGGTTAAGCAAGGGTGCATTGTCTACATCTGATTGTTCTTCCTGTCTGCAATCAAAATGTTCTGATGTATTAAGATTTTCCTAGTCATTCACAATTATACTTCTTTGATGGCTGACTGCATTATTTGGCTCGAAAGAAAGACAACATCTGCATCTGTGTATTTGTGTCACTCAGGTTTACCACTGTGGTGCATTAGTGTATGCATTTGCAATGTTTTCCCCTGGCAATAACTCCCTGGAAATAGCTTTCATCTGAGTTTAAAAATCATCTGCAGTTGCTATACCTCAGTTGGCATTCATTCTTCCATTGCATTGTGACTTAACCTCTTTAGGCCCTTTAGTTCTTACTAGGTCAAAACTATACAGTCAATGGATACCTGTTCCCTTTCTGTTTATGCAAACATTGCGTCCCCATTCTCATGTCACTCTCCACTCAAGGTTGCCCTTTTAAACGCCATCAAGTTAAATGGTGTTCTCTAAAATAGACCCTGATACTCATCCATGTCGGTTTTAGCCACATTCATTGCTTCAGTGAGTCAGATCAAGATTAATGTTCAAAAAGAAGGAGGAAGAAGTGAAAAGTAATACCTCCAAACACTAGAAGAGGACTTACAACCCCAACTCCAATGAAGTTGGGACGTTGTGTTAAACAAATAAAAACAGAATACATCCATCCATCCATCCATTTTCCGAGCCGCTTCTCCTCACTCGGGTCGCACTCACATTCACACCTACGGGCAATTTAGAGGACAATGATTTGCAAATCATGTTCAACCTATATTTAATTGAATACAAGATATTTAATGTTCAAACTGATAAACTTTATTGTTTTTAGCAAATAATCATTAACTTAGAATTTTATGGCAGCAACACGTTCCAAAAAAGATGGGACAGGTGACAAAAAAGAATGAGAAAGTTGAGGAATGCTCATCAAACACCTGTTTGGAACATCCCACAGGTGAACGGCTAATTGGGAGCAGGTGGGTGCCATGATTGGGTATAAAAGGAGCTTCCCTGAATTGCTCAGTCATTCACAAGCAAAGGTGGGGCGAGGTTTAGCTCTTTGTGAACAAGTGCGTGAGAAAATAGTCGAACAGTTTAAGGACAATGTTCCTCAACGTACAATTGCAAGGAATTTAGGGATTTCATAATATCATCAATAGGTTCAGAGAATCTGGAGAAATCACTGCATGTAAGCGGCAAGGCTGAAAACCAACATTGCATGCCCATGACCTTCGATCCCTCAGGCGGCACTGCATCAAAAACCGACATCAATGTGTAAAGGATATCACCACATGGGCTCAGGAACATTTCAGAAAACCAATGTCAGTAAATACAGTTTGGCGCTACATCCGTAAGTGCAATTTGAAACTCTACTATGCAAAGCAAAAGCCATTTATCAACAACACCCAGAAACGCCGCCGTCTTCTCTGGGCCCGAGCTCATCCAAGATGGACCGACACAAAGTAGAAAAGTGTTCTGTGGTCCAATGAGTCCACATTTCAAATTGTTTTGAGAAATTGTGGACGTCGTGTCCTGCGGGCCAAAGAGGAAAAGAGCCATCCGGACTGTTTTGGACGCAAAGTTCAAAAGCCAGCATCTGTGTAGTATGGGGCTGTGTTAGTGCCAATGGCATGGGTAACTTACACATCTGTGAAGGCACAATTAATGCTGAAGGGTACATACAGGTTTTGGAGAAACATACGCTGCCATGCAAGCAACATCTTTTGCATGGATGCCCCTGCTTATTTCAGCAAGACAATCCCAAACCACATTCTGCACGTTTTACAACAGCGGGGCTTCATAGTAAAAGAGTGCGGGTACTAGACTGGCCTGCCTGCAGTCCAGACCTGTCTCCCATTGAAAATGTGTAGCGCATTATGAAGCGTAAAATACGACAACGGAGACCCCGTACTGTTGAACAGCTGAAGCTGTACATCAAGTAAGAATGGGAAAGAATTCCATCTACAAAGCTTCAACAATTAGTGTCCTCAGTTCCCAAACGTTTATTGAATGTTGTTAAAAGAAAAGGTGATGTAACACAGTGGACAAACATGACCCTGTCCCAGCTTTTTTTGGAACGTGTTGCAGCCATAAAATTCTAAGTTAATGATTATTTGCTAAAAACAATAAAGTTTTTCAGTTTTAACATTAAATATCTCGTCTTTGTAGTGTATTCAATTAAATATAGGTCGAACATGAGTTGCAAATCATTGTATTCTGTTTTTATTTATGTTTAACACAATGTCCCAACTTCATTGGAATTGGGGTTGTACATTGCATTTTAAGGGGACTTTGCTCTTCTTTGACTACAACAACTTGCTCTATTGCCCTGAGGAATGGTAGCTAAATTTGTAAAAAAGGAACGCAAAACAATAAAATCTCACACAAAATATTTGCTGCACTCGCCGTGTTTGAGTAACCTTGGAGATTGCAAGATTGCAGCAACACATTCGTGTTTGCGTCAATACACTGTCAAAGTAATCTTTTATCCTGTTTTACGGACCATAGGAAATGCTATGTGCATTCAGTCAATACTTTCTTTGTTTTCAAAAGTCTACATTTTGCACATTTCCACTCCGACAGTGAGTGATGGAGATGACAGTTAGGCCTGGTCTCTGTCAGCGCCAAACTGGACGGAGGTCAAGGTTGAGGCAGGAAGTTAGAAAGAGATTCTGTCGGTGAGATGGAGGGCCAAACGCAGACCGAGACAAAAGGAACAAGATGAAAGGAGGCAAGCGAGATTGATGGAGGCTTGTGATGTTGACGGAAATACTGTTTTCTAAACATAAAAGGCACCAATGGCAATTGAGGAAGATTCAACACGAGATGCAAAACCGCAGGCAACAGAAAAGCACAAAGAAAAACATTGGAAAGCTGAGTACTGACTGTAAAAAGATGGGTTAATTTGAATTACAGCATCAACACTATAAGTGTCAGTCAGCAAATGGAAAAGCTTTTACGAGATGAAACAATACTTTCGTTTTTTATATCATAAGGAAAACAAAAAAAATTAATAAAAAAACAGCTGTAAAAGTGTGGGAACTGGTGAGGTAGGATCCTCTATTTTATATTATTTATGGCATCATTTTTGATGGAATGTTTACAGTTGTGATACATCATAAAGTTTTGCTGAGGATCAGGAAGCCATGTATTCCATAAGATAGCAATTTCCC
This sequence comes from Phycodurus eques, assembly GCF_024500275.1. Lineage (NCBI taxonomy): Eukaryota > Metazoa > Chordata > Actinopteri > Syngnathiformes > Syngnathidae > Phycodurus > Phycodurus eques. The sequence goes on from NC_084531.1 coordinate 5,998,426, forward strand.
ATCCAGAAGAAATAAGACGCCAAAATTAATCACCATGAGCATTTAATTTATTTACAGGGAACCGTGTCACAAATGTGACCATGCCACAATAAATACTGTTCATACGTTGCATAAAATTACAACATGTACATGAAAACACTGACATCATGAATCTTACGTGTACACACAAAAGGCAAACAAGCCATCATCCACACTCATTGCTCGTGTTCTGTGGTATTTCCTGCTTCACTCACACATACTCACGACACACTTACATGCCCACCTTTGTTGACCCCAAATGTCTTAACAAATGAGCAGAAGGGGCCCCTGGATGTATACAGTAGTGTCGACTGTTTATATAACACTTTAGGAAAAAAGTGAAGTCTCAAGACTATTCCCAGTTTTCAATAATAATAATTAAGGGAGAATAATAATAATAATAATAATAATGACAATAATAATAATTAAGGGAGAAAAAATATGAAGGTGTGAATTTAATACGACTTCAGAGAATCTGTTTCAAGGAATCAAAATAAGATAAGTACTTGAAGGAAATGTCAAACCCAGAACATGACACATTCTTTACAATACTCCATTGCAATAGAAATATGTAAATGTATGTAAACAGTAAAGCATTTTTAAAAAAAAATTTTTTTTATGACATACCAGCAAAATGTTGGTACTATTATCCATCCATCAATCCATTTTCTGAGCCACTTCTCATCGGGCAGGAGGTGGGGTACACCCTGAACTGGTTGCCAACCAATCGCAGGGCACAGACAAACAAACAACCATTCGCACTCACATTCACACCTACGGGCAATTTAGAGTTGTCAATTCACCTACCATGCATGTTTTTGGGATGTGGGAGGAAACCAGAGTGCCCGGAGAAAACCCACACAGGCACAGGGAGAACATGCAAACTCCACACAGGCGGGGCCGGGGATTGAACCCCGGTCCTCAGAACTGTGAGGCAGACGCTCTAACCAGTCTCCTACTGTGCCTAGCGACTGGTCTAGGGTGTACCCTGCCTCTTGCCCAAAGTCAGCTAGGATAGGTTCACCTGCAACGACTTGTGTAAAGATTTATTCATCATGTCGATGTATCAAATTTATATTCCTACGATCTAACTGGATCGATCTGTGCTTGGCAAGTTAGCTTTCCGGATGTAAATACATCAATTTAAATCATTTTAAATCGTAATCAATTGATTTTATCGATACTAGGAGGTAACACACTGGATTTCGGCAGGCTTTATATGGAGGTGTGTATGTGTTGTATTTTCAAGAAAAATGTTTGTATATCGTTTTACTTTGCTTGACTTTTCAGTTAGCACACAGCAGTTAGCACTGTCAAGGCTACTTTTTCATTTATAGTCTCTTTTCTTTTTCGTTTCTTTTTCTAGGCCCCACATCTAGTCATTCCTTTGCATAGTGCCCCTAGTGGTAGGATGAGACACCACAGTGTGTGTGTGTGTGTGTGTGTGTTGTTTTTTTAAGCACGTTGAAATTTAAGACGTCCATCTGTCTGGTGGATAGCAGATGAGAAGGAGGCTAGCGAGAATGTTTCAGGCTCACGCTTGTGCTACAAAGTGCAGATTTGTTTAATTATTTAGCTCTCTATGTATTATTAATACTATTCCTAAAATAATTTCCTTGTGAAAACCTCACGGTGCGTCATTTCTAGCCATTACTATTTAATTGTTTAGAAGAGGAATTCTCAAACTTTGGCTCCTGCCAACGACTAGTTACATTGGAGACATTTTACCAAGGACCACCTGATAATTCTAACATCAATTAATTTTTCCAGGAAAAAAGTGGCCAACAAGTAAAATCATAGCTGAAATAATATAAATAACAATAAATTGCTACGCGGCTCTATGCAGCACGGTGGACGACTGCTTAGTACATCTGCCTCACAGTTCTGGGGACAGGGGTTTAAATCCCGGCCCCGCCTGTGTGGAGTTTGCATGTTCTCCCCGTGCCTGTGTGGGTTTTCTCCTCCCACATCCCAAAAACAGGCATAGTAGGTTGATTGAAGACTTTAAATTGCCCATAGGTGTGAATGGTTGTTTGTTTCATGTGCCCTGTGATTGGCTGTTGACCAGTTCATGGTGTACCATGCCTCTCGCCCAGAGTCAGCTGGGATAAGCTCCAGCACGCCCACGTTCCTCCCCTACCTGCAACCCGGATGTGGAAAAGCGGAAAAGAAAAAGCTTCCTGCTGTCTCTTCAGTGCCACTGTCTCTAATCCATAGATCATGGCTGGCCTCACCACTGTCTTGTAAACTTTGCCCTTCATCCGAGCAAAGACACTTCTATCACATAACACACCTCACACCTTCCTCCACCCATTCCAACCTTCTTTGAGCCATTTCTTCACTTCCTGACCACACTCCCCATTACTCTGGACTGTTGACAAGTATTTAAAGTCCTCCACCTTGTCCTATTTATTATTATTTATTTATTATTATTTAAAGTCCTCCATTTCTTCTCCCTGTAGGCTCACTGTTCCCCCTCCTCCCCTCTCATTCATGCACATATATTCTGTTTCATTTCGGTTAATCTTCATTCCTCTTCTTTCCCGTGCATGTCTCCAGCTTTCTAATTGTTCCTCCACCTGCTCCATGCTTTCACTGCAGATCACAATGTCATCTGCAAACATCATGGTCCACGGGGATTCCAGTCTAACCTCATCTGTCAGCCTATCCATCACCACTGCAAACAGGAAGGGGCTCAGGGCTGATCCCTGATGCAGTGCCACCTCCACCTTATACTCCTCTGTCACACCTACAGAACACCTTACCACTGTTCTGCTGCCCTCATCCATCCATCCATTATCTGTAACGCTTGTACTCACTTGGGTCACGGGCTGCTGGAGCCTATGCCAGCTATCTTCGGGCGGGGTACACCCTGAACTGGTCGCCAGCCAATCGCAGGGCACATAGAAGCAAACAACCATTCACACTCACATTCACACATACGCGCAATTTAGAGTCTACAATCAACCTACCACGCATGTTTTTGGGATGTGAGAGGAAAGGCTCACGTTTGTGCTACAAAGAGCACGTTTGTTTAATTATTTAGCTCTCTCATACATTCTAGTACAGGCACCACTTAACCCACCCAGGCACGGGGAGAACATGCAAACTCCACACAGGCGGGGCCGGGATTTGAACCCCAGTCCCCAGTAATCAGTAACTAAGTTACTTATTAAAGGTAACTGTGGCAACACTGGTCTGGACATGGCAGATGGGATTTGATTTGGACATGGTAAATGCTAAACATCCCAAACATAAAACAGAGACCAAATATCCGAAAACACACTGAGGTTTTCTTTTTTCCAAAGTTTGTCCCTCCAACCGAATATGACCATGGAGAGCAGCTGCAGATGAACACAGCAGGGGTTCACTTGAATATGACTGACAAGCATAAATGGTCCTTAGTTTACTACACATTACAATTTATAGACAAAAATTTAAGTGGGAAGGTCATCCACAGCTGGGAAACAATTGGATGAGCATTGCTACACAAAGCTCAACCTCATTGAAATGTGCTTCTGTTGTGACTGATGTAATTCCAGCTCTTCTTAAAGTTACCTTTGTATTGGATGCTGAGCAACCACAGTGAGTACAAGCAGCCAACACTTTACAAAGCCCGACAGAAGTAATCCAGAAACAACACAGAGCGAAACCAAAAACCATGACTAAAGGCAAGAGGGGAAAGAAAGACTATGCTGTGTCTTTCCCACGATGAGGAGAGCGATCGACAGAAGCTCCATTATATCTGACAACAACAATCACCAAAATAGGGTACTGGAACATGAGCAAGAGTGCATGCATTGAAATGGAACAGCATTATGTTTCTGTGTGCTGAATGATTTCCAACACACACTCCCTAAAGGTGTAGGAACAATGAGGCAAATACCTTTCTTTTTGATGTACAGTAGCTGAAAACATTTGAGTTTGGCATGAAAAATTAATATTCGTATCTTCTTATACTTTTGGATAGGGGTGTATGTGGTATTGATGTTTGATGCCACCAATTTCCATTGCGAGTTTGTTTGCTTAATTTGTATCGGTGATACTGATCCAATATTGGTACCTTATACAAATACACCAAATGTTTTTGGTAAAGCTAAAAAAGTAGTGTATTTTCAAAACCTCAGATCAATCTATCTATCTATCTATCACTTGGGTGGTACTTCTTCAAATGAATAAACAGTTTTGTCCGTTTTTGAGGGCGCTGACCAGTGTTGTACCTGAACGAGTTCAATGAACAAAAGTTCATATTTTGGGCGAATGTGAATGAACTTACCGTATTTTCACGACCGTAAGGCGCATTTAAAAGTCTTAAATTTTCTCCAAAATGGACGGGGTGCCTTATAATGCGGCGGGCCTTATGTGTGCACCGAGTTCCCAAATCTGTAAATGTTGTTGTGTGACTTTAAGGAACGCTCCACTTTACTAACTGGGAGCATTTCCTGCCGACACGCTGCTTATACAGAGAAAGCCGGACGTGACGGAAGACGCTAAAGACACGCCTCCAGTAGGTATATAGTTCCGGTATGTGCATGGGTTTGGCTAAGGACCCCCGAAAATGGCACAGTTTAAACTGCAAGCTATTAGTTACGCGGAGGAATATGGGAATCGAGCAGCCGCGAGAGAATTCAAGATCAACGAATCCATGGTTCGCAAGTGGAGGAAGCAGGAAAACGAGCTTCGCCAAGTCAAGAAGACGAAGCTGAGTTTCCGCGGAAACAAGGCGTGGTGGCCCGAGTTGGAAGACCAACTCGAGCAATGGATTAATGATCAAAGAACATCCGGGAGAAGCGTCTCTACAGTCATCGTTCGACTGAGGGTAATAATGCTTGCAGAAGAAATGAAAATCGAACATTTTCAAGGAGGTCCGTCTTATTGCTTTCTTTTAATACGGTGCGCCCTATGGTCGTGAAAATACGGTTTTCTGCCGGATGAATTTTATTGGGAACATGCTCATTCTGGCATCTGTGAACGGTTTTTAAACGAAAGTTAATTTTCAGTCAAGAGTGCAAGATTTTGTAACAGACTAACCATCTGAACACACTATATAGGAGCCTTCATATGTCAGTAGATAAAGGCCATATTTGGCTACCGATTCAGTGTGACTGCCATTCATGTTTATATGCGTGAGATGTGTTCAGGGAAACTGCGTAAATGGGAGCGAATGTCTTCTTTGGTTATTTTGTAATACACTACATAATTGGAAGAATGGATGACTAAAAAATTACTGTTTGTATCAGAATGCTTTAGTTAAAACTGTGCGATCACACTGTCATCATGTGGTATTTTTGTTTTGTAATGTAAAAGGAGATAAAATATTTGGTTAATATAGTCAACCAGAGCTAATGCACCCCTATGGGGGACACAAGCCAGTGCAAACTGTAGGCCGGTCCCAAGCCCTGATAAATGCAGAGGGTTGCGTCAGGAAGGGGATCTGGCTGAAAACTTTGCCAAACAAATGTGAGCGTTCAGCTAAAGAATTCAATACCTAATCGGTCGTGGCCTGGGTTAACAAGGTCCGCCCCCGGCACTGTTAACCTGCAGGGCACTGATGGAGATTCAGCTACTGTGGGTCGAAGACGAAGGAGAGGTGGAAAGCGGGTTCTTAGGCAGAAAGAGAAGAGGAAAGCACAGAGCCCAGAATTGAATATAAGTACTTTGAATGTTGGGACTATGACAGGAAAATCTCGGGATTTGGTTGACATGATGATGAGGAGAAAGGTTGATATATTGTGTGTCCAGGAGACCAGGTGGGAAGGCAGTAAGGCTATAAGTTTAGGGGCAGGGTTTTAATGATTTTACCATGGTGCAGATGGGAAGAGAAATGGAGGAGGGGTTATTTTAAAGGTAGAGTTAGCTAAAAATGTCTTTGAGGTGAAAAGAGTATCAGATCGATTGATGAGGCTGAAACTTCAGATTGAGGGTGTTATCTATAATGTGGGCGGCACGGTGGAAGACTGGTTAGAGCGTCTGCCTCACAGTTCTGAGGACCGGGGTTCAATCCCCGGCCCCGCCTGTGTGGAGTTTGCATGTTCTCCCCGTACCTGCGTGGGTTTTCTCCGGGCACTCCGGTTTCCTCCCACATCCCAAAAACATGCATGGTAGGTTAATTGAAGACTCTAAATTGCCCGTAGGTGTGAATGTGAGTGTGAATGGTTGTTTGTTTGTGTGTGCCCTGCGATTGGCTGGCAACCAGTTCAGGGTGTACCCTGCCTCCTGCCCGATGATAGCTGGGATAGGCTCCAGCGCTCCCGCGACCCTTGTGAGGATAAGCGGCTCAGAAAATGGATGGATGGATGTATAATGTGATTAGTGGCTATACACCACAGGGAGGATGTGACTTAGAGGTGAAAGAGAAATTCTGGAACGAGCTAGACAAAGTACTTCTGAGCATCCCAGACAGAGAGAGAGTCGTGATTGGTGCAGATTGTAATGGACATGTTGGTGAAGGAAATAGGGGCGATGAAGAAATGATGGGTAAGTACGGCATCCAGGAAAGGAACTTGGAGGGACAGATGGTGGCAGACTTTGCAAAAAGGATGGAAATGGCTGCAGTGAACACTTTGTTCCAGAAGAGGTAGGAATATAGGGTGACCTACAAGAGTGGAGGTAGAAGCACGCAGGTGGCGCAGGTGGATTACATCTTGTGCAGACGATGTAATCTGAAGGAGGTTACTGTAAAGTAGTAGTAGTGGGCGGGGAGAGTGTGGCTAGACAGCATACGATGGTGGTGTGTAAGATGCCTCTTGTGTTGGGGAGGAAGATTAAGAACACAAAGGCAGAGCAGAGAACCATGTGGTGGAAGCTGAGACAGGAAGAGTGTTGTGCCGCTTTTTGGGAAGAGGCGAAACAGGCTCTCGGTGGACAGCAGGGGCTTCCAGCAGACTGGGCCACTACAGCCAAGGTGATCAAAGAGACAGGCACAAGACTACTTGGTGTATCTTCTGGCAGGAAAGGAGAGAAGGAGACTTGGTGGTGGAACCTCACTATACAGGAAATCATACAAGGAAAGAGGTTAGCTAAGAAGAAGTGCGACACTGAGATGATGGAAGAGAGGAGAAAAGAATACATTGAGATGTGACGTAGGGCAAAGGTAGAGGTGGCAAAGGCCAAACAAGAGGTATATGATGGGATGTATTCCAGGTTGGACACCAAAGAAGGAGAAAAGGATCTCTACAGGTTGGCCAGACAGAGGGATAGAGATGAGAAGGATGTGCAGCAGGTTAGGGTGATTAAGGATAGAGATGGAAATGTGTTGACTGGTGCCACTAGTGTGCTGGACAGATGGAAAAAAATACTTTGAGAAATTGATGAATTAGGAAAATGAGAGAGAAGGAAGAGTAGAAGAGGCAAGTGTGGTGGACCAGGAAGTGGCAACGATTAGTAAGGGGGAAGTTAGAAAAGATGGAAAGGCAGTTGGTCCTGATGACATTCGTGTAGAGGTATGGAAGCATCTAGGAGAGGTGGCTTTGGAGGTTTTGACCATCTTATTCAACAGAATACTAGCGGGTGAGAAGATGCCTGAGGAATGGAGGGAAAATGTGCTGGTGCCAATTTTTAAGAACAAGAATGATGTGCAGAGCTGTGGGAACGATAGAGGAATAAAGTTGATGAGCCACACAATGAAGTTGTGGGAAAGAGTAGTGGAGGCTAGACTCGGGACAGAAGTGAGTATTTGCAAGCAACAGTAAGGTTTCATTTTATTTGCCTTGAGGATTTTGAAGGAAAAGTACAGAGAAGGTCAGAAGGAGCTACAGTGTGTCTTTGTGGAGTTAGAGAAAGCCTATGACAGAGTGACCAGAGAGGAACCGTGGTACTGCATGCGGAAGTCTAAAGTGGCAGAGAAGTATGTTAGAATAATACAGGACATGTACGAGGGCATCAGAACAGTGGTGAGGTGTGCTGTAGGTGTGACAGAGGAATTTAAGGTGGAGGTGGGACTGCATCAGGGATCAGCCCTGGGCCCCTTCCTGCAGTGGTGAGGTTAGAATGGAATCCCCGTGGACCATGATGTTTGCAGATGACGTTGTGATCTGCAGTGAAAGGTGGAGGAACAGTTAGAACGATGGAGGCATGCACTGGAAAGGAGAGGAATGAAAATGAGCCGAAGTAAGACAGAATATATGTGCATGAATGAGAGGGATGGAGGGGTAAGAGTGAGGCTACAGGGAGAAGAGATAGCAAGGGTGGAGGACTTTAAATAGGGAAGGAAGCGGGCAGCACACGTCCGCTCCGAATGTCTTGCGAACAGCAACATATGGGCTCCGGCCGTCCTGCCTGGGAATTTGTTTTTTCCTGCTCTTCTTTTTTGTTTTTTTCTTTCCTCCTTTCCCGCAAAATCCAAACATTCGGGAGCTCGACCAGTCTGCCTAAATTGTGTTATATGCACGTAAGTCCAACTTGCGGTCTACTAACAGTACAAATTGGTGCCTATTTGGGTTTAAACTAACGCGAACAGGAACCCCCAGCTCAATGCATTGTCATCCTAAACTCATTCCCAACCTCACATCACAAGTCAGTCTCCTTTGCCAACGTTCATCTGTCCTTTGTTTTTTGTTTTTTCCTGCATTGTTTCCCTGTAGATTCCCATGTTAGATCTCATTACATTTCCTATGAAAATTCACTACCTGGTGGCATGGTGGCCTACTGGTTAGAGCATCTGCCTCCCAGTTCTGAGGAGCGGGATTCAATCCCCGGCCCCGGCTGTGTGGAGTGTCCCCGTGCCTGAGTGGGTTTTTTCCCCGCACTCCGGTTTCCTCCCATATCCCAAAAACATTCGTGGTAGGTTAATTGACAACTCTAAATTGCCCGTAGGTGTGACTGTGAGTGCGAATTGTTGTTTGTTTGTATGTGCCCTGCGATTGGCTGGCAACCAGTTCAGGGTGTACCCCGCCTCCTGCCCGATGATAGCTGGGATAGGCTCCAGCACGCCCGCGACCCTCGTGAGGAGAAGCGGCTCATAAAATGGATGGATGGATGGAATTCACTACCTGTATCGTTTGTGTGTGATTGGGTTCGACAAAAGACCTCTGGTTATCGAGAACTCTTATCTAATTCATGTAGCAACCTTCAAATTACGAGACTGATAAAAGGTTTGTCGTCACTTTGTCCTGAAGTTTTATCCATATAAAAAGTGACGTGGTGTCCCTTTACAAGACAAATTAGTTTGATAAAAGCGTAAATCGGACTAACCCGGAAGTGAACGCAGGCGTTTACCTTCCTTTGTATCTGTTTCCAAATTATTTACTTTTTTATTTAACCCCCATATACGCTACAATAGCATAAGACATGAACAACATGGGACATCGGAAAAGATGAAACAAAACAAAACATTATCTAAACTAAAACACAGACCATGACAATGCTGTAGATATGAGAAATATGATACAAAACTCAGCAACACAGGACACCTGTTGCTCTTTCTCCATTCAGTTGGATTAGCTTTATTTTACATACTCATCTTAACAGTTAACTGGATGCAATGAAACATCTCTGTCACTTTTGTCTGTTCTGCTTTGGGAGGGAGGGCCAAGCCCAGTGCGGGGGATGCACTCCCTCCCCCCGCCCAGGACCACTACTGCTTCAGTACTCACATCCAGTCAATTCGTGAACATCCATCAATGCATTTCCTATACAGCTTGTCCTCATTAGGGTTATTGGTGAGCTGGAAGAAGAAAAAAAAAAAAGAACCTGCAATCCTGGGCCAAAATTGAAATGAAGGACTTTTAGACTGTGAGACAGATGTGTCAACCACGTCACCGTGCTGCCATCATCTCCATCTCAAAATATATTATTCTGTTCAACAAATTACTTATTTACATTTCTATCAGTATTTACAAAATGAAAATTGTCATCGAATGACAAAAAAGTTTAAACCACTGCCATCTTAGCAGCAGCCAGTAAACAACACCAGCATTGGTTGCTCCTCTCAGCTACAGCTCCAAATATAATGCCACAAACGTGTGTCTGTGTTAAGCGGTGTTAATATGAATGAATGCCTGCATCTCAGGTCACTCGAGTGGCTGCCTGGGTGATATGGTGATATATTGTGGATCAACACCAGCACACACACACACACACATTTAACAAGAGTGGTGTAACTAAATAGTTCCACTTCATAGCATCGATACAAAATCCCATCCAAAAGTATTGGAACGCCAAGTTCAGTTTCTTTGTTTTTGTTGTATACTGAAGACATTTGGGTTTCAGATCAAAAGATGAATATGAGACAAAAGTTCACAATTCCAGCTTTTATTTCATGGTGTTTACATCTAGATGTGTTAAACAACTCAGGACAGAACACCTTTGGTTTGAACCCATTCACTTTTCAAGAGAGCAAAAGTATTGGAACATGTGACTGATGGTTGTTTCTAGTTGCTCAGGTGTTGCCTTATAGATTGATTGCTTCAACATTAGATAGTGCTTGTTTTTGGCTTTGGGTTTCACCTGTGAAAACAGAATTTTCTGTTAAGCAAACATGAAGATCAGAGAGCCGTCTATGGGAGAAAAGCAAACCATTTGAAGCATAGAGAAGAGGGAAAATCAATTAGCGCTATTGCACAAACATTGGGCATTGCCAATACAACAATTTGGAATGTCTTGAAAAAGAGAGAAAGTACTGGTGTACTGAGCAACAGACATTGAACAGTTTGGCCAAAGGTATCAAGAGCAGTTGATGACAGAATCATTGTGAGCGCTGTGAAGAAATACCCAAAGACAGCAGTCAGTGACATCACTGCCAACCTCCACAGGGCAGAGGTGACGGTATCACAATCTGCTGTAGGAAGAAGACTTCGAGAGAAGAAATATACAGGCCATACCACAAGATGCAAACCACTCATCAGCAAAAAGAATCGAAGGGCCAGATTGGATTTTGCAAAGAAGTGCAGAGATGAGCCACAAAAGTTTTGGCACTAACTTTTCTGGACTGATGAGACCAAGATTAACCTCTACAAAGTGATGGAAAGGCAAAAGTATGGAGAAAGAAAGGATCTGCTTATGAGCCCACAAGCTCATCTGTGAAACATGGTGGAGGTAATGTCATGGCTTAGGCTTGCATGGCTGCTTCTGGAACAAGGCTCACTTGTCTTTATTGATGATGTAACTCATGATGGTCGCAGCAGAATTAATTCTGAAGTCTACAAAACCATTTTGTCTGGCAATTTACAGAAAAATACATCCAAACTAATCGGGAGACGCCTCATCATGCAACAAGACAATGGCCAAAAACACACTGCCAACACAACAAAGGACTTCAACAGGGAGAAAAAGTGGAAGGTCTTAGACTGGCTAAGTCAATCACTGGACCTTAACCCAATAAAGCATGCATTTTACCTCCAGAAGAGGAGACTGATGGGAGAAACCCCCAGAAACAAAAAAGAACTGAAAAGGCTTCAGTAAAGGGCTGGAAAAGCATTTCTAATGAAGAATGCAACAGTCTGGTGAAGTCCATGGGTCACAGGCTTGATGCAGTTATTGCAAGGAAGGGTTATGGCACCAAATATTAAATGTTATTCATCCATCCATCCATTTTCTGAGCCGCTTCTCCTCACTAGGGTCGCGGGCGTGCTGGAGCCTATCCCAGCTGTCATCGGCAGGAGGCGGGGTACACCCTGAACTGGTTGCCAGCCAATTGCAGGGCACATAGAAACAAACAACCATTCGCACTCACAGTCACACCTACGGGCAATTTAGAGTCTCCAATTAATGCATGTTTTTGGGATATGGGAGGAAACCGGAGTGCCTGGAGAAAACCCACGCAGGCACGGGGAGAACATGCAAACTCCACACAGGCGGGGCCGGGGATTGAACCCGGGTCCTCAGAACTGTGAGGCTGACGCTCTAACCACTCGCCCACCGTGCCGCGAAATGTTATTCACTTCAAGTTAATTTAATAATGTCCAACAACCATCAGTATAATGTTCCAATAATTTTGCTCACTTGAAAAGTGGGTGGCATCAAACAAAAGGTGCGACATCTACGACATCTAGATGCAAATACCATGAAATTAAAGCTGGAATTCCTAACTTTTGTCTCATTTTCATCTTTTGATCTGAAACCCAAATGTCTTCAGTATACAACAAAAACAAAAAAAAAACAATGGAATTTACCTTTGCATTCTAATACTTTTGGAGGGGGCTGTACTCAAAATATATGGTATTTAAGGAGTGTCCCACTTCTACATTTAATTTAACTCCCTCTGAAACCAACAATTATAATCAGGAGCTATAACTTGTGTGATTTCCTTATACAGTACATTTATTTAGCTAGAAAATATCTTTTAACCACACAGTCGTTATCGCTCTACCCATTTCTGTAACTTAATTCAGTTTTACAGATGCATAGCTGATAGGTCAGGAAATGGATGCAGGGTGGTCGGGTGTTTGCACACTGGGGGACACTGAAAATGAGATTGGGCAGATTATATTGCCTGTGATTGAGCAATTAACTATCGTCTCCATCATTTGGTCGGGGCCATTCAGGCAGCATCTGTCACTGTGAGACACTCACAGACACACACAAGCCCGCAGGAGCAAACACACACACACACACATAACACATGCATGTACACACACATACGCACGGTATAATGCTAATTTTTGACTGACTTTGACTGACTTTTTTTTTAACAATTTAAAAACAGTGCCTAGGTCTTACAATTAGGATTGGGCATCGTTTGAATTTGAGCAATTCCGGTTCCTTATTTCGATTCTGGTTCCAAATGATTCTCGATTCCGATTATTTTTGGGGGATGGGTCCAAAACTTTTGCATGATTTAAATAAAGGGTGTCCAATTTATGACCATCCATTTTCTTAGCAGCCCGCAGCATAGACTAAAGTGAACATTTTACTTGGAGTTCATTATAACCAGTATTCGTATCAAACCTATGAACTAAAAGGCAATGTGTGTGGAACTAAACCAATAGACTTAATATTCATTATTTAATGTTTCAGCTAAAAGTTAAACATAGTATTGTTAAAAACATTATTTGAGACTGTTTTACCATGTTTTAAGTTTTACCTTGACTTGACTCTTTTAAGCTTGTAGCCTTTTATTTTGAAGGGTACGCATCGGAACTGAGCATTTTTGCACGAAAAGTAACTTCATACGACACGGGTGATTTAAAAAAAAAAAATATTTTGTATTTTTTTTTAATGGATGGAACCAAATGCTATAAAACGTTGATTCCTTTCCTTACCCACCGATGAGCAAAGGTGGGTAGAGTAGCCAAATATTGTACTCAAGTAAGAGTACTGTTACTTTCGAATAATATGACTCAAGTAAAAGTAAAAAGTAGCCTTCAAAATATTTACTTACTTACTCTTCTTACTTTAAGAGTAAGAAAGAACTCAATGAAAAAAATTACGCAAGTAAAGAGTAACTTCTGATTTGAATTTTATTTTTTTTAAATCAGAGCATGAACATCAAACAAAATAAAAAATAATAATATATGGGAGTCGACACACACCTGCTCCAATTTAAATTTTTAACTGCCCAAAAACCAGCAGCACATGCATTGGGCCTTGCTTCAGTGACGTTTTAGTTCAATGTTAAGCTTTTTTTCCTGTCATCGGCTCTTATGTTGTTTTGAAGACTCAAATAAACGCTAAAAACCATCAGTGCAAAAGTGAAACCAACCGTTTACCTTTTTAGCTATCTCACTGTTGGCATCGACGTATTTTATTGTTTCACTCATCGAATTGACTGAGGGTTGACTTCACTGAAGCTCCACACGGTGAAGGCTGAGGCTCGGAGTGCCTCAGACGCTACACGTCGTGAAAGCCTCCGTTGCACGATCTAATCTTTGCACTGAGGCGACTGGTCATTAATTTTAACAAAGTTAAGACACACTTTTGTCTGCCGCCGTTGTTGGGCACAAGCACCTCTTTGTTCGTGTTCTTCTTTGTTGGTTTTTGCCACTTCTTCTTCAGGGTCACCGGACTAGGTATCAAAACTTGGACCCAATTTTTTCTAATTTGAACGATTCCGGGAGAACCGGAATGTTAGTCCCGGTTCCAATCGGTTCTCGTTTCGATGCCCAACCCTAGTTAAAATAAAAGGTCTCTGACATCCAAAAATACACAAAGGATGAAGAATTACTTTAAACTTAAAATCACAAACTGGGGGATGATATGACTTTTGTTACCATGAAAACCGGAGCGGAGCTAAGACAGGCGACGAAGCAAGCAGTTGTTGCCACCTTAGCAACTTTGGCACTATATTTTCCGACTTTTCCGAACCCTTCAGGGACAATTTATTTAAAAAAATCAATAAGCAACATATACAGTCTGCAAATGAATGGCACTTGCACTTACCCACACCCCTTGATAATTTAAGCATATACGGAAGTGTAGAACTGCTGGCTTAAAAATAAATTTTCAGAAATAGATAACAAAAGAATTTGTTGGCTTTTTAATTACAAACTTGATAGATGGCGAGGCAATTCAGAGGCCCAACTATTCGTATACAATTAAAAAGTAATTTTCCATAACATGCCTCCTTTAAATATTACTAAATTACTTGATTTGAGCAACTGGTCACTCTTGCTTATTGCCATCTCATGAATTGTGGTCTCATTTTAACAATAAACTAGAAGCATACAGACTGTATTACTGTGAACATAATAAAGTGATCCTAGCTCGAGAGCAGATAGGGAGGTTTGATTCAACATAATTAAGAAGAGGAGGAGCGGGAAGAGGCTGTAACGAGTCAGGTGATCATCCATCCACCCATCCATCCATCCATTTTCTGAGCCGCTTCTCCTCACCAGGGTCGCGGGCGTGCTGGAACCTATCCCAGCTATCATCGGGCAGGAGGCGGGGTACTTCCTGAACTGGTTGCCAGCCAATCGCAGGGCACATACAAACAAACAACCATCCGCACTCACATTCACACCTACGGGCAATTTAAAGTCTCCAATTAATGCATGTTTTTGGGATGTGGGAGGAAACCGGAGTGCCCGGAGAAAACCCACGCAGGCACGGGGAGAACATGCAAACTCCACACAGGCGGGGCCGGGGATTGAACCCGGGTCCTCAGAACTGTGAGGCTGACGCTCTAACCAGTCGCCCACCGTGCCGCTGTCAGGTGATCAGGTGATCAGGTGATCAGGTGAGGTGAATTGGAAGACAATAGGATAAAACCACACACAAAGTCACACACAAAAAGTCACACACACACAATCCAAAAAGTCCCACCAGCACTTTCCAACTCCCACATGAGTGCCTGCCAATATTCCAGTGTGTTCCAGTCCTGTCATTGTGGTTTCTGACAGAGTAGCAAACAGAGAGGCTGTTAACCACATTATTTTAATATTCATAATGTTCTTCCATGTTCCGCTCTCTCTTTTATTTCTCACTTCTCATTTTCTCTTTTGTGGCTTTGTATTCTTTCGTCATCAACATCAACACATTCCTAGCTGTCTAAATTAAGCAATATAGCCTTCTCAGTACTTCCACATGCTGAATGATGAAAGGTAAAATAATAAATGCTATCAACTGGGATAGGATTCAGCACTCCCGCGACCCTAGTGAGGATAAGCGGCTCAGAAAATGGATGGATGGATGAAGTAATGTTAACAGCATTATAACTTAAAATTCAAGTCGGACCTTTATTTAAAACTGGACTGATGACTCTTACGAGGCGATTTTAGTTCCTTTCCTCCACTGATGCCCACTAAAAGGAATTTGATGAATTGGTCTCCGCTGGCACTCACTTATTATCACATAAAAGAAGTTTATTGCTAAGGTAGCTCAGGAAAAAAAAGAGTGGCAGGAAGACAGGCTAGTTCTCCATGTGACAAAGTAAAACTCCATCCATCCATGTGTGCCTGGGAAGTGTGCAGTGTGGTTTAAATCTCCTGTGCATCAGTGCTTGTGTTTGTGTGCTCAAGTATGGAAACGCTCACATATATAACTTACAAGTTTATAATGGTTTATGGGTTAATGCCAAATTTAACATGTGGATCTTGTTTGCTGAACTTTGTGTGTGTGTGTGTGTGTGTGTGTGTGTGTGGTCACAGTCATCACTTGGAGGCCAATAAGAATGAATGATGGCCGCCCATCCCTCGCAGACAGGAGAGAGTTCACCGTTCAGTGTGGACTACCTAAAGAGATGGATGACCATCTGGAAGTCATTGGTCTACAAGTGAAGGAGCTGGACACAAGACACACATCCTTCCACATACACGAACACACTCACACAATCCCTGCTAATCGAGAATGATGAGTCATTTTCCCTCTTAAGTGGTCATGCTGGCAGGCGCTTCCTTTGCAATGAACTAAAAGTGTGAGGAAATTAAAGTGCAATGAAGATGAAGATGATGATTATGAAATGGTAATAAAATGTTGATTATACTTTAAAAACGGTCTGTTGGAACATGAGATTGATGTTGCTAAAAATCTTACACATAGAGTGTATCTATCAGAATCAAATGGAAAAAAGAGGATTCTTAATATCCAGCAACATCAAATAGTATTAGCTATTAGCAGTATAACATAGCTATTATATGTTGGTATCCAAGTAAATTCTAGTGTTAACAACCATTTGACAAGCTCAGTTTCCCTATTTCGTCCTACTTTTGCATTCTTAAAGATTAATATATGTAGTCTGAAAAAATACTAAACACTATAAAAAACATTTTTCATGTGTTGAGCAAAGTAGTTTGTGTTTTCTGTTTTCACAACAGATTTAAACCCACACTTTACATTCATCAGTAAAACAGATAAACCTGCCCAAATTCAACATGTCTGCAAAGAATAGCTGCTGTATTCTCTGACACAAATCCAGCCAATATGTTTCGTGCCATGCATGTGAGACACAGAATCAATTGAGCAATGAGAATACTTTACACTTATTGTAGAATTGAGATGCTCTTTAACATTCATCTATATTCCCCTGGCTCAAAGAAGAGCTAACACTGTGACATTGAATATCCTTAAGCATCGATCGATCCCACCCACACTCTAATTGATAAACAGACTGTTTGCAGGTGGGCAATGGCCATCTGGCCCTCAAAAAAGGTGTCTGTGTCTGTGACTTGAAGTACGGCACTGTTTGAGCAGGACCAGTTTAAAATATGTTTGCTGTGGGTTTGTTGTGCTTGAATAGAGGTAAAATTAAGGTTAAATGCTTTTTTCTCTCTAATTATGACCAGTTCGCCATAAAATGGTTGCATCTTATTCCTCCTTGATAACCCAATGACTGAGCTGGCTTTGCTATACAGTTGTGTTATCATCTTGCCAACTGTAAGTCAAAAATAACCAGAGTAGTCCAATCTTTTCAGGAGAAGCCAACAGTTACTGTTTTGTTTTGAACTGAAAGGGAAAATGAGTAATCGTTAAGTCTTAGGGTGAACTTTGAAATATTTGGAAACAGGACATTTTTGCCACAAGCGATTACTGAGGTAAATTTATTTTGTATTATCAATCTGTCTATGTTTTACCGCTTATCCTGTGAGCTGTAACAGAGCAGAGATACGCTCTTAACAAACAAGCATAGAAGTAGAATGAGGGTCTTCTTCAAATGTGAAAGAGAAGCAGACCACAGACTGTGTAGTACGTACAACGACAGACACTACAGCAGTGTAGGCTGATGTCATGCCAATCTGCTTGAACTATAAGCAGTCAGAAGTACTTTATGTCAACCATATGGTATCAGATCAACACACTTGGCTGGCCAGGTACCAGAAATAGTACCTAATATTATCTGGCACTTGCTTTTGCTAATGGGAAATCATCAATAGTGAGTCGAGTAGGGCTGAACCGGGTGGTGCAAAAAGCTTCCTGTGACACTTATGCAGGATAAGAGAAACTTTAGCCACAAAGAGAACATATGGCTTCCAACCGGCACCAAACATTTACAACATATTACGTGTGCTTTTTGTGCGTGCACACACACAGGGGAAACAGGTGATTATTAAAGTGTAATGAGGCTCACGGACAAGAAAATCAACAAAATTAGTGAGGAAGAAAGTCCCTTTTGTCGGGAAATACTAGTAGAAATCTCTCACACGTAACAGATGAGAACACAGCGCCAGAGTGAATATGAAAGGACTTTAACCTGACAGTTCACACTGTATTAGCATTGTATAAAACCCAAGAAGGATTAGTCGAGCACAAATCCTATTCTCCTGCCTGTCAACTAAAATAGACATATAAATTAGCCCATATCAACCCAATTAGTAGGATGTGACCCAGTAGCACAGTAAATCAAAGCAAAGAGAGACAGCGTAAGGAAGAATTAAATAATATAAAGTGAGTCTGTTTAGGGCTGGAACAATGTATTTATTTTTTTCTCAACTCCAGCTGCTGCCATATCGCCCAACCCCCTTGGTGGAAACTACAACAATTGTTAAAACAATGAGGTGAAGTCCAGTCTAGTCCAAGTTAGTTGTTTTTGTGTAATATCAGTTTCTATTCTTCCTGTTTCCATTATGTTGTTGTGTTATTCGAACTCTAATTGTTGTTGTTTTTAAATTATTATTATCGTGTGAATGCTGGAAGCATTATTATAAAGTATTTGAAAGTATTTTAAGTATTACAATAGTGTCACAACTACCACCAATAAGTGTGGTTTTTTTTGTCTCCCATCCTTTTTGCAGCCCCAGCATTTTTTATGCTTTTAATCATTTTAAAAGCAGTTCTCATCTCCTCTGAAAGTAAACCTTCCTTAACACTTTCCACTCTGTCAAGCACCATTCGTCCTCTCCACAACCTCACCACTTCCACATGTCCCTCTTTCCCTCCTCATGCTATCTTGGATGTCACAATGTCAAAGTTGGGAAAGAATGAGGCTATTCATTCAAATCATAGAGACGCCACTTCAGTTCTATACAAACACTCACCCTTTGAGAAGGATGAGGCGGGGAGGAAGACAGAGAGCATGGGAACAGTTTGCCACACGAAAAGTGCTGGAGAAGCCCAATGGGGGAAAAAAAATAATCTGACACAATTCCAAATCGCAGTTTGTCAACAAAGCTAATTTTGGATTCTCTGTGTTTCTCTCAAATCTTAAATTACGGTCTATATCTCCATGACAATACATGACTCTCCATCCATGTGGTAATATCACCTTGTCTCCCATGGGAGCTGTGTAACACTATCTGCCTCAGCCACCCTTCCATCTCAAGCAGACAGCTTGGCCTTCTGAGATTCCAGGCTCTCTTTCTGCACTGCTGCCATTTCTCTCCACTGGGAGCCGAAACTAAATATGACAGCTATACCTTGGAGACAGAGGAGAATGTCGAAGTCCTTCAACCGAAATGAAGAAGCTTTTCCAGCATCTGCTCTTCATAGGCATGAAAATGGCAAAATGATTTACTTGTGTTTTAAAGCTATAACCCACCATCAAGTACAGTACGTGTGCTCAAAACAATTGCGCAATGTCATTGTGATGTCTATTGTGTGTTTATCCAAGCAAACATCCTTGTTTATATCCAGCCGTGTATTTGCGTGTTTTTTTATCGTTGATTAGAACACAGAACACCATCATTTGGATGTCCTCCAGGTAACCCGATTGTTATTTTGCCAAGTGCAGTCATCAGGTGGCGATGCTAAGCAGCTCAGAGATGCCACAGAGGTCATTGGGAGGATATCCCAGAAACACCCTGGAGAGGTGTAGGGGGATAAGCAGATGGATGGTTGGCAGTGAGGTGCCAATTACAAGACACTAATATCAAGAAAGCATCTTTGCGGTCATCGCATAACATGATATTAACATGTCGTGTGCCAGGCACGCCAGATTATGGCGAGCCACTAAAGCTATTAGAGCAGCATACAGTATACACTACACGTCTCCTGTAGGTTAGCAATGGGGTTCAGAGGGAATGACAGCTGAGAGCGATTACATGAATTACATGCAGAATATGATTAGAGTGACCGATGTGAGGGAGACATGTTTCATGCTTTTGGCCTCTCGTGAAGATTGGGTGTTCTGCAAGCTGTGGTCAAAATTAAAATAAATAGAAAAATAAAGTTATTTCAGATTTTCTGATTGAGCACTTAAACTGTCTCTTTTATGAGAGCCTGATTAAAGGAAATGTGTTTTTGTGAATTAAGTATGTAATCCAGTCATCTTTCACTGAGGCTGTCTTTTGGACTTAAATTACAATGGCCAATCAAGATCCAATGTTTCCTGTTAGTAACAATATACTGAAAAATATCACAATAGATTGTAAATATGATAATGGTGACAGTATATGCAATGGATGTTAAAAAATATAAAATGAATTGAATTACCAGAAGAGGACGAACGCCCTTTGTTCAGCAGAAAGTTTCTTTACACTCTTTATTTCTTTGCGATGCAAAGATACTGTTCTCCGGATTGAATGACTTCACACACACTCAAGGCAGAGAGCATGATGAGGCTGCACACAAATGCATAGCCTGGAATAAAACGGGAGGTTCGGTGCTTTGCATAGGGCACAGTGGAGGTATTTAGAAGCGATCCATTTTCTATCCCACAACCAGTCCTCTACACAGTCGTTTTTGTGTCTAGATACGGTGTTGACACCCCACCCCAGCCCAGGTTCGTATGGACGAGCCAGCTCCACTATAACAGTATAAAGGATGCAATGGACAAGCCCTATACTGTGTATTCAAGCCAATTAACCTCAAGATCAAAGCTGTTACGAATAAAATCTCAAATTTAAACCCTTGACGAACAGCTGATGGAAGCGAAAAGAAGAAATTACATGACAAACGTTTGAATTGATTTGCAATTCTGTGTGTAAAAGTGTTTTGCTTTGATGCTATACTTCTCACTTCTACATTTTTGAGAGCCGTGAGTGTAATAATAGCAGCTGTACTGTATATCAAATTAGAGACCACTCTGGGAGCTGAGTGCCATAATAAAAGCCGTGGGTCTATATTGTATTGTACTGTATTGCATTGTGATTCGGCCAAAATACCTTTTGTTCTTTACACGAGCTGGCTTCTGCTCACTGCAGGGAAGTTCCCACCTGTTTGTCCAGCTCAAAGCATCGTCTCTGGCAGTAGTTTATTTTGGGCAGTTTGTTTGAGGGATATTCTGTTCAGCAGGGTTTCGATTCAGCGTGTGTGTAGGTGTTTACTGTAAGCAGTTACTTGCCAAAGACATACTTTTGTTCCAGGTTGCATCAAATATGTTTCTACTGGTCGTTAGCATGTCTGCCTCAGAGCAGGAAAGTCGTGGGATTGAATATCTGCTTGGAACTTTTAAGTGTGCTTGCATGATATTCCGGTTTATCCCCCAGCCACTGCTGGTCAGCTATTAATAATAGGTATTAGTCCAAGATATACAGCAAGCAAGTAACTAAAAAACAACAACAAAAAGGAGAGCAGAATTTAGACTTAGTCACTGTAAATAACTAACTATCCACACATCTATAGCACACAGCGTTGAGGCCTTGGCAGAGCTCTGCAATCAAATGAGTGTTTTTGTTAGAATCTTTAGGTCTGCTGATGCTCCAGAATAACACAAACATTTTAGCATTTACTTTCTGCAGCAGTACCTGCATTTCAGAATTATTGAAAATATTTCAGGATGTTGAATCAACTACTTCAGGCTAAATCAGGGGATATCTGTGACTCAAACCACAATTTTCCAACTGGAGGATGACTACTGCTCCCTTAAGCCAAAGACTTGATTAAAAAAACGATCACATCTCACTCACTTCCCCAGTTTCATTTCCTTGTATGAAGAATGTGATGTTTACCACAGCTAATCTGGGGAATTTGAGTAGTTTACAAAGTCTATGTAGAGTTAAAAAGAAAAAAAACTGGTACTTTGTGTAGAGGCATGTGTTAAAACTACGATTCTACAGCATAACATTTCATCACTGTCATCCTCATCCTTTGAAAAACAATCAAATGCTGGTGGTTAAAAGCAAAACAATAACTGATTCTGTCTAAAAGAAAAGATGGTAATTTAAGACAAAACATGTTACTTCATTGCACTCCAATGATACAGTAGATGATAATGTCAGCCACATGCTCGTGCGTTTCCCGCCTCCTTTTTCTTCACTATTTGTGCATGTGAGAGGGATCTCTTCATTGGTGACAGAAGGCTTTCACTGAAGCTATTCATCATGTTTTTCGATTCAGCGCGTGTGCAGGTGTCTACTGTAAGGAGTTGAAGGAGAGAAGAAAGAACAGAAATGATGGACTCGAACATCAGAGGCTTCGATGCCTGGAGAGCAGATGGAGACAAGACAGTGAGGTAAGACGCAGAAGCCTCTTTTATACGGTTGGTTCATAGTGTGATATGAATTATACAACAATTATTATTGTTTTACACCCCACCGTTCACTTAACACAGAATCCTGAACGATTTGTAACACTTCTTATCTAACGTCGGTCTAGGCAGGAGTGCCAAACTCAAATTCACGGTGGGCCAAAATAAAAAATTGTGACAACGTCACGGACAAAACTCAATATTTAATGAAAAATCACTGCGATGTGCATGTTTCCCTTTTCTGCAGAAATGTAGCGTTAAAGTTTATCATTGACAACAAACTTAAATTTTGCTTCAACACTGAATCTGGAATAAACAAACTTTAATATTATAAACACGAGAAATCAAATTTGCGATAAAAGACATCAGTGGTATTTGTTTGTTGTGTTGTATTAAATAGATAACATGAATTATTCTGTCTCTCTATCTTCTATTTATCTATCTCCAAGTACCTTTCTTTTTTATGTATATCTTTTTTCAAAGGCCAACAACAAAACAACCCAAAAAAATAAGAATGTTCTTCAATAAAAATCAAACCTCAAACTATTGACAGTCCCTGCCTAGGAGTTGATAAAGGGCATTAAAAAAAACATTAATTCAATTATGATATATTCTTTGTTACAGCCACGTTGCTCCGCACATGACAAACAGGTCTGTCTTTTATTTCAGTGAACAGATAATCTGCCTCCCACCTGTCTTGGAAGTTAACATCTTTCGTTTGGCCATTTTTGGGAAGGGCTGTAAATATGCTCGAGCAGACTGGTAGCATAGTTGCTAATGACTGCAACAGAAAGAGAAGGGGCGCTTGCCGGTCAAGACAGATGGGCCAACACACTAGCAAAGTATTCTAGGATTTGTAATATTAGTGGCGCATGTGCTATATACTGGCAGGCCAGCTCTAATATACATTTAATATGGTCTTGCGGGCCAAATATAATGACTTTGTGGGCCAGATTTGGCCCCCGGGCCTGAGTTTGGCATATATTGTCTAGAGCACAGTGTCAAACTGGTGGCCCGGGGGCCAGATCCGGCCCGCCACATCAGAATCAGAATAAGAATAATTTTATGTGGTCCGCGAAAGCAAATCAAAATCGCTAATTGTGTTTTTGAGACATTTGCAAGCATTTCTTTGTTACCAATTCCCCTTTGAAAAGAAATGTAATAGTTGAAAAACATGTTTTTATAGGCTTCTGATTTCAAAACTGCTTATTCATCAATGTGTTGTGTGTACTGTAATTAAAGTATATGAGGTAATCTTTCATTTATATGGGTCCACAGTCGTATGGCCCTCCGAGGGAAGTCATAACTGCGATGTGGCCCGTGACAAAAATGAGTTTGACACCCCTGGTCGAGAGCCTCAACTCATTAGACTTTTGTATGAAACGTAATCAACTGTCATAAAAAGCCTTGTGCCGATTAAACCCTTTTTAAAATACATTACCGTTATGAAAAATAATCAATAAATAAATCAATATCTAACCCTAGATGCTTTGAAATCATAAAAAATAAAATGCAGCATTTTCTGCCTGTTTAAAGAATTAGTTTTAACCATTTTACCATGTTGCTCAAAAATAGTACCGTTTTGAAAGTAACTGTAATACTATCTCACTAAACTTTCTTGATACACATTACACATAGAACATTAGAAGAAACTACTTTTTCAACAATTTTTCAGAAATGGAATACTGTTGGTAGTACAGTGAGGAAGTGCAGTCCACAAATGTTCAAAAGTGTTGAGGTCAGGCATGAAAGATTGGTTAATTGAAGACTCTAAATTGTCCATAGATGAATGTGAGTTTGAATGGTTCTTTGTTTATATGTGCTGTGCAAATGGCTGGCGACCAGTCCAAGGTGTACCGCACCTCTCATCCAAAGTTAACTGGGATAGGCTCCAGATAACCTGTGACCCAAATGAGTACATAGAAAAATAGATAAAGTAATGTCTGACATTTGAGGAACTGTGTTTTTATCCAGGGTTCGGTTGCGTGGGCAACAGCTTAAGCAGGAAAGCCCAGCCACTTTTTCAGGCTCTTCTGGATGAGGCATTCCTATGCCAGCCTGGAAACATAGTGTCTCTAGTGTGTCCTGAGTCATCCTAACCAGATGCCCAATCCACCTCATCTGGCTTCTCTCGATGAGGAGGAGAAGCAGCTTTACTCTGAGACCCTCACAGATGACCGAACGTTTCAGCCTGTCTGTCTGAGGCCTTAATAATGAGTAGGTGCATGTATGTATCAGGTCGTTATGAGGGCATTGTTTTTTTTTTCACAGCTTGCACTGTAAACTAATTTTGGCCGCTTATAACTGTGATCTTTTTCTTTCGATCACAACTCGTGACTCTTGACCGTAGGTGAGGGTGGTAAAGTACATCTTGTGGTATATAAACCTTCTTAAACATCACAGCTCAAATCCACCTATCTAAATCCTGCCCCATTCTTCCCGCTCTCATGAACAAGAGCCCAGAGACTTGAACTCATCCACTCTTGGCAGGATCCCCAACTAGGAAAGGGCACCACCCTGGTCTGCCAATCCAGAGGCACTTAACTCAACACCTGATGTCAAAACCTGGCAAATCTAGTATTAAAATTTGTCTTTACATATTATCAAACAAAAACAATGCCCTCATAACGAACTGACACATACATGCACCTACTCATTATTAAGGCCTCTTTATAATCCCACGCTTGCGCGGCCGACAACGCCCACATTGCATCACGTGACCGACGAATTGGCCCGCGCAGCCCCTCTGCGTAGCTTGAGGGGCACACGGCAAAAATTGTTGCTGCGCACAAAACGCTGCGGGAGATCATCTCTCGTGATTGGTCTGTTTTAGTCACATGCTGTGATGACGTATTCAGCGTGCCCCTTGGTTCTACATACCATCTACTCCGCCGCCTTCTCGATCGATTTTGCAGCATAATTAAATGAATCTGATCATCTAGGTCCATTTCTTCTAGCAGACACTGTTCCACGGGCGCCATTGTTGTTGCTTTGTTCATTGTTACTGAAAGAAAAGTAAAAACTGCTACCGGAAATGGCCCAAAAAATGCAGAGGAAACTCAACCCTGTGGTTTCCTAGCCAATACCAGTCGTAGCAACACCCCCGACTTGGAGGTGACCTGCATTACATTTTCAAAACTGCGCCCGTGGGTTGCGCTCGAGTATAAAGGCAAACTACGTGCGGGACAGCCGCAGTGACGTCAGGCCGGTCACCGCCCACACGAGTATAAAGACCCTCATTTCCTTTCCTCATTTGTTTGAAGTCACCACACACACCTTCTGACAGTTCAACCACTCCCAAGATCAAAGGTCATAGCCACAATCCCCCAGGTTGCACTTTGAATCCTGCTTCCCATGTGTAGTCCATAAACATTTTCATCAATAATTGTATTTATGACTCGCATTTATGATGGCTTCAAAGTGTACTGCACACACAATAGTGTGGCTGCGGTAAATTTTCCTACAATGTGTGCACACCCTCCTCCTTTGTTATAAATCCCGCGCACATCACATTAGCCTAATGAAAAGTAATAAGTGCTCTCTCAATGCTCTGCTCGCTGAAGTTGCCTTTGAGAGCTGCAAAATAAAATAACATTAACCTGAGTTATATGGACTGCCAATAGGAAGTGCCATAACAAGACATGCGCATACAGACACATCAATCTTAATCTGCAACTAGGAGTTATCA
Organism: Phycodurus eques; assembly: GCF_024500275.1. Lineage (NCBI taxonomy): Eukaryota > Metazoa > Chordata > Actinopteri > Syngnathiformes > Syngnathidae > Phycodurus > Phycodurus eques. Next base: position 6,024,345 of record NC_084531.1, read on the forward strand.
ATAAATTAGAAGTCATATGACGCAATAATAAATAAAAGTCATTCAGAATGAAAGTAAGCAAAGGGTTTCGTATCCGGTGTTTGCATTTGGTACCTATGAGATTTCATAAACCTAAACCTAACAACAAAAAGTAAGATCACATACAGTATGCAGAGGGTAGATATACAGAATACATGCGCCTATGAAAGAGAGGACAAATAAAAGGCCAAGCTACGGAGAATGGATAGAGGAGGGGTACTTGGGTAAAAGAGGACTCTAATAATGGTTTGCAAGAACAATAAAAGAAGAAATGTGGCAAGTGCACCAGAGATCATATGTCTCTGTTTGGGGACTAATTAATGGGAGACTAGATGAAGAAAAAACATGTTTTTCATTTTGTTCAAGGCAATGAATTAAGCCTTAGATGTAATTCAGTTAGTGATATAATATTTGAAACATGGATTAATTTACAGTAAGTGTTCCTCTAATGTGATCACATTAGAAATGTTGTGGGGAAGATAAGTGATGAATTAGTCTCCTAACAAATTCATTCATCATGTAAAAATGATGGCAGTTATTTATTCTATTGTCAAAATGCTGTTTTACAAATTTGGTATCCCGAAATTTGTGCTTTTTCTTGGCTGAGAGGGCATATACTCCATGGTATATTGCTTCTGTGTGTTTTCTTCTCCTCTACATTGTTTCTTTCTAAATATAAGAATTTACAGAAAATCTGCTGGTCTGGTGAAATACTGTAAACCAAGGTAATCCTGTCTCAGCACAGGCATTGTGAGTTTATTGTAATAACATTTTAAAAGTAGCATTACATTCCGTGTCAACTACTTGGGTTACTACGAGCAACATCTTGTGGGATCCCAATGTACTGAAGCAATAGCAAATGGGTAAGAGGCTGATTGTTCAAGCAGTTTCAACATTGCTGCGTCCTTGTAATTTTTGAAGATGCACAGCTGGAAAATAACAACAATAAACGTACTGGATACGCTAATGTTAGCTTTCCCAGTTAATGTGCCTTACATCTGGACATTGTGGTATTATACTCCACAGTCTCCCGTTCGATACAGAGCTTGTTGCTGCCTTCAGTTGCCTCTTGAATAAAATTTGTCTCATCGTGGCCAACAGCCATATGCTGAGAAGTACAGAAACTAAAAGAAACACACACACACACACACACACACACACACAATTGCCCACTCACAGTTACTCACCCACACACACGAGCTATTCACTCAAACGCTCTCTGCCTTACCGTTGCCTGACTTGCTACTCTTTAAAAAGAAGTTATAAATCTTGTCGCCCTGTCTTTTCATTTCTCAACGGACCCTATGGAAAAGAAAGGCCAGGTTTGTTACTCTTAGCATCACTTACAATTGCACAATATTCGCAAATCCCCACTTCAGGCCTAAAAAATGTCACAGGAAGTAAACCACTGTGGATGTAAGTTTAATATTCAAAATTTCAGCTACTCAGTGGTTCCCAACTGGTTTTGCCTCAGGACCCAAAATTTAACTTCGTGATTAAGTCGCAACCCAAATTTTTGACATTCTTTAGCTGCTCAAATTTATTTCACACAAAAATAGCCCAGTAATAAAAAATAATACCTTTATGCACTGTTGAAAACATGAAAACAGTTGAGCTATATATATGTATAGGAAACATAAACAAACATGAAATATGAAATAAAAAGGCACACTTTTTATGAATTAAATAAAAAGGCAGACATTTTTTGTCATTGAAAAAGGTAGACTTCTTGAATCAAATAATAAAATAAAACAGACAAAATAAATAAAATATAAATTCACATGAATTACAGGTAGCCTATACCTATTTTAAACAAGCTACACTGGTGATACTGGCGAAATTTCAGAAATCAAACTCTAAAATATAAAGGCAGAGTTCACTTGAATTCCAGTATTTGTGCTTTTTAAACAAGTTACACTTGTGATGCTCATTAACAGCACTTTGGTGATGCCCTCAACTTCTCAAGTTTTCATTGAAAGCACTCCACTAGTTTGTCTTAAGTGTTTTTAGCTAGCCTGTTGTGCATGAAATAAGATGCTGCAAAGAAGAAGAAAAAAAATGCAATAGCAACACTTTTGACACTGTAGTTTTCAGTTTTAAAGCTTTTATATAACCATATCAGTATTCCAACAGTTTAGAGATATAACAAAGGGCAAAACGTGAAGGATAATCCCCCAGCCTCCTTCACATCATATTTAATTTAAACCAACAGAGCATGAAACAGCTAGCTCGCCGATTGTCTGCTAGTTTCATTCCTCTAAAATCATTGGAGAAACACGTCAATATAAGCAGCAACCCGAATTAAATGTACACATTAATGGGGAGTGGCTGTTGTAAACTGACACTGGTCATGTGTAGACGCCATGAGATGTAACTAGTCCATGTGCCCGTGTTTGTGTGTGCCAGTGGTGAGAGAGACTGGCACACTGTATTGGCTGTTTATTAAAACACTGCATGCGCTGGGAGATACGTTTTCGTTTTTATCGCCATGAGATGTAACTTAATGCTAACTTTAGCTTGATACCCGTGGCTGCTAGCAAAATGATCTCCTATCTGAACACAAAAGTGATTTTAAACAGTGACTCATTAGGACACCACTGTAAAATGTACTTTAGGATGAGGTCATGACATAGACTGGCTCTTGGGCAAGTCCTCGTCTTCTGTGCAGATTCTTCTTCTTCTTCCTCTTCTCCTAATGTGGATTACAAGTCCTTGTGGTACATGCGAACTCTACACAGGCGAGGCCGGATTTGAACCCAGGTCCTCAGAACTGTGAGGCAGATGTGCTAACCAGTCGCCCACTATGCCGCCTGGATCTCAGTCTTATTGAAAGAATAGCTATATAGTAACTGCTATTAAAATAGCTATACAAAAATGGGGATTTCAGCTTTGGAAAAAGGATAGAGGACATGTTACTGAAACAAAGGGGCGAAGACAGAGACAAAGTAAAGATGAGGTTTCCTTCATTATTGGCCTCTCTCTCTCTCTCTCTCTCTCTGGTAGCTGTGGATGGACCTGGCCAGTCACCTATCAAAGCCTGTATAATGGTTTGATCTCTAATCCCCTCATTGAGATACAGACAACAGACTCCCTGCTAATGATCCATGACAGCAGTCTCTCTCTCTCTCTCTCTCTCTCTCTCTCTCTCTCTCTCTCTCTCTCTCTCTCTCTCTAACTTACTCACTCACACACTAACATGCAAAGAAGACACACACCACGATGACAGACATTTACAGAGGTGTTACGTGCAAAAGGAATGTCTGGTTTCCCCAGACATATCCAGCAGTGTTATGGGGATACCATGCAGGTTCCTTTCCAGCTCTGTTTCTCTCACATAAACACACCCACAAACACTCACACAATACACACTGAATTATACTATAATAGAACTCCAGCACATTCCAGCTTTGTAACTGGATGTAAGCCCCTCTTAGTTATAGTGTTCAATAGAAGAGTGGATTACAAAGACAGACAGAATTTTGTGTATGCATATCCAACAGACACTATCTCATACCCTAAATAGCACTACAGAATAAGAAGAGTCCACTGTGGTATGAGAGACATGTTGTAAAATGTCAGCCAGGAATCAGGTAGGTAACATCGCTCAAATCCCAAAAATAGTAATAAGCCACAATGCTCCAATATACTGGAGCAGTATATGGATGACTTTGGTCTCGTTGACATATGGAGGCTGAAAAACCGTACAAAAAGAGAATACACATTTTTGTCATCAGTTCACCGCTCTTTCTCAAGAATATATTTCTTTCTTTCAAACAATTCGGCAACTCAGTGTGTGTGGACGTGTGCGTCGATGTGTGAGTGAGACGGGACTGGGCAGGCGTCGTCCGACGGACTGTGAAGGAGGAAGGAGTGCACGACGGTGCAAGTGTGTACAGTAGCAAGTGTAGTGATGGCAACCGGGGAAGAGTAGCGATTAGCGGAGGACCTGTTGACGTTGAATGTGCAGAGGAGCTAATAAAGCCATTAAAGCAGCAAATCGGTACTTCGTGCCTTTATTGTTGCCGCCACCCAGCTCAACTGTGCAACGAGAGAAGGGAGTTAACCCCTGCATCTCCCGACCACGGTCAGGTGACCGTAGCAGGAAAGGTTAACACTTCATATAAAGAAACTAAAATACATTAAAATGAAAAAATAAGATGCTGTACTTACCATTACTGGTGAGAGTGTGAAAAAAGGAGGACAAAAAAGGCAAAGATACTCCGAGCGCACACACACAGAGAAGCACTATGCACTCGCTAAGCAGAAACACTATAGTGCTGGGACAAAATGGCGGACGAGGCACGGGCGTCGTAAAGTCGAAACGTCGTAGGTCAAGTGCGTCGTAACTCGAGGACTTCTAAATCTAAACGCAATTATCATGTCACTTGACGCAGAGAAAGCTTTCGATAAAGTTAACTGGGCTTTCCTGTTTGCAGTACTTCACAAATTTGGCTTTGGAGATTCAATTATACATTGGATAGCAACATGATACGATTCGCCGAAAACGACAGTCACCACAAATAGGATCACATCACAAAGTTTTACATCACAAAGAGGAACCAGACAAGGATGTCCACTCTCACCAATGCTATTTGCAATATTTATCGGACCTCTTGCTGCCACTATATGTCAGAATGCTAATGTTAAAGTTACCTGCTCACTATTGACAGAACACAAACTCAATCTATATGCTGATGATATTCTTCTTTACTTACAGGAACCCAAGTATTCTCTTCAGGCACTCTTCAATCTCATTAAAACATTTTCACAAATATCAGACTACTCTATTGACTGGACAAAATCAACAATGCTGCCAATAACAGCAAACTCATGGACCCTGCCGATCAAATCCCAGAGTACCCTATTCCTATAGGAAACATTAAGTATTTGGTGGGGTGGCAGGGCATGTGGGGCAGTGGGTGGGGTGGGAGGAATGGAATTGGGTCCCTGGGGCCCCCACCGGGTGGCCAGTTGTCGGGGCGCCTCGGTGGGGCCGGCAGACCGCCCTGGGTCCCTCAGTGTGGGACGTGTCCCGTCCGCCGGGCTGCTCGCGGGTGGACCTACAGCCCCATGCAACACTCATATTTAATGTTTCATTGTTATAGATAATGTAATGATTTACTTCTCTCATCCTGTTTACAATTAGTGCTTTTTATTTTCTCTTTGTTTCTCTCTCCCTTCTAGAAACTTTGTTCTGTTCGACTGATGAAGTCTGATTCTCAATAAACCTCAATTATAATACCACAGCGGAAGCTTAAAAACTCCACTGTGACACATTAAAACTGTTTCGGCATGAAAGGGATACAGATTTTCCATTCTGCTTGACCTAACAGCCGAACAGGACAAAAAAAAAAAAAAAAAAAAGGTAGCTAACAGTCGACAAAAACATGAAGCTGAAAAGAATGTACGGAAAATGACAAAAAACGAAGGGCAGGGCAGGACAATTAGCAATAGCTCAGGAAAGCCTGTGGTAAATGAAAGACATTATACAGTGGTGCATTGATATTTCCTTCTCTGACCACACTCCTAACTCAAAACCTTTGTATCTCAAATCATCTTCCCCCATTAAAATGGATGGAAATGCCATTAACTCATTCCATCCATCCATCCATCCATTTTCTGAGCCGCTTATCCTCACTAGGGTCGCAGGTGTGCTGGAGCCTATCCCAGCTGTCATCGGGTAGGAGGCGGGGTACACCCTGAACTGGTTGCCAGCCAATCGCAGGGCACATACAAACAGACAACCATTCGCACTCACAGTCACAGTCATGCCTACGGGCAATTTAGAGTCTCCAATTAATGCATGTTTTTGGGATGTGGGAGGAAACCGGAGTGCCCGGAGAAAACCCATGCAGGCACGGGGAGAACATGCAAACTCCACACAGTCGGGGCCGGGGATTGAACCCGGGTCCTCAGAACACATAACCTCTTTTTCTTCAGAATTGTTTTCTATCTGCCAAACTGCTGCTTGTTGTGAAGTGAGTTGAGATGAGTTCACTGCGGACTTTACAGTGCTCGTATCTCAAATCTTTACTCGCAAGTCAAAGCAATCAGCCAATCGAAGGATGGCTTGTATCTCGAAAAACTCATAAGCCGGGTCAATTGTATCTCAAGGTGCCACTGAACTAACAAAACATGAAAAGCAAATCAGTGACCACTGTTTTTGATTGTGTGTGTGTATGTGTGTGCGTGTGTGTGTGTGAGTGTGTGTGCGTGTGTGTGCGTGTGTGTACGTGTGCGTGTGTGCTTCAGTGACCTAAACTCTTTGTTTATAATGGAAACTGCCCATGTTCATTATCATTTTGTTCGATATATATTGTGATATACAGTTTTCTAGGATGTGTCCTGCTTGGAACTGTCCTATATAATTTTGCTCAGCTCCAACTGGGCCATATGGTTGTCCTTGGGCTGGTTCTGTAGAACCAGACATAATCCAGAACTGCTGCACTCTAAAAAAAAGATCCAGGAATATTTAACTGATCCATAATTCATGTGTCTAAAACTGAGCAAGCCGGTGTTAGGCAACGGAAGGAGCTGTTAAGCTGTGCTGGAGACAGGTTATGACAAAAGAGACTTCTTGGCCTCGTAGCACCTCCAAGGCAGAATAAGGGGTGTTTCTCCTTGACAGAAGCATTGTTAGTTGTCTAATTGCGCTCATGTCAGATTTCATTTTCCAACAAAACATACAGGATGTTTTGTTCAAACTAATTAGATGACACACACATGGGCATTTTACTGAATATTTCTGCAAGCAACAGCTCAGCCTGGCAATAAGAGCTGACACTAAACGAGTGTATTTTGCATGTGCAGGTTACCATTATTCAGAGCGCTTTCACTTTTTTTCAGAGCTGGAGAAGCCAAGGGAAATGCAGGCACATGAACCTCTTTGCTATGACAGTCCTAACCACAGTGCCACTTACAAAATCTTTTTTTTTTAAATGTAAAGAAAACATCAAAACCTAGATGTCAAGCCAAATACGCACTGAAAAAGAAAATAGCAGTTGAGTTGGGGCCACCTTGTTTTCCTCAGTATTATGGGTAATGTGGCAGAAAACATAGGTAGAGAAAGTTTAATTTCAGGTGAAATAGGGTAGGATAGGATTCTTGCTCAAGTCAAGCCAATGAAAAGTGCAATAATTGATACTAATTGATACCAATTGATACTAAACTGAAGTGCTTCTTATGAATTTGGCATACATATTTGGAAAAATGGCATAAACGCTAAGCATGCATAACTTTATTTTATTCTTTTAACATTTGAGTATGCTTGTTTTGTTAAAATTTATCATTGTAATGCTTTTTTTACAGAAGGTAGATCATGTGCCATGTAGGTAGGTTTGTGTGCAGATTAATATCCACCATCAGATCGTTGTTTTATTTATTACATCATTCAAGGCTCGCAGACCTTTAAAGAGTTTTGGAATATGACATAACACAGGCATTTGCTTTTGTGACGTACTAAAGTTTTTATTTTATTTTTTTATTTTTTTTTATGGTCAGTGGCTTGGCGCAAGTGCACAGTTTTGATGTGCTGGCGACATACTGGCGCTGTATTCTACCATTGTAATTAATGACAGCATAATGAATTATAAATTTTTGCATATCAAATTTGTGATTGAAGAAGATTTTGGGGGTGGCACGGTGGATGGCATGCATGTTCTCACCGTGCCTGCGTGGGTTTTCTCTGGGTACTCCGGTTTCCTCCCGCATCCCAAAAAAATGCATGGTAGATTAATTGAAGACTGTAAATATCCCGTAGGTGTGAATGTGAGTGTGATTGGTTGTTTGTTTATATGTGCCCTGTGACTGGCTGGCAACCAGTTCAGGGTGTACCCCGCCTCCTGCCCGATGATAGCTGGGATAGGCTCCAGCACTCCCGCGACCCTTGTGAGGATAAGCGGCTCAGAAAATGGATGGATGGATGGATGGATGGACGGGGGCCTTATAATGCGGCGCGCCTTATGTGTGCACCGAGTTCCAAAATCTCTAAATGTTGTTGTGTGATGAGCGCTCCGCTTGACTGACTGGGAGCATTTCCTGCCGACACGCTGCTTATATAGAGGAAAAGCGGATGTGGCTGAGGACAGCATGTGACCGTTAAAGGGGGAAGGGTGCGCGTGACAGAGGATGCTAAAGGCACGCCCCCAGTAGGTATATAGCGCCAAGTCAAGAAGACGAAGCTGAGTTTCCACGGAAACAAGGCGAGGTGGCCCGAGTTGGAAGACGAACTCGAGCAATGCATTAATGAGCAAAGAACAGCCGGGAGAAGCGTCTCAAGTCACCATTCGACTGAGTGCAATAACTCTGCCATGTGCAGCAAGTGAGGAAGCTTGCCATCATTCTGGGAGGCTTGACTAAGGAAATCCAACCACTGGACATCGGTGTAAACAGGGCGTTCAAAGTGAAGTTGCGAGCAGCGTGGGAGCGATGGATGACAGATGGTGAACATAGCTTTACTAAGACTAGGAGGCAGCGCCGGGCGAGTTACGCCACAATTTGTGAATGGATTGTGGATACTTGGGCTAACGTGTCGGCTTGCACTGTTGGTCGAGCTTTAGTAAAAGCCGGCATCATTTCTGAGGAACCGCACGGCAACGAGACCGACTCTGACAATGACGAGAGGGAACCTGCCGTGTTTGATGGAGAACTTGCCCAGCTGTTCATTTCGGATGCAGAAGATCAGGACTTTGAAGGATTTGTGAATGACGATTGATCAAAAAATAACCTGAGTACATTGTTAAATACTTCAATAAAGTACAACGGAACTCAGTTTTGCTCCCGCTGCCTTTTTAAAAACATCGTTTTAGCATGCATGCCTGCTACCGTATGTTTTAAGCTAGCGTATGTTTTACCATGCCTGCACCCAATAATACGGTGCGCCATATGTTAAATACAGAAATAGACCTCGTAACTGAGACTGCGCCTTTTAATACGGTTCACCTTATGGTCGTGAAAATACGGTACACTGTGTAGGAGAGTATTTAATGTGTGTGCAAATTGGTGGGGTCATGTTTTGAGCACTGCAATGTGCAATGTACGCACCTTAAATACACAACATATATTACATACACTGAATTACAGTACATTGTATTACACATCCCTCATATTCATACATCTTGAATTGGAAAAAATTCAAAATATATATATTTTTTTTGTTTTATAAGTGTCTCATGTGAATACCATGCTCCTAAGTACTGCTGCAGATATATTATGTCTGCTGCAAGTCACATGTAATTGTTTTCATATTAAACTCCTGATGGAAACCCCTGGCAGTATTGTTGCTATATCACAGCAAGAATGCAAGAAAAACCTGTTTTTCATTAATGTACCCTCATCCTCAGACTTGTTTTTTGTTGGACTTTTCTCTAATATATATTCAAGGAGAAAGAAGGAACAGGTAACGACATGTGACAACAATATGTTACGTTCAATAACTCTAGCCTCTGTTGAAGTGGAATGCATAGCTGGCTGCAGGTTTCTACTTAAAAGTGGTGGGTGGTGCATTTCGGAGGTGGTTCTTCACTCAGCAGCCAAATCTCAATCTCAGGCCAGACCGCCCCCCACCCAGTTGACGAATGAGAAAGTTCGCACAGCACCAAAGACCGCCGTTTATGAATGCACTTGGACAGGGATAACTTGCAATCGAACATTTTGTCTGGTGGCCACCGAGGCTGGTGATCAAACTCTATCTTCCATTACAACATTCAACTCTGTCACGAGCCTACCAGGTTAAGTAATGAAAGTATGATGACAGTGTTTAAAATTTGCATAAAACGGTGCCAGACGCCTGTGGTACACTGGCATTATTTTTGCGGCAGTGCGCGGTAGATTTGCGACACTGCAGTCAGAATCCTTTTCAAAGGCAATTAAAAAGGCGAAAATGAAACTGCACACTTTCAGCCTGACACGGTTGCAGATCCTACTGATGTATTTTTAATAAACCAGACTTACTCAAGTCAAATGTGTCGCTGAATCTCTACACTACAGCAGTTCGCAATCATTATTTATCGGAAAATATGACAAAAACTTATACAATATCACAAACACGGTACATATGGCGTGCAAAATTAATGTGGTGAATAATCTTGGGAACCCTTGTGTTGTTTGTTTAGAAAATATTTATATTCTCGGCAAATAGTGAGTTTTTAAGAGTAAGACTGAATAAGTCCAAGTCTAAGAAAAAGATCACACACACAGAGTTGAGAACTGGATTTTATCACTGAGATAAAATTGTAAGAGTTCATTTATTGCCAATCACGTTTGTGCAGTGAAAGAGATTAGTGGTTTAAGATCAATGATCGGTTTCAGACAAGGCCCTCTTTATGGAGCTTTATTTAACAGCCATAAGAATACGGTGAAAATATCATATTGATGTTAAATTGAGTTCAGTTACTGTATGTCTTGAAAAAATAAACTAGATAGAGAAAAGATCTTATTTTGAATTTCACATTGCCGCGGCTCACCTCTAAGTCTCTCTGATGGTGTGTACCTTGTACCAAAGTCTTTCAGAGCAAACGAAAAGGACAAGAGAGAAGAATGTTTGAGTTGTTGTCTCCACCAAGCACAAAAAAACACAAGCAAGGAGTTCTGTTTTTATAGCTACTGTATTTGCTGGCTAGGTACTTTGTTTGTTAAGTGAGTTAGCGGAATACCACGCATAAGTGTTCCACAAATAAGATAAGAATGAAGCAATTTATTTCTACTTTTCACCGATATGTTAATTTTACAATGGGACCAAGTGGGGCTGACCCACCCAATCCAGCAGTACAGGTACTTCGACCTACTGGACGAGAGTGGAACAATACCACCCAGAATGTCATAAATAGTCAGTTAAATGAGTCAGCCAGGCTGGGAGGACGAAGAGGAAGAACAACTAGCTCGACAGGGCCAATCAGAGAAAGAGGTACTGTATATACCACTTTCAAAATACTGTAGAGAAATGGTAGGTGAATCATAGGCTGGACAAATTTTGAGTGAAGTGAATTTTAATGAATTTAAATGAATTCCCATAGTGTATTTACTTGCGTATAATTGTTTGAACAGATGAACGTGGCACCTTCAGGCATCTGGAAATTGCACCCAAGGATGAACCAGATCCACAATTCTCTTTATGATAGCAGGATTTCTATCATGACGCCACATCATCAGCAGGCTCAATCCTACCTGTCTCACAGCGCTCTCATCCCAGCTCACAGGAAGGTCAACGCTTGGGGTCGCATGTCCCAACAAGGCAATCAATATTTAGTGCAGGCTGACTGTTCAATACAGATGAGTGCGAGCAGAATTTGGTTGGGTTCCTGGCAACATTTGAGCCATATGCTATTGGAGTTCTTTGTGTCACCCATCAATTTGATTGATGAGATGGTTGACTGGTGTGATGTGCGGAACATATACTATTACTACTCCTATTATTATTATTGAAATAAACGTATGTTTTAAATTGTTAATGGGAGAGTACAAGGTTTATGTGCTTTGCGCAGCAAGACATGCCATCCCTGGAATTATTTGTGTTTAACTTTGCATTTAATTCCTTGAACTTTGTACAAGCTCAGTAAAACCAACATCAATCCTACCCGACTGAAGATCACAGTTCAGCTGCAGACAGTTTGTCTCTGCTGCCAGAATTCTGCCTCCCTTTAAACTCCTGTGATGCAGCCACTGACCCAATTCTTGCAACAAACTGGCAAGCAGTCATATGCACTGCTGTATCTGCATATTTAGCAGGAAGGAGTATAAGGGAGAAGAGAGGAAAAAGAAACCCAATGCCCTGTCTCATAGATTCGATTTATTGGCATAATGTATGAGTTTTTGACAGCCGTAAACTAGGGCTGAACATGAACTTCTGTGTGAGTCCTCCAATTCTTCTAGATCAGGGGTTCCTAAGCAGGATGCTCACATTAAGGGATGCAAAAACTCGCTTTGGCAGTTTTCTAAATGTTTTTTTTTTCATAAAAATACACCACAAATGATTGTTATTAGACAGCTTTAGCACCACACATGTAAATCGATCTTTTTACAGCCATCACTGTATGTTGTACATGTACAGTATGTTTATCCAGCCATCTATTTTCTATACCTCTTATATCCTCATCAATGTTGCGGTTGACCTGCAGACTATCTCAGCAGACTGGGCGTGTTTATTTAATGTTTTGAAATGCACAAGATGATGTCCTCCAGAACTTCCAATGGTCCACATATTGTATACAATGTTCTACTCTACATGATGGAAAATTTTATGCTTATCAGGTTAATTGAAAACTCTAAATTGTACATTGGCGTGAGTGTGAATGGTTGTCTGTCTATATGAATTGTGTAATTGACTGATGATCGGCTCCACCTCACACGTGACCTGAATAAGGACAGGGTGACATAGGAACTGGATCTGTATATGGATTTATGTTTCTGTAATTTTTTCAAACACCTACAGTATGTAAAACCACATTAACCAAAAATGATATTTCAAAGCCATTCTCAAATGTATACACAGCCCACTCACCCCAGATTTGACATGGGGAAAAACAATATATTTTTGGCAACCAATTCGAATTTTGTGGCCACCAATTAGTATTTTGTGCACACGTTTATCTATATTGTGGTCACAATTAAAAAATCTCCCGCCATGCCATGTCTGCGGTTCTTTACAAATGTACTCTTTTCTAAAAAGAAATGACAAAAAACAGCAAACCACATTTTTTTCTTGATTAAGACATGAAATTACAGTTATTCAATTATATTTCTGAACAGAAAATGTTATTTTAGTGGTTCAATGTTATTTTTGATTAATTTCTAACGTCACAGAAAAGACCAGTGACCTGATCAAAATGTGTGTGCAAGTGGTAAAACTTAAATAACTGAAATTCCTTATTCCTGTTAAAAATGGTAAAATATCAAGAGCTCACTGAAATTAAGTCTGCAGTAGAGTATTTTGATGCTGCATGGTTATGATGTTAAACATTGTGTGTCATGGTTTCCTGTTCTTCACAGCTTCAAATAAGCATGAACATTTTTATTGCAATTCACTTAAAATTAGCCATTTAAAGCATTTACTTTTAATTACTTCTACTAAATAGACAATACACTATATATGAGTGTAATTAATTACCTTCCATATGCTAAGTGTGTGTGTGTGTATGTGTATGTGTGTGCGTGTGTCTATCAATGTGTACTTCCATACGTCGCTGAGCACAGCAGGGAGGCAGCATTTTGGTCTCACAGCAACAACTGCTGCAGGCCAACTGTGTGTCTGCTTCACAGTAGGTCACAGCCCATCATCACACCCTGCACACAACCAAGTTATGTGCAATGTAATGTTGTGTGGTGAACGAGCACTTCCTCTTTTCTCACAGGACACTGAACGTATGTGTACGAGTGTGTGTTTGCTGTAAGTGCTGAGGCGAGACCAGAGAGTGAAAAATGGCTGGTAAACTCCAAGGCTGCAAAGTGAGCACCATTGTAAAAATTTCTGGGCCACATGCAAGCGTTTGTGTGTCTGGTTTGCGGCTCAAGCAGGGTCGGATGGGAATTATTGTCTACTCTCCCAACACCTTGATGCTTGTCACATGCATTCATCACCTCCCTGTCATTCTTCTTGTCTTTTATTTCTCCTACGGGTGGCATTCAGTCTCTCTTGCCCCACGTGGATTTGCTGCCCACTTAATATTTTTCCCTATTTTAAAACCCTTGAGGATATAATAATTTGCTCAGCTCTGCGGAACAAGGCATTGCTGAAGATGTACATGATGAAAGGAGATGAATGGAGCCTTCAGACTTATCAGTAACAGTAGAAATAAAGTTAAAGTGTATTTTCTGAGCTCTTCAGTCACTCATATAAGTATCAAACATGTAATGTTAAATTGCTTGTATTTTTACTCCAATGCTGCTAACGGTGTATTTGTATGTTGTTGGTGTTCTGATCATTCTAGTTGTGAGTACTAAAATTGTCTTCAATACATGATAATGCTCAATTTAATGCAATAATCGAGCAGTTCATTTAGGGTTTCCTGTATACTATTTAAACTATTTTATGTTTTTGTTCGGTTTCCAATTAAATTAGAGAAATCGGGAATTGATGGACTTTAAATAAACATAAAACTTTTTTTTTTTTTTTTTAAATAATTAAAAAAAAACATTTACAAAAGGTTTTTATTATGAGCAAAAACGTTTTGGGCTAGTTTGCTAGCTTCCAGGAAGGAGGGCACACAATTGGTAGCTAGTATTTGTGCCATTCAAGGCTTGCATTAATGCATGCGCTTCAAAATTACTCACAGAGACACACGCCATTTATAAACACACACACAAGCACACCGGAATATACGGATACTATCTCGAAATAGAACAGGGAACTCTATTTTACTTTAATTCACCGAACATACAGAGGCATGCACAAACCTGCTTTGTTGGCTTGTCTGTGTACGCACTCACTTAAATGTAAACACACATGAAACTGGATACACTGCTGATGCAGTTCACACAAAGCAATACAAAATCAACACACACACACACACACACACACACACACACACACACGCATTTCCAGAGGCCCTAAAATGTATTTTCCCTGTTTTGTCTGCAGTTCAGCTTAGTGGAATTTGTGCTGAAATAACTTCAAAGGCTTTCAAGGAGCGGGGCGACGGGGTAATTAGGACTGTGGAGCTGCTGGAGAGAGCAGATGAATGTAAGTTAGAAGGATCCTCTCAGCCACAATGCATGGATAGAACGAGAAGAGGGAAAGGACTTCATGATAACACTTGAACACACACACACATTAAAAAAAAATCAAAAAGATTGGTGGTGTGATAGCTCTCCAAGGGAGAGGTCATTTTGGCCCTGCAATTTACTCCTAGTTGTAAACATGATGCCGGATGTACGGACAAAACCACTTGCACGGCTGAATACTTGTATAGTCCTACAATCAAGGAATGACAGTTGTCAATGCTAAGCAGGCATTATATGCATATCTCTCTGTCACTCTCACACTGAAACGTGTATGTCCCAATGGTAACGGTGAAAACAGTTTGCGTGTCTGCTCGACTGCGATCTCAAGAGCTCACCAGCTAATGCATTGCTATTTATAGCCCCTAAAATACACTAAACATGTCAAGAGTGTCCCTTATCGCCACCTGTGCAAATAGAGTGAGATAACTAAATGCTAATGTCAACAGAATGAACTGCTGTGCCGGTTTAAATGTGTGCACAAAACCTCTCGTGCCATAGTTTCCACACGTACGAATGTGTTTGTTTAAAACTACTGCCAAGAATTCAGTTTGCAATGAAATAAACCTTAAGGAAATTCAGTGACAATTTAGTAGAAAAGTCAATCAGTGTGTGTGTGTGTGTGTGTGTGTGTGTGTGTGTCGTGTGTGATCTGTACACCAAAGGGGTGGTAGTGCCCTCTGTCGACGGAGCTAGGTTTAACAGCTTTCGATCACAGAGAGAGACACACTTCTGCAAACTACTATTATACCACACACACAGACAGACACGGACAGGTGGCATCATTTGGGTGAGACGGTGAGTCTGGCTCTGAGGAAGTCAGTGTCTGTTGTCATATTTAGAAAACAGACACACACACCTACACACACTCACAACAGACAGATACACACATATGCAACTGCGATGTGACATCACAAAAAGCCCAACAACCTCTCTACCCCCAGTGTGACATTTCTCACCTTGCCAATTGAGGTGATCCCTGGGATGTTTGACCACCAGACTAAAGAGAATGCAGCTATTCAAACCCCAAGCTTTTATTCTGTTGTTGCTCTGATCTGCATTCCCCCCCCCCCCCCCCCCCCCCCCCCATTTCCCTATCCAGAACATTCTGCAGACATTAGTTCCTGGCTGACAGCGGAAGTGATAAGCAGTCTGAGCTTGTCAGAGTCAGGCCCAGAGGTGGAAGTTTGCATTCTGTGAAATATCCCAATGTCGTATTTTAGCCCCTTCCCCAGCCTTTCCTCCCACCCCCCACTTTATACCCGTCACTCTGTCTCACTTGCATCAAATATCAAAGGTTCCGCTGTTCACTTTTTTAAATCACATCCTCTCCATCCCTCATTGTTGCTTACTTCTTCCTCTCTTTTTGGCTCTTTTTTACCTTGGTTCTGTTTTACTCCTCTTTCTCTTTTTCTCTTTGATGTCAAGGCACCGCTGACACTGAGCCACCCTCCTTGAATACTGATGGAGTTTGAAATGAGTGTGTGTGTGTGCGTGTTTATTTGTGTGTGTGTACAAAGAACAAGAGAGGGCACATTCAAGCATTCACGGTGCATGTAATATTTGTTAAATGACACTCTAAAGAGTTCATATCATTAATTTAATGGAACTTTTTATTCCCTTATCCATCAATGCTTTTTTTTCCCACCATTTTCCTGATCAGTGTCATTGATGACGTGGATCCTATCCTCACTTTCTTTGGGCCAGGGGCAATCTAACAGCAAATTAAAGTGGCTTCAGTGAAGGCCTGGCAACGCATCTCCAGGATGGAAGCTCAGGATTTCAGGCTGTCATTGGTTTCAAAGGATTTTCAATGAAGTAATCCAAATGTGGGGCTACATTTACAACTGTTACCTTGTCCAAATACCTTTCAGCCCCTGAAAATGGAGATGTATTACAACAAATCCATTAAAACTGTCATTGTCCAAATACTTCTGTTCCTTGCCAAGATCTAAATCATGGCTTCCCAAGTTTTGTATGCATTTCCCTCCAAACCTTTATATGACGTTTATATACGTTTTATTTGCTAGTGGTCAATGTTATTATAAGTAGACCATGACAAACACATGGATTGAATGGGTAAGATCTGACTCTAATTCAGTTAGCCTTTTTTTCCCTTTTCTTTTTCATTGATTTGATCGCATCTCACCATGCTCATCAAATAGTGGAAAATAGTGTAGGCCTGAAAACAACTGATTGCATAGTGCCTGCACAGCATTTAGAGGCAGCTGTTTATATTAAAGTTAGCAAAATGTGGAAGGATCTTGCTGAGTATGTTGGACCTTTAGATTTCCCATAAGTGTTGCAGGAAGCACACAATGAATATAAGACTTAAAGTCAGTCTTTGTCAGAGAATATACTCCCTGGTGACTTCATAAGGTACAGCTGCACAATCAATAAATGTAACTGTGTTTGTAGTCTGCAGGTGCGTTGCATCACACCTCAGCATGATGAAGCGTAGTTCACAATCTCAATAATAAAGTTTTGGTTAAATTAACTATTTTCAAAATTAAACTGAAAGCTGACAGTTGTGGCTAGGGAGCGTGTGCATTGAACTTGATATTATCTTGGTATTCCTGCCACATATTTAGAACATTTGCTGCAGTCTCTGCTACTGAATGTGAAGCTTTGCTGATTATTTAATTGAAAGTATCTGTATATAAATACATATGCTTTTAAAATCAGTCTTATGACCATTCACCGGGTATGTTGGAGATGATTGTGCAAGACATGCATTGTAACTCCATCCAACATTCCTTCCCAAGAGGCAAATGCTTGAGTGGACTTGAACATGACAATTTCTTAGCAACAGACCATAGGTGAGATTTTTCATTGTTACACATATTTTTTATATGCATTTGACACTAGATGCTGTGCTGATTTCTAACCAACTTATTTGGGATTCAATGATCTTTTTTTTTTTTCTTTGTCCTTTACCTTATTTTCTTTTGTGTCCTATTGATTTCTCTCTTTTGTTTGCTTTTATCACATTTTGGCTTTACTTTCCTCTGTGGAGACTGCAAAGTATTGGATGTTAGTGTTGTTACAGCCTGGTAAGTTAAATCTGATTTCTTTTCCATTATCACTACCGGTTTCCCCCCTTTCCCACAAACGACGCATAGGCCGGTAGGCTCAGCGCCACAACCGATGCCAGTCTTTGTTGCTCTTCCAGGTGGGTGATTTATGCTTGGCACTGTGCCCCGCAGCACCACTGAGCCACTGTCGCCTTTCTTCTGCCAACCTTGGCCTCTGATGGGAAATAAATCCTTCTCAGACACCACCGCCAGCAGCCGCGAACAAACTTTTTGTCCGTTCTTGTTTTCTTTACTTGGAAACATGAAACCCTCTGTGTTTCCCATTACCGGCAACTTTGGATTAATTTCCTTCATAGTCTTTGCTAATTTCTTTTCTTTTTTATAGTTATTAATATTATCCATCCATCCATTTTCTGAGCCGCTTCTCCTCACTAGGGTCGCGGGGGTGCTGGAGCCTATCCCGGCTGTCATCGGGCAGGAGGCGGGATACACCCTGAACTGGTTGCCAGCCAATCGCAGGGCACATAGGAACAAACAACCATTCGCACTCACAGTCATGCCTACGGGCAATTTAGAGTCTCCAATTCATGCATGTTTTTGGGATGTGGGGGGAAACCGGAGTGCCCGGAGAAAACCCACACAGGCACGGGGAGAACATGCAAACTCCACACAGGCGGGGCCGGGGATTGAACCCGGGTCCTCAGAACTGTGAGGCTGACGCTCTAACCAGTCGTCCACCGTGCCGCCTATTAATATTATTATTATTATGTCATTCAAACACTTGCATTGTAACCATAAATTTCACTTTGTGAGGAAGACAAGGGTCCAAAATGAAAGAAAGAGAAGGGATTTTCAGAAAAAGCAACCAACGGATGAATGTAATGACTTCAATCTGGCGTAATACTTCCTTTTCCACCAGACTTGTAAGCTGAACACACACTCTGTTTCTAATTGCTCCCATACGTAACTGTCTCTCTCACACACAAAATACATATATAAATGCATGCACGCAGACACACACACTTAATGACAGACTGAGCAATCTCTGAGTTTCATCTGTAGTGTCAAGATGAGCGAAGTCCCTGCACTTAGATGAGTTTGTGAAGCTCTTTTCTACCAACCACAAAATCGCAGAATACAGCTGTTGCAAGATACTGTAATGGGTAATGTATGTTGCGGGAGTTCAATATATTGGTATTTCAGTATGTCTAACTTCTTTTTTAATGTGCCATTATGATTAAAAGGCTGTTTTGCAGTTTGTCTGTTTAACTGATAGTTCAATAGAAAATACACTCATAGGGCACTATTTGTATAAATCTGGCACAGCAGGTGGCGCAACTGTGGGCCAGGAGAAGTTTAGACAGGTGCTGGTAATTTAGTAGACTAGCGCATACCAGCAGATCCAAGAATGTGTGGGCTGCGCCACTGTGGATGTGTCTACAGACCTCTTTATTCTCCGCCAATGAAAGCAGCTCCTCTCATTCCCTTTAAATGTGCGGCCATAACAGTCTTGATGGAGAGATTGCTGTGGAAAAGGACAAAGTGATCCATGCATGACTGAAGCATTGTCACTGCTCTTGGCCGGTGTGGCAACAGACAACGTGAGTACCCCTATTAAATACATAATGAGCTGGTGATAACTGCTGGCAACTTAAATACTGTATGTCCACAGACCTCATGTATCTGTCCCTACTCCTGATTTTTCATGTGCCCCAACTATAGCGGTGTGTTGCCCAGTGGAGTAATTTAGGATATTAAATAATGATGGTAGTAATAATAATGTGCTCAATGAATTAATTTCTACAATGATTCATAGGGGTTGTTGCTTGCTGTTCACATATTTATGAACAGAATACGTCTGACATCCACCAAACATGTCAGCGACTTGTCTGCCTGTGCCGTGATCAAATTTGTAAAAACCGCGTTCAACCAATAGTCTGCCTACTGCACCGGACTGAGACATGGTCCCAGCAGGCGTAAGTTTTGACTGACCTGCCACCAAATTGTCACTCTGCCAGGCGCATGTTCAAGTATACCCCCTCACTGTACTGGAATGCCCAGCTTGTCCCAGACCAGTCTGCCAAATTGGCAAACCCCTTATTGTTGCACGAAAAATCAAGATATGCCAGTTTTTACGCTCCACTGCAGATGCGCCAACTATAAAGATAGAGCTCAGTGTTTCTGAGCTAAAAATATGCTGCCTGAATAGTAGTAAGAAGGTTAGGAATCTTTTATTTAGTAAGCATGTTACCTTAATTTCAAGAAACTGATACATTGAATGTGTATTTGATAATTCCACTGCTGCGTGAGTTACAGTGTATAGGTGAATTTATTATTCCCTCATTTATTTTCATACATTATGTGCTACACCAAAATGAGCGCTGGTATCACCCAGGCCACACCATAGAATATTCTCTGGCTCTCCCCCTGTATGGACACAAACTTGTACAAAAACGCACTCTCCGGGTGATGCAATATGGTGATACAAAATGCATATGAATATAAATAATGGACATGAGGAGTGTTTTTCCATTTAGCCTTTCAGCCAGAAAAGCCAGACATAGGGGTATTCTTGTAAGAGCATCAGAAAGTTAGGAATAATAAAACCTATGAAAAAGTTAACAGACATGGTCAATAAAGTTGAGAAAAAAAAGCATGTGTGTGTGTGAGTCTGTGTGTATGCGGGGGTAGTTGTTGGGTGGATTTGTGTACGGTGTGTGTATCTATGATAAAAGTGTTCCTCGGTGTCTTTGGCAATCGACCAGTGCGGTGCAGTTCCAGTGATGAATACCACCGCAATAATCGCTCTTCCAAAGCCTTCGGTTTCTCTCACACATACTTTGCTTCACTCTCACTCATTCATTTATCTTTCTCTCGCTTTCCTTTTTCACCCCCACGCTCCATCTTTCGCTCCACTTTTTGCCCCTCCCAACACTGCAGCACACAAAGAGAAACAAATCAGTGTGAATAAAATTAGGTTGGAAGGCCACAGTGGTGCATCTTAACTAACTGATTCCACAGTGACTCTAGTGATGAAGTTCCTAACATAATCATCTTGGCACGCATAAAGAAAAACTGCATTCAGTGGTTGCGGAGTTGTTCTTCTGAAGGAGCTACATCTTTGAGGTAGTGGTGAGTTGAGTCCAGAGACCAGTACCAGTGTTACACACAATCTGCATAGGCACCCTGGCTTTTTAATGACCTTCTGTTTATGTTGACTTTATGCAGTGACATAGCTGAATTAAACATAGAAAATCCAGTAGACATATCACCATGACTCAATGAGCAGAATTACTTTTTATTTTTTTCCCCCAATGGAAGAAAGTTGAATGACTCAAAACTGTGTTTTCCCTTCATCAAGAATCTCACCACCCTGGACATTAGTTTGACACACAATAAATGTGAAAAATTACAAAAGAGAACAGTGAATAAGTATTCAGAAATCCTACAATGAATGTGGGCTCTGACATTGACAGTAGTTTCCTTGAACCAAAACAGCACTTTTAAAAGAAAACAAATGGGGGGAAAAAATAAATTGCATTCCAAGTTGCATTTGTAGAATCCATCCATTTTCTGTACCGCTTCTCCTCATTAGGGTCACGAGCGTACTGGAACCTATCCCAGCTAACTTCGGGCGAGAGGCGGGGTACATCCTGAACTGCCAGCCAATCGTAGGGCACATATAAACAAACAACCATTTGCACACACATTCACACCTACGGGCAATTTAGATTCTTCAAATAACCTGTCATGCATGTTTTTGGGATGTGGGAGGTAACCGGAGCACCCGGAGAAAACCCACGCAGGCACGGAGAGAACATGCAAACTCCACATAGGCGAGACCAGGTTAGAACCAGGGTCCTCAGAACTGTGAGGCAGATGTGCGAACCGTATGGTTAGCCAAAAGCTGAAATGCAATGTGCTTGTTTACGGATTGGGAGTCTGGCCAGCTGTGGCCCGCCGGCCTAGATTTTGACACGTTTCCCAAAGGCTTTGGATGTTGTGGGGCTTTTCTTGGTATACACACCACTGCAACATCACGTGGTTATCAGGGACAGTGATTTGAAATAGTAGACCAGGGTGGTAGAAAGAAGGGTGCCTTCACACTCCTCAGCCTACCTGGTAAGGTCTATTTGGATGTTCTGGAGAGGATGGTTCTTCGGCAAGTCAAACCTCAGATTCAGGAGGAGCGGTGTAGTTTTCGTCCCAGCTGTGGACAATGGACCAGCTCTACACCCTAAGCAAGGTCCTTGAGGGAGAAGGCATTTGTCGCGTCACTTGGGGAGTCCTGTGGTGGGTGCGCTGGGAGAATGGGTTACCTGAACCACTAATATGGCCCGTTCGGTCCCTGTTCAACCAGTGTCAGTGTTTGGCCTGTATTGCCAGCAGTAAATCAGATTCGATTCTGGTGAGGGGTGGGCTCCACCAAGGTTTCCGCTTGTCACCGATTTGGTTCATAACCTTTATAGACAGAATATCTAAGTGCAGTGGCGTTGAGAAGGGTGAGGCTGACCCAGGACACATTGGAGGGAAAATGTCTCCTGGCTAGCAAGACCTGGAAGAGCTGGTCGTAATGGCTGGGGAGAGGGAGGTCTGCCCTTTTTCTGCTTAGGCTGCTGCCCATGCAATCAGACTCCGGATCAGCAAGAGAAGATGAATGGATGATATCACTTTGTACAACACATGCTTTACTTTTATTTCTAAAGCCCTCTTTCCCTTGAGTATTTCAGGTTGGAAATTTACATACTGTATGTATATTATTCTTAAGTTTCTGTTGTCTCTAAAGAACTGATCTACAGTATATCATGCACAGTACACCATTCTATTACAGTACCAACTACAGTCATACAGTAGATAAAAGTGGAGTAAGCTGTGACTGGTCAATTGAGTATTGTCAAATACATCCAAGATAAGCACAATACTGTATATATACAAACGGCAAGCTAAAATTAGTGTTGTAACTACAGATAAAAAGTGCAGATGAATTCATTTTCCCTTTTTATTGCTGCAGTCATAATTTCAGTTCAGAACAGTAATGAACTCAACTGCATTTAATGTAAATATTGTTTTAGTGTTGACTATTTCAGCTCCAAATACAACACATACAACTCATAACAGATGTTTGTGACAAATTACGAGTAAACACTATGATCGTGTACCTTAACAGCATTGTCAATATTCTCCAATAAGCACATTGCTCCTAACGATACGCCAAGATTCTTTTGCACATCCGTAACACAAAGGCCCATAGTTTTTGCAGGACCCCCGGTGTGAACTGGAGGTACATGCTGACAGGCTAGATATCGAGAGGGTGGGAGGAGTAGGACAGGACAGCGGGTGTCACGGCAGAGGGTCTCCTCTGATCTCCAATAATCCCCTATTTTGTTTTGGACCCACTCAAAATCTCTTGCTTGTCCAAATACACACTTCTGTTGCTATCTGTCTCTCATGACACCTTCCCCCCTCCTCACTATTTCTCCCTCGCATTTTCTCCCCTCTCCCTCATCCTTCTACTCCAAGACCCCATAGAGGGCCTGTCACCAGCAAAGTTTTCATTCTTTCATTTTTTTTAACCTCCTCTGTTTTCCAAAGCAAAAGGCTCATTGAGTGGTGGGGGAAATCAGTGTGTGTAGATTGTGGTTGTTTTTGCTCATGCCAGTAGAACCTTAATGACCAAAGTTCCACTCTGCCCAGCTGTCTCCACACTGCATCAGCATTTCATCCGCACAAAGGGTACAGGACCACCCCAAAGGTACCCTCTTACAAACACATGGACATACACACATACACACTTCATTCACCAGGTAATTATGAACCATTGCTGAGAACAGGAAAGCAGTTATCTTTCCTTGCCCCCACCTCTCTAACTTTACTTCTTTGCTCCCTCCAGTCTATTCCCAAGGTTGTGTGCAGAAGTATGTAACCGTTTGGATTTTTTAGTTAACTTTGTAAGTTATGACAATAAGGGTAGGCTGAGCATCACCTTAAAGAGCTGAGTGAGCAGATAAGCCACGATACACCTCAAGGATATGCAAGAGAAATCTGGAAATCTAATCAACCTCGAGCAACTCCTTTCAAGCGCAAAGTAAGTGCACCACATGGGGTGCAAAACAACAGAAAAATAAGGTTGAAAAACACACCACAGTGATATTTCCTTCCTCCTGAACAACAGTCACGGTGTACATCCGCCTAATCGTAAAACACTGACCAGTGTGCAGGATAATGGTTTACTCACAGCAAATATTTTAACAGAAAAATAGACAAACAATTATTACTGTATTAGGATAATATTAAATATAGTGCAATTACCATAATTTTTCAGTTTGGATTAAACCGTTTACTGATAAAATGTGACAACATTTCAAACTTAAGTATTAAACATCGAATTTTGTTGTCATCATTCCCATGGTATTTAGTCTAATGTGTTGTGGCGTGTGGGCAGAGAGTGTGAGCCAGAGAAGTAGTGAGAGAGTGTGAAGAAGTGTGAAAACCACAACCAGGGTGTGTTTCCTCTCATTCCTACAGTGGGGGGGAAATGGGGCTTTCACCCCAAAGTCCTGGTATCCCTGCACTTCAACCCTCAAGTAGCAACCAGAGCTCCCCTGAGCTCCCAATTACGCTCTGGAGTCATGAGCAGGTCCTTTACAAGCTAGAATTGTGTATATTGTTAAATCAAAATGTTGCTTGAAATCATATTCTGAAATGTACTTCATTAGAAATAGCACTATTCTATTTGTGTATGTCATAGCCTGATGGAAAATAAACATTTTTAATTGTTATTGTTAAATTCAAACTATGTATGCCAGTTTATTAATGAAAATTAATTGAATAACACATTTTTATTTATTTTGTCAAATATTTTAGATTAAATGGAATGACATTATTACAAAGCCGCTAATTAAAATACTGTTCTATATGTTTGGTATTTTAAATTAAACATGCTTGGTTGATTGGTGATGTTTAATTTTTGTCTTCTCTCTGTCTCTCTCTCAAGATTGCAGCCTGGCTCGTACCCCAAAAGATGCATGTTTTACAGTGACTTATGACCATAAAATAGGGCAAATGTTGCCATATGCACTTCCAAAACAACAATAGAAACATCTGCAACTTACCGCAAGATGTTTTCTCACGTTAGAAGTGGGCTGATATATCGTTTGAACAGACGCAAGAGTACACTGCATCATAAAGCTGTTTTTTTTCGTAGTTTGTAAAGTAAACACTTTTTTTTTCCCCAGAAAATGTGTCACTTTGACTGGCCCGCGAATGCTTCGTATGCGGTGATGTGACTGCCTTGTGCGGTCTGATTGATGACTTGGAGTCAAAGGACACAAGTGATCACATTGGCTTGGCGCAACAGCGCCCTAAGCGGAAGTCGAAGATGAAGTCTCAAAAATAGATCGCGCACACAATAATGAATACATAAAAGTAGCGAGTGGCATGTCGACCATTGTAACGGTGTAAAAGTATTGATTCTTCTTAACATAAATACTCAAGTAAAAGTAAAAAGTAGGTTGCATTCAAACTACTCTGACAAGTACAATTTATCCAAAATGTTACTTGAGTAAACGTAATGGAGTAAAAGTAACGCGTTACTACCCACCTCTGGAGATGTCTCCACATTCTCTGAATCCTTTGATTATATTATGGACCGTAGATGATGAAATCCTTAAATTGTTGTTAAACTGTTGGACTATTTGCTCACGCAGTTTGTTCACAAAGTGATGAGCCTCACCCCATCCTTGCTTGTGAAAAACTGAGCCTTTCGGGGGTGCTCCTTTTATACCCAATCATGACATTCAGCTGTTTCCAATGACCCTGTTCATCTGTGGAATATTCCAAACAGGTGTTTTCCCTCAACTCCTCAGCATTCCTCAACTTTTCCGGTCTTTGTTGCTCGGTCCCAGTTTTTTTTTGGAACATGCTGCAGGCATCAAACTCAAAATGAGAAAATATTTGAAAAAAACAACAACAAAAACAATATCGTTCTTCAGTTTGAACATCAAATATCTTGTCTTTGTAGTGATATTGAATTGAATATATGTTGAAAGGTATTTGCAAATCATTTCATTCTGTGTTTAAGTTTTACACAGCGTTCGAACTTCACTGGAGTTGGGGGTTTGTAATTCAGTGAGGATCCTTAAAGGGAAACTAAACCCAAGTTCTCAAAACTTTTTGTTATGTTTTAAATGTACATGTCTTCTTAATCCAACGCTGTTTGCTTAAATCTATGACCTATTTGTCCTAAAAAAATATGTTTAAAACGTTGCATCTACTCGCTTACAGAGGCTGCCATGTTTAGGTCTTTTCACTGTCACAAAGTGCGAATTCGCGAGAATGTGACATGTATCAACCAATTCATGCTCGCTTTATTTACAAAGATAACCAGACAGAGTTAGTAAATATCCATCAATAAGAAGTTACACATTGCACAGATAAACTAATCTAGCCAACTAATGGTGGAATCCCGGCTGACTTGCAACGGCAAAGTTGTTTACTGCTCATCCTATGTACACAGACCTTGAAAGAAACAAGTATGATGACAGGCATGCATTCAATGACTTGTTCTCTATTGAAAGCAGTGTAGGATGTAACCTTTCCCCAGAGTTATTAATTGGTGATCCATGACAGAAAATTGATTCATCCCACGCTGAATGCAGTAAGTGCGGGACAGAGTCATTATCGATATCACATGGTTCTCTGCTGCTCAGATCAATATCTGACTTTCTTTATAAGGTCATTTTGACAACATGGCCAATATGAAATACTATCTATCCTCTGCCAAGACCATTCAGTCTTCACACGTGGTGAAAAACCAGACTAAGTGTGGCATTTTTTCTAGTGAGGAAATAAAGAGCCCAGCTCTCCCTTCCCAAACAGGCGACACACAACAACACATGCATGGTTTCCATTATAATGCCAGTGTTTTATGTGTGTGACTCAGGTTGCATTCAAATGATCTGAGGTATAAATTATTCGTCACCCATTAGGGAAAAAAAGTTCAAATGTGAGGATAAATCCTGTAGTCCTCTCCTGAGCTCAGACCTCTTGACCTGCAATCATTCATTCACTCCGGACGATACAAAGACCCCACTGTCACTTTTTTCTTTCAGTCTTCCACCTCTGCTCCATGGCTAGCAGTGGCTGCTGGGGCCACTGACACAACTCCACCTCGACACCCTGGCAGCCACATGTAATCTAGTCCCTTGGATCACACACACAAGCAAAAACACACAGGCTACTCCTTGTCTCGTGTTAGAGGAAACCCTTCTTACCCTCTGCAGTCACTTCCAATCACCTCCTTTTCCTCCATACAGGGCAGGGACAAGAGACAGAAAGAGAGAGGTGCTGTTTCTGATTTAGGGTTTTTTCAATGATCTACTAGATTATAGCTTTTCAGTTATGACCAGAAGTGGGTAGTAACGTGCAACATTTACTCCATTACATTTACTCAAAAGTAGCATTTTGGATACATAGTACTTGTCAAAGTAGTTTTAGCACTGTGTACTTTTTACTTTTACTCAAGTATTTATGTTAAGAAGAAACGTTACTTTTACACAGTTACAATGGTCTTAATGCCGCGCACTACTTTTATTTGTCAATTATTGCTTATTTATCAACTATTTTGTGCGTGATCTATCTGTTTAGACTACTACTTTGACTTCCACATTGGGTGCTGTTTGCTCCAATCCAGTTTAAGCGTTGGTGACGTTTAAATCTAGTTCATCAATCAAACGACACAATGAAGAAACATGACCGCACACAACGTCTTCTGTTGGACTTCCCGGGCATAGGTATTAACATTAGACAAGACAGACAAGCTAATCGTCATGCCTACATGGCAACCATGTTGGGAAGGTTGTCGTTACCATTGAAGACAACGGTGTGCGACTCGTGTTTAGATGAAGAAAAACAACAGCGTTCATTTAGTGTAGTATTTTTTGGCACTGTCTTCCCAAACGTGGAAACTTCATCCCACTTCTAACTTGAGAAAACATCTTCTGGTAAATTGCTGATGTTTTGTTGTTGTTTTGGCTGTGTATAATAGCCCACATTCGCCCTATTTTATCACAAGTAACTGTATCTCGTGGGTTACGTGCTACACACAAACACATACACACACACACAGTAATATCAGATAATACACATTCACATTTAATTTTGTTATTTTTATTTTCTTGATGTTCATGCTCTGATTACAAAAATCCAAAGTTAGTCACCATTTGCTCAGTACTTGAGTATTTTTTTTACTGTGTACTTTTTACTCTTACTCAAGTAATTCTGGGGAGGACTGCATTTTACTTTTGTTTAAGTCACATTTTTGTCAAGTAACAGTACTCTTACTTGAGTACTATATTTGGCTACTCTTACCACCTCTGGTTATGACTGCCAAAGTTCTGTTCAATTTAGTTTATTGGTTGTTTTCTGCTGGGGCAAAGTTGTGCCACGGACAAAAGCTATTTGTTAGGCTTTAGTTCTGCTTCGTTTAAAATATTTATTAGCACTGCAAAGAAGAACCACACACATACATTTAAATGTGTGTGTATTTAATGCAGAGCAGCATGCGTAATAGAATACTAGGGGGAAAAAGGCACAAAATTACAAGATTAAAGTAACAATTTTCTGAGAATAAAGTCAGAAAATTAAAAGAAGAGGTCATATTCTTCCAGTAATAAAGTCAAAATATTATGATAGGTTATTTAACAATAACTTTAATATTGTAACTTTACAATTTCACAATTTTTGTCTAGTAACAAGGACCTCATGTGCTGTGCAACCCATGTCTGAGATGCACAAAAATTAGCAGGGATGCATAAAGTATATTCAATCTGTGTCCGTAGACATGTGGTTTCAGACCTGCCCTACGTACAGTATGTGTGGGTGTGTTGGTGGAGAGCTTCAACACACAGTAAATCAAAAGCATGAACCATGTCTTGGTGCTAGCCAATCAAAGGCAGAGTAGGGCGTGTTATTGGTCCATAAATACAATGGACTTGGGAGTTTAACTGCACTCGATAAATTTTCATTGTTGTGGTAACACCCGCCGCGGCACTCACAACAAAAGGAACGTTAACTGTTCATTAAATTCGCTAGCCTGCGAGCTAACAAACTAGCAAGCTAAGGGCTGGAGCTAACATGCTCACTCGACCGCGGCGACATCGTTAAAACGTCAGCGCTCGGAGTTGTGTGTGTGTTCCCCACATAACACACACACACACACACACACGGGAAAGTTAATGGTTTATAAACCATAACCACAACAGCACACCTTATCAATATTCAGGCAGCACCTCAGCGAACTCACTTTCAGCATCATTTCATTGACAGGTAAAGGTCTCATGGCATTGTCCAGCAGCTCCAGGGCGGGCCTTAGTTTACCTTTTATGTATCCTTTATTTAACCAGGTAAAAACTTATTGAGAGATAAAATCTCTTTTCAAAAGCTAAGAGGCATTAGAATTGATCAGATATGCAAAAACCAAAGGCATGAAAAAGGTGACAAAAATTTAAAAATACATTGCAGAGATTTTTAATATCTTTTTTTTAATTTTAACATAAATTAGACAATCTGGAAGACTCTGAAGAGTACAATAAGGCAAAAAAAAATAATGTAATCTTTACACAGAAAAACTTATTTGCACCGCTCAAGTACATGTTGATGTACAAATTTAAGATTAAAATTAAATTTGCCTAATTTCTTTGCTTTATTTGTTCTGGCTTCCAACTTGAGCCAGGCCTATCTCCACCTGCACCTGATGCCTGCTTCAAGCTGTGCCACATGAATAGCATCCTCCTCTTTAACCACTCATTCTGGAAAATAATGGACTAAAATAGTTGTCTGTTTCACTTCATTTTTCACTATCACCAACTTCAAAGGCTAATCCCAAATGCATCCTTTAGGAAAATATTAAGTACAATATTTTTCTATTTTTATTGGCCATTTCTGAATTTGAAGTTAGTTCATTCTGTGTTGTGACATAATCCCTAACATCGCTCCGTCGCTTCATACATTTAACATTAACATCCGTAAACTAATTAGATAATTGTAGGCGCGTTTCCTAATTAATATAAGATGTACTAGCGGATCGACTATTTTTGCCGATATTACATGTGCTTTGCCGTTCCACTGGGACCACAACCAATTTTTGCGAACAGAGCCTGAATCCGATTTATATATTTTATTTACCTAAGATATTTTATTTATTGTTCTACATTACAATGCCAGTGTTCAATGTTCTTTAGAATTGAAATCCTTCTTAAAAATGATGTAATTGAATTAGTATATATATATATATATATATATATAGCATAAAAAAACATCAACGATACTATTGTTTATTGTAATTTTTTATTTTGTTTATTGTAAAAAAAATTTGCTATCATGGCAGGCTGAAACATAATATATTGAGAGAGAGCAAGAGCAAAGGATAATAAAAATATGACTGCTGTTGGTATATTTTTTTACCCAAAAGTAATTGTCAAATGGAGGGCATTTTGAGGAGGACAATATTTGTTTAGGGGGGGCTGAAGATCGGTTTTAGGGGGGCTTGGATTATGAACCTTTGCCATTTTCACATATTACCAAATATTTTTGGGGGGGCTTGAGAAGTTGTAAGGAGGGCTGAAGCTAATTTTTTGCTAATTGAACAAAAGATACAATCATCATCATGTTGAGGTTTTGTGAGGTCACAGGTCACTGATCTTAGACAAGAAGGCCTGGATCAGTTCTCGTTCTTCCCAATGGTGCTCAATACATTTGAGGTCAGGTCCTGACCGTCAGGACTCAGCGCTGGCCAGTCACGTTCTTCCATTGTGGCATAGTCATGCTGGAACAGAAAAGAACCATCTCCAAACTGTTACAGCTGACTTGGTAGTACAATTGTCCAGAATGTCAATGTGTTCAAGAATGATCATTTGAGGGCAATAAGGGTTTAGTACTATGGTTGATCATTAAGAGCTGTGTCTCACTACTTTTGTCGATAAAGTGTAGCTCAAAAGCATAGTCTAAGACATTATTTATGTGAGTTCTTCTCTGTATCTGATTTCACTCATCCCAACCTGTTGTTTTTCCTCCTGTCTGCAGCTGCAGCACAAGATATGTGATACAAAAAGTCATCCATCACCTCCTGCCTCTAAGTCCTCAAACCTAAGCCCATCTCTCCACTAGTTATGATTGGAACAAAGTGGAGGATTCATGGGGAGCAACTGGCAAGAGGGGAAAAGCACAACACACTTATACGCACGCACACACATACGCACACACACACACACACACACATTCACACATATATATCAAGCTCGGGTTCTCTACCAGAGGTCTGGGAGCTTGAGGGTTCTGCGCAGGATCTCAGCTGTTCCCAGTATTGCGTTCTTCTGGACAGAGATGCTCCCAACTTGGGGGTAACTGCCTCCAGTGCCCCGATCACTACGGGCACCACTATTGCCTTTACCAGCTACATTTTATCTAGTTCTTCCTTCAGTCCTTGATATTTCTCCAGCTTTTCTTTTTTCCGGATGTTGTTATCACTCAGGATTGCTACATGTATCAAAACTGCTGTCTTCTGATGTTTATCCGCCACCACTATGTCAGGCTGGTTGGCCACCACTGGTTTGTCAGTCTGGATCTGGAAGTCCCACAGGATCTTGGCCTGGTTGTTTTCAGCCACCTAGGGTGGTGTCTGCCATCTTGATTCTGGGACTTCCTATCCATATTTGGTACAGATGTTCCAGTACACTACTCCTGCTACCTGGTTGTGATGCTCCCTGTATGCCTTGCCTGCCAGCATCTTACACCCTACTGTGATGTGCTGCACTGTCTCTTGGGCTTCTTTGCACAGCTTGCATCTAGGGTCCTGTTTTATGAGGTAGACCCCGGCCTCTATTGTACTTTTGTTTCGGGCCTGTTCTTGTGCTGCCATGATTAGTGCCTCAGTGCGGTCTTTCAGTCCTGCCTTTTCCAGCCACTGGTATGTTTTCTCTATGTCAGCCACTTTGTCAATTTGACGGTGGTACATGCCATGCAGCGGCTTGTCTTTCTATGACACCCCATCGGGCTTCTTCTCCTTACTGGGCTTCTGTCGCCTGAGGCATTCATTTAGTAGTTTGTCCCTGGGGGCCCTTGGTGTATTCTTGGAGACCTGTTGTTTTCCCCTAGATCGTGCCTATTACGCTCACTAGTCATCGCCCCCCCCCCCTTTGCGCTTTGTGTACAGCTTAGAGATGCTGGACTTGAGGCGGAACTCTCCGTGCATTGTATGGAGCTTTCCTGTCTTGATGTCAGTGGCTTGCATCTCTTCCAGTGGCCAGGGTATTATGCCAGTGGGGTATCGGATTACTGACAGGGCATAGGTGTTAATGGCCTGGATCTTATTCTTGCCATTCAGCTGACTATTCAGGATCTGGATCATTCCAATGTCATTGCTGTATATCCTTGTGATGTGGATCAGGGAGTCGATGTCACGCTCGTTCTTGGCATGTCATCCATGTAGAGGAGGTGGCTGATCGCTGTTCTACTTCTGAACCGATACCTGAAACCACCCTTGGTTATGATCTGACTCAGGGGGTTCAGGCCTATGCAGAACAGCAATGGGGACAGAAAATCAACTTGGAATATGCCACATTAGATGGTCACTGGTGCGACTGGCTTTGAGTTGGCTTCCAGAGTTGTCTTCCACAGTCTCATTGTGTTATTGAGGAATGTTCTTTTTTGTTGATCTTATACAGTTCCACGCACTCCAGTATCCATTTGTGTGGCATTGAGTCATAGGCTTTCTTGTAGTCAATCTAGGCAGTGGATTGACTACAGTTTGACAGATTGGTAAGGTATTTAATGTTCAAACATCCATCCATCCATTTTCTTTACCGCTTATCCTGACTAGGGTCACGGGCTGCTGGAGCCTATCCCAGCTGTCTTTGGGCGGGAGGCGGGGTACACCCTGAACTGGTCGCCAGCCAATCACAGGGCACATAGAAACAAACAACCATTCACAATCACGTTCACACCTACGGGCAATTTAGAGTCTTCACTTAACCTAGCGTGCATGTTTTTGCGATGTGGGAGGAAACCGGAGTACCTGGAGAAAACCCACGCAGGCACGGCGAGAACATGCAAACTCCAGACAGGCGGGGGTGGGATTTGAACCCCGGTACTCAGAACTGTGAGGCAGATGTGCTAACCAGTCGGCCACCTTGCCGCCCTGTTAGAAACAGAATACAATGATTAGCTAATCATGTTTAACCTATATTTAATTAAAGACACCACAAAGACAATATATTTAATGTTCAAACTGATAAACTTTATTGTTTTTAGCAAATAATCATTAACTTTAATGCGCCGAACTGTATTTACTGACATTGGTTTTCTGAAGTGTTCCTGAGCCCATGTGGTGATATCCTTTTCACATTGATGCCGGTTTTTGATGCAGTGCCGCCTGAGGGGATCGAAGATCACGGGCATTCAATGTTGGTTTTCGGCTTTGCCACTTACATGCAGTGATTTCTCTAGATTCTCTGAACCTTTTGAAGATATTATGGACCATCGATGATGAAATCCCGAAATTGCTTGCAATTGTACGTTGAGGAACATTGTCATTAAACTGTTCGACTATTGACTCACACACTTCTTTGCTTGTGAATGACTGAGCAATTCAGGGAAGGTCCTTTTAAACCCAATCATGGTACCCACCTGTTCCCAATTAGCCTGTTTACTTGTGGGATGTTCCAAACAGGTGTTTGATGAGCATTCCTCAACTTTCTCAGTCTTTTTTGCCACCTTTTCCCAGCTTTTTTGGAACGTGTTGCAGCCATAAAATTCTAAATTAATGATAATTTTCTAAAAACAATAAAGTTTATCAGTTTGAACATTAAATATATTGTCTTTATAGTGTATTCAATTAAATATAGGTTGAACATGATTTGCAAATCATTGTATTCTATTACATAACACAACGTCCCAACTTCATTGGAATTGGGGTTGTACGTGACGGGTCGGATCATGCTCGCAAGCCATGAGTTTGACACCTGTGCTCTCAAGTTACTAGAGAAGGTGTGGTATGGTTGTCACTGTTGCCTAGTTTAGAAATCGAATTAAAAATCAAACCATTGTCAAGCATCCTTTTTTTAAGCAGCACGTCATTTCTAGCCCTGATCAACAGGAAAGGACTAATCAGTCCGAATGACTCAACAGTTCATTTAATCAGTGTAATTTAGCTCGTCGTCCATCAGAGCCACTCTGACAGTGATGAAGTATGACACGTCTATCACTGCAGCTGCCAAGAACAAGACCAGATTGAAATTGATAAATCTATTTTGCTTTGGGCTGCATGAGGGGGAATAGGTTATTTCTCATTGGTACTGTCAGGCTGGCAAAGCCCAGGGGTGAAGCAGGTAAGATATTTGCATTGGCATCCAGACCTTGAGGCTGCAGCCTCATCATCCTCTGCCGACCAAGGCTCCTGTCAGATTGCCAGAAAACCACAATCAGCTCTCTGACAGGAAATAACACAGCTTCCACAGTAATATTTATCATATAATGACTCTGGGATTCAGGGCATTCTTTGGGTACGATAACTTCGGAAGGAAGATGATACTTTCACAAATGTGACTAATATTGAACACTATTAAAGTTATTAGTGATAATCATTTTAGATGTAATAGGACCAACACGTAATAATTTCTATTTACAGTACAGTGGTGCCTTGAGATTCGAGTTACCCGGGTTTTTTGCGATACAAGCCATCGTTCGCCCAAATTTTTTATATGACTTGAGAGTACAAAATTTAAGCTACAACGCTGAATGGTGGCAGGGAACTCAACTCATTTCACAACAAACAGCGGTTTGGGAGTGAAGAATTCTTCAAAAAGGAAGCTTCAAACTGTTAATCCCAATCCCAGTTGAAGTTTACCGTCAAACTAAACATAAACCAAATAGAATTAGACGTATTAAATCCCACCACATAACACATAATTTAGGTCCTCTAGCTTGTTGCTAACACTTAATGGGAAACGCCATAGACAGGCTAACGAATAGTAAATATGTGGTGGTGTTATAACGCATTAAACAATGGATATTTTAACACAGAGTGCAACAACACATGTGGACAGGCAATACAACAATACTCACAGGAATATATTCTTTAGCATCTGCGAAAAATAACTAAGATTAGCGCAGCTACTGAGTGACTTAACAGTAGTCGTGGAAGTCTTATTTTATGTCTGCATGACTGTATTATTAATTAATATGCACAAACTTAAACATTTAATTATGTTACTATTGTATGTTTCATAAAGTACAATATTATAGTGTGTTATTTTCTTTATTAAAAAAACAACACACATCTTTTGGCCGAAGAAGCAGGAACGGATTGATGGCATTTTCATTCATTTCAATGGGGAACAATGATTTGATATATGTGTATTGAGAAACGAGCATGGTCACAGAACAGAGTAAACTCATATTTCAAGGCACCACTGTATATGAATAATTATATTCAAACAAAAATGTTGTCGACTCGTGCACTGTTTCTCCTGCATTCTTCTTTTTTAGTGCATTTCTATTGTCTGGATAATGATCATTTGCAGTAACTTACGTAGCATAATCATTGCGGTGAAAAAATACATGTCTACAAATGGGGCTCCAAAAATTGTTTTTGTTGATTGTTATTATCTGTAAGAGCTACTTTAAGTATTGTCGATAAACACAATTTTACCTCTATACCTACAATATCCTGTGGAATACTCTGCTTTGCTTACTCTTCTCTAATACAAACTGAACAGACCAAAGGGGATCTTGCAATGTGCCTTGATTGGTGGAATCACTTTCCTGCAATAAATAAATTAATTTACAGTTCTGAGATTATCGTCACATATTTCGTCTTTGCCATCTCTAGTACCCTTTTGTGGTGGCAGAGAGAGAGAAAGCAAAGCATGCTAGTTTGTGTTGTTTCTAAATTTAAAAAAAGATTTAAAAATTAATAACATAATAAGTAAGCTATTCTCATTTCCCAGACTTTACTTTTAGAATGGCCGAGAGATCTCCCCTTGCACTTTTATTTTACAGCTAAAGACAACTTCAAACAGATGACCTTGAAACACCCAATGTTGTCTCACTTTGTCCATAACCTCCTGCTTGCTTCTGCCTCTCTTCTCTCTTGTGCAGCTTAATGAGGTGAGAAAAAACTCATAGTGTGTATTTTCTGGCAATGCCCATGTAAGCTGACATACAGCACCAGAGCGTTTGTTATGACAGGGTAACGAGTGAGACAAACCAGAAGTGGTGGAGAGAAACATGCACACTCCTGCACTGATATGCTCCCACCATAACAGCCCATGGCCAAACTGAATCAAACGTCTGATTGAAGCATACACATTTGTGCACATAAAATAAATAAGCTCGAACAGAGGGATTTTATGGTGTTGGACCATTTCAGATGAGAAACACAAAACCTTGGCTCCAAAACCCAATGCAGACTGAAATATGTTTCTGGGTTTCCCAGAAGAAATAAAACAAAGCAAAAATCATTTTTTTTAATCAACCATAGCCAAGTGTCAAGGGAGAGAAAATGTATCCTACATAGTGACACGAAACACACTATAAGAACTGGTTCCAGAATACACATTACAGCTTGTTAAAAACAGCTCATTTTGAGTGACAAACAGCTCAACACGAGGCCAGCCAAAAGCGAGTCAGCACTCAGTATCAATTAGAGAAAAGCCTAAACAGAAGCAAACAAAGACATACGTGTGGGCAGTATTGACAGAAGCTATTGTTGACTCATTACAGGCCTCTGTGGACTGTGGCTAGTCAATGATCTGAAATGGCCACCGTCCAGAAAGGACACACTCTGTTGCCTAATGAAAAGTGAAAGGTAAATAAACTCCCATTGTGTGTGAGACAAGACAGACCATCCTGAAAATGATTTTTTTCGTCTTTTTCTGTGATGCTCATAGTGAGGAGGCTGTGTAAGAAATGCTATCTTTCGACAAGTATAATGGCTCCCACATACTGACTTTGGTAGAGCACTTCAGCAAGGGTATGATGATGATAATGACAGCCTGTTAAATGTAAAGGAAAACATGAAGACAAGCAGTACTGAGAGACTTTGGAGGGATTCTGTCATTATGGCCATGTTAGCACCTCCATTCAACATCAATGAAATATGCTCAATAATACATACACCTTTCTGTCAGATGTGAGGCGGGATGAGGCGGGCAAGGTCGTTGGTTCTCTGATTCAGGGAGGAGTAGTGGTATTTGGGGATAAATAAACAGGAGTCTGCTGGAGAACCAAACCAGCCCTCCCAACTCATTCACTCCCTGCCATCATGACTAGAGGGGAGTCAAGTGAGGCACTTAACGTTAAACATAAGCAACACACACATACACTTATACACACATCTTGGATCCTGTGGAAGTGAAAGGGAGTGACTGGGGCTTGAAGGCAAAAACCAAGGTGTTTAGACTCAAAAGATGATGGTGCTGTTGAAATGTTTTAAGATGCAGCATTATCTGCATTTTTATTCTTGTAGGGATCCCTGTGCTTGTCAAATGACTGCATTTCTAATGTCCCAGTAAACCTGTCTTGCTGTGACTTTGATTTATTATTTTTTTCATATATTTGAATGTGCCTTTCTTTAAAGTACTGTAATATACTGTGGAACTTCTAAATTCCAATACGGAAGTAACTAATTACAGGTAGCTAGATTATGTAATTTTATTACAAAATTTATGTCATTGTAATCCATTACATTACTGGGAGACAATATCTATCATAATAAAATTATATTTGGTTTAGAACATTTCTGTGATTACAATTTTATTTACATTTGAAAAATAGCCAAAGTTTGGATCTTTTTTTGTTTTTTTGTTTTGTTTTTCAAATCACTTCCTCGGCTCTCTCTGGTTATGTGCCATTCTGGCTAGTCTCAATCGTGACATATTTTTCCAAATATGACCTTGAAGCGGGGTTAGACTCATAGTTACACTTTTGAACATTTTTATCTTCATAATTTGGGAAATTTTATGGAACATTCACTTATCTGGTTTGTCATTCATTCATTCATGTTCCATATTGCTTATCCTCACAAGGGTCGTGGGCATGCCGGAGCCTATCCCAGCTATCTTTGGCTGAGAGGCGGGGTACACCCTGAACTGGTCGCCAGCCAATCGCAGGGCACATATAATCAGAATCAGAATCGTCTTTATTTGCCAAGTATGTCCAAAACACACAAGGAATTTGTCTCCGGTAGTTAGAGCCGCTCTAGTACAACAGACAGTCAATTTACAGAACACTTTGGAGACATAAAGACATTGACAAAAAACAATTGTGCAAAAAGATGCAGAGTCCTCTAGCACTTAGAGCAGTTCGAACGACTAATATTGCAATAGTCCGGTGCAATGACCATTGTGCAAAGGGCGCTGAGACTTCAAGGAGTGTATGCGGTTTAAAGTGACGAGTAGTGCGATCATCTGGGACAATGTTGGTTGTGCAAATGTTACAGATACTCCTCAATCAGTGTGCAAATGGAGCAGATGCTACTCTGGCATGAGTGGCCAGTATATGCAAATAGTGCAGCATGGCGAGACAACTACAGTGAGTGCACGAGTAATACATAATTGGCCCCACAGAAATGTGACAACGAACTCAAGTCAAAAAATTGCCAGCTTATTGTAAAGGAATTGTAAGTTAGCTGTTTAAGAAGTTGATCGCAAGAGGGAAGAAGCTGTTGGAATGTCTACTAGTTCTAGTTTGCGTTGATCGGTAGCGCCTACCTGAGGGAAGGAGCTGGAAGAGCTGGTGACCGGGGTGCAGACGGTCCGAGAGGATTTTGCACGCCCTTGTCTTAGTTCTGGCAGCGTGCAAGTCCTCAATGGTGGGTAGGGGGGTACCGACAATCCTTTCAGCAGTTTTGATTGTCCGTTGCAGTCGGAGTTTGTCCTTTTTTGTAGCAGCACCAAACCAGACAGTGATGGAAGAACACAGGACTGATTCGATGACCGCTGCGTAGAACTGTCTCAGCAGCTCCGGTGGCAGGCCGTGCTTTCTCAGAAGCCGCAGGAAGTACATCCTCTGTTGGGCCTTTTTGAGGACGGAGTTGATGTTGATCGCCCACTTCAGGTCCTGAGAGATTGTAATTCCCAGGAACTTGAAGGTCTCGACGGTTGACACAAGGCAGCTGGACAACGTGAGGGGCAGCTGTGGCGAAGGATGTCTCCTGAAGTCCACGATCATCTCTACCGTCTTGAGCGTGTTCAGCTCCAGGTTGTGTTGGCCGCACCACAGCTCCAGCCGCTCCGCTTCTTGTCGATATGCAGACTCGTCACCGTCCTTGATGAGGCCGATGACAGTGGTGTCATCTGCAAACTTCAGGAGCTTGACAGTCGGGTTCGCTGAGGTGCAGTCGTTCGTGTAGAGAGAGAAGAGCAGTGGAGAGAGGACACAACCTTGGGGCGCCCTAGTGCTGATGCTGCGTGTGGATGAGGTGGCCTCCCCCAGCCTTACCTGCTGTGTCCTGCCCGTCAGAAAGCTGTAAATCCACTGGCAGATGGCAGGTGAGACGCTGAGCTGGAGAAGCTTGGTTGAAAGGAGTTCAGGGATGATGGTGTTGAACGCTGAGCTGAAGTCCACGAACAGGATCCTCGCGTAGGTCCCTGCACTGTCGAGGTGTTCTAGGATGAAGTGCAGTCCCATGTTGACTGCATCATCCGCAGACCTGTTCGCTTAGTAGGCAAACTGCAGGGGGTCCAGCAGGGGACCTGTGACACTCTTGAGGTGGTCCAGCACGAGACGTTCAAAGGACTTCATGACCACAGATGTGGAGACCTTACACGACTCACTTACACAAGGGGAGACCTTGATGGTTAAACAACCATTCACACTCACATTCACACTTACGGGCAATTTAGCAATTTTTTTCAATCAACCTACCATGCATGTTTTTGGGATGTGGGAAGAAACCGGAGTACCCAGAGAAAACCCACACAGGCATGGGGAGAACATGCAAACTCCAGACAGGCGAGGCCAGATTTGAACCCGCTTTCTCAGATGTGCTCACCAGTCGCCCAGCGTGCCGCCCTGGTTTGTCATATGAAGCGATATTGTCTAAATTGTGCACATTTGTCATTAGGTCAAGATGGTATGGTAATGGTGGTTTTTTGCATGCTGTACACATATAAAGCATCAAACACATTTTATTTATTTATTATGTATTTACATTTCATCATGTTTTGTTGTCAGTTAATTATTTGTGTAAAGAACAAATATGTGGTAAATTCCAAAATAGGGTGAAGTGTCCTGTTGATGCATTCATTCAAAATTAAGAAGAGTAATCAAAATATAATCAAATGTAATTAGTTATATTACTTTGAGAAAGTAATTGAAATCACTACACTACTATTACATTTTAAACAGGGTAACTTGTAACTGTGACCAACTACATTTACAAAGTAAGTTTCCCTACACTGATGATATACGGTACAATTGGTAATTCAATAAAAAAAAATTCTGGAAAATATATCTCGAAAGTGAAATAAAACTACTGCTATGCATGTCATCATGTTAGGCCATAGTTGGACTTTAGCATCTCCCGGACTTCACTTCAGTGAGCTAAATCTAAATTGTATTTTGTTTTGTCAATTGCCACAAAAAAAATGTAGAAGGGATTACAAAGTCATTTTGTGATTATAGAACATAACCATAGCACCAGAACTGTCTTGTTTGTGTCCTGCAGTTCCCTTTTTGGAGTTTGGGTGGCACTTTTTACCTACCATCCGCTCATCTTTCTTGACGGTCCATGTTGTTCGGGACGTCACGGGTTTTCCATTCCTCCATGCCGCGCTAGTGATTGTTTGTTTGCAAAGTTTCCTTTTTCCAGTTTTGTTTGAGCTCATCTGTTGGTTGTCGGTTGTTGGTTCATTGTGTCACGTCAAAGACTGAAAGACTCATAATATCAAACACGTTTGATGTTGTCATAATACCAAGACGAAAGAAAAGACATCTAAAACAGCTGAGTTTACTACCTTACTCTAAATGATCAAGATGACGGGAGTGCACCGTGACTCCAGTAAAACTCCTAAAATTTCCTTATGACTTTCAGTTTTTAGTCTGTGAATGTGAAAATTGTTAGGTGTAAGCCCAGCATTAGTTGTGCCACGGTTGTGTTTTTCAGGTTTATCTATTTATCTCTCATCACCGAGGTTACAGCTATTCAACTGGAGAAGCCATGACATTACTCACCAGATCCTAAATTATCCTAAATATGACATTGAGCTTTATGAGAAATATATGATAAATGGCATATGAGAAGTACATATATGCTTTCAGGTGCACACAATTTGCACAAAAATAACATAGGAAAGCACATTGGACTTTATTTTGTTCTGTAGTGCCCTGTGGTGCATAAAACATTGACCATACATTACAGGTTCAGGGGGGCATAGAATAGTGTAGGATACAGTGAAACAAGTGAAAAACAACAACCCATAAAATGTTAATACAGTCAAGAGGTTTCAGGTGTGAATCTCTACTCAGCCTCTCGTGTGGAGTTTTGCAATGATTTATTAATTTCTATTGGTGAGGAACATTTGTAATCTAATGTATAAATGTGGTAATATGAAAAACACATAATTTATTATTTTTATAGTGTGTTATTATACTTAATATCATACTTTGGTAATGTTCATTAATGTTTATCATTTCAGTATTTCAAAAAAGGTCCGATAAGGAACAATAACAGATTTCCGTAAAAATAACGTCCGTCTCCAAACAGGGTGCGACAACAAACATTGACCTAACTGCACAAGGTGGAGCAACAATTCTAGTGATGTTGTCTCATAAGCAGCAGGTAAGAGTAGGGCATAAGCCCTCTTTAACATACAGTATTTGTACCTGAATGTCTTTAAAAATACCATTCTGTCCTATATACATTGAGTATAATTTGAATGCAGATATATTTTCACTTTATCTGTTATATGCCAAGCTTTTAATTTTCATTTAAGAAATTAAAATTGTACATACAATATTTAGAACGGTGCTCTGTGTGACTTTCCTCAAGTTGCAGAGGCCCTCCTGGGATTGCTTTGGGGAATGGAATGTCAAGTGGAGGTGAAATAACATTCCATCAGTATTGCTGTCTGTTTCAGGTGCAAAAATCGTGTTAAAGTAGAAAGTGTACTGCTGTACAGGGTAAAACCAAAATAATAATTAAATCCATCACACTTTGGTACAGGTCAAAAGACCACTACTCGAGAACAGAACTGTTTAAAAGCACAATGATATGCACGTACACTCTCCTAAATTGAGTCTTAACCTCAGGTTTGTCTCTTTAATGTCGTCATCAAAGTAAATCCATGGATGGGGTGATGGGCGGACAATGCTTCAAGTGCGCTCTGCAGCCTGGAATGAGCAGATAAGCGAAAGTAAGTCAGCGAAAAATGAAATATTTGAGGAATTGACATGTAACCTGAGCATGTCTCTTTCAAGACGTGCGCTGGAGATCTGCCTGGGGGCTGCATCCAACAAGGTGAAAGGGGGGAATGACGCTGTGATGACTCAATCAATTCCAGCTAAGCTTGGGAGCAAAAGGAGTCTGTAGAGAGCAACGCAGAACACCACAGGGACATCAGAAGGAATACTTAAAGGAAGGAAAGAATGAGAAAATGGAAGAGGTCAAAATATGAAGGAATGACAGCGCAGAGATGCACTGGTGAAAAAATGATTAAAACTGGAGTTACTTAAAGTAGGCCATTGAATGGCTGGGCATCGTCTGAAAAATATATTGACCATTCATTGTCCATTGAGGTGCTGCAAACATTATTTGCAAATAATGGCAGGCTCCAAAAAGAAAATAATGCATGCTTTTACAATAGCGGTTTTATCCATCCATTCATCCATCCAACCCTCCATCCATTGTCCTTAGCTTATCCGGGGTCAGGTTGCGGGGGGCAGTAGCTTAAGCGGGGAAGCCAGACTACCCTCTCCCCAGTCACTTCATCCAGAACGTCTGAGGTGAATCTGAGCCATATCCAGACCACCCAGGAGACAGGCGTGCCTGGGTCGTCCCCGGTACCTCCTCCCGAAGGGACGTGCCCGGAATACCTCACGAGGGGGGCATCCAGGAGGCATCCACCTCATCTGGCTCCTCTCAATGCGGAGGAGCAGCGGTTCCACTCTGAGCCCCTCCCGGATGGCCGAATTTCTCATCCTAACTCCAAGTGAGAGCCCAGACATCCTGTGGAGGAAACTTATTTCAGCCGCTTGTGTCCACGATCTTGTTGTTTCAGACCCACAGCTTGTGTCCATAGGTGAGGGCTGCTAGGAGCATTGATCGATCGGTAAATGAAGAGCTTCCCCTTTCAGCTCAGCTCCTTCTTCACCACGACAGATTGATTCAGAGTCTGCATTACTGCAGATCCTGCACCCATCCGCCTGTCAATATCTTGCTCCATTTGTCCCTCATTCATAAACAAGGACCCAAGATACTTGAATTCCTCCATCTGGGGCAGGATCTAATCCCTGACTCGCAGACCGCACCCCACGCTTTTCCGACTGAGGTAGTGACTCTGACCCAGTTGCCAGAACCTCACCCCCACGTGATGGGCTGCATTCTTCCAGGCGGCCCTGCTGTTCGAGACAACCACTAGAAGATGCCTACTGGATCCTAAATTAATTAGCAGGTCCTCTTGAAATCTTGGTTTACAGTCATCAAAGAGTACTTTTACTGTGATACTTTTATTATTTTTACACCACTTTTATGGCAACGTTTGTAGACCAAATTCGAGCTGATGGGTGTGGTCTTCTCCAGGTTTCTCTGTCCCTCTTGAACACGCCCTATGGGTATTTAACCTGTGGCTCCCTCCTCTGCCTCTCTCTTTCGTGTCTAGCTCTCTTGTTTTTCCTCGGTGCGGCTTGGTCGTGCCACCGCTCGTCCCCCCACCCCTTCCTTTTGTTCGGGCACATGGCTCGGTAACCGCGGGCCTTGGGGGTGGAGGTGGGGTACGCCCTGAACCGGTCGCCAGCCAATTGCAGGGGACACAAAACAAACAACCATTTGCATTCACATTGACAGCTATGGGCAATTTAGAGCCTTCAATCAACCTACCACGCAAGTTTTTGGGATGTGGGAGGAAACTGGAGTGCCCGGTAAAAACTCACACAGGCACGGGGAGAACATGCAAACTCCACACAGGTGAGGCCGGGATTTGAACCCCGGGCGTCAGAACTGTGAGGCAGACGTAGAACCCCAATTCCAATGAAGTTGGGACGTTGTGTTAAACATAAATAAAAATAAAAAATTTTGGAGGACTACTTTTTACTTTTACATGTGTCATATCATTCTAAAGTAACAGTACTCTTACTTGAGTACAATATTTGGCTACTCTACCCACCTCTGCCCCGTCAACACTTCAGCTGTGCCCAGATATTTATGTCCATAAAGCTAATGAACAGAATGGGTGACAAAAGGGCAGCCTTGCCGTAGCCCAACTCTGACTGGAAAAAAATGGGGCTTATTGGGGCAGCGGTGGGGCAATACAGACCAAACTCTGACACATTAACTTCAGAATAATTATTTGAAAAGAACTAACAAAATACA
Source organism: Phycodurus eques (assembly GCF_024500275.1). NCBI lineage: Eukaryota > Metazoa > Chordata > Actinopteri > Syngnathiformes > Syngnathidae > Phycodurus > Phycodurus eques. Next base: position 6,068,694 of record NC_084531.1, read on the forward strand.
GATAATACGTCATGTTTTGATCATATGGGTAGAAGCAAAATTATTATACATAGGTAGAAGGGTTTCCTACAATTTTGAGGTCAACTTTGGGGTGCGTATTATACATGGGTGCACATTATACATGCAAAATTACGGTAATATTAATTCATTCTTTTCATTAGTCTACTGGAATGAATGGGTAAAATGGGAGTGATGGTGGAATTGATGAGATCTTCGAAGTATTCTCCCCACTGACTTACAATGTCCAGAGCAGAGGTCACCGTTGCCCCATCCCTTCTATACACAGTGTTGATAGTGCGCTGCTTTCCCCTCTTGAGACGCCAGACAGTGGACCAGAATTTTTTCGAAGCCCTCCAGAATGTAATTTTTTAAAGGGGGCATATTATGGAAAATTTACTTTTAATTCCGTGTATAGGAATAGTTGAGTTTCTACTTCCCACTAGGGGTTGAACCGTTTTGTCGACTAATGGACAAGTCAACTTTATTACTCTGCATCAATGTTTAACAATTGAAGTGAAATGGGGAGTAGTATTTTCATATTTTGTTTTTATTTGTTCAAAATGTCTTTACATGAAACTGGTCAGTGGCGGCCGGCACAGTGGATGACTGGTTAGCACATTCAAATCCCGGCCCCGCCTCTGTGGAGTTTGCATGTTCTCCACGTGCCTGGTTGGGTTTTCTCCAGGCACTCTGGTTTCCTCCCACATCCCAAAAACATGCATGATAGCTTGATTGGAGACTCTAAATTGCCCGGTTCAGGGTGTACCCCACCTCCCCCCCGAAGGTAGCTGGGATAGGCTCCAGCAACCCCGCGACCCTAGTGAGGATAAGCGGTGTAGAAAATGAATAGATGGTTGGATGGTCAGTGGCGCAAAAAAGGTACTGAAAAATATCAATAACATCATCAATTAGTCAGCTTTGACTCGATTTTCATCATATTAGAGTTGACAACAAAATGCATTTAGTCATTTATCCCCTCCTGCCCTTCCATCAAGGGTGAAATTAAACAACCAGATAAATATCTTCTTTCTGTGCCTATTTTTGAAAATGTGTCTGTGAGCAAGTTGCTCTGCAGTGTCACGCAAGAGTGGGGCTAAATTACACAATAGTCATACCCGCAACAAGTTTTTTAACCAATGATATAATCATCTAGGCTCGGCAAACACACAGAGCAGAAATGTCAGGAGTCCGGGTGCCGAACGGACTACACTGTTTGAAACACTATTAAGCTGAGGCGTCATCATCTATCCACATCAACCACAGGTGTGACGCCCCGCCTATCATGTCAAAGTCAAATGGTAAGCAGAGTTGCATTGGGTTTTGTGTGATGCACAGATTAACATTAGCTAACAGTGTTAGCTTCTGATTAGTGATGCATAGTTGATTGCTGTCAACGTGGTGACAGCGGTATTTGGTTAGGTGTTCATGCTCTCTTTTTTGTTTTGTTTTTGTTTTTTTTAACTCTGAGGTCTACCCAGATACACAGAAGCTGCCCCCGGTCGTCACGGTAATAAATGCCAAACTCGCCATTGGCCTAACAGTATATGGGGATACATAGTCGCTCACTGCAAGAGATGAGACCAGTCCTTAAAAATAAGTTAAAAGAAAAAAGAAATAGGGTGAATAATGCAAGCTATAATTCTTGATACTTGGCGTACTTTGAAAGTTGCTTGATGAAACTACTGTAAATTGTAAAACGAAATGCATAATACTGTATGTCTCCTTTGAAGGAACTGATGTTAGAGACTTTGAGATCGGCGGTGCAATAGAATCTGCTGTGTTGAAATTCTCAGAGCACGCCACACACATAATGACGACCCAAACGTTTGAATGCAAACATTTTTATCTTCATGTGTGGGGTATGTAGTAGATTAAAACAAATATTTTAAGAGTGGAAAAATCTTTACGTGTGTACAAGGGCTTAGTTAAATCGGCCCACATCATCTGAACCTCATGATGCTGTGTCATGCGATTATTAAGGTACTTAGCCACTTGAGCCAGAGATTGTTCAACCATTAGAAATGTGTGTGCAGGCATGTGTGTAACCTCTGTGTTCTAAACTTATGAAGCCTTTTCTTCCTGCTTGTGTTTCTGCACAATTAAGCAGGCACTCCGGAGAACAGGAAATAGGATTAGAGAGCTTATTCACATGGGCACACGCCATTCGGAAGACATGGCAGCTTTACAGTCATACAATACTTGCTAAAATATACTGTATATCCATTCCTGTGAGAGGAAAGCACATGTTACCATTAGCCTATATGTCTGCCAAGTCAGTTCTTATATTACTTAGTTTATTTTGCGTTCCTCCTGTTCCTACTCATTTTTGTCCCTTGTGTATAAATGGTCCTGGATGTTCACAACATTAAACTGTTATGCCAAAGGACTTAAGTGTGGCTTTCGTTGCATTAACACCTGCTCCAGCATTAAGTGTCAGTGAGAGAGATGATAATGTTGATACGTATTCATGCTCCTTCTAAAAGCTTCCTGTGCGTGCGTGCCTGTTGAAAAAGTGAGTCAGCTAGGTGTGAAAGTCTTCCTTCTGAACAAATCCAACAATTTTGGTTTCTCAGAGAGCCACAGCATCTGTCTAACAAAGATGTCAGCTGTCCTCTATTTCTCAAGCAGTCCCAGGATCCTCCCTTTCTCTTAGAATGCTCACCACTAATACTAAAATGTTTCACTGACTCATCTATGACTCATATGGTTGTGTTCAAGTCTACTCTTGTGTGTTTACTCTTGAACTTGAATTTCTCCAAACCAATGTCATCTTGTGAGGCTATTCTCACTTAAAAGTACTTCTGTATTGATCCTGTTTTTCGAACTGTAATTGTCATGTTATATACTATACCTTCCCTATAAAAATGTGCAGTTTGGTTTGATATTGAGTCCACTAACTTGTTTTGTGTACTAAGTCACTGATATTGTAGTAAGTGGTACATTCCATGTGGGCTCAATTTATGTGCCGTGCAACTGACTGGCGAAGATTCTATGGTGTAGCCTGCCTTTTGTCTAAAGTCAGCTGGGTGAGCCTCTAAGTCCCTGCAATCCTGAACAGGATAAGCCGTATAGAAAATGGATGGGTGGGTGGGTTTGATATTGTACTATAATGTGACATGTTTGATAAAACATTAATTGAAAATAATGTAGGCATACACATGCATGAAGTACATATAGTATGTTGATATGAAGTTTTACTTTTTCCACCCTGCACTGAATATTTACATGTTGTGTCTAAAAAAAACATGGAAACATATACAGTAATATTTTTTTCAGTGGTATTAGTTGACTGTGTTTGAATATTGTTGTGACTTAATTAAAAATCGGATCAAATTTCATGACCAATTTATGCAGTAATCAAGGGAATTCCAAAGGGTTCAAATACTTCATCAGAATCAGAATCAGAATCATCTTTATTTGCCAAGTATGTCCAAAACACACAAGGAATTTGTCTCCGGTAGTTGGAGCCGCTCTAGTACAACAAACAGTCAATTTACAGAACACTTTGGGGACATAAAGACATTGACAAAAAACAATTGTGCAAAAAGATGCAGAGTCCTCTAGCACTTAGAGCAGTTCGAACGACTAATATTGCAATAGTCCGGTGCAATGACCATTGTGCAAAGGGCGCTGAGACTTCAAGGAGTGTATGCGGTTTAAAGTGACGAGTAGTGCGATCATCTGGGACAATGTCGGTTGTGCAAATGTTACAGATACTCCTCAATCAGTGTGCAAATGGAGCAGATGCTACTCTGGCATGAGTGGCCAGTATATGCAAATAGTGCAGCATGGCGAGACAACTACAGTGAGTGCACAAGTAATAAATAATTGGCCCCACAGAAATGTGACAACGAACTCAAGTCAAAAAATTGCCAGCTTGTTGTAATGGAATTATAGGTTAGGTGTTTAAGAAGTTGATCGCAAGAGGGAAGAAGCTGTTGGAATGTCTACTAGTTCTAGTTTGCGTTGATCGGTAGCGCCTACCTGAGGGAAGGAGCTGGAAGAGCCGGTGACCGGGGTGCAGACGGTCCGAGAGGATTTTGCACGCCCTTGTCTTAGTTCTGGCAGCGTGCAAGTCCTCAATGGTGGGTAGGGGGGTACCGACAATCCTTTCAGCAGTTTTGATTGTCCGTTGCAGTCGGAGTTTGTCCTTTTTTGTCGCAGCACCAAACCAGACTGTGATGGAAGAACACAGGACCGATTCGATGACCGCTGTGTAGAACTGTCTCAGCAGCTCCGGTGGCAGGCCGTGCTTTCTCAGAAGCCGCAGGAAGTACATCCTCTGCTGGGCCTTTTTGAGGACGGAGTTGATGTTGTTCGCCCACTTCAGGTCCTGAGAGATTGTAATTCCCAGGAACTTGAAGGTCTCGACGGTTGACACAAGGCAGCTGGACAACGTGAGGGGCAGCTGTGGCGAAGGATGTCTCCTGAAGTCCACGATCATCTCTACCGTCTTGAGCGTGTTCAGCTCCAGGTTGTGTTGGCCGCACCACAGCTCCAGCCGCTCCGCTTCTTGTCGATATGCAGACTCGTCACCGTCCTTAATGAGGCCGATGACAGTGGTGTCATCTGCAAACTTCAGGAGCTTGACAGTCGGGTTCGCTGAGGTGCAGTCGTTCGTGTAGAGAGAGAAGAGCAGTGGAGAGAGGACACAACCTTGGGGCGCCCTAGTGCTGATGCTGCGTGTGGATGAGGTGGCTAGTGCTGATGCTGCGTGTGGATGAGGTGGCCTCCTGAAGTCCACGATCATCTCTACAGTCTTTCTATCTACCCATCTATCATAGATAGATGGGTAGATAGAAAGACCGACAGATCGATCGATCGATAGAGTACACAAATATACACATACTATCAGTTATTATTACGCATTAAAAACAATAAACTGTTATAAACTTAACCTCTGATGAGGTCCACTTTTGTCAAAATTCTTTTTCTTTACTATTTTCCTCTTTGCATCAGTACCATCGTGAAAGGGTATGTACACGAGAATAAATAAACAAAAGCCAAAAATGAAGCAAAACAAAAACAGATTGTGAGAGGAAGAAACGAGGAAGGTCAGCAGATACAAAACAGCTTTGTCGAATCGTCTGGATTCTTGATTGAATTTTTTACCATATTTTTTTCAAACGCTGTTTGAACATCAAATCATACAGGATATACTGCATTCCTACGATATGTCTGTCCATCATATTGGAAGGTTTTATGTCGTTCTTAAGAATGTTAATGATGTGTTGTTAGAGGTATAAAACATATGGGGACATGAATGATTATGGTAGGGAAAAGGCTTGAAAGATGAATCACTCATCTATCCATCCATCCATTTTCTGTACTGCTTCTCCTCACTACTGAATAGAAAAAATAAAGACGTATCTACTGTGATTGTCTGGCGACCAGTTCAGGGTGTACCCCGCCTCTTGCCCAAAGATAGCTTGGATAGGCTCCTACACGCCCGTGACCCTTGTGAGGATAAAGCGCTACAGAAAATGGATGGATTGAAGACGTATCTACTGGAGATGATGGCTTCATTACCTCTTGAAAAATTGCTACACAAGTATTCACCCTCATCCTCAAGGTCTCAAGGTGGAGTGTAAACTTCTCTGAAGACCCGACGGAGGAGGAACGATTGAATCACACTAATCATAATACTACATTGTATGACTTGACCTATGCTGAGGGGCACTGCAGGATGTGTTTTGTTTGCTGGAGTTATTGATTTTCTCTCATTGTTCAAACAGCCTTGCCACCTCTTTTACAGCGCTTGGGAAAAACGAGTAATGGATTTGTAATGATTCGAAACAGCATTATAGATTCTCATGGTAGAATTGAGACAATGTTCGTATACCCACAGGGCTTCTCATTGGTTGCAGCAAAACAGCATCAACATTTATTTTAGGTGGGTAAATAAGCTTTGCTGCATTGCACTACATTTCTTTTGTCTTAATTCTGTCATTTACCTTTGTTCTTTTTATCATAGTGTGCTGTTCATATCTGCCCCCGTCTCCTCTACTTTTACAGTCTTGGTACCCAACAAAGAGTATCATGACAGGATAAACTCATTGACGTTGCAAGGTGGACGCACAAGATAATATGAGTAGACAATCTTACAAATTGTTTGTGGCTTTTGAACAAGTGGCTAGACCAGTCAGCATGCATTGTTTTGAACGCAATACGTTTGGTCTAGAGCAGTGATTCTCAAAGTCCCCAAGATTGTTCATTCTTGGAGACTTAAGCATAATCGACCTAATAAATATTCACAATCATTACTTGTCGCATTAGCTACTGCTAAGAAAACAATTCTGGAAAAACAAAAGTGAAAAACAACAACAAAAAAAAGTGGCTAAATCTCATCATATAATATATTACGTTAGAAAAAATAAAAAGAACGAAAAAATAAATTACATATATACGTAGATAGCTGGTCACCTTTCCTCAACATGCTAAATCTAGACTCTTGATTCCTTTGCCTGGGTACGGTGCCATTTGTGCGATTGGCTGGCGACCAGTTCAGGGTGTACCCCGCCTCCTGCCCGATGATAGCTGGGATAGGCTCCAGCACGCCCACGACCATAGTGAGGAGAAGCAGCTCAGAAAATGGATGATGGATGGATGGATGGGTGTCATTTGACAATAAAGAGACTATCTTCGTAAGTGTGAAAGTAAACTTTTGAATTTTGTATTCCTTGTTGTCGACGTTGTTGTTGTTGTTTTATTATTATTCTATTTATTTATTTAATTTTATTTTCCCACATGTTTTAGATCGGTTTGCATGGTGAGAGGACACATGCATCTTCTTCTCTTGTCCCTGTGTTTGCAGTTCCGGCGTCTGTGAGGGTGGGACTTTCTTCACTCCTTCCCGATCTCAGGGGTGGGGGGGGGAACCACTGGGGTGACCTCCCGGGGAGTATTGGTGGTGGGATGGGGGTAGAGAGTGGGCAGCTGGGGGCTGGCATTGGCTCCCTGCGGCCCCCACCGGCTCATCAGTTCTCGGGGAGCCTCGGTGGGGCCGGCAGACCACCCTGGGTTCCTCGGTGTGGGATGTGTCCCGTCCACCGGGCTGCTCTCGGATGGACCCCTGGGCGCGATTCCGCCCCTCGATTGATTGGGTGGGGTCCTCAGCCTCATCGGTGCAGGCACTGCAATTACAGGACACGTCTGTCAGTCTTTGTGCATGCGAAACGGTGTCAATTCACTTGCATGTATCCACAGGCACACACCCCTGGGACTCTTTCGCTGGGTGTGGGGCCACTCACTTATTGCGACAAATAACTCACGAATATGCAAATTGCTTGTGTATCCCCTCACTCACACTCTAGTCCTACAGACTTTTATAATTTGCATAGTCAATCCCACCACACTTCAGTTGTACAACCGGGTTCATGACCCTTGTCCTGCATGCTTCTTCTCCTGTCCTTGTCCTGTTCTATCTTGTCCTGTCCTTCCCTCACAAGGTGTAGCACTACAGCCCCATGCAACACTCATATTTAATGTTTCATTTTTGTAGATAATGTAATGACTTACTTTCCTCATCCAGTTTCCAATTAGTGCTTTGTCTTTTTTCTTTGTTTCTCTGTCCCCTCTAGAAACTTTGTTCAACTCTGATTCTCAATAAACTTCAATTATAATGCTAAGAAATCACAGCGGAAGCTTAAAATTTCCACTGTCACACAGTAAAACTGTTCCGGCATAAAAGGGATACAGATCTTCCATGCTGCTTGACCTAACAGCTGAACAGGACAAAAAAATAAAAAAAATACAAAATAAATTTAAAAAAGTGATTCTCAAAGTGTGGTACAGGTACCATTAATGGTATGCGGGCTATCTCTAGGGGTACGCAAAAGAATCACTGAGTTAAATACAATTGAAATTTGAAAAACATGAAATACAGTCAAATACAGTCTTTTAACTTTGATAAAGCTTAAACTTTTTTTTTTTAACTAGTACAGGTTTTTTTATTTTTTTTATTTGCCTCTACAGTACATTTTTTAAGTACAGTTCAGCTGTTATCAACTTTAGTACAGTAACTGTGCTTTTTAGGGCTAAAACCATGGACTCTATATTTTTGACTGCATTTCTAATGCTAGCCATTATGGTGGTACCTGGAGAGCTAAATATTTTTTTAAGTGGTAGGCCCATTTGGTGTAAAACGTTTACGAACTACTGGTCTAGATGTTACAAAAAGGAAAATGCAAGCTTCAGTCAGCACGGATTCTGATGCAGCAGTTTTTTTTCTTCGAAGTGGAACACGTTTTGCACTGGGAATTTGTATTTAAATTTTTTGGTGGGGGGAGGTTGTAAAAGTTGGTTTCACTTGTCGAGCAGAAAATTTGAGGTTTACAAAGTCCAGTTCCAATAAAGTTGGGACACTGTGTACAATGTAAATAAAAAGATAGAATACAATCTTTGCTTTGCCTTACTTTGGAAGTTCATTTTAAAATATTTTCAATTTAATATGCTACAAAAGCCAGATGTTCAAACTGATGAACGTTATTGTTTTTTATTGCAAATATTCTCTCATTTTGAATTTTGATTCCTGGAACACGTTCCAAAAAAGCTGGGACAAGGGCACACATACATATTCCACAGGAGAACACATTAATTGGAAAAAGGTGAGTACCATAATTGGGTATAGAAGGAGCATCACCGTAAGGCTCTTTTGTCCACAAGCAAGGATGGGGCGAGGTTCAACACTTTGTGATCAACTGTGTGAGCAAATAATCCAACATTTGAAGAACAACATTTCTCAACGTCCAGTTGCAAGGAATTTAGGGATTTCATCATTTATGGTCCACAATATCATCAAAAGATTCAGAGAATTGGGAGAAATGTCTGCACGTAAGCGGCAAGGCCGAAAACCATCACTGAATGCCTGTGATCGTCGATCCCTCAGTGCTCAGGCGGCACTGCATGAAAAACGGGCATCATTGTGTAAAGGATATTGCCACGTGGGCTCAGGAACACTTCAGAAAACCATTGTCAGTTCACACAGGTCGTCGCTACATCTCCAAATGCAAGTTAAAACTCTACCATGCAAAGCAAAAGCCAGATAGTCTATCAACAACACCCAGAAACGCTGCCAGCTTCTCAGGTCCCAAGCTTATCTGACGCAAAGTGGAAAATTGTGCTGCGGTCTAACAACTCCACGTTTCAAATTGTTTTTGGAAATCATAGACGTCGTGTCCTCCGGGCCAAAGAGGAAAAAGACCATCCTGATTGTTATCAGCACAAAGCTCAAAAGCCAGCATTTGTGAGGGAATGGGAGGTGTTAGTGCTTATGGCATTGATGACTTGCATAGCTGTGAAGGCACCATTAATGCTGAAAGGTATATTCAGTGATGCTTCCGTTCGGCTGTTAGGTCAAGCAGAATGGAAAATCTGTATGCCTTTCATTCTGGAACAGTTTTACTGTGTCACAGTGTAGTTTTTAAGCTTCCGCTGTGGTATTATAATTGAGGTTTATTGAGAATCAGACTTGATCAGTCGAACAGAACAAAGATGGTGTTGAGTCCACGAACAAGATCCTTGCGTAGGTCCCCGTGCCGCTGAGGTGTTCTAGGATGAAGTGCTGTCCCATGTTGACTGCATCATCCAGATACCTGTTTTCTTTGTAGGCAAACTGCAGGGGATCCAGCAGGGGAGCTGTGACACTCTTGAGGTAGTCCAGCACCAGGCGTTCAAAGGACTTCATGTCCACAGATGTTAGGCTGACAGGCCTTTAGTCATTCAGACCCGAGATTGCAGGTGTCTTGGGGACTGGGATGATGGAGTTGTGTTTGAAACAGGATGGTACCACTCTCCAAGTCTGCTGACCGTAACTACTGGATACAGATTTGTAACAATACATTTAGAATGACAAAAAACACAAATCTACAGCTTACACAATATAAAGTGCTCCATAGAATACACTTTACTGAGTACACTATGCATAAAATGGGCTTCTCTCCGTCTAATATATGCGTGCAATGCACCATAAATACCCCAGACACCTATTCAGGAGCAGTAAAATTACTCAAAACTGGGGTATTTGTAGTTCTACAGTATATTGTTTTGCAAAGAGGAATGTAATTCAGACAACTGTAAAGATATAGCATAACAATGAAACAGTGAAAAGGGTAACATCCTATCTTGCAGTACTAATCTAGAAAACAATATTTCATATCCATAAAATGTACCAGGGAAAAGAAATACACTTGGAAGATGATAAAGGTCTCTCAGTCCCTCTGTCTCTTTGTTTCTCTCTCCCTGCCTGTCACTGTCTGGCTCAGTAAGGATGAAATCACAGAGGTTACAATGACTTTCTCGTGCACTCATCAGCCCTGAAAGGGAAGGTCACCCACAGTGTGGACAAGAGAGAATCAATTTAAAATCTGTGCAGTTTACCGAAGAGCATACATCCTTTGTGTACGTGTGTGTGCGTGTGCGTGTGTGTGTGTGTGTGTGTGAGGCTGGGTGTGTGGGAGGCGGTGAGGGACACTGACAACCACTCTTTTTTTTTCTTGACCCACAGGGCAGTCTGCTAAATCTGTCTGACACTACACTTATGATAAATTTTGACAGATGGAGAGCAAATTGTATGTATTGGTAAAATGACAAGTTTATTTTCAAGGGGGACTGAGGGGTCTAGCTCAACTAACTACAAGATGTAGGTCTGTCCAAACATATTGGTGCATATAGTGTATGGCCATAGCATGCATTACCACACAGACAAACTAATTAATGGCGCCAACCAGTGCTGTACTGAAACCCTTGAGGTTTATGCTCAGTCCACGGGGGACCAATATAGAGATTGTCCCTTTCGGGCCAGGAACCTGCCCACAAAGACAGGAAGTGGAACCCTTCCACCTGATACCGCAGCACAGTAGCGCCTCGGGGAAAACACACCCATGATGGATAAGCTTCTATTCCTGATACGTGTTTACTTGGGCACACACAGTAGGAAAGCGACAGACTTCCGTATGCAATGAAGGCGAACAAGACTTGAGGATGCAGAGCAAACAAGGCCTTGCTTGTGGAAAAACGTTACACGAGACATGCAGCAAAGACATGCCTAGGTGCCGGCTTTGGAGTCATTACTCATTGTTGCGTCGTGTCAAATGAAATTAACCCTTTCATCTGTTCAAGCCAAGCAGCCATGGAGAAGTTCTCACTTCAGTGACAGTCTGTCTCAAGTCTCTTTTCGTTTCTCTTTGATGCAGAACAAACTCACCGTGTCCTTTCATCAGGTAGCAGTATACCATAAAAAATGACTGGTGTGGCCTTCACAGCAGCAACCTGAGCCACAATTGGGATTTCAGCTCAGAATTGACGGCTTTTCTACACTTCATACATACTTCTCAGTCTCATGGAAGTAATACAGTGATCCTGTGACCATTTTATTATTTCAAAGCTATAGGTCATGACATACAGCTGAAAACATTGCACACATATCATCGCTTTCTGATAACAGCAATGAAAAAACTAAATCAGGAGGCAGAAAAACAGTTAAACAGGTAAGTATAGTGGTAACTTGACTTAAGGGTGCCCCAATTAACGAGTTTCCAAGTCAAGAGCTGTCACTTGGTTGAATTTCTACTTTGTGTTGCAAGGCAAAATTTGAGTAACGAGCTAGCTTCAGATACGGTCACGCTCGTGAAGTGAAAAAAATCAGTTGCTGAGCCGTTTATTGAATGGGACAAACAGCCAAATATGGAAATACAAAATGAAAACACTTGCAAGGAGCATGGTGGAGACACTCACACTGAACTAAACATGTTAAATGGGAAGAGGTCAACGAGCTGGAGTCAGAGCTTCTCATGTCACTCAATAGGTCATTTTTTTCTTCATGAGAAATGTTATCAAAATAATTTTGGTGTTTTTTTTTTGTGGACTGGAACTGATTAATGGCATTTCAATTCCTTTCAACAGGGAACATTGATTTACTATACGAATGAATTTAATTACCAGCTTGGTCACGGAACGAATTAAACACGGAAGTCAAGCTACCACCTTATCTTATAAAAACACAAGAAAAACGTTATTTGAGAGCTATAGCATTGGAAACATAATTCAATCTTATTGAAAATTACAGTACATTGTACATGCAAAGTAATATTTTTGAAGGTTACCCAGACATTCTTCTGTCTGTGTTCGTGTGATAGTCATTTTCCAAGTGTATAACAACAACAATAATGAATGCTATTTTTTTATTTATATGTCACTTATTGTAAGTTACTGTTGTTGTTCTCTTTTTTCAAGGAAAGAAAGAAGGAACTTTGTTGGAAGAGCTAAACGTGCATCGAACCTGATTTGAATCGCTTCCCTAGGGTACTACAGTGACAAATCATATAATTTCATGAGTTACATGGGGCACGGTGGACGACTGGTTAGAGCGTCAGTCTCACAGTTCTGAGGACCGGGGTTCAATCCCCGGCCCCGCCTGTGTGGAGTTTGCATGTTCTCCCCGTGCCTGCGTGGGTTTTCTCCGGGCACTCCGGTTTCCTCCCACATCCCAAAAACATGCATTAATTGGAGACTCTAAATTGCCCGTAGGCATGACTGTGAGTGCGAATGGTTGTTTGTTTCTATGTGCCCTGCTATTGGCTGGCAACCAGTTCAGGGTGTACCTCGCCTCCTGCCCGATGACAGCTGGGATAGGCTCCAGCACGCCCGCAACCCTAGTGAGGAGAAGCGGCTCAGAAAATGGATGGATGGATGGATGGAGTTACATGGCATGCATGCTTGTGTGTGTGTGTGTTTGTGTGTGTGTGTGTGTGTGTGTGTGTAGGTGTCTGTGTCCGGCGGGTGGGGGGTTGTGATGACAAAAACTTGTAGTGGAAACTTCAACTGCAATTTACTGCTGTGATTTCCCTCTGACCTCATTGCTTCATTCTTCTGCAAACTCCTACATTTCTTTTCATTTCCCCTCACTTTTTGTGTTCTCAATATTCAGTAGTCAGGATTTCACTCTTGTTGGACCACACTTTGTTTGGGATTGCAGTCACCCCTGACCTTTTTTCCACACGATTTTATCCCTCTTCCCATTCGTGGAATCTCACTTCTGGTTTCACTTTCTGTACATTTGTATGCATCTCTATCATTGCCTTTGGCATGTGCAGGGTTTTCGATTTATCTGTCCGTCTTGCTTTCCCTGTGGAATGATGAGAAGGGTACTGACACAGTTACACTTGATGAGCTGTTTCACAATCTCCAACTCAGAAAGACAAATACTTTCCTAATAAAAAACAAATGAAAGCATGAGCCGTGATCAATGACAGACTGAGTACTAGACTAAGTAATGACACAGTAAAGTCCAAAACTTAATTATTGTAGCTGGTTATATCTATGTGGGATGAATAATCTAGCCCACCACTTAAGGCCAGAGAGACTCATAAATCCTGATTATTTTAGGCATCTACAATAAACTCAAACGTCAATGTAGCAGGTCAGTGTGCACACAAAAATCAAGCTCAACAAGTGCATAAAAAGTCTTTAGGAAGAAAAATACAAGGTTCTGTTTGTGAGTTTGACTTAAAGGGATTTAAATGTGACTAAATACAATATGTAATATGTGTATAGCCTACAGTAGGACAGCATGTCACATACTGAGAGTCATACCTAATGTTTTGCCCCTCTCATGAAGCTAAATAAGATGTCCACTTATGATGCAGTGCAGCTCTACACCACTAATAACTCGCAAATAACTCTGTGAAGGTAAACTTTTTTTCTTAAATACTGCCCGAGTATTGGATCAAATTAGAATATGTAGGTGTACATGGTGACTGGTGAGTGCAAATGCGCATGCACGTACGCACTCTCTCTCACACACACACATTCATGGTGACCCAGTTGTTTCCCCTAGTGAAGGACTTAATAAAGCCTAACATCTGAGAAAACACACCGGCAGCACAGTCTAGACACTGACAGACAGGACACGCACACATCGCGGACCCCAATTTGCTGACCCCCAGCTTTACACACACAGCCTCCTGTGCCACGTCACCCCCTCTAAAATGCTCCTTACGTGCCAAGAATATTACTCTACCTGGCTGGCCAGTATTTATAGTTTTAGATCTTAATGCTTAATGGAAATTTGTGTGCATGCTAATATTTGGAATGATATGATTTTGCACCAACAGCGTCTACATCTAGCGCACGAATGCTTCCAAACTCCCTAAAAAATAAATGGTGTTTTAACAAAGTCCTCATGTATGCGGCAACAATGTACAGATACAGTATGTCAGAAACTCAGAATGAAAATGTTGCTTATATGAAGGTGAATTTCAACACTAGATTGGAATTACGTCTCAGTGGCATATTGGAAGGTACAATAAAACAAAACAAAACAAGGCTATCTGAGGCTGCTCGTCGATTGTGAACTATAATGGAAGATCGAAAGCACAAATCACTTAAAGTTCATTAAACAGAAGCAATAGAATACTTGCTTCTCTATTCAATGACTGGCTCCTTTCTTCAAAAATCAGTCTGCTCAGACCACATCTAAGTCCTGGCACAGTAGGTAGACCGCGCTGGTCTAAAGCAATTTTGGTGAATTTGATTAGGGCGCAGGCAGGCAGATCCCAAACTCTGAGGCCATGTGTGGTGGATGTCAGACATATTTCATTCATAAATATGTGACCAGCGGGCATCAAACCCTCTGAATTATTGTAGAAATCAATTAATTGAAAGCATTATTATTATTATTAACTTTTTTTAAATCATCTCACTGGCTGACACAACTGGGGCCCAAGAACGATCAGGGCCAGTGGGGTGGACAGTCTCCAAGTGCCCACTTCATGGCCCAGATATTTGTCAATTTGTGAGATGAGATCATTATTTCTCTAGCTTATGTATACTTTTGTGACATTTTGTTTGGTAATGTGCTGTGAGATTTTTTGAATGATAAATACAGTGCAGTGAAAACGTATTGGCCCCCTTCTCAAATTCTTACTTTTTTTTTGCATAGTTTTAATGTTTAAGATAATCAAACAAATGTAAATATCAGAAAAATACAGTATAACCTAAGTGAACTTAAAATGCTGTTTTTAAATGGTGATTTCATTTAGTAAGGGGAAAAAAATGTTCAGTGACCTGGCCCTGTGTGAAAAAGTAATGGCCCCCTAAACCTAATAACTGGTTGGGCCATCCTCAGCAGCAACAACTGAAATCAAGCGTTTTCTTTAACTGGCAATGAATCTTTCACATCTCCATGGAGATATTTTGGCCCACGCTTCCTTGCAGTATTGTTTGAATTCAGCAATAATGGAGGGGTTTCAAACATGAACAGCCTTTTTAAGATCATGCCACTGCATTTCAGTCGGATTCAAGTCTGGACTTTGACAAGGCCACTCCAAAACTTTCATTTTGTTTTTTTTAAGCTATTCAGAAATTGGTTTACTGGTGTGTTTTGGATCGTTATCCTGCTTAACCCAAGAACCCAATTGTGCTTCAGTTTGAGGTCACAAACTGATGGCTGAAAATTCTCCTTCAGGACTTACTGTTACAGAGCAGAATTCATGGTTCCAATCACAGCAAGTTGTCCAAGTCCTGAAGGACCAAAGCAGCCCAACACCATCACATTACACCACCATGTTTGACTGTTGGTATGATGTTCTTTTTCTGAAATGATGTGCTACATTTATACCAGATGTAATGAGACACACACCTTTCAAAAAGATCAACTTTCATCTCGTCAGTCCATATAATACTCTTCCAAAAGTCTTGGGAATCATTCAGATGTATTTTTGCAAAAGACAAGCCTTTATGTTCTTTTTGGTCAGCAGTAGTTTTCACCTTTGAACTCATGGATGCCATTTTTGCCCAGTCTCTTCCTTAATGTTGTCATGAACACTGGCCTTAACTGAGGCAAGGGAGGCTTGCAGTTCTTAAGAAGTTGTCTTGCCTTTGTGGCCTCCTGGATTAGTCATTGTTATTCTCTTGGGGTAATCTTTGCAGGCAGGCCACTCCTGGTAAGGTTCTCCACAGTTCCATGTTTTCTTCATGTGAGGATAATGGCTCCCCCTATGGTTCGCTGGAACCCTAAAGCTTTAGAAATGCATTTTGTAACCCTTTCCAGACTGATAGATGTCAATTACTTCATTTCTAAAATGTTCTGGAATTTATTTGAATCGTGTCATTTCGTTGCAGCTTTTTTAGATCTTTTGTCCTACTTTATTTTGTCGGGACAGATTCTGTTTAAGTGATTTCTTGTTTGAACAGGTCTGGAGGTAATTAGGCTTGGGTGGAATCAGTGAAAACTAACCAAAAATTGTGATTCGCCACAATTAATTAATGATTTAACAAGGGGCGTAATTACTTTAAAATCACCATTTTAAAACAGCATTTTAAGTTCACTTGGGTTATATTTGTCTGATATTTACCTTTTTGTTTGATGATCTTAAACATTAAGGTCGGGAAACTATGCAAAAATATAAGAATTTGAGAAAGACTTTTAGACAGCACTGTAAGTGGCTTCGCTCAATAAAGGTTGAGAAACATTGCTCCTCTAACCTGTTTAATGTTGGTTTGCATCAGCCTGAGAAATGTTACAAATGTTTTGGTTACCTGCATTTTGTTTTATGAGCAGTGTAAAATATCAATGACAACCACACCAGTACTGTTAAATAGCCCTTTGGCAGTGTCAATAAAAACAGAGCATTATTATCTTTTTTAAAACAGATTATTTGATACAGCTCTTTTATTGAATAGCATTAGATTGTGCTGCAATATACATAACATTCGGTCTGGCAAAAGGACTTTTCCCAATCCCTGCGGTGCTGCTGGATGTGTTTGAACATTTGTATTTATGGGTTTTGTGGCCAAGCTGATTCCTGTTTACATGGTTTTGGGGCCAAACAAACAGAAGAGCAAAAGGCAGACACACCCAATCCATTAAGCTTGACGTGTCCCAGTGCAGTAGGGGCACAATGAAATCATCAAAGAATGACCAAGTCATGGTGGAACGATGCAGCTCCACCTCACTGTGGCAGGAGGATGTCAGAACTTAGAAGTGTGGTAGAGGGTGTTCTAACATCTAAGCCTGGAGGGAGAGGCATTGGTCAAAAAGGCTAGGATAACAGTGGAAAAGGTCTTGTCAGTCAGAGAAGGAGAACTATCATTAACAACCCATTAACAACCCTGACATCAGAGAATAGGATTGGAAATGGCATGGGAGAACGTTTTTGGAATCAATTTGCTTATTTGACTTTTAATCTTTGAGTCCATTTAGTGTTATACCATAAGCCATTTTAAGTCCTGTGTAATTTTGGTTGAACAAAAATAGATATTGTACTTATAGCAAGTAATAACATCAATTCCATGTTGTATTATATAAATAAAATACAATTGGCAAGTGGCTTGTTCTGAGGTCCACTGAGTTAATACTCTTCTGATGTGGAGGATTCTGAAAGCAACAAAAGCTAAATAGCTACAAAACTATCTATGCAACTAATATACTGTCAAAAAAAATTCAGCCACTTTGAATGATACTGTGTTCTTGGGTCCTGCAACAATGTTGAAAAGAAAGATTAGAGAACTGATGCTAGCAGAAGGGCAGTATAACTTGGAATAATATGGAACTCAAGTGCCATCTACTGGGGGTACTACTATAATATACTACTACTACTATAATATTTAACATTGCCGTTTGTTTGTTTGTTTAACAAACAAACGGCAATGGATTTAATTGTTATTTTACTACCAATAATATTTTACTCCATATAGACTACCAGTAAATAGTTTGTACACGGTTTGTCATTCAATAGCATAAGAAAATGTGTCCAAACGTTTGAATGATAGTTTACATGTACAGTTTGGAGTGTGTGCATTTGTTTAATTATTTAAAACGACATAGTTTTGTTTTTTAGAGTAAGTGGCAAAGATTAAGTGTGAAGCGTTTCGTAAGTTACATCGCTAACATTGTAATGCACCATTGGGATTCCTTTTTGCTTTAATTTATGTATGGTTGGAAGCACAGATTTGAATGTACTTTTGAAAAATATCGAATTTAATTGGACAACTAATTCTCCCCCCAAAAATAAATAAATAAACAAATAAATAAAAACGCCCACAAACACAAGCACACACAAAATACATTCCAGGAATGTTTAATGCAGCGTACAATATCCATATTTAATATTCCCTTTTCAAGCATTTAGAAATGTTTTAAAATTACAATTTCCTGTGTGATTCCATGTCTGCAATGTAAGAATAAAGTGTCTTAGTGCTATGTCCATTTCCTTGAACCTCTACCTCTTTTTCCAAATACTGTGTTTGTGACAGAATTCTGAGGATTTTTATTGCTCAAGTAACAAAGGAACCCGGCCTCACTCTTCCTATGAGAACTGCAGCTTCCTAACAATGCCATAGCCAAAAATTTGTATAGTTGCCGGTTCAATTTAATAAACAAGAACAACAATAAAACGTTTTACAATGATTTGATTAACTGTAGTGGTAGATGCGTGCTTAACACTTGGTTTGTCCTATGGAATGTTACTTTTTTTTTTTTTAAATAAGTGGAATTATAACTGTGCAAAACCACACCACCAGTAAACTTTGCTATACCCTTCATTACAAGTGAAAGAACAAAACCACAAACCAAAAAACGTATATTGTATAACCACCATCTCATTCATGTTAACCAGTATGACTATAACAGGCCTCCTGGTAGGAAGTAGCATTGACAACATTGAACATGTCTCTTCTGACAAAAGAAAGGAACTTCTTCAGGGGGCAGAGCGGCTGACTGGTGTGGAGGTCAAGGGAACTACAGAAAGTGGTGTGATACGTTACATCCTCTCCATTGTACAATACCCTGATAAAACATCCTCCATCTCTTGCTTTTGACCTCTCATCTTTGCCAGCCTTCTGCTCCTGCTGTCCCTGAGTCACTGAGGGGCTTTTCCACAATTCAAATACCAGTCTTGCTGCAAAAGGTGGGAACCTGGCCTCCTCTAGTCCCAGGGCACTCAGCAAAGGCGCCATGGTTACATCATGAGCTGAGGAGAGGGTGAACACTTCTTCGCCTCCTGCTCTTGGCGAACGGCTGCCTGTGGAGGCCTTGGCTACTCGTTCCATTTTGGTGGCGGTTCGGTTGAGGTAGGGGTACATTGCCAGGATTGCATATTTACGGAACAGTCCCTCTCTTCTCCGATCCATTTCGTCATCTAGCTGTTGGCGACGGATCACAGCAAACTGTACCATTTTTAGACACCCGCCTGTGGTACCATCTTCCCTAGACATGCATGGGAAAGAAAGGCCGTGGCACAAGTGGCACAGCAGAGAGTCTATTGGGTTCGCGGCCCGTAAATTGCGTGTTGGAATACCTAACGTGCGTGCCATGTCAGCATAAGTTCTTTCTAGTTCTGCATCGCCCACTCTGAGACGATACTGCCTCCTCTGCTCCTCCTCTAGGTATCGGTTCCTGGCTGGGCAATCACAGGAAGAGCCACAGAACAATGTACTCCACTGGTGACGTACAGTCAGCTTCTTCCAATCAAATTCTGGGAGGAAGCCATAGAGAAAAGCCAGTCCGCTCTGAAGTGTGCGGCTCTTCCCTGTGGTCTCCACCCATACCTGTCGAGGTGACCAGTCGGAGGGGACAAGACTGTGGGGCTGGTAGGCTTGGCGGAGGAGTTTCCCATTACGTAGGTGCTGCACCACACCTGAAACATGCATATTGAAGGCTTATGTGAAGTAAATCATCAAATCATCACAATTTGCTAAATTAATCTTTATGGGGAACCAAACCCCACATTTTTTAATGCAAAAATACATTGTATGTGCCAGCACTACTGAAAACACGGTAGTCTGATTAATATTGCGTTCATGGGATAAGAATTCTTCTTTTCCTTTCGGCTTGTCCCTTTAGGGGTCGCCACAGCGCGTCATCCTTTTCCATGTAAGCCTATCTCCTGCAACCTCCTCTCAAACGCCAACTGCCCTCATGTCTTCCCTCACGACATCCATCAACCTTCACTTTGGTCTTCCTCTAGCTCGCTTGCCTGGCAGCTCAATCCTCATCATCCTCTACCAATATATTCACTATTTCTCCTCTGGACGTGTCCAAATCATCAAAGTCTGCTCTCTCTAACTTTGTCTCCAAAATATCGAACCTTGGCTGTCCCTCTGATGAGCTCATTTCTATTTTTATCCAACCTGGTCACTCCGAGAGCGAACCTCAACATCTTCATTTCCGCCTCCTTCAGCTCTGCTTCCTGTTGTCTCTTCAGTGCCACTGTCTCTAATCCGTACATCATGGCTGGCCTCACCACTGTTTTATAAACTTTGCCCTTCATACTAGCAGAGACTCCAGCTAAGGGCTGATCCCTGATGCAGTCCCACCTCCACCTTACATTCGTCTGTCACACCTACAGCACACCTCACCGCTGTTCTGCTGCCCTTGTACATGTCCTGTGTTATTCTAACATACTTCTCTGCCACTCCAGACGTCCGCATGCAGTACCACAGTTCCTCTCTGGGTACTCTGTCATAGGCTTTCTCTAGATCTACAAAGACACAATGTGGCTCCTTCTGACCTTCTCTGTACTTTTCCATCAACATCCTCAAGGCAAATAATAATAATAATAATAAGAATCACCTTTTATTGTCATGAACATGCATGCATGCACACGAAATTTGTTCTCTGCATTTAACCCATCACAGTGAACACATGCACATGGAACACACTGGAGCAGATGCAAATAATGCATCTTTGGTACTCTTTCTAGGCATGAAACCATACTGTTGCTCGCAAATACTCACTTCTGTCGTGAGTCTAGCCTCCACTACTCTTTCCCATAAGTTCATTGTGTGGCTCATCAACTTTATTCCTCTATAGCTCCTCCACAGCTCTGCACATCACCATTGTTCTTAAAAATGGGCACCAGCACACTTTTCCTCCATTCCGCAGGCATCTTCTCACGCTCGAGAATTCTATTGAACAAGCTGGTCAAAAACTCCACAGCCACCTCTTCTAGATGCATCCATACCTCCACAGGAAAGACATCAGGACCAACTGCCTTACCATTTTTCATCCTCTTTAATGCCTTTATAACCTCCCCCTTACTAATCATTGCCATGACACTTGCATCTTCTACTCTTCCTTCGCTCTCATTTTCCTCATTCATCAACTCCTCGAAGTATTCTTTCCATCTATCAAGCACACTACTGGCACCATTCAACATATTTCAATCTCTATCCTTAATCACCCTAACCTGCTGCACATCCTTCCCATCTCTATCCCTCTGTCTGGCCAACCTGTATAGGTCATTTTCTCCTTCTTTAGTGTCCAACCTGGCATACATGTCATCATATGCCTCTTGTTTGGCCTTTGCCACCTCTACCTTTGCCCCGTGTCGCATCTCAATGTATTCCTTTCGCCTCTCCTCGGTCCCCTCAGCGTTCCACTTCTTTTTAGCTAACCTTTTTCCTTGTATGATTTCCTGTACAATGAGGTTCCCCCACCAAGACTCCTTCTCTCCTTTCCTGCCAGAAGATACACCAAGTACTCTCCTGCCTGCCTCTTTGATCACGTTGGCTGTAGTGGTCCAGTCTTCTGGAAGCTCCACCTGTCCACCGAGAGCCTGTCTCACCTCTTCCCGAAAAGCTGCACAACACTCGTCCTGTCTCAGCTTCCACCACATGGTTCTCTGCTCTGCCTTTGTCTTCCTAATCTTCCTCCCCACCACCAGAGTCATCTTACACACCACCATCCTATGCTGTCTAGCCACACTCTTCAGATCACATCGTCTGCACAAGATGTAATCCACCTGCGTGCTTCTACCTCCGCTCTTGTAGGTCACCCTATGTTCCTGCCTCTTCTGGAAAAAAAGTGTTCACTACAGCCATTTGCATCCTTTTTGCAAAGTCTAACACCATCTGCCCCTCCAAGTTCCTTTCCTCGATGCCGTACTTACCCATCAACCCTATTTCCTTCACCAACATGTCAATTACAAGCTGCACCAATCACAACTCTAGTTACTGGGATGCTCAGAACTACTTCGTCTAGCTCCTTCCAGAATTTCTCTTTCACCTCTCGGTCACATCCCACCTTTGGGGCATAGCCACTAATCACATTATACATAACACCGTCAATTTCAGGTTTCAGCCTCATCCCTCGATCTGATACTCTTTTCACCTCCAAGACATTCTTCACCAACTCTTCTTTTAAAATAACCCCGACTCCATTTCTCTTCCCATCTACACCATGGTAAAATAATTTAAACCCTGCCCCTAAACTTCTAGCCTTACTGCCTTTCCACCTGGTCTCCTGGACACAAAATATATCAACCTTTCTCCTAATCATCATGTCAACCAACTCCAGAAATCTTCCTGTCATAGTCCCAACATTCAAAGTCCCCACATTCAGTTCTAGGCTCTGTGCTTTCCTCTTCTCTTTCTGCCAAAGAACCCGCTTTCCACCTCTTCTTCGACTTCGACCCACAGTAGCTGAATTTCCACCGGCGCCCTGCAAGTTGACGCGCCGGTGGCGGATGTTGTTAACCCGAGCTACGACCGATCCGGTATGGAATTCTTTGGATGAACGCTCATATTTGTTTGGCAAAGTTTTAAGCCGGATGCCCTTCCTGATGCAACCGTCTGCATTTATCCGGCCTTGGGACCGGCCTACAGTTTCCACTGACTTGTGCCCCCCCACAGGGCTGTATTTTCATGGGATAAGAATTAAACACGATAATTAGTCAACGTAAGGGGGCGCCATGTTTGGCGCAAACATTATCAGCTGTGACGACGGAGTGCCGACGAATGCACTTTATGCGGCATGTCATGTGACCAATACGGAACGTTACGTGACCAACGCGGAACATGGGATAGCTGACTTCCTGTCATGCTACATAATGAGCATAACTAGGATTGATGACATGATTCTTGGAAGCTGAACTTGGAAAACAATTATTTTCTTCACGGCTGGTGTCTTCAAACAAAACTTAAATACATGTATATCATTTATTTATACAAATATGATATGATACATGTAAACATTAACAAAACCTAAAAACCATCTATTGTCATCTTTGGTGGCTCTGAGGTGACATCTTGTAGACATTATTGTAGACGTTTGAAGTTCCTACGGGTGGTTTTAAACTGTTCCCTTCCCCATTTACCCGAGCAAGGAGAAAGTGTTTTTACCTGTGTTACCGAATGCGGACGTTATTTGCGCATACACTGGATTGAACAGTCAGCTGTAGGTAGGTTTGCTTCGGTAGAAACTGCAACTAGGACAGCATAAAATGTATGTGTAAAGATTAATTTTCACATACAAACTGCTCATCGTATTATTTATTGCATCACCCATGGCTCAAGGGGTCAGCCGGCTGTTGGTAGTGGTAAGTGACCGTCAGTCAGGAGCCAGCGCACGGGCTCACCAGGCATTTCACCCTGGCTAACTAGCTGCGAGCCACTAAGGCCGGTAAGCTTGCGATGTATTATTACAATGACAGCGTAACAAATTTGCACTTTTATGGGGGTGTAAATAAGCGGTTGAACATGATTTCGGGGTAATGTTGTGTTGAGGTTGCTGTGCAACGGTACATGATAGCAATATAAGGTATATCACCAATTTGAAAGATACATTCGCTGTACGAACAGCTAGCAACTAACCACTAGCCGCAAACTCCGGCGAGCTGGCGCCATATTATACCATATTAATGAATGACAGTGTAGTAAATTAGCAATTCAATATTATTTTGCTGTGGTGTTGTGTTATTTTTATTTTTAAAAGTAGTGAATTTTTAGATACGAGGATTTTGCCTGTCAGGGACAGTATGTATGTAGCCTGTCGTCTGTATGGTTTACTCAGTGGTGAATACAAGTTACATTCTCGCAAATTCACACTCTCGCGAAAGTGAAAAGACCTAAAAATGGTGCCCCTTAGCCCATCCACCCCGCATAAGCGAGTAAATTCATATTTAAAATATAACAAAGTTTTGACATCTTGGGTTTGGTTCCTCTTTTTAATCAGATATAATGCAAGGTACCATTTTTGATAATAAAATGTTGGTAATCCAAAATTAGGGCTACATAATTCTGTAAAACTTCAAAGTTACCAAACTTCCACAGGAATTAGGGGAATACATGAAACGTTACAGGGATTAAACTAAACATTTGCAAAATTGCAGGTTTCTTTATAACATGTAACTTAGATGTCATATAACACCCCAAAGAGTATTGGAGGATTGAAAACTGAATTTCCAAGCATCAACCTATTCTTGAGAGAATTTTGGAACTTCCTGGAGTCAAAGAGAAAATATTGTCATGCCTACCAGATTGCGTGAGCTCTCCCATTTCACAAGTATTGTGGTTGGGCAGGCGAGGGACAGAGGCCAAAGGGAACTCCCAATGCCCATGGCCTCCCTGGGCCATGTGATTTATGAAGGATCCTAGCAGAGGGTGTGAGGGATTCCTAGGGAATATAATATAGAAATGCATTACTGCTCAGTTTCTCATTGACTCTGTTCACCAGTACTGCCAACTAGTATTACAATAAAATACATATTGACAGACTGATGTCTTTCTGAAGGTGTCAAGAATATCTGAACCCAACCCTTAGAAAGAATTTGGTGAACTATGGATTTTCATTTCTTACCAACAAACCACGAGTTGCATAATGACAATAGTGGTTATAAAAACATGTTCATTTTGCAAAGGTTTGATGGTTTGCTCTTCTCCTAAATTACACTTTTAAGGATTTGTCTACTTTATATAATTGCTACTTGATTGGAAATACTACTTTACATACTTCTTAAAAGATCCCATGCCATCAGATTTTTGATAATCTTTGATCTCCTTTTATCGCGTTTGCAAGATCATTTGGGATTAAAATGCCCAGAATGTCCTTTTTCAACCTATTCTAGTTGGTCTTTTTACACCAGGCACTTAAAATGCAACATGTAAATGAGATTTGCTCAATTTAAATATGAAAAAAAAAAATCGCTCTGATTGGCTGTTGGTGAATGGCGATATTTCGGCGACTGGGCCAAGCATTCATAGCGACCTTGGATTAATTTCTTTTGATTTGGGGGGAATTTACGCCATAATCGTTAAGCAGAATCCACCAACTGTTGGATTGGCCGCCCATTACTCACAGCTCAGAGCCCCGCAGAGGAGGGGATGTGTCACATCATGGGTGAAGAAAAAGAGAGAAGGATATTTTGAAAGCTCAGTCACGATAATGTCACCGGCTAGCAGCGTGGTATTGATCTGTCGCACACATTTTGGCAACAGTGACAGCAGTTACACTCAGCAATATAAATATAGTTAACACAAAACATGCCTTTTATATACTGTACTTATACAGCTTGTGCCGACTGCTCAGGCAGCTTGCTCCAAATCCGGAAATGCACTTCCAGCAGTGTGTAAAATCGTATTTTATGAAGTCATCCTCCACGAAATGGGCCCCAACACAGCACAATTCTGGTTGTGAAATAATTAGGAATTTCTCCAAAAATAAATTTAAGCCATTTATTCCTCACTTCATCTGAGTTTGGCAGATGACGCAAAGTTGCGGCTTTGCACAAGACGCAGCCACAGTGTAACTAGGCAGGCTGAATTGACAAATGGCAAAGATGTCAAACTTAAACCAGGTCACAGACTCATTTTGACCTATGTTACGCATACAACAGTAGAACAATTTAATTCTAATGGCATTTGACCTTTAAAGATGTCTGTTAAAATTCAAACGTCAAACAATAAAATTAACACAAGTAACTATTTAAAATTGTAAATAAATCACTACTATCCGTAGTGTCATGTGAAGTTAGTTTTTTCATTCACCACCAGATGTCTCTATAATACACACTGCTGGGCACCAATCCTCCTAGCGGCTGACGGTAACATGGGCTTAATAAAAAAATAAAGAATGTGTTGCTTTAGAAATACATTTACAACATTTACACAAAGACTCGCATGCTCTCAGGTATGCAAAAACAGTACACAGAGACACACAAAAACACAGGAATGAGAGCAGCAAGAGGAGCAGTTGCTGATCTGATAGGGGAAATGTTTAGGGATTACAATTCAATTTAACAAATTGTGGGAATTGCAGCTCAACACAGATTAAGAAAAGGAAGGGGGCATCTGTGGCAGCGCACACAACAGTTTCCATTGTGGTCATAGGATGGTTGGATCAAAACCACACCCCCGACCCCCTACTTTTATACCATGCCCACATTCTGCACCAAAGTATTACACTGATAGCGGCTCTTTTCAGAAGCACATTTGAGGTTATTATTATTATGCTTTGACCACAATGTATTTCATGTGAATGGGTTGGAGACATTTCTCAGGATAGCAGATAAAGCATTAATCTAATAATTTATAGGCTTTAGGGGTTGGGACAATTTAGATCAAACTGAGGGAAATGCCAGCAGTTGTGAGGACAATGTGACAACTGAGCTGTCTATTTGGCTGACTGTTGCCAATCAAAGATGACTAAAACCAATTATATACTGTAAGATTATTCTTACTGGCTGGGGCAGAGGAACGGTATTACAAGGAATATATGGATGGTGAGATTAGGAAGGGCAGGAAGGCATAACGAGAGGAAGGAAAAGAAGAGAGACAAGACAGATTTACAGCAAGGAATTGTGCTTGACAAATGGGTACACTGGCTACTTGCAATAGATTTGCTGATGAGAGATTGTATGATAGTATTGGTGAAGAGCAGGCAAGAAGAGTGGTTGCTTAGTGACTCAGCAAACTGGTGCCAGTAGAGGTAAACAACCTTTTTTATAGCCCTACTAGAATTGTAATCAACCAACCTAACTGACTTTACACTTAAACCCAATTGACCAAAACAGGTCGGTGCCGGTATTAGTTAATGTGTTTCTGCAAATCTGAAGGATGCTCTAACCTTACCCACAGCAGCCGTGTTTGCTGGTTAGATTACGTTCAAGGACACGTTGAAAAGTAATAATCCAATGGACCTGCATATCACTTGCAACTACTATGCCAGCTCTGTAGATTAAGCACAACCATCATGCTGTCCAGAAGTTGCAGCTAATAGTGAAATATGATATAAATTTGTGAGAAATGAATTCAGTGGCTTCATTGGAGACCTGGTACACCAAGATGTGGGTGTAAATACAATATTTGTGTAGTGTTTTATATTCACAGTTTGGAGCAAGGGTGCCAGTTCCAGGCATCCTCTCAAGCTGAAGTGCATGCTTTGTTTTGAATAACTGAAGTGTCCATATAACGCCATCAACAACTCTGTTGCACATGACATGTGGATGGGTTTGTCTTGATGTATGTGCATCCCACCACAGCACAGGAAAACTGATGTACAAACTAAAATTCTAATCCACACCTCCAATAGAAAAAAATGTACAAAACACAAACTCTTCCTTTGAGCTAAATGCATAAATGAATTACTTTGCTTCACATATATTACACTACTGTACATACAGTATTTGTATTTACTTGATACGAGCTTGAAGAGGGTATTTCTCCACCACATAGCTCTTACTTGTTCATAACAATATTAGTATGTTAATTCAGTAAGGGATACAATACAGATCATCTTTTCTGCTTGACCAAAAAGCACAAAAAAAAAAACAAAAAAAAAGCAATGATAAAGAAAATAAAATACCAAATGGCCCTCCAAGAGGCAGGGTGGAAGATGCGCCAATATAAACATACTTCATGGCAAAGACTGAAATGGAACCGGATAAAGAGTCTTAGATAACGTGGAAATGCAGAAGTGGGTAGGTGAAGGTCACAACATTCAGGGGTATGCTAATCCACCAAGGAAGGAAGAGGTGTACAGATGAAGGACAGCAGCGATAGTGCAATGGTAGGTCAGACACAAGGAGCCAAAAGCCAGGTCACAAACCACATAGCAGAAGGATCTCACACAGCTGAAAGGAGGCAGAAGGAGGACGTGTGAGAGTCAATGGTGGAGAGGAGTCCCTAAGAAAGTGGCACCGAAAACACACCCATGACCAACCACAACAAGGAGCCAAGAGAGGAGGAGGACATCGTAGTCATCCTAGAATATTTACTGCATGGCAATGTAGAAACTAAGTTCAATTGCCTTGGAGACATCGCGTACAAGGAGTTCAGGAATGTGGAATCTGAGAGACAAAGGCAAGAAGGAAGAAGGGAGAGAGAAATCGAGCAGCTGCTGCTCCAAAAACAGTGGAGGGAGGCGAGCCAGGAAGAGAACCAAGGCCTAAAGCCACTGTGGAAGGAGGTAAAGAGCCTTGTAGTTATGTCAAGAGCAGAGCACATCCCCAAGCAAATAAAATGGAAGGAGGAGTGGCAGAATTACTTCTTTAAGAATCTCTTTAAGCACACAAGACAACTGCCAGAGCTTGAGAATCACTTCAGAGAGCAATTGGAATTGGTTGGAATGCACGACAGCTTCAAGTTTCAGCAGCTTGTGGTACAAGCAGGAAAAAGCCAAAATGATTCTGGAACTGAGGAAATCAACAATCCCTGGTTAGAGCAGCAGGCTTCCAAATATGAACTGGAAGGAGGTGGAGAGCCCACGATAGGTTGACCATAAAATTGTCCACCGCGCAAGTCTGGTGATTAATTTATTTATATAAATAAATAGATATAGCTATAGATAAAAATGTTATAACTACATAAAAATAACTCTGGAAGCAAAGTAACAACAATGAAAGTAAATCAAGATTCATTAAAAGAAAAAAAAAAACAATACACATTACTGTATGCATGCCAGTCAAGATGATACATGGCTGGGTGACTACCTGCTAATGGACAGTGTGCAGTTGATGGCTGGCCGTTTGGTCTTGGGTATAGAGTACAGTGGGTAACGGTCTCCATGGCGAATCATCACCTGGACAGACAGCAGCTTATAGTCTGCTGGACTGTGACCTGCAAGTAAATAATCAACATCATCAGACAGTACACTTTAACAAAGTGAATTCAAGTTAGGGTAAAATATTGCAATGTTTTTGGGTTGTAGCTTTTTTATCTGATGAGATATGTTAAATTACTGTTCTACAAACATATTTTACCAATAATCAATACACAAACCAACTTAGTATTATACTGTATCTGTAGAATTACAAATTAAACATCACTTATGCAACTATAAAGCAGGTAACTCAAAATATCCACCGCTGAAAGATAGTGTTATGGATCCTTTTCAGAAAATCATGCCACCAGAGGAGTAGAATTGTGGCTGTACAGAATAAACAATGAATTCTGAGTGTAATGATATGAGAAATCAGAACACCAAAATTGAGCATGACAAAGGGATTATTGACCATTATATCCCATCTAAAGCTAAACAAAGGGATGCAGAGAGTTCAGGTAAATGTGGTGAATGAATTAAGTGACTACTTTCATTGGCCACAACCCAATATATTGTCAGAGTGTCAGTGGGCACCTTCCCAGGCTTGTTCATTGTGACTGGGGGTGTTGCAGTAGCCATAGGCTTCAGATATGGGGTTGGGTTTCTGGGTGTGAGGTACTGGGAACACTCGCTTTCTGCTCTTGCCCTGAGCCAGCCGTACAGCTCCATCTGCAGCCTGGAGAGGTCTCTTCTCCACAATAGGAGTGGTAGGGATTAGATTGACTGCAAAAATGGCACACAAAAGACAGAATGAACATATCAAATTAAGACAATTAAGGAAAGTGAACATGAAGACAATCTAAACCTTCCAAAAATATATTTTCGTGCTACAATGAATAGTTAACAGAAATAAAACCCTCAATTGCAACCACCAAGTCGCCTGGACACCAGTGACCTGTGATCCCGTGAGAAAATCCAATAGGTTCCAGAGGCATTGTATGAATTGGAAGACCCATTCAAATGGACTGAACTCTGAAGCAAAAGAATCTGAACTTGCCCCATGCCTCTTTAGCAAGACAAATGTTGAGCTAGAAGTCACAGAAAAAACATGTCAGAAAAGTGACGCAATGGTACAAATATTCTGCAGTATCAGTCATTCAACCAATATTCTGGCTCCGGAGGTAACATCAGAGCAAATAAAAATAGTAATAACTCTTGCCACTCTCATTATTGCCTGTGTGTAGTCTACTTTGTGTGGTGTAAACACATTCAATATAATTTACAGCAGTGAAAGAAAATTTCCACAAGGGGATAAGAACTAGTCTAATAAAGAAAAACGTGCTTTTAAGACTTTTTAAAATGCAGAGATACTCAAAATGTGGTGTAATCGGGAAAGCTCCATGATAGACGCAAAAAGAAAACATTCTTTACTGATACATCTGTGCTGCTGCAACATGTCAACAGAAACTTGCAAAGATTCTAAACAATCATTTCAAGCCATGACACAATGATTAAGAGGTCCATGAAAAGAAAAAGCACACAATCTGTCTTGGACTATTTTGGTATTTACAAAAGTTGGATTGAAGAGAACATGCATCTAATATTCAACATTACTCACTTGACAGCTTCAGGACTGCCCTGTTAAACGGTTTCAAGCAAGTCAATTCCAAAGAAAAGACAATTACAATAATAATAATAATAGGCTTATTTATCATTTTATTTTGGATTAAACAGTAAGCACCATAGCTATTCTACCAGTGAGTTATTTAAGAAAATAGTATTATCTGTATGTTTTCTCAATACTCACCCATGATGAGGGAGAAGCTAAAGCTTGCTGCCACAGCAGAGACCATTTTGTCAACTGCACAGAGGCCGTTACACACACTGAAGTCCATTCAGAGCCACAGCCAGTCTCACTCTACATTCTGTGCCGCATACACTGTCACCCCCGCCTACCAATTGACAGACGCCTGGCTGAGCTAAACAAACTTTTGGAAACAGCTCTGTCCAGGCACATACACAAAGGGGCTTTTGTAAAGGCCTGACAACATTATGGATGGATACAAATAAATTCCACATAAAGCAAAGCAAAGTAAATTTATTTATATAGCGCATTTCATACAGAAGGTAACTCAATGTGCTTTACATGATTAAAAGCATTTAAAAACAAAGAAAAACAGCTTATAAACATTTAAAACAAAGGGAAAAAAATAAAATAAAAATACAATTAAAACAGCATACAGTCCAAGAAATATAATTTTAAAGTGGAAATGTTCTAAAAAGCATGGAAAAAATAATAATTTTTAACCTGGACTTAAAAACATGCACACTTGGGGCTGATGTTACTTCTGTTGGCAACTTTTTCCATTTATGTGCAGCATAATGTTTAATACAAATGCTGCTTCACCGCGTTTGCTTTGGACTCAGTGCGCCACTATTTGACCTGAGTCTGTCGATCTTAGAGCCCTACTGGGTTTATATTACATTAGCATTTCATTCATGTATTCAGGACCTAAACCGTTTAGTGATTTATAGACCAGTAGCAGAACTTTAAAATCTATTCTAAAACTGACTGGAAGCCAGTGTAAAGACTTTAGAATTGGAGTAATATGCTCTGACCTCTTTGTTCTGGTCAGAACCCGAGTTGCAGCATTCTGAATGAGCTGCAGCTGTATAATGCTCTTTTTAGGGAGTCCAGTGAGAAGACCATTACAATAGTCAAGTCTACTTGAGATAAAAGCATGGATGTGCTTTTCCTGGTCTGCTTGACACACGCAAGCCTTCACCCTGGATATGTTCTTCAGATGGTAAAAGGCAGTTTTAGTCATTGATTTGATATGACTCTTGAAAGTCAGATCGGAATCTATCAGAACACCAAGGTTTCGGACTTGGTCTTTGGTTTTTAAGGAGAGTGACTCCAGGTATTTACTAACAGCAATTCTCTTTTTTTTTATTGCCAAAAACAATTATCTCAGTTTTGTTATGGTTTAATTGAAGAAAATTTTGGCTCATCCACATATTTATCTGTTTTAGAAAGTGACACAAAACCTCATTTGAACTGTAGTCATCTGGAGACACTGCTAGATATAACTGTGTGTCATCTGCATAGCTAAGATAGTCCAAATTAAAGTTCTGAAGAATTTCACGCAAGGTTAGCATATACAGGCATAACAGGAGGGGTCCAAGAACTGACCCTTGAGGGACCCCATAGGTCATTGCCATTCGATGAGACTGAACACTTCCAATGGTTACAAAATAACTCCTTTCCTCCAGGTAGGACCTGAACCATTTAAGGACTGTTTCATTTAGTCCTACCCACGTTTCCAACCTGTTCAGCATTATATTATGATCTACTGTATCAAAAGCCGCACTGAGGTCCAACAAGACCAAAACTGACACCTTTCCCAAGTCAGTATTCAACCTTATATCATTTAGCACTATGATAAGAGCAGATTCTGTACTGTGATGAGTTCGGAACCCTGATTGAAATTTGTCAAAAAGTCCATTTAAGTTCAAGAAATTGCTGAGTTGATTAAAAATAACTTTCTCAACAATCTTGGCTGTGAAAGGGAGATTTGAGATGGTTCTATAGCTTGCTAACATGGAAGCGTCCAGCGCTCTATTTTTTAGCAGAGGCTTGATGGCAGCTACTTTAAGAGCTTTAGGAAACTCACCTGACTGAAGTGAGCAATTGATTATTTGGGCAAATCAGCTAGCGCAGACGTCGCAATAGCTTTGAAAAAGTTAAATGGTATTGAGTCAAGACAGCTCAGCTCGTTGATGGTTTCAGCTGCCGAAATGTTTTCTCTACATTTTTTTGGTCAATTGTATCAAATTCTGACATGGTAATAGAGTTTTTCCTGAGTGGCTTCAGAGGTAGTATCAATTTATCATTTTGCTGATTTGTGCTCATATTTAACCTGATGGATTATATTTTTTCACTAAAATAACAAGCAAATTCATTGCATTTATCTGCTGTTAGGAGTTCTGGAGCTGTCTGATTCGGGGGGGTTGTGAGCTTGTCAACCACAGCAAACAGAGTGCGAGTGTTGTTGAAGTTCTTACTGATGATTTCAGAATACTTTTGCTAACTAGCCAAGTCAGTCTTCACACAGATCTTCAACAACATCTTCAAAAACATGGGACTGCACTTCATCCGAGAACACCTCAACGGCGTGGGGACCTACGCGAGGATCCTGTTCGTGGATTTCAGCTCTCCGTTAAACACCATCATCCCTGAACTCCTGTACTCCAAGCTTCTTCAGCTCAGCGTCTCGCTTGCCATCTTCCAGTGGATTTACAGCTTCCTGACGGGGCAGGACACAGCAGGTGAGGCTGGGGGACACCACCTCATCTATACACACCACCAGCACCGGAGTGCCCCAAGGATGTACCCTCTCTCCGCTGCTCTTCTCTCTATACACGAACGACTGCACCTCAACGTACCCGGCTGTCAAACTCCTGAAGTTTTGCAGACGACACCACAGTTTTAAATACAGAAAGACCCCGTAACTGAGACTACACCTTTTAAGGTGTAGTCTTATGGTCGCGAAAATACGGTAATTGCAATTTCATTGGATTTCACATTGGCTGGCAGGGACAATAATCAATACAATACCTACTGACGAACCTATGATAAGTACTGTTCGTCAACAATGTCACCACGACCAGCACACCTGCGTAGTTTGGTTTTTAGTTTGGATGAAATGTGAAACTTTCAAACATTTTCAACCTTTTTATATGTATTTACAATAACTTTTTAGTGTCCTGGGCATTTTAGGCCACGAAAGAAAAGAAAAACGACAAAACAATAATTGTGTACTGTACGAACTCCCATGCACACTCGCGGACCCAACTGAGGGTGTAGCTGAGCTGGCAAATGGCCTCCAAAAAAAGTCCTTCAATTTAACGGACAATCGGCTATATCGGACGACCCCTCGTCGCCATTATTCCGTTCTATCGAGGTTCCACTGTAGTTTGATATGGAATTAAATCAGTTAACTAACCAGATTAGTTAGCAATGTGCATCATTCAATGCAAGAGATGAGTCGATCAAAAACGCACTTACAGAACTGGAGGCTGAAACTGATGATGGCCAGTGCTGCTCCACTCACCACCACCAGGAGGAGGAAGCAGTTACGAGCCAACATAGTGTCATGTGATCGGTCCACGTCCCTGTCCGTCA
This sequence comes from Phycodurus eques, assembly GCF_024500275.1. Classification (NCBI taxonomy): domain Eukaryota; kingdom Metazoa; phylum Chordata; class Actinopteri; order Syngnathiformes; family Syngnathidae; genus Phycodurus; species Phycodurus eques. The sequence continues at coordinate 6,102,632 of NC_084531.1, forward strand.
GCCATGCAGCCTCCAGCCACTACCTGCAGTCTGTAAACATACAAATGAATGAGTCCGAAGCAATGTTTATATAGGAACAAGAGCATGTTCTCTGAGGCCAAGGAGAGTGCTGGAGCCATTCCCAGCTATCCTCGGGCAGGAGGCGGGGTACACCCTGAACTGGTTTCCAGCCAATCGCAGGGCACATATAAACAACCAACCATTCGCACTCACATTCACACCTATGGGAAATTTAGAATCTTCAGTTAACCTACCATGCATGTTTTTGGGATGTGGGAGGAAACCGGAGTGCCCGGAGAAAACCCACGCAGGCACGGGGAGAATATGCAAACTCCACACAGGCGGGGCCGAGGATTGAACCCCGGTCCTCAGAACTGTGAGGCAGACGCTCTAACCAGTCATACACCGTGCCGCCAGGAAATAATAATAATTTTTTTTTAAAAAAAAACATCATCTTGCATTAGTTACCAACCACCACATCATTCAAATTGGCATTATACCTGATATTGTTATCGTATACTGTTGCACACCAGTATCAACACTACCCCAAAATGCTGTTCAATCGCTAATTTAAAACACACCAAAAAAAATGCTGGCTGCCATTCATTAAAATGGTAGAACATGTCAGGCACATCAAACTCTGCGCTCCCATCTACCCCCGACCACACTAAAAGCCTTTTATATCTTCAAAAAGCAAACAACTGTTTTTACATCAACTGCCAAAACTGTTTTCAAAGGTCTTCGAGCCATGAGTGATGCAATAAATAAAACAATAAGCTGACTAAGCAATGTAACAGGCGGAAATGAATATGCTACCACTTATCTTCGAGGCTGACCACTTTTTTTCTGCACCAAAGCCTTACAACAATCCATTATTTTACAACTGACTTACTTAAATGTGTCCATCCATCCATTTTTTTACGCTTATCCGAGGTTGGTTCACCGGGGCAGTAGCTTTAATAGGGAAGCCCAGACTTCCCTCTCCCCATCCACTTCTACCAGCTCTTCCGGGGGGATCCCGAGGCGGATCCTAATCGGATGCCCGAGCCACCTCATCTGTCTCCTCTCAATGCGGAGGAGTAGCGGCTCTACTCTGAGCCCCTCCCGGATGACCGAGCTTCTGTTTTACCCTTTACATTTTACACTTGATTACTCCACTGAATTGTGGAAGCCTATTCCATTTTCCTCCAAACCCAACAGTCACACATGAATTCTATAGCTACAAATAAAAAATACAAGGTTGAAAATGACGCATGCACAGGAGGAAGAAAAACTGCAGTAAATGCAGCCCTACACAAAATAACCCTGCCATTAGTCGATCTAAAGATAGCACAGTTCTCAAGAAAGCACCATAAAATGGCTTGCTTCAGACCAACCCCCTTCACAGACTGCACACAAGCGTGAAGCTGGAGGATGCATCACATCTCTGTCCAACATGGCTAGGAGATCTAACACAAAGTTATTTTCCTTAATGGAAGGGATAAACCGTTCTAAATGCTCTCCTTCCTGAAAAAGGCAATGCGTCACCACTCGGCTTGGATTTCACCTTAACAAAGTTATGCATCGAAATAAAATTTCAACGAAAAAACAAAACATTCCCTTATATGGGTAAGGCATGGGGGTCAAATGACTATTTCTAAGTATCCCTTTGCCAAAGATAGAAATTAACTGGGGATATACAGTTGGAGGAAAAAGTATGTGAACTCTTTGGAATTTCTTAAATTTCTGAATGAATTGGTCATAAAATGTACTCTGATCTTCATCTAAATCCCAAGAATAAAGAAGCAGTTTAAACAGTTAACAGTTTAACAATTATATCTTGTAATTATAATATATTTGCATATTTGTATTGATCATAACATGTAAAGAGTCACAGGACAGGGATGAAAAAGTAACTGAAACCTTGGATTTAATGACCGCTTGAACTTCCTTTGGCAGCAATACATTACAATACTATATATACATACATTTCCTGTTGTTGTAGATCAGACGTGAGATCAGGATGAATTTTGGACCATTCCTCTTTACAAAAATTGCAGTTCAGCAAGATCCTGGGATGTATGGAATGAATAGCTCTCTTGAGGTCATGCCACAGCATCTCAATAGGATTGAGGTCAGGACTTCGACTGGGCCACTCCAAAACACGTATTTTCTTCTTCTGAAGCCATTCTATTGTTGATTGACTGCACTTCTGTGATTTGGATCATTGTCCTATTCCAAAACCCATCCTCTTTTGAGCTTCAACAGTCGGACAGATGGCCTCAAGTACTTCTGAAATATGTCTTGATAAACTTGTAAATTCATTTTTCCTTTGATGGTAGCAAACTGTCCAGGCCCTGAGGTACCAAAGTACACCCATACCATGATGCTCCCTCCACCATGCTCCACAGCTGGGATGTTTTGGTGTCGGGGTGCTGTGTCATTTTTCCTCCACACAACTTGGTTTCATCTGTCCAACAAATATTTTTCCAGTCATGTTGTGGAACATCCAAGTGCTCTTTAACAAACTTAAAACGTGCCGCAATGTTTTTTTTTTGTGACTGAAATGGCTTCCTCCTTGGTGTTCTTCCATGAACCCCATTTTTGTAGAATGTTTTACGTGTGGTAGATTTGTCAACAGAGATGTTGGCATGTGCCAGTGATTTCTGTAAGTCTTCAGCTGACACTCTCGGGTTCTTTTTTTACCTCATTAAGCATTTTCCGCTGTGCTCTTGCAGTCAGGATGGCCACTCCTTGGAAGAGAAGCAAAAGTGCTGAACATCCACCATTTATTGACAATTTGTCTAACTGTGGACCAATGACCAGCAAGACAGAGATACCTTTGTAACCTTTTCCAGCTTTATAACAGTCAAATATTATAAATTGTTGTTCTCCTGAGAGCTCTTTTGCCCTGTTTGGTACCCATCAGGCAATGCTTCTTTACAAGAGACAATTCTAAATTGGAGTCACTGATGGTGTAGTGGTACACACGCCTGACTTTGGTGCAGTCAGCGTGGGTTCAGTTCCCACTCAGTGACGGTATGAATGTGAGTGCGAATGGTTGTCCGTGTCTATATGTGCCCTGCGACTGACTGGCGACCAGTTCAGGGTGTAGTCTGTCTTTCGCCCGAAGTCAGCTGGGATAGGCTCCAGCGCCCTGCGACCCTAACCAGGATAAGCGGTGTTGAAAATGGATGGATGAATTCTAAATTGGTATCTGTTTTCTAGTGGCCAGAGCAGCTTTAAGCCACACCCCCAATGTTGTCTCATTGATTGGACTTCAGGCTGGCACACACATGACTCTGATTAGCTCTTGGAGAATCTGTTGCCAAGGGGTTCACTTACTTTTTCCTCCCTGTCTTGTGAACGTTTACATGTTATGCTCTTTAAAAATAGGAAAACATTACTGTTTGTGTGGTATGAGTTTAAGCAGCAAACTGTTTCTTTATTGCGGGTCCTCAGAACTGTGAGGCAGATGTGCTAACCAGTCCTCACTGTGCCGCCCACACACACACACACACACACACAGACAGACAGACAGACAGACAGACAGACAGATAGATAGATAGATAGATAGATAGATAGATAGATAGATAGATAGATAGATAGTTAGTTAGTTACTCATGTTTTCCTTTACATTTGACGAGACCTCGTAAACTATATCCAACTTCCCACTGGTTGACACGTCAAAGCTAACAATAATGTACTTTATTGATCCCTTGCAAATTTGACAAATAGGGGCCAAGGGTGGCATTGGGCTGACATCCTTACATGTAAATTCTATGTTTTTCATTGGGAAACTGCGTCTTTTGAACTTACATTTTCTCAATACCAGTATGTGAGAAATAATGAGCCTGTAAGGTAAGAAGAAGAAGTGGGATCCACTGAAAAAGAGAAATTCTATTAGGGACAGCCCCTGAGAGAATTTCTATTTTCTCTCTAAGCGACTGTTACAACGTTGAGCTTTTCGTTGTGTAGTAAGATACGTGTTGTCTCTGCACAATAACATTGTAACACTATCTCTCAACAGTCCGCGTCACGAAACTAAGGTAATCCTCGCATTTTAATCATCGAGGGCAAAATTATCTTTGAGCCAAGTAACACCGTGTATGAATGCCCTGCTGATGCGGGTAGTATTGCATTCATCGTCAGTGACGTGTCTCGTTAACAGTTACGGTTAGCTTGTTAAAAAAAAACGAAACGCTAGCTAGCACGAAACGTGACAGGTTAATGCAAGCAAGCACAAACAACATCCACAATTTGCTTAGCGAACGAAAAAATGTCGTGTGTCTCCTGTAGACTTTTAACTTTAAGGTGTTGAAGCCGGTCGCATTCACGTCCAGAACTCCAGTTAAGTTGTGGGGGAGGACAATGGTTTTTAAATCGCACATAAACAATGTGGTCACTCAGAAGACGAACCCGAGTTCACTGCATTGAATGAATGTATTAGCATTTTACCTATAGAAACTGGACGTCCTCCCCACACGGAACCAGTACTGCACTTTGTTTCACTGTTTCGGTTTCTCCGACGACCGGGACCACGGAGACGATGAGTGTGAAGTCGGCGTTGACAAGGCGCAACACTTCCGACTCAAACTTTCAAAACTACTAGTAAAGCTGCTTCAACAGTTCATTACTATTATTGTTATTATTATTGTTGTTGTTGTTGTTGTTATACTCTACATAATAGGAATAGCTAGTAAAAGCAAAGGTTGTGCTAACCTTCAAGAATCTGAAACATTGATCTGTATTGAAGATGAATAGTTAAATTGGATTTTCCTTTTAGATTGAATTCGATTCTATATTAACGTCATTGCACAGACTAGATAAGCAGCCAACTGAGAAACGATATGGCAATATATGTTGAATATTATTGAATATTTATTTCACAATTCTAAAATAAATATTCTGCATTATAACGGCATTCTACATATTGTGTAAACACTAATACAACATATTGCGACTCAGAAATGGGAGAATGTCAAAGCGTGTAATTAGACGTTAAAACTGAAGCAATAACACTACTATATTTATATTTTTTTGTCCTCAAAATCTCCCAAAATCCTTATTGAATACTGAATCACATCTTCTGTTTTAGAACTTTGACAACCCTAAGATAAAAACAAAACAAACAAAAACATTTCACCCTTGATGGGTTAAGGAGAGGCTAATTTCTATACTGTATTTAAATCTCTGCACTTTGCTCTCAAAGAATCTAAATTTAAAAAAAAAAAAAAATAAAAAAAAAAAAAAAGACTACTGAAGCTATTTTATTTTGTAAGGGTGATATCCGGTCATATTTTTTGCATTGTCTGTGATCTGTGAGTTTTACTACGTAAGCGCGATAAACAAACTCCGACCTCACTCTACCATCTTGTGGCGCATTGCAAGCAATACTGTACACGTGATCGCTTCATGGCCTCCCGTGTGAAAACGAAGCTCATCAAATAAAACACGACGTTGAAGTAGTTTGCACAGCGGCATAAGAGTGTCACATGGTGCAAAAAAAAAAATTTCATGATGGCCTAGAAGTGTTTTTCACTTTACTACTGCATTAGCGTATGTCAGTGATTCGAGCCTCTGACCGGATGCAAATTGAGAAGGCGCAGGTGAGCCAGTTAACTAGCTAGTGATCATTAGTGGTTAGTGAGCTGTTAACTGTAACCACCAGTTGTGCTGTAATTTATGTCAGCAATGTTAACACAAAAGCAAAAGTGTTCGCATTATCGATAGACAACATATGATGAATTTGCATACGTTGTGTGTGGTGTGCCTATATTTGAGAGCAGTTTAAGAATTAGATATCGTTAGCATCTTATGCGCAGTTTACCAATGGGTGGATGCAGGACCTTAACATGAAGCCGTCCGCCAAACAATGGCAACACGTCATTTGTAAGAAGGTACGTGGAGTTACCCAAGTTGCATGTGTGTTTGCTTTTTAACCATCAGTTTTAAACGTTCAGGTAAGCTATATATACTGTATATTATGGTTGCACGATATTTTGTATGAGCATCGTCATCGCGATGTATGTGTGGGCAACAGTCACATCACGGGGTCTGCTGCAATGTTGGTGTATAGTAATCGACAGTGAATCAACTGTCTAAAACATGGTAATAAGATATTCCGCTCTTCAGTATGAAACTACTGTAGACAGGCACGCCAAAGCTGCCCGAGTGCGCGAGGTACGTTCAGGGACACTCCATAAATGGAACTGAATATGTTCCTTGATTCTTTTGTTAATTGTAAAAATTTATTTCGCGGACAATTATTATTTGTATCAGAATGCTTTACTTAAAACACTGTACGATCACACCGTGATAATATGGAATTTATTTGGTTTGTAATATAAAAGTAGATAAGCTAAAATATTTTGTTAATATAGTCAGCAAGAGCTGCTGGCAATGTCATTTCACTGTCGCGAGTGTCATACCAACAGGAATACCGTGTTGCGTGTTTTGCACATTTAGGACTGCAGTCCTATTTTAGTTCCATGTTTTTAAAAAAAATAATTAATTAAAGCAAGCTTTTCCTCACGTTTTTGAGATTGGAGGGTGAAAGCTGCAGCTGCCGACTGGTGTGGACTGAATAGGTGGAAACAATGAGGAAATGAAATGCCAGTATTTTGAGGGAAATAGCAGGTCAGCAGCATACAATATTGGAAAAAAACAAAACAAAACAAAAAAGAACTATGAAGTAGTTAACTTCTGGACCAGTGAACTTAGTTCAAAATTTTGTATTATGAACTATAAAATGAACTAATTCATTTATTGGAATTGTGAACTGAACTTTGAACTTGTTCGCGGAGAAAAGTAACTTTCCCAACACTAATCTTGGCTAATTTATGGGCGATAATGGAAAAATGGAAAACCATTAATGCTGAAAGGTACATACAGGTTTTGGAGAAACATATGCTGCCATCCAAGCAGCGTCTTTTTCATGGACACCCCTGCTTATTTCAGCAAGATAACAATGCCAAACCACATTCTGCACGTGTTACAACAGCGTGGCTTCGTACCAAAAGAGTGCGGGTACTAGACTGGCCTGCCTGCAGTCCAGACCTGTCTCCCATTAAAAATGTGTGGCGCCTTATGAAGCGTAAAATACGACAACGGAGACCCCGGACTGTTGAACAGCTGAAGCTGTACATCAAGCAAGAATGGGAAAGAATTCCACCAAAGAAAGCTTCAACAATTAGTGTCCTCAGTTCCCAAACGTTTATTGAAAGTTGTTAAAAGAAAGTGATGTAACACAGTGGTAAACATGACCCTGTCCCAGCTTTTTTGGAATGTGTTGCAGCCATAAAATTTTAAGTAAATGATTATTTCGCAAAAACAATAACGTTTATCAGTTTGAACATTAAATATCTTGTCTTTGTAGTGTATTGAATTAAATATAGGTCGAACATGATTTGCAAATCATTGTATTCTGTTTTTATTTATGTTTAACACAACGTCCCGACTTCATTGGAATTGAGGTTGTAATTTGGAAATGAGTTTTAAATTAAAACCCTGACACAAACCCTCCTCTACAGACAACTGCATGCTAACAGTGTTTCAGTCTACCACATGGCATCCGCTAATCAATGTCACCCTTCCAGCAGCACGCCCGTCTGCTGTTGCATTTGGCAAGTTATACAGCAGTTTGCTTTTTGTCACTCCCATTGAGCTTTGGCTAGCGTGACCAAGAAATCTCTCAAATACTCAAAGACAAACGTATGTTTGTGCTGTTGCAAACTGTGTGCATCACAATGTATTATTTTTTTCCAATACCATGACCGGCTTCGCCTTGTCTTGGGTTCATCAACATTCAACATTCAAAAGCTATGCACACATTTTATGGTAAATAATGCACTAAAGGAATACATTGGGCATGTATTGTACTGTTTTCATACAGAATTAAATATATTCTGTCATAATCTGTCACCTGCTGTTCCTTTTTTTTGAATTTGGGTGGCGCGTTGTGCCTCGCTTTACCCTGCCTGTCTTTCTCTCTCACCAGTCACCACCATCCACTCACCTCCGCACCTGTTCCCTATCAGGCATCATCACTGCCTGCATTTAAGCCTGCCAGATCTGGGAATCCGAGCCAGAGTATTGACGTACACCCGTGGTACACGGGCCAACTCTCATAATTACTCTTGTAAATTACTCGAGTCCCAGTGATTGTGCTTAACCCATTGTGTTCTTCTCCACCTCCAGTGCTCCTTCTGTGTCACCTGCCTCACCGTCTGTTCCAGCCACACCACCAAGCTCCTTCTCTTGCCCAAGCTCCCGTTTCCTGCATGTTCCCTGCTTTGGCCAACCCCCTCACTCTTTAATTATCCTGCCTCTGAGATATCCCTAAATAAACCATTTCTATCTACTTCCTCCACCTGCTTTTGGGTCCAGTCCAATATCTTACGGTTGTAGACTGTGACAGAATACTCTGGCCAAAAATGGATTCAGCAAACCTGGAAGCATTGAGGAAAGCGCTCACGCTCCAAGGCGCCCACATTAGCAGACAGGACAAAGCTCTCCACGGGATTATGGACTCCCTCAACAACATCGCTCAACAAGTTTTCCTCACATCCTTCCAGGTGCACTCCAGCAACCTTCCTGTGAGTATTCCTCCCAAGCCCGCAGCCTCCGGTCAACCCCTCCTCCTGTTCAAAGAGCCTCAGGTCCCACCTCCCGAACCATACTCGGAGGATCTAGGTTTATGTAATCATTTCCTGCTAACCTGTTCATTAGTTTTTGACCTTCAGCTGTTAAATTATCCCACAGACCAATCCAAAGTCGCATTTATTATCAACCTTTTACGCGTCAGAGCGGCTAAATGGGCAACGGCACTGGGGCTGAATTCCTCAACGGTACTTGCTACCTTTGACTCTTTTTCGACTGAAGGTCTTTGACCACCCCGTTCAGGGCAGGGAAGCTACTCGACGCCTTCTCGCTCTCACGCAGGGCAGTAGTTCCGTGGCTAATTTAGGATTTTAACAAGTGAGTGTGGGTGGGATGATACTGCGCTGAGAGGATTTTTTTTTTAAGGGACTTTGAGCAGCTCAAAGATGAGCTCGCAGCCAGGGATGACCCCTGCTCACTTAAGGAATTAATATCCTTGACTATAAAACTGGACAATCGATAATAGCAAAGGGCAAGAGAGAGAGAGGTTCTAGCGTGCAGTTTGGCACCCTACGGGGACACCGCGCCGCATCCTGAGCTTCCGGCCACCTCCTCGTCATCCTGCGCTGCTGGAGAGGAGCCCATGCAGCTCGGCGGGACCAGATTAGACCCTCAGGAGCGTCATCGCCGCATTTATGCATCTATTGCGGACAACCAGGCCATTTCATTGCCACATGTTCCGTTAAGCCAAAAAGACAGGGCTCCCCACGAATGGAGGGCGTCGTGGTGAGCAAAACCAATACCACTCCCAGCTCTCCCTCCCGCATTACCGTTTCTTCGTTTGTCCTTGCTTCTGAAGGTAAAACTCCGGATACCGCCCTCATCGACTACGGCACCAACGATAATTTCATTCATGAGGGCTTAGCACGTCAACTTCAGCTCCACCTCGAAATGCTTCAGGTCCCTAAGAAAGTCACTGCCCTGGACGGATGACTCATATCCCCTGTCACTCACCAAACTGCCCCGTTTGTTACTTATATCAGGTAATCACCGGGAAATCATCCAACTTTCCTTCTCCTCCCTCCTTCCCCGGACACTCCATTAGTCAAGAAGCACAACCCTGCCATCGACTGGACCCACCTATCGATCACCGGGTGGAGTCCTTTCTGTCATTCCCATTGTCTTCTTTCGGCCGTTCCGCCCTCCAGCAAACCTCAACCACCTGCCACACCTGTTGACCTCTCCCGGGTTCCGGAAGACTACCACAGCCTCTCTCCTGTCTTCAGTAAAGACCTTGCCATCTCACCTCCCCCCCACGACCCCTATGACTGCAGCGCCATTGACCTGCTGCCTGGAGCCCCTCCACCCCCCTCTATAACCTTTCCCGTCCAGAAAAGGAAGCCATGGAGAATTATATCTGTGACTCCCTTGCCTCCGGACTTATCCGAACCTCTTCTTCCCCCTCTGGGGGCCGGATTCATCTTTGTTGATTAAAAAAAAGACACCACTCTGCATTGACTGCAGAGACCTTAACGACATCACCGTGCAAAATAAAGCCCCACTTCCTCTCATAGACCCTTCTTTCGAACCCCTATGCAACGCCCAAATATTCACCAAGTTGGACCTGCGCAACACCTACAATCTCATTCCCATTAAGGAGGGGGATGAATGGAAAACTGCCTTCAATACACCCCTCGGACATTTTGAGTATCTTGTCATGCCCTTTGGGTTAACCAAGGTCCCCGCTGTGTTTCAAACCATCAATCAGAATCAGAATCAGAATCAGAATCATCTTTATTTGCCAAGTATGTCCAAAACACACAAGGAATTTGTCTCCGGTAGTTGGAGCCGCTCTAGTACAACAAACAGTCAATTTACAGAACACTTTGGGGACATAAAGACATTGACAAAAAACAATTGTGCAAAAAGATGCAGACTCCTCTAGCACTTAGAGCAGTTCGAACGACTAATATTGCAATAGTCCGGTGCAATGACCATTGTGCAAAGGGCGCTGAGACTTCAAGGAGTGTATGCGGTTTAAAGTGACAAGTAGTGCGATCATCTGGGACAATGTCGGTTGTGCAAATGTTACAGATACTCCTCAATCAGTGTGCAAATGGAGCAGATGCTACTCTGGCATGAGTGGCCAGTATATGCAAATAGTGCAGCATGGCGAGACAACTACAGTGAGTGCACAAGTAATAAATAATTGGCCCCACAGAAATGTGACAACGAACTCAAGTCAAAAAATTGCCAGCTTGTTGTAATGGAATTATAGGTTAGGTGTTTAAGAAGTTGATCGCAAGAGGGAAGAAGCTGTCGGAATGTCTACTAGTTCTAGTTAGCGTTGATCGGTAGCGCCTACCTGAGGGAAGGAGCTGGAAGAGCTGGTGACCGGGGTGCAGACGGTCCGAGAGGATTTTGCACGCCCTTGTCTTAGTTCTGGCAGCGTGCAAGTCCTCAATGGTGGGTAGGGGGTTACCGACAATCCTTTCAGCAGTTTTGATTGTCCGTTGCAGTCTGAGCTTGTCCTTTTTTGTAGCAGCACCAAACCAGACTGTGATGGAAGAACACAGGACCGATTCGATGACCGCTGTGTAGAACTGTCTCAGCAGCTCCGGTGGCAGGCCGTGCTTTCTCAGAAGCCGCAAGAAGTACATCCTCTGCTGGGCCTTTTTGAGGACGGAGTTGATGTTGTTCGCCCACTTCAGGTCCTGAGAGATTGTAATTCCCAGGAACTTGAAGGTCTCGACGGTTGACACAAGGCAGCTGGACAACGTGAGGGGCAGCTGTGGCGAAGGATGCCTCCTGAAGTCCACGATCATCTCTACCGTCTTGAGCGTGTTCAGCTCCAGGTTGTGTCGCCCGCACCACAGCTCCAGCCCCTCCGCTTCCTGTCGATATGCAGACTCGTCACCGTCCTTGATGAGGCCGATGACAGTGGTGTCATCTGCAAACTTCAGGAGCTTGACAGTCGGGTTCGCTGAGGTGCAGTCGTTCGTGTAGAGAGAGAAGAGCAGCGGAGAGAGGACACAACCTTGGGGCGCCCCAGTGCTGATGCTGCGTGTGGATGAGGTTGCCTCCCCCAGCCTGACCTGCTGTGTCCTGCCCGTCAGAAAGCTGTAAATCCACTGGCAGATGGCAGGTGAGACGCTGAGCTGGAGAAGCTTGGTTGAAAGGAGTTCAGGGATGATGGTGTTGAACGCTGAGCTGAAGTCCACGAACAGGATCCTCGCGTAGGTCCCTGCACTGTCGAGGTGTTCTAGGATGAAGTGCAGTCCCATGTTGACTGCATCATCCGCAGACCTGTTCGCTTGGTAGGCAAACTGCAGGGGGTCCAGCAGGGGACCTGTGACACTCTTGAGGTGGTCCAGCACGAGACGTTCAAAGGACTTCATGACCACAGATGTCAAAGCGACAGGCCTGTAGTCATTCAGACTAGAGATTGCAGGTTTCTTGGGGACTGGAATGATGGTGGAGCGTTTGAAGCAGGATGGAACTTCGCACATTTCCAAAGATCTGTTAAAGATCTGAGTGAAGACTGGAGCGAGCTGGTCCGCGCAGACTTTGAGGCAGGATGGGGACACATGGTCCGGTCCTGTTGCTTTGTTAATCTTCTGTTGTTTGAAGATGCGTCTCACATCCTGTTCGTGGATGGTTAACGCAGAAGTCAGAGGTGTGGTTGTGGTCGCGGGTGCGGCCGGGTTGGTGTGTGGAGTGAAACTGTCCTTTTCAAATCTGCAATAGAAGGTATTCAAGTCGTTGGCTAGTGTGCTATTGTTCTCAGCTTGGGGGGATCGTCGCTTGTAATTAGTCAGCGATTGGAATGCACGCCAGACTGATTTCGAGTCGTTCGCGCTAAACTGTTTTTCCAACTTTGCTGCATAGATCCTCTTTGCAATGTTAATTTCTTTAGTAAGCTGGTTTCTAGCTCGATTATACAGGGCCCTGTCCCCGCTCTGATATGCATCTTCCTTAGCTTGGCGAAGCTGCTTAAGTTTAGCAGTGAACCACGGCTTGTTGTTGTTGAATGTCCGAAATGATTTTGTTGGTACACAAACCTCTTCACAGAAACTGATATAGGATGTGACAGTGTCCGTATATTCATCCAGGCTGCCAGCTGAATTTTCAAAGACACTCCAGTCTGTGCAGTCTAAACAGCTTTGAAGTTCCATCTTTGCTTCATTGGTCCACTTTTTGACTGTTTTCACTGTAGGCTTCGCACATTTAAGTACTTGGTTGTACGTCGGTATTAAGTGAATTAAGCAGTGATCAGACGAGCCCAGGGCTGCACGAGGTATAGCACGGTATGCGTTTTTTACCGTAGTGTAGCAGTGGTCTAAAGTATTATTTTCCCTGGTAGGACAGTCGATGTGCTGCTTGTATTTAGGGAGTTCGTGGTTGAGTTTAGCTTTGTTAAAGTCCCCGAGAATAATGAGGGGTGAGTCAGGGTGTTTTTTTTTCAATTTCGTTGACTTGTTCGGCGAGCGTTAGCAATGCGGCGCTCGTGTTAGCTTGCGGTGTGATATAGACTCCAGCCAGTATAAACGATGCAAACTCACGTGGCGCGTAAAATGGTTTACAGTTCAGAAACAGCGACTCCAAATGCGGGCTGCAGTGTGTGCTGAGCACCGTGACGTCCGTACACCATTTTTCGTTTATATGGAGGCATATCCCGCCGCCCTTCGTTTTTCCCGATGATTCCATGTCGCGGTCCGCTCGATGAATGTTGAAGCCGGGAAGCGTGACGGCGCCATCGGGTACAGCGTCGCAAAGCCAGGTCTCCGTGAAGCACATGGCCGCGGAACGTCCGAAGTCTTTACTGGTCTTTAACAGAAGATGAAGCTCGTCCATTTTGTTGGGTAGGGAGCGTACATTCGCGAGGTGGATCGACGGGAAGGCCAATCTGTGTCCTCTCTTGCGGAGTTTCACCTGAATTCCGGCTCGTTTTCCTCTGTGGCGCCGCTTCCGCATCCATGCGCCGAAAACCGCGGACGCCGCTCCGGTGAGTAACTCGGGGAAAAAACTGAGCGGATTTTCGAAAGTTGGTGACAGAAAGTCCGGAGTAGCCTCCTTGATGGTTAGCAGGTCTCCCCTTGTGTAAGTGAGTCGTGTAAGGTCTCCAAAGACGGACGAAAAACACAAAAACGAAGACAATACTAGAGAGCGCGTTACCGAGGCGGCCACACTGGTAGGCGCCATCCTGAATATAATGACGTCCTCGTGTCATGCTCAACTGGTTCATCTTTGTCTATTTAGACGATATCCTCATCTTCTGTCACTCTCTGGAAGAACATCGCCAACGTGTCCTTCAACGCCTCCTTGAGAACCACCTCTTTGTAAAACCAGAAAAGTGTGACTTCCACCTCTCCTCCGTACACTTTCTGGGTTATATCATTGCTAGAGGACAACTGTAACTTGACCCGGCAAAAATCAAAGCAGTCGTCAACTGGCCTATTTCCTCCACCCCAAGGAACTGCAACGTTTTCTAGGTTTCGCAAACTTTTACCGAAGATTCATCTGCGATTACAGTAAAGTGGCAGTCCGTCTCAGCCCACCAGCTCTCCCTTTCAGTGGACCCCGGCTGCGTCTCAAACCTTCGAACACCTAAAAATTATTCACCAGTGCCCCCATCCTAAGACACCCAGACCCTCCCTCCAATTTGTTGTGGAGATTGACACCTCTGACACTGGAGCCGTTCTCTCCCAGAAAAACCTTGAATGCCAAAAACGTCATCCCTGTGCCTTCTTTTCCCGTCGCCTCTCAATTATGACGTCAGAAATCGGGAGCTGCTAGCTATCGTATAGGCTCTCGAAGAATGGAGGCATTGGCTGCAGGGGACCGTTAGTCCATTTATCATCTGGACCGACCGCAATAATCTTGCTTACCTCCGTTCAGCTAAGCGGTTGAACCCCCGTCAAGCTCGTTCGGTATTATTCTTCAGCTGGCTTAACTTCAGCCTCTCCTTGCGCCCTTGTTCCCGTAACGGAAAGCCTGATACCTTCTCTCGCCTCCACCCATCCCAAGACCGGACATCCTAACCGGCTGTTCGTGGCCAACTCTGACGTCCTTCAGTGGGCCCACAATTCCAAGCTTACCTATCACCCGCACCATCCAGTTCTTTCAGCAACACCTCTGGTGGCCCAGTCTGGTTAAAGACACCAAAATTTGTCCTTGCCTGCTTCGTCTTTGCCCAAGGGAAAAGTTCACATCTGTCCCCAGGTGGTGTGCTGCGCCCCTTACCCATCTCGAGCCCCCCTTGGTCCCACATCGCCTTGGACTTAGTTACCGGCCTGCCCCCCTCTGAAGGTAACACCATCATTCTTACCGTTATCGATTGTGTGTCCATTACAGACCCCTTCCCGAGTTGCCCTCTGCCTTTGAGACCACTAACCTCCTCGTCCTGCATGTGTTTAAGCTCCACAGCATTCCGAGGTCCTAAATTATCCTCCCAGGATTGGAAGGAATTCTGTAAGGCGGTGGCCGCAGCAGCCAGTCTGTCCTCTGATTACCATCCACAAGCTAACGCCCAGACGGCATGGGCGAATCAGAATCTGGAGTCCGCCCTACGTTGCATGGCTGCACGCAACCCTGCCTCCTGGAGCACCTTTCCCCCGTGGGTGGAATATGGCCATAATTCCCTCACCAGCTCCGCCACAGGTATGTCTCTATTCATGACTTGTTATGGTTTCCAACCACCCCTGTTTAAGGAACAAGAGCACACTGTGGCGGTTCCTTCGGTGGGGGAGCACCTACGATGGGTGCAATCCATTTGGAACAACGTCAGGGTTGCCTTGAGTCGGACAGCCGAAAGGAACAAGCGGTTGGCGTACTTGCATCGCTCCCCTACACCTGTTTACAAGGTGGGTCAATCGGTTTGGCTCTCCTCCCACGACCTTCCCCTCCAGACCGAATCACGTAAGCTCACGGCACGATTTATTGGTCCCTTTTCGATCACTAAAGTTATCAATCCCACGTCTGTTCAATTAAAGCTCCCTCAAAATCCACCCAACGTTCCATGTGTCTTTGCTCAAGCCTGTCTCTACTAGTACCCTTAGCCCTCTAGCCGTGCCCCCTCCTCCCCCCCATCGACAATCATCCTGCCTTCACGGTGTCTCGCATCCTGGACGTGAGACCCAGGGGCAGGGGGTTACAGTTTCTTGTTGACTGGGAGGGGTATGGTCCGGAGGAACGCTCCTGGATCTCTTGCAAGCTCATTTTAGATGACTCCTTGATTAGGGACTTCGATGCTGCGCATCATGAGAAGCCTGGGAAGATGCCAGGAGGCATCTGTTGGGGGGGCGGTACTGTCATAGTCTGTCACCTGCTGTTCCTTTTTTGGAACTTGGGTGGCGCTTTGTGCCTCGCCTTCCCCTCCCTCTCTCTCTCCCCAGTCACCACCACCTATGCACCTGTTCCCTATCAGCCATCATCACTGCATCCATTTAAGCCTACCAGATCCAGGAATCCGACGCCAGAGTATTGACATACACTGGCCAACTTTCATGATTACTCTTGTAAGTTACTCTACTCCCAGCGATTTTGCTTACCCCATTGTGTTCTTCTCCGCCTCCAGTGCTCCTTTCGTGTCACCTTCCTCGCCGTCTGTTCCAGCCACGCCGCCAAGCTCCTTCTCTTGCCCACCCTCACTCTTCGAATAACCTACCTCCGAGATATCCCTTAATAAACAATTTCTATCTACTTCTTCCGGCTCTGGCTCCTTTTGGGTCCAGGCCAATATCTTACGGTTATAGACCATGACAAATTCAGCACATTTAGTTGTATCTAGATGGAAAATAGTCCTGATTTATAGAGCCTTCTTGTTTTACAGTATTTGCTGGATAAGATAATAATGAATTGAAGCACTATAGTTGGGCCTCCAGATCACACAAACAGGGGTACTGTATGGCGGAGAAAAATGGTGATGATTTTAAGGGACCAAGAGTGACAGGGGCTCCAGAATATAGTATTTTCAATTTGTGACACTGGAGTGGTGAGGCCCAAAGTGATATTGTTTCCCAGTCCCCCAAAATCAATGAGTCCTGATAAACTTTTCTCCCCCATACGGCATCCCTGTGTGTGTGTGTGTGTGTGTGTGTGTGTGTGTGTGTAATTGTTGATGATTAAATAAGCTTCCCACTGGAAGCTAGAGGCCTTTGGCTGGTCATTGTCTTCAGATGCCTCCTTTCACGCAGTAATTTCTGAAGGAATGGCAGTCATATGAGCTGAACTGTGAACGTGCAAACATTTACTCAAATCTTTTTGGGAGTAGAAGTCATGGGATTGACTGAGACAGGAAGGATTGTTCGGAATGGCATGCATTTGCACATGAGTGGCTTAACGCACCGTCGTTCGCATGTGACATCTTTCATTCAATTAATATCCGTATGTAACCTGAAAAACCTTTCTCAGACCTGGTTTCCAATATGATGATAAAACCAAAGGCACTGAATAGAGCACAGACCTCTCTGCCAGTCTTAAATATGTTCATCTTGCAACATGCTACTTGATGCATGTAACTGGTAATGAGATGGGTGCAGACAGCTCCTTCTGCTGGATCTTCAGGCCCTAATGCATGAATTCTTACCACTTTTATTTGTCTCATTCATCACCAATATTTCTTGTATTATTGCATGGTATGTACAGTACACGTGAAACTGCACATTTTCTATGAATTTGTTGTGTACTTAATTCACAATCCTGCTTATTAACTAACTACAACAATTAACAATACATCTCATTCTCTCATCAATTTTGAGCTTGGGATTTACTGTGTTTCCATACATTCTTGCTGGAGTCTTTAGTCTCATGTCATCGTAATGTACATCCATTTGAATGAAATGCATTCATTTGTGTTAAGAACAATGTTGATTTCAAAGCTTATCACCTTCAAAAATCTCACGGCCCAGTCTAATTACAGAAATAGTGCATGCTCTTATTTAGATCTGTTGACTTGTCAAATACCTTGGCTTGAGGCTTCACAGTGAGCCAATAAAAGTGATATGCATGCTTATATGTATTGCTATACAGTCTTGGTTGTTGAGTTGAATATTTACAGAGACTTATATGGAGATAATTTAGTCCAAGAGTAGAATTTATCTTGAGTATTTCTGGCCTATGACTGACAATTGAAGGCTGATGGGCGCAGTCAGGATAAGAAGGCATGTGAAAAAATACGGGCCACAATAACCGACGGCTCACGTGTCACATGTGCTGCAAGCCTCCAACATGAACCGAATGGCCTAAAATTTTTTTAAAAAAAATAAAAATCTTGAACTGGTGTTTTCGCTCATGGATTTCACAGTCTATATATAGCAACACAATCAAACAAAAATAAAGCATTGACTTAACTGAGTAGCCACATAATTCTTACACTGTGATAAAACTAAATTAAATAAATAAAGCTAAAAGTGCAATAAAAATATATGATGGAAATATTAGATCACCAAAGCCATTCAGTGGCCCATTATGGTCAAACAAAGGTTGATCATTGACGTGATGTCAGTGAATAAAGCTTTTGAATAAGTAATGGTCTGCGTAATGGGTTTCAACATATTGTTTCTTAGAAGAAAAAATATCAACCTAAGATTTACTTCATGCAAAACCACGACAGTATGTTGTTTGTCTGTACTCGGGAAATAACCAGTTTCCTTATAGTGATTACAATGTACAGTAGTATGTATGATTGATAACGTGTTAACATCCTAAAGTGGTTGAGAGACAGCTAGACTGTCTTTCACTAGCAGCTGTGTTAAAGTAGCACTTAGCAGGTCCAAAAAATGGTATGTAAATTCGACACACCACAGAGAAGAGTAATGTTAACAAGCCTGCCAAATTTGAATTGATAAAACAAATTGCTAAGTATATAAAATCCGGTTTCAAACTTGAATAATAAGGGCCACCTCTCAGCTCTCAGACATCTGTGGGCGTGTCGAATGGATGGGCCAGAAGGAATTAAACATACTGAGGGGGTCATAGCTTATACGATGTAAAATCAGGTTAGGAGGCTCAACTTCAAAATTTAATGGTTATTGTGGATTAGAATCATAAAAATAACATATCAAATTACTCTCGTTGTCGGTAACATAATGTCACAGCTGAACACGGCACCTGATGACAGCGGCACGGCAGGAGGAAGCCCAGGTAGTTAGACCGACTGCCCCATTTACTAGTATCAAGTTACCCACAAAGCCATGTTGTCTCTGGTGAAACTTTACAAAACTATCTCTCGTAAAATGTGCACTACAGAGTTGGCTGGTGGTGTTTGGTGTTCAGCTCACCATCTGTGTGTGTCTTTAAAAAGTCAATAAAAAAACATCACCAAGCTGTTCTGTAAATTGAGGCATCGAGCGAAGACGCATTTTTGTGGGGTAGCCATCGTTAGCTTGCTAACTGCAAGCTGGAGTAGTAAATGGGCCTTGTTTGAACGCTAAGCACAGCTAACTCACAACTGAGCAGCCAAACGAAATGTCACTTTGTAAACGCCCAGCCCCGTGATGTCACAGGGGTGTGTTTTTGCCCTACCCAAAAAAATCAGGAAATCAGAAAATTATACATGTATAAGAGTAATGCAGCCCTATGGGGGGCACAAGCCAGTGCAAACTGTCGGCTGGTCCAAAGCCCGGATAAATGCAGAGGGTTGCGTTAGGAAGGGCATCCGGCTTAAAGCTTTGCCAAACAAATATGAGCATTCATCTAAAGAATTCCATACCGGATCGGTCGTGGCCCGGGTTAACAACGTCCGCCCCCGGCATCATTAACCTGCAGGGCGCCGGTGGAAATTCAGCTACTGTGGGTCGAAGACGGAGGAGAGGAGGAAAGTGGGTTCTTTGGCAGAAAGAGAAGAGGAAAGCACAGAGCCTAGAATTGAATGTGGGGACTTTGAATCTTGGGACTATGACAGGAAAATCTCGGGAGTTGGTTGACATGATGATTAGGAGAAAGGTTGATATATTGTGTGTCCAGGAGAGTAGGTGGAAAGGCAGTAAGGTTAGAAGTTTAGGGGCAGGGTTTAAATAATTTAACATGGTGTAGATGGGAAGAGAAATGGAGAAGGGGTTATTTTAAAGGAAGAGTTAGCTAAGAAAGTCTTGGAGGTGAAAAGAGTATCAGATTGAGTGATGAGGCTGAAACTTGAAATTGAGGGTATTATGTATAATGTGATTAGCGTCTATGCCCCACAGGTAGGATGTGACCGAGAGGTTAAAGAGAAATTCTGGAAGGAGCTAGACGAAGTAGTTCTGAGCATCCAAGACAGAGAGAGAGTCGTGATTGGTACAGATTTTAATGTACATGTTGGTGAAGGAATTAGGGGCGATGAAGAAATGATGGGTAAGTATGGCATCCAGGAAAGGAACTTGGAGGGACAGATGGTGGTAGACTTTGCGAAAAGGATGGAAATTGCTGAAGTGAACACTTTTTTCCAGAAAAGGCAAGAACATATGACCAAAATAAAACATATAATAGAAACTCTGTTTCAGCTCATACACTTCATTTGAGCTGTCAGACTGTTTGTGTTGTGGAAAAATGTCAATGTGGAAATACCACCACCACCAGAATGCAATGGTCATGCCAATGCCCAATATATGAAATGAAAACTGTTAAACTATTTGTAGTCATGAATTCTTGTTCTTTATCCTTTCATTTCATTTTTTAAATCTGCTATAGAATTTTGAATACTATCTCACATTCCAGAAGAAAACTCTAATACATGTAACAAAAGCAGACTGGTTACATTGAAGACACATGCAGGGAATCATCACTTGACGTGACTGACTGACCCTGTGCCATGTGCTAATGTTGAACAGTTCCACATTTGTCAGGATAGTACTTGCTATGTGAAATACTAAAATTTCACCATAAGGGGTTCCTTGGTTTATGACGGAGTTCCGTATCTACGGCAGCACCGAAACCCGAATTATAACTGTCCCGTAGTAGATCACTCATCTACAATAACGCATTAGTAAAGTAATAATTACAGTAAATATTTATATTATAAAAAAATCTAAATGGTAAGACAATAGGTACGGCAGTAACTGACTGTGCCTTATTGTGCCGTTTGAGGACGTACGCCGCTTCACGAACTATTTAATTGTGTGCCATTCCGGACCACTGTGAACCGAGGACCCCCATAATTTTTTTTTACTAGCTGCTGTAACCCACCCACCAGTTCTAGAAGACAAGTAGATAAGAGACTCACCATGTGTGGTGACCCCTAGGAGACCCCTTTTGCTGTTGTACAGTCAGGCAGTACTTGATGAGAAATTGCAGCGCATGATGCTGCCTGCTTAATAGGCTGCTGTCATTTTTAAATTAGGTGGTGTAAGGATTTGATTCTCATGCCCAAATTGGAAAACCTCATTTTAGGTCTACATGTTATGTGTTACAGTTCACCTCTTTCAGTTGCACGCATACATAGTTACATACCTGTAAGTGCACAAAGAACCTCTGTATGCATATTTACACACACACATACTGAAATTAACTGACGGTCGAGTGTTTAAATCAGGGATTTCAAAGCTTTTTGCTTCAAGAACTGCATATAAAAAAATCTTCACTCTTCAACTTTATTAAACACGCGAAAACCATTCCATCAGCAATTATACATTACAGTTATTTGAGAAACCGCTATACCACAGCTTTCTGTTAAAGACGAAAAGGCAAAAAGTTGGGGATTTTTCATGATTTTTTTGGGGTGACTCACAGCCCTGTATCCCACTATAGTAGTTCCGCCCCTGCCCTGAGCAGATCTCCATATTCAAAGCCAAAACAAGTTGAAGCTTCAGCAAGCTGACAATTTTTAAAGGATCATAATTAATCGTCAATGTGATATGTCCACAAATGTATATCTTGACGCTGAGCATAAAGTGTCGGAAAACATTTCCGTTTCCTCTTTATTCCCGAGGCATTATGAAGAGAAATGTTGCTACTATTTAGTTGCAAATGGTTTTTTGCATATCTAGAAGTTCTATAAAAAAACACAATGTATTATAATCGTAGTAGTCGTAGTAGTTGTCAGGTGCGTTGCACCCATGGAGGAGGTTGGGTGTCGCAACCCTCCCCTACACTTTTGTTGTGGATGATATTCTTTCTATATGCCGCGGGCCACTAAAAATGGACAGTGGGCCACAAATGGCCCCTAGGTCGTCGTTTGAGGAGTACTACTATGAACAATTCTACATGCCATGGTTAAAGTTATGTGTCTCTTATAAATCTTCAAATTGCTAGACTGACAGAAGATGTAAGTGGAATTATTAGAATGTGTAGTCACTACGCTTTACATGATCAGGATTTTTGGGGCCGTCCACGATCAGTGAATTTTTAAAAAAAATAACCGATCCGATCACAAGATGGAGGAATGTGTCTATTTAAATGACCTGTTCATTGACTGGATATACTTGTATACTTAATTGCTCCAAAAATTATATTTACAATAAATAATATACCTTTGTTCCTTTATTTATGCCAGTGAGGCATAGTGACCGACAGAACAAATGAATGGTCTTCTATTAGATGGCAGGAGGTAAATACAGTAATTAATGTATCCACTTTTTGTGACATTTTTGTTTGTTGGTGTGCCGTGAGATTTTACGGTACCATTATACGGTACAAGATTTTATTTCAGTAGTCTGACAGTGCAATCGTGAAAGAGCAAATTTGTCTTATAGTTTGATCATTACGTGTTGTCTGTCTCAGACATGTCTGTTCCACACAGCCGACATGTTTTTTTTTAAAAATAACTTTATTGGCTGTCAGATATTTCCAATACTACGTCAAAAGACACGCGACAAGGCTAATAATCAACTATCTTTTGGATTCAAATATACTGTGCACCCGGCGACGCGGAGTAAATGTCTTTTGGAGATCGGCAAATTATGACATTAAAGCCGATCAGCCGATCATCATAAAATGCTAAATATCGGCCGATACCGATCAGCCTGATACAATCGGTGTAAAGTCTAGTAGTCACTTCAAACACATGAATAGGGCTTGCGTGCAATCAACTTGCGTATTAAGCAAAACAGGTTGAAGCACTTCCTTCAAGCCCAGACATGGGACAAAGGACAAAGCACCTGTATGAACTTTAAATGTCTATTGTCTTTTGTTTTGCACAAGATGTTTACCAAGAGCTACCAAATATAACAATATCCGATATTTAGGCTTCGTCCGTGTTTATCATATCATCATTTATCATATCATATTTGTAGAAATAAATTATATACATGTATTTAACTTTGACTTTGGGTGAACGGCAGTCCACACACAGGACTGGTCACCAGTCAATTAATTATAGGGTACACATATAGACAGACCCATTCACAATCACATTCACATCTCACAGCATGGACAGCAGTAAGGTGAGTGAACCACTCCACCATCATTGACCATTCTAAGAATATTAGCTATTCACATATGAAGAAAGGGTCATCGGTCCAAATTGGTCCAAAGACCAAAGAAAAAAATACAGGTTAAGAATTATATTACTGAAGGTTCCATTATGTGGAATCTTAAGATTAATTACAATACCAGCAGAAAGTATTCACACTCCATGTTTTCCACATTTTGCTGTTAGAGGCTTATTCTGTAGTTTAGTTTCCTTTAAAAAAAAAAAATCTACATAAAATATCCCATAATGACAAAGTAAAAACATATTTTCAGACATTTGTGTGAATTTATCAAAAATGTAAACGTTCAAACATAATAGGAACATAAGTCTTCACACCCTTTGCTATGACACTCAAACTTAAACTCAGTTACATCTGATTTCCACTGATCATCCTTTAGATGCTTCTACAACTTGAATGGAGTCCACCTGTGGTAAATTCAATTGATTGAATATAATTTGGAATGGCACACATCTGTCTATATAAGATCAGGCCATTATGGTAGAGTGGGCAGACGGAAGCCACTTCTCACTAAAAGGCATATGGCAGCCCGCTTGGAGTTTGCCAAAAGGCACCTTAAGTATACTCAGACATGTAGAAACAAAATTCTCTGGTCCGATGAAACCAAAATAGAACATTTTGGCCTGAATTGCAAGCGTCATATCTGGAGAACAAGAGGAACTGCTCATCAGCTGGCTAACACCATCCCTATTGTGAAGCAAGCATTTTTTTCTGCTGCAGGCACTGGGCAACTATAGAGAACTTCTTCAAGAGAACTTGCTCCAGAGTGCTCTGGAACTCAGACTGTAGCAGCCTGTGAAGGTCCTCGAGATGCCCAGCCAGAGCCCGGACTTCAATCCAATCGAACAAAGACCTAAAAATGGCTGTCCACCAACGCTGCCCATCCAACCTGACTGACCTTGAGAAGATCTGCATCGAAGAATGGGGGACAAAATGCCCCAAAACAGGTGTGCCATGCTCATAGACATATACCCAAGAAGACTTGAGGCTGTGATTGTTGCCAAAGGTGCTTCAACAAAATATTAACCCAAGGGTGTGAATGCTTATGTACCTATTATGTTTACATTTTCAATAAATTTGCACAAGTGTCTGAAAATATATTTTTACTTTGTCATTATGGGATATTTTATGTAGATTTTTAAAGAAAACTATACTCAAATCAGCTTTAGAATAAGTCTGTAACGTAGCAAAATCTGGAAAAAGTAAAGGGGTACATTCTGGTGGGACTGTAGATTTGTAATGTGCTTTCTTTCCAAGTCATGTCAAATTACTGTCTTAATTATAGCAATAATTGATAATACCACAGATTTATATCGCACCTTTCAAGGGACCCAAAAGACTCTTGATAGTCAATATCACCATAAGGTGCTTTTGAGACTTCCCCATTTCACCATAATAAGATTTTCCATTGAATTTCATATTCATTGTATGAAGGAGGGCGGCACGGTGGCCGACTAGTTAGAGCGTCAGCCTCACAGTTCTGAGGACCCGGGTTCAATCCCCGGCCCCGCCTGTGTGGAGTTTGCATGTTCTCCCCGTGCCTGTGTGGGTTTTCTCCGGGCACTCCGGTTTCCTCCCACATCCCAAAAACATGCATTAATTGAAGACTCTAAATTGCCCGTAGGTGTGAATGTGAGTGCGAATGGTTGTTTGTTTGTATGTGCCCTGCGATTGGCTGGCAACCAGTTCAGGGTGTACCCCGCCTCCTGCCCGATGATAGCTGGGATAGGCTCCAGCACGCCCGCGACCCTAGTGAGGAGAAGAGGCTCAGAAAATGGATGGATGGATGTATTAAGGAGGGTGGAAGAGTGGCCGCCTTGTTAGCACATCTGGCTCATAGTTCTGAGGTCCTGGGTTCAAATCCGGCCTCCCTGTGTGGAGTTTCCATGTTCTCCCCGTACCTGCATGAGTTTTCTCCGGGTACTCCGGTTTCCTTCCACATTCCAAACACATGTATGGTAGGTTAATTGAAGACTCTAACTTGGGTATTTATATCAATTGATATTTACCTATGATCGAGTGGACATGTTAAGATATTATGATGGAAATTATTAAACATAAGTTAATATTGATTCTGCAACTATCCACTGCATCAGCGTGCATTGATGAAAAACAAAATTCTGGTGTATTGTCACTGAAAACATCAGAGGGCTTTTAACGGGGCAGTCCCCATAATAACAGAGTGGACAGCAAACCCCTATATGCGGAACATCATGTGACCAACCCTGGAAAAGAGGTCCACGGACCTCCTGTGTATGCAACACGAACGAGCATCACTACGTGTGGATGACATGATGTTTTGAAGCTGAACTTGCTAAAATATTGTTTCCTTTATGGCTAGTGTCTTGGGACACCATTTAAATATATATATTAATATATAAATAATATATGTCTTCATACAAATATGATATGGTCGTAACGATGAACAAAGCCTAAATATTGGATATTGTCATCTTTGGTGGCTCTGTGGTGACATACTGTGTTAAATACAAAACATTGTAGATGTTTAAAGTTCCTACGGGTGCTTTGTCTCAGTCTCATTCCGCCAGGAGGAAGTGCTTTCACCCGTTTTGTCGAATATGGAAGTAGGTTGTGCTTATCCCGGATTCCAAGGACACATGCAAAATGTTCAATATCCATCCACTCATTTTCAGTACCGCTTATCCTCACGAAGGTCGCGGATGTGCTGGAGCCTATCCCAGCTGACTCTGGGGCAGGGCCCATATCGACAAACAACCATTCACACACAGATTCATATCTACGGGCCATTTAGGGTCTTCAATTAACCTACCATGCATGTTTTTGGGATGTGGGAGGAAACCCACGCGAACACAGGGGAGAATATGCAAACTTCACTCAGAACTGGGAGGCAGATGTGCTGCCAATGTTCAATGTGATTATGACAATAGAATATTCATAATCAAAATGAGTCATTTATGCCAACAAATTAATGTGAACAATAAAACCATGTACATAAGAGCATGGTTTAGTCATCCAGTGGGGGGAAAACACACCCGACCTATGATTGCACTGGTATGTGTGCAAATGTTTGGCCACTTATGAAAAGACGTCAGCATTTCATGATCCTGCAAAATGTTCATAATCACTAAGTGGATCTGATTAGTACAATAAATGCACTTTATACTGATAGCGATCCTTGAATAATAATAATATGCATGATTGTTAAAGTTCCCTATCTACAACATGTTTTGCGTTACAAAAACAACTTGTTCATTTTGAACGAGAGGTTAGACAGCTGGCAAGCTGGCAGACGATCTTTGCCCTACAAAATAAATGCACTATCATGTGAGGGAAAAGAGATAGGGAGGGGCTACGGAAGGCTTGAACCAATCACCGCCTCCGTACTTATGTTCCCCATTCAACGATCAACAGTACGATTTCATTGAAGGGTCTCAGACAGTCAGGCAGTGTCCATCGGTTGCTGTCCCGCTGTCCAACCATAAACACTGTATGCATTGGCTGCACAATGAAATATTCGACCGCTTGTCCTGCCTGTCGCTTTGACATTGTTTTTGCCACCGGAAGAGAACGCTAGCGTTGCAAGCAAGCAAGCTAGCTAGCTACCTAGCTAGCTCGCGATTGCATGCCATGGTTTCCCCCCGCCGCTGACTGACTGGCTGACCTCCACAACAACGCGCAGACGTGCTGAGTGTCATTTGTGAGTGGGGCTCTTGTCGGCCCGTCTCTTCAGTACCCCGGCTCCAGTTGTCTCCCGCGTGGTTGCCCGTTGACGAATATGAGACACAATGAGTCAAAGAGATACTCTCGTTCATCTGTTTGCCGGAGGGTGAGTAGACTGCCTTCTCATGGGATTTTACAACAACAGCTAGCGCCTAGCTCCACGCCATCGTCTAGCGTCGCCAGTCTTCGCCAATCCAAACGGTTTGATGGCTGTTTTGATGTGGTTTACCATAGGTCAACTTGCTTCTCCCAGCCATGCCTTCGTATCACACGACAATGCCTTCAGTTTCAATGACATGCCGGTGTTTCCATGAAACGTCACAGTAGATGTATGACAGTGTGAGGAAGGGCGCCGTCGCAGACCTTTTCAAATGTTGCGTGAAATAATAATCCAAATACATAAATAAATAATCGGTGAAGTATATTTTGTTTCGTGTGTTATGCGCTGTCAACAAAAACTAAAAGTGAAGACAAAAAAAGACGCTGCCTTATGCGACTGATGTAACACCACCACGGAGGCACCCGTCGCTATTATTTTAAAGTGAAACGAACTAAATTTATCAATTCTTAAAAACGTAATTGGTATGCGTCCAAATGTGTACTACTGTATTTAGCAACAATGTGTATTTTGTTCAATGTCAAGATTATCATGTTTGTTACTCTGCTGTTTGATCATTCTCTTTATCCCTGTGTAAACTATATGAACATGTTGCTTTCGCTGAGGGGTGTACTGGATAACCACTAACTGACCTATGCCAAAAGCTATGTAGACAACGCTTATCTCAGCTTCAATGTTGAGAATGACCCCTTGACTAAAGATAACTATTTTCTACTATGGTACGACCTGACCTAGTGGTCTGTGTTGTTAGATTTTCATTGTATTCGTATCATATGTTTTACTGAACATAGTACGACTGGGCAATATGACCAACATAAGATATCCCTTTTTTTTTTGTCATAAAAATACAATTTCCTCCTCTTAAATAAAAGCAGCAAACAAATGACAGCAAACTTATTCAAAACAAGTTTTGTATATTTGCTTTTCTCTGATTTGGGTTGTTTTCAATTGGTCCAGCAACCGCAGACAAGTCTCGGTGTCCATTTGGTCAAAAACATAAATATAATCCTTAATAAATTAATCATTACAATTTTCAACAAATTAACATCAATAATTGAAAACAATTTGTTTGTGTGCCAACAAAACTTTCACTCATATAATGAATAACCGTCTTATTTACAAAAATGAATAAATTAACAAAAATGTACCTGCATAATAAATTGCCAATGTGTTTGATTCCATTCTCAAGCTTGTGACCAAGAAACGACAAAATATATCTGCTGCTGTTTGCACTTTGTTAAATCCATTACAGTACACACCATTTGATTGACAATGACATTTAACAGAAGCTTATTGTTGTTTCCCAGGAAACAAAACATTCCGATTCTCTCGTCTGGCCTGGCCTACATGCTTCAGATTGTTAGAATTCCACTAAGACACAGATAACATAATGCAACATTGTTAGTGTTCTGTGATTGGCTGGCAACCAGTCCAGGTTGTACTCTTCCTTTTGCCCAAAGTTAGCTGGTACAGGCTGCACCTCAATTGTGACCCTAATGAAGGCAAGCAGTATCGAAGCTGGATAGCTGGATGTGAACGTGTTTTATTCCTATGATTATCTCAATGGTGGCTGAAAAGTTAGACTGGATCTAGTTTAGTAACTACCTAATTCAAAACAATTGTCTTTTTGGTTGATGTATTTATTTATTTTGTTTTCCTTTTTACTAGATGTGGAGGCACAGTAGGAGCCATATTGACTTGCCCACTGGAAGTAGTGAAGACGCGTCTGCAGTCATCATCCATCAGTCTCTATGTTTCTGAGGTTCAGCTGAGTGCAGTCAATGGGGCCAGTATGGCCCGGATGTCCCCACCAGGTCCCCTGCACTGCCTCAAGTAAGTCCTTAATAATATGTCTGCAGTATGTTGCACCTTTTGTATGGTTTAATCAATTTTACATCAATTAGTTTAGCCAGTAATACTCATCATTCATTTATACTCTGCTGTTAAGGGAGCTCTTACTCCAGTTGGCAAGTCACTGGCTTGTTCGGGCCAAAAAGTTGAATATCACTCTTTTTGAAAACATCACAAATTGTTTGTTGATTTTTGGAATACATGTACTGGGAAATATGATGATGGCTTATACAGTATTAGATACACTCTTTGATTAGTAGAATGGTTAAAACAACTACTCACATTTGGGCACTCTAAATCTGCGGAAGTGTGATCCAGAGTTTGCAATTTTTGTTACAAAATGCAATCTAATATAATGACTGTGTTTAAAATATCAAAACATACTGGACCCATTAAATCCTGCGCCTATGATAGCTGAATGTCGAGCTGCAGTGTTTCAACACAACACAATCTACATAGATTATGAGCAAAATAAAAAAGTAGGTGGCCAGCAAGTTGACAATGTCAGTTATTCTATTTTTAGACCCAACAAGTACTTTAAAATGAAGTGCACAGACTTTGATATTAAATTTTGTTCATAGCAATCTATACATTAGATTTTATTGACAGCATAAAGCATAGTAATACGCCTGGAGTTGGGAAAAACTACACCGTGTGATGAGGCTATATTTTCGGTGGGTCACCCAATAGACATTTTTAAAGTTGAGTAAAACTTGAATACCTGACATGGTAGAAGAAGGCATGCTCCTCAGTAATACAGTTCATAATGGATGTGATCTAGTGGGAGAGTCACATTTCTCCTTTTTCTATCTGGATGTTATTTTCAGATTAATATTAGAGAAGGAAGGACCCCGCTCACTCTTCAGAGGCTTGGGACCAAACCTGGTGGGTGTGGCACCTTCCAGGTGAGTTGTTAACAACATAACATCTTTTTCCTCACATTCGTATTAGGTGTCGAAATCTCTCGACCTCACAATCTGATCCCATTCCAATTGACAGGGCTACGTTTCCATTCGATCACTGATTATCGATATTATCGATCTTGAATCCATGAATATTTATTCTACGTATTCTTCATCCCCTACTATGGTGGTGCCTTGAAATAAGAGTTTAATTTGTTCTGAGAACACGCTCATAACTCACATCACTCGTATCGCAGATCATATTTACTGATAGAAGTTAATGGAAATGCCACAATCAATTTCAGCCTCCCAGAATAACCAAACATTTTTGTAATGTTTTTTTAATGAGAAAAGTAGCACTATGTAATATTGTACATTAGAAAAAAAATATAGTTGTAACATTTAACAAGAATGTGAAGAATTAAAAGGTTTGTGCATCACGATTATCCATCCATCCATTTTCAACACCGCTTATCCTGGTTAGGTTCGCGGGACGCTGGAGCCTATCCCAGCTGACTTCGGGCGAAAGGCGGACTACACCCTGAACTGGTCACCAGTCAGTCGCAGGGCACATATAGACACGGACAACCATTTGCAGTCACATTCACAACGTCACTGAGTGGGAACTGAACCCACGCTGCCTGCACCAAAGTCAGACGAGTGTACCACTACACCATCAGTGACGCGCATCACGATTAATTAATTGCAATTGTGCTGCTCTTTCTAATTTTAGACACCTGGGGACAGTACAACACAAACGTACATACACATATCAATGGTTCTCAATCTGGGTTCGATCAAATCCCAGGGCTTCGGTGAGTCAGTCTCAGTGGTTCGGCAATGGTGAAGTGACACACACAACTGTGTGTGTGCGTCTTTCTGTCCAATCCGTACCGCAACACTTCAGAACAACAACGCTCTCAACCATTTGGTCCTTACTGTTTGTTACAACGTATCTTAGCAAACAATCCTTTTTGAGGATGGTAGACATAAAAACTTAGAAAGGAAAGAGACTTTGCAACTTGTGAAAATGGTGTGAGAGTGGCATTTTGCCAAGGTGCGTGTGTGTGTTTATGTATATGTATATATATATATATATATATATATATATATAAAACCTCTGATTAAAGTGTTTTGCCACGACAGCAGACATCAGTGACACCCATGCCCATTTGTCATCATTTGTGTGTTCATGATGGGAGCAAAGTGGTGGCTAATGACTGGAACCTGCAGGTTCCATTGCTAAGCATTTGTAGAGTGTTTATTGACATAAATGAACGAATGGCTGCTTATTGGGCTGTGGTGTTCCCGTGCTATGACGTTGTTTTAAAGGTAACTGCACGAGCAAACATTTAAATTATTTGCAGAACATGTCTGCAGCTTGCCGAGGCGTTTTCTGAGGCAGATTAGTAGTATTTTTAGTATTAGCAGTATTTTTTTTATCTTATCTTGTTTTATCTTATTTGTTATTCTACTTATATTTCAAAAGTCTTGAGACTTATTAGGCATATCAAATGTGTGTTGGTATGATAATAAAAATCCTTGAACAGAGATTTTGAGCTTGGCCCTCTTCCTAACTAGTGGTCAGCAGGGTCCCAATCTGTCAGCTGAATTTGGCAACTGCTGGCCAACGATTAAAAACAACTTGTGCCTATTGTCATGTGTAGTAATAAATAAAGGGGACATATTTTGGAAAATTAAATTTTTAATTGCTTGTATAGAAATGCTTGGGTCTCTGGAGTGCCTGCCCAATCATCATGTGTGAAATTGCCTCTTCCTGAAAATATGTATGCAAGTTCAGAATTTTGTCAGCTTGTGACAGTGCGGCAAATGTACATAATAACCATCCCTGTACAGTTTATATAAGAAATTAAAACATTGATATAGGCAGGATATATACTGTACTGTATATGATACCTTAATATACAATATATAAAGAAGCGAAACACTACAAAAGTAAAATAAGAAACTTTAATTATTAACACTGTCAACATAAGCATATAATCAAGTGACCAAGTGCTGACACTGACCAGGACAGCGTGAAAAGACAGACATCTTTAACACCTCCTTGAGTCAGGGTGTTGTCCCCACGTGCTTCAAAGCCACCACCATCATCCTGGTTCCGAAGAAGTCGTCTCCCTCCTGCCTCAGTGACAACCGTCCGGTAGCGCTCACTCCCATCCTGATGAAGTGCTTCGAGCGGCGAGTCATGCACCACATCAAGTTCCCCCTCCCCCCTTGGACCCCTTCCAGTATGCATATCAGTCCAACCGGTCAACCGATGACGCCGTCTCCATTACCCTCCACTCTGCCCTCACACACCTAGACTCTAAGGACTCATATGTCAGACTGCTGTTCATAGACTTCAGCTCAGCATTCAATACCATCGTCCCTCAACAACTGATCTACAAATTGGACCAGCTGGGGCTCAACACTTCAATGTACAACTAGCTCCTGGACTTTCTGACAGGGAGACTGCAGGCAGTACGGGTCGGCAGCAACACATACAGCACCATCACTCTGAACAGGGGGGCCCCTCAAGGTGTTGAGTCCCCTCCTCTTCACCCTGCTGACTTATGACTGCACCCCGACATACAGCTCCAACCTCTTCATCAAGTTTGCAGATGACACAACTGTGGTGGGTCTCATCGGCAACAGGGACGAGACAGACTACAGGAGCGAGGTGAGCCACCTGGCCGGGTGGTGCACAGACAACAATTTCTCCCTAAATGTGGAAGAAAACAAAGGAGATTGTTGTGGACTTCAGGAGCGCACACTCCCAGCATGCTCCCCTAAACATCAACGGTGCTGAGGTGGAGAGAGTGTGCAGCACCAAGTTCCTGGTAGTGCACATCACCGAGGACCTCTCCTGGAACACACCTCATCACTGGCCAAGATAGCTAAACAGTGTCTCTACTTCCTGCGCAAGCTGAGAAGAGCCAGAGCTCCAACCCCATCATGTGCTCGTTCTACAGAGGGACCATGGAGTGCATCCTGACCAACTACATCAGTGTCTGGTATGGAGCCTGCACCGCATCCTGCCACAAGACTCTCCATCGCATAGTGAGGGCAGCTGAGAAGATCATTGGAACCTCTCTTCTCTCCCTGCAGAATATTTACAGCACCCGCCTCACCCACAAAGCCCTCAGCATAGCGGGGAATGCCACCAATCCATCACACAGCCTCTTCAGTCTGCTGCCATCAGGGAGGAGACTGCGGAGTCTGCGGGCCAGGACTAGCCGACTCAAAGACAGTTTTATTCATCAGGCTGTCAGGAATCTGAACTCTGCCCACTCTGCCCCCTCCTACCTTTTCTGTCATCTGCCCAACTGAACTCTGAACTCTGACGCCCCACAAACATACACATGCACACACACTCACCAATACACACGCACACACACACACACACACACCAGACTCAGGGTTGCACCAGCAACTTTAGAAGCATTGGGACTTTGTCATCTAATGTATGTCTTATTTGTATAGGTTCTCTGTCCTTGACTATGTTGCACACGTCATCTGGTCTTTGATATTTGCACATTCAATTCATACTTTTTATACTGTATATACCGTAGTATTATTTAGCTTTTTATATTATTATTTGTAGTCTTTTGTAGCACCGTGGGTCCTTGGGTACCGTAATTTCAATCCTCTGTATGTGTTACGCATATTGAAGAATTGACAATAAAAGTACCTTGAACCTAATAGTCCATCCATCCATCCATCTGAGCCGCTTATCCTCACGTTGTTGTCAGGGGGCACTCTAGTGTAGTGTTATACTATTTTGCAAAATCACCGCTCACCATGGAGTAAAAAAAAAAAATACAGTTTCTCCTGCCAAGTGAGTGTTAGTGGGGGAGGTGGTGCTGCACGTCTGGTCTGTGTGTTTGTGTAATCGGCCCGATTAATCGGTCAAGCTCTAGTTTGGGGACCCTATAGTGGTGGTCCCCAAGCAGTGTCATGCCATGTGTTACCACTCCGCACAGATAATTTAAAACAAATAAAATAATGACTGGTGACTGGCTCCATGAATCTCTGCCATAATAATTTACATCTTCATTACAATCAATCTAAAACTCAATTTCACCCACCTGTAGTTACTACTGCATGTAGCATCTAGAGTAGTAGTTATCTTTATGCTTTGCCAATCTGGAGTGTGCTACAACAAACAGCAAAAGAGGCTTACCATTCAAATGTGGTAACATTTCAGTTAGTATTACCGGAGGCAGTTTACGTTTGTGCTGTTGCGACTTCTTTTGCTTCCTAGTGGTGTCAAATGCACTCACCCATTTTGTCTTGTGTTAACAGAGCCATCTACTTCGCTGCTTACTCCACAGCCAAAGAGAAATTGAACAATATACTGGAACCTGACGCCACACAGGTTCACATGGTCTCTGCTGGAATGGCAGGTATGTATGCAAGCTCAATCATTCCCTCTTGGTAATGCTTTTTAATATTCTTCATCCGAGTGACCATTTCCAGAATACGCATCAAAAATGAAATGCGGAGAAATGCCGACTGTACTGGTACCATGTGGGTAAGGTCCGAAAACTAGTCAAGATTACGATCAGGCCTGAGTAAAACAGACCTGCCAACCTGTACCTTGCATAGCAGGTATCCATTTTTATATCCAAGTGCAATTGTGTGATGTGACCCCAAAAACTATGTAAATAGCTTATAAGACTGCTAATTTTAAAGTTCATATTTGCATTACTCTAATGTGATCACATTGACACCCATTGAAACAATAAAAAAAGAATTGTGATCTGCAAAGTTTTAATGCAAAGAGGGATGTCATTGCTCAAAGGTATCAGTCAGAAGAAGGATACAAAAATATAATCCAAGGCATTAAATATACCATGGAACGCAGTGAAGACAGTCATCATTAAGTGGTAGAAATATTGCAAAACGGTGACATTACCTAGGACTGGACGTTTCTCCAAAATTGATGAAAAGATGAGAAGTGGTCAGGGAGGCTGCTAAGAGGCCGACAGCAACATTGAATAAGCTGCAGGTATTTCTAAGAAGTACTGGCTGTTTAGTACATGTGACAGACAGCAATCTCCTGTTTTCTTTATACTGTATGTCTGGGCTCTGGGGTACGGTGGCAAGACTGAAGCCTTCGTTTACAAAGAAAAACCACAGGGGTAAAAGTTCACAAAGGGGTCACACGACGAGAGTGCGGCCACAGGTCTACTGCCACCCTCTGGTGAAATATAAAATGGCTTTTTTTTTTTTTTTTTTTTTTTTTTTTTTTTTTTTTTAATATGTATGTCTGTATTGTTTACCCCGCGACCCTAGTGAGGAGAAGCGGCTCAGAAAATGGATGGATGGATGGATGTATTGTTTACTGTGCTAAACTGGCCACATATTGATTTTATAACATGATGCTTCGGGCCGGAGGAAATTTGGCCATGGGCCGGATTTGGCCCGCGGGCCGGACTTTGGGCATGACTGTTCTAGAGTTATTAAGAAAAAAATTTAACATCTTTGTCCTCTGACCTTTAAGCTGTGCCACACTGATAGACTTCTACCCAAAAATAATTAATTCTGCAAAAAGTATTAGTTTAAGCGTGTGCATATTTATACCACCGCGTTATCGTATGTTTGCCCCCCTTTAAAAGATTTCAGGTTTTTTTTTTCCAATTGAGTTTGTCATATTATAGGTCACATTAAAGGTGGAAACAGTTTGAAGTGAATCATATCATATCTCGCTTTCTCCATGCATTTTCTGAGCCGCTTCTCCTCAATAGGGTCGCGGGCGTGCTGGAGCCTATCCCAGCTGTCATCGGGCAGGAGGCAGGTTACACCCTAAACTGGTTGCCAGCCAATCGCAGGGCACATACAAACAAACAACCATTCACACCTATGGGCAATTTAAAGTCCTCAATCAACCTACCACATGCATGTTTTTGGGATGTGGGAGGAAACTGGAGTACCCTGAGAAAACTATCCATCCATCCATCCATCCATTTTCTGAGCCGCTTCTCCTCACTAGGGTTGCGGGCGTGCTGGAGCCTATCCCAGCTGTCATCAGGCAGGAGGCGGGGTACACCCTGAACTGGTTGCCAGCCAATCGCAGGGCACATCGAAACAAACAACCATTCTCACTCACAGTCATGCCTACAGGCAATTTAGAGTCTCCAATTAATGCATGTTTTTGGGATGTGGGAGGAAACCGGAGTGCCCGGAGAAAACCCACGCAGGCACGGGGAGAACATGCAAAATCCACACAGGCGGGACCGGGGATTGAACTCGGGTCCTCAGAACTGTGAGGCTGACCCTCTAACCAGTCGGCCACTGTGTGTGTGTGTGTGTGTGTGTGTGTGTGTGTGTGTGTGTGTACGTACGTACATACATACACACACACACACACACACATACATACATATATATATATATATATATATATATATATATATATATATATATATATATATAATTATTATTATTATTTTTTTTTTTTTATTATTGCACCACCAAAACCAGACATGTTAACAGGGGTGTAGCCCTTTTAAATCCACTGTACATAAAATTTTTTCAGTATCAAGTTTATTTTGAATGTGATATATATTATGTTTGTGTGTTTAAATGTTAAAAAGAAAGCTTGAAATGAATTCAAACAATGTAAATCACTTATGGTTATTATTAGTATGTATAATCATACAGATGTAATATTGGTTTAATGTTTTGAACAGGAATACTCATGCAGACTTTATAATAGTGTATAAAGGAAATACTAAGAAATTGCCCTGTGCTCATTTGAAATATTTTAACTGTGTGTGGACAGATTAATATGTGCTTGTGCACATTGTTATACTAAAAAAAAGTTAAAGGTTGGCAGGTCTGGTAAAAAGTGTCTGTGGTGCTATCGCATTCAGCATTTGCCATTACTGAACCTCTGCAGTAAATTAATTATGGTAGAATTAGTTTGTGTTGTGTTTGAGTGAGAGGATGTATTTTGAGTAAGGTTTTGTGTGAAAATCCAAGCCCTCCTTTGGGGACCCATATTGTCGTGTTTTCATGACATGTTTCTCATAGTTGCAATTAAACAGCACCTCGTAAAACACATGTCAAATGTCCCTTTTCAAATACAGTACACATTTTTTCATGACACATATTTCAAGGAAATGTTATCTACCCCTGTGCAGCTGTGATCCAGCTGGGAATGCACAGCATTACAATATGGGTCATTCATGCTGCTGGAGCTACAGCCTGAATGTCATCGGTGTGTGGAAAGCTGAATCTCACAGGTACACGACAGTGCCATTTTTAGCACAGCATGACTCAGACCTTTGCAGCCAAGGTCAGCATGAGTCACACTGACTCTCCAGTGGCAACGCTATTGACAAAGTGCAACGTGTGACCTGACAAGTGACTGGTGATAGGGTGTTTTCCACCCATCCCGTTTCTATACCACTTGTCCTCATTAGGGTTGCAGGTGAGCTGGAAGCTATCCCAGCTGACTTTGGGCAAGAGGCGGGGTACACCCTGGACTGGTCGACAGTCAATTGCAGTAGGGTGATTTTAACAGACATTTATTTCTGTCTGTGAAACCAAATACCTACAGCATTTTTTTTAAGTTTATGACTTTGCTAATAATCTTCATATTTGTTAGAAGTTATTCGTAACAGTTGTTTTCTGAACGTTTATTTGGTCACTAGCTGCATATCCGCCTGATATCTAAAACTCTTCTAAGACATTTTGTTTTCCCCCCTTTCTTTAGGTTTTACAGCCATTACGGCAACCAATCCAATATGGCTTATAAAGACTCGTCTACAGCTCGATGCCAGGTAAAATGTCACAATCAGGATGTCACAGTTAGACTGACCTTTTTTTCTGGTGCAGAAAAATAAATCTGGTTGGCTTTTAACAAAAGATACATCATCACCTGTCATAGAACTCAAAGGGAAGAAAATAAAACAGGCATGTTGAGTACTAAACATATACACTGTGAATAAGTAAACCCCATTTGAGAAGAAAGGTTTTTATCAATTTGTCATAGATCATAATCACGTTCTGAATTTTGACAATTAGACTCAAGCCATTAAATTCTTGGGAATTTGAATTTTGAAATTGAAATTTTTTCCCTAGCTAGATGTTGATGTATACTCATTTTTGCAAGATTAATTTCTTCCAACAAAAAAAGTTTTGTGTGCGCACATTACAATCATCCATCCTTCCATTTTCTGAGCCGCTTCTCCTCACTTGGGTCGCGGGCGTGCTGGAGCCTATCCCAGCTATCATCGGGCAGGAGGCGGGGTACACCCTGAACTGGTTGCCAGCCAATCGCAGGGCACATACAAACAAACAACCATTCGCACTCACAGTCACACCTACGGGCAATTTAGAGTCTTCAATTAATGCATGTTTTTGGGATGTGGGAGGAAACCGTAGTGCCCGGAGAAAACCCACACAGGCTCGGGGAGAACATGCAAACTCCACACAGGCGGGGCCGGGGATTGAACCTGGGTCCTCAGAACTGTGAGGCTGATGCTTAAACCAGTCGGCCACCGTGCCGCACATTACAATCAATGGTCCATATTTATGGGAGAATTTTTCATTTAGTAAGCCATATACATGTTTATTCTGAAAGGTAATGCAAACTAACAAATCTGTTGGGGTGTACTCATTTATGTTGCACGCTCTTAGATAACTTGGAGTAACCAAAGATGGTTACAGCAAACTAGCAACTTTGAAAACTTAACTCTGAAAGCACCCTATTTAGTTGTATCTTTTTTCATTATTTTCTTTTCATGTTCCCCCGTTTTGTTTATATATCATTATATATATATATATATATATATATATTTTTTTTTGCAACCCCAAGTGGTAGTCGGAGATCTTTGACTCCCCCCCCATCTTTTTTTTTTTTTTTGTCAGAAATCGAGGGGAGCGCAGGATGAGCGCATTTGAATGTGTGCGCCGGGTGTATCAGTCAGATGGCCTACGAGGCTTCTACAGGGGCATGTCGGCATCTTATGCTGGCATCTCAGAGACTGTGGTTCACTTTGTGATCTATGAAAACATCAAACGGCGACTCTTGGATGCCAAAGCCCCCCAGAACATGGACGAGCAAGAGGAGGTATCCAAGGATGCCTCAGACTTTGTGGGGATGATGCTTGCTGCTGCCACTTCCAAGACATGTGCCACAACCATTGCTTATCCACATGGTGAGCATGATTGAAATAAAAATTACAAACCTACCTAATTTTTGTATGGATTTCCTGTAACCTCTCTTTTGTGCTATCCTCTGCAGAAGTCATCCGCACACGGCTACGTGAGGAGGGCACCAAATATCGCTCCTTCTTCCAGACTTTAACAACAGTTCCCAGAGAGGAGGGCTTTCGCGCCCTATACCGCGGCCTCACCACCCACTTGGTACGACAGATCCCCAACACCGCCATCATGATGTGCACCTATGAGATGGTGGTCTACATCCTGAATGGTTAAAGTCATTACTCCTTTACTACGACTCGTCCTTGTAATCCAGCCTTTGTTCAGTGTTGGAGAAAAAAAAACGATGGAAAAACTGCTTACAAGCTACAACAAATGCTCACCAGATGACAGAGGCAGCTTCTCAACATTATCTGAGTGATGATTTATAGTGGCAAGTTTTCTTTTAGCACCAAATGCACAAGAAAGATACACACACCGATTTGGGGTGTTGCAGTACAAACAAGCCCTTCCTCATCCATTACTATTGCTACTTCTCCCACTTCCCCAGTACTAATTCATAAAATTGTAGTTGCATTTACTTAAAAAGTAGTAATGCCTACTGACTTATCTTTTGAAGTCTGGAGCTTTGATCCGTCCTTTGTGTTGTCAAATTCGAAGTGAAGCAAAACAACGAGCAATTTGATGCTTGTAGCATTTTGAGTGAAATGGTAGACTGAGGGGGAATGTGCCTTGTGTAAAAACAAGATGTAAATTGGAATGCACATGATTGTAGAGGGATGTGAAGCTCTGGTTAACAGAACTCATCACAGTTTGAAGTATTATAGTTGCACACAGGTGTTGTGGAGATTGAGGCACTTAAGGAAACTTTTCGTCGTGAATATACAGTCAAGATGACTTGGGTTTTGCAACCACCTAACCCTTCTGCTTTTACTTTTCATTCATTTAGAACTTTCTCATCTACACAAAACCACAAGGAGACAAGCTGCTTGAATTTGAATACAGTAATAATAATATCCATCAGTATACTGTGTTCAAATCTCCCCAAAAAAAAAAACATTACTTGCCTGCTTTATAACTACTGGAATTTAAAACACTGACCTAGTTTGTTAATAAATATTCGTAAATTAACTAAGTTTTAACAAATTGTAATATTTGAAATATTAAATATATTTGCTTAATATAATTCCATTTGTCTGACTGGTAAGGCAAATGAAAACCATCGGTGTATCTTGAGTAGAGAGAGCATTTGCTCTCCAGTTGTGAAAATGTTTTCCCCACCTGTTTTCATGGTGTCTCTCGAGGTTTTTCTTCAATTTTCATTCCATTTATATTAAGAAAATCCAGGCTCTTTGTTCAAGGGCAGTACTCTCAGTGTTCCCCTGGAATTTTGAGGTTCAGTTTGTATTGATAAATAAGAAGTAATGATTGTCTTAAACGCACAATAATAAATATGTTCTAATCGCTGAGCAGTCGTTTTATACCTTTCATTTCAGTTCATTGCTGGTTATATGTAATTTCAAACAATATTGGTCACCTGTTAACAAAGATTAAGACATACTAAACTATTAACATATTCAATGTTCTCACCACCTATAGTTCACAGACCAAATCGACATTTCTAACAACCAGTAAATATAATTGTCCATTTTTGCTGTTGGCCCGCGACCAGTTCGGGGTGTACCCTGCCTCTTACCAGAAAGTCAGCTGAGATAGGCGCCAGCACACCCGTGAACCTAGTGAGGACAAGCGGTTCAGAAAATGGATGGATGTTTAATTGGCTACATTTCAAATGTCTGGCTTCGATGAAAGGGGAGTTCTGGCATGACCTTTTAAGTGAATATGCGTCAGATAGTAGAAAGTGCCCAGGTGTGTGACCGCAAACTCTATCAGATGCTGTGAAGAGTGCATTAAATTAGCCTCATTGTAAGCATTCTTACATACACTAACATCAACACACACGCAATTTGGGTGACCGAGCGAGTTGTTGCTGGCTCTGCTTGAACTGGGTTTAAAGTTGGTCAGTCATACAGCCTAATGTCTGATGTAGTTTGGCTGAATTCATTTGACCAGATCTTAAAAACCCGATTGGCTCATCCAATAAAAGAAAGATGCTAAAGTCTGTCTGAAAATTACAAGTTAAAATTATTTGAATTGCTCTGTGCCATGAGGAGTAAAATGTTCTTTTACTTCTTCTGATTCTTCTTTTCAGTAATTTCAAATGAACTGCAAATATATCAATACACAATGCATCTTTTCCAACTATATTCTACAGCATGTCTGCCTGCTGTTCATGTAGTCTCCCCATCATCCAATGGTTATTGTTTTTCACCCATGTTTGCATCGTGTCCTGGTGAATGTATGTGTTGTGTGTGTTTGCCCAAATGACAAGCTGATGTCATTCTGTCATGTGTTGAGCATAAGAGACTAGGAATTACAGTATGTATGCACTCAGTTAAGGAACTGCAGGTTTTTATCCTTTTCAATAAATGGTTGCCTTTTTCCTGCTGACCTTTTTCCATGTTGTTGGTGAGCCAATTTTAAGTGTGGCTCTGTCTATGCATTCCGTCACAACTTGTTTTATCAAACAAGTCAATAAACTGGAAATAATACAAGTACTTTGTATCCATGTCTTCACAGGGTTTTGGTTTTGTAATGAGGTTTATAACCAGCAGGTGGTAGTGGGTCTCCAGTCAGCTGCCTGAGATTTCTCATCTCAGAATGTTAAAAATGAATGTTGACTTGGATTCTGAATCACGCAGCAACTTCAGTAACATGATTGCACCAATAGGAGCCAAACAAAATATCACATCACATTGGTTACAGTGGGAGTCAGGTGATACTATGTATTTATACCAAGTGATCTCAAAACAAGCACTCTGCTAACATCACTCGTGCTCATGCAATAACATCCTTGAGACATGGTTGTGTCTCAATAATACACTGTATAAAGGTGGCTCTAAAATTCAGGATATTCCCATTTTAAAATCTTTTTGAAAAATGTTATGTAATTGTTAGCATGTCTGTTTCAATTATTCCGTGAAAGGTGCCAAGCATACAGTATATTCATAAAGAATCAAGGTGAGTTTACAGTAATTTTGTGCAGATAACGACCACCTCCTCGCACAAGAACAAATATATTCACAAGCACAAAAAGTAATTTCTACAGAGGAATAATAATTTCTAATTATTTTCATTGTTACTTTTAATACTACTGCCTTGTTTCCCCATTATATGACTGAAGTAAGCAATTGTTGCATGTTCAAATATGCTACAACCAACAAGTCTCATTCTATCTCATTAGATCTTCATGTTGAGGACCCATATGGAAAGCTTAACCATCCCTTGGCATTTGCTTCGATTTTAACAATGACCTCTCATCTCAGCAAGAAAGCAAACATGCATTGACTCTTAAAAATATTGACTTAGTTCCATTATTATTTATACAAATTGTAAGCGTGTGGAATTCTCAATCACTCACACCAGTGTATGAGCTTAACTCGCAGCATCTCCGTCTCAAACACAATACGTTTGGTAACCAACATTTTAATAACACCCCTTTTTATTATGCAGTACCGTTCTAAACAACTGCAAAGTATAACCACAAAAGTAACATTGTTTAATGCATAATACTATAATAGTAAAATTCAATTTATTTATTTATTTTTTACTGTGTATCCCTTAGATTGAATCTCATGGGATTGTGCTGGTGAACATCAGGTGGTGGTCAATCAGTATAGATCTAGAACAAGAACTAAATCTTGGATTTCAGTGTATCACCTACATAAAATAGGCTGTATGTTGAGTGGAATTTCAACTCTCTCAGGCGCGAGGAGGAAGCATCATGTCCAAAAATTTCAAACCTTGGTTTCATTTGACAAGTGATTTCCAACCTTTATGGAGCAAAGGCACATATTTTACAATTGAAAAATCTCACTAAAAAGTGGATACATTAATTATTCGGGCTGCTTAGCATTTATTTGTTCTGTCTGTCACTATGTCTCACTGACATAAAAAGATTCATTATTTCTTGTAAGTACAATTTTTTTTTGAGCAATTACATAAGATTTTATAATTTCCCACAGCACACCTGAAGGGCGCTCACGGCACACTAATGTCCACACTGGTTGAGAATCACTGCATTAGACCATAACAAAATACAAATACATGTGAGAAAATGTGTTATCATACAATGAAAACAATATTGTACTTTTTGGCCATAATTCCAAAAGGTAGCGCATGTGCTTAGTTCGCTTATGCGTCAAACTCATTTTTGTCACGAGCCACATTATAGTTACGGTTTCACTCAGAGGGCTATTATGAATGTGAATCCATAAACATTTTTAATCATTATTAAAGTTATTATACATATACACAGCCGATTTATGGATAACTGTTTTGAAATCCAAAGGCAGGGATAAGTTTGTTCAACTGTTGTTCAAGTTACTGTTAAAAGGGGTTTTGTAACCCCAAAATGCTTGCAATATGCCAATGTTAATATTTATTACATATGACAATTTGAAATTTTAGTACACATTTGAGCAAGAATCATGGAAGTTGACACACATGATTTGCTTTCGCAGGGCACATAAGATGATGTGGTGGAAAGGATCTGGCTCCGGGGCGCCTTGAGTTTGACACCTGTGGCTTATGATTTTTGGCCTGCTCTGAGCCAAAACACTGCTTTCACTTTGAGTTGACAAACGCTCAACGACTCACAAACTCTCTGAAGAGTTGGATTCATTCGGTTAATCAAAGAATGAACAACACACCGCGTATGAAGCGCAGGGTAGAAAGTAAGCACGCTGTGGACCTTGAGGCCTGTTGTTTGCGCCGGCCGTGGCACATTCATGTGCTGTGAGAGATGATAAGGTGTGCCATAGGAAATTGTCAAATTTCTTTTAATTGGTGCAACATTTGCGATTGGCTGGCGACCGGTTCAGGGTGTACCTCGCCTCTTGACCAGAGTTAGTTGGTATCGGCTCCAGCACGCCCGCGAACCTAGTGACGGTAAGCGGTACGGGAAATGAATGAATGGTTGAAAAGTCCAAAACGTACTTATTTATTACAAATACGGTAATGTACTTACTGTTTTTGTTCACCTATCAATGCGAGCAATTTATATTGACAGGCAGGACAATTAAATGCTCTTCCACTAGATTACAATTAATCTATTAATTTTGGGACATTTTTGTTTGGTGTTGGCTATGGGCCGTAAGATTTATCCTTACGTGAAGAGGCTAATGACTCAGGCAGCCTCGATATTCCATCCCGTATCAAATTTCCGTTGTTAGGTTGTACTCAAAAAGGAAGTTGCCTACATACACATACAAAACAAAAGTAGTGTCTCGCGGTCCCAGCGGAAATGTCTAACGCAATGAATTGCTATCGCTGCAAACATCGCGAGAGGACAACGCGTGAGCGTGACTCCAGCTGACTTTACCGCCAGTCACTTTCTGGCGAGCCGCAACGTGCAGCCAATCAGC
Organism: Phycodurus eques; assembly: GCF_024500275.1. Lineage (NCBI taxonomy): Eukaryota > Metazoa > Chordata > Actinopteri > Syngnathiformes > Syngnathidae > Phycodurus > Phycodurus eques. The sequence continues at coordinate 6,146,853 of NC_084531.1, forward strand.
GGCAGTGAGGGACACATGGATTGTGAAAATACGAGAATACCGCACACACATACAACGTCTACCGACGAGACAGAGACCTCGGAGAACAAAGAAAACTACTAGATTAGCTTTGCCAGTGTATCTGTTTAGCGGTCTTGTTATCAAGCACGTTTTACGTTTGTTTTCAGGACTTTGTAATTATTATAAGAGGCGTGTTGGGACTTGTTTTTTTTTGTTGTTGTTGTTGAGCAACGGGGAAACTCAATGGTTTGTTGTGACTTCTCCAAGCTGCTTTCTTTATGTCGGAGGACAGCGTCTACTTATGGTAAGTTTAAAAACTCTGCTTTACACGACGACTCATCGAGTGACAAACATGAGATGTTTTTTTCTGAGCTGTTTTCTCCAAACGTACTGATTGTTTGGGGCGCAGTCATTTCCAAACTCCATTTCAGTTCTTCGTCTTTGGGGGGAGGGGGGGGAGAAGAAGAAGAAGCACAAAATCATAATATTAAAAGCGAAAGCGTTTTCTGATATTTGAATACGGATGCATACTTTGGGCATAAAAACTGCCAGTCCATCTATTCTCATACCAGTTGAGCATGTTTTGGTGTAAGTCAGGGGTGTCAAACAATTTTTTTGCCGCGGGCCACATCGCAGTTATGGTTCCACTCGGAGGGCCGTTATGTCTGCAAACCCAAATGATTGCCTCATATTATTACATGTACACAAATTAATGGATAATTACTTTAGAAATCAGAAGACAGTAAAAACTGTTTGTTCAACCACAGTATGAATCAATGTTATTTTAAAATGGGGGTTTGGCAAAAAAAATATTTAAAAGTGAAGCCAATTTGCAATTTTGGTATTTTAGCAAGAAACACAAAGTCGGTGCACACTCTCGCGGGCCACACTCTCGCGTGGCGGGCCAGATCTGTCCCCCGGGCCACAATTTGAAGTTGATTGTGAGTAATAATCTGAAGAAACCCCCAGAGAGAAAGTGTCTTTTTGGTGTAGGGTCGTTGAAATTCAGAGTGACTTCTTTGGTACTGAATGATTATTGCAAAGGGCCATCAGTTTGACACACACACAGCTGATATAACGAATTTGCTCAAATGACTGTTTATGAAATGTGATTCGTGATTATTAATGATATTCATCCATGTGAAGGTACTGTTTATGATGTCGCACATTAACAATAATTTAAGGTAGGAATCATAAATATTGGTGTGCAAGACTTTCTATACATTTCTATGAACAATTTCGAATGGTCACGTCAGGTGTACATATTTTATCTATTGAATAAGAAATAAATACCAATGATGTCTTTTATTGTACATGTAATTTTGAAGTTTATTGCAGATTCATTCGTTTGTTTTCATACGATAACGTTTCATATTACATACTGTATCTGGAGAGATGCGAAAACATGCACAATCAGTCAATTTTTTAGATATTGATATATAGATATCTATTTTAGATAGATATTGAGTTTGGCCCATGACTTTGTCCCAATTTTTCCACTTTGTTCACTGTGAATTTGAGTTTGACAACCCTACTGTAGATGAACGGCTTGACAAAAAAAAAAAAAAAAAACTGTTACTGTACCAAAAATGGCATGTTCCCGACACCAGAGACTTGTGTGTCATATTCCTCTTAAAGTTATCTCTCTCTCTGCGCAGAGCTCTATGTGACAATAGACAGAACTCCTGCCATCATGGCCACCACGTCAATGCATGATCTGGAAATGGTGCCACATGCAACATGGCTGCCAAATGTCAATGCTGGAATGTCACCATATTCAACATGGCTGCCACATAGACACAGGAGGCACATCTGTTGGTTTGCTCGAGTTATATTGTATACCTGTAACTTGGAAATAAATGTCCCATTCTCCTGCCTACATTGCACCACAGCGCCAGTGAACAATAGCGGCCAATTCTGGAACTAAGACTTTTATCAACGTTGATTTAAGTGACAACTGGAAACTGTTTTTGGACAGATGGACTGTTCAGATGCTCAGATATCTGTTAAATTGAGGTTCCACTGCTTTTTTTAATTTTTTGTTGGCCTATTGGAATGTCATATACCGGTAAAATTATTATAAAAATAACCAGATTTCACCATCTGAGTCTGTCATGGAACTGAGCTTGGTCTAGGGGCACATTGTAGGCTTTGGGGTTGTCTGTAACAACTTCCAGCCAGCTGGTGTGGGGGGCACAGCTCCATTTATGAGGGCCACCGGACTTTGTGTTTCAGGTGTGTGAACTGTATTATTTTAGTGGTATGCTTATATTTTGAAGGCATGACTTTACAGGGTACCGGATATGGTGTGCCGATGTTTTCTGAGTATTGCTGAAGGCAGGGGTGGGACCAAGTCATTGCTTTGCAAGTCACATGTAAATCTCAAGTCTTTGCCCTTAAGTCCCGATTCAAGTCCCATGTCGAGACAGGGAAGTCCTAGACTTTGACACTCAAAGTCAAGCCGCAAGTCCTAGACTTTGACTCGGGACTTGCCTGTCTCAATTTGGGACCTGTCTGACTCGACTTAGGACTTCATTTGAGATCTGAGGGCAAACACATCAGACTGACATGTGAATTCCCTTCTTGATTGGCTACATTCTGTTTCACGTCAATATTCACAAAGTCTTGACTTGGTAGTAGTCGGCTTTCCCCACACACGTGAAGATTTTTGGTTGTAAATATTGAACATGATTAATATTTAAGATTGTCAGCCTCGACCCGTTTTGGACCCTATTATCGGGACAAATTTACTCTTAACACTCCTCGGACCAAAGGATAATCTTATAGGGGAACCTTAAAAGGCATACTGTAAGACTGTCTGGCATTTGTCGTCCTTGGTCAGGAAGGGGCAAAATTGAGAAAAGCAGCCTGATTGACTTGTGTGTAGTGGGCCTAAGACAAACTACCTCATCCCCGTGTTGTGGGTGTGTCTGAGAAAAAGACAATTATTTTCAAATTAATATATCCAAATGTTACATAAAATCAATTTCATGTTTCATGCTGAAAGTTAGGATATAAAATGAGCGTAGCTGTAAAAATGAATACAATTACGTGATCCCTATTTGATATCTGTAGGACTTGTTGCTCTCAATACCTCAAAACAAGGTGTTGTATTTAATGTAAGTTATGCAGTTTCTTTAAAGGAAGAAGGTCTAAGTTATGCAATCTGTGAAATGTTGCAGTATAATACAAGTTTTCTTTGGCTTCTCTGTTCCAGGGTGACTCACCATCCTGACACAATGAAATTCTGAACCGTACCTGAGAATTCTGCAGGCAAATGTCAAGGTATCCATCAAGTGAAGCTCAGCTATTAGATTGCTATACAAGTTGCTCATGAAAAAATTGAAGCAGAATTTTTTTTTTGTAACTAGGGCTGCACGATATTTTGTTTGAGCATTATCGCGATGTACCTGTGCGCAATAGTCTCATCGCAGGGTCTGCTGTGATGTTGGAGTACTGTAATATTTAGTGAATCAACAATATTAAAAATGACCAAAAGATGGACCTGTCTGGACCTGCTGCATTTCCTATTTTGCTCTTCAGAATGAAACGAAGCGGCAGGTGCGTGCAGAGACACTGCGTAAATGGGAGGGAATGTGTTCTTTTGTAATCAATCTTCTGTACCGCTTTATCCTCACAAGGGTCACTGGTGTGCTGGAACCTATCCCAGCTAACTTCGGGCGAGAGGCATGGTACACCCAGAAATGGTCGCCAGCCAATTACAGGGCACATATAAACAAACAACCATTCGCGCACACATTCACATTTGAGGGGAATTTAGAGTTTCCAATAAACCTGCCATGCATGTTTTTGGGATGTGGGAGGAAACCAAAGTGCCCGGAGAAAACTCACGCAGGCATGGGGAGAACATGCAAACACCACACAAGTGGGGCTGGGATTTGAACCCCGGTCCTCAGAACTGTGCGGCAGATGTGCTAACCAATCGCCCACTGTGCAGATGTGCTAACCAGTCGTTCTTTTGTAATACAGTACGTAATTGTAAAAATGGATTACTAGGATAGTTATTTGTTTCAGAATGCTTTAGTTAAAATACTGTACTATCACACTGATTATTGTGGAATTTATTTTGGTTTGTAATATAAGAATAGATCAATTATTTTGTTAGTATAGCCACCCAGAGCTGCGAGGAATGCAAAGTTATCAATGTCCTTTCACCATTGTTCCTGTCATACTATGTTGCGTGTTTTTGTTTTAATTCGTCATTGGAAAAAACAACATTCAAACAAGTTTTTCCTCATGTTTTTTTAGATTGGAGGTCGAAAGTTGCAGCTGGCTACTAGTGTGGACTTGAATGGGTGGCAACAATGGGGAAATACAATTGCAGTATTTTGAGGGTAATAGGACATCAGCAACATATTGGGGCCCCCAAGAACCACATGAGTACCCTGTGGGCCGGTTCTAAAAATAGCTCAGTCAGTGTTAATGGCTATGAAAATGGGACATTGGGATTTCCCAGGAAAGTTGTCGAACTGATCATTTGAAAATGTAAACGAAGCGATCTAGATAAATAGTGTTGCATATTGATGTTTCCTAACCGTTTCAAGTTTTTGTTGGTAATTATTGAAAAATCATTAACATGATCAGTGTCTTCACAAAGATTAATATATTTATGATTGCATAATTAAGTTTATTTTGAGGCGGCACAGTGGGCAACTGGTTAGAGCATCTGCCTCACAGATCTGAGGACCGGGGTTCAATCCCCGGCCTCGCCTGTGTGGAGTTTGCATGTTCTCCCCGTGCCTGCGTGGGTTATTTCCGGGAACTCCGGTTTTGTCCCACATCCCAAAAACATGCATCGTAGGTTAATTGAAGTCTCTAAATTGCCCCTAGGTGTGAATGTGAGTGCGAATGGTTGTTTGTTTAGGTGTGCCCTGCGATTGGCTGGCAACCAGTTCAGGGTGTACCCCGCTTCCTGTCCGATGATGGCGGAGATAGGCTCCAGCACTCCCGCGACCCTCGTGAGGATAAGCGGCTCAGAAAATGGATGGGTGGAAGTTTATTTTGAGCAAATTTGTTCATGCATGAGTGTGTATCAAAATGGTAGCCCTTCGCATTAAATACAGACCCTTTCCTAAAAATTTTAATATCATGGAAAATTTTATTTAGTTCCATAATTACATAGTTTCCTTCACAGTATTCAAATGTTTTTGAATTCCTGATTTTGTGGGTTTTATGAGCTGGTTGAACTTTTTGGCCATATTCCAAATGGTATGTTTGGCACAAACACAATCCTGTTTATTGCCAAAAGCACAGCATATCTACAAGTGAAGCATGGTGGTTGCATCATGCCTTGGGGCTACTTTCTTTAGCTGGAACTGGGGCCTCATTTAAGGGAAATATAACGGTTCCAAATACCAGTCAGTGTAAGCACAAACCGTTCAGGTTTATGCTCGAAAGCAAAAAAAATGTCAGGAAAAGCCAACTAGACCATCTGGACTTTATTTGGGGTTAATTAGAGGCAGTTTAAATGGTGGTGGTTGTGTGCTGGCTCCCATTTAACAGGAGTATCAATGTGATTGGTTAATTCTAAACATCAGCCACATCGCAGCTATGTAGTAAGTGGGTCTCCCAGCTTGTGCAAACGCATTATTTCAGTTGTTTATTTTTACTTCCCCTGGCCTCACGAGATTAAAAAAAAAAAAAAACGAGATGAGGGCTGTCACTATCAAATCTTTTGAGAAACAATTAGCCTATCGACAATTCAATTTTATTATTATTATTTTTTTAAACAGATGTTATAGAGCCAAATAATTGTTGCTGTTGCCGGATATCTAATTTATCTAAGTGTGCTTGAGCCACCTCATCTGTGTAAACGTGTACTTTGGAAATGACAATGTCCTGTTTCTGTGAGTTCTGTCTGAAAGGGACAGGAGAATAAATCCTGACTACCATTAGGCCTCTCCACCAATTTATAGAAGACTGTTTCAAAGCGGGTATGAAGTAGCTTCCCTGGGACTAAAAGTGTGCTCCTCTCAAAGCCCTCTTCTTCCCCCTCCCTCTGAGCCTTTCTCTCTCTGCACGGCTCCTTCCAGCAGCTGTTTTCTTATGTTAACTGGGAAGCCAGGCTGTTTTTCTCTCTTTGCATCACTAGCTGGAACTTACTGACTCACAACGCACACACACACACACACACACACACACACACACACACACACACACTCTGCTGTCTCTGTCCTATCCCACAATCATCTTGCTGTTGACTGTTTACTGACCTCCTTTTGGACTGAGGACTCGTATTCCCACTCTTTCACTTGGCATCTATGATTGTGTGTTCACATTTCTGTGTGAGAGGCCTCTGACTGCTCGGTAAAATGCTTTCATGGTAAGCTGTCGTTTCACAGACCTTGTTTCTGATGCTTTCTGTTGTGCAAAATTTTCTCACGTTTCCCAATTCTCTGCCATCTTAAATATTGCTGGACTTATGACCTGAGCTTTTCCTGTATGCTACAGTGTTCCCAGGGTCTTTCAGTCCTCACCTATTGAGTTATTTCCAACACTGACATTTTGGAAGAAGTTTTAAGTAGGGGTGGGTGATATTGGCAAAAAAATTTTTTTAAAACAAAATATTTTTTTATGATTTGACTATATATATATATATATATATCCTTACTTCCCAGGACATTTATTGCTAGACAGATTTTCAGAACAACAGCTCTTGTTTATTTTGTAATGTGCTTCAGATGTACATCTACTGCAAAACATTGCACAAGAATATTGTCTGGCAATATTTAACAATTAATAATTTCAATTTATGTCCAGGCTGTATACAGGAGAATATGCCAAATCAGATTTGTGCAATAGTATTTTAGTTAAGCTTTTGTAGCAAAACAAAAACAATTAAGATGCCAATCAAATAGATAGTGTGTGCTGTAGTGACAATCATACAAATTTGGCTAGAACACTGCAGAAAGAAATGTAGTTGATGGCGTACTTTGTCTTGCTGACGTTTACTTGTTTTGTCATATGGTATGTGTTAGCTAAATGACTCTGCGAGGGTTTTCTGAATGTGTTGTGCAGATTTATGTATCTTTCCTTTAGCGGTAGTCATGAGATTAACAACATTTTACATATTCCTCATACTCAGGGTTGGAAGGCTTACTTTAGGAATGTATTCCGATACATACAGCTTGTAGTTTCCCATGACGATGACAATATGTGACGTCATGACCGGGGAATCTTTTCCTTGTGACACGTTTAGCACCTGTGTTTAAATAAGCAAAGCAGTGATTTATCGGTGACGGGATAGTGAGATATTCCCTCACTGTGCGGCAGTAAGGCTATGCTAGCTAGCTCCTCCATTAGCTGACTGTCGGGATGACTTTACAGCGCAGTTTTCTTTGTAAAGTGGTTACGATCAAAACAGCACCATCCATTCTCCATTCTCTTCGTTTCACTTTTAAACTGGTCGCGTTTGGGATGCCAGCACATACATTGAGTGGCCTGTGTCATTTTCTTGTTAGCCAACAAAAAAATATATAGTCCCCTCCAAAATTGTTGGTATGGTCATTTATTTTGTTTTTGTTGTATACTGAAGACATTTGGGTTTTAGATCAAAAGACAAATATGAGACAAAAGTTCAGAATTTCAGTTTTCATTTCATGGTCTTTACATCTAGATGTGTTAAACAACTCAGGACCTTTTGTTTGAAGCCACCCACTTTTCAAGTGACTAAAAGTATTGGACAGACAGACATGATAAAGTTAACCTAAAGTGAATAACATTTAATATTTGGTGGCATAACCCTTACTTGCAATAACTGCATCAAGCCTGCGACCCATTGACTTCACCAGACTGTTGCATTCTTCATTAGAAATGCTTTTCCAGGCCTTCACTGCAGCCTCTTTCAGTTCTTGTTTGTTTCTGGGGGTTTCTCCCTTCAGTCTCCCCTTCAGGAGGTAAAATCAATGTGCTCTATTTGGTTACGGTCCGGTGAATGACTTGGCCAGTCTAAGACCTTCCATTCCCCCCCCGATGAAGTCCTTTGTTGTGTTGGCAGTGTGTTTTGGAGCATTGTATGATGAAGCTTCTCCCTTTTTAGTTTGGATGCATTTTTCTGTAAACTGCCAGACAAAATAGTTTTGTAGACTTCAGCATTCATTCTGCTGCTACCATCACGAGGTAAATCATCAATAAAGACTAGTGAGTCTGTTCCAGAAGTAGCCATGCAAGCCCAAGCCATGACATTACCGCCACCATGCTTCACAGATGAGCTTGTGTGTTTTGGATCATAAACAGATTGTTTCTTTCTCCATACTTTGGCCTTTCCATCATGTCCATTACAATCTACACCAATCATGTGTATATCTCTCTCTCTCTCTCTCTCTCTCTCTCTCTCTCTCTCTCTCTCTCTCTCTCTCTCTCTCTCTCTCTCTCTCTCTCTCTCTCTCTCTCTCTCTCTCTCTCTAATGCTCAAAACTACTTTGTCTCTCTCTTTACAGAATTTCTCTTTCACCTCTAGGTCACATTCTACCTGTGGGGCATAGCCACTAATCACATGATACATAACAACCTCAATTTCAGGTTTCAGCCTCATCACTGGATCTGACACCATTTTCACCTCCAAGACATTCGTAGCTATCGCTTCCTTTAAAATACCTCCTATTCAATTTCTCTTCCATTTACACAATGGTAAATGGATTTGAACCCTGCCCCTAAGCTTCTAGCCTAACTGCCTTTCCACATGCTCTCCTGGATACAGAATATATTAACATTTCTCCTAATCCTAATGTCAACCAACTCTCGATTTTTTTCCTGTCATAGTCCCAAAATTCCAAGTCCCCACATTCAGTTCGAGGCTCTGTGCTTTCCTCCTCTGTTTCTGCCTAAGAACTTGCTTTCCACCTTTTCTTTGTCTTCGACCCACAATAGCTGAATTTCCACTGTCACCTTGTATTATAACAGCGCCGGTGGTGTATGTTGTTAACCTGGGCCACGACCAATCTGGTATGGAATTCTATGGATGAACGTTCATATTTGTTAGGCAAAGTTTTAAGCCACATGGCCTTCCTGACTCAATCCTCTGCATTTATCAGGGTTTGGGGTTGGCCTACAGTTTGCACTGGCTTGTGCCCCCAATTGGGCTGCATTTTTGTCATTTCCCAATGTACAGTGAAATATGGTGTTTGTTTGCGTACATGCGTGAGTACAAGTACATTGTTAATTTGGGGTGTTTGAGGGTGTTCTATAGCAAGAAAAAAGGAGCAGTGGTTACTTGATGCTATTAGGAGCTCATTTGATTGACTCAGATGATGCATATTTTTCATTTTAATTGTGTGAATGGGTAAATTAGGTAACTTAAAAGTGCTTACATGGAATTTAAAAATACATCTCATCTAGAAGGGTAAATAATTGATTATTTGACAGCAAATAATGGTGAAATGTTTTTTTTTCTGATTAATTGCAAGTGATCAGTTCACTGTGTGTAAATTTGTGCTCTGTCTGTGTTTCAGGAGTCACATTCTCCCAGGTAGAAGAGTATTAATGTGTTCAACTGCATCTGTTCCAATGAGTTAACGTCAGGCTATATCATTTACTCATTAGGATCGTGAGGACATTGGTCCCTCTCTCCACTCTTCTGTCTCCCTTAAAAGCACCTCACTATGGGCCAGAAGATTGCACTGAGCATTAAGTCAGTGGATGTACCTGAGGACCCTTTATACAGCCCAGTGCGACGTGAACTGCAAGGCCCAGATTTCTGCCGGCCACCCAGACTGGATTTACTGCTGGACATGCCCCCAGCCAGTCCTGAGACTCAGCTACACCACGCCTGGAACCCTGATGATCGGTCTCTCAATGTCTTTGTTAAAGAAGATGAGAAGTTGACATTCCACAGACACCCAGTAGCCCAGAGCACAGACTGTATCCGAGGCAAAGTGGGCTACACCAGGGGCCTCCATGTTTGGAAGATACACTGGCCAGCAAGACAAAGAGGCACCCATGCTGTTGTAGGAGTGGCCACAGTTGAAGCACCTTTACACTCAGTGGGCTACACTGCTTTAGTGGGATCAGATGCAGAGTCCTGGGGCTGGGACCTGGGACGAAACAGACTTTACCATGATGGAAGAAATCAGCCAGTTTCTTCGACAGCGCCCACATACCCCTGCTTCCTTGAGCCAGATGAGTCCTTTGTGCTCCCAGACTCCCTGGCAGTAATACTTGATATGGATGAGGGCTCACTGAGCTTCATGGTAGACGGACAGTACCTGGGAGTAGCGTTTAGAGGGCTAAAAGGCAAGCAACTGTATCCCATCGTCAGTTCTGTGTGGGGACACTGTGAAGTGACGATCCGCTACGTCAATGGACTCGATCGTAAGTTCAACACTGACACAAACACACCGCTACAAAGACAAGCTATACATGTTAAAGGCAGCTGCCATGGGATTAGTTGTGCATTGTCATTTACCGTCTATGATTTACGTTTTTAACATGCACAAATTAATTACTATGTAAAAGGTCGTCTTGACACTTGTCTGTTTGTCCTGCATTTTATGTCTGATTTGGTTCTATGTAGTTATAATAGCATGCATGTATTGTAGAAAGTGGGACACCCCTTCCTTTAATATAATTATAAATGGTATTAGTTGTGCCGGAACGGTGGACGACTGATTAGCAGATCTGCCGCACAGTTCTGGGGACCGGGGTTCAAATCCCGGCCCCGCCTGTGTGGAGTTTGCATGTTCTCCCCGTGCCTGGGTGGGTTTCCTGCGGGCACTCCGATTTCCTCCCACATCCCCAAAACATGCGTGGTAGGTTGATTGAGGAGTCTAAATTACCTGTAGGTGTGAATGTGAGTGCGGGTGGTTGTTTGTTTCTCTGTGCCCTGCGATTGGTTGGCGACCGGTTCAGGGTGTACCCCGCCCGGAGATAGCTGGGTTAGGATCCAGCAGCCCGCGACCCGAGTGAGGATAAGCGGTAAAGAAAATGAATTGTTTGTTTGTTTTTTTGGACTGCTGAACTTTGTTCAACATTTAATTATGAACTGAACTACCGTAATTTCTCGTGTATAATGCACCCCCCCCCCCCCCCCCCCCCCCCCCCAAAAAAAGTAAATAGTGCACATTATACATGGGTATCGGGGCAACTGGAAAAAAAACTTTCACATTTTATAAATGTATGAAAAAGCTGTACAATATCAAGTCTCTACCAAAAAGAACAACACTAAAAACTGTAGTGTCAATGAGTTAAAAAAAAATCTACAAACTTTTGCCAGGCCACTGTGTGTTTGTGGACTAGCTAATGTTGAATTCATTTTTGTCTGTACATATTATTCCTGCAGCTTTAGTGAGACACTGTTATATGAAGGCGCCCTCAAAAAGTATTCCTGCAGCTGGAAATTAAGAAACATCTTGGCTGGCTACCTTGCTATAATATAAATATCAATAAACAGAACTACTGGAAATTGTAAGGATCTGTCTGCAGGAGCTCATTCATGTCGGAAGAGGAAACACGACCGACTGCTCTCCAGGGTCCCTGTTGCCCAGTTTGTTATTGTTGCTGTTATATTGACAATCTTCATGCCAACAAGCCTTGTGGCACCTCAGCTAATGACATGATGAGTTAAACTAAACTGAAGGAAACCGACCAGAAAAAAGGAGCATTCCACAAACTGATTACTGCCATCCTCTTTTGTGAGTGAACCCCATTTGACTTTTGACTTGTGCATTCTGCTCTCCTTTTGACTGACTTCTTCTTTTCCATGGTTCTTTTCATCACCAATCTTATTCTACTGTAGTTTTTCTTGTTTCTGTTTATACGCTCTGTTGTAATTGTTGTTGTGGAGACTTTCTGGAATTTGCATGAGTGTGATGTAATATTTTGCGCATGGTAACCTTGGTGGAGCTTTTTAATGACCTAATGACCAAGTAGTTGAGTGTATTCTTTTATTCATCTCTCTAAAGTCCAAAGATTTCAGGGTTTATGTAACTCCATAACAACCCTACCATCAAATTGATGGTAGCAGATAGTAATCTGCCTCTCTGTGCAACAATTAAGTGATACCACAGATACAAACTCGGATATTAGTGGTTGAAATTAGGATTCTTTTGGCATTTGTGACATTATTCTGGCCTATACTCTGTCGTCTTTCCTTATCTTTTCTATCTTATTTTTTTAATTTACAGTAAACCTGTGGGCAATAGGCTCTGCCTCTTCATCAAAAACGTATACACTGACCAGAAAATTAAATGACCACACTCTTTGCATGATGGTCAAATTACATACACAACCCTACTCATGGCACACTGTGATAGTTGGTATGGTTTTCGGTAGGCTTTACACGATCAGGATTTTTGGGACCGATCAGTTTTTTTAAAACCGATCACTGATCCGATCACAAGATGGAGCAATGTGTCTATTTAAATGACTTGTTCATTTACTGTATATACTTGTGTACTGTATACTGAGTATCTTCAAAAATATGAAATACGATTCAACAGAACGCCGGCATTTTTACTACAAATGTTAGTCACTAGCTTGCTAGGTTTCGGAATGTTTTGTTGCCCGTTTGCGAGCCCTAAACTGTTTTTCCGACTTTGCTGTATAGTTTCTCTTTGCAATGTTAATTTCTTTAGTCAGCTGGTTTCTATCTCGATTATACAGGGCCATGTCCCCGCTTTGATATGCGTCCTCCTTAGCTTGGCGAAGTTTCTTAAATTTGGCAATGAACCACGGCTTGTTGTTGTTGAATGTGCGAAATGACTTTGTTGGTACACACACACCTCTTCACAGAAAACTGATATAGGATGTGACAGTCTCCGTATATTCATCCAGGCTGCCAGCTGAATTTTCAAAGATACTCCAGTCTGTGCAGTCTAAAGAGCTTTGAAGTTCCATCTTTGCTTCATTGGTCCACTTTTTCATTGTTTTCACTGTAGGCTTCCCGCATTTAAGTTCTTGCCTGTATGTCGGTGAAGTGAATTAAGCAGTGATCAGACGAGCCCAGTGCTGCACGCGGTATAGCACGGTATCCGTTATTTAGCGTAGTATAGCAGTGGTCTAAAATGTTATTAGTTGTTATTAATGTTATATATTACATATATATTATGTGCTGCTTGTATTTAGGGAGTTCGTGATTGAGTGTAGGTTTGTTAAAGTCCCCGAGAATAATGTGGGGTGAGTCCGGGTGTTTTTTTTTTTCAATTTCCTTTTACTTGTTCGGCAAGCATTAGCTGTGCGGCGTTCGTGTTAGCTTGACGCGTAATGTAGACACCAGCGAGAATGAATGATGCGAACTCACGAGGCGAGTAGAATGGCTTACAGTTCAAAAACAGCGACTCTAAATGCGGGCTGTAGTGTGTGCTGAACTTCGTGACGTCCGTACACCATTTTTCGTTGATATAGAAGCATCTCCCGCCGCATTTTGTTTTCCCCGATGATTCCATGTCGCGGTCTGCCCGGTGAAGATGGAAGCCGGGAAGCATGATGGCGCCATCGGGTACAGCCTCACAAAGCCAAGTCTCCGTAAAGCACATGGCAGCGGAACGTCCGATGTCTTTACTGGTCTTTATCAGAAGATGAAGCTCATCCATTTTGTTGGGTAGGGAGCGTAGATTCGCGAGGTGGATCGACAGAAACGCCAATCTGTACCCTCTCTTGCGGAGCTTCACCTGCATGCCGGCTCGCTTCCCTCTGTGGCGCCGCCTCCATGCGCCAAAGACTGCGTTCGCTGCTCCGGTGAGTAACTCAGGGAAAAAAACTGAACGGATTTGTGAAGGTTGGTGAAACAAAGTCCGGAGTAGCCTCCTTGATGGTTAGCAAGTCTCCCCTTGTTTAAGTGAGTCATGTAATGTCTCCAAAGACGAACGAAAATCACAAAAACAATACTTGAGAGCGCGTACCTGAGGCGTCCACACGGATAGGCTCCATCTTGATACCTCAAGCAATCCTTGAATGAAAGTCCTCTCCCGAGTACCGGTGCTGACCACCACGTTTTTCCTTATTTTATTATTTTTTCCCCCCACCCAATAAATTTGTGCGATCTATTGTTGTTGTCGTCGCCATGGTAACAAGTGTATCCGGTCGCGTTTGAGTCAACAAGATAAAGCCCAGTGATCGTAAAAGACTGGATGCGGTGGTATCGGAATATTGCAATAGTCTGACATAGTGCAGTCGTGAAAGACCAAATTTTTCTTGTAGACTGATCCACGCATTACATGTTGTCAAGTTCATTGTGTGATCTGGGAATGTTTCTTGAACCTAATCATGCAGGTACTTCTGTCTTCAGTTCATATTGCATGTTTTGTCTTTTTGGTGGAAACAACCTTTGATATAGCCTGTAAGTGTGCGTGTGGTTACATCAAATATTTGGGCACTTGCATTCTCAAGCTCAAAGTGTGCCAAGTGTCTGTCATGTCAGGGTCTGAGATTAATAAGGAGGCAGTCACACAGTGCAAATTCAATATGCAGTCTATGGACCTGCTGTTTGTGTCTAGCATTGTTAGAAGATATTATAGAACATAATCATACCTTTTTGAAGTTAGCCTTATAAGACAGTAAAGCCACTTCAGTTCAACTTTTTCTTCACTAAATCCAGTGAATCTCTTTCTATCAGTTTACCCTCTACCACATGTGCCAGAATTTCCTTGTGAGACAGAAGCTTGTGTCAGTTGGTTTTCTGTGGTCAAAATACACAGCTATCCATTTACATTTGGCTGTCCTGTGTGATTTATATGTTCCTTATTTATTGTTTAGTTACGATACAAATGTGTATAATGTAGGGCTGTCAATCGAGCAAAATGTTTAATCCCTATTAATCACATGGTTTCCAGTTATCTCACTATTTTAAGTTTTTAATTCTCTTGTCAACAAATGAGCCGACCAATATGCTTGCCGTATGCAAATATTCATTGCAACATATTCAATTCAAGCCCAACAAGAAACAAGATGGACACGTGATGTGTTACTGTTATCGTACTGTAACTGTAAAGAATTTTTTAGGAACAGAACACTCAACAAAGCGTAGTACAAGGCCAATTAAGGGTCATGTGTTCATCACGCAATTAAAAAACAATTGCGTTATCGACAGCCCGAGTACAATGATATTTTATTGGCCAGGAAATCAGTTTGTTGGTTAAATTCTTACCAATTTGTAGTTGGGACTCCCTAACTGTACCCGAACCATGTTTCTCTTTTACAGCGGAACCCCTCCCTCTCGTGCATCTATGCAGAAGAGTCGCTCGCCTGGCTCTGGGTAGGGAGCGCATCCATCACATCGACGCTCTCCCGCTGCCTCAGACTCTCAAGAACTACCTCCAGTACCAGTGACAATGTACACACTCACACAAGTGTGGGAGGCACACACAAGTTATTGTTACGACAACCCTCCAAACTGAACTGGAGTTTAAAAAAAAAAAAAAAAGGTATCAGCCGACGATGTCAACAAGGACGTTGATTGTTACAAGAGGCTAAACATAAATATGATATGAACGATAGTGCTTTTAATCTCCGGGTTCTTGTCTTTTTTTTTTTTTTTTTTTTTAAAGAAACAACGGTCTTCTGCTCTTCACTGACTCATCCAAATGAGTCAAATGAACATACCTCAAGGCCTTCATTGGTATAGTTTTAGGAGAGTTGATTTTGGCAGACAATACCAGCTTGTATACAGTTTCTCATTTAGTAGTATGAGAAAGTGTATCCAAACCTTATACTGCCACTTTGTTCTCCACAGACTTTGTGGAAGCATTCATGCAGATTAACGTGTTGATATTTTTTCTAGTCACACGGGTTGCACATGAATAACATCAAGCCACAGGAAACGGAGATTAAGCAAGAACATGGTCCAACCACACCTGCTTCCATTTTCAGTTATGTCCACATTGTAGTACACTTGGACTAAATGCATACAATAAATTGCTGTAATTGCCTTCAGGCACACAAATATTGCCACTTTTGTAAAATTCTAATCACAGTCTTCCCTACGTCCCACTTTGTTCTCACATTTTTATGTTGCTCATTTAATCTAATTTGATGAACTCAAAAGGACTGTGACATGCTTGCTCCTCAGTCACCGATTTGAAAGTCTTTAACTTTGGCATCTAATGTGCCTGCTTTTAAGACATTAGAAACAGAAAAAGCACCTGACACTTTTTTTTTTTTTTTTTTTTTTTTTTTCTCCCCCCCCCCCAAGTGTTAATATCAGTTTTAAATGCTGATTTTCTATCATTACATGTTCTTAAATTTGTGGGTTTCAGCCCTAATCTAAGTTGTAAAACTATCGTGAAATATTTTTTCTGCACATTTTGAGATTTGTCTGCAGGGCAGGATGTCTCGCAGGGATCTTGAAGACTTTTACGGAATGAGTCTTTTAAACGTGAATGAGAATAAACTTGGCTAAACTCATACCTCCTTACAATGTGTGCTCTTTCAATATCATGATGTCATTTCACACAACCATGCGATTCAAGTTATAGTAGTTAATAGACGTTTGTTGGAACGCACTTGTCAACATGGAGAAGTTCTGACTTAATGGTGAAATAAAACACTTGTTTTCTTTCCACCTTCTGTTTTATAAGACATTAATTTTGGCTTTAAGTTTCATAATCATTTTTAGGAAGTCAATAGGTCATAAATCCCTCGACTGAATCACCGCACACCCATTTGTGGCCTCCAAAATGTTAAGATCTTTTTCCACTGTACTTAGCACAGCGCCGTGCTTAGAACAACCCATTCATTGTTTATGTGCTATTGTGGCGCAACAACACAGCGCTGGTGTGGAGGATGGCCACGAGGTGGGCCTTGTTGAAGCCACATGCTGCATTTGTTTTGGTCGGGTCAGCACATCCATTTCGGGACTTGTCGCCATGCCAACTGTACACAGACAGTCATTGGGTCACTGAGAGTTCATTGCTATGAGCACAATTTTCAACTTTGTTTTTGGGTCAGTAAGTTGTTAACACTTTCCTAGGTCTAGGAGCCAGCGATAAACATTTGATTTAATTTTATGTCAGTTTTGGAATTTCTGAGCTGCATGATTCGCTTCAGGATGCAAATAGGCCTACTTCTTTTTGTGGTTCTTTAAGTAGCGGTGGGCACATTGATCCAAATATCGATACAAAGTATTGGATTGATACTAGTGTGAAAATATCGGTACGGTAGTTTTAGTTTTGTTCTTGTAAGCAATGCTTCGGTTTCATCAAACAGGCGACGCTAGACTCGCCGTTACTGTCTCAGCACGGAGCAGGCACAATTTGCTCCTCTTCCCCCCTCTTGTGTTTCGATGTTGTGCCGGCACATGACTTAGCAAGCTGCCGGCTCGAGTCCGCCAGCCTAACAGCAATTAATTTTTAAAGTGAAGCTGTCCATTTGTTACTTTAACCAACTCAAAAAGTATCAATTATGTTACGACTTTGATGTAATACATTAAACCCTGTTGCAGTGTTATTTAAAGACATGACAATGAATGGGGGGAAAATTGTTTTCTTACTGTTCTATTGTTTCAGATTTTATTTTTTTACAACCCCAATTCCAATTAAATTGGGACATTGTGTTAAACACAAATAAAAACAGAATACAATGCAAATCATGTTCAACCTATATTTAATTGAATACACCACAAAGACATATTTAATGTTCAAACTGATAAACATTATTGTTTTTAGCAAATAATCATTAACCTAGAATTTTATGGCTGCAACACTTTCCAAAAAAGACCGAGAAAGTTGAGGAATGCTCATCAAACACCTGTTCCGAACATCCCACAGGTGAACAGGCTAATTGGGAACAGGTGGGTGCCATGATTGGGTATAAAAGGAGCGCCCCTGAATTTGTGAACACGTGCGTGAGAAAATAGTCAAACAGTTTAAGGACAATGTTCCTCAATGTACAATTGCAAGGAATTTAGGGATTTCATCTACGGTCATCAAAAGGTTCAGAGAAGCTGGAGGAATCACTGCATGTAAGCGGCAAGGCCGAAAACCAACATTGAATGCCGTGACCTTCGATCCCTTAGGCGGCACTGCATGAAAAACCGACATCAATGTGTAAAGGATATCACCACATGGGCTCAGGAACACTTCAGAAAACCAATGTCAGTAAATACAGTTCGGCGCTACATCCGTAAGTGCAACTTGAAACTCTACTATGTGAAGCAAAAGCCATTTATCGACAACACCCAGAAATGCTGCCGGCTTCTCTGGGCCCAAGCTCATCTAAGATGGACTGATGCAAAGTGGAAAAGTGTTCTGTGGTCCGACAAGTCCACATTTAAAATTGTTTTTGGAAATTGTGGTTGTCGTGTCCTCCGGGCCAAAGAGGAAAAGAACCATCTGGACTGTTATGGACGCAAAGTTCAAACGCCAGCATCTGTGGTGGTATGGGGCTGTGTTAGTGCCAATGGCATGGGTAACTTACACATCTGTGAAGGCACCATTAATGCTGAAAGGTAGATACAGGTTTTGGAGAAACATATGCTGCCATCCAAGCAATGTCTTTTTTTTTTTGGACGCCCCTGCTTATTTCAGCAAGACAATGCCAAAGCACATTCTGCATGTGTTACAACAGCGTGGCTTCGTAGTAAGAGTGCGGGTACTAGACTGGCCTGCCTGCAGTCCAGACCTCTCTCCCATTGAAAATGTGTGGCGCATTATGAAGCGCAAAATACGACAACGGAGACTCCGGACTGCTGAACATCTGAAGCTGTACATCAAGCAAGAATGGGAAAGAATTCCACCTACAAAGCTACAACAATTAGTGTTCTCAGTTCCCAAACGTTTATTGAATTTTGTTAAAAGAAAAGGTGACCTAACACAGTGGTAATCATGACCCTGTCCCAGGTTTTTTGGAACGTGTTGCAGCCATAAAATTCTCAATTAATGATTATTTCCTAAAAACAATCAAGTTTATCCGTTTGAACATTAAATATCTTGTCTTTGTAGTGTATTCAATTAAATATAGGTTGAACATGATTTCCATATCATTGTATTCTGTTTTTATTTATGTTTAAGACAATGTCCCAACTTCATTGGAATTGGGGTTGTATAATAGTGTTTTATCTTTACTAATAAACTTTGTCCTAGTTCTGTCCTGGGTTTCAAGTATTTAATAATAAAAATAAAAATAAACTGACACAAACACTTAAAGGTCATAAAAATGTGAGATTTAGCAATTTGATAATGCATCTACCTTAATTATTGAAAAGTATTGGTATCAGTATCGACGATACTTGCCCTGTATTTACTTGGTATCGGGTCGATACCAAAATATGAAGTATCGCACATCACTGTTTGTCTGAGAGATTCAGACAAAATGTAATGGGACACAACAGTGAAATTTGTGGTTAGCACATTTTTCTCACAGTTCTGAGGTTGAGGGTTCAAATCCCAAATTTGGCCTTCCTGTGTGAAGTCAGCTTGTTCTTCCTGTGGTTGCGTGGGTTTTCCCTCTTTCTACCACATTTAAAACATTCATGTTAAGTCAAGTCTAGAATGGGGTGTGAATGTACAGTAACTAGCAACCAGTACGCACCTCTCACCTAAAAGTTAGCTGGGGTAGGCAGCAGCTCACTGATGACCTTAATGAATAAAAGCCATATAAAAAATGGTTGGATGTGAATTTAACGGCAAATAGAAACACATGATGTCCAAACGATGGCTAGATTCCAAAACAAGATTTTATTGGCCAATTTACAGAAAGTGCTGTCGTGACTGACCATTCCAAAGCAAAATAGACCAAAGAGTCAAAAAATTGAAGAAAAAAGAAGCAATTAAAACTAAATTTTACACAATATACACTGTTTCCATGTTAACTGCATCGTCCTCCTTTTCTAAAACAAACATTAGGTTAACATTAGGGCTTGATGGAAAAACCCACCAAAAGGTTTCAGGAGATGAGTAAAGGTAGTGAAAAGGGATGACCTCACAAGACTAATGTGATAAACTTTTAAACAACAGGTATTTTACATCAACATATAGTAGTGCTACAGTATACACATACTCAGTTTTGGCAGCTCATGGCATTCTTTTAACAGTGTCAGAAAATATTACCATCTTCTCCATGTGTTTTTGTGCTATAAAAGTGTCTGCTTAATGTATGATTTGTTATAAAACTTCAGAGGTGAGTTAAAGCTGGAGAGAGAAAAAAAAGTGAAAACCACCCATTGAAGTGGGGCTTTTTTAATTCTATCAAATGTGCCACATCATTTTAATCACATTTTTGTTTTGAGGTTCCTTAATACTTACCACCTTAAAAGTAGCCTATCAGTGTGACGGTAACCTTAATATTGAACACACAGAACAAAGATTCCAGCAGGTTGATGAATACAGTTTCCCAAATGAACTTCTTATTATGTATATGTTCCCATTTATGACACATTTTTAAATCTATTGTTATTCATACCTATTTGACTCTACATTGTTGCACCTGTTGGATAGCCAATATGTATGGTTTCTGACTTCTTGCAGTAATACCCATACTTATGTTTTTTGTTTTTGCACTATGGTTAGAGGAAAAATGGGAAAGAAGAAACAACCAACAGTAGTATTGTATTCTTAGTACAGTGGACCCCCGCATACTCAAGTTCCTGCAGATTCACATTTTCGCAGATTTATTTACTTTTTTAACAAAGCTTTTTTAGACATTTTTTTTTTTACTTTTGCTTATTGGCTGTTTATCCAAGATTTTTTGGGGATTGAAATAATTTTTTTTTCATTGCAATTATAATAGGTGTAAATTATCCACTGATTTTCGCTATTTGCGGTCCAGCCCAGTCCCTATCAGCCGCGTATCGCGGGAGTCCACTGTATTGTATTTATCCCTGTTTTATTATCTTTTTCATTCTATTCTAATTCATACAAGCAGTAGGTCTCTTTTGGAGATTTATTGGGCTAAATCTGGGACTTCGGGTACTAATTCCGTGCCATCTGATGTGAAAATGAGTGCTGGCATGACAAAGTTCCTTAAATCCTACCGAAGTGGTGGGAGCAATACCTTTTTTACCATAAACATGCTGAAATAGATGTCATGACATCCTCCTCCTTCTTGTCTGTGTTGGTTAATACAGCCATATTATCAGCTAAAGCTTGCACCACTGTTTGTAGTACTATACAGTACAGTCTGTTAAATGTAAGAATGGAGGTGCTGTGTTCTGATTTGTGTTGGCGTGCAGGAGATACAAATCATATAATTGCACTGTAAAAAGCTCGTCTGTGTTAAATCCTTTGTTTTGTCCAGAAGCTGTGATGGTGCATATTTAAACTCATAAGGCTAGTTTCTTTTTGAAAATATGTACAGCTTGCCTAGTGGATCTTGTAAATTGCTGCAGTATCCAAGGAGACGGTGACACATCCAAACATACCAAACACAAACCCAACTGAACACTGAGCTGAAACATACAAAGGGACTGAGGGACCACCAACTATTCGGAAGTGTGGACATGGAAAATGAAGTGAGATGACATTTGTTATGTGCAGGTGGAAAGGAGAGTCTCTGGTTCAAGTGTGTATGCATGTGGTAAGGATAGCGGTAGTAGGAGGGGATCACTTACTATACTCTCTATTTACAAGATAGTGTATAAAAATGTACAAGGGCATTTCTCTGTCTATCCCCAAAACACAAAACTCTAACCCCTTGTTGAGTTTGACATGACATCTGGTCAGCACACTTTTTTGTCAATTCCATTGACAAAATGCTATTTCAGTAAAATCACCTGAATTTGCCACAAGGGCTGGGATTAAGATGGACACATTACATATTGTATACAAACCAAAATAACAATATATATTTTTGAAATTTGTCAATCTCTGCAGAATGTATTTCATCAAACTCAACTCAATTGTGTAACGAAATGCGAAAGAAGTATTCCCTGTCGCTAATAGTGTGTCTATTTAAATCCAGGGGAAAATTTAGATTTGTACCCGGTGACTAGTTTTTTTTTTTTTTTTTTTAATACCTGATGTCGAAGAGGTTTGGGTGTGTTTTAGTCCAGTAGGGGGAGATATTACATCATTTTTCGATGCCACTAAGTGAGTGTGAGTCAGCCATCATATTTGATGTTTTATGACAGACATATAGATCATGTGAATCACTTCTTGTTTGTTTATGATTGAGAGTTTCAATAAGATATTGTTGTTTTATCCCAGTTCATTCGCTTCGTTCCCTGCATCCTGGGTAGTTGGACGTCCACTTCTTCCTCGCTGTCATCTGACTCTGCACTGGTGATGTCATCATCCTCTTCCTCATCGTCGTCGTCTTCATCCTCTTCCTCGCTGGCCTCCTCCTCTGCGGCCTGGGGATCCTGCAGATTCTGAGAATCAGATACAAAATGACACCCAATAGTTCAAAAAGTGATATTTATTTATATTTTAAACCCTGATGTAAAAAGCAGCGCAGCTGCACATTTTCTCTTCCCCTCACTGGCAGTCCCATTCCACATACAGTATTTTGCCCTAATCTTTACTATCAGCCATTTTACTTAGCTTCATTTACCTCCATTGGGTTGACGGTGATGGACAGGGCTGAGTTGTCCCAGGTCCCGTCTTCTTCTTTAGTAGTCTCAGACAGCTTGACTTCTTGTTGGTGGGTAAGATGGATGTGGTAGATGCCTAACACCACCACCACCACCAGGGTGGCGATGCACATTACAATAACCACTGTGGCAGCACTGGGCACCCCTGACAATGAGACAGACGGTAAACATGATCAAAGAGTGAGTATTGATTCTATCCGTCCATCAGTTTTCTATTGCTTATCATATTTAGAGTCACCGGTGAGCTGGAGTCTTTCCCAGATGACTTTGGGCGAAAGGCAGGGTATACCCTGGACTGGTCAACAGGCAATCGCAGGGAATGTTTTAAAAAATAAACAACTGTATTTCAGGCACGAAGTTGGGCCTTATTATAAAAATAACAGATCTTGTCTGCATTGTACTTGAAGAAGACAGTGGATGTGGAGTCACTAGTGCAGTGATTCTCAGCGTGGTACAAGTACCACGAGTGGCATGCAGGTTCCCTCGAGTGGTAGAAACTTGAAATTGAGGGTGTTGTGTATAATGTGATTAGTGGCTACGCCCCACAGGTAGGATGTGACCTAGAGGTGAAAGAGAAATTCTGGAAGGAGCAAGACGAAGTAGTTCTTAGCATCTCAGATAGAGAGACAGTCGTGATTGGTGCAGTTGTAATGGACATGTTGGTGAAGGAAACGGGGGTGATGAAGAAGTGATGGGTAAGTACGGCATCCAGGAAAGGAACTTGGAGGGACAGATGTTTTGTAGACTTTGCAAAAAGGATGCAAATGGCTGTAATGAACACTTTTTTCCAGAAGTGGCAGGAACATAGGGTAACCTACAAGAGCGGAGGTAGAAGCACGCAAGTGGATTACATCTTGTGCAGATGATGTAATCTGAAGGAGGTTACCGACTGTAAGGTAGTGGTAGGGTAGAATGTGGCGAGACAGCATAGGATGGTGGTGTGTAAGATGACTGGTGGTGGGGAGGAAGATTAGGAAGACAAAGGCAGAGCAGAGACCCATGTGGTGGAAGCTGAGACAGGACGAGTGTTGTGCAGCTTTTCGTGAAGAGGTGAGACAGGCTCTCGGTGGACAGGTGGAGCGTCCAGAAGACTGGACCACTGCAGCCAAGGTGATCAAAGAGGCAGGTAGGAGAGTAATTGGTGTATCTTCTGGCAGGAAAGGAGAGAAGGAGACTTGGTGGTGGAACCTCAAAGTACAGTAAATCATACAAGGAAAGAGGTTAGCTAATAAGAAGTGGGACACAGAGAGGACGGAAGAGAGGGGAAAGGAATACATTGAGATGCGACGTAGGGTAAAGGTAGAGGTGGCAAAGGCCAAACGAGGCATATGATGACACGTATGCCAGGTTGGACAGTAAACAAGGGGAACAAGATCTATACAGGTTGGCCAGACAGAGGGATAGAGATGGGAAATATGTGCAGCACCTTATGGTGATTAAGGGTAGAGATAGAAATATGTTGACTGGTGCCAGTAGTGTGCTAGATAGATGGATATTCTCTCCTAGATGCTTCCATACCAACAATTCGAAAGGTGGAGGCATGCACTGGAAAGGAGAGGAATGAAAATAAGTCGAAGTAAGACAGTATCTCTTGGGTGGAGGGAGAAGAGATAGCAAGGGTGGAGGACTTTAAATACTTGGGGTTAATAATCCAGAGCAATGTTGAGTGTGGTAAGGAAGAGAAGAAATTGGTGAAAGCAGGTTAGAATGGGTGAGGAAGATGTCAGGTGTGTTGTGTGACAGAAGAGTCTCTGCTAGGATGAAGGGCAAAGTTTATAAGACGGTGGTGAGGCCAGCCATGATGTACGGATTAGAGACAGTGGCACTGAAGAGACAACAGGAAGCAGAGCTGAAGGAGGCGGAAATGAAGATGTTGAGGTTTTCTCTCGGAGTGGCCAGGTTGTATAGGAGTAGAAATGAGCTCATCAGAGGGACGGCCAAGGTTAGATGTTTTGGAGACAAAGTTAGAGAGAGCAGACTTCGATGGTTTGGCCACGTCCAGAGGAGAGAAACTGAGTATATTGGTAGAAGGATGATGATGATGGAGCTGCCAGACAAGAGAGCTAGAGGAAGACCAAAGAGAAGGTCGATGGATGTCGTCAGGGAAGACATGAGGGCAGTTGGTGTTCGAGAGGAGGATGCAGGAGATAGGCTTACATGGGAAAGGATGACGCGCTGTGGCGACGCCTAAAGGGACAAGCCGAAAGTAAAAGAAGAAGTCTTGTCTCATGTAGATCTACAGTGCATAATGATCATGATAATGATTTAGGCTGCGTCCTAAAATATAAAAAAATACCCATCCAATATTTTTTGATAACGCTTATTTTGTTCAGGGTCACGGGGAGCTGGAGCCTATCCCAACAAACTTCGGGCGAAAGGTGGACCCTCGACCGCTCACCAGTCATTTAGACTAGAGGGCACTTATATATAGAGAGACAACCGTTCACTCTTGCATTCACCTCATCACTGAGTGGGAGTTGAACCCATGCTGCCTACACAGAAGTCCATCCAGCCATCCATTTTCAGAGCCGCTTCTCCTCACTAAGGTCGCGGGCGTGCTGGAGCCTATCCCAGCTATCATCGGGCAGGAAGCGGGCAACCCTGAACTGGTTGCACATACAAACAAACAACCATTCGCACTCACATTCACACCTACGGGCAGTTGTCAATTAACCGACCACGCATGTTTTTGGGATGTAGGAGGAAACCGGAGTGCCCGGAGAAAACCCACGCAGGCACGGGGAGAACATGCAAACTCCACACAGGCGGGGCCGGGGATTGAACCCTGCTCCTCAGAACTGTGAGGCAGACGCTCTAACCAGTCGACCACCGTGCCGCCCTCCACAGAAGTGAGGTGAGTTGGAAAAAGTTTGGACCCCTGCTTTAAAGTTCAGAATGCAAATGCTCATAAGAATGTGCAGTTAATTATATTTGTATCAAAGGCCTTCGGGTTAAAATGATGTCAAATAAAGTAATTTTCAACAAACTAGAATTCAACCACGAGATATTTATACAGTAGCTACACTACTACTATTTATTATAGCTCCAAGTTTAATACTCCCCCACATTTAAATCTGGTTGCTCTGCAGTCCACAGCAACAAAAGTGGAGCATAAACCCTCTTTAGTACTGTAGTCACAACAACAACAACAACACAAAAGTCTCTTGATCTAAAATGTTCATTTCCCATGCTCTGATCTTTATCCTTCTGATAGAGCCTAACATCTATGCGTCTGGCCTCTATCCTCCTGCTGCTGTGTGTGTTTATTATGAGTCAGGCTCTCCGAGCACTCCTCAGATGATTATTTACTTCACACCACTGCTTGAGGATCCCACCCTAAAACTAATGACTTCCATTCCCCCATACTTCATGCAGCCTCTCTTTAGGGCAAGTAGGACACATTTTTGCATGCACTGACACGGTTTGGCTGGATTTACACTGCAGGTCCAAGTGTCAATTTTTTTTTCTGACTTTCTATTTACATGTTCATTTTATGTGACACACATCCAATGTAACCATTTACACTGACCGAACACATGAACCAAACCACATGCATAGACGACTATTGCATGTCAGCCACCGGGGAGAGTATAATAACTGTCATGCAGACACAAACGAAGAAGAGTTTCACAACTACTGTGACTCAGTAAGCTGCAGTAATATTCGTCATTTCTTGCAAAGGATAAAAAACATTTGCCTAGGAGTATTGTTATATTGTCTGTCTGCATGTGTTGCTGCACTATTTGTGTTCAAATATCCGTTGCTTAAAGCGTTATAACACCACCACATAGATGCCATTCGTTAGCCCATCCACAGTGCTTCCCATTATGTGTTAGCATTAAGCTGCTTTAAGGCAAATGTATGCTTAGTCGTAATTTCCATTGAGGACACCGAGGTCATGACCTCGGAATTTTTTTACTCAGTGGAAAAAAAAAAGAAGAGCAAGTGGTTTCTGCACAAAGTTACTTGTCAGCAGTTAATCATCACCGTGGTTTACAGAGTGAATTATATATACTAACTTTGGTCATTGGTGCTGATTGGCTGCTTCAGCAGCAAGACCGTCTGTGCTCCAGCCAGATTGCTGCAGTCACATTACAACCAAGGTAACACATACAGAAGAATTTCACTTTTGCATTCATTCCTTCACTGGACATTGATTTCAATACGAAGCATGCTAACAAGCTATTGACAGCCATAGGAATTATTGCATGTCACCATACCTTTCATTGAACTGCGATGTCACACCTAGCAGTGCCATCCAAATTAGTGATCAATCATTACTAGTGATAATATATATAGCAAATGTTAACTGCCTACAAATGGTCGTTACAGTTAGTCATAGTACTGTCTTATTGACAAGAATCTTTTGGTGGCCATTGAAAGCGGAGATAAAATAAATCATGTTGACAGACGTTAGCTAGCTAATTTATAATCCATGCTTACTCATTTTTTATGACGTTAGGCTGCTCTTGGACTGCATCTTGGAGCCTACTGCTGATACAACTGTGATTACTGTACCTACTTGCAAATTTCCCCATTTTGGGACTAATAAAGGTTATCTTATCTACATAGACATTTTAATAACCTTTACCAATGATACACATAAATTTTTTTTTAATAGGTTTTAAAAATCAAAACAAAAGTTTCTTCAGGTTCAGTCCTTTAATCAATTCAATCAAAATCATTCAATTTCAACATAATACACCTTGTAAATCCAATAGTGAAATTATGTGACTTACAATTTGCTTGTGGTCATGTGTTTGAATTTGCATTATTTGGAATTTGAGTTATTTAAATGTATCTCAAGGTTGATATTCAGGATGTTTACATTATTTTGGCTGAATTCCTTCTTCGCAGGAGTTAAAAAGAAAGGGACAGTAAGAGGATGAGACAGAACAAAGTCCAGGCTGATTCACAAATGGGAAGTCAAGAACTAAGCTCAAGAAGAGCTGGAAACCTCAGCTTTAAAAACACTAGCTGGACAAGACAAGAGGTATTAGTCAAACAGTCACCATATCTTGTCAATCTACCTGACACTCCCAGTAAAGGGTCCTTTTCATTATCAAGGAGCCTGATAACCTACAAAAAATATCATCCATGGGCATTGAGAGACTGTCTGGACTTGCAATTATATATGTTCATAGAGACTGAGCCTTAGATCCAGTCAAAGTGCCAAAGCGCTGGGATGCCTCTGGCCCTGGCAGATAGCCTTATCCTTGATTGAAAATATGACATCAATTCTCAGACATCATGTGTTTTTTTAGGCAGTTTTAAATCAGTTACAAATACACATTTCCTTATTGACAACTTTTCTTGTTAAAGATCTTGATTGCATTATGATGCCCTGTTTACATCTAGGCTAAATAATCTTTGAAATGTTGCTTATGTTAGGACATTTACTGTATGACTGGCTGCCTGCCCCCATCACCTGGCTCTGCTTGCCTTCCTTTATCTACATCCTAACTATGCTGTCACTGCCCTCTTGAAGGTTGGTTAACACACACAAACATGCGCATGCACGCGCACACACACACACACACACACACACGCACACACACACGTTTCCTTATGGAACCATCCGCTGAAACTTTATATTTTGACCTATGCAATTATGACCTCAGTATTTCTAAAACCCGTGTTACGGCACTGCTTATATGTGTTTTTTTTTTTTTAATGTACACAATCTTTAAATCTCCTTGTTTTATGTTTAATTTGACAATAAACTTCAACTGGGAGTGGTATTCAGCAGCTTGAAGCCTCTTTTTTGAAGAATTGTTTATTTGCCAACATGCTGCTTGTTTTGAAGTGAGGTGAATTGAGTTTACTGCCACCATACAGCGCTCGTGTCTAAAATTCTTGCTCACAAGTCACGGCAAAAAATAAATTAATGAAAAAAATGAGTCGAACAACTGCTCGTATCTCCAAAAACCTGTAAGTCGGGTCACTCGTATCTCAAGACACCACTGCACTTCCTTTCCTCCCGAAACGCCCACGTGTACTAATCATGATCATGCTGAAACTACTCAAATCAACTATCCATCCATCCATTTTCAACACCGCTTATCCTGGTTAGGGTCGCGGGGCGCTGGAGCCTATCCCAGCTGACTTCGGGCGAAAGGCGGACTACACCCTGAACTGGTCGCCAGTCAGTCGCAGGGCACATATAGACACGGACAACCATTCGCACCCACATTCACACCGTCACTGAGTGGGAACTGAACCCCCGCTGCCCGCACCAAAGTCAGGCGAGTGTACCACTACACCATCAGATCAACTAAATACTATCCATTTTATTCATATCAGTTATCAACCACCTTCTGGCCACTTTGGCCCTCTCTCTGACCTTCTTTTCTCTCTCTCTCTCTCTCTCTCTCTCTCTCTCTCTCTCGCACTCTCTCTCTTTCTCTCTACCCTCTCAAATACACACGCAGGCACATCCACGCGCACACACGCGCGCGTGCGAACACACACGCACACGACTCTGATGTCTGCAGTACAAAGTAGAATCCAGTGGGGTCTGATGAATAATTAAACCTTGTGTCGTAGCATAAGACCAATGTCTCGCCTGACTTAAGAGCACTCGGATGTGCCTCTCTACTTTCCACTTCATGAGAGTAGCAATCTGGTCAACAGTTTGATAAAGAACTAGAAAGTCAAATGGACCTAACTATAGTAATTGCTGGAGAAATAGCAAGAAAAATAACTTAATAGTATAATTTTACTGCGGTGGATCACTGGTTTGGGAAAACAAAACAAAAAACAAACAAACAAACAAATAAACAAGCTCAATTGTCTGCAATGTCCTTCAGTCTCATTAAGATCTCATGTGGCTACTGTTACTTACTTTACTAAGTGCCAATCACTGTTTTGCCAAGAAATTTGTAGTATTTTATAACATGTTTGTTTTCAAATAATATCTACAAACCTCAATTCCAATGAAGTTAGGACGTTGTGTAAAATGTAAATAGAAAACAGAATACAATGATTTGCAATTTTATTTCAATCTATATTCTATTAAACACACTACAAAGACGAGATATTTATTGCTCAAACTGATAAACTGTTTTTTGCAAATATTCACTAATTTTGAATTTTATGCCTGCAGCACGTTCCAAAAAAGCTGGGACAGGGGGATGTCTACCACAGTGTTACATCACCTTTTCTTTTAACAACACTCAATAAGCGTTTGTGAACTGAGGACACTAATTGTTGACGCTTTGTGTGTGGAATTCTTTCCCATTCTTGCTTGATGTACAGTTTAAGTTGCTCAACAGTCAGGAGTCTCCCTTGTCATATTTTGCCCTTCATAATGTCCCACACATTTTCAATGGGAGACCCTTCTGGACTGCTGGC
The DNA here is from genome assembly GCF_024500275.1 of Phycodurus eques. Lineage (NCBI taxonomy): Eukaryota > Metazoa > Chordata > Actinopteri > Syngnathiformes > Syngnathidae > Phycodurus > Phycodurus eques. The sequence goes on from NC_084531.1 coordinate 6,176,683, forward strand.
AGGCCAGCCTTGTAACCGCACTCTTTTACTATAAAGCCATGCTGTTATAACACATGCAGTGTGTCTTGCTGAAATAAGCAGGGATGTCCCTGGAAAAAAAAATGTTTCTTGGATGGCAGCACATGTTGCACAAAAACATGGTGTCTTCACAGATGTGCAAGCCTGCATACCAAAACAGATGTGAGGCTTTGGGGATATACACTAAGAAACCTCCCTCTCCAATCCTTAAAGAGGGTACTGGCCACTGAGCTGGCAGCCCGGATTTTAGTTTCTCAACGTTTTGTTTCTCAATGCAAGACACAGCAGCATCGCAGGGCTGATCCCCGTGTGGGGTCGAAGGCGTGCAGAAAAGTGTCTCTAGTTGCACTGGCATTTGAACTTAGCACTCATAACAATCCAGATGGTCCTTTTCCTCTTTGGACACAAGGTCCATGATTTACAAAAACAATTTGAAATGTGCTCTTGTCAGACCACAGCACACTTTTCCACTTCGCGTCTGAGATGAACTCAGGCCCAGAGAAGGTGGCCGGTGGCCTTTCTGGGTGTTGTTGATATATGACTTTCGCTTTGCATGGTCGAATTTGAACTTCCATTTCTAGATGGAGCGATGCACTGTGTTACGGTAACTGACAATGGTTTTCTGAAGTGTGCAATATCCTTTACACAATGATGATGGTTTTTAATGCAGTGCCACCTGAGGGATCCAAGGTCGCAGGCATTCAATGTTGGTTTTCGGCCTTACGGCTTACACACACACACACACACACACACACACACACACACACACACACACACACACACACATATATACATATATATAAAGTTTGAAGGAGTGAAACAAATATAAAAACAAGATTTATTTCATTTTTATCTGCACAATTTGGGTAAAAAGAAACCTAAGCATTATTTAAACTATTGTACAAAAGGCCATTTTTTTTCATCTTTATGCATTTTCTTGGTTGAGTCTTTTAGCATGATGATCTCGGGTTTGAATTTTGTTCATTCCAGTTTTGGTTTGTGATAGGCTGTGTCAGTTGACCTCAATGAAACTTAAAATTGTTGATATTCCGTAAAAAAATTTACATTTTGTCTTTCAAATTCAAACATAACATAAAGCAGGGAAAGCAGACCTTAGCCATTATATATAACATTGGGAGTGAAGATGTATAGGAACAGAGCAACTGATTATATCAACCAAAACAAACAGCTCAAAGTCAACACGACTTAAATTGAGAAATAAAGATTAGACAAAAGTAGCGATGAAATGCCGAGCATTTAAAGTGTGTTTTCCTACCTGAGCTATGCTCTGGGTACAGTTCATCAATCATAGATGGATGGAGGACTAACTTCATGTGCTGAGGTGGCGCCACGGTCTGACTGATATGTTCTCTGACCGATGAACTGTGGAGGATGCTCACCTGGGAAAAGACAGACTATATCTGTTTTGGTTCCAGACAAAATAACAATAGTCTAAGAAAATACAGTATTGGCTTACATACATAACGTTGTCAAAGAAGCATGTACTGCATATTGCTAAAGCGTTTGAAATCGCTGTTATTTTATTTCACAAATTTTATTTTACAATTGTCTATCATCTATTATTTCAAATGTTTTTTATGATGTCAGCCAATTCAAATATTCTAAAATACTGTGTATTTATAGAATGGTTAGTTCCAAAATTCACGTTTGTGCTTAAAGGAGATGGACTGGTGTCTTCCTCACTACAAGAAAGTGCAGGTGCTGAATTTAATTGCCACTACTGTCGCCTACTGTCACGCGATCACATGATCTCATCAGGTTAGCTATTGAAACACAATAAATTTGTCACACTGTCGGCAAGTTGGTTCACACTTATTTTCTGTACCACATCACCTTAGAAAAAAATACCAAGATGTTTTTAGTTATAATAGCAAATATCTGCAAAAGAAAATGGTTTAGCTTCCGAGCTAGGAGTTAACTGATAAAACAACTAAATACTTTTTCTGCTTGATGATATATTTCCAAACTTCTGCTTTCAAAACAAATAAACAAAAGCAATAATAAACAAAGGCTGAGGCAATTATGTCAGAATATGAGCAGGCGATGCACTACATTTATACTGTTTTACATTTACAACCGGCCCTCTGAGACCAGCATTCACACTGATGTTGCCTGAGGAGAAAATGAGTTTCATATCAATGCAATAAAGCATAGAGCACATTTAAGTGGAGAGACCCCAGAACCCAATTAGTATCTTTATGGCAAAGTCGTTCAGATTTTAACAGAAAGTGTCATCGATTTCTAACTTCACTTTTACGACTTCAATGTGCAGGCAGTGAATATTGGCCGCTCTCTCTTATTAATGATCAGGCTAGCTGTCGTTGCACTGACCTCCAAGTTAAACTCATTGCTGGTGTAGCGTCCGTTGAGCTCCGAGCATGTGAGACGGAATCTTTTCTCTGTTAGCTGTGCCGGTCGCCAGTTGTAGTAACGCACCTCTCTGATCACATCTTCGTAGTTAGCCATGGAGTCCACACCTGTAGTGAAACGCGAAAATAAACAGAGGGCAAGTAAGAGTTTGACTACTAACTGTAATTAAACAAAACGTAAGGCATAAAAAGCACATAAGTGCATCTCAATAAATTAGATTATCGTGGAAAGAATAATACATAACATAAAACATAACATTTTTCTGTGTACAGCCTCAGAGCTAACGAAAACCCCCAAAATAATCATCTCAAGAAATTACAATCAAACTGAATTTTAAAATAAAAATCAGGTAAAGATTAGCCTTCTGACAAGTATATTCTTATGTATTTATTATGAATCTGCATAATATACAAGTTTCAGTTTTGGAAGGAACTACTAAAACTAATGACATTTTCTACAATATTAAATTTTTTTAGATGAAGATTAGCAGAACTGTCTCATATAAGTTCAGGACAATCTTCATCTTATATGCAAAAACACTATAGTAACTAACCAAATATGGACATCCCAGAAGTGGAATTTGTGGCATCAAGGTGTTTTCCAAGCAGAATGCTGCGCTGCAGTTGGAGTGACTCCTGGTCAGGCCTCAACTCCTCCCCCAATACCAGGATGTCACAGTAGTCCAAATTGTGAATGATCTCCTCCAGAGGTCCTGGTCTTTGGTCTATGTACCCAAGCGCGCGCACACACACACACAGCTTATTAGATCATGTGAACTTGTGAAGAAACATTTACTGTATAACTGAATAGATTGTTGATGAGAGGACACGTTTTGGTGTGATTCTGTCATGCTGCATTGAGGCTTATGTGAGCGGTCCAAGCACACTCTGAGCAACGAAGAGTAGAAATACACCTTATCCCAGTTGTCAACAGCAATTACTCATCACACACACATGCACAACCATGCACACACATAACACACAGTGTCTTAAGAGCCTGTTAAATGTGCAATGCTGCTTCCCACTCTTGGGAGGGGACACTGAGGAAGAGAGCTGGGTCATGATGCAAGTACGTTGTACTTAGACTAGCAGCGAGACTGCGATTGCTGTCTGAAGGGACTCGTTACTACAACAACTCATGGTGGTGAGTGTGTGTGCGAGCGCGTATGTGTGTGTTTAGTTGGGTCAAGAGAGATCAAGCAGGGACTATGGGATGAGTGAGCGAAACCGATTGATGATGCACTTACTCTAAATGCTGACTTTCAAATTGAATTGCCTTGTAGTTGAACAAATCAGAATTCCTCTGAAGGAAAAAAAGGATGCCTCTTACGTTGCACACGTTCCGTGACTATTGTGCAATGACGTCGCAAGAGACGTCAACATATCACGCTGTGACGAGTTGAGTGCGCAAAGGATTCACTTGTTCTTTGGGTTTTTGTGACAACACTCCATATCCAAAAGAAGTTTCAGCTTCAGGAGGGTGTGTTAAAGGTAGATAAGAGAGATAGATAAGTAGATAACAGTAATTACTTTAGACAGTCACTGCAAGGATTCAGGATGCGCAATTGGTACCGTTTGGGCTGGCAGATTGAGCCCAAGTCGAGAACCGGTCCAATTGTGAGGTGTGTTTTCCAGCAGCAATAGCATTAGAAAAATTACTTTTGGCCCTTTTTTTTTGTTATTTGATTTTGTTTTCAGAACATGTGATGTGCCAATACATACAAACTCTTATTTCAAAGTGAACATTTGCAGGTAAACCAATAAAATTAAATATTCCTTTTAAAATACACAAACGATAAAGAAAAAAATGAGAAAAACCATGTATTAGTACAACCATGAAAATACACCAATATTTTCACATACATATGGGTAATTTTCATATACTTTGATCAACAAAGGTAAAGCAATACCTCACTGAATTTCATTTTGAAAATCTATGAATTTTACTGATATGAGTGCATTTGAATTATTGTCAGTTATCATTCAAAATGTAATAATTGCTACAAAGCAAAAACATGTTCTAAATTGATATTTGTCTCACTTTTAATGTCAAAATGTCTTTACCATTAAACAGTGTATGCCAAATGAAATTTCATGATTGGCAGCATGTTTTCTGAAGATACCAATTACATTTTTGGATATACAGTATAGGATTTCCCTCCTATTACTTGAGATGCCTTTTCCATGAAAACCAACACAAATGCATCTTAGTGTCTAAAGAGTTCCTTTTTTGGTTCTTTTACAAATGGTCCTTCTTTGTCACTCAAGCTGTATCAACTGTTATTAATGCCACTTGGGAGAGCCTCATTATGTTGTTGCAATACACCAGCGGGATCCGTGTTATGAAGTGCCAGGACTGTGGAAGCCATTTTGCATTCACATAATAGGAGACAACAGAAGATATATTATTATTTATTTATTTAGATGTTATTTCTGGTATATGACTGAATTTGTGAAAGTGTCAGAACAATTGCATGTCTTTATCGTTATCATGATTGTGTAAAGACAAACGTGTAATGAGTTTAAGCAGTAGTTAGGATAATTCATGCACTTATATCTGCAGAGTTTGAAGAGCAACACATAAATTGTGCAACTCACATAGTTGCTATGAAGTAGTCTGTGCGGCTTTCTGCACTTTTGTCTTTGCCCAGGGCTCGAAGTTAACTGAAGGATAAGTGCCCTAAAATCTTTGCTTGCCCGTGGTAAACTTGAGCTTACTCTGTTCGGTTAAGTGCACTCAAATGTTTGCTATGTCTTACTTACGGTTCGGTTTTATCACTGTATTAATGTCAGGGTACGATAATTATTGCAGTATTGTGGGAAAGCTCGTGGTATGGCAGGAAGGCTGACGGTGGGGCGACTAGGTTAAAGCAGGAATGCTGAAAAACCTGTCTCTTTCTTGCTTGCCGAGTCCTAGTTTCTGTGCGTTTCCCCACAGGTTTGTGTGAAAAAGACATCTTCACACCATACGGTATATTACTGTGCACCTCTATCCCCGTCCATCCAATGTTTACATTTGTATACAGTACCTCCAAAACTCTATTATTGCTGCAAGCAATAATAATGCCATGCTCACAATAACAAAACTGTCCATTGAAAAATTGTCAGTTCTCTCATTTAAAAGAATTTGTCATATTGTTGCTGCTATTCTACAAATAATTAACATTAAAAATGACTACCAACTAAAAGGGATTTATTTGTTTGAGTCCAAAAATTCAAGTGTAGTCAGAAAGGCATGAACACTCTTAAAGGCAATGGAGGTTTAGAAAAAGCCAAGTAAGAATAAATAAAATAATCATGGGACTCATACAGAGTTTCTTTTCCTCCGCTTATAAAACGATTTCTCTCTCTGAGTAACCTCTGTAATGTTTTTATTTGAAATGTAGTCATTACATTTGAAGAGAGAGAAGTATGTAACATTTATATTTGCAGTGTTATGCAGTTGACCTATTTTATTATTTCATTTTTGGGACAAATGGAATGTAACTGTGGAGGTATACGATTCAACGGGAGTTAAAATCGTTATTCCCTCTCCTTGTGATGTTCATTCACCCATGACTAAAGAGTGATACTGTTACAATATGCTTTAACAATTTGGCGGGTGAGAGGGGGGGATTCCCGGTGGAGGCCGCATCAAGCCAGGACGCCGACTTCGCCAAGCGGAGGTCCACCAAGGCGCCTCCATCTCATCCAGTCAATTGTGAAGCAAAGCTCTGACAAGTGTAGTACACCATAAAGGCTTCTTTATACTCGCGCTGACGTCACTGCGGCTATCCCGCATGCAGTTTCTACTGTCTGGGTGAGTTCCAAAGTTTCTCGTTGTATTTTTCCCACAAATTTGGTCATAGACGACCCCTATTCCCCCTTTGGAATAATATACACCCTAAGGTTTTCTCGTCTGGATCTCCCTCCTTGATCAAATAGTTTGTTTTCGTTTCACTTTTTGCATCCTGTTGTGCATCTGTTCCTTGGTTTGGACCTGGTCTGCCATCTTTACAACTTGATCCTCTGCTTCCATCATTATTTGGTTAATATAGTTGGTAAAACGCTAACAGTTAATGAAAGCCCGGTATCTCTTCCAGAACTTTTTCCGGGCCTGCATCATAGTTAGCCCAATCATTAGCACTAGCTTTGGCATCCTGTGTTGGAGACCGGTGGTACCTTTTTTCAGTTAAACCAATTATCAATTTTCTTTTGGTTATCTTTGGCTATACTGTTTCAAGGAAAAATGTGAACTCTTTGGAATTACCTGGAATCTTGCATAGATTTGTCATAAAATATGACCTGATCTTCATCAGTCATAGTCAATATCCATACTTTTTCCACCCCATGTTGATTCAATGTAAATATGGAAACATAGTGTGTGTTATTAGTTGAAGAAAAGTGTGTCAATTGTTGGCTTATGTAAATGAGGATCAGATTTTTATGACCAATTTATACAAAAAAAACATTAATTCCAAATTGTTCACATACTTTTTCTTGCAAATACAGTATACATAACCTTTTCCACTCCATAGTACGTCCCCCGAGATGCTTCACTCGCTAATGATAATTTTCCATCGTCAAAAACAGATACTACAAGGTACTATTTCAAGTACTCCGCAACTGTTCCATGAGTGGCAACCCAATACCATAGGGATGGCGTAAACTACTGCTGATTGCTCAGTTGCAGATTCGTCACCGAGGAGTCACTGTAACCTTTTGCTGTATGGCCAGAAATAAAAATACAATCCTTGCTATGGCCAACCACCACTTGCTGAGTAAGTAAATCCAGGAAATGTGGTTTTCATGTCTTAACTCCTTTGAAATTTATCAGCATGCCTCATTGTAATTTATGGGTTCAATGAGGTTTTCATTGTTTCTTTCTCAAATCAGAGTAGAGCTCAGTCTGTACTTTGCAGTGGAAGAGCAGCAATAACTTTGCCCAAACTGATAGTAAATGGCTTGAAACTTCGCAGAGTGAAAAAAAAAATTATAAGGGACTGTCGAAGTCACATTGTATTGAAGGACTTTGAGGCAAGGGTATGAAGTTTGACCAGCGACTAAATGAATTGAGGACCTTGACTGGCCTTGAGAAAAAATAGTCAAACTAAGCCTCGAAAAGATGTTCTGAGATGGAAAGGGGAAATTAAGCAGCGCCAAGTCTGCAGTAAATGAATGACATGGAAAGCAATCAAGAGGACAATGAATGATTAAATGGGTCTAAAAGAAATGTATTGCCTTGCCTTAAAAAGATTTTTCTTGAATCCTTTAAACCTCATGAGAACACAAGATCTGCTCATTAGGGAATATCATCTTGTGTGTCCCCGACACATTGTCACCGCTTCACTCTCTTTCGTTCCAACTCTGTTCCTTTCTTTGGCTTCCAGCTAATCACTTCCCCCAGCTGCCGTTCTATTTCACCGTCAGAAAGAACTCCACCAACTCTTAAAGCACTCCTGCGATGCGCCTTTCTGCTCTGCTTCCTTCGCTGCATTATTCACAATGGAGGACTCAGACCTCAGTCTCTCTTATCTCCTTCTAATTAGTTCTGGGCCAAGCCAAATTGGGTTGTTCTTGCCACAGTGGTCAGGGAAACGAGGATTTAAATACTCATTTTTCAGTGGTTGAGGTGAGTTATTCTTGGGGCTGGTCAGCGCAGGTCTCATGCTGCATTGACATCCGTATGTGGGAGGGTGTACTAGAAGTGGAGGAGCTCATGTAGACTAATCTGTGTCCCAAGAGGTGAGCCCTGTAAAGTGTTGCTGCATGAGTGACTCGGCAAGGCAAGCAAATATGCATTCAAAGAAAGACTTGTAGCTTAAACTGCCGTTTACTACTGAGGAGACGGGGCTCTCGTTCTCAGTTGCTATGAGTACGATGCCATCGTCTTAGACCACTACTAGCTTTGTCGTTTTTATTACTTTTTAACAGCAGTCATTTTAATATTTCAAAACAGTAAATACCAAGACAAATACAATGAATAAATAAATAATAATAAAACCTTCTTTCAAGGGACACAAGTACGCCTAACAGTATTTCATGGGGTCAACTTGTGTTTGTGTGTATTACTGTTATTGAAGATATGCTTTAGTGAGCAGATGGTGCAAGGATACGACATTACAGACTTCATTTGTGAGGAGGTTCCAGGGATGTGTCATTGTTGGGGAGTCGAGCATACTGACCGCTGAGCTAAAAGCCTGGGCAACTAAGTCAGCGGCCCTCACCCCTTTTTGAGGATTCGCAGAGTGATGTTTCTTAACGCACAGCCTAACTGGCTCCCGTTACACTAGTGTCAGATGAGTGCATGAATATTGATAAGTCTACACTCACACACACACACACACTCACACACACACACGTATGTATGTATTTAACACCTTGGATGTTTCACCACTTTGCCAAGATCTAGACGTTGTCAACCTCAGATAAAAGGAAATTGGTTACGATATTAAGGAATGATCTTGAACCCATCAAGGCTCAAATCCGGAAACTGGAAATTGCTGGAACACCAACCGTTCACAGTGAAGCCAGTTTTACATCGCCATGGACTGAGACGATGATGGTGGAAATAAGCCTCACTTTGAAATCGAAAACTACAAGCCAAATGTACGGTGGCCTGGAAGTGCTTCAACATGATTGGCTCCTGAATCATGGGGAGGGCAGGATACACGCATGTAATGAGATGTCCATCCCAAATATGTATCACATTAGTAGAAAATAATAATAATAAAAAAAGATGGTATGGTTAGGAATAGGGTTGGTGTTAAGGCAGTTTAGGATGGGTTAAGGTTAGGATTATGGTGGTTAAGGCTAGCGAACACCGAGCGACGCCTCCGAACCCAACTGAACTCTGGCACAGTGTGCGTGGTTTGGCAACTGTTGGACAGTGGTTTTGCCACGATTCAAAATTTTAATTGCCGTTATGTGGCGTCTTAACGTTACAGTTTACATTCAATCAAAAAGTACAGACGCTTTCCCCTACGTTGAAAATACATTTCCGGGTTTGCGAGCCGTGCCGCAGCTCGCCTCGGCTCAAGCCGTATAAATAGTACGTATAGCATCAAATTTTGTTTTACGACAATACTAACTTATATTCATAATGTATAATGTGCCCGTGGATGAAAAGGCAAAGTTTGTGACCAGAATGTACGTTCAAATGAATGGGATCGGCGAGCTTCCTTTCAAATATCCACACATCCCTTTAATTCTTGCCAACATCCTCTCTCTTTAGCTACCTGCTTCTTCCTTAACTCTTGATCTGTCTTTTTATCATTTGAGAAATGTGACCACGTTGCGCAGTTTACGGCAGGCTTTAGGGTTAATGGCATTTATATTACCGCCGCCACACTTAATAAGTCACATACTTCCTTTGCTGTCTGGGTTTTGAAGCAGTAGGGTGTGTTCTACCGGGATACAGCAGCCAATCATAGTGCAGTGGCCCGTGTATAACATTGGAGCAGGGCGTGTCCTGCCAGGAAAATGCGTGGAAATCCTAATAATGTTGGATGTTCCCTTTTCGGTTTGTGTCAATTGTAATTTGTTTCATCTTTTGTAAAAGTGTTTCTGCTTTTCTTATTGTGTTTTCTGAAATGTAAACGTGTTTCTACTTTTGTTAATTTGTTTTATGAAATGTAAAAATGTTTAGGTTTTTGTTAATTTTTTTTCTGAACTGTAAAAGTGTTTCGGTTTTTGTTAATTTTTTTCTGAAATATAAAAGTGTGAGGCATTCATTGTGGCCCAGCCAATCAAAGGGCACATATAGACCTCCAAATTTATCTTCACACCTAAAGAAAATTTAGAGTCTTAAATAAACCCAACATGGCGGCACGGTGAACGAATGGTTAGAGCGTCTGCCTCACAGTTCTGAGGACTGGGGTTCAATCCCCGGCCCTGCCTGTGTGGATTTTGCATGTTCTCCCCGTACCTGCGTGGGTTTTCTCCGGGCACTCCGGTTTCCTCCCACATCCCAAAAACATGCATGGTAGGTTAATTGAAGACTCTAAATTGCCTGTAGGTGTGAATGTGAGTGTGAATGGTTGTTTGTTTATATGTGCCCTGCGATTGGCTGGCAACCAGTTCAGGGTGTACCCTGCCTCCTGCCCGATGATAGGTGGGATGGACTCCAGTACTCCCGCGACCCTAGTGAGGATAAGCGGCTCAGAAAATGGATGGATGGATAAACCGAACATGCATGTTTATGGAATGTGGGAGGAAGCTGGAACCAAGATAGAAACCTCATAACTGTGAAGCGGATGTACAAACAACAGATCCACTGGGCAGCCTCTGACCATTCTTTCTCTGTATGTGTGTGTGTCTGTGTGTAGATATACATATATATAGTTTTCTCAGGTTACTCCAGTTTCCTCCCTCATCCCAAAAACATGCATGGTAGGTTGATTGAGGACTTTAAATTGCCCATAGGTGTGAATGTGATTGTGAATGGTTCTTTGTTTGTGCCCTGCGATTGGCTGGTGACCAGTTCAGGTTGTACCCTGCCTTTCGCTTGAAGATTGCTGGGAAAGGCTCCAGCATGCCCGCGACCCTAGGGAGGATAAGTGGAACTTAGGAAGATGAATATATATAAATATATATATATATATATACAAATATATATATATATATATATATATATATATATAATTTTTAAACTCTATTTGAGGCCTTTGCCTCTTTTAGCTAAATATTGTAATGTGGTTGCAATCTATTAGTGACTTACTGTATGTAGAGTATGAGTGAAAGCAAGTTCTCTACATCATCTCTCCATCACCCATCCTGATACCTCTATAAAAAGCTAGAGCATCTGTCACCAATTTAGGCTGAAAGATACATAAAAAAGTCCCCACATTCGACTGCAAGCTTGTTAGTGCGAGGATGCTGGTAAAAAAAAAAAAAAAAGGGTGCTGCATGTGTTATTTGATGTTATGTTACCTGTATTAGGGGCAACAACATCTCCCCTGGTGACCGTGCTGATGATGTGGAGCTGCTGGAATAGCGCAACACCTTCCGGGCGCCTGAGGTCAGAAGCAGGCCGACTCTGTCTTTCCAATCCTGTTATGGTTATCCTGGGCTCGCTGGGCTGCAACACCATTACTACTGCCTCAATGTTAGGGATGATGATACAAGTGTCTTCACCAAAACACCTTCAAATGAGCGTAGAGAAAAAGATCAACGAGGGAGGATGTCTGTAAAGCTAAATGGTAAAAATAATGTTTATGGAAAATTTGCAATCATGTTAAAAATGAAGTCCTTTTAACTCATTGTAGAGTCATTGATAATCATTATAGTAGTGATGCTCGATACCACCAATTTCCTTTCCGAGCAAAATTCAAGCTGGTATCGGCGATACCGTTCCGACACTGATACTTTTGTTCGACATCCCTAATTTAGAAGATCTCAATAGCTCTCTTCAACTCCACTTTTTTACAGTGTGACATGTATCAGATTTTGTTTCATGTCAATGTGAACACTACAATTCAGATTTTTTCATATCCGACCCAGGCCTTTTTCTTATGTGGATATAAATTGGATATTTATCCAACGCGAATGCAGTATGGACGCTCGTGTCCATACTGCAAAAAAAAAAAAAAAAAAGAGAGAACTGGGCATCATGCCCTGCAGTGTGAACGTAGCCTTAGTTACTTTCCACTGTGTTCCTGTTAATGATATGCTATACATTACCTCAAATGACTGAAGAATCAAAAATATTGATGTTTTCATTTGAGAATCGATTTACGTACAACCCCGATTCCAATGAAGTTGGTACGTTGTGTTAAACATAAAAACAGAATACAATGATTTGCAAATCATGTTTGACCTATATTTAATTGAATACACTACAAAGACAAGATATTTCATGTTCAAACTGATAAACTTGATTGTTTTTAGCAAATAATCATTAACTTAGAACTTTATGGCTGCAACATGTTCCAAAAAAGCAGGGACAGGGTCATGATTACCACTGTGTTACATCACCTTTTCTTTTAACAACATTCAGAATGTGGTTTGGCATTGTCTTGCTGAAATAACCAGGGGCGTCCATGAAAAAGATGTTGCTTGGATGGCAGCATATGTTTCTCCAAAACCTGTATGTACCTTTCAGCATTAATGGTGCCTTCGCAGATGTGTAAGTTACCCATGCCATTGGCACTAACACAGCCCCATACCATCACAGATGCTGGCTTTTGAACTTTGCATCCATAACAGTCCGGATGGTTCTTTTCCTCTGTTCTTTTCCTCTTTGGCCCGGAGGACATTACGTCCACAATTTCCAAAAACAATTTGAAATATGGACTCGTCGGACCACAGAACATTTTTCCACTTTGCATCCATCTCAGATGAGCTCGGGCCCAGAGAAGCCGGTGGCGTTTTTGGGTGTTGTTGATAAATAGCTTTTGCTTTGCATAGTAGAGTTTCAAGTTGCACTTACGGATGTAGCGCCCAACTCTATTTACTGACATTGGTTTTCTGAAGTGTTCCTGAGCCCATGTGATGATATCCTTTACACATTGATGTCGGTTTTTGATTCAGTGCCGCCTGAGGGATCAAAGGTCACGGGCATTCAATGTTGGTTTTCGGCCTTGCAGTGATTTCTTCATATTCTCTGAACCTTTTGATGATATTAGCACCAGCTATCTTCGGGCGTGTGAACTCCAGCAGGAGCTTTTACCAACACACAACACCGCTGTGAATTACAGTTCATCCAAAATAATGTACTCAGCAATGTTCACATTTTCTATTCATAAATACTTTCTCTAGTGGTCAAGTTGAAGATTCATACTCGTGTGTGTGCTCTGCTTTAAATGATACATGTAGTCCAAGGTTTGATACATATCGTATGATTAACAAACTTGAACAGCTCTGTGATCTCTCAATGATTACACAGACACGACAGACAGTACTTCATATCCTCATATTACACTAAAAGGATCACTTTGAATGAACAATACGGTGCAGACTTAGATGACTCCAATAATATTTTTTTTGTTAACTACAGTATTCCAAAAGACCTTGTTGGACAGTGAGTTCTTACCACCACAATGGATTTGAAATAAAGCAGTCAACAGTCAAATATAGAATGTCGGTTTCATTTAAATGGTTTCACAAAAAATATTGGATTTGACCTGATGGAATTACATTTAGTATTATGCATAGCACTCCCTTTTCAAAACAAATTGCAATGTGATACTGACATTATTGTAAATATAACAGTTTTACTACTTGGATGACATTCCTTTGCTCTTTATGATGGCATGAAAATAAAATGCTGTAATACCTAGATAGTAGATGCCATATTTTATTGAAAAGTCTTGAATAAAAGCTGAAGGTCTACACCTCAAACACAACTTTATTAATTGCAATGATTACTCAGTTATATTGATTTGACTTGCTGGGATATTCATATATTTTCTGAATTAAATATATAATATATATATAACTTTTCGTTCAGACAGAGATTTAAGTAAATTTATTCATTTTATGTTACAACGCACTCAAAAATAAGTGTAGTACTAGTAGAATTAAAATTTCGGTCCCTGAAAGTACAACCATACATTTATAATAAGAAAAATGATTAGACTCTGAGGTAGCCATTTGTAAGACTGTGGATATCATGACTTTAAGTATCAAAATGTTTAACTAGTGTTGTGCCTCTGAGTGAAACACAGTTTGCTATTTAATCTCTTGAATTGTAAAAATAATCCCTTAATTTGCCTGCCAACAATTGGAAAGTAAATATTGTCTCTAAATCCAGCCGGTTGTTTGAGGCTCTTTTGAAACCTAAAGCGCTTTCAGGACATCATGTAATCTCTTCTTGCTTTTGTTGAGGGCAGTTGTGTGTGTGTGTGTGTGTGTGTGTGTGTGTGTGTGTGTGTGTGTGTGTGTGTGTGTGTGTGTGTGTGCGTGCGTGCGTGCGCTTTTGTATGATATGGCTGGGGGAGGTACAATGATGCAGAGGGTCAGATGCTGCGTCGGCGAGCAGAGCTGAAGCATAAACCTGGAAGAGGTCCAACTTAATTAGACAGAAATATAACAAAGGGGTCTAAAACAACTGTTCCAGAGATTAGCCCTGGTTAATTTGCTCTGCAATTATTAGGAATCAGCTAAAACAAATTTAATTGTATTTGGATTAATTATAATTTATTTAAATGTTTATTTGTGTTGCGTGATACTGTCTGTGGCAGTTGGCGACTACTGATCTGTTCATGGCGGGAAGCTCTCACAGTATAAGTAACTGAGGAGAATCTGTCTCTATTTCATTTGGGCACGAGATGGACTGCGAAAACAACACCATGGAAGGTACAATGCCAGTGATATCAGCATCATTACACAATATAAGCTTTAAACAGAAGTGACCCACTACTTACGACAAACATCCCTGTATGATGACAGGCAGATTGTTCTCAGTGCCTATATAGCATCATGCAAACAGACGTAGGTTCCGAAAACAGTACTGATAATTGCCACCCCAATCAGAAAAATTAACATTATGCAAAATAAAGTTCAGGGTTTTCAAACATACTTTTTCTGTAAGGCATCAGCAAAAGTTGAAATTCAAGTTAAACTCAAGGCCATTCATGAGGTGAAGTAGTTAAAGAATAAGTATTGTATATATTGGAAGAGATTTGGCGATTGCACCTGCTATTATGCACAAAGTAATAGGAATAATTCATTCATTTTCTGTACTGCTTATCCTCATTAGGGTCACGGGCGTGCTGGAGCCTATCCCAGCGATCCGACAAACAAAAAATCATTCACACCTACGAGCAATTTAAATTCTTCAATTAACCTACCGTGGATGTTTTTGGGATATGGGTGGAAACTGGAGTACCCGGAGAAAACCCACACAAACATGGGGAAAACATGTAAACTCCACACAGACGAGGCAGATTTGGACCCGGGTCCTCAGAACTGTGAGGTGGATGTGCTAACCAGTCGTCCACCATGCTACCTAATGGGAATCCATCCATCCATCCATCCATCCATCCATCCATTTTCTGAGCCGCTTCTCCTCACTAGGGTCGCGGGAGTGCTGGAGCCTATCCCAGCTGTTATCGGGCAGGAGGCGGGGTACACCCTGAACTGGTTGCCAGCCACACACATAGAAACAAACAACCATTCGCACTCACAGTCATGCCTACGGCCAATTTAGAGTCTCCAATTAATGCATGTTTTTGGGACGTGGAAGGAAACCGGAGTGTCCAGAGAAAACCCACGCAGGCACAGGGAGAACATGCAAACTCCACACAGGCGGGGCCGGGGATTGAACCCAGGTCCTCAGAACTGTGAGGCTGTCGCTCTAACCAGTCATCCACCGTGCCACCCTAATGGGAATCAATTAATCTAAAACAATTTTGCTATAAAGGCTTAGCCAATCTCCTCCTGGAGCCGTCACCTTAGCGTGGTGGAGGGATTTATGTGTCCCAATGATCCTAGGAGCTAAGTTATCTGGGGCTTTATGTCCCTGCCAGGGTCACCCATGACAAACAGGTCCTTGGTGAGAGACCAGACAAAGCATGGCTCAAGGACCCCTTATGATGACGACAATGGACTCAGTTTTCCCTTGCCCGGACGCGGGTTACCGGTGCCCCCCTCTGGAGCCAGGCCTGGAGGTGGGGCTCGGAGGCGAGCGCCTGGTGACCGGGCACAGCCCGAAAGGATAACGTGGGTCCCCCTTCCCATGGGCTCACCGCCTGTGGGAGCGACCAAAGGAGTCGGGTGCATTGCGAGCTGGGCGCTGGCCGAAGGCGGGGACCTTGCCGATCCGATCCCCGGCTACAGAAGCTGGCTATAGGGACGTGGAATGCCATCTCTCTGGCAAGGAAGGAGCCCGAGCTGCTGTGTGAGGTCGAGATGTTCCGACGAGATATAGTTGGACTCGCCTCCACACAGCAGTTCAGAGTACCCACCCTTTTCTGAGTCCTTGGAGGGGGTGCTGGAGAGCACTCCCGCTGGGGACTCCACCGTTCTGCTGGGGGACTTCAATGCTCATGTGGGCAATGACAGTGAGACCGGGAAGGGCGTGATTGGGAGGAACGCCCCCCCCTGATCAGAACCCGAGCAGTGTTCTGTTATTGGACTTCTGTGCTCATCATGGATTGTCCATAACGAACACCATGTTCAAGCATAAGGGTGTCCACACGTGCACTTGGCACCAGGACACCCGAGGTCGCAGTTCGATGATCGACTTTGTGGTCGTGTCATCGGACTTGCGGCCGCATGTCTTGGACACTCGGGTGTAGAGAGGGGCAGAGCTGTCAACTGATCACCACCTGGTGGTGAGTTGGCTCCGATGATGGGGGAAGATGCCGGTCCGACGTGGCAGGCCCAAACGTATTGTGAGGGTCTGCTGGGAACGTCTTGCAGAATCCCCTGTCTGAAGGAGTTTCAACTCCCACATCCGACACTTTTGCTCACATTCCGGGAGAGGCGGGGGACATCGGGACATCTCCGCAGGGTGTCCGGGCTCTCCCTTAGAGAGAGGGTGAGAAGCTCGGTCATCCGGGAGGATCTCAGAGTAGAGTCGCTGCTCCTCCACATTGAGAGGAGCCAGTTGAGGTGGCTGGGGCATCTGATTCGGATGCCTCCCGGACGCCTCCCCAGTGAGGTGTTCCGGGCACGTCCACTGGGAGGAGACCCCGGGGACGACCCAGGACACGCTGGAGAGACTACGTCTTTCGGCTGGCCTGGGAATGCCTGGGGATCCCCCCGGAAGAGCTGGATGAAGTGGCTGGGGAGAG
Organism: Phycodurus eques; assembly: GCF_024500275.1. Classification (NCBI taxonomy): domain Eukaryota; kingdom Metazoa; phylum Chordata; class Actinopteri; order Syngnathiformes; family Syngnathidae; genus Phycodurus; species Phycodurus eques. The sequence goes on from NC_084531.1 coordinate 6,193,808, forward strand.
GGAAGTCTGGGCGTCCCTGCTAAAGCTACTCCCCCCGCAACCTGACCTCGAATAAGCGGTAGAAAATGGATGGATGGATGGATGGATGGAGGGCTTAGCCAATTGTGGCGCTACCTCCAGATTAACGTTGCTTCACCTCTGGTTTTTGCAGTACACAACAGCACAAACAGATGCATTCACACTCATTTGTGAGTTCTGTTCGAAGAGAGGTGTGTGTGAAGATGTCAATGTGAGAAGTGTGCGTTGTGCTATTCATTGTGTTGTCTTCACACTCAACACTCAGCAAAGACGTTGGGATCGTGTCACATGGAAAAATTAGAACTACAATAAAAAAGGAGACTTCATTGGGTAGAAAGCTCAGCTGCAATGGAGGCATAGTAGATGACGGTAACTCAAAGAAAAATTTAAAAAAATGTTTTGTACATACTGGACAGTAGTTGTGATCTGAAGATGTCGGACCCCTGGAGTTGGAAACTGTCGAGAGTTTATGTAGGAGACCTTTCTCACTGCAGCATTCACATTTTCTAAATCGTCTCCCTCCATCACCAGAATGGACTGAGCTGGGTTAAAGTGAAACTAAAAATACACACAAGTAAATGATGATTAGTGTCGCTGCACAAATGAATTTTTGCATTTCCTTTTTTTATTTTTTCTTCCCCTCTCACTTTGGACCAGAATGTTTATGCTTTCAATTTCAGGTGAAGTATTGGATCTTAAAAACAAAAGTGTGATCTTCAAATACATCTGAAGGACATAACTGGAGGAGTAGACCTATGACAATTTTGAATTTTGAAAATTCTATACAGTACACATTTAGAGTAACTTGGAGAGACTAAATCAATGTGTCTCAAGACACTTATAATTTATTGCAGGCCATTATTTCACATTCATGCACAGTCCTTCATGAATCTCCTTAAGGAGGAACAAATTGCTTTGTGGGCTACCAAGCTTAAGATCATGGCTGAAAGGACAACATACTTATTTGGCCTTTGAATTTAAAATGTTCAAATGCCATGAGTAGTACAGTATCGTAGTTCACATGGCTGACTTTTGAGCAGCAGGTTTTGGACACTGCCAAATTCACACTTCACATGAGATTGACCAGTGACCACACCAAATTTAGGTTAACTCGGACAGGCTCACGCTCCAGTGATGAACATTAACAGGACATAGACACGATAAATGGAAGGTTGAATTTCTCTTGCCATGACACTGGGCAAAAATCATTGATAATTTCTAGGATGGTGTGCGAATTGCACCCATCATACCTGAAATCTATAACTGAGACCATTTTTTCCTTTAAAATTCGAATTGTTCCTGTTTTGACAACAAAGAGCTGTAAAAGTTTGAAAAACAGAGCAGAAAATAAACCGATACCAATATTTTTCTTTCGACCATGCGTCTTTTATCACTTAAAATGATTGACTACTTCTTGAGAGAATGACCGTTGAGTTGAGTTTTTTTTTGTCATAAACAAAGAAAAAAAAGACGTAAAAGAATGTTATGGACGTATAGTTATGTTAGCTCTCCTCCATGCACACTTTAAACATAGTTATTTGTGGCCAATCTTTTCTTGAAAGATGGTTTGCCGGTCTGCTAATTTTGGGTTCTTAGCAGCACCATGGGGGTCTTCACACTTTGCCATTCCCCTGTTATTTCCCCTTTCCCCTTTCTTTCTTGCCATGGTCCTCATATCTACTTCTGCGGCTGCATTTCCTTTCTTTTCACTCCTCTAGTCCTTCCTTTACTCTGTTATTTACCTCTCATGGTGCTGAGCCAGCCATCTAACAGGCAAGCCGGATGACATCCTTAAGGAGCACACAGAATTATGGGAGATGGCAGCACAAAAGTAAAGAACCTCTCAAGATAATCTCCACTAGTCATCATTCTCACCTCCCAGGTTACGCTTGCTACATTTTATGAGTAGTGACAGAACTTCCGTTTCCCTCCCACTCTGAATTGCTTCACCGGCGTGGCTACCGGTGGAGTCAAACAGCAAATATTTCTATGCAATTCACGGCGACCAGGCAAGCAAACGAATGATTCATAGGAATCGAATAACTGAGAACAGGTTTTTGATTCCCAGCCCTACTGCAGTGTTACTGCCTGTATGTGTACCTTGATGCTCTTATCCAGGCTTTCAAGGGAGTTGATGTCCAGTCCTTCTTTGCAAGCCTGTAGACAGGAAATTACTTTTTGACTCTCAATCTTTCCTGGTCGGATTGTCAATCCAGATAAACTGCCTCTGAAGTACTGAGTAAACCTTGGCTTGGTCACCTCACCACCTACACATGGACACACAGACACATATAACAATACAGCCAATATTAAACACGCTAGTCATGGTTAATTTTCAGTTCTGAATGGTAACATTTCAAAAGAAATGTTTTTTCTCTCTCTGTAAAACCACAGAAGCAACATTACCAGTATGTAATGCCATAAAATCATTATATTATAACTGATACTGACCAGTCTTGAGTTTGGCAACTAAACCTAAAAGTGAGCCCACTTGTGTTCCTATCCTGTAACTAAACCTTATAATAACATACAACACAGTCACACTGTGCCAGTTGTCTCATCCTGAGCCAGACTTAATCATATCTCAGCACTGTGACCTCATTTATATACATCATCATACATCAAAAGGACATTGCATTATTGCAACTTTACTGAATGGGAGACTTTTTTTATTTATTACACTAGGTCTTAGTTATCATTAATAACTGGCATGAGCAACTGTACTGTGCCTCAGTTCACCTTTCAAGTGTGTCACTGAAGTATACCATGCTTGAGCACAATTGGGATTTTAGGGGCTTGAGCACAGTATTGATTGCCTAGTGTGAGTAGACCTGTAAAGTCGGTCCTTTAAACTCTGTAAGACTAAGACTGGAAAGATTGGTTCATAAAGTTGTCAGGTTAAGAAAGCAAGGTAAAACATTTTAAACATAAGAGCCATGGAGGTTGCCAGTTTTTATGCAAGAAAGCCTAATGTGCAAAAAGGGCCAAATGGTGTCAGTGAGCTTTAGCTAACTCACTAGAGATGCCTCATTCTCCTTTCCCTACAGCAGAAATAGCTTCTCTCTCAGTTTACAAGTTGAGTTGCCTTATTGAGTTGCTTTATTGATGAGATTATTCATGTGAGAGTTGAACTTGAAGTCTGAACTTTTAGAAGGCGAATAGTTGAAGATTCAAGGAAGATGATATTCGCAAAATCACCATTTAATTGCCCTAACCTGCACAGACTGTCAAGTAGCAGAAAAAAAAAACTTTCCATCTTGATTGCAGTGCTCAATGACTAATGATGTTGAGCCTTATGAAGAGTAATCAGGATAGTAAATTAAGCAATAATGGTCAACTGCAATTGGAGTTAGGGGAAGCCTCAGCCTCATTTCAACATTCTTCCCTGCACTTTGTCAGAGAATGTCCAGCTTGACCCAGTTAACCCTATTTCCCAGTTAAAAGTGCAGGCTCATGTATCACTGCTCAGAATGATGTATCAGTAACCTCAAAAGCTCGGTCTGTGCAAGTGGAGACTGAAGACACAGCTGACCACCACGAGAAACAAATGATTATACTCTTATTTTCCACTGCTAAACCTTCCAAAGTTTAGCAGTGTTTTACACCAAACGTTGCCTAATCTATTCAACTGCTGGTATGGGATTCATATAGTGGCATGAACTCCTTCATTGTCAATACAGCAGACAGTTGAGCTTTAGTTGAGTCTCCTCACTGTTCTAATGTAGTCTGTATTCTCCCATACTCAACCAACTAAATGTTCATCTGTTGTAGACCAGACCAAACGAAGTCTACCCATGATTTTTTTCCCCTTAATTAAAATTAGTATTTTTCCTTGGAATATTATATATTTTCTTAATTGATTACATTTTGACAAAAAGAAAATCAATGTCCCAAATTTTCATATAGTATTGTTAATGTATATTTGATTAAATTGCTTGGGATGAGGGGTTTCTGACCCAATTTTATAAAAAGAAAATGTATTTTTCAGATTAGTCTTTCAAAACCCATGCATTGAACAGTTTGTATATATAAAAAAATATGCATAACTGTAATATAACTGTAATATGCATAAAGTGCCTTTTAGAGAACACTATTAAGGAACTGAGACGTAAAAATAAAAATTTGGTAGCCGAGGAGTATGGTAAAATAAAAACATTGAATGACTGAAAGTGAATCAATCAACTATGTCTGTATTGAGCAAAAAAATACAAGAGCCATGACAAAGCTGCAGTAAAAGTGGATAAAATGTAAAACCGGTGCCATTAAATGGACTGCACTTATATAGCGCTTTATCGCCATCATCCCAGTGCCCAAAGCGCTTTACAAAGCCTCACATTCACCCACTCACACACACATTAATATACCAATGGGCGGCTGCTGCCCTGCCCTCTGGGAGCAAATTAGGGTTCAGTGTCTTGCCCAAGGACACTTCGACATGCGGGCAGTCGTAGCCGGGATTCGAATCAGTGACCCATTGGTCACTGGACAACACGCTGTCCTTACTGATCCATAGCCGCCCAAACAAACAAAACAAAGCTACACCTCACCACAAAATACAAACAGGCTTCCTGATTATTTTTATCCTTTACGTACAACAAATTTACATTTGAAAACTCCAGTTATTTTACACTTTGCCATCTCACTCCCAAACATCAGCACGAGCTTGTAGTAACATCAATCACATCTATAATATTTATTTATTTATTTTTATTTGCTAGCCACCATGAAAAGGGCTTTGCGACCTGAGTTGAGGATTACTGGTCTACACCAGTGTTTACCGACCTTTATTGTGCCAAGACAAATATTTTACATTTGAAAAATCTTCATGTACACCACCACAAAAATGTTACAGAAAGCTCACCCACAGATCAATTATGTACCTTCTGCTATCTGAAGGAAGAGCAAGTTCTGCCTGTAACTATGTGTCGCTGACAAAATACTTTTTGGAACTATTAAGTAAAATTGGATAATGTTTAATGGCATACCTGATGATCTCTCACGGCACTGGGAAACACTGCTCTAAACTATGCTACAAGGTGCCAGAATCATACTTAACTGTTGTATGTGATGATTGGCATGAGCGCTGCCAGGGATTTGGGGCTCCGTGATAAAACACTTGGGCTCCTCCACGACAATGCCGCAAATTGAAAATACAATCCTATTTTGTTAGACCTTTGTCAGATATGGGCCCTTAGAATTGTCATCACTTCCCCCCCATATGGCACCCCTGCAGGTTGGCACGTTTGCAATAGAGTAGGCAATATTATAAAACAAATGGAGAAGTTGTTTTAAGATTGCAGTTATTCAACCTTTTTTGTGCTCCCTATGAGAGCACAGTTATGAAATTTATACCTTTTCCCACCCTACCAAGATAACGATCCACTGTGTCCCTCCTTGAGAGATGCTATCAATGTAGCATCTCTCATACCTTTTCCCTCCTTGAGAGATGCTATCAATGTAGGCCACAGACAAATGAAAGGATCGTGAGAATTACTGAGGTGCTGTGGAGCAGAAATGATACAAGTGAATATCTCACTTTACAGAGACAGTTATTTATGAGATGATAACTCGCTACGCCTGCTCTGCATCATCTTTTTGTTCACTAAACAGTTCGCTCAGCTTCATTTGTATCTTTTTTAAAGGCCAAGCTTCTGACGCTTGTAAGGCTTGGGAAAAGGAGAAACGTAATCACAACTTCTGTCTTCTCGTAGGAAGGATAACATTACATTTATTTAAACTGGCAATAACTATCATCATCTTGCATGTTACCGTAAATATAGGAGCAGCAATGCAGACTGCTTCCGATGTTGATGAAACTCAAACACGGGCAACACGTCCACAGGTTAAAGTTACAGGTAGCAATCACAGTGCAATGTACACGCAGTCGGTAGATTCTCAGGGTACCCGGTTTCTTTCCATATTTCTAAAACATGCATATGCTATGTTACCGAGAAGGTTCCCCAGCTTTAATCCTTGTGATTTAAACATCGATGCGCTTTAAGGTTGGCATTTTTTGTTATTCTCTCGTATTTAGCTGTATTCTGCCTTACCTGACGTGTCAAAGTGCTCTGCAGATACTCTAACTACCAGTTTTCCGAGTGAGATGTGTGTGACTGAGTGTTTTTCACTTCAAGCTGTTTATTTGTCATGTTTGTTGAAAGTACTTTCAACACAGCGTCACTGCCATTATCATTACCCTAAACATTAGTTCGCTAGCTTAATGCTAACATACGATAGGAAAAAACGGCATTTGCGGGAGAACCGAAATTATCATCGTCGCGGTCATTTTAAACCATCAAACAACTTACTTTAGCATCAACACATCAGCAAAACATATAAATGAACATCTAAAAATACAGTAAATGTTCTCGCTACTGAAAAGAGAAAAAAATACAACTGCTGGTTAGTTTTAGTTTAGTTTGGTGACTGTCTACTTCTTGATATCCTTTTTGTGGGCTCCACTTGTGTCAGACCATCAGGCCAAAGGCTTTTTCACACTGCACTTGGCAAGGTGTCTGAGACCCTCGATTTTCACATTGATTGTGTGTGTGCGCTGAGGGGGCGCCAGCGCATTTTGACGTGACAGCGAGCATCGGGTCAATGCAGAGGGTGACTGACATTCAGCGTCACGTGGTCAGATAGGAAAATGTTCTATTCTGGAGCGTTGACGTGGTGATGTAAAAAATCTCCAATGGGAGACAGGCTGGAGGAGTAATTTCTGAGTGCTTTTTTGGCTGCTTGTTCTGTAAACAGCAAGAGGGAAATGGAGGGTGCTCTAATACATGCGGTTTCTCTTTATCCCAAAATCTCTGTTTAGCCTGAAATATACCTCAAACCGCTTTTGGTAAAATTGTAGCTCACGAACAAGCATAAAGTCTCTGAGGTTCCATTACATTACAATGGGATGAACCCATATCTATTAGCATTTCCAAATATGGGATGGCCGCACCCTCTTGCCATTGACGTTGCGCTTTGACGTGGGGTCACTAAGCAAGTGCAGTGTGAAAAGGCCTTTAGGCTTGTACAACAGAAGGGGAAGCACAGTATGTGCGAATGATAAAAAAAATTGGTGTATATGTGGAAAAAAAAGTTAAATTATGTATTTTTATTTTGTGGGTCCATCTTATTTACCGGTGCGCTCATTAGATAAAATTTTACAGTAATGTAAGACTAAATTGTCCCTTGGTGTGAATTCATTCATTCGTTAATTTTCCGTACCGCTTCTCCTCACTAGGGTCGCGGATATGCTGGAGCCTATCTCAGCTATCTTCGGGCGGGAGACGGGGTACACCCTGAACCGGTCGCCAGCCAATCGCATATAAACAAACAACCATTTGCACTCACATTCACACCTACGGGCAATTTAGAGTCTTCATTTAACCTACCATGCATGTTTTTGGGATGTGGGAGAAAACCAGAGTACCAGGAGAAAACCCACGCAGGCACAGGGAGAACATGCAAACTCCACACAGGTAAGGCCGGATTTGAACCCGGGTCCTCAGAACTGTGAGGTGGATGTGCTAACTAGTCGTCCACCATGCAGCCCCTTGGTGTGGATGTTCTTTGTCTATATGTTCCCTGTCATTGAGTGGCAACCAGTCGAGGTCCTGACACTTGCCTATAGTCACTTGGGAAAGGCTCCACCTCGCTAGTGACCCTGAACAGGATAAGCAGTAGAAAATGTATTGATGGATGGTTGGATAGATTTGATTATTCACTTTTCTAACCTGGCAGATGTGCATTGTATTGCAAGTTGCTGCTCAAAAGGTTCAGGGACCAAAGCTACTAACACTCATTTACGCTAATGCTGCTATATACAGTAATGTATGATGCCAGTATATCAGTATAAATCAGTGAGCCACGCTCAGTGATCAATGCTATTCATTTTCATCAATTGACAAAAATAATTTATTGCAGGCCATTATTTCACATTTACATTCATGCACAACTGATGCTTATTCTCAACTGCTAATGGTGGGATGATACAGATTTAATTACCATTTTACTGAAAGGCAACAGTTTTGTGACACTAAGCTCAAAGTTTCATAGCATAAATATCAGGAATGTGTTCATTCTCAATTACATTTACTTGCTGTGGTCATGACAGAGCCTATTTGCATTAAACAATGCTGAGTGGCCAGTTAACGGTTATGAGCCATGAAATTACATCAAGGAATATAATTAAAATGTCACTGCTGCATGGAACCAAGTTTGCTTTGAACTGACATTTTCTTTGTGTTTTTTTTTTTGCACCCATCACTTGTCTGATCAGGCTTTCCTGTCTGAACTATTGACATTACCATATACCATTCCAATTTGACCATTTTCAATTTTGTGAACTTTTTGTTATATGAATCTGTGCAAAATGAGAAAATTCTATATAAAATATAATTAAAAAGAAACTGTTCAACCTCCAGAGATTGTGAGCCAACATCAGTGAACTCTGAGCTCCCAAATGTCCTTCTGCAACAACGGACTCAAATTCCCACAGACTCACGCCAAAATGTTATAGAAAGCTTTGGCAGTACAGTTTCATCCCCATTTTTCTCCTCCTTGTATGTGCAATGGCCAGGTGTCTGAAAATATTTGTCCATATATTATGTATTTCCATTGCTTGAGGGGTACATTTCATTTTGTGATGATAATGGACTAAGATCTGAAGCTACAAGACTTAAGGCCTCTTTATAGTCCCGTGGCCGACAACGCCCGCATTGCATCACATGACCGACGAATTGGCCCACATGGCCCCTCTGCGTCGCTTGACACGCACATGGCAAAAATGGTTGCTATGCATAGAATACCGCGGAGATCATCTCTCGTGATTGGTCCGTTTTAGTCACATGCTGTGATGATGTAATCAGCGTTCCTCCTGGTTCCACATAGCACCGGCGCCTTCTCGATCGATTTTGCAGCATAATTAAACGTATCATCTGGTCATCTTGGTCCATTTGTTCTAGCAGACTGTTCCACGGTCGCCATTGTTCTTGCTTTGTTCCTTGTTACGAAAAGTAAGAATGTCTACCGGAAATGGCCAAAAAATGCAGAGGAAACTGCCAGACCAGCCATAGCGACACCCTCGACTTGGAGGAGAACTGCAGTACATATTAAAACCTGCGCACCTTGGTTGCACTCGAGTATAAAGGCAAACTGCGTGCGGGATAGCCGCAGTGACGTCAGCGCGGTCGCCGCCCACGCGAGTATAAAGAAGCTTTTAGGCACTGGCTGAGTTTATCCCTTTCAGAGAGTGGGCCATCAACAGAGTGCTTTGAAAAGGCAGTGGCTAATGGCTTTGGTTAAGATTTCAGTCTTGCTTTACAACTACTTAGTGAGGCTTAACTCCGAACAAGAGAAGCAGAAATAGGCTCTGCACTCTCTTTTCCATTCTTTTAATCCTTCTTCAGGCTTGCAGTTTTCAATCAACGAATTTGAAGGGGAAGATGAAGAGAGTGGGTTCACTGCTGCAGATAAACGTAATAGAGGAAAGACCTGCACATGCACAAAACTCATCTTCAATCTTTTATTTGAGACAAATAATCACTGAGAGGCCTCATTTGGCCCATCAAATCAACTGTTCTCCGTTTATTGTACCCTGGTGCGATTAGTGTCAGCTACTGTATCTGTTAAAAGGACAGTTTAATTGTATGACTTTATTCAGATTGGTCAAATCATTTGTCGAAGACAATCTAAGTGTCCTTTGTAATTGAATTGTTCATTCAGCACCAAAGAACATGTGCCACACTCATTGTTCCCTTAGTAATGATGTTCCAAAAATATTAGATGTCTTGGTCCTGGGTCTGATACGAAAGAGGTATTAAAGCAGCATAATGCCACAATTAATGCCAATTTTACTGTGACTCTGATTTTAATCTTTCATATTTGAATCAATTGCTTCCCATTTAGCCACTGACAAGACTGATAGTACTGAACGTGTAAGTATACAGTTACAAGAAAATGTGAACCCTTTCATCTGCATTAATTGGTGATAAAATGTAATCTAAAGTCACAACAATAGACAAACACAACCTGTTGAATCTAATACCACACAAACAACTGTATGTATTCATGTTTTTATTGTTGACACCAGGTTAACATTCAAAGTGCAGGGTGGCGAATGTATGTGAACCTATAAACTTCTCCAAGAGCTAATCCGACTCAGGAGTCAACTAGAGTCCAATCAAAGTGACAAGATTGTCGGTGCTGGTTATTGCTACCCTGTCCTACGAAAAACGCACACCAATTTTGAATGTTCTGTTCTGCACTGCATTTCAGTGTTCGGCATTTATATTTGAACTAGCTTTTACACAAAGGAGCTCTCAGAATACCTCCAATTAAGAAATGATAACTTGCATAAAGCTGCAAAGGGTAACAAAAGGATTTCTAAAAGCCTTTATGTTCGTCACAAGAACTTGAAGTTGGCTATAAATGGAAAACGTTCGGCACTGTCATTACTCTCCTTAGGAGTGGCCGTCCTATAAAGATCACTGCAAGAGCACAGTGCAGAATCCTCGATGAAGTGAAGAATAATTCTCTGAAACATGCTGACATGTCTGTTGACAGATGTACGATCAATAAAACCTTAGACAACAATGAATGGAGTACACCACGGACCAAGTCACTCCTGTCACCCTCTCCAAAAAAATTATTAATAGAGGTTCGCAGCTTGTAAAAGAACACCTGGATGTTGTGTGGACAGATACTGTGAATCCAAAGTTGCGTTTTTGGGGGAGGAACACACAATGCTATGTGTCAAGAAAAAATGCACAGATCACCACCACCACAAAACGTCATTCCGAATGTGAAGTATGGTTGAGGAGGCATCATGGTTTTGGCACTGCTTTGCTGCCTCGACAGAAAAATTAATTTCCAAGTTTATCAAGGCATTTTAAAGGAGAACTTGAGACCACGTCTGCCAATTGAAACTTAACAGAAGATGGTTGCAGTGTTTATATTTTGGGCAAATGTAAACTGAACTTCATATTTCAGCCTGATGTACGTTATTGTGAACGCGCTCATTCTCGCGTCTGTGAACAGTTTTGGAATGGCAGTGCATTTTCCTTCAAGAGTGCCAGGTTTCGTTAGGGACTTCCAGAAGAAAACCCGGCTAAACACTCTGTAATGAGCCTTCATATGTCAGGGGATAAATGCCTTAGTTGGCAACCCCCCACTCCCTCTGCCTTCACACATGATACGCTGTCCTCCTATTATACTGAATGCAGTCATAGATTGAAGATTGAAAAGTGACTTAAAAAAAGATAGTGTTTCATGTTGTTTGCACGTTGAGGATTACACTTTGAGGTACTGTACATCCTTCGTTTCCTACCTCAGCCTGGTTCCTACCTCAGATTGTGTTTGTGTTTGCACATTAACAACTACAGTCCTGTTTTTGTTCTAAATCTTCATTCAAAAAAATACCATTAAAGCAAGAAATGTTCCCCCATGTTTTTGAGACTGTGTGGTGAATGCTGCAGCTAGCTACTTGTGTGGACTGACTGGGTAGCAGAAATGGGGGAATGCCAGTATTCTGATGGTAAGAAACATTGAAAAAAAAAAAAAAAAACAGCTAGGAACTAGTTCATTTTTGGAATGGTGGCTTTAGTTAAACATTTTCAATTAAGAACTATTAACTGAGGTAGTTCATTTTAAAGGTGCAATATTTTACCTAATCAACTTTTTCTAGTACTTGGGAGGTAATATTGGCTCTATGGTGCCTCAGTAAACATGAATTATAAATCAAAATCGTCCACACATTCCAGAGTTCCAGACATTTTTATGCCGAGAGGAAATCAGGTCCTTCAAATTTCTCAAGCTCCGCCTAACTCTCTACTCCCGAGCCAGCGCTGTCAACATAACAAACACGTGCTCTCACAAGTGGCTCTTTTACATGGAGGCAACCAATCAGAGAAAAGGGAGCCAAATATGTACAAAGCGGATACAAAACTGGGTCAAAGAGGGAAGTAGCTGTCAGAGGGGCCTTTTCTCACACGTATGAATAAAAAATCAAGGTATTTTTAAAAAAAATGAAATTGACACTATTAAGTTAGAGAGTCATTCTATGGAGGTATAAATAGACAATATATGGGACCTTTAAAATTAGTCAACTGAACTTTGAAGTAGTTCATGTAGAAAATAAACTTTCCAAACTGTGGATGGTTGATGGACAAGGACACAAAGGACAGAAATACTATAATTTCTCGTGTATAATGTGCATTCCCCCCGCACACAAAATTGTCAAAAGTCAATAGGGCACATGATACATAGGTATAGGGGAAAATGAAAAAACAACGTTCACATTTTATAAATGTATGCCGCCATCAAGAGGTTATGAAAAAGCTGTACACTTTCATTCCAATATTCCACCGCCACATAGAGATTATGAGAAAGCTGTAGCCTACACTTTCATTCCAATATCACAGGGGTACGTATGACTGGGAAATTTCTCAGTTTGAAGAGAAAAATGGTAATAAAAAAGCCACACTATTGAAGCCCTTAAGCCCTTGAAGCGCTTATCCTCACTAGGGTCGCGGGCGTGTTGGAGCCTATCCCAGCTATCTTCCGGCGAGAGGCGGGGTACACCCTGAACTGGTCGCCAGCCAATCGCAGGGGACATATAAACAAACAACCATTCACACTCACATTCACATTCACACCTATGGGCAATTTAGAGTCTTCAATCAACCTACCATGCATTTTTTGGGATGTGGGAGGAAACCGGAGTTTCCCGGAGAAAACCCCTGCAGGCAAGGGGAGAACATGCAAACTCCACACAGGCGGGGCCGGAATTTGAACCCCGGTCCCCAGAACTGTGAGGCAGATGTGCTAACCAGTCACTTACCGTACCCTTCCTTTTTAGCTACATCAAAGGATGTCTTTTGAAATGAATAAATCAGCATCCATTACTTCTGATTCAATGTTGAGACCATCAGCACCTGATCAACTGCTTCCTTTCGTCCATTACTGACATCAGATTTAATATGTTGCAGGTTTTACCAAATTTTGTATTTGCCTGTGGCCTTGCCTGCTTTGTAGTGGCACTTTGGCTCTAAGTAGGACACTTTCCTTTCTTTTCATTGAGGTTACAGTCTGTCCTGTTTTTAACTTTACACTGGCAGTAAGGGCAGGGCTATCATGGACATTGTGCTTCTTTTTATTTAGTGCCACTGTTGGATGTATCCCTTCTCCTGTATTAGTTTCTCTGTCACTGTTCTGTCCATTGTCATTGTCAATGTTTTGTTCAATGACTGGGCTACCTGTCGCGCTGTTTAAAATATTTGTGTTTTTATCCTGTGCAGTTTCTGTTGCCGTGTTTTGTACATTCTTTTCATTGCTAGCTTCACGGTGGACATCATCTTGTACAGTTTTTTTTCATCCTGATCATGTTAGTGTGCCTTATAAAGACTTGAATGATGAACTCAAGGATGGATAAGGAAGGTCACAATGATGACTCCATGTATGGCAAAAACAACAGCTCCATCTGACCAGTAACGAACATTGGTCTCTTCCACTGTGCAGTCCGCTTGAATGTAATAGACTTTATCACCTGCCTCATATTTTTCATCTGAGCTGCTTATGCAGTGCCCTCCTTAACCTATCTGAACATTCATCTTCTGTGAAAGCCTTTCTGGAGGCATGTAGAACCGGATATGTGTTCTCCTACCTTAGCGCTCGATGTGGTACCTTCCAGTTCATGGTGACTTATCAATTAGTACAGAGGGAAGGTTAGGATTTCAACCGAATATCAGTTGATGTGGGCAATAACCATGAATACAGTGCAGACAGTTTTGAGCCTTAAGAGCTCAATCTAGGGCAGTCTACCAGTCACATCCATTGTCCCATTCCACCCTAAGAATTATATCTGTGAAAACCTGATTGTGTCTCTCCAACAGTCCATTGCTCCACTGTTGTTCTTACCTGTGTTGAACTTCTCCGCCATGTCCCTGAATTGCTTGTTGTTGAATTCTCCTCTGTTCTTGCTAAAGAGATGCCGCCGAGGTCCATGAACAACTATCAATGTGTGAATGAAGGAGTTGACTATTTCAGAGGACTTCTTTATTTTCACTATACTTTCTGCACTGAAGCGAGTGAACTGGTCGATAATATGTAGATACCAAACATTTGGCTCCAGCTCGTGCAGGTCCACTGCCACCTTTTCATTTGATTCCATGGCTAGGCGAATGAACAGCTCGCTTTCGCTTAGTTTTGCTGTATCTCTGATATATGTCTCAGTTAAGTACTATCTGTTGCAGAATAGTGCGGAGGTCCTTTGTCTTTGTTTCCTCAGTGTTGAATGACCTTGTGCAGCCTATTTCCTGATGAATGGCCACATTTCTTGTGAAGCTTGAGCAGGATTTTGTGCTTTTCATCTTGAAACCACACGGTAGTGTCCTGAGCTAGCGAACTCCAGGGATTCATTAAGAAGAATTTCATCGTCAGGCATGGGGTCTTGTGTCAACAATGTGGCGTTAACTTCATCCACACCTTCGTCTCCAATTCATCTTATGTGTTCGTTCTTCTTGTGGGGCAGTCCTTGGCCCACTACAATGTGCTTTGACACACAGCACATCTCGACCGCTTCCCAAATTTATCAAATGGATTAGTGCCAGGTAGCGTGTCATCTGTTGACCAATTTTGAACACCATGTTCTATTTTATTTAAATTTCTCATTGATCTGTGTTGTGATCAATGAGAATCTGAGAGAATCTGTGTTGTGTCCTGATTTAGCTGTATTACATTTGACGTGCCTGAAGTTTTAGCTCCCAAAATCTGTTTCATTGCGGACGTCATTGATGCAAAATTTCACTCTGTGCATGCGGTAAATGCAAGCTGTCTGTTTTTCTCTTAGCGACAGACTGTCCGTAACAGATTAAAGGCTAACACGGCATCGGGTGGCGTCATGTCATAGGTTTCATCCGGTTGCTGCTCAAAGTTGATGATGTAATCGAAATGAAATGAAGCTGTCTTTCGTTATACGGTCAAAATGGGACTCCACTTCGTATGTACTTCCTTTTTCCCTTTTTACAAACACATCATCCAGTTTTGCTCATACAGTAATGTGTCCATAGTGTTGTCTTTGTCCAGGTCATCTACGGGAATCCCCATGATGATTTTGCTGGTTCTTCCTTCCATGTCCGAAGCCAAAGCAAGCACCTGCTTTTTCTTGTCCAATTTGGTGATTCATTTCAACATTTTAATTTAATTTTTCCAACAATGGTCTGGTAACATCAAACTTTGGCGGTACTGTGTAGTTAGCAGCCATCCTCTAACAATCTTTGGCTACCAATGTGACTTCTGCGGCACGGTGGACGACTGGTTAGCGCGTCAGCCTCACAGTTCTGTGGACCCGAGTTCAATCCCTGGTCCTGCCTGTGTGGAGTTTGCATGTTCTCCCCGTGCCTGCGTGGGTTTTCTCTGGGCACTCCGGTTTCCTCCCACATCCCAAAAACATGCATTGATTGGAGACTCTAAATTGCCTGTAAGGTGTGACTGTGAGTGCGAATGGTTGTTTGTTTGTATGTGCCCTGCGATTGGCTGGCAACCAGTTCAGGGTGTACCCCGCCTCCTGCCCGATGACAGCTGGGATAGGCTCCAGCACGCCCGCGACCCTAGTGAGGAGAAGCGGCTCAGAAAATGGATGGATGTGACTTCTATTTAGTAAACACAGTGTTTATATCTTTTTCAAATACATTTATTCAGCGAACTTGCCAACAACTTGTTCCCCTTCCGCCATCACCAAGTCACACACCCCTTTTGCACACTGGACATGTCATAACTTCCTGTCTGTGGAAGATACAATGGATAAATGCAATAAAGTAAATGATTTTAACAATTTTAACAGGCCCAACCAGTTATTAAATCCAGAGGTTCATATACATTTTGTCCCTTGCACTGCGACATTTGCATGTTTTCAGTCAAAACATGAAAGCTATTTGTATTAGTAAGTGTTGAAAGTGTTTGTCTATTGTAACTTAAATGAAGATCAGATCACATTTTATGACCAATTTAGGCAGAAATTGAGGTAATACCAGAGGGTTCATATGCTTTATTTTTTTTTTTAACTGTAAATAAGAAATCTTATAGGTTCCTCTATAGTTTATAACTTTTAAGTACTGAACTTTTAAGCCGATGTGGCAAATACACATTATCAGCATGAGGAATTTTGGAGTTTTTAACTGACAGAGGTGTTAGCCAACCCATCCGTCCATCTATCTGTCAATGCAGTTTCTACACTGTTTGTCCTCATTAGCGTTGCAGGTGTGCTGAAGCTTATCCCAGCTGACTTTGGGTGAGAGGCCGGGTACATACAGCTTGGACTGGTTGACAGCCAATCCTGGGCAAGAAGCCAAGTCAACAAAATAAAACTCTAATTGAAATATGCATGGCCTGACCATTCTAGCAAAGTTTCTAGAAGCACTCCTCACAACTCTGATCAGTAATACTAGCAAGATGCTAGTTGACTTTTGATATGGTTTGCAACGAAAGACATGCTATTCTCCTTACAAACCATGGAACAATCCAAATGAAGCTGAAGCAATTCGGATCACCTTGCCAGCAGGCACCGACTGTGAGCTGCACGTCAATCTGTGATGGGTGAATGGGCCAGTCGTCAGTCACCAGGTAGGGGTCATACGTCACTCCATCCACATAGAGTGTCACCGCTGGAAACTCTACATTGATGACGTAGTAATGCCATTCCTTGTCGCAGATCTGGCAGAGAGCGAGAGAGAAAGAAGACATTATACTATTAGTGGATGTCATGGATGTCAGTCACACTCGACACTGTATTTCAACCTTATACGAACAGACTAAGTAAGTGTAATGGTAGCCATATTAGTGGCTAGCATGCCTGAGTCATAAAGTTCTGTGGTTCACGGTCCGAATCTTGGGTCTGTCCTTTCTTGTTTGGAGTTTGCTTAGACTTCCTACCACATTTCCAAACATGCATGTTTGATTAATTGAAGATTCTAAGTTGTCCATAGGTGTGAATGTGATTGTGAATGTTTGTTTGAATACTGTATAAGTGCCCTGCATTTGGCTGGCGACCAATTCAGAGTGTACCTGCCTCTTGGCCAAAATCAGTTAGGATAGGCTACAGCACACCTGCAACACTAATGAGTACAAGGATGGATGGAATTAAGTGTAGACTTAATTCCAGAGAAGCTTTTCAAAACAATTTCACAACCTGATGTCCACTACTCTTTTTATTAATGTTAAGCTAAATTGGAGACATATACCCCTGCATAACAGTAGCAGGCCCACACTTGGAGTAATGTGATGAAAATATGATGCTAATGGCAATACATTAGCGTTTGATCCTCTTTTGAGGACACCTTGACTGTGCCACTCATCAGCATGCTTGACCATGTAATTGAATGCACAAGCACCCTCATGCCTGTTGTTAATATTTTGCATAATTTTTCTTTCTGTTTCGCCACAGTAGTGCCAATGCTTATGGAGCTGTGCTTCACCTTTTCCTCTTGGCAGCTGGTATTCAATGTGGGTCAGCCTCTCAACACTTGGCCATGGGAGACCTCACTCTGTGCTCATGCAAGTACAATACATGTGAGTTCTAATCAATGGAGTTGGTTTTGGTTGTGTGAGGTACAACAGTGAACTTGGTGTGATCGCTCGCCACTGCTGCTTGACACAGAACATCAATATCTGGAGTTAGTGCTGAGAATCAATGTAGGATCATGAAGGGATCAAGATCAGTAACATTGAGACTTTTTTTTTTAATTTGGTGGTTCAACACAGGGTCACACCTTCCGTTTCTGTAGTCGCTTTAACACTGGCTTCCTGGTAAATTGATGCATCAAAGACATAACAGTAGAGCTGGTGTTTATTTGTCTGTCTCTTCTCGACAGAACTCATCAAAGCGGAACATTGCAGTGTCCGAAATGTGCATTCACACAGGCGTAAAGAGATTATTAAATTAGCGGTGGTAATTGCTTTCAAAGCAGAGAGCCGTGGGCAGTGAATCTTGGGTGTTAAACTTCACACTCTGCCAGTTAGGCCTCTGATACTACATCGGAAGACAGTAAATTTGTGGGGTGTACTTTAACCCCTATCCTGCATCAGAAACTTCCACACATCAAGCTGATAAAAAAAGTGAAAAAATAAAATGCAACAGTGATTGGCTGGCGACCGGTTCATGGTGTACCCCGCCTCCCGCCCGAAGATGGCTGGGATAGGCTGTAAGAACCTGTGAGTTAATATCGTAATATAACCTGTGTTGTTATTAGTGGTCCCAGCACAAGCAATTAAAGCCTATAGTGTGTGTTATAAACTTATGAGTAAATGAACACCATATCACATGCATGTTAGTCAACTGGTGTACGGAGTTGCTGAGCCTATTACGATGGTTACCAGGTCCCCGACTGTCAACCATTATCCCTGTACCGTGATCGTGTATGGTGGGGTGTCTTGCATTAAAATTGGGGAGACTAGTGGGGGCGAGGCAATGATGACCCGCAATCGTCACTCGCACCCAGGCCAACCAACTCCCCAAAGGATGTGTGAAAGTATGTAGTGCATTAAAAATCTGCGGTGGAAAGGCATGGCAGGGCAGAGAGCAGGCGGAAGTGCCGGGACACCTGCCCAAGTGTCCTTCCCAGTCTGACACTGCCCCCCACTGACCGGTGTATGATGCATTAAAACTGGAGGACGGCAGGGCAGAGAAGGCGAGCGACCAGACCGGAGACCAGCACAGATGTGTACCCCGTCTGGCGTCCGCCTCATCATGCCTCGTGCCAGTCCTCCAGGGGATCCTGAATGAGATGCGAATGTGACCAATGTCGGAAATATGTACAATGCGAGTAATAAAAATGTGCAGTGTGTGAAGTAAGAGGCTAGACTCCTGCAGCCCCGGCCCAACCGGCTGGCAGATAGAGAAAAGCGTGGCAGCCCTTTCCCACCCTACAGCTAATCCCCTCACCACCAATGACCATCCCCCAGCAACCAGAATAGGGCACCGAAGGTGAGGCCAAACACGGCGGCCACAGGAAAGCGGACGACCCAGGACCGGGGCACAGCAGCACGGCCCCCAGCCTCCAACCCGGAGACGCGGACGTTGCAGCAGGTACCGAGCGCAGCTTCCGAGAATGTCATTGAGAATGTCTTTCTGCATATTTGTGCCCAGTGATCATTGTCAGTAGACGCTGAGAGGTCTTTTTCCAATTTTGCGATGTGTAAGTGTTTTGAATTAGTACTTGAAATTTGAAAGGATTTTTTTGTTTTGTGGGAGTAGTTCCACTATTTTCTGTTCAAAAACAGGTAGTTCTAAAGTATTCACATGCGTTGAGAATCTTTTTAGGATTTCTGTTCTTACTTTATCGTATTGAAAGAAGTTACCACCTCTAATTTGAAATTCTTGGAATAAGTTTTTACATGACATGAATGCATTATTGTTGAATAAGTGATGCACGGGGTCAATTCCACTTTGTTCCCATGTGCTGCAGTAAGTTTATTTTGTATTTTATTTGATCTTTTGTGAATCTCAAAATCGGGATTGAGCCAGATTGGGGAGCAATGATACGGTGCTGACTGAGATTGTGTGGTTTCTCGAATTTTCCACCAACCTGATAAACTGGCTGCAATAATTAGATTATTTAAACAATTCTGGCGTTTGCAATTTGTGCTGATAAATGGGAGGTCTAAAGGTTTGGTGCTACTGCAGTATATCTGTTCTAGTTCCAGCCAAGATCGTTGTTCAACATTTGGATGTAACCATTTAATGAGGTACTGTATTTGGCTAGCTGAATAATAGTGTTTGAAGTTGAATGCGTCAAGTCCCCCTTCTGTTTTACCTTTCTGAAGGGTAGATAGGCTGCTTCTATTTTTCTTGTTTTTAGAGTAAAAATTTAAAATGGCAGAGTTCAGCATTTGGAACCATTTCAACGTGGGTTTGAATGGGATCATTGAAAATAAATAATTTGAGGTAACATTTTCATTTTTACTGTAGCTATGCACCCTAAAAGTGAGAAAGGGAGGCTATTCCATAGTTTTAAATCATCACAATTTTTTTCCAGTAAAGATACCTGATTTAGATTATTTAACTCTGCTGCAGTTTTTCTAAGATATTAATGCCTAGATATTTGATATTACCTGTCGGAATAGGAAAGTTTGGATTTTTGGCCCGCAGGATTCCATGAGTTAGTCGTTACAGGGAGTATTGTTGATTTTGACCAATTGATAGAATATTCTGATTATTGCGAAAATGTCTGAACTGATGACTAGGGTTCTATAAAGAAGGATATCATCTGCTTAAAGATAGATTTTTTGTTCTGACACAGGAGTGCTGATACCTTTAATACTAGTGTTCTGCCGTATCGCTATTGTCAGTGGTTTGATAAATAGTGCGAATAGCAAGCAGTGGTGAAGGTGGGCATCCTTGTCTAGCGCCTCTTTGTAAAGTGAAACTTTGTAATGTGACCCCATTTGTGGTGACAGTTGCTTTGGGTGAGTTGTATAACGTTGCAATCCACTGAACATATGAAGCACTGAAGCCAAATTGATGAAGTACTGCAAAAAGAAAAGACCAGTTAACGTCGTTGAAAGCTTTTTCTCCGTTTAGTGACGAGACAATTGTTTTTAGATTAATACGCTGAGACATACTTATTACGTTTATAAGTCGCCTGACATTGTTTAATAAACCCTGTTTGTTCACAATGTATGATCGACTGGAGAATTTTTTCTACTCTGTTGGCTAAAGCCTTAGAAATGATTATGATGTCCATATTAATTAGAGACAGTTGTCGGTAATTAGCTGGATGAGAGGGGTCTTTCCCTGGTTTCAGTAGTAGTTTTATTGTGGCTGTGTTTATATGGTTTCTAATTAGTAGGCCTTTATCTTTTCTCTCTCTTTTTTCTGAAAAAATAGTGGTTCTAGTATAGATCAGAAATGTTCATAAAACTGTGGAAAATCCATTGTTGCCTGAAGCTCTACCTTTAATCATTCCATTCCTTCCTTTTAAATATATCGAATTCTGGATCTTTCAGTCGAGAAGTATTAAAGAACCAGGTTGCGAAGGTATCATGTTTGATTCAAGTTTGAGGCAGAGAGAAATTGGAGCATGATCGCTGATTATTATTGGATGTATTTTGAAATTACTGTTTTGAGCAGCTGAGTTATTTGTAAGAAAGTAGTCAATTCTAGAGAAGGAGCGTTGAACTGAAGAAAAGGACCTTTTTGTACGATTTTCTTTATCCTCTATATGTTGGCGAGTCCAAAATTATGCTTATATTCATCAAATATTCGGGAAGACTGTGATTATTTGTTGTATTTGAGCGGTCTATGGTTGGATTAAGTGCGATATTAAAGTCACCACCTGCGTTGTATAATAACTGTTGAATTAGCTGACAAATTGGTCAGCTGTGAACAAAGTGTGAATAAACGCTGGATCGTCAATATTAGGGGCATCTACATTAACTAATGTGTATGATTTGTTAAATATAGTTGAATGAAAAATTATGTATCGGCCTTGTGGGTCAAATATTGTGCCATTTAGTGTAAAGAGTAGTTTATTATGAATTACTATTGAGACTCCTCTTTGTCTGCTGTTATAGATAGCTGAAAAGGTCTGACTGAAATTTAAACTGGAAAGGTAATTTTCATCTGACTTTGACAAATGAGTTTCTTGTATGAAAAAGAGAGATGTTTTAAATTTTGTAATGTAATCTATAATGTTAATTATTTTTGCCTGTGAATGAATGCCATTTACATTCAATGAAACAAAAGTTATGCTTGACATCTTAATGATAAATGTACAGTTGGGAATGAATGTGGGACAATCTGTGTGAGTGTATTGTCTATAAGTGTGTGAGAAAGATGGATAATGCTCAAAAATATTATATATCTAATGGGAACTTTCTTACTGTGTCGCTGGTAATATGAAGTTATGTTTAGAGGTATTATGTATTGAAGTATTGAACGTATTACATATGAGTTCATGCAAACGGAAAACAAGGGAATATATCCCGAGTTATACATACAAACACAAGTAGCATGCAAATACTGTACATACTGTATGTGTGCAGTGGCGGGAGGAAGAGGGAGGTGAGCATTCGGTAAGTGGGGGGTAGGAGGGTGCCTTAAAGAAGGGAAATGGAAGTACCATAGAGAAACATAAGTAAGAAGAAAACAAGGGCAATGTCCCATGTCAATGAGTGGAGGGTACAATAGGATGTGCGTGATTCAATTTTTTTCCCCTAAAGAAATTATTACAGTTTTCTACACTATGTACTGTAGTAAACTTGGAAGGAATACTCATATATTCTTCATTAGAGGGTACAAGAGTTTACGTCGCTCGTTGATTTTGCGTGCAAACTGGTCATTCATCCCAAACTGTGTACCCTTCAGCTCCCGTCCTTTCGACTTTACAAAGACTTTGTGCTGGAAGAGTTCAAATTTTGCAATGATTGGACGGGTTGATTCCCTGCTTGAGGTCCTACTCGTCTGTGTACTCAGTGGAAGGTAATGTTGGCAAGTGTCTCCTTCGGGATTTTCAGCGCTGTTGACAATAAATGTTTTACTTGGGCCTCTGGATTATCAGGTGTACTCTCAGAAATGCCTGGAAAGACGAGGTTATCCCGCATGCTTCTTGTCCAGCATTGCTACATTAAGTTTCTTGTTTTCTTTCTTGAAAACTTTTACCTCCGTTGTCATCGCTTTCCTGGCTCAATGAAGTTTGGCATTGTCTTCCTTCAGCTCTTTGACTTGGTGGTGTGTGAACTCCAAGCTGTTTTTGAGCTCCTTAATCTCCTGGTGAAATAGATCTAGAAGTGAGATTCTTGTCAATGCAGGAGAGGACTTGAATGTGGGCATCGGGTGACTTGGGTAGCAGATCTTCAGTGCTAGTGGACGAATTAACCTTCCGTCTTTTCAGAGGGTTGTTGCGGTCGTCAGAGAGGGATCCACTATCTTACATGGCGAAGAGATTGAATGTTTTGTTGATGAAATCTTCAAGTGGCTCCACAATATTATCTTGGCATGAGCAGGGATTGGAAAAAAGTAATCAATAATAATCAGCCCCGCAAAATGAGGAAAAAAAGTCGATGAGGATATATATATATGAAATAAGGTCTCGGGGTTGCTAATCTGAATTTACAGTGTAGCTGCCAAATTCCGTCTGGCAAATCTCATTGTCTCTCGTGGTGTCAGAGCATGTCGGACCTATCAGCCAGAATGCATCATTCATGTGTTATGTTTGTATCAAATGTAGCTTTTGGAATGATGGCCAAAATGCCCAACTTTGGTTTCATCAGACCATAACACATTTTCCTACATGCATTGCATTTGGTATATTTTGTGGGGGATAAAGGGTCTTCATTAACATTAAGTAGTTTAAGTACAATTTCAGATCTGATTTCAAAAACTTTCATTTTTGAGCCACATTAAAATAATACCCACTTATTATAAATATTTGCACGAAGAAGACCGTTAATAAATGTCATAGTGCCATCTACTGTAGTCCAGTTGACTAAACAAAAGCTCAGAATTTTGGGAGCGATAAAAGGCTTACGTGAACTGGTGCACTTGCAGGCATGTAGATGGCACGAGTTACGTTCAAACTTAGAAACTTTGTTATACGCTAGTCTGTTTCCAGTAGATGTTATCAAAGTCTGCAACAAAAATTCAGAGTAGCTGAAAGCCATATCAGATTTACAAAGGCAATGAATCACTATGTGAGTGTGCCTTTAGTGTCAGCAAATCACAAAAGCAGATTCCAGTAGGATGCTTTTGCTCTAATAACATACTACTCACCAGCAGTTGTTGAAGTGCAACTGAGCAGCATTACTTGTCAGCAAAAAAATCTTCAAAGCAAAATTTGGTGTTCAGTAGTGAATCTCTGGATCATATTTCTTTTGAGCGCAAAAACTTCTGTATTCCCTGATTACTTCCCTGTGTCTCTGCCTGATGCATATTGAGTGACAGAAAGGGTGAAGGAAATAAACAATCCCGCTTCAAAGGAGAGAGATGACTGGTAACAACCAGAGGACAAACCAAAGAGAGAAAGAGAGAGGGAGAGGACAAAAGCTTTTTCATCATCTCTCAGGGGACTTGGCGGCGAGAAGAAAACAGAATTGCTATCTGACCACCTTCATCTCACTCTTTCGTTTATCTGCTCACCTTTCCTCTATGCTTGTCTCCCTATTATAACCTGACTGTGAGAGCGGTTGCCTCATATCCTTTGGAGTTCAAAGTCTATCTGCACCCATCCCACGAACTTAAGAGGACAGATGAAGAGGGGAGATAGAAGAAAAAGACATGAAAAGGTGGTGGCCAGAGAGATGACGGAGATGGATAGAGGTTAGAGTGGAGATGAAAAAAAATGAGGGAAGAAAAGTGGTGGGTAAAATTATGAGAAGAAATAACTTTTCCAAGATATTGGGAAGGCACCTGAAAAAGAAACATGAAGATAATTTACAAGACACAATATACTGTGTACTTTATCCTCAAATGGTCGCTCTGCTCTAATAGAGGCCCTGAATCCAATTAACCTCTCACCTGAGGACCTGCCCATTAGTTAGTGTCCATCAAGCTTTTGGAACCAACATGGCTCCTCCATAGTCAGCACTTCATATTCATTTTTGTGAAAAACTAAATTTCAGACAGAAGTAGGCAGAGTAGTCTTCAGTATGCCTTTCAAGGTTATATTGATGATATCAAACTGACTCAAGAAAAAATTGCAAAACAAATATACTATTTGAGGAAGCTAAGGTGTACAGATTACAGAGCATGAATGAATCCCTACACTGCCTGACGATCGGCAAAACATTATGAGCAACATTCTGTAAAGTGAGGTTGAGTCCAGTCTCTATTTACTATTGCATTCATTGAAAAACAAAAGGCAAAAAGTCCTACACACACATCTTAACAGGATAAACTTACGAGTGCCATTGATTGTAAATAGCTTCATGCTAGGATTTTGTATCAATTACCACTTAGATTAACGAGCTAACGTTTACAGATAGTAACATCGCTTACTTTGGAACAGAAAAAAGGTGAGCCAAATTTGATTTTTAAGGGATTGATTTCTGTAAAAGATTATGTTGATGCCACACAGCTTTTATACGGAATCTTACCATAATTTCTCATGTATAATTTGCAACCCCCCCCCCCCCCCCCCATCCCCCAAAACATTTTCAAAAGTCAATAGTGTGCATTATACATGGGTATAGTGGCAAATGGAAAAAACTGTTACATTTTAGAAATGTACACTGCCATCTATTGGTTATGAAAAAGCTGTACACTTTCGTTCCAAAATGCCACCGCCACCTAGTGGTTATAAAAAAGTGTAGCCTACATTTTCATTCCAATATGACAGAGGACTCTCTATCTATCTATCTATCTATCTATCTATCTATCTATCTATCTATCTATCTATCTATCTATCTATCTATCTATCTATCTATCTATCTATCTATCCATCCAACCATCCATCCATCCATCCATCCATCCATCCATCCATCCATCCATCCATCCATCCATCCAACCAACCAACCAACCAACCAACCAACCAGTCGCCTCTATCTAACCAGTCGCCTATCTATCTAACCAGTCGCCTATATATATATATCAGAATATATATATATATATATATATCAGAATATATATATATATATATATATATATATATATTCTGATATATATATATATATATATATATTCTGATATATATATATATATATATATTCTGATATATATATATATATATATATATATATATATATATATATATATATGTGACTGGTTAGAGCGTCAGCCTCACAGTTCTGAGGACTGGGGTTCAATCCCCGGGTCCACCTGTGTGGAGTTTGCATGTTTTCTCCGGGCACTCCGGTTTCCTCCCACATCCCAAAATAAATTGCCCGTAAGGTGCGAATGGTTGTTTGTTTGTATGTGACCTGCGATTGACTGGCAACCAGTTCAGGGTTTACCCAGCCTCCTGCCCAATGACAGCTGGGATAGGCTCCAGCACGCCCGCGACCCTAGTGAGGAGAAGCGGCTCAGAAAATGGATTTATGTATATATAAAATATTTTTCTTTTTGATTTTGACATGGGGGTGGCGAGCCACACACACACAGAGCGAGAGAGAAGATGAAGAAAATGAGGAAAAAATTATTTGACTGGAGAAATTCACGGGAAAGTAGAGCAATTGAGTCTGATTAAGAGAGATTGATGGGCAGTGGACACAAGGTGACTTTAAAGTGGCAAGGAGGTGGGGTGTGGAAAAGAGTGAGAAAGTTATTGGAAATGCAAAGTGAAACATGAACACAATAATACACCTTTTGTCAACCTTTGAGTGGTTGTGATCATGAAAACTTTGTCCCCTCACCAATAATCCCATTGGTGTACATTGTACTCATTAAAGATAGATTTTCCCATTCATTTTTATACTCTTAAAAAAAAAAAAAACAACACCAAAATGTTCTACATCTTCTGTTTCAACATGCAAACCATTATCAGGCCAATTATTTTCAAGACCCAAAATTGTCAGTGTGCAAGGATATAATTATGAAAATAGAAAAAACAATTAAATGAGAGATCGCACAGCAGCCATTTCAGTTTTTTCTCTGCCTGTGTGTTTCTGTCAGGGAGATATACTTGAAGGGGACGACAAATTGCTGGCTTGTAAAAGTGACTAATTAGTGTAGCAATTATAGAGCCGCTCAAAGCTGTGACAGGACTCAACAGCCAAATGACCTCTCCACAAGCTCAGAATTGCTAATTCACATCAACAAACCTACAATTTGCAAACCACAATCACATCCATAGGGCATTCTCTGCCGTAGAATGGGATAATAGTGTATTGTCAATGTTTACCTCGTATTTCTAATAACTTGGAAATTGGGCCATGTTTATAAAGTTTAACTTGCTCAAAACTGTGCGGCCAAATTTCAGCACTATAACCTTTGACTTTAACAGATTTGTTTTTGGTGGAAAACATCAAAGTCCAAAAAATGTCCAACAAAATGGACAACGGATGCATAAGGGCTGGACTACAATTAATTCATGTAAACCCCCTAAATTCAGTTGAAACAGTGCTGTCCGTATCGAGATGTGGTGTGTGCTGATTCTACTTCTCGGGGTCAGGAAAGCCTAAGGCATGGAGTTCAATGCCTGGATGATGTTATGTTGGGAAAAAAACGGAACAACAACTTCGTCACGTCGGTGTGATATATTCCTACAATACACTGTCCTTTCCTATGTTTGAAAGGAAGCACCTTTTTAATCGCTTTCTGACCATATGATGCTTTCCACAAAGTTTAAGGAAAGGTGGTATAAAAGTTAAAATACTGTAGCTGGTTTGAAGATATCAACTTTCCGCAGAGTCCCTATGGCATGTGCTCAAAAACGAAGGCACTGATTGGCTGAAGAGGAAATCTGTGCATCGCCGATCGAATGCTATTCCTACAGTTCCTGGATGTCTGTCACAACTAATTTCAAATTGAATTTGTCGAACTGAATCTGAAATGATCAATCTAAATGTGAAAACATGTAATTTTAATTTACATTGCAGATAAAATAATTTTACACTCATTTTCAAGTTTATTGGACTTCAGTTCCAAACTAATAAATTAAATTACAAATTATACTATTCAGAATAAGTTTTTAAATGCAATGTTTCAAATTAAACAATACAAATTCAAATTATATTTTTCAAATTCAGTTTTTTAATGCAATTAGTCAAGTGTAGAAATTCAAATACAAATTCAAATAAACGGTTCAAATTCAGTTGCTGCTGGCACATATTTCAGTCCATATCGAACTTGCTAACATTTTGATTTCTTTATGGCTGGTGTCTGCAGACAAAAGTTAAATAGATGTATATTAGGAGTGTAACAATTCATTCATTATATCGCTGTATTGATTTATATTCCTACAATCCCATTGGATCAATCTGTTCACAGCAAGTTAGCCTTGTGGACAAAAATACCCATTTAAATTGTTTTAAAAGGTAATCAATTCATTGTATTGATCCTTGGAAATAGCGCATTACAGCAGACTTTATATGAATGCGTGTGTGTGTTTATTTTTTAGCACTTTTAATTATAAAGATGTTAAGCGTTACTTGATTAAGTTTTCCTGTCTGTGATGTTGCAGGGGATCATGAGAGTATTAGTTTCGTTCTGGCACTATTGAGTGGGCTGCTCTGAGTAGCAGTGGGCTGCTCTGAGCTGCTCTGAGTAGCAAAACACATAGCAGTGGGCTGCTCTGAGTAGGAAAACACATCGCCCAAGATCCCCTGCACAGTGCGCAGGGCATCATGGGAAATGCGCATGCACAGTGCAGGAAATATTATGGCGCATTGAGCAGAGTGCTAAACTTAACTAGTGGAACATCCTGCGAAGCATAGATCAGAAATATGGATGGATTTCGGTTTTGCAGTAGTCAAAAACAATCGAGGAGAAAACGTGATGGACATGCAAAAAACTGTTTGCTGACTGCGGTCGCCTACAAATCGGGGAGTACATGTAATATGAGAACTGCCATTGAGCCACTGAGTTGATGTACAATCCCCGAGAGCCAGGAAGCAAGCGAGGCAAACATCAATTCGTAAGATATTTCAACCAGGTTTTCCTCATGAAGGCACGAGAGCAAAAATGTTGGTGAACAAGTTTGAGCCAAGGTACAAAATTCCATCACAGACATACCTCAGCAAAACGCTAACACGATAGATTGTTGCATATCACAAGCTACTCAGAGCTACATAAGCACTAATGGCTAGCAATAAATATTATTAGAACATTTGAGTTTTACGTATTTTGTGTTCAATTATAGTGAGTGTCTTTATTCTTAATATTTGTATCACAGTATTTCTGTTGAAAAACAACATCAGAAGTAGCAGGTAAACCAACTGTTAATCCAACCTGAAGAGATGTCATTTGCACTTTATTCAAATAAAGTGTGAATGCATTTCCCATTAATGGTTGTTTATTTTATATCCATAATTAATGTTACCCGATACCTTTACAGGAAACAAATAATTGAGGAAATTTCAACTGCACTGTCAAATATGCAGGTATTTATTTCACAGTGTCACTGGTTGAATATTTGGCTAAAAAAATTACCGAATTGATTTCAAGCCACTGAATTGTTTTGGATCATATCGTTCTAGATCAGGGGTGGCCAACCGGTCAGAGGCTAAGAGCCACAACATTTACTATGTTTCTGCAAAGACCACAGCATACACATGGCCACACACAGTGTGCAATCAGAGATTTCCTTACAGAAATTATTTATTAACGGCAGGCAGGTTGTGGTTGCAGGACAGTTGTACCAGTTTTCCCCCCTGTTGGACACCCCTGGGCACACATAAACTGCCCCCATCTCTTCCCTCTTACACACAGAGCCCTGCTCGACCAGGTTTACTTTAAATGTCACACATTAACATGTTTCTTAGTAGGAGTGTTTTGTTTCCATACATTTCTTTGTTACTTTAAATTTAGATGTTTGGACTTTGTTAATTTAGTGATTGCTTCCATGATCCTTGTTTGCCTTTTTTGTTTTTGAAATTAAATATCTTTTTGAGACTCCTGCACTCCTGGCTTGCCTCCCTGCTTTCCTGCACTTGGGTCCTCCATACTTTGCCTCCACACCAACACCACGAAAACCCAATCTTGACAGGATTGGCCTTTTGCTTGCACATTATACCTATTTTGTGGCCACAAATGATTATACTGTGGTCCAAATTTATTATTTCCCCTCCATGTTCCTATAGGGTTAAATAACAAAATTATGTAAAATGGAAATAAATTCCGACGCCAATCAGTCTTTAACATAAAACCTTTAATAACAGGATAGGGATTATTTTAACAATTTCACTTGTCATACAAGTGTTAAAATGGCAGCCCCAATGTTAATCATCCGATGATTTGAATAACAAATAACTACCACAATTATGATGGATAACATTCCAACAACAGTAAAACAATAATAAAACAATAAAAACAAGACAAGAATATAGGAGCGAGCCAGTTCATGGATATTGATCTTGTGATTAGCAGAGTTACCATGATTACTCGTGTATAATGAGCACCCATGTATAATACGCACCCCCAATGTAGACCTGGAAATTCTGTAAAACCCTTCTACCTATGAATCATGCGTTTTTACAATGCAGGATTTTGCTTCTACCCATATGATCAAAACATGAAATAGGATATGTATTTTGTGAGTTTTTTTTTCAAATAATTATTCTGGTTAAGCACTTTATTTGAACATGAAATACTTTCTTTTAATTTACTTGCTCTTATTTCGAAATTCACAGCTCTACTTTTATTTAGTAAATGAGAAAACACACAGTTGTGCTCATATGTTTGATTACCCAGGCAGAATTTGTAAGATGGGTACAATTCCTTGAAGAAAGCATGAATGGCCAGGCTCAACACAATTTTATTTTAATGGGAGCCAAATTAAACTGTCAAGCATTTCCAAAAAGCATTATCATTAAACAAAATATAGCCATAAATAAATTAATGATGGTTGTTGTTCAGTCATCAGTTGTATTAAAAAAACAACAACAATATTTCACACATTCTGCCAGGGTATGTAAACTCATGAGCACAACTGTACATATTATGCAGTCGTACGTACCCCTGTCATATTGGAATGAAAGTGTAGGCTACACCCTTTTCATATCCTCTAGGGGCGGTGGCATATTGGAAGTAAAGTCTACAGCTTTTTCATAAATTCTAGATGGCGGTGGCATATTGGAATTAAAGTGTACAGCTTTCTCATAACTTATAGATGGCAGCATACATTTATAAAATGTGAAATATTTTTCAATTTTCCCTCATACCTATGCATAATGCGCACAATTGACTTTTGACAATTGTTTGGGGGAAAAAATTTGCATTGTACACGAGAAATTATGGTAGTTAATGTTACTATACTGTAGACTACATTTTCACTC
Source organism: Phycodurus eques (assembly GCF_024500275.1). Taxonomy (NCBI): domain Eukaryota; kingdom Metazoa; phylum Chordata; class Actinopteri; order Syngnathiformes; family Syngnathidae; genus Phycodurus; species Phycodurus eques. Next base: position 6,224,738 of record NC_084531.1, read on the forward strand.
GCTACCTCGCCTTGTCAAACAACACAAACAGATGGGACACCACTGGAAGGCACTGCTTTATGACTTTGCTGTCTTTGTTCATTAAGAAAAGTATATACTGTATGTAACGCCTGCCAACCCACCAAATGCAGGTGAATTTCACAGTCACTCCCACTAGTCACTGAGGCGTGGTGAATTTTATACTGTGGCGATGGTGAGTCAAAAAGATGAGAATAAGGTACTGCGGGTTTGGAAAGAACAGCTTTACTTCAAAGAGCAGTAGCAAATGCTGGCCACTAACTTGCACAACTGAGCAACAATGAGGCAAGTCATTAACCACAGCATGAGACTCACTCACAGTTTTTAAATAAATAAACAAACCAAAAGTTAAAATGACAAAATATCAGGGATAACATGTCTACTACTACTACTGGGAAATAATCAACATTAATAATAAGTCACTCTTAGAAAATATTTTAAACAATGCCCCCTGGCATTCTGGGAATTCCAGTGTCAACGTCTTCCAACGCTACAATATTTAGCTCATTCACTGCCATTGACGGGTGTTGAATTCAAATATCCATGTTAACATGGAGGACTGGCAGTGACTGATTGTAATTTAAAAAAGGCCACAGTCATTAATTGTTTAAGGAAATAATTTAATATTTATAATTTAAGCTTAGTCACTGATGGTGTAGTGGTACACTTGCCTGATTTTGGTGCAGGCAGCGTGGGTGCAGTTCCCACTCAGTGGCGGTGTGAATGTGAGTGCGAATGGTTGTCCGTGTCTATATGTGCCCTGCGACTGACTGGCGACCAGTTCAGGGTGGAGCCCGCCTTTTGCCTGAAGTCAGCTGGGATAGGCTCCAGCGCCCCGTGACCCTAATCAGGATAAGCAGTGTTGAAAATGGATGGATTGATGGATGGATGGAATTTAAGCTCATTAAACATTTATTAATTTTGTATGCCTTTGAATAATGGTGTTTGAGAGGTTTAGTTCATGTGATTTGCGCATGCGCAGTGGCACGTGTGGCTTAATAAATAGAGTATATAATTCAGTCAGAAGTCTGAGGATAGCGTGTGCACGGTTGTGAGTTGATTCGGCAGTGTATGTCAATGACCTGTGAGTAGTATAATTATATATAATATAATTTGTGCATGCCAATTTATTGTTATGATTAGCCATAGACCATTTTACTGGTGTGCTTCATGTTTAATGTGACGTTTGTTAAGTCCTTTTTTGACCTTCTCTTTTAGAAAAAACCCACCCACAAAACTGTACAAAACATATGCACTAAGCGAGAAGTGTATTAAAGGGAAAAAAAACTGAAGGAAAAAAAGCCACACATGCATTTATTGTTACCCTGAGTCGGCCTCAATTGATGTTTGGCAAAATACTCAGATGTGAAGACAGCCCACTTATCTGGAACCAGTGAGAAAGGAAAATAACTTTATTATATGTAGTGCTTTGACCGGTTTTGGTTGCGCATAACCCATATTATCCAACAACAAAATTGTGGCAAGTGAAAATGCTGAGCAGCTAGTAACTCTGGGAAACCGCGATTCACACTGACTGGTGAGCAAAAATGTTAATGTATACAATGTATACATCTTAATCTCACATTCTTCTCCTCTTAATTTATAATCCATTTATTATAGCTTCATATACTGATATCATACACTGACTGTTCTATCAATCCATCAATCCATCCATCATCAATTTTCAGTAACTCTTTTTAGTGGCTGGTGAGCTGGAGCCAATCCCAGGTGACCCTTGGGTAAGAGGCCAGGTGTACCCTTGAATGGTTGCGAGCCAATCGCAGATTATGACAGTTGAATGTTAAAAAAAACTAATTTGCGACATACGTTGTCCCAAAATGTTGGTTAGACAGATTAACAAAGCTCGAACATGTTTTAGAGTCATGGCTCCTGAATAGGACAAGACAATGCAATCCCACAGTTGCAATGCGCAAACTGAAGCTCTTTAGCAGAGTGATAGAATGACATAGCGTTGTGATATAGATTGTCCAACTCGCCTACTGACACACAGCATCCATCACACGCCCGCTCTTGATTACCTAAACCACGACAACACATGCACCTTTGGTACTCCTACACCATATTCAACAGCCTGCTATTCAACTTTTCTTATTGTTTTTTCTGACCACACTTAAGGTCAGGGTGGGATGTGCACAATACATCTTCACTGAAAATACTTGACAAGCAGCCCTCCAGGAAGTGCTTCAGCTATTTGGAAACAAAACCAGAGCTCGACCTTAAATTTTCTTCTGAAAAACTATTTGGGTGGAAAGGGAAGTCTGGAATTGAAGTTTAGAACTGTCATTTGCCCAAAAAGTAAGACAAATGTGTGGGAAACAAAAACAATGACCAACTGAGACAGGAAAAAGTGGTGAGTCAAAAAGAGATAATGCACTAAATTTCAGATTAACATGATAAATTGTATTTCCTGTAACAGCAGTTTTTACTGTTTATTTTGTATAAACATAAAGTTATGCTTTGTATACATCACATTATATTGCAATGTTTTCTGTTGATCACCAAGCCAAAAAGGCCTGATAGGACTCCTTCTTCAGCTTGACGGTATCCCTCACTGCTGGTGTCCACCAACGGGTTCGCAGATTGCCGCAACGACAGGCGCCGGCTACCTTACGGCCACAGCTCCGATCGGCCGCCTTGGCAATGGAGGAGCGGAACATGGTCCATTTGGACTCAATGTCCCTCAACTTCCCCGGTACGTGGGTGAAGTTCTGCCGGAGGTAGGAGTTGAAACTCCTTCTGACAGGGCTTTATGCCAGACATTCCCAGCAGACACCCTGAACTGGTTGCCAGCCAATCGCAGGGCACATACAAACAAACATTCGCACTCACAGTCACACCTACGGGCAATTTAGAGTCTCCAATTACTGCATGTTTTTGGGATGTGGGAGGAAACCGGAGTGCCCGGAGAAAACCCACGCAGGCACGGGGAGAACATGCAAACTCCACACAGGCGGGGCCGGGGATTGAACCCGGGTCCTCAGAACTGTGAGGCTGACGCTCTAACCAGTCGGTCACCGTGCCGCCATTAAAATTAACATTTCAGAGAAATTAATGGATAATTAATCTCTACTGTATATGCTTCTCTCAGCTTGAAAGATTGACAGCAAAATACCTCATAAAACTTTGGATTTCATCAAACTGTTGCATTCATATTTTATACTTTCTACGACTATAATCCACAGTCCCAAACATTGAACCAGAGCTATGTTAGCAATATTGTACTTTTGTTGATTTGTACATCCATCGATCCATCCATCCATTTTCTGTTCCGCTTATCCTCACAAGGGTCGCGGGCCTGCTGGAGCCTATCCCAGCTATCTTCAAGCGAGAGGCGGGGTACACCCTTCACTGTTCGCCAGCCAATCACAGAGCACTCCATCCATCCATTTTCTGAGCCGCTTATCCTCACAAGAGTTGCGGGAGTGCTGGAGCCTATCGCAGCTATCAACGGGCAGGAGGCGCGGGGTACACCCTGAACCGGTCGCCAGCCAGTCGCAGGACACAAAGAAACAAACAACCATTCGCACTCACAGTCACACCTACGGGCAATTTTGAGTCTTCAATCAACCTACCACACATGTTTTTGGGATGTGGGAGGAAACCGGTGTACCCGGAGAAAACCTACGCAGGCACAGAGGAGAATATGTAAACTCCACACAGGCGGGGCCGGGATTTGAACTCGGGTCCTCGGAACTATGAAGCAGATGTGCTAACCAGTCGTCCACCATGCTGCCAATACAAATGCATCTTGATACAAATGAATACGTGTACACAAAATGCAATACATAGATGAGGAACCTCACAATAATCAGAATCATCCTTGTTTGCCAAGTATGTCAAAAACAAACAAAGGAATTTGTCTCCGGTAGTTGGAGCCGCTCTAGTATGACAGCAGACAGTCAATTGACTGAGAATACTTTTAAGACATAAAAACTCAGTCACTATAAAAGGTTACCAGTAATGTGGTAATGCAATTTATTATATATTTTTTGACAATTGTGCAAATGATGCTGAGTACTCTAGCAATATAGAGCAGTTTGAAATGACTTAAGGCCTTTTTATACTCCCGCGGTCGCGTGAACGACAACGCCTGCATTGCATCACGTGACCGACAGCCGCAATGATGTCAGCGCGGTCGCCGTCAGCACGAGTATAAAGAAGCCTTAATAGACCAATAGTCTGGTACAGTGCCCATTGTCGCAGAGGCTTTAAGAAATTAATTCAGTTTAAAGTGACTAGTGGCGCGATAATCTGGAACAGTGTCAATTGTGCAAATGGTGCAGATACTTCTCAAGCACATGAGTGGCCAGTATTGATCAACAACCCTCTTTTATTGAACATGTTCAGGTTTAACTAATTATTTGTTCTAAAGGATACAATTAGTGTTTGTACAATTTTAACATCTGGGTAAATGATTGTTCTCTGAATAATCAAAATGGATTCATTGCGTTTTGGAAAGGTTCTCTTCATATAAGCATGCCTAAACTTCAAAATACTCACTAAGCAAATGATCACAGTAATGATTTTGGTAACAACAGAACAGTTCTTGCTCAGCCATCTCAACCATGAACATTACTTTCGTAATGTTGATGCTCATTTACCAATGCAGTCCAGTCAAGTCTGACCGATGCAAAGTTTCAAAAAGCAATAAAGCAGTTTTTCAGGGAAGTGGGTGAAGCACTGGAAGATGATGGGCAAAGGAGTCACAACATTATGCAATACAGCGATGGAGCGCTGTGAAAAGAGAAGGAAAACATATAGAAAAAAGGTTGTAGAAGGTGTTTTTAATAACCGCTAATTTAATTTGGGAAGCACACCGTGATAGAGGACATAGAGAAGTGGGTCCGTGTAATATGAGATGATAATTCCATCCGTAACTAATATCATACCAAGAGATTTTCAAGGCAGCACGGTGAACGACTGGTTAGAGCGTCTGCCTCACAGTTCTGAAGACGGGGGTTCAATTCCCAGCCCCGCCAGTGTGGAGTTTGCGTGTTTTCCCCGTGCCTGCGTGGGTTTTCTCCGGGTACTCTGGTTTCCTCCCACATCCCAAAAGACATGCACACTAGGTTAATTGAAGACTCTAAATTTCCTGTAGGTGTGAATGTGAGTGCGAATGGTTGTTTGTTTCTTTGTGTCCTGCGATTCGCTGGCGACCGGTTCAGGGTGTACCCCGCCTCCTGCCCGTTGATAGCTGGGATAGGCTCCAGCACTCCCGTGACTCTTGTGAGGATAAGCGGCTCAGAAAATGGATGGATGGATGGAGTTTTTCAACACAAAACCTGTTCTTTTTGTTTACGCATGTTAATAGCTGAAAGATTATTTCTTTCTCTGTTCTCGTTCCATGTCATGTCAATTTCACAGGGTATTATTGCATATGCCAATATCAGCAAGACTGTATTTCAATGACCAATCACCAGGGAATGAGCATCACCAATAGTCACTGCCGCTGGGGAGAATCCTCACCTTTCCCAAACCATCACTTTTTAGGAAACTAAAAAAATCTGTATGATTGTTGAGCCATTAACATTGCATCATCAGAGAGAGCAAGCAATTAAAAAAAAATCAATCATTTGTAAAGAATAATAGACTCGTGCAAACTGAGTAATTATCGATTTGTATTGAATACATACAAGCTTAACCAAATTTGGACATTCAGTCCGACATTGAGGATATGGACAAAATTATTAATTCACTCAAGTTTACAATCTGCCCTCTAATTTATTCCATCTGTTCTTTTACCTCAACGTTTTTTTCAAGTACAGTGTATCTATACCAAATGATGCTTTAATGAATCTTGTTTGTGAATTGGGGCACAGGCATGCTGGAACAGAAGAGAACCTTGCTCAAAGCGTACCCACAAAGTCAGAAGAATCATTCCAAATGTCTTTGTTAGAGCATCATTATTCCTCAAAAGTGTAGCACCAATGCAGGTGAGCTTTCATTTTCTAAGAATGTGTCTTGTATCAATTTCAATCAAACATTTTCTTCTCTATTGGAGTTACATAGTCTTTGACTGTCATCGCAAAGCAATCCAAATCAACTAAAAACCCAGGTTAGTATTACACTGCAATGTATAATAGACATTTTTGGACTTAATGTGAAAAGATGAAAAATTACATTTTAATGATACAAGCAGGTGGCAAGACTGCAACGTTTCTTTGACTGTTACAATAGGAAGTAAACAGAGGGATTTGTGCAGATGTTGTTTTATCATCTTTATCTGACTACTCCTTCAATGCCCTACCCTCTTGATACTCACATACACTGGCACAAATTAGATTTTCAAGAATGATGTAAACTAATTACTATTTTTGTGATTGGCTCTTACAGGATTCTCAAAATATCACAGTGATAAAATCAGTCTTCCGGTGTAATTTCTGTTACAGTGGGTATCCCCAGAATCATAAAGAACATACACAGAAATTCCAAACAGTGCCACCCACATGGTAACACAGATGGTACTGACTGAATACTCATTACTCTGTTAAATGCACTATTTGTTGAAGGGCTATTTAGGAGTGTCTTATCCTGTTTTTACTGTTACTTTTATTTCCCTCATTTGCCTTACGCCTCATGTTTGTATCAAAATTGCTTCATTTGCACATTCATTTGCTGGAAAATCTAAGACAGCTGTGTGTGCATCGTATTCTATCATGTAGGTAATAGTTTGCGCTCCACACATCCTGGCCCCAGAGACACTTGGTGTGTGAATGACATATTGCCTTTGTCATTTCCTTCCTTCATGTTTTCCTATGAGACACCCTACAACACTGTTTCTTATTTTATGCTTGCAATATATATCGCTTTACATTTTCTTTGGGGTTTTGAACTCATTTGCATTTTTGATTATTAAAGCATAATGAAAAATAATGAAAAACGGGACAATCCTCCAAGCATTATTGTTTTATCAATGCAGTACAGTAATTGCAAGTGCACTGTAGTCTGATTAGGGGCTGAGCACCCCTGAAGTCCACCCATGCTGGTAGATATGTCTGTACAAATGAATTTAAGAAACCAAGTTTTTCTTTATCTTTCTGGAAGGATGGATTATTGTCCTATGTAATATGATGTAGAGAGGGCAAAGCTGCCATAGTTTTGGACCAAGTCTAAGTATAATCACAATATAACAGAATATGATTTTAGGTATTATTTTACCATTTACTTTGGACAAGAACCCTTGCATCACAGCTGAATAGTTCGAACATGAGTAAACAGCTGAGAGACAGTGATCACTGAAAGAGGATTGCGAACATAACTCATAACACAATGAGACTATTGTGGCCTATTACCCACCTCATTGCTTTCCATTATCTATTTTCTGAATTTGAAAAACAGAAAAATATCATAACTTCATCGGTAAATGCGGTCCCTAAACATCACACAGTTTACCGACATGGGCTTTTAAAAGCAGCAGTAAATACCAGCACACCAGCAATTTGAACATGCCAGATGCTCAGCAATAAAATTGCACTCAGGAGATTCTGACAATGAGCCGAGACCCGTGAAAAGGTAATTGCAGGGGACGATTATTGTCAATGGATGGGGAAACAAATACCCTATATTTGTTTTTATTCTCATACCGGAGAATAAACTTAACAAATAAATGTGAACAATTGATTTTCAAACACATTTAGATCTGTTTAGTCATCTTAACGCCAACATGCGTATGTGAAAGAGGCTTAGAAATAAAACATGATCTATGAATCTTCAGTCTCACATTTTTCTTATCGAGCTTTGTTAAACTACAAAACAAATCTTGACAAATAAGAAGGTATAAATTTACTTGTTATCCAACATAGTAATAGTATTAATTCAATATAAATTACAATCACAAATACATTCGACCAAGCAGGTAAAAGCTAATGTAAATGCACTTATTATACCGACTAAATATTTATCTTACCGATACCAAAAGATAATAACGGGATGAATACCCGTATCTGCTCTACTGTGGGTCTGTCACACATCTGAAATACTACATAGTATTAGTACTACATAGTGAAATACTTTTAACTTTCATTTCTTTATACATCCCTAACTATATGACAGTTAGGGATGTTTAAATGTTGCTTAAAAAATTGCCTGTACAGTTAATAAAAGTTTTATGATGTTTGAGTCTGCACTGCATTCAATCAATTTACATTCTTTCAGATTGGAAAAATAAATTGTTGCAATTGCAATTCAAACAACCTGAATGTCAACCTGCATCTATTGTGGCACATGCACACATTTTCCTTGGCCTGGTCCAATTCTCTGTTTACCTAAACATTTCTAGTTTGAGGTGTTAAAATCTGTTTCAATCAGACCCAATTTTTAAAAAAACCTCACTAACCCCCCCACCACCCTCGTAATGACTTCAACCTTTTCAGTGTTGTCACTGAAAAAAAGTAAAAAAAAAAAGTAAAAGGTGTGAGACGTAAGAGCGAGGAGAGCCATTAGCAAAACATGACATCTCAAAGTTTATGAAGATTGGCTTCCTCAACCACAAAGACTTTATAGGTAAAACAACATGGAAAAGAAAACATTCTGCGGTGTGCAAATTCGGCGGTTTTCAACTCACTGAAACGGCAGCGACAACGTTGAGCTTTAGCCGACATCTCGAAAGAAAACCTAAACACCATTAAGCTCACGTTATCTGTAAGTAACTCCAGCAAATCTAATTTCTTCTCTCTGAGATGAATATTGCTGAAAAGGTTTTAATTCAAACTTCAATTGGCTTTATTTAATACAGACATGTATTATATTTTCGCTGTAGCTTTTGCCCAAAAAAATCAAATTGGCGATTTTTTCACTCTTTGTCTCGTAAGCAGCCCTCGTAAACTGGCGTTACACCAGCGACTCGTGAAAACAGATAGGGCCTCATGGCTTCTTACAAACGTTGCCATCAATTTAACACATTAACAAAAAATATTAAACACATTAACCTGACCCCCTCCTGGAAGCTGTCACCTTATCGTGGTGGAGGGGTTTGTGTGTCCCAATGATCCTAGGAGCTAAGTTGTCTGGGGCTTCACGCCCCTGGTCGGGTCCAGACAAAGCACGGCTAAAGACCCCTCTGATGAAAAATATTAATGGAGGTAGGTTTCCCTTGCACAAACGCGGGTCACCGGGGCCCCCCTCTGGAGATCGACAGGCGGATCGGTGAAATCTCTGGAGTGATGCGGACTTTGTATGCTCCGATGTGGTAAAGAAGGAGCTAAGCTGAAAGGCGAAGCTCTCGATTTACCGGTTGATCTACGTTCCTACCCTCACCTGTGGTCACGAGTTGTGGGTCGACAAGAACAAGATCCCGGATACAAGCGGCCGAAATGAGTTTCCTCTGCTCTCCCTTAGAGAGAGGGTGGGAAGCTCGGTCATCCGGGAGGATCTCAGAGTAGAGCCGCTGCTCCTCCACATCGAAAGGAGCCAGATGAGGTGGCTGGGGCATCTGATTCGGATGCCTCCCGGACGCCTCCCTGGTGAGGTGTTCCGGGCAGGTACCACTGGGAGGAGACCCCGGGGACGACCCAGGACACGCTGGAGAGACTACGTTTTTCGGCTGGCCTGGGAATGCCTCGGGATCCCCCGGAAGAGCTGGATGAAGTGGGTGGGGAGAGGGAAGTCTGGGCCTCCCTGCTGAAGCTACTGCCCCCGCGAACCGACCTCGGATAAGCGGTAGAAAATGGATGGATGGATGGACATTAACCTGACACTAAAGACAACGCGGTACCATCAGACTTTTTTCCAATTAATCTAATGAGTCTTTTTGTAATAATCTAGTTGGAAAAAAATTAAGATTTGAGATTTTTGCATGTTGTGCTTTGAAAGATTTGCAGACACCGCATTTTTAGCTGTTGAATGTATGTTAAACTGAAACAACGAATGCTCTTTAACTTTTAAACCATGTCATGGTTTTTAAAATAAATTTGTATTGTCTTGGTCTTGTCACGGTCTCGGCTTGTCTCGGTGTTGGTCTTGTCTCGGCTTGGTTTCTGTGAGCTCTGGCCTCGGGCAAGCCTTATCTCGGATCGTGTGGTCTTGAGTACCACACTACTTCTTCCTACTCCTTTTCGAACATGCAAATGAGGTATGTCTAAGCTGGTAATTCATTACTCATGTTTGTGCGTATTATTTATATTCTTTACATACACATGTTTTTGCTATTGTTTTACAAATGTTGTTTTTTTATTTCATAAGTGGCTGTATTATACTTTCCTAAGTAATTGCTTTTTTAAAATATGTTTATACTTGTTTGAAATACTATACAGTACATGAAAAAAAAGACAATTTGTTTTGTTTTGGAGTCTCCAGCCTTTTAGTCTCACACTCTGATCACCCTGCAGCAGGAAGCTTTTGTCAGCAGAGAGCTGATGAACCCATTGCACATCGCTCAGCACTCAGAAGGATATTTTTCTCCAGAGATAGCGGGGAAGATTGAAGAGACTGATTAATAGACTCATGAGGCCCCTAAATCCCAGTGGCTGCTATAAATCAGGCAATATAAGCAGTACGAGTTTAAGAAGACTTTATGCCAGTACAGTGCTTTCTGTGTTTTGCCGAAGAAACAGATCTAATAAATATAGATAGGTAGTTTTGTGTGTGTGTGTGTGTGTGTGTGTGTGTGTGTGTGTGTGTGTGTGTGTGTGTAAAAACCTCAAATAATTTGTATTAATGTACAAGCCTACCCCATTCCCAATACCTAAAATCATTGTGCTACCAATCCTATGATCATAAGCTAAACACAACTAAAATAAGTAAAACATACATTCCCTTGGCAGATGAAAACAAGGAGCATTTAATAACTCTAAAGGTGATGGTCATGAAGATAATTATGAAGGTATTAACTGGCCATAGTTAAGAATCATGAATCCTTTTAATGCTTTGTCTGATTTATTAAAAGTCTTTTAATGATCCTTAGCTATTAATGTTGGAACTGGTCACATAGCCTGTGGTTTTCCTTTGTCATCTCCACATCCCCAAGACTTTATTTCTAAATGGGCAGCCTAAATCAAATTTTGTACAGTGCTAGCAATTGCCAAGAACAGTTTTAAAATTGACAGTCCTTTTCTTTAAGATGCTTGAATGAAATTATGCATTTAAAGACTGAGACTTTGGGCCCAACCATACAGTTGATACCAATACAAAAGCTCTTAAGCAGCTCAATAAAACTCTGGCAGCAATGCCGAGCGCAAAGAAAGCAAGGCATAAAAAGCAGTGAATCACTAAATACAATGGGCCTTTAGACACACTGCCATGCTGCCTCAAACGACTTCTGTTAACAGATACAAAACAGCCATTTCCAGGGGGTCACGACCACAATTTTCAATCATTGAAGTCATTATGGAGTTGCCAGCAAAAGCTCATTTAAAAAAATTATTAAAACTCTAAATGCTATGTAAAGTTAAGAGGAGGTTGCTCTGACGGGGGTATTTGGAAGTTAATTTTCCTAGTTATTGGCTTATATGGGAAAAGTTAATATTTCTTTCTTTAAATACAAAATACATAATAAAAAAAGCGGAGGAGAAGCGGCTCAAAAAATGGATGGATGGATAATAAAAAAAATGTCAGCTAATAGACAGAGCTGGAGAGGATGTAGCAATGTGCCATCTAGCCCCATCACCCAAGAAACATGGATGTGGTGCTCTTGAGCAAGACACTGATGTCATAAACTGCTTACTATAGGTGCTATAGGTCTCCCTATTGTGTGCGCCACAAGCAGTGTGTGTTTGTTGTTTTCACCACTGGGAGAGTAAAATGTAGAGGTGTGTTTTTTCATGAACATGCATGTGTTCATGACAGTAAAAAGTATATTTTCAATTAATGGAACTGCAACATAACAGGTACTGCAGTTTTGCTTTTTTAATTGTTATTATCGATTATCGAGTGTCTTTCTGTCTAATGACGGATCATGCCATTTGTTATTGCATAATTGTTCCATTTTTAAATCATAATGATAACTGATAACGAAAATCACCTAAATGGCCCTGATCGAAAAAATTACGTTGACACACACACATTTTAATAGCAATTCAGGGTACGTTTCGACACGTGTGACGTTGAAATTAGAATCTGTTTAGAAATAGTCAATGAGTTTCTAAGCTCTTGAGAGACTCCTGCACATTTCATTCAAGGCTCCACTATCTTTGCTGGATGCTGACCCACAGGGAAAGGTAAAGGACTGTCAAAGGACCCATGAGTAAAGCCAGTTGAACCTTCGAAATCTGGAAAATTGTAACAATTTTATTTGAAAATGCCAATTGTTAGTTTTCAAACTCTGATTAAGAGGTGGGAATTTAGTGGTTTTGTTCAAACAAATCCATGGTTAGGTAGACCAACAAAGATTGTTTTGGATGCAAAAAAAAAAAAAAAACCTCAAACAGCTTCAGCTGAAATACAACCTTTTTCTGCCAAAAAATAAATAAATTAAATAAAAACGTTTGAAGATGCACAATAAGGAGGTGCAAAAAAAAATAGCCTGCCAGCTCAAAATGACAATAAAAAGCCATTACTGGAATGGCCACCACAGTCTGCTGACCCCAATCCAATCAAATTCAATGCAATCCAGTTGATTTATAAAACACATTTAAAAACAAGAGTTTACCAAAGTGCTGTACATCAGAGGATATAGAAAATAAAAAGTAATAAAAATATAATATTGCACTGATAAATAAAACTAAAAACCAGTGGTGTGCCATGAGGGCATTCAGAGCCTTCTATGCCAGCCTAAACACTATCAAAAGCCCTGAACTACAATTACAACTTAATTAAATTATTAATCATTAATAATAATTACTATAATATGCATCCATCAATCCATTTTCTGAGCCGCTTATCCTCACAAGGGTCAAGGGAGTGCTGGAGCATATCCCAGCTATCTTCAGGCAGAAGGCGGGGTACACCCTGAACTGGTTGCCAGCCAATCGCAGGGCACATATAAACAAACAACCATTCGCACTCACAGTCACACCTGCGGGCAATTTAGAGTTGTCAATTAACCTGCCATGCATGTTTTTGGCATGTGGGAGGAAACCGGAGTGCCCGGAGAAAACCCACGCAGGCCTTACGATAATATATATATAATATGTGTTTTGCTTAGTTTCCAGTCGCGTACAGTGCTGTATATGAAGAAAGTTTTTTTTTTTTTTTTTTTTTTTTGACAATGTAATCTGCCCAAGGCCTTCAGAATTCCAAGTGCTGGCATCAACCAAGTGAAACACACACACACACACACACAGTTGAAATGGTCTAACCCAGACATGTCAGGCTCCAAGGCCACTCCGGCCCACGCAGCAATTTTGTCCAACCGGCGGGATCAATTTGACATCAGCATGAGATTGGCCAGCATAATGGCATCAGCCAAACATGTGCACGCAATTACATGAGCAGCATCTTCTTATTTGTATGAACTATACAGAAATGCAGCCCTATGGGGGGCACAAGTCAGTGCAAACTGTAGGCCAGTCCCAAGCCCGGATAAATGCAGAGGGTTGCGTCAGGAAGGGCATCCGGCTTAAAACTTTGCCAAACAAATATGAGCGTTCATCCAAAGAATTCCATACCGGATCGGTCATGGCCCGGGTTAACAACGTCCGCCACTGGCGCTGTCAACCTGCAGGGCGCCGTTGGAAATTCAGCTACTGTGGGTCGAAGTGAAAGAAGAAGAAGAGGTGGAAAGCGGGTTCTTTGGCAGAAAGAGAAGAGGAAAGCACAGAGCCTAGAACTGAATGTGGGGACTTTGAATGTTGGGACTATGACAGGAAAAGCTCAGGAGTTGCTTGACATGATGATTAGGAGAAAGGTTGATATATTGTGTGTCCAGGAGACCAGGTGAAAAGGCAGTAAGGCTAGAAGTTTAGGGGCAGGGTTTAAATTATTTTACCATGGTTTAGATGGGAAGAGAAATGGAGTCGGTATTATTTTAAAAGAAGAGTTGGCTAAGAATGTCTTGGAGGGGAAAAGAGTATCAGATCGAGTGATGAGGCTGAAACTTGAAATTGAGGGTGTTGTGTGTAATGTGATTAGTGGCTATGCCCCACAGGTAGGATGTGACCGAGAGGTGAAAGAGAAATTCTGGAATGAGCTAGAAGAAGTAGTTCTGAGCATCCCAGACACAGAGAGAGGTGCAGATTGTAATGGACATGTTGGTGAAGGTAATAGGGGTGATGAAGAAGTGATGGGTAAGTACGGCATCCAGGAAATGAACTTGGAGGGACAGATGGTGGTAGACTTTGCAACAAGGATGCAAATGGCTATAGTGAACTCTTTTTTCCAGAAGAAGCACAAACATAGGGTGACCTACAAGAGCGGAGGTAGAAGCACGCAGGTGAATTACATCTTGTGCAGACGATGTAATCTGAAGGAGGTTACCAACTGTAAGGTAGTGGTAGGGGAGACTGTGGCTAGACAGCATAGGATGGTGGTGTGTAAGATGACTCTGGTGGTGGGGAGGAAGATTAGGAAGACAAAGGCAGAGAAGAGAACCATGTGGTGGAAGCTGAGACAGGACGAGTGTTGTGCAGCCTTTCGGGAAGAGGTGAGACAGGCTCTCGGTGGATGGGAGGAGCTTCCAGAAGACTGGACCACTGCAGCCAAGGTGATCAGAGAGGCAGGCAGGAGAGTACTTGGTGTATCTTCTGGCAGGAAAGGAGAGAAGGAGACTTGGTGGTGGAACCTCACAGTACAGGAAACAGTACAAGGAAAAAGGTTAGCTAAGAAGAAGTGGGACACTAAGAGGACCGAGGAGAGGCGAAAGGAATACATGGAGATGCGACACAGGGCAAAGGTAGAGGTGGCAAAGGCCAAACAAGAGGCATATGATGACATGTATGGCAGGTTGGATACTAAAGAAGGAGAAAAGGATCTATACAGGCTGGCCAGACAGAGGGATAGCGATGGGAAGGATGTGCAGCAGGTTAGGGTAATTAAGGATAGAGATGAAAATATGTTGACTGGTGCCAGTAGTGTGCTAGATAGATGGAAAGAATACTTCAAGGAGTTGATGAATGAGGAATATGAGAGAGAAGGGAGAGGAGAAGAGGCAAGTGTGGTGGACCAGGAAGTGGCAATGATTAGTAAGGGGGAAGTTAGAAAGGCATTTAAGAGGATGAAAAATGGAAAGGCAGTTGGTCCTGATGATATTCCTGTGGAGGTATGGAAGCATCTAGGAGAGGTGGCTGTGGAGTTTTTGACCAGCTTCTTCAATAGAATTCTAGCGCGTGAGAAGATGCCTGAGGAATGGAGGAAAAGTGTCCTGGTGCCCATTTTTAAGAACAAAGGTGATGTGCAGAGCTGTGGGAACTGCAGAGGAATAAAGTTGATGAGCCACAAAATGAAGTTATGGGAAAGAGTAGTGGAGACTAGACTCAGGACAGAAGTGAGTATTTGCAAGCAACAGTATGGTTTCATGCCTAGAAAGAGTACCACAGATGCATTATTTGCCTTGAGGATGTTGATGGAAAAGTACAGAGAAGGTCAGAAGGAGCTACATTGTGTCTTTGTAGATCTAGAGAAAGCCTATGACAGATTACCCAGAGATTAACTGTGGTACTGCATGTGGAAGTCTGGCGTGACAGAGAAGTATGTTAGAATAATACATGACATGTAAGAGGGCAGCAGAACAGCGGTGAGGTGTGCTGTAGGTGTGACAGACGAATTTAAGGTGGAGGTGGGACTGCATCAGGGATCAGCCCTGAGCCCCTTTCTTTTTGCAGTGGTGATGGATAAACTGACAGATGAGGTTAGACTGGAATCCCCGTGGACCATGATGTTTGCAGATGACATTGTGATCTGCCGTGAAAGCAGGGAGCAGCTGGAGGAACAGTTAGAAAGATGGAGGCATGCACTGGAATGAAGAGGAATGAAGATTAGCCGAAGTAAGACATAATATATGTGTATGAATGAGAGGGGTAGTGGGGGAAGAGTGAGGCTACAGGGAGAAGAGATAGCAAGGGTGGAGGACTTTAAATATTTGGGGTCAACCGTCCAGAGCAATGGGGAGTGTGGTCAGGAAGTGAAGAAACGGGTGTGTTATGTGACAGAAGAGTCTCTGCTACGATGAAGGGCAAAGTTTATAAAACAGTGGTGAGGCCAGCCATGATGTACGGATTAGAGACAGTGGCACTGAAGAGACGACAGGAAGCAGAGCTGGAGGTGGCGGAAATGAAGATGTTGAGGTTCTCTCTCGGAGTGACCAGGTTGGATAAAATTAGAAATTAGCTCATCAGAGGGACAGCTAAGGTTCGATGTTTTGGAGACAAAGTTAGAGAGAGCAGACTTTGATGGTTTGGACACGTCCAGAGGAGAAATGGTGAGTATATTGGTAGAAGGATGATGAGGATGGAGCTGCCAGGCAAGAGAGCTTGAGGAAGACCAAAGAGAAGGTTGGTGGATGTCGTGAGGGCAGTTGGTGTTAGAGGAGGATGCAGGAGATAGGCTTACATGGAAAAGGATGACGCGCTGTGGCGACCCCCTAACGGGACGAGCCGAAAGGAAAAGAAGATACAGTATTCTGTGTTGGGGGTGTGGGGATACGACAGTCGGCCAATCACGTACCAGTTTCAGTTACTGCTAATTTTGGAAGCTCTGTTGTCGCATGAATGACTCGTCTACAGAAATACTTTTCAGATTATGGGTTTTTAAACGAGATGTAAACATTAAGCGAGCAGGAGCTCGTCTAACCTGGAGGGACAGCTCATTCCAGATTTTGGAGGTTGCGACAGCAAAGGCTCAGTATCCGTACGTTTCAACGTTGCTCTTGGGACAACAAGGGGAGATCTGTCAGCAGACCTCAGAGAAGGTGTTAGAGTGTATGGGTGTAAAAGGTCAGAGGTTGGATGGAGCCAGACCATTCAGGGCTTTAAAAGCAAACAATAAAATTTTCAAATGAATTCTAAAATATATTGAGCCAGTGCAGAGACACCAACACAGGTGAGATGTGCTCTCGCCAGTTAAGAGTCGAACAGCACCGTTCTAGACTAATTGTAAATGAGCAATGGAGGCCTGGCTCACACCAAAATAGAGGGCATGAGAATAATCAAGTCTGGTTGAGATCAAAGCATGAATAACCCTCTCAAAATCATTAAAGGAAAGGCTTAACCTTAGACAAAATTACCAATTTAAAAAAAATTAACATTATACAGTAACAGAATTTATCTCTTGATCCATGTTAAAATCACTCTGATTTTTACCACCAGATTAGTAACGGTGTTTGAGGACCCAAGTCAGGAGGGTCATTAGAGGTACCACTAGGACCAAAGACTGACCTTTTTTTTCAATTTAAAATGTTCAGAGCAATTAAAGCTTTAATGTCCTTCAGGCAATCCATCAAGGGTGTTATGCAATTAGAGATAATTAGTTTAAGGGGCAGGTAAATTTGGGTATCATCTGCATAAAAACGGAACAAGATGCTGTGCTTTTTAATGATATCCCCTAAGGGGAGCAGGCACATGGAGAAGACGATAGGCCCAAGAATGGAACCTTGGTGGACTTCGTTTTCATGGGTTGCAGCAGACGAGCGAAGCTTACCAGACTAACAGAAAGACTTCTATTGGACAGGTAAGACTGACAACACTGGAGAACAGTGCCACTAATGCTCACACAATGCCCCGGGTGAGAAATGAGGATATTGGGGTCCGCTGTGTCAAAAGCAGCTGTAACATCAAATAGAATAAGAATGGCATAGTGCCTAATGTCAGCATCTTAAAAAAAATCATTAAAAACTCTTATAAGTGCTGATTTGGTGCTGTGGAGTGTCTTAAAACCAGATTGGAAAACCTTGCGGATCCCATGCCATGTGTGTAAAAAAAAGACTGCAGTTGACCCTAGTACAACTTTCTCCAGTATTTTTTAAATCAAAGGGAGTTTAGAAATGGTTAAAAAATTGTTAACAACTGTAGCATTACGTTTTTTAATTAAGGGTTGCATCACAGCCTGTTTCAAACATTTTGGTATGTCACCTGTAGCAAGACTGCTGTTTATAATCAAGGGAACACCAAGTCCAATAGTGTCCCAAATTTCTTTAAAAAACGAAGAGGGATAACATCAAAAGGAGCAACCATTTATTTCAAAGCAGAACGCGAGACAGGCTCAAACTGATCAAAAACAGCAGCGCAAGTGACTGTGATTGGCACATCATAGTATTTGCTCTAATGGTAGTCACTTTGTCGACAAAAAAATGGGAGTAATGCCTCCCAATTTTGAGTGGTTTGGGGAACATTAGGAATGCTGTTAATCGTGTTAAAAAGGACACAGGGTTTGTGACAAGTGTTAAAAATATCAGAAAAATAGCTATATATATATATATATATATATATATGTAGCTTGAACAACGTTTTGATAACTGCAGCAACATTCCTTTAAAATGTATGACACCTGTAGCTTATCCTTTTTCATTTGCATACAGCTCTACGACACTCCTGTCTGACGTCACAATCAATATCATTTAGCCATGGTTCAGGCTGGAATTTTGAACGATAGGGTTATGTAGGGCGACAAGAGGAGAGGAACAGAGAGGTTATTTTCTCTGTGTCAAAATGGAGAGAGGGCACCCTGTCAGTCACAGAGGCATTTTGTCATGGTCTGTCTTTTGGTTTGGGTTATGTTTAGTTTTGTTCCATGTTTTCCTGTGTTTCATGTTTGTCGTGTGCTCATTAGGTTGTCGTGTCCACCTGTTCTCGTCTACTTTGTGTCGACCAATCAGCTCTCTCCAGCCACTCGTGTCTTGTCCAGGTGTTCCTCGTTGTCTTGTCAATTTGTTTGTATTTAGTTCCCTGGTTTCTTTCAGTTCTTGTCGGTTCATTGTCATTGTCACATGTCTTTGCCATGTCATAGTCGCCAGTTGTCTTTATCATTGTGGTATGTCATTGTCAGGTGTCATTTTCCCTATCTATTCCACGTCTTACTCACAGGTCATAGTTTGTTTCCAGTTTTAGATATTCAAGTGTTTCTTTGTTACTTTGGTTTGGTTGTTATCTGTTGTGGGACTTCGTTCAGTTTTACTTTACCCAATGTCCTTGTTTTCCTTTTTTGAAGATTAAATATTATTATTTTGAGACTCCCGCACTCCTGCCTTGCCTCCCTGCTTCCCTGCAATTGGGTCCACCATGTTCATGCCTTGCGTTCCTCGCCTTCGTCCTAACCACGTACGTGACACATTTTTAAAGGTAGCTGAGAACTGAGCAGCAGTGGAAGGTGTAAGCATACGACCAATAAGGGTGGGCGCATTACGGTTTATCTATATTACAAGGAAGAATCAGCTGACATACAGTAAAACAGGCATATACATTGTCAAAAGTATTCGCAGCCTTGACTCACATATGAATTTAAGTGATATCCCATTCCTAATCCCTATTATTTAACATGACGTCTGCCCACCCTTTACAGCTATAACAGCTTCAACTCTTCTGGGAAGGCTGTCCACTAGGTTTAGATGTATTTATGGGCATTTTTGACCATTCTTCGAGAAGTGCATTTGTGAGGTCACACACTGATGTTGGATGTGAAGGCCTGGCTACAGTCGCTGCTCTAATTCACCCCAAAAGGTGTTCTATTGGGTTGAGGTCAGGACTCCGTGCAGGCCAGTCAAATTCATCCACACCAGACTCTGTCATCCATGTCTTTATGGACCTTGCTTTGTGCACTGGGGCACAGTCATGTTGGAAGAGGAAGAGGCCATCTCCAAACAGTTCCCACAAAGTTGGGCACATGGAATTGTCCAAAATCTCTACCAGAGCATTCAGAGTTCCTTTCACTGTAACTAAGGGGCCAAGCCCACCTCCTGAAAAACAACCCCACACCATAATCCTCACGCCACCAAACTTTACACTGCGCTATGCAGTCAGAAAAGTACCGTTGTCCTGGCAACCGCCAAACCCAGACTCGTTCATCAGATTGCCAGATGGAGAAGTGTGATTCGTCACTCCAGAGAATGTGTCTCAACTGCTCCAGAGTCCAGTGGCGGTGTGCAGTGTATCCAACGCTTTCTGTTGCATTTGGTGATGTATGGCTTGAATGCAGCTGCTCGGCCATGGAAACTGTTAGATATATTGTAGAAGTTATCATTTATTTGCTTAGCTTGCATGAGTATTATGGACAATTTTTTAGAAAGAATGATGTCTCGCCTTCAAGAAGATGACTCAGGAGGAATCATCAGAGAGAAGGACGTGGCCGGGACGTGGCAGGTGTTGATGCCATGTTTTCACCTTGAAACCCTCCCCTTAGTGTGTTGTGTCTTGTAAACTTAGAAACCTCCCTATTTTTCAAATAAATGCAGGAGCGACGGGAGAGATTGTTTAGAGCGTTTTGAGAGGCTGTAATCTGAACAATCTCCCATGCGCCCTCCTCATGAGAAAAAGAGACCAGCGTCTTCATTCCTTTTGTGTCTATTTATTATAATGTTGGGTAAGATAAATCCAACAGAAACCCATTCCATGAAGCTATCTGCACACTGCTCTTGAGCTAATCTGAAGGCTACATGAAGTTTGGAGGTCTGTAGCGATTGACTCAGGAGAAAGTTGCTGACCTCTTCGCACTATGCACCTCAGCATCCACTGACCCCACTCCATTAGTTTACGTGGCCTACCACTTCGCGCTTGAGTTGCTGTCGCTCCCAAACGCTTCCACGTTCTTATAATACAGCTGACAGTCGACTGTGGAATATTTAGGAGGTAGGAAATGTCACGACTGGACTTGTTGCACAGGTGGCATCCAATCACAGCTCCATGCTGGAATTGACTGAGCTCCTGAGAGCGACTCATTCTTTCACAAATGTCTGTAATCCCAAGTGCATTTTCTAGGAAAATATTAAATACAATATTTTTCTGTTTCTATTGGCCACCTCTGAATTTGAAATTAGTTAATTCTGTGTTGTGACATAATTCCGAACATCGCTCCATCACTTAATACATTTAACATTAACATTCGTAAACTAATTAGATAATTGTAGGCGTGTTTCCTAATTAAGACAAGATGTACTAGTGGATCAGCTCTTGTCGCTGATGTTACGTGTGCTTCGCGGTTCCGCTGGGACTACAACCAGGGCCACAACCCGCAGCACCTCAACGCAAAAATACAAAAGACCAGTGGAACAAATACGACACTGGCTGATCTGTTGAGCAAACATGTTGCTAAAACATGAGAGTAGCCATAGAAAATATCCGCTCCAGATTTGGGTAGAGTAGCCCACTGACGTGTGGTGAGGTTCTTGATTGGTGAGGCACTGACTACGTCATGTGACTGACTCACTATGAAGCGCAACTCAACACTGCCACATGCTGGTTGTGGCACCGTACATAACAAACTCCACTGTGCACTTTTAGTGGCTTTTCTGGTCGATAAGAAAGACTAAATGTCACACACTTTCATTAAATATATTAGTCTGTTAAACGTCAGTAATTGCAGTACATGTGTGATAAAACGTATATTATTGGCGAAGCAATGAGGAAACACCAATGTCTCTTGTGTGAAGCCATGAACCAATCACAGCCTGCCTGAATTGATGTGTGTGTGGTAACCATCATGGGAGCGATGACTCAGGGTGACTCGTAGATGCGCTTCCTATGCATTTGAACAGGAAATATGAAAATTCAGCTATTTTAATGATGAAATCATTGAAATTATTGGATTGAAAAAGAAAATCAATGTAAAGCACGGACCATAGAACTAAAATGGAACAATTTAATGTTTTTTTATTTTTTTTACTATTCACATGTAGTGGAAAGGAAAGACCATCAGGGGCCAGTGAGACTGCCTCGCTTGTCTACCCTGACCGCACGTCACTGGAGTAGCCAAATATTGTACTCAAGAAAGAGTACTGTTACTTGACAATAATGTGACTCAAGTAAAAAGTAGTCCTCCCAAAACTTACTTGAGGAAAAAGTACAGTAAAATAATTACTCAAGTACTGAGTAAATAGTGAATAATTTCTGATTAATTTTTTTAACCACATCATGAGTGCGTATGTGTGTACGCACAGTCAAAACTACAACAAAATATTAGCAATTTACTGCACGGTGTTTTCTCAAGTTATAAGTGAGGTGAAATATCCAATAGTCTTCATGTTAATGACGACTTTCCCAAAATGGTTGTCACTCAGGCACGACGATCAGCCGGGCTGGCTTATCTCGTGTTAAAACCTATGCACGGGAAGCCCAATAGAAGACGTTGTGTGAGGTCATGTGACTTTTTTGTGTCGACGTAAACGTCACTAGCGCTTAAATTGGATTGGCGCAAACACCGCCCAATGCGCAAGTCGAAGTTGTAGTCTCGCGCACGAAATAGTTGATAAATAAGCAATAATTGATACATAAAAGTAGTGAGCGACACTTAGATCATTGTAACCGAGTAAAAGTACCGTTACTTCTTAACCGCATAAGCGGCGGAAGTGTTTTTTCTGGTCTCGTCAACTCCTGTGACTTATCCAAAGCAGGTCCCGAGCGCACAGGCGGAACCTCAGGCCAATGCGCTCGCATATTAGTCCGCCACGGAGTAATAATCACAATTACATTTGTGTGGATGGTGGATGTGCGGAATGGATCTAACTGCCAGCATTCAAGGAGTACGAAACAGCCTATGACGATAGCGATGGCGACCCCCCCCCCACGGAAAAACACATCACATCTATACGTGAATCGTAAATGGCCTATTTTGAGTTCAAAACGGCGACTGATTTTGCATGTATGTTCAACAACAAAAGGCACACTATATTAAACATTTAGATTTTCAAATGTAAACAGTAGGACTTGTCAAGTCATGGAGTTCAAATCTAAGTCAAGTCGAGTCTTTCATAAAATTTGCCAAGCAAGTTGCAAGTCATAAAATCAACAACTCGAGTCTACTCGAGTCGAAGTCATGTGACTCGAGTCCCCCACCTCTAGTGTATGTGGTGTGTGTGTGTGTGTGTGTGTGTGCGTGTGTGTGTGGTGTGGTGTGGTGTGTGCGTGCATGAGGTGCCTGTGATTCCAACAGTGGCATGGCAGATACACAGGAAACCCAGGTATAATTTTTTTTTTGTCCTGTTCGGCTGTTAGGTCAAGCAGAATGGAAAATCTGTATCCCTTTTATGCCGGAACAGTTTTATTGTGTCACAGTGGAGTTTTTAAGCTTCCGCTGTGGCTTCTTAGTATTATAATTGAGCTTTATTGAGAATCAGACTTTATCACTCGAAAAGAACAAAGTAAATACCCAGGTATCATTATCATTATCATTATCATTAATTTTGTCACAATAATTGAACATTTCTATCCCATTTCGTCCCAAACTGTATATGACCAAGTGAGAGCATCATTAACACAGTGGTTTTTAAAGCTTGGGCCTGGGACCTTGCTGTGTGTTTTTTGCCTCTTCTCCCTGTGATTGTGTGAGTTGGGTATTCCAGCTTTCTCCCAAAAGCACAAGGTCAGATTAATTGAAGACTATATTGCATGTTAGTGTGAGGTGTCAGTTGTCAATGTTTTGATGTGTCGATTATTGCGAATGAGTTTTGATAATTTTACCATGTACATGTACCATCTCTTTTATCCAAAGTCACCTAGGATAGGCTCATTCGTTTGTGACCCAGACTAGAATAAGCATTTAAAAAAATAGAAGGATGTTAACAGGATGTTTTGACAATTGCCTTGAACTTATTTTGTAAAATGTACTTAACATAATACAATTAAACACTGTCTGTCTAATTTGCCTGTTTTTGGAATAGGGGAGTACTGGATTACCTGGAGAAAACCCATGCAAGCACAGAGATTCGAACCTTGTGCCACAGACTGGAGTTCTGCTAAACTTGTGTTAGAATAGTAGAGATCTATAAAGCTGCATTAATTTTATTCTCTCACTAACTGACAGCTGACAGAATATTTTTCCTTTTGTTGAAATGACGACTTGAATACAACCTTGGATGAAATTATGGGAATGATGACTTTTCTCACAATGTTCAACCAAAAGGCACATGTTTGAAATGATCTGACTGATTAAATTAGCCCTGGGTGCTGCACCTGGATGTTTAAGCTCAGCTGTGTATCTCTTCCCAGAATCGGATATTCTCATTTGGTGTGTGGAGGTGACCTTTCTGACTTTCAGACAGCATCCTTGATCATCAGACATCTTATGTCCACTCAAAATACACACAAACATCCCGGATGACCGAGCTTCTCACACTATCTCTAAGGGAGAGCCCAGACACCCTGCGGAGGAAACTCATTTCGGCCACTTGTATCCTGGATCTTGTTCTTTCGGTCACGACCCACAGCTCGTGGCCATAGGTGAGGGTAGGAACGTAAATCGACCTGGTAAATCGAGAGCTTCGCCTTTCGGCTTAGCTCCTTCTTTACCACAACGGATCGATACAAAGTCCGCATCACTGTAGACGCTGCACCGATCCGCCTGTCAATCTCCCGTTCCATTCTTCCCTCACTCGTGAACAAGACCCCAAGATACTTGAACTCCACCACTTGGGCCAGGATCTCAACCCCGACCTGGAGAGGGCACGCCACCCTTTTCCGACTGAGGGACACGGTCAAACGCCTTCTCCAAGTCCACAAAACACATGTAGACTGGTTGGGCGAACTACCATGCACCCTCGAGGACCCTGCCAAGGGTGTAGACCTGGTCCACTGTTCCACGGCCAGGACGAAAACCACACTTGCTTCTCCTGAATCTGAGATTCAACTCCCCGACGGACCCTCCTCTCCAGCACCCCTGAATAGACCTTACCAGGGAGTCTGAGGAGTGTGATCCCCCTGTAGTTGGAACACACCATCCGGTCCCCCTTCTTAAAAAGGGGGACCACCACCCCAGTCTGCCAATCCAGAGGCACTGTCCCCGATGTCCACGCGATGTTGCAGAGGCGTGTCAACCAGGACAGCCCTACAACATCCAGAGCCTTGAGGAAATCCAGGCGAATCTCATCCACCCCCGGGGCCTTTCCACCGAGGAGCTTTTTTACCACCTCGATGACCTCAACCCCAGAGATAGGAGAGCCCGCCTCAGAGAACCCAGACTCTGCTCCCTCATGGGAAGGCGTGTCGGTGGAATTGAGGAGGTCTTCAAAGTATTCTCCCCACCGGCTCACAACGTCCCGAGTCGAGGTCAGCAGTGACCCATCCCCACTATACACAGTGTTGGTGGTGCACTGCTTCCCCCTCCTGAGACGCCGTATGGTGGACCAGAATTTCCTCAAAGCCGTCCGGAAGTCTTTCTCCATGGCCTCACCGAACTCCTCCCATGCCCGAGTTTTTGCTTCAGCGACCACCAAAGCTGCATAACGCTTGGCCAGCCGGTACCCATCAGCTGCCTCAGGAGTCCCACATGCCAAAAAGGCCTGATAGGACTCCTTCTTCAGCTTGACGGCATCCCTCACCGTTGGTGTCCACCAACGGGTTCGGGGATTGCCGCCACGACAGGCACCGACCACCTTACGGCCACAGCTCCGGTTGGCCGCCTCAGCAATGGAGGCGTGGAACATGGTCCACTCGGACTCGATGTCCCCCGCGTCCCCGGAACATGAGCAAAGTTCTGTCGGAGGTGGGAGTTGAAACTCCTTCTGACAGGGGATTCTGCCAGACGTTCCCAGCAGACCCTCACAATACGTTTGGGCCTGCCATGTCGGAGCGGCATCTTCCCCCACCACCGGAGCCAACTCACCACCAGGTGATGATCAGTTGACAGCTCTGCCCCTCTCTTTACCCGAGTGTCCAAGATATGCGGCCGCAAGTCCGATGACACGACCACAAAGTCGATCATCGAACTGCGACCTAGGGTGTCCGGGTGCCAAGTGCACGTGTGGACACCCTTATGCTTGAACATGGTGTTTCGTTATGGACAATCCGTGATGAGCACAGAAGTCCAATAACAGAACACCACTCGGGTTCTGATCGGGGGGGCCATTCCTCCCAACCACGCCCTTCCAGGTCTCACAGTCATTGCCCACGTGAGCATTGAAGTCCCCCAGCAGAACGATGGAGTCTAGCCAAGCAATAAAAAGCATTAAAAAAAAACACTTACAAACCAACATGCTTCGTGTGTATACTCAGTCTGAATGAAGCTAAATAAGTGAACCCGCAATTAACTGTAATTGAAAGACACATTAACAAAGCTTAAACCATTTAGAAACCAATTGAATATTTTACAATCCAAGTAGCAGAGACTCAATACTATGTTATGTATGTACACAATTTATAGGCATTACGGTATATGTAGGAGACTTGTATCACACAAATTATCTTCACTCCACTCCACTGAATGCTTCCTACCTGGTCCAGTTTCCAGTGGAACTCGGCAGGTCTGAAGGTATCCACTTGAGTAAAGTCCCTCCTTAGTAGCAACACTAGGCGGCAATTGTGGACATACAGGGAGTAGTGATGACGATTCATCTCTGCAAAAGGGGGAAGAATAAGAGGATTGGACAAAATCAACACACTTGCTCACTGTTGGGACAGACCAAAACTAGAGTATTTGATAGAAAATTCCTGCTTAGAGCAAAGTCACTCAGCGGTTTAGATGGTGACTTCATTGTAATTGCAACCTTGAATTAATAAAATAACAATATTTAATGCCTGGCTTTCCCCACAGGCCTTGCTTATAGTATATTGCAATTCTGGTTTGTTTAGGAACAGTTAACTTCTATAATTTGATGAGGGATTGTAGTGTATCAAGAGAGGAGATCTTAGACTATTCATTACTCGTATTGATGTCGTCAATGGGCCTTAAAAAAAAAAAAAAGAATTGATATGCAGAACATTCAACGGAGACTCTGCTATTACATTTTTGCTTGCCTGCAATACAATTTTGTGTTGTGATTTGGATACATTACAGTGCAAGATGTTTATGTTCTCTAATAAGTTAAAGGAGATGTCAGAAAGTTTGTAAAAAAACAAAAACAAACAAACAGCTGTGATGATCAAATTTGCAGACTGTTTTTTTTTTTTTTTTTTTTGTAGCAAGAGCCCACAATATAATTTTATGTTTTTCTCACGATTGAACATGTGATAAATGCAACAAACATTAAAAATGCCTTTCTGTGAATGTGGGCAAGAAATAACAGCACAAAACAATGTTAGATGATGAGTCAAAGTGTTTACACTCACCTGTCTTGTCAGAATTACAAAGAAGAGTCTCTTTTTCAGCCCTGAGACCAGGACTGGGTCCATGCTTCATCCAGGTTGCTATCGTGAACTGGTCCGTCAAGTTCTGGGGGACCACCCAGCCTGGGATTTTAGCCGCCTGGTGACCATCAAACCTGAAAATCAAGTCACTGTCCCTCCCGCTGTCTGTCATCAGAGAAGCTGTCCAGTTAGTAGCAGCGGAGGGGGTAGGCAGAAGGTCAGTGCTGCCCGATGAGGCCCCTGGAGTCATTGCCATTGGAAGAGAAAGATTTAACAGAAGAATGGTGTCATAAACAATCACAGTAGATGTGTCGTTTATTGGGCCAACCTTGGCTATGATTACTTTACTGAGTCAAGCAGATGGCACAGCTTAATACATAATCAATGGTCCGGGATTGATAGAGGATGTGACTATTGATTCATGGCGAATGAAATTGACTTTCAAAAGGAGAGAGAACCTCTGTAATGTGAGATAGCGGCAGTCTGTGGATGAGCTGTAAAGTTACATAAAAGACATACAGCAAGGACGGGATGAAGCATCCAATCACATAAATTGTTTACTTTTGTGACTTGACCTTTATAAATCCTGGTAAGTACTCATCATCACTTCATTGTATTGAGTCCTACCCCATTCTCATCTTCCCTTTAAAAGAAACTTTATCATCCCTGCCATACATGACACAATAACCTCAATATGTTGAGTCCTGAAAAGCTGTTTTATGTCACCTTGACAAACATTATTTGTGCCAAGTCCTCTGTGTATTTGGATCACGGCTCCTGTTCAGATAAAAGCATGTGATTACATCATGTCTGCCAAATGCAGACAAAACAATTACCATGCGGATCTGATAATTCCTGCTCATAACAAAACATTTGCACCATGTTTGATGTTTGCTCTTGCCTGCAATGTGTTTCTTCATGCCATACATGAGACAGCCTCAACATTCTCTCTCTATTAATTAGATTCCCTCAATTAAATAAATATGGATTGACTTTCCAAGGACGCAGCTGCAGCCTTTTTCCCGATGTTGTTGGACATAATCTCAAATTGAGTAGGCTTTAAAAAGGCAATTACAATTTATTTTTCTTGCTATCATATAATTATTAGGCGATGTCTGTAAACAGTGCATGCTCTGGGCATCCAGGGATAGGAATGCAAAGGTTATGTATTCAATGGGATAAGAGTTTTGAAACCTGTTAGTCAAATATAATGATAGCATGTGCCTACCCCTTATTGACAGCTTTTGGATTGAATTCTGGTCCTATGCTCTTGATACCCTTGTTAGTGTAGTGGTTTCACATAGCTAAATGGGTGCAACCATTACAAAGTGGGCGTCAATTGCCATTGACACCCAGCTTTTTCTTTTTTTTTTTTATCAATGCTTCCTTGGACCACAAACTGCAGGTTTTCATTCAAATTGGTTAGGTTGCTTTTGTGTAACCCAGCCAGCCAATCATTTAAATAATCAATCAAAAATGCTGATCAAAATATAACCACTCTTCTTGCACTTAGCTGTTAATGTTGGCACAATGGGTCTCTATCTACAGTATGCTTACCTTAGTATGCAAAGCTGGCTTTAGTTCAATTTAATAGAAGGAAAGTTAATTACATTTACCCTTTTTTCACTTGGTATTCACATTACATAATTAGGGAACAGTGGGACCTTTAAAGTGAACCACCTGTGAGGTTACATAATTAAATTTTCAGGAAAAAAATGCCTGGAAAATTGACTAAATTTCCCAGTTTGAAGAGCAAAATGGTAATAACAAAGCCACACTATGTATCACCATCCATTTTCTGTACTGATCATCCTCACTAGGGTCACCGGCGTGCTGGAGCCTATCCCAGCTATCTTCAAGCGAGAGGTGGGGTACACCCTGAACTGGTCGCCAGCCAATCGCAGGGCACATATAAACAAAGAACCATTCGCACTCACATTCACACCTACGGGCAATTTAGAGTCTTCAATCAACCTACCACGCATGTTTGTGGGATGTGGGAGGAAACCGGAGTACCCGGAGAAACCCATGCAGGCACGGGAAGAACATGCAAACTCCACAAAGGCAGGGCCGGGATTTGAACCCCAGTCCTCAGAACTGTGAGGCAGATGTGCTAACCAGTCGTTCTCAGTGCCGCCGATTGAACAATTTACCTTATACAAAATAACAGACAGTAGAACCAACCACATAGTTTCTGCAGGGACTTCTCAGAGTAGGTCTCACGGTCACATCCCTTTCCAATGTGACTGGTCAGCAGCTCCACTGTAGTCCTAGCAGATGACAGAGGCCCACCACAGGTCTCCAGATGCATTTTCGGAAACAACTGTTTGCTTCCTGTTCCGGGTTCATAGTCAACTTGTTTATTCCAACCTACAAAACAAAACAGATGGGGTTAGAACATGATGCCAAGTATAGAGTGTAGTTTTCTAGGTGGAAAGTGAGATGTTAAGTGTTTATTGCTTCTGTTACCTCTACTAATTCGGTGTTTTCACCTCTTGGATGAGATTGTTTCCCAATTTATCAAACAGCAATAGTGAAAAAATGGAAAAAAATTAGTTTCAGAGAAAAGAGGGGATTGGGGAAGGGCAGGACATTTTGGATTACCGTTCTTATTCTTTCTGTCTCTTTGAAATACTTCCATACATTTTCTATACCTTCTTCTTTTCCTTTCGGCTTGTCCCTTTAGGGGTCGCCACAGCGCGTCATCCTTTTCCATGTAAGCCTATCTCCTGCACCCTCCTCTCGAACACCAACTGCCCTCATGTCTTCCCTCACGACATCCATCAACCTTCTCTTTGGTCTTCCTCAAGCTCTCTTGGCTGGCAACTCCATCCTCATCATCCTTCTACCAATATACTCACTATTTCTCCTATAGAGGTGACCAAACCATCGAAGTCCGCTCTCTCTAACTTTGTCTCCAAAACATCGAACCTCGGCTGTCCCTCTGATGAGCTCATTTCTAATTTTATCCAACCTGGTCACTCCGAGAGCAAACCTGAACATCTTCAGTTCCGCCACCTCCAGCTTTGCTTCCTGTTGTCTCTTCAGTTCCACTGTCTCTAATCTGTGCATCATGGCTGGCCTCACCACTGTTTTATAAACTTTGCCCTTCATCCGAGCAGAGACTCTTCTCTCACACTACACACCTGACACCTTCCTCCACCCGTTCCAACCTGCTTGGACCCGTTTCTTCACTTCCTGACCACAATCACCATTGCTCTGGACAGTTGACCCCAAGTATTTAAAGTCCTCCACCCTTGCTATCTCTTCTCCCTGTAGCCTCACTCTTCCCCCACCACCCCTCTCATTCATGCACATATATTCTGTCTTACTTTGGCTAATCTTCATTCCTCTGCTTTCCAGTGCATGCCTCCATCTTTCTAACTGTTCCTCCACCTGCTCCCTGCTTTCGCTGCAGATCACAATGTCATCATGGTCCACGGGGATTCCTGTCTAACCTCATCTGTCAGCCTATCCGTCACCACTACAAACAGGAAGGGGCTCAGGTCTGATCCCTGATGCAGTCCAAACTCCACCTTAAATTCGTCTGTCACACCTACAGCACACCTCACCGCTGTTCTGCTGCCCTCGTACATGTCCTGTATTATTCTAACATACTTCTCTGCCACTCCAGACCTCCGCATGCAGTACCACAGTTCCTCTCTGGGTACACTGTCATAGGCTTTCTCTTGATCTACAAAGACACAATGTAGCTCCATCTGACCTTCTCTGTACTTTTCCATCAACATCCTCAAGGAAAATAATGCATCTGTGGTACTCTTTCTAGGCATGAAACCATACTGTTGCTCGCAAATACTCACTTCTGTCCTCAGACTCCACTACTCTTTCCCATAACTTCATTGTGTGGCGGTTAAATATATTGTAGAAGTTATCATTTATTTGCTTAGCTTGCATTAGTATTATGGACGATTTTGATGGTTGCTTGCTGACCGTGAGAAGATGTCTCGCCTTCAAGAAGATGACTCAGCAGGAATCATCAGAGAAAAGGGCGCCTTGACCAAGGACGTGGCTGGTGTTGGTCTCATGTCGTCACCTTGAAACCCCCCCCCCCCCTTAGTGTGTTGTGTCTTGTAGCTTAGTATGTTATGTCTTGTAACTTAGAAACCTCCCTATTTCAAATAAATACAGCAGCGACGGGAGAGATTGTTTAGAGCGTGATGGGAGACTGGATCTGAGCAATCTCTCATATGTCCTCCTCATGAGCAAAAGAAACCAGCGTCTTCATTCCTTTTGTGTCTATTTTTATAGGTGTTGGGCGAGATTGATCCAACAGTGGCTCATCAACTTTATTCCTCTATAGTTCCCATAGCTCTGCACATCACCCTTGTTCTTAAAAATGGGCACCAGCACACTTTTCCTCCATTCCTCAGGCATCTTCTCACGCGCTAGAATTCTATTGAACAAGCCGGTCAAAAACTCCACAGCCACCTCTCCCAGATGCTTCCATACCTCCACAGGAATATCATCAGGACCAACTGCCTTTCAATTTTTCATCCTCATTAGTGCCTTTCTAACTTCCCCCTTACAAATCATTGCCACTTCCTGGTCCACCACACTTGCCTCTTCTACTCTCCCTTCTCTCTCATTTTCCTCATTCATTAACTCCTCGAAGTATTCTTTCCATCTATCTAGCACACTGCTGACACCAGTCAACATATTTCCATCTCCATCCTTAATCACCCTAACCTGCAGCACATCCTTCCCATCTCTGTCCCTCTGTCTGGCCAGCCTGTATAGATCCTTTTCTCCTTCTTTAGTTTCCAACCTGCCATACATGTCATCATATGCCTCTTGTTTGGCCTTTGCCACCTCTACCTTTGCCCTGTGTCGCATCTCAATGTATTCCTTTCACCTCTCCTCTGTCCTCTCAATGTCCCACTTCTTAGCTAACCTTTTTCCTTGTATGATTCCCTGTACTATATGGTTCCACCACCAAGTCTCCTTCTCTCCTTTCCTGCCAAAAGATACACCAAGTACTCTTCTGCCTGCTTCTCTGAAGTGGTCCAGTCTTCTGGACGCTCCTCCCGTCCACCGAGAGCCTGTCTCACCTCTTCCCGAAAAGCTGCACAACACTCATCCTTTCTCAGCTTCCACCACATGGTTCTCTGCTCTGCCTTTGTCTTCCTAATTTATCTCCCCACCACCAGAGTCATCTTACACACCACCATCCTATGCTGTCTAGCCACACTCTCCCCTACCACTACCTTACAGTCGGTAACCTCCTTCAGATTAAATCGTCTGCACAAGATGTAATCCACCTGCGTGCTTCTACCTCCGCTCTTGTAGGTCACCCTATGTTCCTGCCTCTTCTGGAAAAAAAGTGTTCACTACAGCCATTTGAATCCTTGTTGCAAAGTCTACCACCATCTGTCCCTCCAAGTTCCTTTCCTGGATGCCGTACTTACCCATCACTTCTTCATCACCCCTATTTCCTTCACCAACAAGTCCATTACAATCTGCACCAATTACGACTCTCTGTCTGGGACGCTCAGAACTACTTCGTCTAGCTCCTTCCAGTATTTTTCTTTCACCTCTAGGTCACATCCTACCTGTGGGGCATAACCACTAATCACATTACGCATAACACCCTCAATTTCAAGTTTCAGCCTCATCACTCGATCTGATTCTCATTTCACCTCCAAGACATTCTGAGCCACGTCTTCTTTTAAAATAACTCCGAATCCATTTCTCTTCCAATCTACACCATGGTAAAATAATTTAAGCGTTGCCCCTAAACTTCTAGCCTTACTGCCTTTCCACCTGGTCTCCTGGACACACAATATATCAACCTTTCTCTTAATCATCATGTCAACCAACTCCCGAGATTTTCCTGTCATAGTCCCAACATTCAAAGTCCCCACATTCAGTTCTAGGCTCTGTGCTTTCCTCTTCTCTTTCTGCCGAAGAACCCGCTTTCCACCTCTTCTTCTTCTTCGACTTCGACCCACAGTAGCTTAATTTCCAACGGCGCCCTGCAGGTTGACGGCGCCAGTGGCGGACATTGTTAACCACGACCGATCCGGTATGGAATTCTTTGGATAAACGCTCATATTTGTTTGGCAAAATTTTAAGCCGGGTGCCCTTCCTGACGCAACCCTCTGCATTTATCCGGGCTTGGGACCGGCCTACAGTTTGCGCTGGCTTGTGCCCCCCATAGGGCTGCATTATACATTTTCTATATCACTTATCCTAATTAGGGTCATGGGTGAGCTGGAGCCAATGCACCTATGTTTTCTCTTTATGTTTGTCTGCTCAACCTCTCCAAGAGACAACAAGAGGATAATGTGGACACGTATGTTGCTTAAAGTGCATGCATTCTTCTCATTATGCTAAACTCAGTGACGATGTTTAACAATAAACCAGAAGTATGTTCTTTTGGCCGCCCTCTTTCGTATAGAAATGTAAAATACCAAAATGAAGTACTGTCCATCCTTCCATCTACTCATCCACTCGGCTATGCATAATATTATTGCTTGTAGGCTGAAAGAGGCACGTCAGATAATGCTGACTGTAGAGAAGAAGCGAAACGTTTGTTGCTCACTAGTGTTGAATCTGTCATGTTCACGACCTCAAACATTCACCACCTTAGCTTATACAGTGGCTGCACCTGTCTTGAAGTGGATTTAACGCTTGCAGACTGTGATTGCTGAAGGCTGCTAAAGCACTGCTACTCGTGAACTTGTCAGAATGTATGATGAAAGAAAACAATTGTGCCAAACACAACGAGCATAAACAAAGAATGCAAAACATGCTGCGTGGGAAAAACATGTTTTTTTAATGTGGGAGTAACCCGAATAACAAAACATACATAAGGATTCAAATGTGAATCTGCCGACTGCAGATGTGCCTTTTACAGTATATATTCATTTTCCTGAAATATACTTGTATTTATGATTATGTCCTTCCAACTATTAATTACTGACCTACTGTATCACATTGTTGCTTTTGTGATAATACTTATTGACCAATGGTTCAGAGCTATTATGATATTGGAGTGGCTGGTTAGCTACTGGGGACAGGTGACACCACTATTTACTTCTTGGTACAATAACACATCAGAATTTGACTTTCCAAGATGACAAATCCCACAGAAAACATGTCAGCACTCAGTACTGAGATTGTGGGCAAGTCAAAAGAAAGTCATACAATTTAAGGCAGTAACAGGAATGTTATATGTTCAATACTTAATTAAAACGATTATTGATCTGAGACCTGTATTATGTCTTAAAGAAAAAAAAGTACTGATAAGATAATTATATGTTTGAATGAGGTCAGTGGAGTCTACCACATGCTGTCATACAATGATATCCATTATGTGCAGTGAACCTCGGCATGGGTTTAATCGGATGTATTTTGCTTTCTACTGAGTTGGGTGCTTGCCTTCAGTAGACTTCATAAAATTCACAAAGCAGGCCCAAAAATTCTTCTTTTTGTGTGTACGAAAGAAAGATGAGAGTGAGAGGAAGCAAGGCAGACATGAAAACAGTCCTGTGGGGCTGAATGCAGATGAACATACTACTTTTCAAAGTGGAGGTGATCATGGAAGCTTTTGTGTGCGTGTGCGTGCATGTGTGCGTGTGCTACTTTTATGTGCTTGATGTTACTTTTTAGTCAGGGAATTATTTACTTCTGTTTCAGGTTTTCTTGGGAATAATGTATTCTTAATATTTGGAAATCATGTAAAGAGCATTTTATTGCAAAATTGTGTACTTTACCATACCAAAGTGAAAAGCAAGTCTAGATAGACTTTTTGTACAGACATCAGTTTATCTTTTCATATCTTTAATGTTACTGTATCATTTCTTTGATTGTAAACACATCTGACGTTGCTCTCAACATATTAGCCACACCCTTTGTCAAGAGATAATGAATTGATTTTTTTAAATTAAGGGCAGGAACCTCAAACCTTCATGTTTTGAGCGTCTTCTCTGTATTGAGCACATTGTTCAGTTTTTATGTAAATTCGTACAATTATTTGACCTTGTCTATTTTCTTGCATTGTTTTCCTCACAATTATTATGAATATTTATTGATAAAAATAAATAGATCCCAGTTGACAGTTAAAGGGCTATCACGCAAAAAGCTGAAAACAGAAAAATATCCATCCGTCTATCCATTTTCTGTACTGCTTATCCCTGGGCTACACCCTGAACTGGTTGCCAGCCAATCGCAGGGCACGTATAAACAAACAACCATTCGTACTCACATTCACACCTACGGGGAAATTAGGGTCTTCAATTAACCTACCATGCATGTTTTTGGGACGCGGGAGGAAACCGGAGCACCTGGAGAAAACCCATGCAGGTACGGGGAGAACATGCAAACTCCACACAGACGAGGCCGGATCTGAACCCGGGTCCTCAGAACTGCGAAGCGGGTGTGCTAACCAGTCACTCACCGTG
The DNA here is from genome assembly GCF_024500275.1 of Phycodurus eques. NCBI lineage: Eukaryota > Metazoa > Chordata > Actinopteri > Syngnathiformes > Syngnathidae > Phycodurus > Phycodurus eques. Next base: position 6,260,271 of record NC_084531.1, read on the forward strand.
CCACTCAGAAAAATATTTTAAGGAAATATAAAGAGGTATGTTGAAACATCTGTATTGTACAAAGCAGGTTTTGAACTATGCATTAAGTCTCTATGTAATACTTATACACAAAATGCTGGATATTTCTGGTGCAGTAAGTACTCAGTTAACTTTGTCATGATGAATTAAATAAATTGATAAAATTTTTTCCCAATCAACATGATTTGCAAAAACTCTCCATTTCATGAATGAAAATATCAATCGAGTCCCAAGGTACTGTAGTTTGTCAATCGCCTTCTGTTATTTGTATATCCTACTTACACTTATGTTCATGACAAGGAAGGTCAAAATAATACATGATAAAGGATTGTACAGCTGTCATCAGATGCAATGGAAGCACATGAAAACAACAATGTATAATAGTAACAGATTTTGTGAGCTAAATTTGTTGCTAGTTGTGTTTAGTCTCGGGTAAACTGGCAGGTTTGGGGAGTAACGGAACACAACGGCGTTACGTGATCAGAAGATAAAGATAACTGGGTTACAGTAATAAAAAAAAAAACACGTCATCAGATTCGAGGTACATTATTAAAAACTGGGATTATTTCAAAGGATTACAAATTTAATGAGGTGAGAGGCCGGTTGTTGATTTAAGCCCTCGGCCTATTTCAAGATAGCAAGCGCAGCAACTTTGTCTGCAGTGCAACAAGTGGATACATTTGGGCTGCGGGAGCTTGCGATAGCTTTAAAGTTATGTTGACGAGGTAAAAAGTTGCTCGTAGTGGGGGAAGTGACATTGGTAACTGGCCATGTTGGGTTTCCTGAAAGGAGCCAGTTTAAAAGTAATTGGTGACTGCTTGGACCATTTTCACAGGAGGAAATTCATTCTAAATAAGATAGACAAAGAAAAGTGCGATCTGTCAATGTCATCTGGACTGCTGGTGGTTTAAGGGGGAGAGCACCTCTACTGTTTAATAAAAGCAAAATATATATATATATATATATATATTTTTTTTTTTTTTTTTTTTTTTTTTTTTAAATGGTTGACTTCACTTATCGCGGCACGGTGACGGACTGGTTAGAGTGTCAGCCTCACAGTTCTGAGGACCCGGGTTCAATCCCTGGCCCCGCCTGTGTAGAGTTTGCATGTTCTCCCCGTGCCTGCGTGGGTTTTCTCCGGGTACTCCGGTTTCCTCCCACATCCCAAAAACATGCATTCATTGGAAACTCTAAATTGTCCGTAGGTGTGAATGTGAGTGTGAATGGTTGTTTGTTTGTATGTGCCCTGCGATTGGCTGGCAACCAGTTCAGGGTGTACCCCGCCTCCTGCCCGATGACAGCTGGGATGGGCTCCAGCACGACCGTGACCCTAGTGAGGAGAAGCGGCTCAGAAAATGGATGGATGGATGGACTTCACTTATCATCATCAGTGTATCATAATTACGGGGGGGGAGGCACGTGCATGTGTGTGTGTATCAGTGACGGGAGGGGTTAAACTACTGCTAACTGGAAAGGTTGCTTTTATAATCTTAATTTGTCCTCTTTTTTCCATTTCATACATTACAACACTGAATCGTGGCTAGGTTTTAAACACTTTGGGCAATATTCTCCCTTGTGCATAAATCAGAAAAGGCGCACATCTGTGTGCTTTTCTGGCTCTATGCACTTTCTTGTTCACTCAAATCTGTCATTTACGCACCCACAAGCCATAGGCATGCATCCTGGATGGAGCAAACCTAAAATGTGGGCGCTGTGTGCATCCTACACGCATCCTCCGCACATTCTCTCATGGACTGAAGCACTTTCTCTCTTCCGCACTGAGAAGGTGAAACATTATATTACAAGTTTTTATTCAGTTAACTGCCCGCCGATAACCTGACGTGACAGCTGACTCGCGCTGACGGTACGGGACATCCCCATAACGCTCACAGACTCTCACTGATTGCCTAACAGCCATAATGTGTCCCTACCCCATGCCGCCGGCAGCCGAACGTCGACATATTATAACAAGTTAAAAAAAAACTCGCACGCCGTCTGTGTGCAAATTTCGTTTGGCTTTATTAGCATATTGGTATTGGCATTGGAGTACTCCAAAAGTAATTGAAAGTAATCAAATCATATTACTTTAATATGATGGTACTTGGATGACATTACCCCTCCTGGGGCCATCACCTTGTTGTCGTGGAGGGGTTTGTGTGTCCCAATGATCCTAGGAGCTAAGTTGTCTGGGGCTCCAAGCCCCTGATAGGGTCACCCATGGCAAACAGGTACTAGGTGAGGGACAAGACAAATCACGGCTAAAAGACCCCTTTGATGAAATATATTTATATAGAGATTTAGGTTTCCCTTTCCCGGACGTGGGTCACCGGGGCCCCCCTCTGGAGCCAGGCCTGGAGGTGGGGATCGAATGGGAGCGCCTGGTGGCCGGGCCTGCACCCATGAGGTCCGGCCGGGCACAGCCTATAAGGGTAACGTGGGTCCCCCTTCACATGGGCTCACCACCTGTGGGAGCGGCCATAGTGGTCGGGTACAGTGTAAGCTGGGCGGTGGCCGAAGGCCTGGACCTTGGCGTTCCCTGGCTACAGAAGCTGGCTCTAGGTACATGGAATGTCACCTCTCTGGCAGGGAAGGAACCCCAGCTGGTGTGTGAGGTCGAGACGTTCCGACTAGATATAGTCGGGCTCGCCTCCACACACATCTTGGGCTCTGGTACGAGTCCTCTTGAGAGCGGTTGGACTCTCTTCCACTCTGGAGTTGCCCACGGCGAGAGGTGCCGAGCAGGTGTGGATATACTTATTGCCCCCCGGTTCGGCGCCTGTACGTTGGGGTTTACCCCAGCCTCCCTCTGCCTTCAGGTGGGGGGAACGGGTCCTGACTGTTGTTTGTGCCTATGCACCAAACATCAGTTCAGAGTACCCACCCTTTTCTGAGTCCTTGGAGGGGGAGCTGGAGAGCGCTCCCGCTGGGGACTCCACCGTTCTGCTGGGGGACTTCAATGCTCACATGGGCAACGACAGTGAGACCTGGAAGGGCGTGATTGGGAGGAACAGCCCCCCCCCCCCCCGACAGAACCCGAGCGGTGGTCTGTTATTGCACATCTGTGCTCATCACGGATTGTCCATAACGAACACCATGTTCAAGCAAAAGGGAGGCACCAGGACACCCGAGGTCGCAATTCGATGATCGACTTTGTGGTTGTGTCATTGGACTTGCGACCACATGCCTTGGACACTCGGGTGAAGAGAGGGGCGGAGCTGTCAACTGATCACCTGGTGGTGAGTTGACTCCGATGGTGGGCGAAGATGCTGGTCCGACGTGGAAGGCCCAAACATATTGTGAGGGTCTGCTGGGAACGTCTGGCAGAATCCCCTGTCAGAAGCAGTTTCAACTCCCACCTCTGACAGAACTTTGTTCCAGGGGAGGCGGGGGACATTGAGTCTGAGTGGACCATGTTCCGCACCTACATTGCTGAGGCGGCCGATCGGAGCTGTGGCCGTAAGGTGGTCGGCAATCCCCGAACCAATTGGTGGACACCAACGTCAAGCTCAAGAAGGAGTCCTATCGGGCCTTTTGGCTTGTGGGACTCCTGAGGCAGCTGATGGGTACCGGCTGGCCATGCGGAATGCAGCTTTGGTGGTCACTGAAGCAAAAACTCCGGCTTGAGAGGAGTTCAGTGAGGCAATGGAGAAATTCTGGTCCACCACCCAGTGTCTCCGGAGGGGCAAGCAGTGCACCATCAACAGTGTCTCTAGTGGGGATGGGGCTCTGTTAACCTCGACTCGGGACATTGTGATTCGGTGGGGAGAATACTTCAAAGACCTCCTCAATTCCACTGACACACCTTCCCATGAGGAAGCAGAGTCTCAGGATCTCTGAGGCGGGCTGTCCTATCTCTGGGATTGAGGTCGGCGAGGTAGTTAAAAAGCTCCTTGGTTGCAAGGCCCCGGCGGTCGATGAGATTCGCTCACCTATGGTCACGAGCTGTGGGATCCCGGATACAAGCGGCCAAAATATGTTTCCTCCGCAGGGTGTCCGGGCTCTCCCTTAGAGATAGGGTGAGAAACTCAGTCATCCGGGAGGAGTCCAGAGTAGAGCCGCTGCTCCTCCACATTGAGAGGACCCAGATGAGGTGGCTGGGGCATCTGATTCGGATGCCTCCCTGACTCCTCCCTGGTAAGGTGTTCCAGGCATGTCCCACCGGGAGGAGACCCAGGACACGCTGGAGAGACTATGTTTCCCAGCTGGACTCGGAATGCCTCAGGATCCCCCCGGAAAAGCTGGATGAAGTGGCTGAGGAGAGGGAAGTCTGAGCATCCCTGCTAAATCTACTGCAACCGCGACCCGACCTCAGATAAGCGGAAGAAAATGGATGGATGGCTCGATGGATGGATGGATGGATTACATTACTGACGACTGTACTGTACTTTGACAGGTAACTAGTCACTGTATGGTGTAGTTTGTATTGTGGGAGAGTACCAAACAAAATCCATGCACAGATGGTTGCCCAGCTTTATTATGTTGTATTTTAATATTATTATTAAAACACCTGGTATGGCATGGGTTCTATTAAATCAGCAATTGTCTAAAAGTGTAATTTCTCATATATAATGCGCACTCATATATAAAACGCACGTATTATCTGTATTTTGTTAGTTTTTTTCAAAGAATTTATTTGAACGTGCAATACTTTATTTTTATTGAATTACTCTTATTTTGAAATTCACAGCCATACTTTTATTTAGTAAATGAGAAAACACACAGTTGTGCTCATATGTTTGATTCCCCAGGCAGAATTTGTAAGATGTGTACGATAAAGAAAACATGAAGGACCAGGCGAAACACATTTTTTTTAAATGGAATTCACATGAAACTGTCAAGCATTTCAGAAAAGCATCATCAGAAAGCAAAACATAACCATTAAGAAATTAATGATGGCTGTTGTTCTGTCATCAGTCATATTAAAAAATAAATAAATAAATAAAATTTCACAGATTCTGCCTGGGTATGTAAATTTATGAGCACAGCTGTACGTATGCAATCATATGTACCCCTGTCATATTGGAATGAAATTGGAGGCTAAACCTTTTTTCTAGGTGGCGGTAGCATATTGGAATGAAAGTGTACAGCTTTTTCATAACCTCTACATGGCGGCATACATTTATAAAATCCATCCATCCATTTTCTGAGCCGCTTCTCCTCACTATGGTCGCGGGCGGGGTACACCCTGAACTGGTTGCCAGCCAATTGCAGGGCACATAGAAACAAACAACCATCCATACTCACATTCACACCTACGGGCAATTTAGAGTCTCCAATTAATGCATGTTTTTGGGATGTGGGAGGAAACCGGAGTGCCCGGAGAAAACCCACACAGGCACGGGGAGAACATGCAAACTCCACACAGGCGGGGCCAGGGATTGAACCCGGGTCCTCAGAACTGTGAGGCTGATGCTCTAACCAGTCGTCCACCGTGCCGCCCATTTATAAAATATGAAAGTTTATTTTCATTTTCCTCTATACCTAGGTATAATGTGCACTATTGACTTTTGACAATTTTTTTTTTTTGGGGGGGGGGGAATGTGCAATATACACGAGAAATTACGATACTTCTTCTTTTCCTTTTGGCTTGTCCTGTTAGGGGTTGCCACAGCTTGTCTCCCTTTTCCTTGTAAGCCTATCTATCTCCTGTATCCTCCTCTCTAAAACCAACTGCCCTCATGTCTTCCGTCACGACATCCATCAACCTTCTCTTTGGTCTTCCTCAAGCTCTCTTGCCTGGCAGCTCCATCCTCATCATCCTTCTACCAATAAACTCACTCTCCCCCCTCTGGACATGTCCAAACCATCGAAGTCTGCGCTCTCTAACTTTGTCTCCAAATCATCTAACCTTGGCTTTGTTTTTGTTTGTTCTGTTCGCCTGTTAGGTCAAGCAGAATGGAAAATCTATATCCCTTCTTTTACTGTGTCACACTGTAGTTTTTAAGCTTCCGCTGGGATATTATAATAGAGGTTCATTGAGAATCAGACTTGATCAGTTTTACTGCGTCACAGTGTAATTTTTAAGCTTCCGCTGGGATATTATAATAGAGGTTCATTGAGAATCAGACTTGATCAGTCGAACAGAACAAAGTTTCGAAAAGGGAGAGAGAAACAAAGACAAAAGACAAAGCACTAATTGTAAACAGGATGAGAGAAGTAAATCATTACATTATCTGCAACAATGAAACATTAAATATGAGTGTTGCAAGGGGCTGTAGTGCTACACCCTGTGAAGGAAGGACAGGACTTGTATCAGTGCCCTCCCCCCCACCCGAGTGGTGTGGTGCATTAAAATCTGGAGAGGTCAGTGAGCCGAGGGGTGGGGGCAGGGCTGCCAGGCACTACTGCCTAACAGCCAAACACCTACCCACGACCCACTGACCCCAGAGATGGGTGTATGTGGTGCATTTAAAATCCAGGGGGGCAGGCAGGGCGGAGGGCGCATGGACCGGGAAACAGAACAGACATGCTGAAACCCGATCCGATACCCACACCCTCCAGTTCCCATACCAGTCCCCCAGGAAACCTTTGATATGTGTATGTGCCCAGATGGGATTAGTGAGAAAAATATATACAGTGAATGGTGTGAGTGTGTGCTAAGTAAGTGATTAAGAGGCATGGCTCCTCCAGGTCGGGCCCATTAGGCCAGACAACCACTGACGAAGAGGGCCATCTCACCCAGAACCACAGAACACCCCCCCCACAAACATTCCCACCAGCAACCACTACCCGCCCCTGAGTGTGGGAGGTGGACCTCCCAAACCAGGCAGGGAAAAGAACCCCACAGCAGGCCCCACAGCAGGACCTTGGCTGTCCTTCTGATGAGCTCATTTCTAATCCTATCCAACCTTGTCACTCCTTGAGAGAACCTCAAGGAGTGACCCATCTCATTTATGCAAATATATTCTGTTTTACTTCAGCTAATCTTCATTCCTCTCCTTTCCAGTGCATGCCTCCACCTTTATAACTGCTCCTCCACCTGCTCCTCGCTTTCACTGCAGATCACAATATCATTGCGAACATCATGGTCCACGGGGATTCACGTCTAACCTCATCTGTCAGCCTATCCATCACCACTGCAAACAGGAAGGGGCTCCTGGCTGATCCCTGATGCAGTCCCACCGCCACCTTAAATTCCTCTGTCAGACTAAAGCACATCTCACCACTGTTCTGCTGCCCTCATACATGTTCTGTAATATTCTAACATACTTCTCTTCCACTCCATACTTCCACGTGCATTACCACACTTCCTCTTTGAGTACTCTGTCATAGGCTTTCTCTAGAGCTACTAAGACAAAATGTAGTTCCTTCTGACCTTCTCTGTACTTCTCCACCAACACCCTCAAGGCAAATAATACATCTGTTGTACTCTTTCTTTACATGAAACAATACTGTTCCTTTCAAATACTCACTTCTGTCCTCAGTTCCCATAACTTAATTGTGTGGCTCATCGACTTTATTCCTCTCTAGTTCACACAGCTCTGCACATCACCCTTCTTCTTGAAGATGGGCACCTGCACACTTTTTCTCCAGTCCTCAGGCATCTTCTCAACTGCTAGAATTATTTTGAACAAGCTGGTGAACAGCTCTACAGCTACCTCTCCAAGATGTTTCCATATCTCCACAGATATAACATCAGGACCAACTGCCTTTCCATTTTTCATCCTCATTAATACCTTTCTAACTTCCCCCTTCCTAATCATTGCCACTTCCTGGTCCACCACACTTGCCTCTTCTACTCTCCCTTCTCTCTCATTTTCCTCATTCATTAACTCCTCGAAGTATTCTTTCCATCTATCTAGCACACTGCTGACACCAGTCAACATATTTCCATCTCCATCCTTAATCACCCTAACCTGCTGCACATCCTTCCCATCTCTGTCCCTCTGTCTGGCCAGCCTGTATAGATCCTTTTCTCCTTCTTTAGTTTCCAACCTGCCTTTGCCACCTCTACCTTTGCCCTGTGTCGCATCTCAATGTATTCCTTTCACCTCTCCTCGGTCCTCTCAGTGTCCCACTTCTTCTTAGCTAACCTTTTTCCTTGTATGATTTCCTGTACTGTATGGTTCCACCACCAAGTCTCCTTCTCACTTTTCCTTCCAAAAGATACACCAAGTACTCTTCTGCCTGCTTCTCTGAAGTGGTCCAGTCTTCTGGAAGCTCCTCCCATCCACCGAGAGCCTGTCTCACCTCTTCCCGAAAAGCTGCACAACACTCGTCCTGTCTCAGCTTCCACCACATGGTTCTCTGCTCTGCCTTTGTCTTCCTAATTTTCCTCCCCACCACCAGAGTCATCTTACACACCACCATCCTATGCTGTCTAGCCACACTCTCCCCTACCACTACCTTACTCATCATTGCTACTTTCTGGTCCACCACACTTGCCTCTTCTACTCTTCCTTCTTTCTCATTTTCCTCATCCACCTGCTCTCCTGGACACACAATATATCAACCTTTCCCCTAATCATTATGTCAAGCAACTCCAAAGCTTTTCCTGTCATAGTCACAACATTAAAGGTCCCCACATTCAGTTCCAGGCTGTGTGCTTTTGTCATCTTTTCCTTTCTACCTCTCCTTTGTCTTCGACCCACAGTAGCTGAAGTTTCACTGGCACCGTGTAGGTTAAAGGCGCCGGTGGCAGATGTTAACCCGCGCCACGACCATTCAGGTATGGAATCCTTTGGATGAAAGGTCATATTTGTTCGGCAAAAGTTTAAGACGGATGCCCTTTCTGACGCAACCCTCTGCATTTATCTGGGCTTGGAACTGGCCTATAGTTTGCTCTGGCTTGTTCCCCCATAGGACTGCAAGACTAGAATTAATACTATAGATCAGAATTATATTCCAAACATCTACCAAGATCGATACATGAGCTATTTATGTTCAATTCCATGACAGTGGTCAAGACTGTTGTTGTTTAAACAGATGTTATACAAATTTATAAAGAAAACTAGACATGGTGTACTTGTCGAGTGACTTTGATTAAGGGTGAAATTGAGAAGTAACAGCGAGTTTTACAAAACTTCATTTGTCATTCCACTTTCATGGTGTTCCCTCACTCTTGATGTGGTCTACAGATGTGGAAGTGCTGTGTTGTGTGAATTGTCTCATTTTGCTTTTTTTATTTGTTGTGTGTTCAACGCAGACATCATGTTCATGCTGTCTGTTCTCTGAAAGGTTGTCATTACCTGTCCTGACCAGCAACTGGAGTCACAATTTCCTTTTAAAAGGGCACACTCCCCCTTTTTAACCTCACTGAATAATACAATTCCTCCTCATCCATCCTGAATGTACTTACTTATAATATACTTATCTCCACAATGCTCCAAAGTATTACTTTCAATGGTAACAATATGATAATTTGCTCATAAGCACCAAAAAAGAAACAAACAAACAAAAAACAAGCAAACGAAGACAAATATTGCAGACATGCCTTTATGGACCTTGGTTTGTGTACAGGAAAAGAATTAGACATAACAAAACATATCATAGTCCAAAATGTCTTTGTAAGATGCCAAGAATCAGCTCCTGATTGATTAGAGGTATATCTCAATACTTTTGTTTCCAGTCTATGACGAAGACAAAATGGAGCAATATCTGTTAGACCTCAGGTAATACATTCTTTCTACAATCAGTAAAACTGTATTATAAAGCTTGTAATTGGATTATTCCTCATTAAATACTAGGCTTTACACAATCAGGATTTTTGGGGCCGATCACTGATCAGCGAGTTTAAAAATCAATAACCGATCACCGATCCGATCACAAGATCGAACAATGTGTTTATTTAAATGACCTGTTAATTTCCTGTATATACTTGTGTACTTAATTGATAAAAAATATATATATTCACAATAAATAATGGATCTTTGTTCATCTATTCATGCCAGTGAGGCAAAGTGACAGACAGAACAAATGAATGGTCTTCTATTAGATGGCAGGAAGTACATACTAGGCTTTACACCTTCAGGATTTTTGGGGCCAATCAGCAAGTTTAAAAAAAACAATAACCGATCACCGATCCGATCGCAAGATGGAGTAATTTATATTTACATGACTTGTTCATTTATTGGATATACTTATATATTTTGTGTTGCATAATGACTACGTATCTTCAAAATTATTCTCTAAAGTGAAACATTTTTTCACAAGTATGTATGCGAGCATTTGAAATCAGAATCAGAATCAGAAACAGAATCATCTTTATTTGCCAAGTATGTCCAAAAAACACACAAGGAATTTGTCTCCGGTAGTTGGAGCCGCTCTAGTACGACAACAGACAGTCAATCGACAGAGAACACTTTTGAGACATAAAGACATTGACAAAAACAGTCATTAAAGGGTTGCTAGTTATCTGGTAATCCCGGTACTTTTTTTTTTTTTTTTTGATGGATATGGAATGGAATGGATATGTGAAAGGATTTGAGTATATTTTATGAATGCATTTGAGGAAGGTGTGTGAATAGATTTGACATATGTTTATGCGAGCTTATTAGACGTGTATGTGTGCAGACATTTGACATGTTAATATGAGCGTGTCAATATATGACTTGAAAAGGAAGTGGGTTTTGGATATTTCAAAATAAAATATGGCATTGACCAACAGCCGTAAAGTACAATAATAAGCCTAACTTAAGTAGTGGCGTTATATAGCATTGTACTATAAAGTATATACAACCCCAATTCCAATGAAGTTGGGACCTTGTGTTAAAAAAAAAATAAAAACAGAATACAATGATTTGGAAATAATGTACAACCTATATTTAATTGAATACACCACAAAGACAAGATATTTAATGTTCAAACTGATAAACTTTATTGTTTTCAACAATAATCATTAACATAGAATTTTATGACTGCAACACATTCCTGTATGTACCTTTCAGCATTAATGGTGCCTTCACAGATGTGTAAGTTAGCCATGCAATTGGCAATAACACAGCCCCATACCATCACAGATGCTGGCTTTTGAACTTTGCGTCCATAACAGCCCGGATGGTTCTTTTCCTCTTTGGCCCGGAGGACACGACGTCCACAATTTCCAAAAACAATTTGAAATGTGGACTTGTCGGACCACAGAACACTTTTCCACTTTGCATCAGGCCATCTTAGATGAGATCGGGCCCAGAAAAGCTGGCAGCGTTTCTAGGTGTTGTTGATAAATGGCTTTTGCTTTGCATAGTAGAGTTTCAAGTTGCACTTACGGATGTAGTGCCGAACTATATTTACTGACATTGGTTTTCTGAAGTGTTCCTGAACCCATGTGGTGATATCCTTTACACATTGATGTCGGTCTTTGATACCGCCTGATTGCCGCCTGAGGGATCGAAGGTCACGGGCATCCAATGTTGGTTTTCGGCCTTGCCGCTTACATGCAGTGAATTCTTCAGATTCTCTGAACCTTTTGATGATATTATGGACCGTAGATGATGAAATCCCTAAATTCAATTACAACAATGCAATTGTACGTTGAGGAATATTGTCCTTAAACTGTTTGACTATTTTCTCACGCACTTGTTCACAAAGAGGTGAACGTGCAGGTAAGAAGCTTACCTGCGCGGGTGTACCTAATGAGGTGGCCAAAGGGGAATTTTATTGTCGTAGTGAAACCCGTGTCACAGAGATGCACTACAGACTACACACACTCAGAGTCAAATATTTCATGACTTTTTTTAATATAGGTACATCTCAATAAATTTGAATATAGTCACTGGTACAGTGATTAAACACTGAGGTACTTTTCAGAGGGCAAATTCCAGCCTAATTAGTACGTTAAAAATCATTTTATTCCTTGAATGAATTGAATTAACTATTTTTTGATAGTGTTATGAGAGCATTTGAGTAGTGTTTATGAGAGCAAAACTCGTGTGTATGAGAGTATTTGACGAGTGTACATGAGAGGGTTTGAGTAGTGTTTATGAGAGCTAAACTCATGTGTATGAGAGTATTTGACGAGTGTTTTTGAGAGGGTTTGATAGTGTTATGAGAGCATTTGAGTAGTGTTTATGAGAGCAAAACTTGTGTGTATGAGAGTATTTGACTCGTGTTTATAAGAGGTTTTGAGAAGTGTTTATGAAAGCTAAACTCATGTGTATGAGAGTATTTGACTAGTGTTTATTAGAGGGTTTGAGTAGTGTTTATGAAAGTGTTTGAGTAGTATTTATGAGAGCAAGACTTTCACTTGTGCGTATGAGAGTATTTAACTAGTGTTTATGAGAGGGTTTGAGTAGTGTTTATGAGAGCGTCTGAGTCGTGTTTATGAAAGCTTTTCAGTAGTTTGTGTGTGTGAAAGCATTTGAATAGTAAATGTTAGAGCTAATCCTGAATAATGTCCCTAACGGCCCCTCATAGCATCCGGTCGCATTTGAGTTGACAAGATAAACCCCAATGATCGTTAAAAACGGGCTGCGGTAGTATCGGAATACAAGATTTTATTGCAGTAGTCTGACATCGTGCAATTGTGAAAGAGCAAATTTGTCTTGTCATCTGATCCAGCCATTACGTGTTGTCTGTCTCAGACATGTTGTCTATCCCACACCGCCAACATGTTTTTTTTTTTAAATAACGTTACTGGTGGTCTGATAGTTACAGTACTATGTCAAAAGACATGCGACAAGGCTAAAAATAAACTAACTTTTGGATTCAAATATACTGTACACGATGGTGACGCGGAGTAAATGTATTTTGCAGAGCCAATCAATGACGTCATTGATCAGATTGCCGAATTATGACATTAAAGCCGATCAGCATAAAATTTTAAATATCGGCCGATACCGATCAGGCCGATCAGATCAGTATAAAGTCTATTAAATACCCTTTCACTGTTGGATGGGACAGCGGTTAAATTAAGCAGTTTTGTCTCATGTTACTTGCTGCAGCTCCCTTTGAGGAGTGTGTGAAAAACATATTTAATCCTGGGTGTGTAAATACGAGGCACATTACTTGCTGTGAACTGAGGAATTTCATAGTGGGAATTCTGTTACTTTTTCACTATTCTACTCATGATGGCAAAAGACTAAATTGACTACTTGGCACGTTTTCTCCTCAGGGGATATCCAGGGGGAATCCACAGCTTGTTGGGATACACTCTGAAATCTCCCCCAGCATGTCTGCCGCAGGGCCTTTGCTCTCCACTGGGAGGTCCTTATGAACGTTTTCCTAAACGCTCAAAGACACGAGCAAGGGTCAGAATCGAATTCCATCTGTGACCGACTCCGTCAACATGGCGGATGTGGACAAAATACTGTGCTGAAAACATTACATTTGGTTAAACAAGACAAATATGATTTTAAATCGACTGAAATTCTTCAACAACAACAACAATAATGATAACAATAATAATGTCTTAGTATGTAGTATTAGTATGCCTTCTTTGACAGCTTGTTTTCCCTGCGCTTTGCACCATATCATATACACTCCCCTGCAAAAGTATTAGAGTTGACAAAAGATCAACAGCTTTTATTTATCGGGATTTACATCTGGATCTGACACACAAATTATGTCATAGCATTATTGATAACAAAACACCAAATTTCAGTCTACAGTAAAATAAAGGCATTGGCCTAACTGTTCCAATACTTTGAGAGGGGAGTGTATATGGGGCTAAAATTTGACCTATAGTGGGTACAGAAAGTATTCAGACCACCTTACATTTTTCACTCTTTGTTATATTGCAGCCATTTGCTAAAATCATTTAAATTCATTTTTTTACTCATTAATGTACACTCAGCACCCCATATTAAAAAATAAAAAACGGAATTCTTGAAAGTTTTGTAGATTTACTAAAAAAGAAAAACTGAAATATCACACAGCCATAAGTATTCAGAACCTTTACCTTCCTTTTGAGCTAATACAGCCATGAGTCTTTTTGGGAATGAGGCAACAAGTTTTTCACAATTGGATTTGGGGATCCTCTGTCATTCCTCCTTGCATATACGCTCCAGTTCTGTCAGGTTGGATGGTGAACATTGGTGGACAGCCATTTTCAGGTCTCTCCAAAGATGCTCAATTAGGTTTAAGCCAGGGCTCTGGCTGGGCCATTCAAGAACAGTCATGGAGTTGTTCTGAAGCCACTCCAGAAGCCACTCCTGTGCTTAGGGTCATTGTTTTGTAGCTGCAGCTGAAACCCCCACAGCATGATGCTGCCACCACCATGCTTCACTTCTTGGGACTGTATTGGACAGGTGATGAGCAGTGCCTGGTTTTCTCCATACATACCGCTTAGAATTAAGGCCAAAAACTTCTATCTTGGTCTCATCGGACCAGAGAATCTTATTTCTCACCATCTTGGAGTCCTTCAGGTGTTTTTTTTAGCAAACTCCATGTGGGCTTTCATGTGTCTTGCACTGAGGAGAGGCTTCCGTCGGGGCACTCTTCCATAAAGCCCCGACTGGTGGAGGGCTGCAGTGATGGTTGACTATCTAGAACTTTCTCCCATCTCCTGACTGCATCTCTGGAGCGTAGCCACAGTGATCTTTAGGTTCTTCTTTACCTCTCTCACAAAGGCTCTTCTCCCCCGATTGCTCAGGGGAAGGGTTCTGGTCATCCCAAACATTTTCCATTTAAGGATTATGGAGGCCACTGTGCTCTCAGGAACCTTAAATGCAGCAGATTTTTTTTTTTGTAACCTTGGCCAGATCTGTGCCTTGCCACAATTATGTTTCTGAGCTTTTCAGGCAGTTCCTTTGACCTCATGATTCTCATTTGCTCTGACATGGACTGTGTGGTGTAATGTCTTATAAAGACAGGTATGTGGCTTTCCTAATCAAGTGCAGTCAGTATAATAAAATGCATGGATGGATGCATAATAGTCACTCTGTAGCATTACTCTACCGCAGAACAAAATGACAATGATAGACAACTAGGTCTTTATTGATAATATGTAAGGGTGAGACGTATGAGAGCCATGAAAGTCAACAATTCCATCCATCCATCCATCCATTTTCTGAGCCGTTTCTCCTCTCTCGGGTCGCGGGCGTGCTGGAGCCTATCCCAGCTATCATCGGGCAGGAGGCGGGGGACACCCTGAACCTGTTGCCAGTCAATCGCTGGGCACCTATAAACAAACAACCATTCGCACTCACATTCACACCTACGGGCAATTTAGAGTTGTCAATTAACCTACCATGCATGTTTTGAGATGAGGGAGGAAACCAGAGTGCCCGGATTGTTGACGGCGGCCACCGTGCCGCCGTCAACAATTCCTTTGAAAAGCAATATGCATGTTAAGCCAACAGATGTTGCTCTAAGTGTATCAAATGGTTCGAAGCAGTCAATCATTTTAGGCCAATTGTCTCAAAGTTATACATTACTTCGAAAAGCCTCGGTCTCTCCATCCCCAACAGATGACAAATCGACATTGACAATGAACCAACAAGGGCTGAAAGAGAGCATCCATCCACCCATCCATTTTCTGAGCTGCTTCTCCTCACTAGGGTCGCGGGCATGCTGGAGCATATCCCAGCTATCATCGGGCAGGAGGCGGGGGACACCCTGAAATGGTTGCCAGCCAATCGCTGGGCACATACAAACAAACAACCATTCACACTCACATTCACACCTACGGGCAATTTAGAGTTGTCAATTAACCTACCACGCATGTTTCTGGGATGTGGGAGGAAACCGCAGTACCCGGAGAAAACCCATGCAGGCACGGGGAGAACATGCAAACTCCACACAGGCGGGGCCGGGATTGAACACCGGTCCTCAGAACTGTGAGGCAGACGCTCAAACCAGCCACCGTGTCGCCTGAAAGAGAGCAGGGAAACTAAATACAAGCAAACTAAAGAGAGGCAATGAGGAACACCTCGACAAGACACAAGTGGCTGGAGGAAGATGACTGGTGGATACAAGGGACTGGACTGACGAGAAGAGGTGGAAACGAAAACCTAATGAGCAACACATGACAACGTGGGACACAGGACAACATGAAACAAAGATAAATATAATCTAAACTAAAACGCAGACTATGACAGCCTGAGATTAAAAAAAACACCTTAAATCTATGTTGCTGAAGGTAAGAAGGGCCAAAAGCATTATATTCAACGTTAAAAAAGGTCAACTTGGCTCAGTCTACAATTGTGATTTCACATTTAACATTGAAACTTCATTCTCCCATGTTATTAAATGAAAATGAAAAAGAGGCCCTCAGACATTGTGACAGAATCCTGCTAGCAGTACGTCTCCTCTAATACAACAGCCCCAAGGCCTATTAAAAATCCCCTGATCTGTGGCAGTGACATTTACTTCTCCCTCTCCATTTATCCCTCCTGCCAACCATAGCTCAAAGGGACAAATGTCCTTTCAGGGAAATTGTATCTATGTTTGTATGTATCCAAAAATCCAAAAATTGGAAAAAAAAAAAAAAAAAAAAGCACAAACAAAGATGTTGACAGCACCAAGAGGTCATTAAGAATGCCCATGTGAGACCCTACTGTGTTATTTTAGCATCCATGTTTGTAAGACGCTACATGTTGCGTGTTGACATTGAGCATTTACCCCCATACCCAACCCCTCCCATTCTCATGTTAATTGAGAAAGTTTGATTGTTTTGTGGGAAAGAAATGTTTGGTGTGTATATATTGTGATCCAAATTTCTTTCAAGTTGTTGCTGATTCTCCTGAATGTCTGAAGTCACTGAAGTCGATTTCCAATTTGTACTATCTTTGTTTGTAATGTGTATACATTCATCAGAGCATGGTGCCCAGTGCTGTCACTGTGATACGGACCAATTCGATGTTCACACTGAGAAAGAACAAAGACGGGAACAATTTACTGTTTTCTTCATTGTTTATTTCTTGTTGCAAATCACTATTTGATTCTGTGACCTGATTTCTTTTTATTATATTTTTTAAATAAGAGCATAGATTTGTGCAGCTTATCATGCAAAGCTAAATGCACCTATGTGAACAATTAAGAGCCAGAGTGAACCAGAAAGATGTTCCTAGATTTTTCTTTTTCCTCAATGCAAAATAAATTAATCTTTATCCATCATGTTTGAAGTCCCTGATCTTTTTGTTGAATCACTCCAGATGCCAAATCATGTGCTGCCACTTGTTTGGATAAGGAAGATTGTAGAACTGAATTAGAGAGCCACCCGGTGTGTACCAGGGCTCTCATTGTCCACTGGTATACATCGGATCCAGTGTGACCATAAATGCCTTAACACCAAGAAATCAAAAACACTCAGCGATACAGGAACACAGATTGCACATGGCTGCAAAAGCATCTCTCTCTCATTGCACGTTCTGCTATTCCATTGCATCTACACTTATTTTTTGTGTACTTTTTAGTCCAAAACAGACACTTTGCATTACTCTGGTTAGGGCTGTCATGACAGCTTTGTCATGTGCTGAGCGCCATCTTGACTGTGCCAGGGTGCTCTTTCTAAAGTGCTGTTGATCACAGAAGAGAAACTTGACAGGACAATTCTTTAGGGAATTAGGCAGAGAAATAGAGAGAAAAGCTTTGTGGGCCTGGCATGGAAAAATAGGATGATAGAAGACAACAAAGGGATTAGAAGATGAGAAAAATGAACCAAGCTTACTTCAGCAAGCACAATGCAGGCACACGCACACACACAATAATATAAATAATCACATCTGTGTTTCTGCAAGGATAAAAACAGCACAAACAGCTCTTATATTTTGGGCCACCCTTCTTCCCATACTTTGAAAACAGACAAACAACCCTCTTGCACGCAAAGGCAACTATCTCAAACAAACAAAGGTATCTGCAATTCTGAATGCACAAACGCCTACAATTATTGTCCACAAACATATACAAACAAGAGGTAAAAACAGCTAACCTTGCCAACCGGGTTTGCAGACAGGCTTGATGTCAATTCGAACAAGAACGCTGTGCAAGGCTCTCTTCTGGCCACAGTCCCAGGCCGTCACCTGGATCTCATACTGCTGCTCTTGGTCATAGCTCAGCTTCTCTGTGTTTCGGATGTTACCTGGTCACAGGAAGGTTGGACAAATTAATTAATAAATACAGTACAGTAGTCTACAGATTTCCAGAATATATTTGATTTTGAATTCATAGACTGCCATATTCAAACATGATTTGAATGAGGACATAGAGTATATAGATAGTGAGGAGGAGATAGCAAACACGATCTTCTTTGGAAAGAAACATGAATGTTGGGCAGGAAATACGTACGGGGTATTTTCCAGATTGAAGAAGCTCGGTGTGAATAGTTTTTTAGATGAAAACCAAAATGGGGTGATGAGGGCATGGTTACTTATTCACAATCCATCCATCAATTTTCAACACCGCCTATCCTGGTTAGGGTCGCGGGACGCTGGAGCCTATCCCAGCTGACTTCGGGCAAAAGGCGGACTACACCCTGAACTGGTCGCCAGTCAGTCGCAGGGCACATATAGACACGGACAACCATTCGCACTCACATTCACACCGTCACTGAGTGGGAACTGAACCCACGCTGCCTGCACCAAAGTCAGGCGAGTGTACCACTACACCATCAGTGACCTATTCACAATCCTAAAACCCATTGTAACTGAAATGTTGGAACTTCCATCCATCCATTTTCTGAGCCGCTTCTCCTCACTAGGGTCGTGGGCGTGCTGTAGCCAATCCCAGCTGTCATCGGGCAGGAGGCCGGGTAC
Source organism: Phycodurus eques (assembly GCF_024500275.1). Classification (NCBI taxonomy): domain Eukaryota; kingdom Metazoa; phylum Chordata; class Actinopteri; order Syngnathiformes; family Syngnathidae; genus Phycodurus; species Phycodurus eques. The sequence goes on from NC_084531.1 coordinate 6,278,918, forward strand.
ACCCTGAACTGGTTGCCAGCCAATCGCAGGGCACATATAAACAAACAACCATTCGCACTCACAGTCATGCCTACGGGCAATTTAGAGTCTCCAATTAATGCATGTTTTTGGGATGTGGGAGGAAACCGGAGTGCCCGGAGAAAACCCACGCCGGCACGGGGAGAACATGCAAACTCCACACAGGCGGGGCCAGGGATTAATCCCGGGTCCTCATAACTGTGAGGCTGACGCTCTAACCAGTCGGCCACCGTGCCGCCACTGTTGGAACTTATTAACCAAAATAATAACTTATTGATTACAAATAAACTTCATTGCACTGTGTGTGTAATTAAATCTATTTAGGCTATTGGCTTTAGTTTTCTCACCCCAGAGAAGTTGATTGTCAGGGGGAAGAAAATTATTTCACACTCGCACAATAAAACACATGCAAACACTGACCAACAGTGTTGCCACAGTTACCTTGAAAAAGTAACTTAGTTACTTTCCTGATTAGTTGATTTCAAAAGTAACTAAGTGAGAAAAAACAGCAAGGAACAAAGCAACAACAATGGCGACCGTGGAACAGTGTCTGCTAGAACAAATGGACCTAGATGACCAGATGATGTTTTATTATGCTGCAAAATCAGCACATCCTCCATTGTTGACTGACTGTTTGTATACGTCAGTTGTCCACAGATTGAAAACTTCACTTGACTCCCCGGTTGGAGGACATGTGATCCCTCCCTGAATGCCTTATGGCTCCCTTTTTTAACTGTCCACTTTTGTTTCGTAATGTACAATGTAATGTAATGTTGTGTGCCTTTTATTTAGGAATAAATGTAAAATCGCACTTCAGCAAAGCCAAAGTGCATTCTATATTCAATGTGGTAACGCATGATGATATTAAAAAAAGTAGCTGTAATCTGATTGCCTACTTCAAAAAGCAGTAATATTTGAGTCGTAATCTGTGTTTTTTTCAGATTTCTGGATTTACTCTGGTTTAGTTCATGTCCTTTTGTCTTTAGGATTATCTGGAGTTTTGTGTTCCAGTGTGTCCTTTATCTTTGTCTCCACCTGTTCTTGCTTGTCATGCCTTCTCCTCTTGTATCAACCAATCTGTTCTCTCCATCTGCTTGCGTTTAATCTAGGGGTGACTCATTGTCTTGCCAGTGCGTTTGTATTTAGTTCATTTTTTTTCCTTTCACTCGGTCTCTGACCACTGTCATACGGTATGTCTTGTGTCCTATGTTGCGTGTCACTTCGTCTGTGTTGTGATGAATTGATTTCTCTAGCATTTGGTTTTCAGACTTTCTGTTATTTTGTACTTTTGATCCTACATCAGTACATTTTGTTTTCCTTTTTGTAAATATATAATTTTTTGAAAGTCCCCTGAACTCCTGCAGTCCTTGCCGTCTTCCCTGAGTTTGGGTCCCCCTGCTTGTCCCTTCACATCGCCACGACGGACCCTTTGCGGATGCAAAGTGAACTTTTGCCTTGCATTACTAGTGCGAGTTTGATCGCGGGAGTTGTGTAAACACAGAGCATGAATTCGCTTCATTTGTACCACGTGTAACTTGTACCACGTGTAACTGGAGAAAAGGCTTCCCCTGATAGACACCAACATAATTTCTTTGAACATCGCTAGTCAATCAGACAATCAAGTCAGACAATCAGTATGTTGGTATCACCAGTGGGAGGTGATTGTGCTAAAACTTTGACTACCGTATTTTCACGACCATAAGGCGCACTTAAAAGTCTTAAATTTTCTCCAAAACGGATGGTGCGCCTTACACGCTGCTTATATAGAGGAAAGGCGGACGTGACTGAGTACAGCTTGAGTACAGGTGCACGTGAAAGAGGACGCTAAAGGCATGCCCCCAGTAGGTATATAGTTCAGGTATGTGCATTGTGCAAAACAACATCGGTTTGGCTAAGGACCCCCGAAAAAGGCACCTACGAAGAGACACTCTTACGAAGCACAGTTTAAACTGCAAGCTATCAGTTACGCGGAGGAACATAGGAATCGAGCAGCCGCGAGAGAATTCAAGATCAACGAATCCATGGTTCGCAAGTGGGGGAAGCAGGAAAACGCCGGCATCATTGCTGAACAGTCCCCCGGCAATGAGAGTGACTCCGACAATGACGAGAGGGAACCTGGCATGTTTGATGGAGAACTTGATGAGGACTTTGATGGATTTGTGGATGAGGATTGATCAAAAAATGCAAAATAAAATTAAATGTGTTTCGCCTGGTCCTTCATGTTTTCTTTAAAGAATTGTACCCATCTTACAAATTCTGCCTGGGCAATCAAACATATGAGTACAACTGTGTCTTTTCTAATTTACTAAATAAAAGTAGGGCTCTGAATGTCAAAATAAGAGCCAGTAAATTAAAAATAAGGATTACATGTTCAAATAAAGTGTTTAACTTCAGAAAAATTATTTGAAAAACTAACAAATTACAGATAATAATAAATCTTTTGATCATATGGGTAGAAGCAAAATCATGCATTGTAAAAATGCATTATACATAAGTAGAATTTTGAGGTCAACTTTGGGGATGCGTATTATACATGGGTGCACATTATACACGAGAACTTACGGCACTTCTCTACTTTTTGATCTTATTAGCCACTAAGGTAATATATAAAGAAGGAGGTAATAAAGAAGGAGCTAAGCCGAAAGGCAAAGCTCTCAATTTAGCAGTCGATCTACGTTCCTACCCTCACTGGGATCTTGTTCTTTCGGTCATGACCCACAGCTCGTGACTGAAAGAACAAGATCCCGGATACAAGCAGCCGAAATGAGTTTCCTCTGGAGGGTGTCCGGGCTCTCCCTTAGAGATAGGGTGAAAAGCTTGGTCACCCGGGAAGATCTCAGAGTAGAGCCGCTGCTCCTGCACATCGAGAGGAGCCAGATGAGGTGGCTGGGGTATCTGATTCGGATGCCTCCCAGACGCCTCCCTGGTCGGGTGTTCCAGGCACGTCCCACCGGGGGGAGACCCCGGGGATGACCCAGGACACGCTGGAGACACTACATCCTTCGGCTGGCCTGAGAACGCCTCGGGATCCCTCCGGAAGTGCTGGTTGAAGTGGCTGGGGAGAGGGAAGTCTGGGCCTCCCTGCTAAAGCTACTGCCCCCGCGACCCGACCTCAGATAAGCGGTAGAAAATGGATGGATGGATAGCCACAAAGGGATGGGACAGATGGAATGTTTGTCCAATCCCCTTCTACATTTTAAGCTTCTGGCCTGTTCCTATCCGCTCTTTCCCGTGTGGAATTGTGCAACAAACATGCCACGCCACGCTTCAGAAGAATACATTATTTGACTTGTTTTGGAACCTATACAATGAAAGAAAATAACTACAGGGCATTTTTCAGACCTATTCATATTCATTCTCTGCTAAAGGTCAATCCTGATTTCTTTGGCACTTACTCCTACCACCCTGGCTCACCTTCCATCCTCTTTTTGTTTTCCACTCAAGTGCTTTTGAGTTCAAGAGCTCTTAAAGAGTCGATCCTCAGCAGCCAGTGGCTGAGCAAGACCTCTTCAAATGGAGAGCATCATTCAAAGCTGAGTTTGGCCCCTGACTCGAACATTCAGACATTTTATTTGCACCACCACACACCACAAGACAGCAAAACTTGGCAGTGATGACATACAACAAATAAATACACAAATACATAAGCACTACACTAAGCATGATATATTCTAAGAAGAGGTTCTGCGTAGTGCTGAGCAATTCAGTACGTATAAGTACTGAATTACTAAGGTGAAGTGTACTACACTTCACCTAAGAAGTGTACTGTACTTTTGCTTCTCGATTCCACTGGAAAATAGACAGCCCTCATAAAATACCCAAAACTTTCTTTTTAACTGTATGAACTACAGTATTATGTGTAAGAATTTATTGGCAGTTCACTAAGATGCCCATATGCGATCACGTGTTCCTTCAGAGTTACCTGGTTAACTCTACTATTTTTAGAATGCTACAGGATTAGTATAAATTAGTAGGTACATATATGTAGCTGTCTCATCTTGCATTCAAAAACTTCATGTAACAAGAGAACATCTTTGTTGCTATTTTTTTGTTTTTTGTTTTTATTATTTGTAGCATATATTGGTTTTGATAAAAGTCAAATTAATTTGGAAAAGAAGAAATCGGGAAGTAAGCGCCTGCATTTACTTCCGGTGTAATTCGACGTACGTCAAAGGTTACAATCAAACTATTTTTGTCTCATATAGGGCACCACATCTCTTTTTATATTCGTAAATTTTGGGAAAAGGGACGAAAAACCTCGATCAATCTCAGTACTTTAGAAGGCTTGCTACATTAATACAAATAAAAGTTCTCGATTTCAGTGGTGAACTGTTTTGGACTGAAACACACAGTACACAGTTTTGAAGTGGAATTTTAGAGAAAAGTGTAATGACAACCACAGGGGAGTTTGGGGGAAAATGCAGAGGGACTTCACTACAAAAATTACAAACATAACACCAAGAACAAGATATAGAGTGAATGACTGCACTCGTAATGTGAGTGTGAAATGAGTTGAATCATAGTGAGGGAGAGTAAAATTGGGATTCGTGGGAGCTTGCTAACCTACCCCCAAATTACTGTGCACCAATTTGTACTTTGTAGTAATCACTGCAATGTTTTACTCACGATTATAGATCAAAGGGTCTGGTCTTTCTCAGTTGTCTCAGGAGGAGTGGAGGCAAGTTTAGTTGAAGAAGAAGATGCACGAAAAGTAAAAACAAATGAGATGCAAAAAGAAAGTTGTCCCGTTGTGGTGCGCTCGTAACTTTTCCTGCCGTTTGAACTTGTTGCGGGCCCCGCTCTTGCTCTCAATTGCGGGTGTGACTGGTAAGAATGCCAAGAGTGACTTCCTGGGGGCCCCATGTACAGATCAAGGCTGGGAAAACAGATCGAAGCCGGATGGCAGGCTTCAGACAGCGCTGCCGTCGTGATCCGGGGTCGCGCGCGCCACATGGTAACACAACACAACAAAAGGAAAAGGGGGAACGAAGGGGGAAGGGGTTGCCCGAAGCCAAGCTCCGTAACTGGAGAGATGTTAGCCAGGAGCAGAGAGAGCGTCAGAGAGCGGGCAGAAGGGATGTTGAGGCTTTTTGTGCCAACTGAGGCGAGGGGAAAAGACCACACACATCAACTCGGGTTTCCATGATAAATTTTGTTCTATCTGCGTGAACCGCGCCCTAAGTACGGGTTGAAACTCAGCATGTTTAAAAAAATCGATCAAGCATATAAAATGACTGTTTAAACTTTAGTCTTGGCAAATCAACTACTTACAATACAACATCATTTCATACTGTTTGGCTTCAAATCAAGAGGAACAGTCTCAAAGTCTCATAGCCAGACCTGTAAAACTGCCACACTAATGACACAGACATCAAGACATGCATTTAGAATATTATTGAAGGTTTGTTTTGTTTTTTACAAACGTGGGATTTCTTCAATTTCATTTTTATTGTCCACAGGCAGTGTCTCTAACCTCCACTATGGGGTGATGGTGTTCCATTGTTCAACAGTCAATCACTTCCTTGCCCCAATCATACTGCACAATTCATGAGAAGAGTTGCAATCAGTTTATGGCTTCAGATGATATAAACCAGGTTTCCTGTGTCTTATGAAACCAGGCCGGCTGGAAGGAAGCAGCAAAGCAAAGTTTATCAGCCCTTGGGGGTTGCCGTTGACAACTGTGCTATAGGGCGTATTTGCGACATATTTCATTAATTTAATCTTAACTATATCGTGGTCCATAAGATGTTAATATATTTTAATAATCTAATATTAAGAATGTATTGCTGGGAGAACGAACAAAATGGAAGTTGGAAGTGCAGTGGCCACACGGTCATTGTGCACGACATACAAATTATGTCGTACAGCAAGTAAGCGATACAGCTGTGCCTTACATGTGTCATGTATCGGTCGTGATAATACCGGTATTCAGTATTTCTTTTACACAATGTAGAGATGTAATGTTGTGATATTGATGGTATTTGTGAGTACTAACTACATACTATATGTACACACATTCTAGCGCAGGGGTGGGCAAACCTTTTGGCTCAGGGGCCACATTGACTTTTAAAATTTGACACGCGGGCCAAGCCAGGACCAAATGCTTACACACACACACACACACACACACATATATATATAAATATATATTTTAAAGGCATTGTAGTGTTAATACTTAGATTTACTTTTAATGGGAACAGTGTTGTTTTGTTGATCACTTTTTTTTGCCAGTGCATCAAAGACTGGTATTAGTTGTGTTCTCGCAATTCTCAGAACACATCTGAGGTCTTTATCACTCAGCTGGGATCTGTAGGATGTTTTGTTGGTGTTCATCACACTAAAAGTTTGTTTACACACATATGTAGAGCCAAACACCACCTCTGTGCCATCTTCCGGATTTTGGAAATGTGTGCGCTTAATGAAGCATAAAACCCATCCCGTTTGAGAATTTAACTTCTTTTCAGACAGTATCACATTAGAGATCAATCAGTTCCATCTGCAGCTCCGGTGGCTCTGTTTCAGGGTCTTGTGTGACTGAATCTTGGATATTTGGTGGGCTGGATTGAAATGATCAAATGATCTAACCCTAACCCTAACCCGCGGGCCGTAGTTTGCCCACCACTGTTCTTGCGTGTGCACAAAACACACACAAAAGCCAAATCATGTCTGAGTGTAGAGCAGAAGCATGTCAGCCTGTTGGGTCTCTGAACGCCGGGGTTTCGAGAAATATACACGTTTGCAATAAAGGGTCATGTCATTACAAAAAGTACATAACTTCATATGGAAACAACTGCGGCAATATTGCAACCTAGCTGAGTGAATCTGATACGATTGTGACTATTGGCTGGCTATTAACAAAATATTTTATCTGATCTGTTCTTATATTACAAAAAAATTATTCCATTTTATGACACGGTGATCATACAGTGTTTTAACTGAATTAATCTGATACAAATCATTTTCCAAGTAATCCATTTTTACAACAGGTATGTACTGTATTACAACAGAACCAAAGAACACTCCCATTTAAGCAGTCTCTGAATGCACCTTGGGCACTCACCAGCTGCGATGTAAACATGAATGACGGCAGCGGTGACACTAAATCTGTTGCCAAATATGGTGATAATGATAAACGAAGACGCCGAGTATGACGGCTGAACACACCATATATTCATCCCCCAACATATGAGGGCTCGTATATAGTGTGTTCAGCCGTCATACTCGGTGTGTTCGGCAGAGAGAAAGGTCCGTGTTACAACCTTACATGTCAGGGATGCTCGCCTTCCGTTTCTCTATGAAATGCTACCGGACTTATGCCATTTTCTTTTTGCGCATGCATTTTTCTTATCAATTCTGCTTCACCCTTCCTATGCCAGCAACTGAGCTTCGCTTCACTTCTGTCTTTTCGGTGACCACAAATCACATTGTCACGTCCGTGCATCCGTCGAGCATCGCGAACAAGCTGTGACTCACAGTTTTGCTTTTCAACGTGCGAAATGCTAATTTTGACTCGCAAATAGCGATACGAGGTCGCTTAATTTGAGCCTTGTATAACCATGCTATTTAGTATGCCTAAATTGTCAAGACACTATCAAAACTGTCCAAAATGGACAACCACAGCAATATTAGTACACCTGACCATTACCCCAAAAGAAGTAACAATGACAACAACAACAACTTTGGCTTCCAATTGCAGTTGATGATAACTTCCAGTCATCAGCGGAAGTCTTACAAGATTTTAACTTTGACTGTCTTTGAGAATTTGGCACACTCATTGAGAAGAGTATTTATGAGGCATCCCACTTTAAAAAATTTATTTCAGTCCTCTTACACAAAACTCATCCGAACAAGCACTTATGCCGCTTGCTTTCTGAAGGTGTCCTCTGTTGTGTGTCACAAAAACTATTGTTTGTATGGTATGGTGCGGCATGCATGGCTCCTTTATTAGGAAGTTCAAATTATCAGGTGCATGTAAAATATTTTCTTCCATGGAAAAAAATGCATACACACATAAAACACATTCTGTCATCACCTAATGAATATCAAAGTGATCAAACAAAAGATGTGGATGCGCTGTTTCTGTCAACTACTTACCATTGCGGTCTATAGCAAAGGGTGTGTTAGTTGTAGTGATCTGGTAGTTACAGATCTGGCTGTATTGAGGTGAACAGTCCTGATCAGTGGCTTCCACTTGTAGGATGCTGTCATAAATCTTGCCCTCTGTCACTGCAGCTTGGTACTCGGGCTCCCGGAACACTGGAGCAAACTCATTAACGTCGTTGACTTGAATATGGACCACTGCCCTGCACACAACAAGTGTAGGAAATGGAAATTACTCATATGCATGGATGAGCTGTCTACTTAGAAATACAGTACGGTATGTTATCCTTTGTGCAAAATACCATACGTCAAAAAATAATAATAATAATAAATGTTTTGGTTTTGTCTCACCATTGGTGGATTATTATTTCTTCACTTTGTTCAGAACCAAAAGCAGTCAAAAACTAAAATAAAAATAAAAAAACAGCAACATTTATTCAAATTAGTATTTGGGCTTACTTGTGACCCTCTTTTAGCATTGTGCTCAATAATTGTGCCAAATAATGTAAGCGCTGGGCTCTGATGGCTTGTGTAGCAAGTGCTCTTATGAGAACAATGTATAAAAGTATGACCATAAAACAGCAACAACAAAAAATATCCTTCCATAGACATTTCTTTTCGGAGTCAGAGCCAGCAGAAAACTGCTAATTAGAAAATCCATTTTGGAATTGTTAAAAGAGCAACATATGCTTGTAAGCCAAGAACAAGGATGATCTACTTTGGTGTTTAAGAATGATGTTTCTCGTAACAAAGAGCTGCATTGACTATGTGGTTTGTGGGATCATCATGGAGGTAGTGCAAGTAAATTAACTGTCATAAGTTATACATACGGCGGCACGGTGGGCGACTGGTTAGAGCGTCAGCCTCACAGTTCTGAGGACCCGGGTTCAATCCCCGGTCCCGCCTGTGTGGAGCTTGCATTTTTCTCCCCGTGCCTGCGTGGGTTTTCTCCGGGCACACCGGTTTCCTCCCACATCCCAAAAACATGCATTAATTGGAGACTCCAAATTGCCCGTAGGTGTGAATGTGAGTGCGAATGGTTGTTTGTTTGTATGTGCCCTGCGATTGACTGGCAACCAGTTCAGGGTGTACCCCGCCTCCTGCCCGATGAAAGCTGGGATAGGCTCCAGCACGCCCGCGACCCTAGTGAGGAGAAGCGGCTCAGAAAATGGATGGATGGATGAAGTTATAAATACATCAACAAATATGAGCAAGTATAATAAAGGTCAACAAAGAAATGCAGTGTGGAAAAGCATTGTTGTACATACATGCACTATCTTTAGTTAACAGTGACTAATAACCGCGGCACGGTGGTCGACTGGTTAGAGCGTCTGCCTCACAGTTCTGAGCTCCGGGGTTCAATCCCGGCCCTGCCTGTGCGGAGTCTGCATGTTCTCCCCGTGCATGTGTGGGTTTTGTCCAGTTTCCTCCCACATCCCAAAAACATGCATGGTAGGTTAATTGACAACTCTAAATTGCCCGTCGGTGTGAATGTGAGTGCTCTTTTCAACTGTTTTCATGAGCATTCCATTCAATTTAGTGTGACACGTACATATTTATTTATTTTGCCATATTTACAGTTCCTGTTAAAAAAAGCAACTTTACTCAGATTGTGTTTGAGCACACGACTCATTTCCTAATCCTTATGCAGGAAGCGAGGGTAGAAGCACTTACTTTTGTGCACTTACTTAGTCCTTATTCCCACCGTTTAACATTTCCAAACGTCTGCTGATATACTGCAATATGCTGTTTGAATCTGACAATGAAATTAATGTCACTTTTTCCATCTAATAAGAAGCAGAACAGCACAGATGGTTCACTTTCAGGAGGTGCATATTCATGATTAAAACACAAAGACCATATCTTTATATTAGATTGTGTTGGCTGAAAATAAACATGCTTATGCTTGAGATATATTATAGTTTCAAAATAGTAGTAGTAGTAATAGTAGTTATCACTTTGACTAACAGGTTTTGACAGAATGAGGTTTTATTTCAATTAGCGTCATGTTAAGATTCTATGCTAAATTAAATGTGTTCACGACAGTTTTGCACAGGCTGAGTTCCTTAGTCTTATACATTCATCGTGACAGTTTATGCTAAAATGACACCGCTTTTGGCTTACTTCTACAGCCATCCCAGAAAATATTTTTTTCTGAAATCCACTAATTACCTAGTTGATCGATCACATACTGTACACGTTTTGTCTACTAGGAGCTGAATGTGACATAACTCTGGACAAAGAGCGCAGCCTATCAACAAATCAATAAATCAATCAAATTGATTGATTGAGCTCAATTAAATAGATTTATTGAGCACTTTAATAACAGCAGCTGTTGAAAGAGTTCTCTAAAAAGTAAAAGGAGTTACATGAAAAACAAGGACCATAATCAACCAAAACAAGTAACAATACAGTATACAAGAAACAAATACTTAATACCCTGCATTAATTAGTATCATCTGGTTGGGCAGCACCTCTAATCCAGACTAATATTAATGATGTGTTAGTAAAGGCATCTGTACTATAAAATGGTATAAGACATAACGTAGTCATACTGTTAATGTTCATCGTATAACATTCACAGGCTTTTTCTGACCGCATTTTAAATGTTGACTGTTTACTGTTGTTGTTTTGTAGTTAACTACAACAGCTTTACAATAATCCTACCTTGAAAGTGTGTGGGAGGGTATGTCTGTGTGTGCATGTCTCCATAGTTGCCACTCACCTAATTATCAGGTGAGGTAATTAGCCTCTCTCCCAGATGGATAGGCTTGCAAGTGTCGCCAATGATGGCTTTAATTATACCTGCTTGTGTACGTGAGCATACAGAACTTATTCAGAGCAAAATCTACATTTATATTATCCACATTTGCTGACACACCCTAACCCAGTTGAGAATGCATTGGCCCCTAATGGCTTATTGGGTATCGTGTAAGTGTAAATGCACGTGTACAGCAAGCGTGAGTCCAGGATAGCTACTATATGCACAAAGCCTTTCCGCCAAAATTGTCATTAGATGTCGATGAGAATTCTTTCCGAGTGTCACTGAAAAAATGTTTATAAGCTTTGAACTCAGACGCAAACTTTCAAAGTTTATCATTGTATTTTAAGAGGGGAAATGCAACAAAGATTCTTGTCCGCCACACCGTGAGAGATTTATATACACGGGAAGAAGGAACAATTCATTTGTTATCATAGAGGTGGTCGTGAAATATTTATGTGTTGGCAACTACGTATGACAGAGACAGCGATGAAGGACGACATACTCAGACAGCTGCATCCAGCCAGAAAGACGTACAAAAGGAAGGAGAAGTAGAGCAACAGACAACCGGCAAGCATAGGACAGAATTGATGGAAATTTGAACTCATCCTTTGGTCCTCTGCAAACTCTTCCATCAAACTGTTCATTGTTTCTTCTCTGTTGCTGATCTCTTGTCTAATTTGAGCAAAGTGAATATGTGACAGAAAAAGGACCACCATCACAAAAACTCTCCAAAGACTGATGGGAAAGATGTTGAAACCTTTTGCACAAAGCTGCCTGCTTGAATACAAAACTCTTTTAGTCACATAGACTTTTTTTATATATTTTGGTAAATTTAAAAAAACATGGTCCACACTGCTCTTTGCAATTGTTCCACTTAATTTAGAAAGGGTGTTTAATTTTGTATGACTAAAATGTGACAATACAAGTCCTTGGTATGTCGCACTATGTCAGTGGACTAAATACTCAACCAATAGTTTCCAGAGAACATTGGTCCTTTCATACATTCTTTTTTTATTGTCATGTTCTGTCTGACTTTTCTTTTAGTGTTTCTGTCAGTCGGCTTTTACCTGTGTTTTTTGTTGTTGTTTTGTTTCGGTTTTTTTTTGTTTCTCTTTGGTGGCGCTGGGCGGAGTGAGCAAGAAGGCACCCACTTGGGAGCTCTTTGTAATCAGCTCACAATCAAGCTCTGCTCCCAAACCAGGAGAACGCCAGATCGTTCTTTTTGTTCCTCTGTATGAGCCGATTGTCGTTTCCACCCTGTCTTGCTCCTGAATATGATTTATCCCTTGCTGGAAATGTTTCTGCGAGTTGTTCTGTGAGTTTTTGGTAGGTTCCTGGCAACCTTCCTTGCTCCCTGTTCCCATCACGGTATGCCCTGTTTTTTTCCTTGTCTTCTCTTTTAGTTTGGGTTATTTTGTTTGTTTTCGCCTTGCCCCATAATTTTTTTCCTACCAGTTTCGTAGAACGTTTTCTTCCAACAATTTTTGCACTTTTGTATTTAACTGTTTTATTTGTCACTTTAATTTTTGGGAAATAGACTCTTGACTTATTACAGCAATGCTGACACTGCTTTTTGGTTAGACCTGTCCCAAAATGTTTTGTAATTATTTGGTTGAACAATATTGCAGGATTAGAATGTATATTTCACCAAAATCTGTTTATACTTTTTTTACCTTCTCTGTTGTTAAAAATGTGCCACGCACAACCTATGTTTGTGCCTGCCAAATTGTCCTAATTAGCGGAAGAAAAAGTTCCACATTCACTATAAAGGGACATGAGACTACAAAAGTTGATGAGAGGGCTCCAACTGAAATATAATTTCCGAGAAAGGCCATGGATTAGGGTCACATTGCCTGTCCAATAAACGTAATGGTTATGGTACCTGTACCTCGTTACTATGGTCTTTTTTTCTTAAACAACACTCCAAAAACTTGTAATTCTGAAGTTGAGGTACCATTGAATTTAGTAAACACTTAAAAAATGTCTATTACTTTGGAGGGTCCCTAATAGTTAAGCATATACAGTATATCTATCTATCCATCCATCTATCTACTGTATATATAGGGGAGACAGGGGCTTGTTGTCACACTTTTTACACTCATATTTCTTGGAATCAATACATCCTAAAAGAAAAGAAAATGTGTACCAGATGAAAGACCAAAGTATCACGTATATATTTTGTATATTCATCTCATTTTCACATTTTCAGTCAGTGCAGAGTTATAAGAAATGGGAGGAAACCAGAGTGCCCGGAGAAAACCCACGCAGGCACAGGGAGAACATGCAAACTCCACACAGGCGGGACCGGGATTTGAAACCCGGTCCCCAGAACTGTGAGGTAGGTGTGCTAACCAGTCGTTCATCGTGCCGGCCGAACATTGAAGTCAGGCACAGAAAATGTTTATCATTCAGCTTGAAAAAGTCATTGAACATAACCATTGAACAAACATTAACATAAAATATTACGCAACATACACTGGATTAGTCTTTAGGAACTGCTGGCATGTTGGTTATCAGCCTCAAATGCCTGTTTTACCTTTCTTTAAACTGAAAATTCGAGATTAAATTCAATTACAAAAAAGAAAGCATTGGTTCACTAAGAAACTTAAACCAGTCCTGAAATATGGACAACAACTGGAAGATCCATTTATAAGCAAAACCTAGCAAACTAATTTCCTTACTAGTCAGATTCATAATCCGCATGGCAGTTCTGGCATACGGAAACTGATTTGCCAGGGGTGCATTTTTCATGGACCCATCCTTTGCATATTATGCAATGCACCCAGGTTTTGCCTGGGCGGCTTTTTCCAAATTGCTCTACATATACCAGGCACAGGGACTCATCTTCTTTTAATGAGGAGTCATCTTGAATTTGTTTTTGGGGGCGGTACCTGCCTTCTGTTTCTTCCCTGTGCTTTGCTTCTTTGGTATTTTGGGTTTGGTTGCCTTGCATTTCTCTTTGAATAGCCTTTTTTCCCATTGTTCCTGGCTTTCAGATTCAAGTTCCTCCATCTAGAGGTGTGGACTCAAGTCACATGACTTCACTCGGACTCAAGCCCATTGACTTGAAAAAACTTTTCCCCAAAATATTGAGATAAGAACACTCTTCAACTCTCTCACAATAGATCAACAGATCAAAGTTAATTTTATTACAGTAATTTCAGAATGATGTAACCATAATGTTGATGTTCTCAAGAGATACCACTCAGGTGGAAGTGTCCCACCATACTACAGCTTTATTACAGTTTATTTCTTTTAACAGTCAATGCGCTGTTGGTCACTTTTCTGTAGAGGAATTGACCACGAGGTCACTCTTTCAGACACTACCTAATGTAATGGTTTCATTTAAAACAGACAAACCAAAAAAAAGCAGTGCAACATAAATTAACAATAAATGTGGCTGTTACATAAGGTACGCATTCCACAGACTACTGGTAGCATACACAGAAATGACAAAGAATTGTCAGTAGGATACTCAATTACTTATTGTAGCACTACTGGAAATTGTGACAGGTCTGTTTAATGTCGCTTCAGAAATAAAGTGAGGAAAAGTAAGTCATAGCATGTTGTATAATTTTTCATAGAATAACTGAAAACATACTATCAATCGGTTATGAAGGGGCATAAACTAAGCCCACCACTGCCCTCCCTCCCCTTGAAGGTGCAAACGTTCAGATCAGCCCCCTAGTTTTCTGATTAAGGTTCAATGAACTTATCAAATTGTGAATAAATGTATATGGATTTTAAAATATATCAATATATATATGTATATGCACAAACACACACACACACACACACAGGTAGCAGGAATAGCGCACCGGAACACCTGTATCAAATATGGAGGTCTGAGAATCAAGATGGTAGACACCACCAAAGATGGTTGAGAACAACTAGGCCAAGATCCTGTGGGACTTCCAGATACAGCCTGACATAGTGATGGTGGATAAACATCAGAAGATAGTGGCTGTGATAGATGTAGCAATCCCATGTGATAGAAAAATACGGAAAAAGGAACACAAAAAGCTGGAGAAATACCAAGGACTGAAGGAAGAACTACACAAAATGTGGATGGTGAAGGCAATAGTGGTGCCAGTAGTGATCGGGGCACTGGGGGAAGTAGCCACTCAAGTTGGGAGGATGGATCCAGCAGATACCAGTAACAATATCTGACATCTCCTTCCAGAAGAGCGCAATACTGGGAACAGCTAAGATCCTGCGCACAGCCCTCAAGCTCCCAGGCCCCTGGTAGAGGAGCTGAGCTTAAAGGAGAGAGAGGGAGGGTTGGAGGGAAGGAGGGAGAGAGAGAGAGCGAGAGAGAGAGAGACAGACAGACAGACAGACACAAACAGAGCCAACCTGCTAGCCATGAGCTACTTGAGATTCCTGTCAGAATGGCATCAGTGGATTTAATGCAATGGTTTGTAAGTTTTTGTTCAATTGTATTGTGAGCGCTTTTGCAAATTCATTGATTCATTCATTCAAAAGTACTAAGGGGATGTAACTGACTTTTCACTTACTGGAACACTGACTGTGTGTTCATAGTATTAGCTCATAAAAGCTTAAAGGTCCCCTTCCGTCAGAATAAAAAGAAATTCTACTGTTTTATGCATAATATAGGTCAAAATGTGTCTGTGACTAGCTTTAAGTTTGGCATCTATGCGGTTTGTCATTTGAATGCAAAAGCTTTTGAACACCAAAACCGCTTGCCAATGACAGGACTTGAAATCTCTGACAGTGTGACATTCATTCATTCATTCATTTTCCATACCCCTATCCTCATGAGGGTCACGGGTGTGCCGGAGCCTATCTTTGGACAAGAGGCGGAGTGCACCCTGACCTGGTCGCCAGCCAATCGCAGTGCAAACAACCATTTGCACTCACACTTAAGTGCAATTTAAAGTCTTCAATTAACCTACCATGCTTGTTTTGCGTATGTGGGAGGAAACCACAGCACCCAGAGAAACCCCACGCAGCCACGGGGAGAACATGCAAACTCCACACAGGCGAGGCCAGATTTGAACCCCTGTGAGGCGGATGTACTAACCAGTCGTCCACCATGCCGCCACAGTGTGACATCGATCCATCCATTTTCCGTACCGCTTACCCTCGCTAAGGTCACGGGCGTGCTGGAGCCTATACCAGCTACAATATCTTCGGACAAGAGGCGAGGTACACCCTGAACTGGTCGCCAGCCAATCGCAGCAGTGTGACATAGTTTTGCTAATTCTATTCACATATTCATATATGGATACCTCATTTCTTCATGGCTGTTACCCACTCACTCAACTCAGGTGAACGGAAACACGGCATTTCGGGGTTTTAGGTGGCCGAATCTCTACTGCTGCAGAGTTATAAAAATATACTATATTAAGTATACATATGTTGTGTTTTACAAGAATTCTTAACTATATTTGTAATTTTTAATATAACTGTGGTGGTTGAAATAGCGATGCTTGCTTTCATTGTCACCAGCAATGGTCGGCATGGCCACACACATTCACTGAGTGGCATCTGAACTCACACTGCCTGTATTCGTCAGGCGAGTAAACCATTTCATTCAGTCAGTCACTGAGAGAACCATAAACTCAACTTTATTAAAATAAATAATGAGATCTGTACAGTATAGATTTTGAGGATTTAGGACTCTATTAATATAACTGTATGGTGGTCTAAAAACCTATGGAAAACACAATGCAGAAAATAATTCTGGATGTTTTTTTTTTTAACTCCATATAAATACTAAAAATTATTACGAAATACTATTTTACTCACTTGTGGGACTTTTTGCCCTCTGTGCCCCTTGGGCCTGAACCGCAGTCATGAGCCTGAATGATGAAAGTGTACTCCTTCTGCAGTTCGCAGTCCACCAGACCTCGAGCCCTCAGTTGGCCCTCCCCAGACGTACCGTTCAGTACCACAGCCTCGAAAGGAGCCTCCAACCCATGGATGTTGAATGCACAGATCTCCCCTGGAGACAAGAAAGAGTGAATTACCATCAGGTGAAAAATGACTGTGCAAAGTTTGTATTAATGTATGAATAATGTATAATAATGTATGTACATGTACGAATGTATTTAAAGGACATTTGTCTCCCCTAATAATACGTACTGTCCTATAAACATCAAAGAAGCACACCATCCTCCATTAGAAACATGTATTGTTCATTTCTATTTGCCAGTACTCCCGAATGTATACTGTACATTTTAATAAATTTTCTGAATTTCAAACTCAGTGGATCAAAAATATGTACACTTTAGGTGCTTGAATTTCCCTTGGAATTAGTGAAAGTATCATCCTTTCTATCCAGTTATTTAACTATCTATGTATATGTAAAGTTTTGTTAAGTCTATTCATATACTGTATGTATATAACCAACATTTAGAGGATTGCTGGGACTTACAAGTGCATCACCTGACACACAAACACTTGTGCTCCATGGCAACAACATACGTAACAAAGTGTCTGTTGAGAAGCCAAAAAGCCAAAAACAAAAATAGTGAAAAGTTGGCCGACATTGTAAGAAACCAGCAGAATGAAGATGTTCATTTGTGGAATTGACTTGATAAGATTTACGTTTTTTTTCGTTTATTTATTTTTTATTTTTTAGACTATACATTAGGCGGCACGGTGGGCGACTGGTTAGAGCGTCAGCCTCACAGTTCTGAGGACCCGGGTTCAATCCCCGGCCCCGCCTGTGTGGAGTTTGCATATTCTCCCCGTGCCTGCGTGGGTTTTCTCCGGGCACTCCGGTTTCCTCCCACATCCCAAAAACATGCATAAATTGGAGACTCTAAATTGCCTGTAGGTGTGCATGTGAGTGCGAATGGTTGTCTGTTTGTATGTGCCCTGTGATTGGCTGGCAACCAGTTCAGGGTGTACCCCGCCTCCTGCCCGATGACAGCTGGGATAGGCTCCAGCATGCCCGCGACCCTAGTGAGGAGAAGCGGCTCAGAAAATGGATGGATGGACTATACATTATACTTTATGTGCCTCTGCTGATGGCCTCAAGTAAATCAATGAAGGTGCTTGGCTCCAGTGTTGGGTAAGTTCATTTTCTACGTGAACCAGTTCAAAATTCAGTTCACTGTTCCAAAAATGAACAAGTTCAGTTCATAATTCAAATCAACTAATTCATAGTTGTTGTTTTTTCAGAATGTTGCTGACGGGCTATTACCCTCAAAATATTGGAATTTTGTTTTCCACATCCATCCATCCATCCATTTTCTGAGCCGCTTCTCCTCACTAGGGTGGCGGACGTGCTGGAGCCTATCCCAGCTATCATCGGGCAGGAGGCGGGGTACCCCCCTGAACTGGTTGCCAGCCAATCACAGGGCACATACAAACAAACAACCATTCACACTCACATTCACACCTACGGGCAATTTAGAGTCTTCAATTCATGCATGTTTTTGGGATGTGGGAGGAAACCGGAGTGCCCGGAGAAAACCCACGCAGGCACAGGGAGAACATGCAAACTCCACACAGGCGGGGCCGGGGATTGAACCCTGGTCCTCAGAACTGTGAGGCTGACGCTCTAACCAGTCATCCACCGTGTCGCCCGTTTTCCACATGTTGCCACCAATTCAGTCCATACTTAGACAGCTGTAGCTTTCACCCTACAATTTCAAAAAGATGAGGAAAAACTTGTTGCTTGAATGGTCATTTTTAAAATGAGGAATTAAAACAAAACAGAACTTTTGTCCTTAATGTGCAAACCATGCAACCAAGTATGACAGGAATGATGGTGAGATTTGAGGAGATTTGATAAATTGGCATTCCTTGCACTTCTGGCTGACTATATTAACAAAATATGTCATATTAAAAAAGAAGATAAATTCCATATTATGGAAGTGTGATCACTAAACTAAAGCATTCTGATAGAAAGAATAGCTTTCCTTGTAATCCATTTTTACAATTATGCACTGTAGTACAACAAAAAAACAAAACAAACAAAGAACACATTTTATCCCATTTATGCAATGTCCCTGAATGCATCTTGCACACTCATACAGCAGCCGCACTGAATCGGTTGACAAATGTGGCGTTTATCTCCAGACATAAAACTCGTATATGGTGTGTTCAGCCGGGTTTTGTGCCGGAAGTACCTAACAAAACAAAACCTGACACTCTTTAATGGAAATGAGCTGTAGTTCAAAAACCCTTCACACATGCCAGAATGAGCATGCTCTCAATAATGTTAATCAGGCAGAAAAAACTATTAATTTAGTCAAATTAAATTTAGGTAAATTTAGCCAATCAGTAACCGAAAACAACGTGAGGGGCAACTTTACATTGTAAAGCCATTCGTCTACGAGGGGCATGATATGTCTCCATGAAACAGGAAGTAGCCTGCTAGCTAACAAAAAAAATGGGGTAACACACACAAATGCAACTTTTCACTTTAAAAAAATTTTTTTTTTAACTTTGGCCACCAAGATTTTGCCCTCATCAGGGGTCTGCACTCTAATTTTGTAGTTATATTGTATATAGGGTAGGTATAGCATTGCTAAAGCAAAACATCTAATGGCAACCTCTGCACTGTATGTATATCAACAGTGAGTGATTAGAAAACATTGAGATTAGAATACTTGTACATTGGTGAATACCACAATCATTTTGAAGTTTTATAAATAGGATCATCTCTTTGTAAGAGTGCAATAAGGCCCAAAATGTAGTGATGATGTCCTCCCACTGCTGAGACAGAGGTCTTCAAAGCACACTCATGATGTAATTGTCGTTGAAGAACGCAGGTGCAAGAAGGACAAGCTGCAGGTCTCCCACAAAAGCTTAAAACACTGTTGGCAATGCTATCAAAACACTGTTAAGAAGGCCAAGAGAACACTTGTTGAACACTATCCAGTTAAATTGTCACAACCCACGTTTGATTTTTAAAGAGAAGGAGAGGTCAAGGTGAGCTGCACTGGTAGCAAACGGCGTACTCTCCTCCTTTATGACTCACATGGACACACAAACAACTCAAGGGCAAAAGCCCAGTCATTTTTCTTTGACTCACGCATCAATTGACTCCACACCTGATGAGTGCAGTGCCACCCATCAAGAGGCAGGAGAGATGGAAGGCTTTTTAAAGTGTTGGCCAAAGCAGCCTGAGCTGAAGAACAGATGTTGGCACTTGGCAAAGAAAGAAAGCTTGCAAACGCTAATGGCTTTGTTGAAACTATTATCTGAATATGTCTCCTGTCACATGAGGCTTTTAAATAGTAAATTTATTGGGGGAAATTTGTCTTTTTGAAGCCTGGCCATGCAAAACTAATGGATGCATATTAATTGGTATGGATTTTGCTCTGCTATTTATTCAGTAGTTTGGCAGCAATTCAGTAATTTGGGTTATCACCAATGCACAAGAAAACTTAGCTAATAACTTGTCATTGACTTTTCAGTTGGAATGTCCTCTATCTGTTTTATTCTTTGATATGCTAATTCTCTGTCTGTGTGGCGTCAAGTCTACCCTTTAGGCATCATTATTTTCATTTAATCACATCGAAATGAATGCCTGTATGTTAGTTATTGGCAATGTGTGCTCAGGAAGTAAGCTCAAGTTCTGTTGATGTCATGTGGTGCTCAACACCTCATGGGAATCTGGCACCCGTCCACACTAGAGTGTCTGTGAGGACACTGAGCTCATTATCACCAAAGGCAGCAGTGCTTTACTGGCAGTGGTGTTTGCAGAGTTGTAAGACTGTGACAAAGTATTGGGGGCCACTGCACCTCAAGGCCCCAAGTTATTATCAAACCTGACAGACCATCAATGATGAGCTGCCAGCGTTGATATAAGCACACAATCGTAAGCTGCTTTTCTTTCCTGAAATGTCACTCTTGAAAATAAGTGCATAGATTACACAGCAATTGCAGCTGTTAACTGGGCCTTAAAATAGGAGGAAAGCAAAGTAAGGGAAAGGAAAGGAGGACATGGGAGAGAGTGGAAGATGGCCACTGCCTCAAGCCAGATCTGATCTCTCTGTATTCTGGAGAGTGACCAAAGCACAGACATGGATACACACTCAAAATGTGCCAGTTTGGCAGCTCAAATGAGGTTTGTTATTCCTTTCATCCTCCTACCACTGGAATAAGTCACACCAGCTAGACAGAAGAGAACATTTGATTACTGTCAGTAAATGTATTATGCACCAACCAATACTTGGCTATCCCTTTCACAATGCCATTTTTAGCAAATCAGTTCAATTTGCAGAGGCGTTACTGTCAGTGCTTTCCACAGTTCTCATGACTTCACTTTTTCTAATTTGGATTCAGCAAGCAGTTATTAACTCAGCTATTAGTCATCCACAGAAGTCGCCATATCCCTGTCTCATTTTAGTCACAAGCGCACTTGGGTCCATGGATGTGCAATCACGCGACAGAGATGTCAACACTCTATGCTGCGGCACAGAGACAGACTGTCAAGTCTTGTAAACTTTGCAATCTGACAACATTGTAAATGCTTTGATGATGCTCTTCATGAAATTAGCCTACTAAAAAAAGAGAAGAAAACCTCAGAGTACCTGTCCGTTCTGGAGATAAGATTAAAACTAATTAAACTGACTGAGAATGTGACGAGTGGTGTTTTTATGTACAATGTACTTGCAAATATGTTAAAAAGTTGTATCTTTAATGAAAGATGCACTGTTTTTCTACAGGGTTTAAAGTGTGTGTAGGTATGTGTGTGTGTAATGATTTACCCATGCTTGCCGACTCGACTGTCACCTTTCTTTCATCATCTCATCACTTAATTACATGAAAGACTCTTCTCACAAACTTCATGACCATCTTACCACTTTCTAATGGCGTGTGTGTATATATAGCATCATGAGTGATGGGGAAGGACTGTGCTTGTCAAAAAGTCACGGTTGAGGCAGCAAAAGATGACTCAGTCTCAAATGTGGACCAAACTAATAGTTTAACCTTATTGAGGGGGATTCAAAGTAAGTAACAATAACCATCCATCCTTCCATTTTCTCCCGCTTATCCGAGGTCGGGTCGGGGGGGCAGTAGCTTTAGCAGGAACGCCCAGACTTCTCTCTCCCCAGCCACTTCATCCAACTCTTCCGGGGGGATCCCGAGGCGTTCCCAGGCCAGCCGAAAGACGTAGTCTCTCCAGCGTGTCCTGGGTCATCCCCAGGGTCTCCTCCTGGTGGGACGTGCACGGAACACCTCACCAGGCAGGCGTCCGGGAGTCATCCGAATCAGATGCCCCAGCCACCTCATTTGGCTCCGTTCGATGTGGAGGAGCAGCGGCTCTAGTCTGAGATCCTCCCAGGTGACTGAGCTTCTCACCCTATCTTCACCTTTCGGCTTAGCTCCTTCTTTACCACAACGGACCGATACAAAGTCCACATCACTGCAGACGCTGCACCAATCTCCCGTTCCATTCTTCCCTCATTCGTGAACAAGATCCCAATACACTTGAATTCCTCCACTTGGGGCAGGATCTCATCTGCGACCTGGAGAGGGCACGCCACCCTTTTCCGACTGAGGACTATGGTCTCAGATTTGGAGGTGCTGACTCTCATCCCACTCGGCTGCTAACTGCTCCAGTGAGAGTTGGAGATCACGGCTTGATGAAGCCAACAGAACCACATCATCGGCAAAAAGCAGAGATGCAATACTGAGGCCACCAAACCGGACTCCCTCCACGCCTCGGCTGCGCCTAGAAATTCTGTCCATAAAAGTTCTGAACAGAATCGGTGACAAAGGGCAGCCTTTGGCGGAAAGGGCAGCCCTTGGCGGAGTTCCCTCACTGGGAACGAGTCCGACTTACTGCTGGATATGCGGACCAAACTCTGACTCTGATCGTACAGAGACCGAACAGCCCGTATCAGGGGGTTCGGTACCCCATACTCCCGAAGCACCCCCCACAGGACTTCCCGAGGGACACGGTCGAACGCCTTCTCCAAGTCCACAAAACACATGGAGAGTGGTTGGGCGAACTCCCATGCTCCCTCAAGGACCCTGACAAGGGTGTAGAGCTGGTCCACTGTGCCACGGCCAGGACGAAAACCACACTGCTCCTCCTGGATCTGAGAATCGACTTCCCGACAGACCCTCCTTTCCAGCACCCCTGAATAGACCTTACCAGGGAGGCTGAGGAGTGTGATCCCCCTGTAGTTGGAACACACCCTCCGGTCCCCCTTCTTAAAAAGGGGGACCATCACCCCAGTCTGCCAATCCAGAAGCACTGTCCCTGATGTCCATGCAATGTTGCAGAGGCGTGTCAACCAGGACAGCCCCACAACATCCAGAGCCTTTAGGAACTCCGGGCAAATCTCATCCACCCCCTGGGCCTTGCCACCGAGGAGCGTTTTAACCACCTCAGTGACCTCAACCCCAGAGATAGGAGAGCCCGCCTCAGAGAACCCAGACTCTGCTTCCTAATGGGAGGGTGTGTCGGTGGAATTGAGGGGGTCTTCAAAGTATTCTCCTCCCCGACTCACAACGTCCCAAGTCGAGGTCAGCAGCGCCCCCTCCCAACTATACACAGTGTTGATGGTGCACTATGTCTCCCTCCTGAGACGCCGGATGGTGGACCAGAATTTTCTCGAAGCCGTCCGGAAGTCTTTCTCCATGGTCTCACCGAACTACTCCCATACCCGGGTTTTTGCTTCAGCGACCACCAAAGCTGCATTCTGCTTGGCCAGCCGGTACCCATCAGCTTCCTCAGGAGTCCTACAGGCCAAAAAGGCCCGATAGTACTCCTTCTTCAGCTTGACGGCATCCCTCACCGTTGGTGTGCACCAACGAGTTCAGGGATTTCCGCACAGGCACCGACCTTACGGCCACAGCTCCGGTCGGCCGCCTCAGCAATGGAGGCGCAGAACATGGTCCACTCGGACTTGATGTCCCCCGCCTCCTCCGGAACATGAGCAATGTTCTGTCGGAGGTGGGAGTTGAAACGCCTTCTGACAGGGGATTCTGCAAGACGTTCCCAGCAGACCCTCACAATACGCTTGGGCCTGCCACGTCGGAACGGCATTTTCCCCCACCATCGGAGCCAACTCACCACCAGGTGGTGATCAGTTGACTGCTCCGCCCCTCTCTTCACCCGAGTGTTCAAGACATGCGGCCCCAAGTCCTATGACACGACCACAAAGTCGATCATCGAACTGTGACCTGTGGTGTCCTGGTGCCAAGTGTGGAGACCCTTATGCTTGAACATGGCTGACTCCACCGTTTGTCGTCATCATAAGGGGTTTTTGAGCCATGCTTTGTCTGGTCCCTCCCCGAGGACCTGTTTGTCATGGGTGACCCTGCCAGGGGCATAAAGCCCCAGACAATTTAGCACCTAGGATCATTGGGACACACAAACCCCTCCACCACAATAAGGTGATGGCTCAATAACCCAAGAAAGCAAATTTCAGTTTCTCCTCATTCTTTTTGTGTTCTAATGGAGTTTACTGAGCCAAAGCACACATTTTACAGTAGAAAAAGCTCAGTGCACACCAATAAACAAAAATATCACAAAAAGTATCACTCCTGAAATAATGATAATCTTAATTTCCTCACACAATTTAAGATGTGGGGATGTGGGAGGAAACCAGAGTGCCCGGAGAAAATCCACGCAGGCACGGGGAGAACATGCAAACTCCACACAG
Source organism: Phycodurus eques (assembly GCF_024500275.1). NCBI lineage: Eukaryota > Metazoa > Chordata > Actinopteri > Syngnathiformes > Syngnathidae > Phycodurus > Phycodurus eques. Next base: position 6,303,404 of record NC_084531.1, read on the forward strand.
GCGGGGCTGGGGATTGAACCCCAGTCCTCAGACCTGTGAGGCTCTAACCAGTCGACCGCCGTGCCGCCAGTAAAATAAATAAATACAGCAAAATTTATTCACAAATAATCACAGACATGAATAGTTTGATTTTCCAATTGTGTTAATGGAAATTACCTCAAAGGAAGGCTTGTGTCCTTGTGTGAGGAAGGCCAGCAAGAGTTCAATGTGTTCAAATATCCCTATCAGAGTTTATGACCCCCATTAATGTCCGAGATGTTCTCTGCTAAGTGAAACTTCACAAAGAAACAAAGAGTTTTTACCTCAGTAATACTGTCTTTGACCCTGGATGGGCTTAATTAGATCCAGGGCCAATAAAAAAAAACTGAATGAGTAATTACACAATAGGAACAACAAAATGGATTAAGTCAAGCAACCTATTAAAGACATATAACCAAACCCATTTTCATGTAGTCAAAAGGTGCGCTCACAGCAAGATAGGCCTGTCCCACATTGTCTCCTAAAACTGTATTCCACTTTGTCTTGGTCAAAGCCTGCCCACCCAGAAGAGGAAGACAATGTAATTTTTTGGGTCTCTCCCCAGATTTCATGATCTTCACAAAGGGCGGAAACATAATTTAGGTTGAGTTTAAAATCTGTATACAGTAAGTGATAACACATGTGCAATTACTGCTGATTCTGCACTGATGTACCAGATGAGCTCAGGCTCCAAATTACCCAAGACATTCCAGTACTTGAACTGTCTGGAACCCATCTAGCTATTTATTTAGACGAATATATATATATAGACGTATATCATATAGACGAACAACCATTCACACTCATAGTCACACCTCTGGACAATTGAGAGTCTTCATTGAGCCTAACAGCTATTGTTTTTGGATTATTATGTGGCTAATGTGATGCTTATATTGGTAAATAAATCACAGACTCAACTAAGTTATTAAGCCTATCATTTCACAATCTAAATCACTTTAAAACTGTTTGTCATGGACATAAATTACAAGCTTGGGTGACAGACATATTTCACATTTTACATAGACATATTTCTGGGAACATTATAAAACCAGATGTGGCACCATGATCCAACTGGTAATGAAATGGAAATGCTAAGCATGTTTGCACTGTACATAAAGGACTTGTGAGGTTAAATTCCTCCTTAACATGACCCACTGCTGTTTACTCTGTATAAATTACAACCAGTTATATTATCTTGTAGAAAGGCTCAAACCCATTGTCAAGTCTGGTGGCTCAGTGAGCCAGAGGGATGGATGAGCTCACTATATGTGCATGGCGGACGCTGCAGGCTGTGAAAAACAATGTCTTCAGGTGACATTTCTTCTACTGCTGCTGGCAGACTGTATCTTCAGGGAAGAAGTCAAGAGGAAAAGAAAGAAGATGGTGTAGTCGGTGCAGAGAAGGCAGGAAGTCAAGCATGTGTATGATACAGAATAGCCAGAGAGAAAATATAATTTCTGTGTCTGGGAAATGTCTCCAGCAAATACATAATAACATCATATTTATATCAAGGCATCTATCAAGGGAAAGAGACATCAGTGGATGAGGTGACCTGGTTCCTTTCTCACAATGGCTCTTCATTCTCTCTCATAATTGTATGACAAAATAATAAAAGTAGAGCAAATTGACCATTATACAGTAACTTAAGTGAGTGTCAAAATGGACACTGCATGCCTCACTAAGAGGTAAAAGAACCACAGAATGTCCCCCAACCAATCAGCAAAAATAATGTCCAACTATTAAAAGGAACGATGTTTTTCCAGGGTACTTGCGGCACAATGACCGATGGACAGATGAGCAGTTTGACTCTGTGGCAGATGTTCTAAACACTTGAACACCATGCTGTCTCATTAATTTTCATTAATTGAATAGTTCTGCAGAATCCTTAAAACCCAATCGTACATCATCTTACACTATAGGGAATAAACATTAATAATCAATGAAGTCATCACGTGATTTACGTCTGATACCAACAGTACGAACAAGACAACAAGTAGGACATAACATTTGCTATCATAATCATATAAAAGTAGCATGTAAATATTGGTCTGTATTATCATTTCCTAAACATAATTTAGAATATTCTGTAACAACACATTTAATAATAATACTAATTGCAAGGTTTTTAGTTATATGTTCTGGTCAAGGTTTATTGCTTAATTTTACTGATCCAACCCTCACCCAGCACCATTCCTGATGCATGTCAGGCAGTGAACTATAGTAATTACCTTTAGCACTTTTACAGGGAATTACATTATCTTTACTGAAGCTCTGTTTAAATGGCACATTAACTGCAGAATAGATAAACTAAACTATTCTGGAAACAGTAGCAGTTTAACATGAGCCATAAGACCCTAGCCACTCAATACTATGGATGGAGATTATGGTGAACAATGCATCATTCCGTGTGATATCGTTATGTGCTCCCATCGCAATTAAAGTCATAATCATGACATGATCACAGTACTAAGTATATAATGTCCACTAATTGTGATATAAAGCTGCACATGATTTTATCTTAAGAAAAAAACTATGCCGCTATAATACCATAAACCAATATGTGATTTGGAGTTACTATGGCAATGACAGATGATTTTGAAGATGTTTTAATGTAAAATTACTTAATTTTAATAGAACACTACACTGCAAACCAGGTGTTTGTCATTTCAAATCTCATTTCCTCGAAGCACACTTTCATATTAATACTGAACTCCCATTTGGTCAGGGCTGTATGACTGCATGTAAAATTAAAGAAAAGCCAACCTTCAATTATTTTGCTCAACCTTATCGACACGCATGGCTGAGTGTGGCACTGGGGGATCCTAAATGGCGGTCCACTCCAACAAGGCTGGCAAAGGAGGAGTAGTTCCTTTGGTTTTGACTTACTCAGATATCAACATTTCTTTATAACATGCCAGACTTTTCATTAGTTATGGAGAATTTATGTATAAATGCACTACTTGGCTGTAACCTTCCTTAGTGCTTTCAATTCTGTCTGAACTAGTTATGCCCTGTAGAAGTACAACATGAGATCAGCTATGGCTTACAGCCACATGGACCTCTGCAATGGTACAACTCCTTCAAGCAGCTTTAATCTGCTCTGTATTGCTGGCATTGGTATGGGAATTCATAACGCTACGAGAGGGACTCCCCTGTCCATTGATTATATCTTTACAAACTAATGCAATTAACCAGACAATTTGGTAAAATGTACAGTACATTCCTCCTCGTATGACCAAAAACACAAAATGAAACTTGAATGAACTTGTTTCCAAAAACAACAGTACAGACAAAAGTCACTAAATTATCAGCTACTGAATATGACATATAGCACAGTAGCCTTGTGGTCTGTCTCACAGTTACAAGGTTTTGGCTCTGGCTTGCGTGGGTTTTCTCCTGATGCCCGGGATTCCTCAAACATTAAAAAAAACCACACACAAAAAAACATGCATGTTAGGTTCATTAAAGGCTTCCATACAAGTGACTGTGAGTGTGAATGATCGTTTTTCTATATGCACCATGTGCAGATGGGATAGGCACCAGCTCACCCACGACATCAATGACGGCAAGCGATAAAGACGATGGATGGATGAATATGATACAATTAGAATTTATAATCAAAGACCATGTAACATTTGTAGATTCAGACATTTGAGGGATTTTCCTGTTCTATGATTTGAATAAACCAACAGCCTATACAAACAGAAGCTTGAGACTTGACTAAATACACTGTATGGAAGCTGCATGCTTGTTGGATACTATTCATATTATTCCATACTACAGTATATAAAAAGAAAATTAGAAATCTTTGATACACAGCTACATATCTCCTTAGAAGCTATTGTTGTATTTAGAGGCTGGAAAACCATCTTCCAAAGATAATATAATCTTGGGGATGTTTAATATGGGAAAGGCTGAGCAAATGTCACTCTTGTCATTTTCAATCATTTTCCTCTGACGACATTATCACGCCAGGCAATTAGGATGTCTTGCCCTTCAGTATCTACTCGTGCAGAGAAAATGTGTGAGCTGTTTTCACATTCTGCCTGCGCATTCCAGAGTAATCCCCAGAGATCTACACATGCATAGTCTATAACTGTACACCTTGTGTCGGTTGTATTCACTGTGAGCTGCCTGAGCATAACCAAACACTTTTGGAATATCGGTTGCTCTTTAGATCAACTGTCACGGTGAGGAAACCAGCATAAGAAGGCAGGGATGGGATTAAGGTTCAAATGGAATGATACACCTGAAAAAAGTCTTGTTCACAAGGCCAGATTCACTGAACTGTATACAAATTGGAACACAGAAGGAACAAGGACTCACAGATGTATGGATGGCAATGCACTGACATGGTCTTTAACACTGTAGTGCATTAAGTAAGAGCGGGAAATTTTGTTAAAAATGTGTTCAAAAAGAAAGTGGCAGATACCTGTCAATATATGTGCTGTGGTGTGCTAACTTTAGTTGGCTAGTCACAAGGGCAACAAATATCCAGTACTATAGATAGAGCATGATGGTGTAGTGGTACACTTGCCTGACTTTGGCGAAGGCAGCGTGGGTTCAGTTACCACTCAGTGACGGTGTGAATGTGAGTGTGAATGGTTGTCTGTGTCTCTATGTGCCCTTCGACTGACTGGCGACCAGTTCAGGGTGTAGTCCGCCTTTGCCCGAAGTCAGCTGGGATAGGCTCCAGCACCCCGCGACCCTAACCAGGATAAGTGGTGTTGAAAATGGATGGATAGATAGAGCAATGTCTTAATTTTTTGCAGTTTGTGCAAACATAGCTGCAAGAAACAAACATAACCTGTATGTGGAAGTGGATGGAAGTTTCATTTGTCCACATCACATCAGGTTTCACACTGGAATATGATTCGTTTTCCAATTAGTTGCAATACATACTCGTGCTGGCAAGCACAAGTAACAGGAGTGGATTTATGAGGCTCTTTTAAGCAGTGCTTATGTGTCATTTTTGGACCATATCCAAATCAGAGGACCGCATGCATACACAGCTACAACAGTCTTTAAAGACCCAGTCTGGGACCTGGCAGTCATAGTAACAGGGGGTTAGGTGGGTTCTCACTTAGCTGCATGGTGGTGCTCCTGAAGCTGGGCCTACCCGGGCTGGATGACTGCTTGGCGTTGGGGGATCCCCTCCCATGACCCGCGGCTGCTCCCTGGGTTACCCCCCTTATCCTTCCCTTATCGGGTGCCCCTATCCACCCTCCTTTCCAACAAACAAGGGACACTCTCCCGCCCTCGGACTGGGCATGGAGTGGCTGCATCCCGGGCCCTGCGGGTTAGGGGGGGGTTTGGCTCTCCTGAGGGTGGAGGGGCGTGTGGGGCAGTGGCCTGTGGCCCCCGCCGGGTGGCCAGTTGTCGGGGCGCTTCGGCGGGGCCGGCGGACCGCCCTGGGTCCCTTGGTGTGGGACGTGTCCCGTCCAGTGGGCTGGTTTCGGATGGACCCCTGGGCCCGATCCCGCCCCTCGATTGATTGGGTGGGGTCCTCAGCCTCCGCGGTGCAGGCAAAGCAATTACAGGACACTTCTGTCAGTCTTTGTGCATGTAAAACGGTGTCAATTCACTTGCATGTGTCCGCAGGCACACACCCCTGGGACTCTTTCACTGGGTGTGGGCCCACTCACTTATTGTGACAAATAACACATGAATGTGCGAATTGCTTGGGTATCCCCTCACTCATACTCTCGTCCTATAGACTTTTATAATTTACATAGTTAATCCCACCACACTTCAGTTGTACAGCTGGGTTCATGGCCCTTGTCCTGCATGCTTCTTCTCTTGTCCTTGTCCTGTTCCAGCTTGTCTTGTCCTACCTTCACAGGGTGTAGCACTACATCCCCATGCAACATTCATATTTAATGTTTTATTGTTCTACGATTGGCTGGCAACCAGTTCAGGGTGTACCCCGCCTCCTGCCCAATGATAGCTGGGATAGCATGCCCACGACCCTAGTGAGAAGCAGCTCAGAAAATGGATGGATGGATGTTTCATTGTTGTAGATAATGTAATGACTTACTTTTCTCATCCTGTTTACAATTAGTGCTTTGTCTTCGTTTCGCTCTCCCCTCTAGAAACTTTGTTCTGTTCAACTCTGATTCTCAATAAACATCAATTATAATACTAAGAAACCACAGCGGAAGCTTAAAAACTCCACTGTCACACAGTAAAACTGTTCTGGCATAAAAGGGATACAGAGCTTCAATTCTGCTTGACCTAACAGCTAAACAGGACAAAAAAAAAAAAAAAAAAGACCCTGTAAACTAAATTCATAGATTTTTTTCTACATACATTACATTATACAGGTTTGAAGATAATTGATTACATGATTACATTAAAATTAACCATTTGTTGTTTAATTAAAGAGATGCCACAATTCAACAAATAACATACAGTACATACTGTAATCAGTTTTGTTCTTTTACCACGTCAATAACAAAAGTGGCTGCTATTGGAGTTGTGATTGGATAATCGAGGATGCAGAGCCAGAACTTCTGCCTACAATGCAAAACCTTTCCGCCTTTTGCCACGGAGCAGACTAGTTTTCTTCGGGGATGCAGAGCCAGAACTTCTGCCTACAATGCAAAACTTTTCCGCCTTTTGCCATGGAGCAGACTAGTTTTCTTCTTACAGCAATGCGTTATGGACTAAGTCAATGATCGTCACGCAGCACGAGTAGAAGCACAACATAGATCCTTCCATTCGTCCATATAAAAAACGTTCGCAAACCGAAAATAGTACGCAAGTAGGGTTGCTTTACTTGGACTTTTAAAGGCTGCTAATTGTTCAACCAAGTAATTATTCATAATTGTTGCCTGGAAACTTGACTGGGATTTTTATCAGTGACTTACAGTAAGACAAATTCCTACCTGAGAGGCTGGACGCATCCATCCATCCATTTTCTGAGCCGCTTATCCTCACTAGGGTCGCGGGCGCGCTGGAGCCTATCCCAGCTGTCATCGGGCAGGAGGCGGGGTACACCCTGAACTGGTTGCCAGCCAATCACAGGGCACATACAAACAGACAACCATTCGCACTCACAGTCATGCCTACGGGCAATTTAGAGTCTCCAATTAATGCATGTTTCTTTGGGATGTGGGAGGAAACCGCAGTTCCCGGAGAAAACCCACGCAGGCACGGGGAGAACATGCAAACTCCACACAGTCGAGGCCGGGGATTGAACCCGGGTCCTCAGAAATGTGAGGCTGACGCTCTAACCAGTCGGCCACCGTGCCACCAGCAATGCGTTATGGACTAAGTCAATGATCGTCACGCAGCACGAGTAGAAGCACAACATAGATCCTTCCATTCGTCCATATAAAAAACGTTCGCAAACCGAAAATAGTACGCAAGTAGAGTTGCTTTACTTGGACTTTTAAAGGCTGCTAATTGTTCAACCAAGTAATTATTCATAATTGTTGCCTGGAAACTTGACTGGGATTTTTATCAGTGACTTACAGTAAGACAAATTCCTACCTGAGAGGCTGGATGCATCACATAAAAATAAAAGAAAAATCACATAGGGGTTTAATTAAGTAAAGTGCTGTTATTTACAAGAAAAACCCTTTGTCCTGTCCAATGTTTCCCACAGGACCGGAATCTATTTGTGATAGTGGGTGTCCGGCGCCTTGCCGGGGTTTTGGGTTAGGGGGGTTAAAGTTAAACGAGCACTTACCGAGTATCTTATAATACAATTTTTTTATTTCAATAAAAAAATACAATTACAATAATAAATAGGCTAAAGCTTTGAGAAAGAATGCATCTGCGTACATAGAAGTTTTACTGTGAAACTCAGTGAAGGTTGAGTCCTGGCTGGGGCTTTTACTGTGTTTCTTCTTCTGGGGTGAGCTCATTAATATTCATTGAGGCAACAGATAATGGCAGCTGCAAAATTAACTCAGAAGTCTGACAATTTAAAAAAAGATGCAACCAAACTGATTGGGAGATCCTTAATCAAGTATCAAGACACAAAACACACTACCAAAAACATCAGGGGAAAGAGGTGGAAGGTGTTAGACTGACCAAGTCAATCTCCAAACTTAAACCCTGTAAAGCAGGTATTTTACTTGCCGAAGAGGAGAAATATCTACTCTATTGAAGCAGCTCTTTAAATGTTCCAAAACAATCCTCGCAAGATTGTCTTAACAAACAATCAATGTGTTAGCAATTAGTGTCAGTTTCATTAGAAACCATTATTCTGAGCTCATTTAAAGGTAATGAGAGCAGCCACTTTAATTGGCGGCAAATTAAGTTTACTGTAAAGACACCAAGAGTGGCGCAGCCCACCCACACTCGGATCCATCAGGCTCCACTGAAATTACCAACACTGGTCTAACCCGCCTCTGATGCACAGTCGCGTCACCTGCCGCACTGGATTTATGGCACTCATCATAACTACATTGACTATATGAAACGGCGGTGAAAACATTTATAGATGTCGATCCCCACAGTAGCTAATGTCAAAAATATTTTTATATTATATTTAGACAAGAGTCACGAGCTTGATAAGTCACAATTTCATTTTTCTCTGTATTATTTCCAAAACCTTTTTTAAACATGCTGTAGAGTAAAACCTTGCAACTGTGCAGAATGACAAGAAAAACAGTAGGGCTTGTGTGTTTTGGGCATACACTTGCACAAAAAGCATAGGGTATAAAACTGAACAATCGAATTAGATACAAAAGTGTGAATGTGAGTGTGAAGGGTTGTTTGTCTATATGTGCCCTGTGATTGGCTGGAAACCAGTCCCCACGGGTGTACCCCGCCTCTTTCCCAATGTCAGCTTGGATAGGCTCCAACTTACAAATAACCCTCATGACAAGCGGCATACAAAGTGGATGGATGGAGGTCTCTGACATTTCTCTTTACATTTTGCAACTTATCCTACTGTACATGCTGCTGCGCTGCGATGTATAGGGGGGTGTACTTACATGTGCTGCTTAAACTGCTTTCCAGATCTTAAAACTAGGGAACCATCAGCCATGTTGTGGAAAAAAAAACCTTTTAACTTTATACAGGCCAAAATGTTTCGGTATCATACGAGTCCATATCTTCATTTAGCATATGCATGTTACAAGATGCTGAAACAGAAAATTCAGTCATGTGATGATGGTTCTATCTATTGTCCATTGTGTGTTGAGCCCTGTGCAGAGTGAGAGCAGCATGGCTGCGGTGTTAACTCTGAGGAATACAAAACACAAGTCTCTGGAGTCTGGAACATTTTTGGGACATTAACAGGTTTATTTTATTATTATTATAATTTTTTTGTCAAGCCTATGATGAGTACTATACGTCAACAATGTCACCATGACCAAGCACACTGTCCGTGGTAAGTTTGGATAAAATGTGAAACTTTCAAACATTTTCAAGCTTTTTAATAGTAATTTACAATAACATTTGTACCGTGCTGGGTGGTTTAGGCCATGAAAAAAACTACAAAATAATAATTTTGTATGTTACAGTAAGATGGGTGCATGTGGCCTCCAAAAAAAAAAAAAAAAAGTGCAATGTAATGGACAAACAGCTATATCGGATGACTCCTGCTCCTATTAGTACGTTATATCAAGGTTCCACTGTATATACAACGCTACTTGTAAGTTAAATGTTCTCATTCTGAGTAAAGTAAGAATAAATAGTGCTTATGAAAGCCATAATTTAATCAATATTGTTGTTATTGTTGTCATCATTAATCCAGATGCTTCCAGGGCTGCCAGCAGCTGGCTGAGCCCCAGGGTGCCTGTCACAGGGTAAGCTCAGAGTGACCACAACTCACTGCCTGTAAAGCAGTGCTGATGGCAACAACACTCACAACATCCATCATGCAGGTGCGTAGACTGCACTTATCCTTGAGGGGCTTTGCACACACACTGCACACACATACACACACTTTGAGTCATCATTTAATGGAGGTTTTATCGATCAAGTTCCTGTGATTAACTCAAGGAATGAATGAGTGCTGATGAGTCAGTTATTATGGTGTTTTTGTGTTGGTTCGGGTAATAATGTGTTTATATGTGGGAGGGGTACTGGTGTAGGGGTTTAGCTGTTTGTGTAAAGGTTATTGAGCTGTTTCGTATGACTCGCAGCCTAGCTGAATTAAAACTGATCACAGTCCTTCTGTGTACGCTTAACATGAGACATAAATACAAACCACAATTCCAATGACATTGGGAACTTGTGTAAAACCTAAATACAAACAGAAAACAATGATTTGAAAATCCTTTTCAAGCTACATATATTCAATTGAACACACTACAAATAAATATTTACGGTAAAAACTGAAAAACTTTGTTGTTGTTTATCGTGCAAATATTCACTCATTTTTAAATTTATGCCTGAAACACATTACAAAAAAGCTGGGACAGGGGCATGTTTACCGCTGTGTTATAAAACTTTGCCTTTTAATAACACTCGACAAGCATTTGGAAACTGAGGGCACTAATTGTTCAAGGTTTGTAGGTTGAATTCTTTCCCATTCTTGCTTGATGTACAACTTCAGTTGCTCAACAGTCCCGGGTTTCTGTTGTCGTATTTTCTACTTCGTAATGCGCCACACATTTTTCAAAGGGAGACAGGTCTGGACTGCTGGCAGGCCAGTCTAGTACTTGCACTCTTTTACATGTACAGAATGTGGCTTGGCATTGTCTTGCTAAAATAAGGACATCCCTGAAAAAGATGTTGCTTAGATGGCAGCATATGTTGCTCCAAAACCTGAATGTACCTTTCAGCATCAATGGTGCCTTCCAAGATGTACAAGTTACCCATGCCATTGGCACTAACACACCCCATACCATCACAGATGCTGGCTTTTGAACTTTGCGCTAATAACAATCCGGCCGGTACTTTTCCTCTTTGGCCTGGAGGACACGACGTCAATGATTCCCCCACGCCCCCATCATCAGTGGCATCAGTGTATCTCAGATGAACTTGGGCCTAGAAAAGCCAGCGGCATTTCTGGGTGTTGTTGATACAGTATTTGTCTTTCGCTTTGCATGGTAGAATATTAATTTGCATTGCATTTTCACTTTCACAGATGGCACCTAACCGTGTGGTCGCCTTGGTTATGTGCTCTCTAGTATTGTCTATGTTTTTGTGTTTTTTGTTCGTCTTTGGAGACATTTTATGTTTTTATGTCTCAAAAGTATTTTCTGGCAAATATTCATGTCTGTTGTCATACAAGAGCGGCTCCAACTTCCAGAGACAAATTTCTTGTGCGTTTTTGACATATTTGGCAAATAAAGATGATTCTGATTTGGATTGTAGATGTAGCGATGAACTCTATTAACTGACAATGGTTTTCTGAAGTGTTCCTGAGCCCACGTGGCAATATCCTTTACACAATGATGCTGATTTTTAATGCAGTGCCGCCGAAAGGAACCGAAGGTCATGGGCATTCAATGTTGGTTTTGGGCCTCCCTGCTTATGTGCAGATATTTCTCCAGATTCTCTGAATCTTTTGACAATATTATGGACCATAGATGATGAAATCCTCAAATACCATGCAATTGTACGTTGACAAATGTCATTCTTAAACTGTTGGACTATTTGCTCACACACCAAACAGGTGTTTTTTAGCTTTCCTCCAGTCTTTTGTTGCCCCTGTCCCAGCTTTTTGGAATGTGTTGTAGGAATCAAATGCAAAATGAAAGAATATTTGCAACAACCAAAAAGCAAAAAGTTCATCACTTTGTATGTATATCTTGTCTTTGTAGTTTATCCATCCATCCATCCATTTTCTGTGCTGCTTATCCTCACGAGGGTTGCGGGCGTGCTCGAGCATATGCCAGCTATCTTCGGGTGAGAGGTGGTGTACACCCTGAACTGGTCGCCAGCCAATCATAGGGCACATATAAACAAACAACCATTCACACTCACATACACACCTACGGGCAATTTAGAGTCTTCAGCGCCCTTTGCACAATGGTCATTGCACCGGACTATTGCAATATTAGTCATTCGAACTGCTCTAAGTGCTAGAGAATTGTTTTTTGTCAATGTCTTTATGTCCCCAAACTGTTCTGTAAATTGACTGTCTGTTGTACTAGAGTGGGTCCAACTACCGGAGACAAATTCCTTGATGTGTTTTGGACATACTTGGCAAATAAAGATGATTCTGATTCTGATTCTGATTCTGATTCAGTCAACCTACAATGCATGTTTTTGGGATGTGGGAGGAAACTGGAGTACCCAGAGAAAATCCACGCAGGCACGGGGAGAACATGCAAACTCCACACATGCGGGGTCCCCAGGACTGTGAGGCAGATTTGCTAACCCACCTGTGCCGCTCTTTGTAGTTTATTCGGATTATTTCTTATATTATTAGGATTTGCAAATCATTCTGTTTTTATTTCCATTTTAGACAATATCCCAAATTCATTGGAATTGGGGTTCGTACATTGCAAGTTGACAGTTTCATTAAATAATACTCATATACAGTAAGTTATTTTGTATCACATTCACAGGTCCAATAACCTTCATCACCTTTTTATAAATCACCTTCCATTTTTCTCAATGGATTGCACCCTCACTCTTTCCCTGCACATCTCTGACAGATTGATACCTGAGAATAAAGCAGTGGAGTTCCTGTTCTTGGGATTGAGTTATAAAGGTCAAGTAAAAGAATGAGGCTGGGATAATATGTCATCAATTTGCACTTCATTTTAATATATCCTGACTATTATCTATCTTCATGGACAATTTCTGGAGCTACTTATTGATGGATATATAATGCAGCCCTATGGGGGCCACAAGCCACTGCAAACTGTAGGCTGGTCCCAAGCCCGGATAAATGCAGAGGGTTGCGTCAGGAAGGGCATCCGGCTTAAAACTTTGCCAAACAAATATGAGCGTTTATCCAAAGAATTACATACCGGATCGGTCGTGGCCCGGGTTAACAACGTCCGCCACCGGCACCGTCAACCTGCAGGGCACCGGTGGAGATTCAGCTACTGTGGGTCGAGGACGAAAGGATAGGTGAAAAGCGGGTTCTTTGGCAGAAAGAGAAGAGGAAAGCACAGAGCCTAGAACTGAATGTGGGGACTTCCAATGTTGGGACTATGACAGGAAAAGCTCGGGAGTTGCTTGACATGATGATTAGGAGAAAGGTTGATATACTGTGTGTCCAGGACAACAGGTGGCAAGGCAGTAAGGCTAGAAGTTTAGGGGCAGGGTTCAAATTATTTTACTATGGTGTAGATGGGAAGAGAAATGGAGTAGGGGTGATTTTAAAGGAAGAGTTAGCTAAGAATGTAAGAAAAGAGTATCAAATCGAGTGATGAGGCTGAAACTTAAAATTGAGGGTGTTATGTATAATGTGATTAGTGGGTATGCCCCACAGGTAGGATGTGACCTAGAGGTGAAAGAGAAATTCCAGAAGGAGTCGGACGAAGTAGTTCTGAGCATCCCAGACAAAGAGAGAGTCGTGATTGATGCATATTTTAATGGACATGTTGGTGAAGGAAACAGGGGTGATGAAGAAGTGATGGGTAAGTTCGGCATCAAGGAAATGAACCTCGAGGGACAGATGGTGGTAGACTTTACAAAAAGGATGGAAATGGCTGTAGTGAACACTTTCTTCTAGAAGAGGCAGGAACATAGGATGACCTAAAAGAGCGGAGGTAGAAACACGCAGGTGGATTACATCTTGTGCAGACGATGTAATCTGAAGGAAGTTACTGACTCTAAGGTAGTGGTAGGGCAGAGAGTGGCGAGACAGCATAGGATGGTAAGATGTCTCTGGTGGTGGGGAGGACGATTAAGAAGACTAAAGCAGAGCAGTGAACCATGTGGTGGAATCTGAGAAAGGAAAAGTGTTGTGCGGCTTTTCGGGAAGACATGAGACAGGCTCTTGGTGGACAGGAGCAGCTTCCAGAGGACTGGACCACGACAGCCAAGGTGATTAGAGAAACAGGCAGGAGAGTACTTGGTGTATCTTCTGGTAGGAAAATGATCAAACACTTACAGGGCTCTACACTAACTTTTCCATTGGTAGCACTGAACAATGCATGATGTGTGTCGTCTAATGTTTTTGGCATACCGTGGCTTTGTATAGAAGAAAGATTGACAGTGACTCAAGTTATATCTGCAAAATATTTTACTGTGAATATGAAGTTTGTCTGCAACAAGCAGTGGCTGACTAAACAGGTCATTTCCATCCATCCATTTTCTGAGCCGCTTCTCCTCACTAGGGTCGTGGGCGCGCTTGGAGCATATCCCAGCTTTCATCGGGCAGGAGGCGGGGTACACCCTGAACTGGTTGCCAGCCAATCGCAGGGCACATACAAACAAACAACCATTCGTACTCACATTCACACCTACAGGCAATTTAGAGTTTTCAATTAACGTGCATGTTTTTGGGATGTGGAAGGAAATCGGAGTGCCTGGAGAAAACCCAAGACTTATTGATGGATATATTTGCAACAGAAATCACAGTGGAAGTTATTGGGGTTTAATTGAAACTAATAATACAGATGCATGAACACACAGCACACACTGATGCTGAGGGGAAAAAAAGCCATGCCTGATTTTAATTAGTTAATTTCTATACTATATAACTGTGAGCCTATCTTCTGCATTCTCCTCTCCACGGGCCCTTAAATACTGTAATTCAATCCTCTGTATGTGTTACGCATATTGAAGAATTAACAATAAAAGCACCTTGAACCTCATTTCAAGAATACCCTGCACTAATGCTATCTGCTTCTCTGCGCTTGGGTCGACCTACCTTTGTCTTTCTGTCAGAGCATTCCGAGACCCAGCGGGTAGCACACAGCATCAGCCTGAGCGCAGTCACTCTGCACGGCATCGCCATCAGCCTGCCAACCAAGACAACCTTAATCTACAGTAGTAAGCCCTCTCATCGTTTCCTCTGTCCTTCGCACCAGTGTCCTCTGGTCTTCTCAGTGTCTCTTGTGATTGTTTTTCTGTTCACCCTTCAACGTACCCTTCCTCTCCACATATTTTTGTGGACTTTGGGTCTTCTGACTTTGCAAGTTATGGCCCCAAATTATGACTCAGACCCATATTTTAATTAATTTTTCCTTGTCACATATTGCCGATTCAGACCTATTTTTGCCTCAATATTCTTTTTACTATTTGTTTCCCTCTGACCTTTACTTGAGTACTAGTTTGGTCATTTATACAGGACGACCACGTGGTGTAGCGGCTCTTTAGCAACTCAAAGTCACAATTATGACTTGCGGGTGCTTAGTTCTGTGGCCACCTTCAAACGCTAACCCGGTAGCACTCTCTCGGCCGCTCTCTGACCCAGCTTTGGAGGCCATCATTCATCTCAGCTGATCGGCCAAAACCTCATACCTGGCCCAAGCAACTCCATGTGGGCCGGCATCACGCCTGTTCGCCTGAATGGCCAAGCACTTTGTCTGGCGTCACATAAGGCCACCAGACTGGCCTTTTCCGGTCTTTCTGGTTGACATCCAGAACAGACTGTACAAGTCTGTACTTAAATCTATCAAGCATGGTGTATTATGGATACCGAAAACTAAACTTGATAACATTTTCATTATCATCCATTCATTCATCTTCCGTTCCACTTATCCTCATTAGGGTTGCGGGCGTGCTGGAGCCTATCCCAGCTATCTTCTGTCTTCCCAGTCAGAATCCTGTACTTGACTCAAATGAGATGTCGTGGCATAATTTCCAGGGAATGATTCCTACCAGACATCTCAAGAATATTGCTGAGTTGAAACAGAGGAAACAAGAGGAATGCACCAACATGCTTCCTGATCATAATGCAGGTCAACTAAAGGAAACAACACTCACTGCTATTAATGTGAACATGTTCTGATGTGGAGCATCCAGAAAAAAATACATTGCTTTTCAATAAACAAAGACATGACACGTTGTACAAATGTTTTTGGAAGACTCAACATGACACTTTTATTAGTCACTTTAATGATCCTGAATTATAAGTTGCCCAATTAAAACTTATTTGAAAACTATCATAAATTTCTGACAAACACTTTTATTTTTGTTAAAAACGCAGTTTATACATGATTTCGTGGTTTTAGAACTGGACCAAGAAGAGCTTCTAGTGAGGGAAAACAGTTGGCTCTAGCCCAACAGTTATAGTGGTTGTAAATGATAAAACATTAGACATTTGGTTGGGAGAACATATGCAACATAAGGACAAAAAAAAGAGGAAATAAAATCAAAATTACTTGAAGTTGCCTTCTATTTGAATGTTGTTGGTCTTTTCAGTCCTTTCGGTGTCTTGTTGCAAAATCTTGTTGGAAGACACTTGACACATTACTGTACAAGATCGGTCACCTAAATCCAGTCTGCTCCCATGGCCCCAGTCATTTTGTAAGCTTGGCGATGCCCGGGAAGACATGTGACAGTCCAATTAAGAACAACTGGATATCGGGAAGCTTAAATTATTGTCATCCACCGGAGCATAAAATTGAGGAGCAACTCACGAGAAGGAAGCGGAGATATGCGCATACACGATTGCCGCGCATGATTGAGAAGCGTGTATGGGTGCCAGAATTGGGGGAAAAAGAAAAAAAAAAAGTATCTTTAAAATACCAACATAGTATTACTAGTTAACCCCCGTATATTCGCGGTTTGGCATTCACAAATTCACCTATTTGAGGATAACCCGTGTAGAAAATGGATGGATATATATATGTGTGTGTGTGTGTGTTTATATATATAAATACATTATTTCTGTGACTGATGAAGCACTGCTTAATGAAATCACCGTCTGTAAACAGTTTCCCATGCTGAGCAATAAGTTTAGCAACTTCATAGCTTGCTGTTGTAGTGTTTTCTTGTATCTTGTTAGCACGAAAAAAAAACAGTTGTTGAGCTTGCAGGCTAACTGCCATTTGCTTGACTTTCTGTGTTCGTTCGGCACCAGTGTACGATGTGTAGTTCTCATGTTTGGTCTCATAGTGCCTACGGACATTATTCTCTTTCATCACAGCAACAGCTTCGTTGCAAATCAAACAGACACACTTTCCATTGATTTCTTTGATGAAATATTAATTTTCCCATCGTGTTTGAAATCTTCTACATTTACTTTCCATTTTGAATTTCTTTGGTGCTGCCATTTTCTCCTGACTCGTGGTAAAGGTTTTTCTTAATCTTAATTGTGTAATCGTGTTGTGGAGAAGCGCCGTTTATGTGACTGGCTCCATCTAATGTTGAAACTGAGAAGTGCAACAGAGTTGAGGCTGAGCTCAAGGTTCTTGTGCTGGCCATATTCAATTATATTTACATAATTTGCTTCGGGCCAATAAAAACTGAGCCGCCGTGGCCCGCGGGCCGTAGTTTGGACACCCCTGGTTGTAACAACTACAGTAATATGCATCACAGAAAATTGCCCTCTTAACCTCCCCCTTGAATTTGCCTCATTATCTCTGTGTATCTTTGACTTTAG
Organism: Phycodurus eques; assembly: GCF_024500275.1. Classification (NCBI taxonomy): domain Eukaryota; kingdom Metazoa; phylum Chordata; class Actinopteri; order Syngnathiformes; family Syngnathidae; genus Phycodurus; species Phycodurus eques. The sequence continues at coordinate 6,320,841 of NC_084531.1, forward strand.
CCTGTTGCACATTAAATTGTATGCTTCCACTGATGTTCAGATGCTCTCAAAGATCCACTTACATGACTCCTTTATACCCTCTGTGGCAGGCAGCCAATTTCACAATCAGTATAAAAACGAATGACAGAAGACATTAGTTCTCTTCAGGACACTACATACTGTACACCTACTGTATCACTGACGTTATCACAGCTGGATCAGGTCCTCAGTGATGAAAAGCAAATGTCAGTTCAAAGGACCCGGAGTAAGAGGTTCACCAAGCTCTACGACAACACAGAGCCACTTGAGATTTATTGAAAGAGGTCTGAATGTATTGATGTATTTTTATAAAGATAGAATGCCTGCATATCGAAATAAATAAAGAAGGTTGTGTGAGATCGATCCTGGGAGAAGGAACAGAAAAGATTAACGGTTTATTTCCACAAGCATATTTCATTTGGCTGGGCTTGTTTCCGCAAGCCACATCTGTTGTTTGCCTCATAAGGAGTGGAACTTTCTGGCACATTCCACCCCACCCCGTACTCAGAGTATAAGATAGATCGCGCTTCTTTGTTTATAGAGACACTTAGTCGCGCATCTGGTGAAACTATCTGTCTCCAACGCGTTGTTACTCCTTGTTACTCCTATTCTTCCCATTAATTAATGCACTGTAAATATTTGATGGTAGAGTATAGTAACACATTTCATGCACGGAACACACTCATAAAGAATCTCTTAGACATATCCCTTTTACATCTAAAAAACAAGCATTTCGATTATACTCTATCACTAAACGTGGATATACTGTAGTAATGCTTGATTTGACTAATCCTTTCAGAGAGGTATTTGATAATTATTGTAGTTGTAGGTTTGTTGAACTATGTTTTCCTTTTTTCTTATTAACATTTTGGTTGTTTTAAAAAGCAGTGTTAAATACTGCAGATACCACTGACAGTGGCAATTGTAATTTAGCATTAGTGTTTATATTAAATCAGATTATTTTGTGACATCCAATAGTTATCTATTGGATGTCACAAAATTGGTTCATCTGTATGTAATAAAGTGCCTTTAGAGCGTATATAAAAACACAGCATACTTGCTTTTGTAAATGTAAATAAGAAAAAAAAGTAAAATCAAATTGACCTGAAAAATAAAACTGAATGAAACCATTATAACCTGAAGACCCAAGGTGCCATCATGCTCTGCCAGTAATTACAGAAACAGTAATGCAATTGGATATGTGAATCCATCCAAAGCCATGCGTCTCTCAAGTCTAAAACTGAATGCATGAGTCACAAATCAAAACAGTTTAACTCTGCTGGTAAATGTATTGTGCCTCTGTACCTAACAAATAAGGAGTAATAAGTATTAATTTACAAGCTGTAACACTGGACTGTCATTATTGCCAGTGAAGACTAATACCATATGTACGTCAAACTTGCAGTGTAACCCTGCCCATTAGCATTATGCCAGTTTTATCAGGATCGAACCTCAGTTTACAAATGAAAAAACATGTTAAATGTCTGCTGTTGCCCACCAATGTCATTTTCATGCCCCTAGCACTTCCCTGCCATTTCCCCCTTCGCCTGATTCCTTTTGAGATACTGACGGTTACGCACAGTCAGGCAGAGTGAGAAATATGGTAAACACTCAGTGCTGCGTTCTTCTTCATTGAAGCTGTCATACTTCATTGATACGAAAAGCCAATGGGGAGCACACGAAGCTCGGCCAAAAAAGGATAAAGAGGTAAAAATGAACTAGTGAGGGGAAAAAAGAGTTAGTGTTTATCATCATCTGCTAGTGCATTGAAGAAAAGTGACAAGCAGTGGTGATAAGAGAAATACAGAAAGTGATATATGTGGACAGAGTATAAACTTTTACAGCGTAACCTCAAAAGGGAGCAATTTGCCCAAATTTAATTAACTGTAACGTGATCAATCAGAGCTCTAAAGGATGGAGGGCTTCCAGTGGGGCAGGCTGCTTGACTCTTATCCTATAGCTCATTTTGCCTTCACGAAGCTCCAAGGAAGTGGAGCAAGCAACAAATGTGACTCTTCGGGGTACAAGACACGGAAGATTCTATTGTTAGCTCACTGACAACTACTATTTTCCTTTCAAGTCATCAGTTTTGTTTTGAGGCTTGCATCCCTGAATTTAATTCTGTAGTCAACGCGTGTGTTTGACTGGAATTCAGCAAAAAAGACAGGTAGACCCAAGGGCAAAGAGCAAGACAAAACCAGGCAGGAGTGTGGAATTTAGGTTAACAAGGCAAACAAAGGTATGGTCTAGCTGGATTTAAACAAACAAACAAACAAACAAAACAATAAAAAGTCCCCAAAACAAATACTTGAGACAAAGTTCATAATACTTTGGTATTTAATTTGTTCTAGTTTTAATTCCATTTAGACTTTTTGTGTTTCAAAATCAGTTAGTTATAATTACTTTTTAGAGCGGGTTTGCCAGTTAAAGTTTTTTAAATATATTTTTTGAAAATGCTTCGTTTAAGTTCAATTTTGCTGTTGTTGTAATATGGTGTATTTGTCAGGTGCGATATTAAAAAAGGTCACACCTGTGTATTAAAAACTCAAAGGACACCATTTTAAAAAAAAACATGAATTTACTAACAACTAACAGATGAACGACCATTCACAAATCAAATGTACAACAGTCCACAAAACTTGAAGCGCAATAAAGAATAGAAGATTGGATGAAACTAGTGTGCCTGGTCAAAATCACAAGTGCCACCACACATATAAACATCACAACATACAGTAAAGCCATTCATGAAACATTTCAAGGCATGGGCTCTTATGTCCTTTGTTTTTATGTCTAACTTACACACTGTTCTGTCCTGCATTGTAAATAAAAACAAATGTGCGTCCTGGCGTGTTTCGCAAATGTGGTGTCTCAAATCGTCTTTCAAGAACATGTGCGCGGACGCACACACACACACACACACACACACACCATGTACCATAATAATTACAGTGTTAAATACACCTGTAGTGCTCACCTATTATCGTCATCCCTGTACTTGTTTAAAAAAAACAGTCTGAGCCTTTTCCTAAACAGCTTGAACAGTGAATGGAAATCAAAGCATCCAAACAACCAGCCATCCATTATTTGTTAAGAATGTACTACTACTACTACTACTACTAAAATTAAAAAAATAATAATAATCATCATCATCATAATAATAATAAGTACATCTTAATTATTCTTTTTCTTTCGGCTTGTCCCTTTAGGGGTCGCCACAGTGTGTCATCATTTTCCATGTAAGCCTATCTCCTGCATCCTCCTCTCGAACACCAACTGCCCTCATGTCTTCCCTCACGACATCCATCAACCGTTCTCTTTGGTCGTCCTCTAGCTCTCTTGCCTGGCAGCTCCATCCTCATTATCCTTCTACCAATATACTGACTCACTCTCCTCTGGACGTGTCCAAACCATCGAAGTCTGCGCTCTCTAACCTTGTCTCCAAAACATCAAATCTTGGCTGTCCCTCTGATGAGCTCATTTCTAATTGTATCCAACCCGGTCACTCCGAGAGCGAACCTCAACATCTTCATTTCCGCCAACTCCAGCTCTGCTTCCTGTTGTCTCCTCAGTGCCACTGTCTCTAATCTGTACATCATGGCTGGCCTCACCGCTGTCTTGTAAACTTTGCCCTTCATCCTAGCAGAGACTCTTTTGTCACATAACACACCTGACACCTTCCTCCAACCGTTCCAACCTGCTTGGACCCGTCTCTTCACTTCCTGACCACACTCACCATTGCTCTGGACGGTTGACCCCAAGTATTTAAAGTCCTCCACCCTGGCTATCTCTTCTCCCTCTTCCCCCACCACCCCTCTCATTCATGCACATATATTCTGTTTTACTTCGGCTAATCTTCATTCCTCTGCTTTCCAGTGCATGCCTCCATCTTTCTAACTGTTCCTCCATCATGCTCCCTGCTTTCACTTCAGATCACAATGTCATCTGCAAACATCATGGTCAACGAGGATTCCAGTCTAACCTCATCTGTCAACCTATCCATCACCACTGCAAACAGGAAGGGGCTCAGGGCTGATCCCTGATGCAGTCCCACCTCCACCTTAAACTCCTCTGTCACTCCCTACAGCACACCTCACCACTGTTCTGCTGCCCTCGTACATGTCCTGTATTATTCTAACATACTTCTCTGTCACGCCAGACTTCCACATGCAGTACCACAGTTCATCTCTGGGTAATCTGTCATAGGCTTTCTCTAGATCTACAAAGACACGCTGTAGCTCTTTCTGACCTTCTCTGTACTTTTCCATCAACATCCTCAAGGCAAATAATGCATCTGTGGTACTCTTTCTAGGCATGAAACCATACTGTTGCTTGCAAATACTCACTTCTGTCCTGAGTCTAGCCTCCACTACACTTTCCCATAACTTCATTGTGTGGCTCATCAACTTTATTCCTCTGTAGTTCCCACAGCTCTGCACATCAGCCTTGTTCTTAAAAATGGGCACCAGCACACTTTTCCTCCATTCCTCAGGCATCTTCTCACCCGCTAGAATTCTATTGAACAAGCTGGTCAAAAACTCCACAGCCACCTCTCCTAGATGCTTCCATACCTCCACAGGAATGTCATCAGGACCAACTGCCCTTCCATTTTTCACCCTTTATAATGCCTTTCTAACTTCCCCTTTACTAATCATTGCCACTTCCTGGTCCACCACACTCTTCTACTCTCCCTTCTCTCTCATTTTCCTCATTCATCAACTCCTCGAAGTATTCTTTCCATCTATCTAGCACACTACTGGCACCAGTTAACATATTTCCATCTCTATCCTTAATCACCCTAACCTGCTGCACATCTTTCCCATCTTTATCCCTCTGTCTGGCCAACCTCTATAGATCCTTTTCTCCTTCTCTAGTGTCCAACCTGGCATACATGTCATCATATGACTCTTGCTTGGGCTTTGTCACCTCTACCTTTGCCCTATTCCGCATCTCAATGTATTCCTTTCGCCTCTCCTCGGTCCTCTCGGTGTCCCACTTCTTCTTAGCTAATCTCTTTCCTTGTATGATTTCCTGCACTTGGAGGTTCACCACCAAGTCTCCTTCTCTCCTTTCCTGCCAGAAGATACACCAAGTACTCTCCTGCCTGCCTCTCTAATCACCTTGGTTGTAGTGGTCCAGTCTTCTGGAAGCTCCTCCTGTCCACTGAGAGCCTGTCTCACCTCTTCACGAAAAGCTGCACAACACTCATCCTGTCTCAGCTTCCACTACATGGTTCTCTGCTCTTCCTTTGTCTTCTTAATCTTCCTCCCCACCACAACAGTCATTTTACACATCACCATCCTATGCTGTCTAGCCACACTCTCCCACTACCTTACAGTCAATAACCTCCTTCAGATTACATCATCTGCACAAGATGTAATTCACCTGCGTGCTTCTGCCTCCACTCTTCTAGGTCACCCTATGTTTGTGCCTCTTCAGGAAAAAAGTGTTCACTACAGCCATTTCCATCCTTTTGGCAAAGTCTACCACCATCTGTCCCTCCAACTTCCTTTATTGGATGCCGTACTTACCCATCACTTCTTCATCACCCCTGTTTCCTTCACCAACATGTCCATTACAATCTGCACCAATCACGACTCTCTCTCTGTCTGGGAGGCTCAGAACTACTTAATCTAGCTCCTTCCAGAATGTCTCTTATACCTCTCGGTCACATCCTACCTGTGGGGCATAGGCACAAATCACATTATACATAACACCGTCAAGTTCAAGTTTCAGTCTCATCACTCGATCTGATCATCTTTTCACCTTCAAGACATTCTTAGCCAACTCTTCTTTTAAAATAACCAAGACTCCATTTCTCTTCCCATCTACACCATGGTAAAATAATTTAAACCCTGCCCCTAAACTTCTAGCCTTACTGCCTTTCCAACTGGTCTCCTGGACACACAATGTATCAACCTTTCTCCTAATCATCATGTGAACCAACTTCCGAGATTATCCTGTCAGTCTCTACATTCAAAGTCCCCACATCCAGCTATATGCTGTGTCCTTTCCTCTTCTCTTTCTTCCGAAGAACCGGGCTTTCCACCGCTTCTTCGTCTTCTACCCACAGTAGCTGAATTTCCACCAGCGCCCGGCCACGACCGATCCGGTATGGAATTCTTTGGATGAACGCTCAGATTTGTTTGGCAAAGTTTTAAGCCAGATGCCCTTCCTGACGCAACCCTCTGCTTTTATCCGGGCTTGGGACTGGCCTACAGTTTGCACTGGCTTTTACCCCCCATAGGACTGCATTAATAAGTACATTTTAATTCAATTCTGTCATATATAGTTGTTTTTTTTTCATGGAATAAGACATGCTCTTGTACGTTGTACTATACGAAAGCTTCACTCAGTGGATATAATAATTAGCCATTTCCAATATCAGTTTCTAATTTTTAATAACGTAGTGCCTTTGTTTAAAACCTCCCCACTCCCACTGGAATGAAGAGATAATTGCAAACCTAAACCATTATTTTCTCTTGCTCTTGAACCAACACAAAGATTGCCTTCCTCCGTTGATTTTGTTACCCATCATAAGACAAAAAAGTTAAAAGCCCTAAAAAAATCTCATTACAAAGTCTATTTGCTTCATCTGTTGGGCTCAGTGAGGAAGTAGATTGCATTTTCGTACTTCATTAATAACTGACTATGTGAACAATGGCAAAGGAAAGGTTTCTTCATCTTGAACTCAAACTACTTGGGCATTTTGAATCCCAGAAGCAAGGCAGTCATTAAGTGGTCTGAATGTTTTGATCATGTAGTTGCATTCTATTTCATTATACATGCAGTCTAACTTTATATGTCCCTTAACAGTATTTACCTTAACATGGACAACAGTGTGTGTCTGGGTGTGGTAGCTCAAAAGAGTAGTGTTGTTACGTGCACAGATGTTTCGTTCAAAGGAATGAATATTTTTAGTGAACATACTGTACTGAATCAGTTTATGAAATTATTCTTATATAATTATAAAAAAGAAGTGGAACGGTGGACGACTGGTTAGCACATCTGCCTTACAGTTCTGGGAACTGGGGTTCAAATCTGCCCCCCACCCCACCCCCACCCCTACCCCGTACTTATTAGTATCCCTGTACTTGGCTGCATTCATCTTTCCTTCGATTGCAACCAGTCGTCCTGTCCCTGCAGCTGAAAACACCCCAACATCATGATTCTGTCCCGGCCTTGCTTCACTGTTGGGACTGTATTGGACAGGTGATGAGCAGTGCCTGGTTTTCTCCACACATACCGCTTAGAAATGAGGCCAAAAGGTTCTATCTTGGTCTCATCAGATCAGAGAATCTTATTTCTCACCATCCTGGAGTCCTTCAGGTGTTTTTTAGCAAACTCCATGCGGGCTTTTATGCGTCTTGCACTGAGGAGAGGCTTCTGTTGGGCCACTCTGCCACAAAGCCCCGACCGGTGGAGGGCTGCAGTGATGGTTGACTTTTTATAACTTTCTCCCATCTCCCGACTGCATCTCTGGAGCTCAGCCACAGTGATCTTTGGGTTCTTCTTGACCTCTCTCATCAAGGCTCTTCTCTCCCAATTGTTCAGTTTTGCCGGACGGCCAGCACTAGGAAGGGTTCTGGTCGTCCCAAACGTCTTCCATTTAAAGATTATGCTCTTAGGAACCTTACGTGTAGCATAATTTTGTTTTGTAACCTTGGCCAGATCTGTGATCAATTCTGTCTCTGAGTTCTTCAGGCAGTTCCTTTGATCTCATGATTCTCATTAGCTCTGACATGCACTGTGAGCTGCAAAAGATCTGAATACTTATGTCTGTGTGATATTTCAGTTTTTCTTTTTTAATAAATCTGCGAAAATTTCAACAATTAAATTGTTTTCTGTCAATACGGGGTTCTGTGTGTACATTAATCAGGAAAAAAATTTACTTAAATATAAGCTGCAATATAACAAAGAGTGAAACATTTAAGGGGTCAGAATACTTTCCGTACCCACTGTACATTTCCGTACCCACTGTACATTAACTAAGAGGACAACAGTATCGTTAGTGTTGATTAAAATAAAGTAATGCCCTTTCGGATCTCCTTCAGAATGTAAAATGTCCCCATTGAAGAGGTCCCTCAGTATCGCAGTACCGGCTGCCCTTTCTGAGCCATTTGATAACCAGATATTGTTGCCCCATTGTGCTCTCCATAATTGTGCATTGTTCTTAACAGAGTGTGTCTCCTGGAAAAAGGAAAAGTTAGTTCTTTTGTTGTTTTGCAAATAAAAATAAACATTTACGTTTGACATTCTGCCTCAACCATGAAGAGAGAAAACAGAAAAAGACAATATAAAAAAAAGAAGAACGTCGAAAATGTGAGGTGCTTAAAAAATATTGGGCAACATCTCCCTTACCAATAGAAAACGTGTATAAATCAGTATTAAACAATCTCCTTATGAGGCAGACAACAGCAAAACCTAGCTTTACAGAACTAGCTATTAAGTTGAAAAATAAACATAAAGTAAAGAATGGGGAGAAATGTAAACATTTGAAAGTGCCTTTTACCACAGAAAAGGAAGACAAATGTAAAGTTATACTGTTCTTTTCCCCCCCATCACATAATTGCAAGCCACAGTCTGTAAGTGTCCCAAACTCAGTAGCGTCTTTATCAAACCTTAGTTCTCCTCCCTTTGGAGGACATAAAATCTTCAGTGGAGTGCAAAGAATTTTGTCTTGGGCCTGTTTGAAGCCTCTTGGTATCTTCCTAGGCGGTGGACTATATTAATGTCATTTGTAATTTTTTACTGATATGTAGGTACTACAGCGCAGCAAATCTTGACAACCTTGGATTTAATATCTTCTAAATTCCCTTCAGGGACACCATGAAGTCTGAGGTTCCATTTTCGTCCCGTACCTTTCCGCTTCAGTAAGCTTGATTTGCAAATCTGCTATTTGTTTGCCATGCTTTTCATTGGTAGTTTTTACCACTTTTATATCAGTCTTTAATAACGCAACCTCTGCAAAGGCAAAATCAATAAACTTCTTCAGGGCCTCAATTCCCACTGCATTTCTGGTGACCATGGCCTCCAAGTTATTGGCTTGGTCATTAATTACAGCAAGAATGTTACTCTATAAATCTGTTAAGGACATCTCAGATTTCTGTTTTTTTCTTTTGGTTTCACCGGCGTGTCAGGAACAGACTGTGGCATATGGTCGGCATTTCGGCTGCAAGTATCAGACCCAGAGACTCCATAATCGTGATCCGCAGAGGTAACAGCCATTGAAATAGTAACTGAGCAGCTCTCTTGGGTCATTTCGGCATTTAAGGGTGCTCCAAAAATCATACCTTCTTTGCAGACAGGAATTCCTTTATCTTTTCATTTTCTACCTTGTTCGTTTGGCAGCATGCAGTTGGAAAGTGACGACTCACACTCACAGTTAGCAGCGTAGCTATTCTTAGCTTAGCTCTGTAAAATTGGCTACCTTTACAGTTAAAAAAAAACAAAAAAACAATTGGGTTAATTTTAGCTATAAGACCGGAGTGTAAGTTACATTGAGATTGTAAGTCACATAAAGGGTATAATTTTGGTATCATGTGGTCGCCATCTTGCCCGATCGCTCCGGTAGCTTTCTGTCACTCACGTCTGAATTTTCAGCGAATGACCAATGAGCAGGAAGCATCCAGGCGGGGGCGGGACTTCACTAAACATTCTACCATGTGACTTGCGATTCGCCAGCATTGTCACTCACTTCGGCAAATGACCAATGAGCAGCCAGCGTCAGGCAGTGCTGTGCAGGCGGGCTCGGGACTGAATTTAACTGAATGTACTGTTGAACTGAACTGTACTAATGTACTGAATGCACTGAAGAACTGAAAGTGAAGTGAATGTACTGTCAGCCACGAATGATCCGCAAATGAGCGATGTACTGGTACGTCCATCCATCCATCCATCCATTTTCTACCGCTTATCCGAGGTCGCGGGCGCAGTAGCTTTAGCAGGGACAACCAGGCTTCCCTCTCCCCAGCCACTTCATCCAGCTCTTCCGGGGGGATCACGAGGCGTTCCTAGGCCAGCTGAAAGTCTCTCCAGCGTGTCCTGGGTCGTCCCCGGGTGTCCTCCCAGTGGGACGTGCCCGGAACACATCACAAAGGAGGCATCCGGGAGGTATTCGAATCAGATGCCCCAACCACCTCATCTGGCTCCTCTTGATGTGGAGGAACAGCGGCTCTACTCTGAGATCCTCCCGGATGACGCATCCAGGCGCTCGCTTTCGAGCCCCACCTCCAGGTCTTGCTCCAGAGGGGGGCCCCGGTGACCCGCGTCTGGGCAAGTGAAACCTAGAACCATTTGTTTCTTTCTTCAAAGGGGTTTTTGGAGCCGTGCTTTGTCTGGTCCCTCACCTAGGACCCGTTTGCCATGGGTGACCCTACCAGGGGCGTGAAGCCCCAGACAACTTAGCTCCTAGGGTCATCGGGACACACAAAGCCCTCCACCACGATAAGGTGACGGGTTCCAGGAGGGGGTACTGGTACGTATGAAGTGATTCATGCGGAGGTTCACTGCGAACTAGTACGATGAGTGATTCATTCGCGCAGGGAACGATGTACTACGCAGTGAACGTACTCATGAATGAGTTTAGCTAGCTTTCACTGGCAGCCGTATCTTCAAGCTAACAGCTAATGTTGAGTCAGTCAAGCACATGAAAACAAGCACATATACGGTGTTTCCATAATCTTAACAGACGACACATAAAGTCATGAGAGGACAGGAGACTGACATGCGAGTTAGATTTGCCTGTGCAAGGCAAGATGAAGGTGACAGCAGAAGGGAGTTTAAGGCGGGAGATTTATTTGAAAAGATTAATAAGAAATTTAAAATAACACGTATATATTTAGACATAGGGTTGGGCATTGTTTAAATTTGAGCGATTCCGGTCCCGATTCCGGCGGCACGGTGGGCGACTGGTTAGGACATCTTCCTCACAGTTCTGAGGACCGGGGTGAAAATCCCGGCCCCGCCTTAAAGGAGTTTGCCTGTTTTCCCCGTGCCTGCGTGGGTTTTCTCCAGGTATTCCGGTTTCTTCCCACATCCCAAAAACATGTGTAGTAGGTTGATTGAAGACCCTAAAAATTCCGCGTAGGTGTGAATGTGAGTGTGAATGTGAGTGTGAATGGTTGTTTGTTTATATGTGCCCTGCGATTAGCTGGCAACCACTTCAGGGTGTACCCTGCCTCTCGCCCGAAGATAGCTGGGATAGGATCCAGCAAGCCTGCGACTCTAGTGAAGATAAACGCTACAGAAAATGGATGGATGGACGGTCCCGATTCAGGTTCCTTATTTCGATTCTGGTTCCAAACGATTCTGGATTCCGATTCATTTAGGGAACTGGGTCAAAAATGTGTTCATGGTTTAAATAAAGGGTGTCCAAATTATGAACATCCATTTTCTTAGCAGCCCGCAGCATCGACTAAAATGAACATTTGACACGGTGTTCTTTATAACCACTATAAATATCATCACCTATGAACTAAAAGGCAATGTGCATGGAACTAACCCAATTGACTGAGTATGTATTAATTAATGTTTCAGATAAAAGTTAAATATAGCATTGTTAAAATCGTTAAAATTGTTGGGACTGTTTTATCATGTCAAATGGTTTATATGTGCAAGTTTTAACTTGACTTCCTGTTTTAGGCTTGTAGCCTTTTATTTTGAAGGGTGCGCACTGGAACTCTGCATTTTGACTTGAAAAGTAACTTCACACGGCACCGGTGATTTCTCCTCCTCAGGCATCATAAAACTCTGTACAAACCACATACACACACGCATGCACACACACATGCACTCACACACACACACACACGCACACACACACACACACACATCAATTGTGCCCAGCTGGAAAGGCTTGAACGGGTTCCAAACACATGCAAGGGCCACATTAGCAGTCTGGCAGGAACTAAGACCTTCCCTCAAAAGCTGGCACCCTTTGGACAAACTGGAAGTGTCACAAAGTGGGTATACTCTAATCCAGTCACAGTCATCTTTTCTTTTTCTAGCAGTTCTCATCACCCACCAGGGTTGATTTGGGAAATAGAATAAATATGAATTGTGTTCATAAGGACATATTGGAATTAATGATTGCTGCAATGGGACGGGCTAAGATGATACAAATCACAAACTATGATGCATTCAGTCTGAACAGTGAGCCAATGTATAACTTGAATGTAAGAATCACATACAGTCGAAATCACATGGCTTTGGTATGGCTGCTTCAAATGTAGCATTGCTATTAATTAACAGCTGAGTAGTTATTACTGGACTTATTGTTGCATTAATGTATTATTACCTGCGTATGGGATGGGGGCGTCCTTGTCCAGAGCTACCAGAGGCGGATCAAGCAGAACAACGTCAGTGTTTTCGGTGATTACCCCATGGTATGACGTTTCAATCCACGGCTTGTGTTTATTCACTGCGGGAAACAAAGTATGAAGCGTGAGGGGTGCACTGCTAGAGGCAACATAAATGGCAAGATTTCACAGGCTGATAAATGTGTAGACATCTTCAATTTAAATGTCAAAGAAGAGCAACATTTAGTTGCACTCACACACAAAAAAAGTAAGCATTCGTGAATTTTAATTTTTTTTTGCTCTCCCAGAATTACTTTTTGTAAGACTTCGCGTTTTAGTCATCCACATTCTAACTATTTTCTCTTGCATGTTATTTCCTCCTTTCAGATATCCCCTTGAAGGTTTCAAACCAACAGGTCTCACTCAATGACTACTACTTCACTGCCAGCAGAGCTCCATAGCGAAGGCCATGTCACAACAAAGATCCTGTGCTTACGGTATAATTAAAAGTTCCCTGAACTGAGTGGCACGCTGAATCATGCACATGTGTTTCATTGTAAAAATAGACAACATGGATAGGATGATAAAATGAAATGACCTCAATAAAATGTCACAAATAGTCCATTCATCCATCCATCCATTTTCTACCGCTTATCCGAGGCCGGGTCGCGGGGGCAGTAGCTTTAGCAGGGACGCCCAGACTTCCCTCTCCACAGCCACTTCATCCATCTCTTCTGGGGGGATCCCGAGGCGTTCCCAGGCCAGCCGAAGGATGTAGTCTCTCCAGCGTGTCTTGGGTCGTCCCCGGGGTCTCCTCCCGGTGGGACGTGCCCGGAAAACCTCACCAGGGAGGCGTCTGGGAGGCATCCGAATCAGATGCCCCAGCCATCTCATCTGGCTCCTCTCGATGTGGAGGAGCAGCGGCTCTACTCTGAGATCCTCCCGGATGAACGAGCTTCTCACCCTATCTCTAAGGGAAAGCCCGGACACCCTGCGGAGGAAACTCATTTCGGCTGCTTGTATCCGGGATCTTGCTCTTTCGGTCACGACCCACATCCAAAAACAGTCATTAATTGTATTATGTATTATATAGTATATGTTATATTAGCCTACTTTTTTAAATGTTGTCGTGGAAATAATACAATTAAACTACACGTTTTGGAAGTTAATTAAATCGTCATTCCAAACCCCCCAAAAATGTAAAATGTACAAATAGCGTTCTAGAATCGTCTCAATAAACCAATTTATTATTTCAACCTCAGGCTTGACCCCTTAGCTCCTCATAAATCCCAAGTTTCCATATTGCCAAGACAAACAAAATGCAAAAAAAGTGTGAAGTTGAACAGCGTACCGTTTGCATATTTTGATCACTTTGTATGTAGTTTTTATTTTTATTTTTGTCTGTCCCAATATTTTTGTCAATATAGTTTAATACCTGGTATTGTTATGAATGTTGCATCAAAAATGAAGATATCAAGATGTTGTTGACATTTATATACTGTGAGGTACATCTTACATCATAATTTAATTCTGCATGGATTGTGTATTCATGTTTCTTCAGACCAGCAAGAGCCCGGGGTAAACATGCTAACATTACTGCAACAAATGTTTTAAGTTTCCGCCTGAAAAGCATTGCTAATTATACAGCCCAGATAGAGTCACTACAAGCATTGATTGATGGAAACACATTAGTATACAGCGTTATCATGAGATGAATATGCATAAGTTTGCTACAAAAAGTAAGTGGTAAAATGATAGGATTATTTATTTATTTATTTTTGAAATTATAAAAGCCAAGCCTTGTCATTTAGGGATCAATTAACTTGGTGCTTCTGAGTGCAGTAATTTTTAGGGGAATTGTTATGCATCTTTGCTGCCAAAACTGCCATAAGGACAAAACAGTTAAGAGGAAATGTCCCCCCAAAAAATGCAGAGGAAACTCCACTCTGTGTCCTAGCCAATACCAGCTGTAGTGACACCACCGACTTGGAGGAGAACTGCAGCACACTTTCAAAACAGCGCGCGTGGGTCGCGCTTGAGTATAAAGGCTTCTTTATTCTCGCGCGGACGGCGACCGCGCTGACGTCACTGCGGCTGTCCCACGCGTAGTTTGCCTTTATACTCTAGCGTCATCACAGCATGTGACTAAAACGGACCAATCACGAGAGATGATCTCCGCGGCGTTCAACGCGCAGCAACTATTCGGGTGCGCGGCAAGCTACGCAGTCTGCGTGGTGCAATTCGTCGGCCACGTGATGCAATGCGGGCGTTGTCGGTCGCGGGATTATATAGAGGCCTTTAGGGAGTATTTTGTGCTACTTGATAATAACCACAAGAGATGTGAATTTCATCACAATGCCTGACACCTAATGTGGAGTTTGGGGCTTTTGAGGACTTCATGTTCAGTCATAGAACGGCTTTGAAGCCCTGCTGATCTTTTAATTATTCTTGACCCCACAATTTGTGCTACGATCCATGATTATTTTACGGTTGCCTAAGGCTCACCTGAACATTTTGTCAACAACATTTCTGTGATTTTTAATGCACTTCCAGTTAATCAGCACTGATGTTTTGCTTTATATCCAGTCATAAAATACAGCAAACTAAAGATGCCAAATTACATTTGAGATAACATCACTCCAGTGGCATCTTTAATGATATCAACATTGTTCCTTACCATGAGCGAGCGACAGTGCAGTTGTCACAGTTTAATGATGGTTTATGCTCAGATCTACATCATATTGACATCAGTGTGTCGATATTTCCCCCCATCAGTAGTGATTCGTTCAGATCCAATAATCTCTGCAGTGTCTCAGTTGGGCACCACCCTCATTCCATCACAGACAACAAATACATCTAAGCTATCTGAGCAGATTGGAATCATCGGATTGACACTATGGGACATACCCCTGGAGTGCACCAACATGGTCTACTTTTGTTGCAAATAATTCAGTCCACCACAGGTTGTGAAAGATGAGAACAGGGTTTACCAAATTAAAATCCCAATCCATCAGCCTCAAGATTCCCAAAGGGAAGTGTTGCAGCCTCTTGCCTTGCTGGAATCTAGAGCTGCAACTCGACACTTAGGATGGCTTCACAGATCGCTGTCTCATTTGGATGCCAAACAGAGCAACCATGCATCAAAGACTGATCAGAACTCAACTTTCACTAATTGTCCATTGACATGTCTTCAAATGACCCCAACAATTATTGGTTTTGAAGAACGCATTGATTTTTCTTCAATGAATCACGGAAGGCAGCATCGATGTAGTCCGAATGCTTAAACTGGGGTCTGGCAACAGTAGCTATAGCAACAGTGGGTAAACAGCAATCCTAAAATGACATTGTGTAGGCTATGAACCCAAACATATTCTGCTTCAATAAAGCAAAAGAAAGAAAAGAATGAATAAATAAATAAATAAAATGAAGCATGGTTAATATTGGCTAAAAATAAGGGAATAGAACAATTTAAAACATCCAGCAGGAAAGTAGAAAATTTTTTTGTCCTTATTGCTAAAAGTCAAGCATTTCTTTGTAAATGACTCACCGCAATTAGAATGTTTTTTTTTTTTGACATTTTAATTGAACCTGGCAGCGTTGAGGCTCCAGAAGCCTCTAATAGAATATGTGCTTATAGATTTGACCAAGAAAAACATACCTCAGCTGTACGCCAAGTGACCCCAATTTTAGAAGTAAACAACATTCATTGGCGCCTTAAAGCAACCCCAGTAAATGAATGGCATGCGGTAATATATTGTAAATGGAAGCAGGACAAGTTTCTTAAGGCTTTTGATGAAAAGGCTTTGCCGGTCACAGGAATTAAACACACCATTCTGATTTTTATCTGCTGATAAGGGAAGGACTCTGGTCAAACAGCATTTCTTGTGTTTACTTTAAAATGGAAGCAGAGGTTTAAATACCATGACGTTCCACAGAGAGAAAAAAAGCAAAGGGAAACTGTTACAATTTAAGAATAATTAAAATCTTTTACTCTCTTTGTCTCTCACAAACACACTTTTACACACATGCGTTGCAAACACACACAGTAATTTGGCGGCCCTAAGGCAATCCTAGTCATGGGCCCCCCCACATCTGTGCACTGCAAAGATTTTGAATATTAATGATGATCATCAACTAAAAAGTGTGTATTTGAGAAATTCTCCTATTTACTGAGCTAGATAAAGTCCTTAAAATCATTTTTGAGGATGATTCTATAACAAGTTAGTCATCTTGATGCTTTTTCTGTAATTGATAAGAACATTAGGCAGCTTTTAATTAATATAGTTTACTATTCTGACCACTTTAAAACTCACATCATGAAAAGTGTCCCTTGTGTCTCTCGCCACTTCATCTCTACTGCATCCTCCCCAGCTGACAATGACAGCAGTGCTTCTGCTACTGGCAAGAGCACCTGGGTCTTGCTGTTGTCGGTTATGCACGTTCGCTGCCACCATAAGGTAGAAACCAATGGTAGTTTTGATTTTAAAAAATAATAATTGTTTTCCTCTCACCTGCTCTTTTTCAATCCACAAGAACACCTCTGCTTCATTTTCCTCACAATACACCACCAAGTTTGTTTCGCTAACCTCTTCCAGAATAAAGTCTGCATATGCGCAGTAGGAAGATGGAAATGTCATGTGTGTGTGTTTGTGTGTTCTAGGTTTTGTCTTCCTCTCTCTCGTTTCTCACACACCTGCTCCTGTGAGCATCTTCACCACCTGTGCCTCGTTCATACCTAATTACCGATTGTATTTAACCTCGTGTCTCATTCCCACTCGTTGCCAGTTCGTTGTACCTTGTCGTCACGTTCCAGCATTCCTTGTCACAGACTCGCAGTAAGACTTTGACCCTGTTCCGATTATCGACCTTGCCTCTTTGCCTCATGTTCTTGGCTACTGTTGCCCTTCTTGGATTGCCTGCCCGTGTACCGACCTATGCCCGTCTATTAAACCTCTCTTTTTGGAAACTGTCCATTTGTTTTGGAGTCTTGCATTTTTGGGTCCTAGCCTCTGTTCCGTTCATGACAGAATGAACTGGCCATAACATGGACCCAGCAGACTCAGACCCGGTGCGCAAAGCCCTTCAAGCGCAGGGTCAACGCCTCTCGAAGCAGGATGAGCAGCTTGCTGCCCTCCACCTTCATCTAGAGGGACTGTCAAGGCATCAGGACAATATGATGAGACATGTGGCCTCACAGTTTGAACTTCTTATGAAAATTATCCAAGAAAAGGAACCAGTTGGCACCACACCCAATACCGCCACGGTATTTCCATGTGAAACAGTCAACATGCAGCCACCTGCCACCTCCGCTGCTGTCTGCCCACAGCTCTCTCGACCGGAGAGGTTCTCGGGAAATTCTGGGAACATTAAGCCGTTCATCACGCAGTGCAAACTCCACTTTGAGCTCCAGGCAGCTGCCTTCCCCACCGAGCGGGCAAAGATCGCTTTCGTCATTTCCCACCTGACTGGTCGTGCGGAGGCGTGGGCTACTGCTGAATGGAGCCGCAATTCCGCCACGTGTCATTCATGGGCTTTTTTCGTAAAGACTATGGAGCAAATTTTTCAATTTTCCACTCCTGATCGTGAGGCAGCTCGCTCCCTTGTCACCTTACGACAAGGCATGCGCAGGGTGTCAGATTACGCGATTGAGTTTCGCATTCTAGCAGCTGAGAGTCATTGGAATAATCGGGCGCTACTCGATGCCTTTTTTCAAGGACTATCCCCCGCCGTCAAGGATCATTTAGTGCCGCTAGACCTGCCGACCGACTTGGACACTCTCATCGCTCTCGCCGTAAAAATCGACAAGAGGCTTTTGGATCGCGAGCTGGATGGAGATCGGCGGAAGGCTGCGTCACCGCGCACTTTGAGGACAAGCCTCGGTGACCAGCCAAACCAAGGCAGATCCCCTGGTTCCGGTCTCAGCCCACTGGCTAACGTCCCCACGGAGGAACCCATGCAACTGGGCAGGTTCCGTCTCTCCCCTGAGGAACGTCAACGCCGGCTGAGGGAAGGGCGGTGCTTCTACTGCGGTCAGTTGGGTCATTCCGTGAGCAACTGTCACGTCAAAGTTGCCGGTGCCGGTAGCAAGGGCACGGGAGAGGTGAGTCTGAATTTGATGAAGGAAGACCCTACACGGGTTCTTCCTAAAGTGACACTATGCTCTCCTGATCAAGAAATTCATACACCTGTATTAATTGACTCTGGTTCTGACTCAAACTTACTCAACTCCATCCTCGTTAAACGTATGCAGCTTAGAACCTTTGAAATAAAACGCCACCGCAACACCTATGCTGCGGACAGCAGTTCTATGGGCAAAATCACTCACCACACTCACATTGACATTTCCCGATTCTCACTCGGAACGCATTAGTTTTCATGTTTTTGACGCCATGAATCAGGACCTTATCTTAGGGAACCCATGGTTGAGATTACATAACCCCCACATTGACTGGTCCTCTGGGCAGGTTATGTCATGGGGCAGCAATTGCGCCCGGAACTGTTTCAAGCCGCCATGTGATGTTCAGGGTCATGTTTCCAAGGACAATCCACAGACCCCATCTGGGGATCCTGATTTATCTCAAGTGCCCACCTGTTACCAGGATATTAAAGACGTTTTTTCCAAGTCCAAGGCCAAATCCCTTCCACCCCACAGACCTTATGACTGTGCTATTGACTTGCTGCCTGGAACCACACCCCCACGAGGCAGGTTGTTCTCTCTTTCAGGGCCGGAACACAAGGCCATGAAGGAGTACGTGGAGGAATCACTGGCAGCCGGGATCATTCGCCCATCTTCATCCCCTGCGGGAGCAGGATTTTTGTTTGTGGACAAGAAAGACAAGACCCTGCGACCCTGTATCGATTACCGGGGTCTCAACGATATCACTGTAAAAAACAGGTACCCTCTTCCCCTCATCTCCACCGCCTTTGAGTTCCTGGAGGGAGCCAAGGTTTTCACCAAACTGGACTTAAGAAATGCATATCATCTAGTCAGAATAAGGGAGGGGGATGAATGGAAAACAGCATTTAACACACCAACAGGATATTATGAATATTTGGTAATGCCTTTTGGGCTTACTAACGCTCCAGCTGTTTTCCAGAACCTCGTCAATGATGTCCTGCGTGACATGCTGAATGTTTATGTTTTTGTTTATTTGGATGACATTTTGATTTTCTCCCCGGATGAGGAGACTCATATTATTCATGTCCGCTCTGTTTTGCAGCAGTTACTGCAGAACCAACTATGTGTTAAGGCTGAGAAATGTGAGTTCCACAAGGCGTCAGTTTCTTTTCTGGGTTTTGTCCTGGCTCAAGGTGAAGTCAAAATGGACCCTTGCAAAGTCGATGCAGTAATTAATTGGCCTACTCCCACGTCACGCAAAGATGTACAAAGGTTCTTAGGGTTCGCAAACTTCTACAGAAAATTCATCAGGAATTTCAGTTCTATAGCCTCTCCTTTGCATGATCTTACCTCTCCACACAAACCTTTTGCATGGAACCCACTTTGTCATGCAGCGTTTCAAAAACTTAAGTCGAGCTTTACCTCCGCTCCCATCCTTACTTTGCCAGATCTCCAACAGCAGTTTGTGGTAGAAGTCGATGCGTCTGATGCCGGAATAGGAGCAGTGCTCTCCCAGAAATCTCTCAAGGATGATAAATTACATCCTTGTGCTTTTCTCTCCAAAAAACTGACCCCAGCTGAGAAAAATTATGACATTGGTGACCGTGAACTGCTGGCAGTCAAGGTGGCCTTGATGGAGTGGAGGCACTGGCTAGAGGGGGCACAGACTCAGTTTTTAGTATGGACAGATCACAAGAACCTTGAGTATATTAAGACTGCTAAAAGATTAAATGTGAGGCAGGCTAGATGGGCTCTGTTCTTTACTAGATTTAATTTCACGCTATCCTACCGACCCGGTTCTAAAAATGGTAAGCCAGATGCTTTGTCACGCATTTTCTCCGAAGAGAATTCTTTGTCCGACCCAAAGACTATTTTGCCCAAGTCATGTTTTATTTCCGCTTTTGTTTGGGACATTGAAACGGCGGTTAAAGGGGCTCTGAAAGACACTCCTAGCCCTGACGATTGCCCTGAAAACAGGCTTTATGTGGTTCCGACCTTAAGGGGAAGAGTCATCCACTGGGCTCACACGAACCGCACTGTATGTCACCCAGGCATTGCCAAGACTCAATCAGTGGTCGAACAGCGCTTTTGGTGGCCTAATATTAGGAGGGATGTTATTGATTATGTCAATGCTTGCCAGGTATGTGCTGCCAACAAGCCCTCTCATCAACGTCCTTCTGGGGAGTTGCGACCCCTGCCAATACCACAACGTCCTTGGTCAGACATTTCCGTAGACTTTGTGACAGGATTACCGGCCTCTAAAGGAAATACCACCATTCTTACAGTTGTTGACAGGTTCTCTAAGATGGCACACTTCATTGCACTTCCAAAACTCCCCTCAGCTAAAGACACTGCCGAGCTGATGATTAATCACGTTTTTAAGTTCCATGGTTTCCCCAAGAATGTGGTGTCTGATAGGGGTCCCCAATCCATTTCGCAATTTTGGAAGGAGTTCTGCAATCTCATAGGTGCTACCGTCAGTCTGTCATCTGGGTTGCATCCTGAAACCAACGGCCAAACCGAGAGGCTGAACCAGGACCTGGAGACGGGGCTCCGATGTCTCGCTTCACAGGATCCGCGATCCTGGTCTCAGAAATTGGTTTGGGTCGAATTCTCCCACAATTCCCTCCCCTCTGCATCCACTGGTCTATCGCCTTTTCACGTTGTGCATGATTACCAACCATCTCTGTTTCCTGCCATAGCCCCTGAGTCCACAGTTCCAGCGGCATTAACCTTGGTGAGACGCTGCAGGAGGACCTGGGAGCGAGCCCGACAGATGCTGCTGCGCCAGGGACGGTCCTACAAAGCCGCTGCTGACCGTCGGAGGACACCGGCCCCGAACTACAAAGTGGGTCAGCGAGTTTGGCTCTCGACCAAACATATTCCACTCCGGGTGGAGTCCAAGAAGCTCGCAGTTTCCAGTGTTTCCACTTGTTGCCTATGCCTCGCAGTACTTACTGAATTATGGAGCAATCTATGAAAATACAAGTTTTACTTACACATAAGCACCTTCTATAAGTATGCCTTCTCACAAATGAGTGGAGTTAAATGCCACTGAACCATTTTTGTTCTTCAATTGAATTTAGCCAGAGAGGTTGGGCCAAACAGTTATTAAACCAGGACATGCTAATATAGTCAGGTTGGGTGATAGATGTAAGCTAAATGTTGGAGCTCGGCTGCCATCCGCTGCCAGTCAGCAGGACTAGTTCCCTATGCCATTTCGTTACCAATTCAATTGTGAGTCGTGGATTTGACTGGAGGCTCTGTGTATGGCAGAGGTGCTATAAGAGCTGATTAACCTCTGACCCAGCCCACAATGTGCTGCCGGGTACCATCTCCTCAGAGGTGTGTGCTGCAATCTGAGCATGCACCAGGGGGGCGACGGAGGAAGAGAAACAGTTGTAATTAAAAAGAAAAATAATTGTGGGAAATGTATCCCACATTAATCAACAAAGGGGCTTTGATGAATACATCAGCAAAATGAAAAGTAAACACAGCAGAGACATAGCAGCAATGAACAAGTAATTACAATGTCAAAGACCTGGTAGCTCAAACATGTCCATCAAACCCCAAATTATGGATATTCGGACTTTCGGACCACAATCAATATCAAACCTATGAACTAAAAGGCAATGTGCATGGAACTAACCCAATTGACTTAGTGTTTATTGATTAATGTTTCAGATAAAAGTTAAATATAGCATTGTTAAAATTTTATCGCATCAAATGGTTTATATGTGCAAATTTTAACTTGACTTCCTGTTCTACGCTTGTAGCCTTTTATTTTAAAGGGTATGCACCGGAACTCAGCATTTTGGAACGAAAGTAACTTCACATGGCACTGGTGATTTTTTTTTTTTTTTTTTTTTTTTTTTTTTTTTTTTAAATGGATGGAACCAAATGCTGTAAAAAGTTAATTCCTTTCCTTACCCACCGATGAGGCACAACGTTAGTGTTTGTGATACTGTGAGACAACGTTTATGTGAATTTTGTCACAATTCATTGTGATATAAAGTTGCTATGGTGAAGTTGTAGCTCAAAGTAAATTTTTTTTGCTGTCATCGGCTCTTACGTTGGTTTGAAGACTAAATTAAACGCTAAGAACCGTCAGTACAAAATTGCAACCAACCGTTTACCTGTTTACCTGTCTCAATGTTGGCATTGACGTATTTTATTGTTTTACTCACCCAATTGACTGAGAGTTGACTTCACTGAAGCTCCGCGCGGGGTCGGCTGAGACTCGGAGCGCGTCAGACGCTACACATCGTGAAAGCCTCCTTTGCACAATATAATCTTATTCCAAGTGTTGCACTGAGGCGACTGGTCATTAATTTTAACAAAGTAAAAACACACTTTTGTTCGCCGCCGTTGGGCACTAGCACATCTTCGTGCAAGTTTTTCTTTGTTGTTTTTCGCCACTTCTTCGGGGTCGGCGGACTTGGCATTGAAACTGAGAACCAAAACTTTTAAATTTGAACGATTCCGGGAGAAATTGGTTCTCGTTTCTTTTTTTTTTTTTTTTTTTTCTCGTTTCTTGATGCCCAACCCTAAGCATTTCCTTAGATTTCAGTCTATAAGTCTACTAGCTCTTCCATTGTGATGGATTTCTGGGTGTCGGTGTAGCGCCATTTATCATGGCACTCCCGTTGAGCAGGAAGAAAGGAATACTTCGAGACACAGGCTTTGGGCTAATTAGGTTTATTGAGAAGTTTACGTGTCATAACATCTGTTTTCAGAGTCAGATTAGCAAAAAGACCGCCAGAAATTCTCGGTCACAAATTTATAAAGTCTCGCATCTGTGGGCGTACTCTCAAAGACCAACCCTAGGCTTGATGGTTCGCTGGATGGGTTTGAATGGCAGGGATCCTCCTCTTACCTATAGTTGGTGTCACTTCAGTCCAGAAGGTGGTTCTCTCATCCATAAATTAACCGTATTCCTGCGGGTTCATGTGGTGCCAAAAAGACGAGGTTCAAGCTTCCCCAACCGTACCAAATGGTAATCATTATCTTTGATATTACAATGGCAATCCTATTTTATGGCTCACCTCCTCTCTTAACCAGATGAAGTACTGTTCCGTAAACAGCGGGGGTGACCTGCTGGGTAAGCAAACAGTCACAAGAATGCTGGCGAAGATTTTGTATGCTTTTTTTGGGTTGCTGTTTATTTGCAAGAAATCTTTTAGGTGGTTAGGTTCCATGTGCGCTGACCGTTGATTGCATATAGTTGGCTGACAGTCAACGGTCGC
This sequence comes from Phycodurus eques, assembly GCF_024500275.1. Classification (NCBI taxonomy): domain Eukaryota; kingdom Metazoa; phylum Chordata; class Actinopteri; order Syngnathiformes; family Syngnathidae; genus Phycodurus; species Phycodurus eques. The sequence continues at coordinate 6,344,519 of NC_084531.1, forward strand.
GGAACATGGTCCACTCGGACTCGATGTCCCCCGCCTCCCCCGGAACATGAGCAAAGTTCTGTCAGAGGTGGGAGTTGAAACTCCTTCTGACAGGGGATTCTGCCAGACTTTTCCAGCAGACCCTCACAATACGTTTGGGCCTGCCACGTCGGACCGGCATCTTCCCCCGCCATCGGAGCCAACTCACCACCAAGTGGTGATCAGTTGACAACTCCGCCCCAGTCTTCACTCGATTGTCCAAGACATGCGGCCGCAAGTCCAATGACACGACCACAAAGTCGATCATCGAACTGCGACCTAGGGTGTCCTGGTGTCGAGTGCTCGTGTGGACACCCTTATGCTTGAACATGGTGTTCATTATGGACAATCCGTGATGAGCACAGAAGTCCAATAACAGAACACCGCTCGGGTTCTGATCGGGGGGGCCGTTCCTCCCAATCACACCCTTCCAGGTCTCACTGTCATTGCCCACATGAGCATTGAAGTCCCCCAGCAGAACGATGGAGTCCCCAGCGGGAGCGCTCTCCAGCACCCCCTCCAAGGACTCCAAAAAGGGTGGGTACTCTGAACTGCTGTTTGGTGCATAGGCACAAACAACAGTCAGCACCCGTCCCCCCACCCAAAGGCGGAGGGAGGCTACCCTGTCGTCCACCGGGGTGAACCCCAATGTACAGGCGCCAAGCCGGGGGGCAATAAGTATACACACACCTGCTCGGCGCCTCTCACCGTGGGCAACTCCAGAGTGGAAGAGACTCCAACCCCTCTCGAGAGGACTGGTACCAGAGCCCAAGCTGTGTGTGGAGGCGAGTCCGACTATATCTAGTCGGAACTTCTCGACCTCACACACCAACTTGGACTCCTTCCCTGCCAGAGAGGTGACATTCCATGTCCCTAGAGCCAGCTTCTGTCGCTTCTGTCCCTAGAGCCAGCTTCTGTCGCCTTCGGCCACCGCCCAGCTCACACTGCACCCGACCCCAATGACACCTCCCACAGGTGGTGAGCCCATGGGAAGACAATTGAACCAAACTGAAGCAATTTAATGACACCTGGGGAAACCTGTACAGGTGCTTTGAGTTTAGTAAATGATTAGTGTGTGACACTCAGTGTAAATTTATGGCCTGCAAAATTTGGGCTGATTTCTTCACCGTATTCTATTTTTTTAAATTCCTGATTTTGTGGGTTTTATGAGCTGGAAGCCCAAATTATGTAAAAATAAACTAATAAATACTTTAAATTGTTTAAATTATGGGCCCTGAATCTATAATCTAGGAAAGTTAAACTTTTTTAATTGAATTCTGGAAATAAATAAACTTTTCCATGATATTAAAAATTGTTGGAAAGGGTCCGTATATCACACATTGAAAGAAAGAGGTTATTTTAACGTCAGATGATGCTACAGTAGGTTGGAACAGACAGAGCCCGGAAACTCAGGCGCTGCCTCATCATTCCACCAGGAATACATCATGTGTCGCCATGCGAATGGTCCATTAAAGCAGCTCCTGCATGATAAATGCCCTAAAGAAACCTTAAAGCACGGCTGCTCTACACTATTGCAAACCTCATCCATCCGCCGTACCACTTAATCCTCACTAGGGTCTTGGGATTCCAACCAATGTAATTAACATAAATAAATAACTCGGTGTCAAACCAAACTGTCTTAATTTCAAATCAGCTTTATTGACCAAGGTCACAAGATCAGGATTCGGTCTGTGGGCGCTAAATGGTGGCTTCCCACTGTTCTTCAGGGATGGGGTGAATAATACAGGTAATACATTTTGCTGTACTTTGAACATGTGACACATGAAGTGGCTTTACCATGACCTCTATATCACTGTAACAGCAGAACTGTTGTATGACAATTGGATCTCAATAGATTAAGAAAAAAGATAGATTAATAATAAAAAGGAACTGTGAGTACTTGTTTGGATTTACTCTTTCTTGACAACTGATGATGTGTAGCCCTGCAGGTAGTCAACATTGTTTATGTGTATATGTGTTTGTCAGTGTTGCAATACAGTGGTGGTGGTTCAATGGAAGGCTGGTCAGCATAGCGGTTTTAGACAGTCTTGTTAAGATGTCATTGCAGACCTGTGAAACCACAGCAAGACCTTGCTGAGAACACAGTGTACCTGTATAATGATAGTTGTGGACCAGACAGGCAATCAGAAAACACTGAGAGGAATGAAGTCCTGCCTAATGTATCAAAACCTGGCTTTTTTGTACTTCAGTGAACAGTGGCATTTTTGTTTTGGCATTTCTCTCCACACAACGTCGGAGCATTGTCACAGCAACAAGATGATAGAGCCCAGACAAAGGTCAGGCGTTTTCTATGAGCTTCTTTGCCATCCTTCTTGGCTTGAGTGCAACCCTTCTAACAGGGAAAAAAGAAACAATACATATAATTCAAATTTGCCTGTTCCTGGCTGTGTGGTAATGTTACTGCAGTAGAATCTACTTTCAAATGCCGAATTTTAAACTTTGGGAGGGAAAAGGCTGACTGCACAATTAGTACTCTGCTGACCCTCTGCTCCTAGCCCCCCAGAGATGTATGAGAGAAACTAAGAGAGGTAAATATAGTGCATATTTACCTCTCAAAGAATCCGCCAAAATCACAAGACGTGAATGTGTAAGCCGGAAATACACTTTCGTTACCATTCACACCCCTCTTTATCAAAATTACGTAAGAGTCACAAATGTTCCCTCTGTGTCCATCCATCCATTTTCAAAACCGTTTATTGTCAATGTCTTTATGTCTCAAAGTGTTATCTGTCAATTGACTGTCTGTTGTCGTACTAGAGCAGCTGCAACTACCGGAGACAAATTCCTTGTGTGTTTTTTGGACATACTTGGCAGATAAAGATGATTCTGATTATAATTCTGATCCTGGTTAGGGTCGTGGGGCGCTGGAGCCTATCCCAGCTGACTTGGGGCGAAAGGTGGACTACACCCTGAACAGATCCCCAGTCAGTCAGAGGGCACATATAGACACGGACAACCATTCGCACTTACATTTACACTGTCAATGAGTGGGAACTGAACCCACGCTGCCCGCACCAAAGTCAGCCGAGTGTACCACTACACCATCAGTGTTCCCTCTGTGTGTCACAGGTACTGTAATGTCTCGTGTATAATCCGCATTTTCCCCCCAAATAATTGTCAAAAGTCAATAGTGCGCATTATACATAGGTATAGGGGCGTTCACATTTTATAAATGTATGCCCCCATCTAGTGGTTATAAAAAAACTGTACACTTTCATTCCAATATGCCACCGCCACCTAGTTGTTATAAAAAAGATGTAGCCTATACTTTCATTCCAATATGACAGGGGGTACGTATGACTGCATATTTACAGATGTAGAAAAAGATTATTTTTAAAAATCTAACATTTAGCCTCTAACAAATGGACTGACTCAATGTAAACTGCAGCTTTGACCTATTCTGTTCACACTTCGAGCTGATCAGTTTTGTGTAGTTGAAAGAAGGAGGCAAATTTAACACGAGCAGTGCTAGAACGATCTTATTTACAGACAGGCAATTGGCATGAAAGTTGTCGGGACTGCTGCTTCTGCACCCTGTTCTCCACCCATTCCCCTGTGCGCTTGTGAGATTACAGGGTTGGACACAGGCGTGTTGGAGTCGAGCCTAATCCAACTGATAAGCAGCTGCCTGCTCTTAAACCGGTCTTGGACTCCACCATGTTGCCAGATCAACAGCACTCTTTGTTGAGCTCATTGTGTCCTGTCATGTAGAAGATTGCTGTTAGTATTCTGATTATTTATTGTGTCTGTCTTCTGGTCCCAGCCTCCCTCTACCATTCGTACTCCCATTTTGAAACGTGTTCCATTCTGCCTGGACCCTGCACCTGTATTCATGTGAACCTTCTTGCATTTCCCTTCAGCCACAGCCATATCTAAAACAATCAATACATATCTTCATCATAACCTGCTGCAAACTATTTGACATTCTGCACCTACGCTGGAGAGACTACGTCTTTCAGCTGGCCTGGGAACGCTTCGGGATCCCCCCGGAAGAGCTGGATGAAGTGGCTGTGGAGAGGGAAGTCTGGGTGTTCCTGCTAAAGCTACTGCCCCCGCGACTCGACCTTGGCTCAGCGGTAGAAAATGGATGGAAGATGGGTACAATTAGGAATAAACTGCATAATGTTATTGCAGTCCTCTAAACTCCAAATAAGTGATGAAAATGAATGGCTTCACTTTCGGTTGCACCCATCTTAGCCTGACTCCATTCATTTTGCATAAGCAATGACATGTCAACAAAGGCAGTTTAGGCAATTGGAGATTTAGGGTGCCATTTTCACCACAAAGAAGAGCAATTTCAATCAAATAGCCCCCATTAGCTGTGGGGTCAATTTGAACTATTGTTCAGTTTGAACATCTCTATTCATTTGCCTCCAAAGCAATCTTGACATTATTCAGCAGTGAAAGAACACGGAATGAAGCCATTTTAATTCATAACTTTAGTTGGACAAATATGTTTTAATCACACTAATGTATCTTACTGTTAGCATGTCGTAGACCATTCTAAATGTTCTACATCTTTTTAAAATGTCATAGCTGTGAGGTTGTGAATACCAGAGGGAAATACTCCACTGGCTACGTGACTCCAGTGACAGGACGCTGAGAGTATATGTATTACTTAAAATAGTTTTTTTCTGCTTATCAACTGTAAATGTGTTGTCAATAAAAAACAAATTGAAATGGAAAGAAGCTATATTACTACAATTATCTTAAATTATATTGGCTATGAAAAATGACTTTAATCTTGAAGTGATGCAGCTAGAAGAGCTTTGCATAGAACAGGCTACCACCTGACATTAGCTTGGCTTGTGAGGAAAATTTGTGGCAAACGTTGTGTGACCACTGACAGACGATCATTCCGAGTCAAGCTATTGTGCATCAAATGCATTGTGGGAAATGAAAAAAAACGTCTGATAGAAAAAGGTAAGTAACAGTAGTAAAGGCAGAGTATAAAAACTAGAACTGTATTTATTTTGAATATTCTTGTGCTTGTTTAAGCGCACAATAACAATGCCTTTTCTTTTGTGGTGGCTTTGTATAATATGGCAAAAATGAAAAGACGGATGCATATTTGTATGTTATTTTGAAATCACTACGATATGCAGTGATGTATTAACACACACAGTAGCTTGTTAGCTCTGTTAAAGTGTCTTTCATCAATCCTTCAGTTTCTGAGGGAATTGCAACTTGGACTTGGGCACTTTGACAAATAGGAAACAGCAAGAACTGTACAACTCAATATGAAAATATTGTCACCCCAGTTTTTACTGTCTCCTGGATAATAAGCGAGAGCACGATGAGTGAAACTGATGACCTTCAGACATACAAAGGGAAGTCCTTGGGCAACATCATCAATCATAAAGAGCAAGAAAATAGCATGACCCATTCTACTGGCAGCTCTGTTAGCATTTTGTCCCAGGCAGCACTCTGACTCAGTTCACATGGAGTCAGTAGCATGACCGTGGCTTAGTAAGAGACTTCTGCAGTACTCCATCAGTACTCCAGGTGAGGCAGGTCCCTATGAATATTTGAAATGATTACCAACTAACACCACCAACAGGAGCAGTAGCGACGGCTGCAGCTCAAAGGCCCCTTAAGCATCAAAAGGAATAACATGCTGGCGCAATGGCAGGTTGAGGAACGGATAGACGCAGGAAAAGCCCAGTCAGGATTCAGACTTCTCCGATTACGTATTATTTTTAGCTGACTTGAATGAAAACACACAAAAGCTTCAATGGATGTAAATAACAAAAGAGATTATAATTTAGTGACAGTTTGGAAGGATATAGCAAGAGTCAGCAAAGACATTTCTGGGCTTGCATTATAGTGGTAGTCATCAATCACCTTTAAAACACATTCACTGCCATTGATGGCTTTAGAAGTCCAATATCCATGTTAACTGGTTAATAGAAACAATGATCAAAGTCAGCCACTTGCTTATTCCAGCACAGTATTCGTCATCTGTAAAAAATGATAAATATCATCTTGTGTGCCCCTGGTTAGAAGCTAGCAGCTTGGCTTATTCTTAGTAATGTATTCAGGCAAATGCTGATATCAAATTCAACCACACACACACACACACACACACACACACACAGGGTTGATTAAATAAAGGTCAAATTTCCATCTGTCTGCTACCCTACTCTCTTTTCTTCAGCTCTGCCAAATAAACCTCATTAAGATTTTGGAGGTTTTGTAAGGAAAGCATTTAAGAAGCTGAAGCAAGAATGTGTTGGAGATTTTGACTTCTTGTGGTTGATCTCTCACCTAAGGTGTGTGGTATTTTCTTCCTGTGTTTATCTGTCTGTGTTTGAATCAATGATCCAAGTGGCAATGGCACAATGGCACAATTCTGATTCTGATTCTGATTCTGATGCTGATTCATCCATTCTGCTCCTCTACCATCTTACTGTATTTGTCAGTATCTTATTTTTTATACTTTGTGAATGCTCTATTCATTTCCCGCGACGGCCCGGTTGGTGGCGAACCGCAAACGATGGCATGGAAATTATGGGACGGAAATTACACATGCCCTTCAAAACATAGTAAAAATGTTATAGAATCACATATAAGGGGGATAACATGCATTGCCTGTGTCATATTGAAGCCACGAGTCTGTTCTTTTGTCGAAATGCAGAATTAGAGCATAGGGGGTGCCAAAAGTTACATAGTATTGCTTTAAATCCTGACATTACTGGTAATGCAAATTTAATTGCTGTTGTTCCAGGATTTTTAAATGAAAGGAATTGTCCACTGACTTTGGGACTCTACTTATGATTCCACTGTGGAACAGGAGAAAGCCCAATGGACAGATGCCAGTCTCTTGGCCATGCTCCAGTGCCACTAAAACAGGATACATTCTGGCATGTGCATTATACTAAACCCACCAATGTCAGCATATATGCATCATATTTTATCCAGTCTGTTGATCATGTTATGTCAGGATGATGTCAGTCATGCGTTGTCACACAGCATAATAGCACATTTTGGAGGTCATATCCTTCAGCTGTCAGTGAGATATTATACCCTTTCTTAATTAATTATGAATTGTTCCAACAAATCATATTATAACAGTAAAGGCAGAGGGGGTCCTGGACCAAATGGCGCTCTGTGTGATGCCCCTAGATTTCTTAAAGATTGATTAAAGAATTTGGCACACGTTTTTAGTGAAATTGCAATACAGGCAGTGTTCAATATTCTTTAAAGGGCATTTACCATACCTTATTTCAGTGAAGCTGAAAGGCAGCCGTTCATATCGTAGAGTGTTGGCATTCTTGTGCCCAGTGTCGTAAGATGTAACACAAAGGATCAATTTGGTTGTGGGACCAGCTTCCCATCCATCCATCCATCCATTTTCAACACTGCTTATCCTGGTTAGGGTCCCAGGGTGCTGGCGCCTATCCCAGCTGACTTCGGGCAAAAGGCGGACTACACCCTGAACTGGTCGCCAGTCAGTCACGGGGCACATATAGACACGGACAACTGTTCGCACTCACATTCACACCGTCACTGAGTGGGAACTGAACCCACGTTGCCCGCACCATAATCAGTGCTGCCTCTGTGTGTCATAGGTACCGTAATTTCTCATGTATAATGTGCATTTTTCCCCAAAAAAATTGTCAAAAGTCAATAGTGCGCATTGTACATAGGTATAGGAGCAAACGGGGGGGAAAAAACTTTCACATTTTATAAACGTATGCCGCCATCTAGTGGTTATAAAAAAATACACTTTCATTCCAAAATGCCACCGCCACCTAGTTGTTATAAAAAAGTGTAGCCTACACTTTCATTCCAATATGACAGGGGGTACGTATGACTGCATATATGTACAGTTATGCTCATAAATTTACATACCCTGGCAGAATTTGTGAAATATATATATATTTTTTAATATGACTGATGAATAAACAACAATCATCATTAATTTCTTTATGGTTATGTTTTGTTTAATGATAATGCTTTTCTGAATGCTTAACTGTTTAATTTGAATCCCATTAAAATTAAATTCAATGTGTTTCGCATGGCCCTTCATGTTTTCTTTAAGAGATTCACATATTTTTTTTAAAATCAAGATTAAGCTGGCAAAAAAGGACAAATAGTGGCACTGTGCTGACTAAACTATACAAAGGAGTAGTTTATGAACATTTATGATTTTTCTTAGACATACAACTTTTAATAATATGCACTGCATGCATGCTACAGCTGCTGAAATAATTACTTAACACGTCACTATTTTTCTCATTAAATATATTTCCAAAGGTGCTACTGACATGAGAATTTCAGCAAATGTTGGGAACAACCCAAGTAATCCATACATACAAAGAATGTAGAACAAATAAAATCAGAAATTAAGTTGTGTGTAACCATGTGAAATGACACAGGGAAAAAGTATTGAGCACCCCAACTGGTATGTATTTAATACTTTTTACAAAAGCCTTTTTTTGCAATGGCAGGCTCAAGACGTTACCCATACGTTTCCTTTATGGTCGAAACAAGTCGCATTTTGCCCCATTCGTCCACACAAACAGTCTTCACATCTTGAAGGTTCCGTGGGCTTCTTTTATGGACCTTGATTTTCAGTTCTTTCCATAGATTTTTGATTGGATTCAAGTCAGGTGATTAGCTGGGCCATTCTAGCAGTTTTTCTTTTTCTATGAAACCAATTGAGAGTTTCCTTGGCAGTATGTTTTGGATCATTATCCTGCTGAAATGTCCACCCTCGTTTCATTTTCATCATCCTTGTAGATGGCAGCAGATTTTTGTCAACAATGTCTCAGTACATTTGCCCATTCATCCTTCCTTTAATCATGTGAAGTTTACCAGTACCATTTACTGAAAGCAGTTTTTAGGGTGATTTGCAGTGCCATTTCTCCTCCAAACTTGGTGTGCATTATGGCATCCAAACCATTAAATTTTGCTCTCATCCCACCAGTCTATATTCTCCCAACTGGCTTGTCCAAATTTTGTTCAGCAAACTTCAAACGAGCTTTGAGATGCTTTTTTTTTTTTGGGGGGGGGGGGGGTCTTGCAATACAGGCCATGGCGACGGAGTACATTATTCACTGTTTTCCTTGTGACAACAGTACCTGCTAATTCCAGGTCTTTTTGAAGCTCTCCACAGGTGGGCCTTGGCTCTTGGACAACTCTTCTGATTATTCTTTGCACTCCTCTGTCAGAAACCTGATCGAGGCAATTTTATGGTGGTATGATTGGCTTTCCACTTACGTATTTAGCCCCAACCGTTCTCACTGGAACGTTCAGAAGCTTAGATATGCGCCTGTAACCAATGCCATCATTATGTTTTGCAACAATTAGTTTACGATGGGCGGCACGGTGGGCGACTGGTTAGAGCGTCTGCCTCACAATTCTGAGGACCGCCACGCCTGTGTGGAGTTTGCATGTTCTCCCTGTGCTTGTGTGGGTTTTCTCCGGGCACTCCGGTTTCCTCCCACATCCCAAAAACATGCATGGTGGGTTAATTGACAACTCTAAATTGCCCGTAGGTGTGAATGTGTGTGTGAATGGTTGCTTGTTTATATGTGCCCTGCGAGTGGCTGTCAACCAGTTCAGGGCTGTACCTTGCCTCCTGCCCGATGATAGCTGGGATAGGATGATAGCACGCCCGCGACCCTAGTGAGGAGAAGGCGCTCAGAAAATGGATGGATGGATAGTTTGCGATGGTCTTGAGACAGCGCTGTGCTCTTACTCATCATGAGACGTGTCTTGACTCATACCTTGGCAATTAGACATTTTTGTAGGCCATCAATTAGGAATGAACCAGCTGAAATTCATTTGCACTGACAAGGGGCTGGGTTGCTGTTTGATTATTGATAGATTTTAGGTGTTGTCTTGGATTTCTGTGCCTTGTTGCACCTCCCTTCTTCATGCGTTCAATAATTTTTCTTGTGTCATTTCACATTTTTACACACACCTTAATTTCTGATCTTATTTGCTCTACTTTGTATGTATGGATTACTTGGGTTGTATGGAGTGTAATTTGTAGCAAGTATAACCAGGTAGAATCAGAAAGAAGGAAAACATGACATTTGAGCCTAATCAATGTAATTGGCCAATTCTGGCATCATGTGCGCTACCTGTATATCTCTGTTTGGGATTGATAGCACGATGCTGACCTGTCCTGACTGCCTATTTTTGGAAATCAAAATGTACTGTTCCTTTTTCAGTTTGGAGCTTTATGACTGGTAGCAAAAACAAATAATATAATGAATATAAGTTAGCTAGACTGATATTTGTTTTTCTCTGACCACTACACATGCCAATCTAAAGGGATACTGACTTGTATGAAACAAAGAAAAAACATGTATACATTTTCCACAATACATTGTAACATACCTATAGTCTTGACGTCAGGTGTGTTCAAGGCATAGAAAAACAAATGGGAGGGTTTCAAGGTCATGAAATCTCTAAACAACCTAAACTTCATTTATTTTTGTACATTTCTCACAAAGCTGCAGAAAAGATTTATAGGACGTTCATTGTATGTTTACATATATTAACTTTATTTGCATGTTTTAATGTTAAAATATTCAAGTTGTGTGCCTATGCATACCCATGGCAGCCATTCCATTATTGTGCATGCGGATACCCCTCATTGTGAATTAATAAAAGAAATCGTGTAATTAAAGTCTGATTACCTGCTAACACCTTCCACACATTTCTATTTCTCCTCCCCATCTCCTTTCTTTCACCCATTCCCAGTTTAATCTTACAAAGCTTCTTGTTCCTCATTAATGAGATGCATTAAACTAGAGAGATCCACACCTCCACCACATCTCCCCGCCTATATTTCATCCCCTACACTTTAAGTTCATTTGCCGCTTGAATTCTGTTTGCCCTCCACTTCATATTCTGCAAGCAGTGTGAACTGTGTATCTTCCTTGCATTATACAAACCCCCATGGAGCAGGGGAATCTTGATCACGAGTCAAATGAAACAATGAGTGTGAACAGTGGGTGGTTTAGGTAGTCTAATCATTTCTCAGTTTATTCCCAAATCACCATGAGACATACAGCCAGTGAGGTGAAGACATACTTAGCATCACTTTCTGTAAGATTAGCACAATGATCTAGAATAATTACCTATTTGTTGGAAAGGAACTGTTGGACACTGACTAGGCAGTGACAACTTTAGAAGTTCCAAACCACTGAGAACAGCTCATCAACAGCCATGTTGCCTTCAAATCAGTCTTGCATTAAATATGATATCTTCACATCTCATGTGCATATTTGGCATTTTACTATAAACCCTCTGAAACTTAAAATTGAGTTTCAGTTCAACTTGGATTACATGATGAGAAATGCAAGTTAGTTTGTTATCGCTTCCCCATTTGCTGCTCTGCTGTATAAGTATTTGATATTCTGTAAAGGTTTGCACTCCTTAGCAGCAGCTGGCAAACCACGTAGTCAAATAGGACACCTAATATTTACCTCAGAGGTGATGAAGGAGGTAAATAAGAAGATAAGCATCAGGGGCTGATCAATAGCTACGTGAATGTACTTCCAGACTCAAAAAAGATGGTATCTATTGGCCTTCATGTACACACAGTGTTTTCATTTTGAATACATCGATGCCAGTTTTGACAATATAATTAGGTGCTGAAAACCTCATAGTTTTCTAGTTATAAACATGATGGTTTGATAGTTTTTGATGATGTTGAGGAGATGATGATGTACAAAAGACAGAAAGAATGCACCTGACATTGTGACAGGCAGATAAATGTTAAAACTTGTATATTATCTGCAGGTCATTTTAAAAAACACTTTTTCAGGATTGGAAATTTATCCTGGTCCCCCTTACTCTGCTTCAGGCCTCTTCATCATCTTTAATATCTCTTCTCATCAGCAGCGATTGCACACATCCAGCCAATTTCTGTCCATGTGTGGTCCAGAAGTGGCAGCACTTGGCTGATTTGACTGATAACAGACTGAATGCTTGCTGTCCACAAAGGTAGATGGGAAGAAAATAGGCAAAGAAAAGAGACACATTGAGCTGCAGAGAAGTGATGAGATGAACAATTGTTTTGTTATTATTTGTAAAAAGTCAGTTACTACTGTTGTAAAGCTTTACTTACGCCTAGATCAGACGAGAGGATTTTAGCCCCGATATTGGCCCGATTGGGCTATTTCCCAGATTGGGCCCAACATATTTTGTCGGTAACGACAAAACTTCTTGGAGTGTGATATAATCTATGACCAACGATTTGGCCCTACGATAGCCCTACGACGGCAAAATGAAGTCCAGCATGTTTGATTTTTTTGGGATATCTTCCATGTAGTGTGACATATCAACGACAAATCTCCGACAGCGCACCTCAACGTCGACCAATAGGATTGCGTATTGTGACCGGCGCTTCGCCTCCCATGCTTGCCATTGTCAACATACTTGGTCACTGTTGTCAACATTGATTCACGCGCACGAACCAATGTTTACTGAAGCATTAGAGCATGATTCAACAGAACGCATAAAAACGTTAGTGCTAGAACTAGCTTGCTAGACTACATAACATTATGTTGCCTGCTTGTGAGCTGTATTGTTTTAAAAGTACGTGAACATACCTCAAGCGATCCATTGTTCTTATTGTCGCCATGGTAACGGGTGTATCCAGTTGCATTAATCGGTGAAACGTTTTGTGGTTCCGCCTCTGCGACAGTGTTTGACTTGACAAGATAAAGCCCAGTGATCGTAAAAGACGGGATATGGTGCTATCGGACTAAATGTAGTGTAGTGTTGCCACTGTCTGCCTGAGATACGATAAGATTTTATGGCAGTAGTCTGACATAGTGAATCATGAAAGACCAAATTTGTCTTGTAATGTGATGCAGGCATTAGATGTACAGTTATATAGATGTAAACCTTTCTATGTCTGCTGACTGTAATTACTGGATGCAGATATGTAACAATATGTTTAGGATGACAAAAACACAAATCTACAGTTTATACAATATAAAGTGCTCTATAGAACACACTTGACTCAACACACCATGCATAAAATAGGCTTCTCTCCAGCTAATATATGCGCGCAATGCACCAAAAATACCCCAGACATGCTATTTGGGAATGCAGACCAATTCTATGCTTTTAGAGTTCGCTTACACAGAAACTCTCGTGTATTTTGAACTGCAGGATTCTACTTTCCCCAAGTTTGTGCAAACTTGGTGACTTAAGCATAATCTACCTCCAAAATACATATTCACAATCAATACTTGTTGTGTTAGCTTCCGCTAAGAAAACAATTTGATTAAACTGGAAGAATAAACAATCTATTAACATTAATCACTGGTTAAATCTCATCATAGAATATACAGAGGAATGAAAAAATCATCATAGAATATACAGAGGATATACAGAGGAATGAAAAAATCGGCGGCACGGTGGACGACTGGTTAGAGCGTCAGCCTCACAGTTCTGAGGACCGGGGTTCAATCCCCGGCCCCACCTGTGTAGAGTTTGCATGTTCTCCCCGTACCTGCCTGGGTTTTCTCCAAGTACTCCGGTTTCCCCCCACATCCCCAAAACATGCATTAATTGGAGACTCTAAATTACCGTAGGTGTGACTGTGAGTGCGAATGGTTGTTTGTTTGTTTGTGCTCTGCGATTGCCTGGCAACCAGTTCAGGGTGTACCCTGCCTCCTGCCCGATGATAGCTGGGATAGGCTCCAGCACACCCGTGACCCTAGTGAGGAGAAGCGGCTCAGAAAATGGATGGAAGGATGGAATGAAAAAAATCAATTACATAATTACACAGATAGCTGGTCACCCTTCTTTACTATGGTGAATATATCCATCCATCCATTTTCAACACCGCTTATCCTGGTTAGGGTCGTGGAACGCTGGAGCCTATCCCAGCTGACTTCGGGCGAAAGGCGGCGTACACCCTGAACTGGTCGCCAGTCAGTCACAGGGTACATATCGACACGGACAACCATTCGCATTCACATTCACATTCACACCGTCACTGAGTGGGAACTGAACCCACGCTGCCTGCACTAAAGTTAGGCGAGTGTACCACTACACTATGCTGAATATAGATATGTGATTCCTCTGCCAGGGTTGAGTGGCATCTGACAATAACAATACTATACTGTAAATGTAAAAGCATAAGCAAAGCAAAGGAAATTTATTTATATTGCACATTTCATACACAAGGTAACTCAATGTGCTTTACATGATTAAAAGCATTTAAAAACAAAGAAAAAAAACAGCTTTTAAATATTTAAAACAAAGAGAATAAAATAAAATAAAAATACGAGTAAAACAGCGTACAGTGCAAGAAATATCATTTAACAGTGGAATGCTCTAGAAAGCATGGGAAAAAAGAAGAGTTTTTAACCTGGACTTAAAAACATGCACACTTGGGGTTGACGTCACTTCTTCTGGCAAGTGTGTGCAGCATCATAGCTAAATGCTGCTTCACCATGTTTGCTTTGGACTCTGTGCTCCACTATTTGAGTCTGTCGATATTCCATTCATTCATGTATTCAGGACCTAAACCGTTTAGTGATTTATAGACCAGTAGCAGAACTTTAAAATCTATTCTAAAGCTGACTGGAAGCCAGTGTAAAGCCTTTAGAATTGGAGTATGCTCTGACCCCTTCGTTCTGGTCAGAACCCGAGCTGCAGCATTCTGAATGAGCTGCAGCTGTTTAATTCTCTTTTTAGGGAGTCCTGTCAGCAGACCATTACAATAGTCAAGTCTACTTGAGATAAAAGCATGGATGAGCTTCTCCTGGTCTGCTTGACACATGCAAGTCTTCACTCTGGATATGTTCTTCAGGTAGTTGAAGGCAGTTTTAGTAATTGATTTGATATGATTGTTGAATGTCAGGTCGGAATCTATTAGAACACCAAGGTTTGGGACTTTGTCTTTGGTTTTTAAAGAGCGTGAGTCCAGGTATTTACTAAGAGCAATCCTCTTTTCTTTGTTGCCAAAAACAATGATCTCAGTTTTGTTATGGTTTAATTGAAGACAATTTTGGCTCATCCAGGTATTTATCTGTTTTAGACAGTGACACAACACTGAATTGAATTGTAGTCATCTGGAGACACTGCTAGATATAACTGTGTGACATCTGCATAGCTATGATAGTCAAAATTAAAGTTCTGAAGAATTTGACCCAAGGGTAGCATATACAGGCTGAACAGGAGGGATCCAAGAAGTGTCCCTTCAGGGACCCCATAGGTCATTGCCATTTGATGAGATTGAACACTTCCAATGGTTACAAAATAACTCCTTTCCTCCAGGTAGGATCTGAACCATTTAAGGACTGTTACATTTAGTCCTACCCATGTTTCCAACCTGTTCAGCAGTATATTATGATCAACTGTATCAAAGGCCGCACTGAGGTCCAACAAGACCAGAATTGACACCTTTCCCGAGTCAGTATTCAACCTCATATCATTTAGCACTTTAATAAGAGCAGATTCTGTACTGTGATGAGTTCGGAACCCTGATTGAAATTTGTCAAACAGTCCATTTAAGTTCAAGGAATTGCTGAGTTGATTAAAAATAACTTTCTCAACAATCTAGGCTATGAAAGGGAGCTTTGAGATGGGTCTATAGCTTGCTAACATGGAAGCGTCCAGCGTTCTATTTTTTAGCAGAGGCTTAATGGCAGCTACTTTAAGAGCTTCAGGAAACTCGCCACACTGAAGTGAGCAATTGATTATTTGCTGCAAATCACCAAGCACAGACTTCGCAATATCTTTGAAAAAGTCAGCTGGTATTGAGTCAAGACAGCTTGTTGATCGTTTCAGCCGCTGAATCGTTTTCTCTCCAGTTTTTTGGTCAACTGTATCAAATTCTGGCATGGTAATAGAGTTTTTCCTGGGTGGCTTCAGATGTACAACCCCAATTCCAATGAAGTTGCGACGTTGTGTTAAACATAAATAAAAACAGAATACAATTATTTGCAAATCATGTTCAACCTACATTTAATAGAATACACTACATAGACAATATATTTAATGTTTAAACTGATCAACTTTATTGTTTTAAGCAAATAATCATAATTTTTTTATTTTATGGCTGCAACACGTTTCAAAAATGCAGGGACAAGGTCATGTTTACCACTGTATTACATCACCTTTTCTTTTTAAAAAAAATAATTCAAAAAACGTTTGGGAACGAAGGACACTAATTGTTCAAGCTTTGTAGGTGGAATTCTTTCCCATTCTTGCTTGATGTACAGCTTCAGCTGTTCAACAGTCCGGGGTCTCCGTTGTCATATTTTACGCTTCATAATACGCCACACATTTTCAATGGGAGACAGGTCTGGACTGCAGGCAGGCCAGTCTTGTACCCGCACTCTTTTACTACGAACCCTCGCTGTTGTAATACGTGCCGAATTCTAACATTTTAGAATTTCTAACTGTTCCTCCACCTGACCCCTGCTTTCACTGCAGATCACAATGTCATCTGCAAACATCATGGTCCACGGGGATTCCAGTCTAACCTCATCTGTCAGCCTATCAATCACCATTGCAAAGAGGAAGGGGCTCAGGGCTGACCCCTGATGCAGTCCCACCTCCACCTTAAATTTGTCTGTCACACCTACAGCACACCTCACCACTGTTCTGCTGCCCTTTTACATGTCCTGTATTATTCTAACATACTTCTCTGCCACTCCAGACCTCCGCATGCAGTACCACAGTTCCTCTCTGGGTACTCTGTCATAGGCTTTCTCTAGATCTACAAAGACACATTGTAGCTCCTTCTGACCTTCTCTGTACTTTTCCATCAACATCCTCAAGGCAAATAATGCATCTGTGGTACTCTTTCTAGGCACCTCTTCACGAAAAGCTGCACAACATTCGTCCTGTCTCAGCTTCCACCACATGATTCTCTGCTCTGCCTTTGTCTTCCTAATCTTCCTCCCCACCACCAGAGTCATCTTACACACCACCATCCTATGCTGTCTAGCCACACTCTCCCCTACCACTACCTTACAGTCGGTAACCTTCTTCAGATTACATCGTCTGCACAAGATGTAATCCACCTGCGTGCTTCTACCTCCGCTCTTGTAGGTCACCCTATGTTCCTGCCTCTTCTGGAAAAAAAGTGTTCACTACAGCCATTTGCATCCTTTTTGCAAAGTCTACAACCATCTGTCCCTCCAGGTTCCTTTCCTGGATTCCGTACTTACCCATCACTTCTTCATCATCCCTATTTCCTTCACCAAGATGTTCATTACAATCTGCACCAATCACGACTCTCTCTCTGTCTGGGATGCTCAGAACGACTTTGTGTAGCTCCTTCCAGAATTTCTCTTTCACCTCCAGGTCACATCCTACCTGTGGGGCATACCCACTAATCACATTATACATAACACCCTCAATTTCAAGTTTCAGCCTCATCACTTGATCTGATACTCTTTTCACCTCCAAGACATTCTGAGCATACTCTTCTTTTAAAATAACTCCGACTCGTCCCAACATTCAAAGTCCCCACATTCAGTTCTTGGCTCTGTGCTTTCCACTTCTCTTTCTGCCGCTTTCCACCTCTTCTTTGACTTTGACCCACAGTAGCTGAATTTCCACCGGCGCCCTGCAGGGTGACAGCGCCGGTGGTGGACGCTCATATTTGTTTGGCAAAGTTTTAAGCCAGATGCCCTTCCTGACGCAACCCTCTACATTTATCCGGGCTCGGGACCGGCCTACAGTTTGCACTGGCTTGTGCCCCCCATAGGGCTGCATTAGCACACACTCACACCCCATCCATCCATACATTTTCTGAGGAGCTTCTCCTCACTTGGGTTGCGGGCGTGCTGGAGCCTATCCCAGCTACCATCGGGCAGGAGGCGGGGTACACCCTGAACTGGTTGCCAGCCAATCCCAGGGCACATACAAACAAATAACCACTCGCACTCACATTCACACCTACGGGCAATTTTAGAGTCTCCAATTCATGCATGTTTTTGGGATGTGGGAGGAAACCGCAGAGCCCGGAGAAAACCCACACAGGCATGGGGAGAACATGCAAACTCCACACAGGCGGGGCCGGGGATTGCCATTGGGTCCCTGCATCCTCCTCTGGGTTGTCACTTTTGGGCGCCTCGGTGGGGCCGTCCTGGATCCCTTAGTGTGGGACGTGTACCGTCCACTGGGGCGCTCTCGGGTGGACTCCTTGGCCCAACCCCGCCTCTGGATTGGGTGGGATGGGGTCCTCAGCCCCTGTGGTGCAGCCACAGCAATTAGAGGATACTTCTGATGGTCATTGTACATGTGAAACATTTGCTTGTGTCCGCAGACACACACCGCTGGGATTTATTTGCTGGCTGTGGGGGCAACTCACTCATTGCGACAAATAACTTATGACTATGCGAATTTCTTGGGTATCCCCTCACTCACACTCTGGTCCTATAGTTTATAATTTACATAGCCACCACACTTGAGTTGTACAGCCGGGTTCACGTCCTACATGATTCCCCTCCTATCCCTGTCCTGTCCTTCTCTTACAGGTTGTAAGCACTACTGCCCCATATAACAGTCATATCTAATTGTTCTAGGTATATTATAATTTACTTTCCTTATCTTGTTTACAGCTAGTGATTTGTCTTTTGTTGTCTTATTTTCTGATATTTAGTTATCTTTTCACTCTCTCTCCTTTTTTTTGGTCACTCCCCTCTAAAAACATTGTTCTGTTCCACTGATCCACTTTGATTCTCAATAAATATCCATCAAAATACTAAGAAACCACAGCGGCAGCTTAAAAAGTTCACTGTGACACAGTAAAACTGTTCCGGCATAAAAGAGATACAGATCCTCCTTTCTGCTTGACTTACAGCCGAACAGAAAAAGGGGTGGAAAAAAAGATTGATGTAGAGCAACAGCTTGCTGCATGTACGTAAAGTACAGTATATGATCTTCAAGTGATGTTTAAAAGGCTCAGTGTGAAATACTTGACTAGTCATAAAGGAGAAACACACCATAAAGTGTCCTTTTCTTCCCTTCCCAGCCACAGACTGCTGATACAGTATTCTGGGAGTATAATGAATCATTTGCATTTACATCAAATGGTGATGAGGGGTGTGGTAGAGGTGTGTGGAAGAAAATGAGTGAGGGTTAAGGTCAAGCTGTACTTCATAGAGGAGACACTAATCTCCTCTTGGAGGGAAGAAAGGGAGATGGAAGATGTGTATGACTAGTGGATAGGGAGCATGGTGTAACATATTTCATAGTTACACAAAAATGTGGGAAAAATAAGAACAATGTTCTATCTATGGCTTCCACTCTGATTTTGACCTTTGGCATAGTGAGAAATGTTTATTGTGGAAACTACAAAAGTATTTATGGATTAATCAATGACCTTACAACAGAACTGTAATAGTATGAGCGGCAATGTCACATCACAATCATCCACCTATCCAAACATCCTTTTATCTGTTAGCCATACATAATGCACAGTCAAAGGTAGGTGAACCCTATGCCACCTGAATCATCCCAAGTCTCCCAGTCAATCACTGCTTGACACATATAGACAGACAACAGTTCAACAATCACAGTAAGGCTGATTGGCAATTTAAAACCTTCAAAGTGGTTGGTTTGTAATGATACAGTTCTGATCAATAAATCATGATTGCTTGTCAATAATAGTTGTATCAGCTGCATAAATAGCAGGACAGCAATTTCTTCAAGGTCCCGTACTTTGCCAAACCAACTTTTACTCGTATTTGGGATGTAATATTGTAAACATGTGAAATACGAATTAAAATCATCCACGCATTCTTGAGTTCCAGATGTTTTTCTGCCAAGACGCCGGAAATCAGGTCATTTGGTATTCTGCGGCAGTTTGACAGATCGGCGAATCATCATGTGCATCAGAGAGAAAGAAAGGTCTTTGTTGAAAATTATATGCATTTGTGGTAATGGAAATGTTAATGTATCGAAGGTACTATACATCATTTCTATTAGTGTGGTACATGTGGCTATCATGTGAAATGTGAATGGTGTTGATTGGCAGCACCTGTTAGGGTGGCTCAGTAAACCAAAATGGCATCTTGTCACAGATGAACGTTACTGTATATTCCATTTATTTCTGTGAGAAAGATCTCCTTGAGTATATTTCTCTGCTGGGCTAACCATTGGGGATATCAAATCCAGTAACACTTGTGAGCACTGACAGACTTTAGCGGCGACTTTTTTTTCCATGTTGTTTAAATATTGACTAAAACAGAATGATGAAATAAAGTGTTCAGTTTAGATTTTTCCTCAAATTTGACATTTTCACAATTTTAACATAAGAATCAATGGCAGAGTCTGCACGTTCTAATAAAACATTATAATTCTAATAAACGCTGTAGAAAATGGATGGATGGATAGATGGATGGATAACAAGTACATTCTAACTTGGATGTGACACAAAAGTGGCTTCATTTGAGACTGGTTCCAAATGTCTATGATTTGACCGTAGCAGTTGCTAGTAAGGCACTAGGGATGAACTGTATGGCAATGGTGGAAATTTGTTGTTTTGTTTTCCACATTCAAGCAAGTATGCATTGGACCACACACAATAGAAACTATTAAAAAACTAGTATAATCAATAAAGATGTTTGGGGAATAATAATATAAGCTGCATTGCTGAGCATCAGTTAGAGGTAGTGCATTGCTCTCCAAGCAGGCCAATAATAAATATATTAAGATTTTGTGTTTGAATTGTTGTCCTCTAGTCTGACCTCTTTTTGTTCAATGCCAAAAGACTTTGTCACAGGGTTTGAACAAAATCTCCAGTAGAGCCAAGCTCATAGACCTGATAACAGACAGACAAGTAAACACATTCTCACTGAACCAGACCAGCATGTGTTGCAAGAAGTTTCTACCTTTTGCGGCTTGTGTCCTGCGAAACAGCAACCGCATTTCTTTTCCCTCTAGATATCCCTCATTACTCTCAGTATGATGCCTTAAATGACTGCCAAGCGATTAGACCTATATCCATCAGACCGCCTGCAGAATAAGCAGCAGCATCCATCTTTAATTGACTGTTTGAGGTTGACTCCCTAGATCACAATGCCTTCGCCCAACAACTCAGTGGAAAAAAAGAATACATGCTTTTCTAAAAAAAGGGGACACATTAGACAAAACTAATGTTTTAATTACCGTATTTTCACGACCATAGGGTGCACCCACCGTATTAAAGGGCGCAGTCTCAGTTACGGGGTCTATTTCTGTATTTAACACATACATAAAGGCGCACTGTATTATTGGGCGCAGGCATGGTACAACATACGCTAGCTTAAAACATACGGTAGGATGCATTTCACGCTAAAACAATGTTTTTAAAAAGGCAGCGGGAACAAAACTGAGTTCGGTTGTACTTTATTGAAGTATTTAACAATTTACTCACGTTATTGTTTTATCAATCCTCATCCACAGATCCATCAAAGTCCTTATCTTCTGTATCTGAAATGAACAGCTAGGCAAATTCTCCATCAAACATGGCGGGTTCCCTCTCGTCATTGTCGGAGTCAGTCTCATTGCCGGGGGGCTGTTCAGCAATGATGCCGGCTTTCGTGAAAGCTCTGACAACAGTCAAAGCAGATACCTTAGTCCAGGCATCCACAATCCATTCACATATGGTGGCGTAACTCGCCCGGCGATAGATGGACAGATGACCCCATTTCATAAAACGAAAGCACCGAGACGGACGTCCTTGAAAATGTTAGATTTTCATTTCTTCTGCGAGCGTTATTGAGCGTTATCGAATGGTGACTCTCGAGATGCTTCTCCCGGCTGTTCTTTGCTCATTAATCCATTGCCCGAGTTGGTTCCAACTCGGGCCACCTCGCCTTGTTTCCGCAGCTTTGTCTTCTTGACTTGGCGACGCTCGTTTTCCTGCTTCTTCCACTTGCAAACCATGGATTCGTTGATCTTGAATTCTCTCGCGGCTGCTTGATTCCCATGTTCCTCCATGTAACTGATAGCTTGCAGTTTAAACTGTGCTTCGTAAGCGTGTCTCTTCGTTGGTGCCATTTTCGGGGGTCCTTAGCCAAACCGATGTTGTTTTGCACAGTGCACATACCGGCGCTATATCCCTACTGGGGCCGTGCCTTTAGCGTCCTCTTTCATGCGCACCCTTCCCCCTTTAACGTCTGCATGGTGTCCTCAGTCACATCCGCCTTTCCTCTATATAAGCAGCGTGTCGGCAGGAAATGCTCCCAGTCAGTCAAGCAGAGCGCTCAGCAAAGTCACACACCAATATTTACAGATTTTGGAACTCTGTGCACACATAAGGCCACATTTTAAGGCGCCCCGTCCATTTTGGAGAAAATTTAAGACTTTTAAATGCGCCTTATGGTCGTGAAAAATGTGAGTTCAACAATCTCCTCATACTCTTGATCCAACTCCGATTCAAATATGGTATAATTTCTTCAGCAAGCAGCCATATTCATCCCAGTATTTACAGTCTGTAGTCACCCTGGTAACACAAAGCTGTACTTGCGAACAGCCTGCTGTAGATAGGGGTGGAAAGAAGACAGAACAAGACAACAGTCCCTCTCCAAGTTTGGCTGCATGAAACAGGGCTGTTAAGAGAGACTGATGCATGTCCTGTAATTCTTGGGCCATGAGGTAATTTAAAGCATGTTACAAAAATTTGACAATTTATCACCTTTAAGATAAATATTGGCATATAATGTAGTACTGGATTACAATAGTGAGTTTGCGTTGAGAAGCTACGTCACATTTACATTTCCTTAATGTGTATAACAAGATGGCGCCTACCAGTGTGGTCGCCTTGGTAACGCGCTCTCTAGTATTGTTTTTGTTTTTGTGTTTTTTGTCCGTCTTTGGAGACCTTACGTGACTCACTTACACAAGGGGAGACCTGCTAACCATCAAGGAGGCTACTCCGGACTTTCTGTCACCAACTTTCGCAAATCCGCTCAGTTTTTTCCCCGAGTTACTCACCGGAGCGGCGTCCGCGGTTTTCGGCGCATGGAGACGGAAGCGGCGCCACAGAGGGAAATGGGCCGGCATTCAGGTGAAACTCCGCAAGAGAGGACACAGATTGGCGTTCCCGTCGATCCACCTCGCAAATGTACGCTCCCTACCCAACATGATGGACGAGCTTCATCTTCTGTTAAAGACCAGTAAAGACTTCGGACTTTCCGCGGCCATGTGCTTCACGGAGACCTGGCTTTGTGAGTACCCAATGGCGGCGTCATGCTTCCCGGCTTCCTCATTCATCGAGCGGACCACGACATGGAATCATCGGGGAAAACAAAGGGCGGCGGGATATGCCTCTATATCAACTAAAAATGGTGTACGGACGTCACGGAGCTCAGCACACACTGCAGCCCGCATTTGGAGTCGCTCTTTTTAAACTGTAAACCATTCTACTCGCCACGTGAGTTCACATCGTTCATACTGGCTGGAGTCTACATACCGCCTCAAGCTAACACAAACGCCGCACTGCTAACGCTCGCCGAACACGTCAACGAAATTGAAAATAAACACCCGGACTCACCCCTCATTATTCTCGGGGACTTTAGCAAAGCTAAACTCAAGCACGAACTCCCTTAATACAAGCAGCACATTGACTGTCCTACTAGGGAAAATAATACTTTAGACCACTGCTACACTATGGTAAAAAATGCATACCGTGCTATACCTCGTGCAGCCCTGGGCTTGTCTGATCACTGCTTAATTCACTTAATACCGACGTACAGACAAGAACTTAAATGCGCGAAGCCTAATGTGAAAACAGTGAAAAAGTGGTCCAATGAAGCAAAGATGGAACTTCAAAGCTGTTTAGACTGCACAGACTGGAGTGTCTTTGAAAATTCAGCTGGCAGCCTGGATGAATATACGGACACTGTCACATCCTATATCAGTTTCTCTGAAGAGGTTTGTGTACCAACAAAATCATTTCGCACATTCAACAACAACAAGCCGTGGTTCCCTGCTAAACTTAAGCAGCTTCGCCAAGCTAAGGAGGACGTATATCAGAGCGGGGACAGGGCCCTGTATAATCGAGCTAGAAACCAGCTTACTAAAGAAATTAACATTGCAAAGAGGATCTATGCAGCAAAGTTGGAAAAATCAGTTTAGCGCAAACGACTCTAAATCAGTCTGGCATGTATTCCAATCGCTGACTAATTACAAGCGACGATCCCCCCAAGCTGAGAACAATAGCACACTAGCCAACGACTTGAATACCTTCTACTGCAGATTTGAAAAGGACAGTTTCACACCACACACCCACCCGGCTGCACCCGCGACCACAACCACACCTCTGACTTCTGCGTTAACCATCCATGAACAGGATGTGAGACGCATCTTCAAACAACAAAAGATTAACAAAGCGGCAGGCCCGGACCATGTGTCCCCATCCTGCCTCAAAGTCTGCGCTGACCAGCTCGCTCCAGTCTTCACTCAGATCTTCAATAGATCTCTGGAAATGTGCGAAGTTCCATCCTGTTTCAAACGCTCCACCATGATTCCAGTCCCCAAGAAACCTGCAATCTCGGGTCTGAATGACTACAGGCCTGTTGCTTTGACATCTGTGGTCATGAAGTCCTTTGAACGTCTCGTGCTGGACCACCTCAAGAGTGTCACAGGTCCCCTGCTGGACCCCCTGCAGTTTGCCTACCAAGCGAACAGGTCTGCGGATGATGCAGTCAACATGGGACTGCACTTCATCCTAGAACACCTCGACAGTGCAGGGACCTACGCGAGGATCCTGTTCATGGACTTCAGCTCAGCGTTCAACACCATCATCCCTGAACTCCTTTCATCCAAGCTTCTCCAGCTCAGCGTCTCACCTGCCATCTGCCAGTGGATTTACAGCTTTCTGACGGGCAGGACACAGCAGGTCAGGCTGGGGGAGGCCACCTCATCCACACGCAGCATCAGCACTGGGGCGCCCCAAGGATGTGTCCTCTCTCCGCTGCTCTTCTCTCTCTACACGAACGACTGCACCTCAGCAAACCAGACTGTAAAACTCCTGAAGTTTGCAGATGACACCACTGTCATCGGCCTCATCAAGGACGGTGACGAGTCTGCTTATTGACAGGAAGCGGAGCGGCTGGAGCTGTGGTGCGGCCGACACAACCTGGAGCTGAACACGCTCAAGACTGTAGAGATGATCGTGGACTTCAGGAGGCATCCTTCGCCACAGCTGCCCCTCACGTTGTCCAGCTGCCTTGTGTCAACCGTCGAGACCTTCAAGTTCCTGGGAATTACAATCTCTCAGGACCTGAAGTGGGCGACCCACATCAACTCCGTCCTCAAAAAGGCCCAGCAGAGGATGTACTTCTGAGAAAGCACGGCCTGCCACCGGAGCTGCTGAGACAGTTCTACACAGCGGTCATCGAATCAGTCCTGTGTTCTTCCATCACAGTCTGGTTTGGTGCTGCTACAAAAAAGGACAAACTCCGACTGCAACGGACAATGAAAACTGCTGAAAGGATTGTCGGTACCCCCCTACCCACCCTTGAGGACTTGCACGCTGCCAGAACTAAGACAAGGGCATGAAAAATCCTCTCGAACCCTCCACACCCCGGTCACCAGCTCTTCCAGCTCCTTCCCTCAGGTAGGCGCTACCGATCAATCCAAACTAGAACTAGTCGACATTCCAACAGCTTCTTCCCTCTTGCAATCAACTTCTTAAACAGCTAACCTATAATTCCATTACAACAAGTTGGCAATTTTTTGACTTGAGTTCGTTGTTACATTTCGACAAAGGAGAAATGCTCACTCACACAGATTTAGACAGATTTGTGAACAATATTTGAGGGAAATGGCCTTGTGTGTGTTGAAAAGTTTTAGATCTTTGAGTCCAGTGTTTTTCAATGGTTCTAATTGTTTATTTCATCCAATTGCAGATTACTGCCTTTAATTTTACCCAGAAACTGATTTCAAGGCTGCATATTCTAACAGTCCAGTTCGACTGTTCTGAGTGATATGAACACCTTCAGGTCCCAATGAAGACAAATAGTAGACTGAGAATTACAATAAGGAGCAACCTCATCTCTTTAAATGAGTAGTGCCCAGTCCATCATAAGTAAACAAATCTTGCAAATGCAGTTACTGGACCAAAATTAGTGGGAAATTTAAAAAAGTAATATTGGTTAGTCATAGTCACAATATATGAGTCAATTATTTCCACCCCTATAGAAAACAAGTAATTTAAGTGAAGTCAATAATCATCCTCTCCTCACAACTTCGTCTTACGCCTCCGCCTCATAACCAACAAAGCCACATAATTATGTTTCTTATCAGTCTCATATAAATTAAACACAGTTAAATAGCTCTTATGAAGTCTACAAATACTTAATCATAACCTTGACCAAATGGGAAGTGAATACATTTCTGGTACTCTCAGCCTTCATACTTTCATCGAGCTCCAGCCTATCAACCAATTAGGATGAAACTAATCAATTAAAATCCAATTACTGTCAAGCAGCACAGCCAATCAGCTTTCTGATGGCATGCCTAAACATTATCGCGATACTGCCTGTTCCTTCTTGCATGAAAAAAGTTGGAATGCTGGTAAGGTCAAGCGGAGACAGAGAGGTAGTTACCAAAGGCTAGAAGATGGAGCTTCCAAATGACACAAGATAAGAATCAGTGCTAAATGCAACCTTGATAGATACGCTATTCGAGGTACGCTCAACACCTCCTTTTCTCTTTCACTCACTCTTATCCGATAGGGTGTATAAAATCCTCTCATATTGTTTACATTTTTAGACATTGGAGAAACGGGGATGGAATTGTAGAAGGGACCTTAAAGGGAATGCTGGTGGGTGGAAATTCATGCAAATTCAACTTTTGCAAGTAAATCTCAAAACTGACTTAACTTTTACACTCCTATATACTTTTCCTGGGTCATGTTGTCAAGTGTTAATTAAAAAAATAGCTGTGACTTTCATCAGACCTGGTGAAAGAGTCCATTAGGTAGGTGGGAATAGTGGAGATAATCCCCTTGATGTCTCAGCTGCAGAACCACATCACGTTTCTCTCTGCACCCACGGCAACCCCCACATCCCATTCTGCCTCAATCACTTTGTTTTATCACCGCAGCAGCCTAATGATGATGAAGTTGTGGACTCAGCAAAAGAGTCAGATGAGCATTACCTACAGTGTATGCTCTGCACACTAACACATGCATACACGTTGCATGTGATGTTTGTTGTGATGTGTGTTCCAAGAGGGTGGCACGTTGGACAACTCATTAGCACATCTGCCTCACAGTTCTGAGGACCGGGGTTCAAATCCTGGCCCCGCCGGTGTGGATTTTGCATGTTCTCCGCCGTGCCTGCGTGAGTTTTCTCCGGGCACTCCGGTTTCCTCCCACATCCCAAAAACATGCAGGGTAGGTTAATTGAAGACTCTAAATTGGCCGTAGGTGTGAATGTGAGTGTGAATGGTTCTTTGTTTGTGCATGTGCCCTGCGATTGGCTGGCGACCAGTTCAGGGTGTACCCCGCCTTTCACCCAGAGATAGCTGGGATGGGCTCCAGCACGCTCGTGACCCTAGTGAGGATGGGTGGAATGGAGGATGAATGATGAATTTCCAAGACACTTAGCAGTCCTTCCATGGCGTACATTCCCTCCGTGTATGCAACATTACACCTTCAATTAATTAGTTACTGAATATCATATTCCTCCTATGGCAAACAGCAGCGTTAAAGTGTTAATGGGAGAGAAAGTAATTTCAACAATGCACGTAAAAAGGGTAGAGTTCATGAAAACAGGTTTACTGCCAGTCAAAAACACAAATATATACTGTACAGATGCATAAAACTGGCATAAGGGCATATACAAACATAGAAAGAAAGAAAACTCCCAGAAGACTACCATTATCTCCCATTAAGTGCCATAAAATGTCATTAGTGTGTTTCAGTAGGATTTGGGTGGCATGGAGATCGAATTTGGAGTGAGATTAGTCTCTGTCTAAACAATTATTTTTTCCCCGACAGCCTATTAAAAAGCAGCAGCCAATGAAGATTATAGCAGAGTTAAACACTGACATCCGTTAATCACATATTGCCTGAAAGTGTACTAACAAATCTGAAATTTAGAGAACACTTTATAGAGAGTCGAATTTGCAGTTTCCACCTCAAATTGTTTCATGGCTACTTCTCAGTACACACTTTGAATCTGTGAGTCTGAAGAAGATACAAAGAATTGTAGTTTGGCCTCACAGGTTAAGCCATGCTGCCATCACGCCATCCAGTTTGGTTTGCCACAGTACTGTTCTGATCGGCAAACCATTATCAGGCTAGTATTTCCACCACAGGGTGTGCAGGCATGATGGGAATAGCTGCATCCGCTATGGTAGCGTTTAGCTTGCTAATTAATTATTAAAGATAACGTGAACACAACATGACATTTTGCTGTGTGCTGAAATTATCTGGAAACAGTGACACAAACGTCATAAAATCCTCTCTGCCATCCATACATTTTCTTTATCGCTGGTTTATCCTCATTAGGTTCAAGGGTGAGTTGGAGCCTATCCCACAGCCTATAAACAAACAACCATTTAAACGGGCAATCAGACCTTAGAACAAATTTGTGTTTTCAACGAACCTAACATGCATGTCTTTGGAATTTGGAAGCAAGCCGGGGTACCCAGAGAAAGCCTATGCAAGCACAGGGAGAACAAGCTAACTCCCCATCGGAAGGCCAGAGCCTGGATTCGAACCCCCAACCTCACAATTCTGAGGAGCCAGGTCCTAGTGTTTTATTTTAAATAGACCCCTTTTGTACATTAATTTGAAGCATGAAACATTGACACAAGGCAACCAGAATGTTTTGGACTGATTTACATTTACTGCCTGTGAATATTCTCATTCATCCAGGTCACAGAATTGACATCTATTCTTTGTGTTCATCAGGTTTTAACTCATGCTGTCTATGTATACAAAACCTGAGAGTCAATCAGTGAATAATTTGCATTCTGATTCAGATATTTTTGGACGTTTACCATGATAAATGCATAAGTACCACATATCTAATGGCAAGTATATTTGTGTGTTGTTATGTTATGTTGTTATGTTATGTTATGTTATGTTATGTTATGTTATGTCATGTCATGTTATGTTGTAACAGTCATCATTTCACCTTCTCTAACATAAACTTGTAGTCTTTCTTTTTTCTTGTAACTTTTAGGGTATTTTGAGGGGGTGGGGGTACTGATCATCCTTTGCAATATTCTGAATTGGGACTTGTGTATTTTTATTTTTAGACTATAACACTATGAAAAAATGTGGGGTTTGACTACACTGCTTTAGTTTGTTTAACTATGGCTTATCCAGTCCCCTGCATATTCCACCACCCCAGTAATCTTTTTTTACCCACACAAGACCCGCTTGCCCTTGGCCTAGACAAAGGACGTACACACATGCACATGGACGCACTCACTAACCAGAGAGGAATTGTTTGTGGGGAATTTTATAATTAAGAGCAGAAGAAATTAATATTCGACGTGAGACAACAACCCCGCCAGAAGGACAACATAAAAAAATAAAGAAGCCATAGGACAGAATAAAGACCAGTGGATCAAACTGAAATATAGATTTGAAAGTTTAAAAAAAAAAAATCACAAACAAATGGTAAACCTTTTGTTGTCTCCAAATTTCACAGAAGGATGATAAAAAAAGATTACAGAATGAGTTACCACAGAAAAACGTCTACGAGCAATCTCTGTAAGGCTATACTTTTTGTGAACAAAAGAGCACATATTTGACCCCACTGAATAGAAAAACATAAATGATAAATGTATGAATGCATCATGAGGAATGATTTCATTTTCTTTTGTTTGTTGGTCAATGCACAGTATGTTCTGAATACAGTACTCCCACTGCAGTTGGAGACAGAATTTTGATTCACAAGCGCAGGAAGCAAATTACTTCTCACATTTTGAGGGTGTTCTTATTGAATTTTCAAAAACAAATAAGAATATTATCATTGTTTTTTTTTTGTCCATATTTAATCATGATAGTCATTCCTGTGTATGCGCACATGAACACAATAAACACTAGAAAATGTCAAATTAACATAGCTCAATTATATTAGTTAATGTGAATACAAAGCAAGTATATAATTATTGTTTCGCCAACGAGTCATAGCTATTGCTATTCAGACTTGCACACAACATATTCTACTGTACCCTCTCTGCACCAGTGGCTCTTGAAATCGACTCATCAGTAATAGCTGGCTACAGAGAAAAAAGAAAAGGAGAGTGTGGAGGTGAGACACTGAAATGTAAAATAATATACCACACCATATGATCAAATAATAAAAGAAATAAATGAAAGTTTCCAATGAACTCAGCTGACTGACAATGTAGCTGATGACAATGCCCGGTCCCCTTGTGAAGTGAGATTGCAGAATAAAAATTGGGGAACAAAAAGGAAGAAAGGAATATGTCTCAGACATAGCCGAGTACATGAAGGATGGTTTTGGAGGCCAGTTATTGATTGTGGTTTGCATCACTGAGCTCCTGAGAGTTCATCAGATGACTTAGGAAAGGCTCACCAAACGCACACACACACACACATTTTGCTTCAATCTGTCAGGAGTCAATAGTGAGGCATTTGTCAGTTTGCTAATGCAGTATGGTCAGGTTGTGCATTTATATTAGGGAAGCCTCTGGTCAACACATAACCTGACAATTATCAAGAAATAAAACCTCCATCAAAAGTATGTAAAGCTCCATTCTTGAAACTCATCTCCAGTATAATAATATCATACAATTAATTTAATGCAATTAAGAATTAATTACAATTATTGATACCTTAAAGAATGATATATAAACTAAAATGTTTATTTCTGATCATACCCCAAAACTATAACTATTGTGACTACTAGAACTTGAATTTGAACAACTGATGGTTCAACAAGTCAAATTATAATTCCTAAACCCAATCTTTTGTCCTCACAAAAACGGAATGAGACAGGACAAGGCGGCTCAAAAAGGCTGAACTTCCTCGCTCTCAGTTTATTTATATAACATGCAAACAGCAAAAAAAATAGTCAAAAGGTAAAGTAAATTGATGAACGGTCCTATTAATAAGGTCATGGGGTGTTATGCCTGAGGTTTGCTGAGCTGAATTTATAGTGGTCTTGTTAGTGGAACATTGATTAACCATTCAAGCAATGCAATTAACTTGGTGGCATGATGTCAATGTTTCCTTGTGTGTGTTTTTTGAGAACGTTTTTTTCAGAAAACATCTGTAATTTCTGTTTTTAAGTGAGTCGTGAATTTATGCTTCACTTGTAAGTATTATTAAAAAGCCCCCAGCTAAAGAGCTGTTAAAAACAAGACAACAATGCTGTTTTATAGTACGTTAGTTTGCTGAAATTGCACTCAGTGCATTTCCTTGCAAACAATAATCGGCCATTTGATCTGTGCCTCTGCAACGCTAGGCGGCAGTGATACTCTTTTCAGCTTGTTTAGCTGTCAACAAGTAATATGTATGTTACTTAACTACAATTTGCTAACTTGTACTAGATGACTTTACAGCTCTGTACATCTCGTATGTGCTCAACATTTGAGCACAAAGGAGATCTGTCGTAGCTCTTTTGGTGATGGTGGCTCTAACATGCAAAGAAAAAAGAAAATCTGACAATACTCCGAGAGGGTATCAGCACATCTTTTCTACTAAGTTCCTTGACGAATTTCTGGACACTGATTAAACGTAAAGACAAATAAGAGTTGAATGAATGGATTCTGATGGCTTTCTCTGAGTTAAGCTTTCAAAAACAAACTTGATTTTACGTTTATGATGTTTTAGTAGCAGTGTATCTGCATTCTAGTCATTTTAAATAGACTGGATTTTAATCCAGTGAGCTATAGAGTACAATAAATAATAGAACACTGAGTGAAGACTTTTCTTTAGTCTCACAGCATGCCTAGTTTTCTCCCATTATTGGTGTTATCCACATCTTCGTTATTTCTGATTATTGCTGCAACTAGTCCGCCTTTTGGCAAAGCTGCTTGCATAGACTAGCTGCTGCTCAGAGTCGGTGCAATACATCCATCATCCATCCATCCATTTCCCATGCCGCTTCTCCTCACTTGGGTCCCGGCTGTGCTGGAGCCAATAACAGCTGACTCTGGATGAGAGCCGAGTTGCCAGCCAATCGCGGGGCACATACAAACAAACAACCACTCGCACTCACATTCACATCTAAGGACAATTTAGAATCTCTAATTAACCCCCCATGCATGTTTTTGGGATGTAGGAGGAAACCGGAGTACCCGGAGAAGACCCACACAGGCACAGGGAGAATATGCAAACTCCACACAGATGAGGCAGAGTTTGGACCCGGCTCCTCAGAACTGTGAGGCAGATGTGCTAACCTGTCGTTCCACAGTGCCGCCCGCAATACAGCCATATTTTTCATTTTTCCCTTGCATACTTTAGACAGTCTCTGAAAATTTGGACTTACACAAATGGTGCCCATGAGCATAAAGGCCACGACTCCCGCAGATCAAAAATTATTCTCATGCCACTAATGGGTGCAAACACAATACATGTACAAACTGCTGAACGAAACTCAGAGAAATAAGCTATTAAACCGCAGGATGATTCCTCAGTCTAAATATTACAATCATGAAAATAGACGCTCAAGGGGGTGACCAAGGGCCCTATATGTGTTGTCCTGATATATAGGGAAGTGGAGTTGTGTATGTGTGTGGACACCACATGTGTGTTGAGTACCTAGAGCTGAGTAAGAGAGAGTGGGTTGAAAGAGTGGTAATCCATCAGCATGAGGACAGAACTGTGGATGGTCATTATAGAATGGGTGGTAGCGGGTTCAGTCTCCCTGACTGATCTAACTCTCCTCTTCATGGGTCATAGTTCAAGAATATTTTTTTCTGGCAAAAATTCACACCCTGTGTCATTCATACATCTGGAGCGAGTATGTGTCACTCTATTAATTTTTCTGTGGGAGTAAATGTGCATGTGCAGTCCTGAATTTGACTTCTCTTTTTTTCAACACCATTCCCAGAGGGGCTAAATAATTCAGTGACACTGTGCTCTGCATCGGTACTATTAGATGGAATATTGGGATGTAGGAATAGCAACAAAGAACAGTGAAATCATGGGACAAACGAGACAAAGACTGAAACAAGTTCACATAGAAAAGAAAACAAGAACAGAGGAAATGAGGAAGTATGTGTTGTCAAAGTTTAAAGCTTCTCTCAAGAACAAGGATGGAAAATACTATAAAATTAAGATATATTGTGGGAGGTGGCATGGTGGCCGACTGGTTAGAACGTCAGCCTCACAGTTCTGAGGCCTGGGTTCAATCCCCGGCCCCGCCTGTGTGGAGTTTGCATGTTCTCCCCGTGCCTGCGTGGGTTTTCTCCGGGCACTCCGGTTTCCTCCCACATCCCAAAAACATGCACTAATTGGAGACTCTAAATTGCCCGTAGGTGTGACTGTGCGTGTGAATGGTTGTTTGTTTGTATGTGCCCTGCGATTGGCTGGCAACCAGTTCAGGGTGTACCCCGCCTCCTGCCCGATGACAGCTGGGATAGGCTCCAGCACGCCCGCGACCCTAGTGAGGAGAAGGGAGTGACTAGATGTGTGGCGTAGAAAAGGAAGCGAAGAAGAAAACGAGACAAAGAAGAAAGCAGCCTTGACAGTGCTAACTGACATGTGCTAACTGAAAAATTAAGCAAAGTCAAAATAATTACAAGCATTTTGATTGGAAATACAAGACATACACACCCCCACATACGGCGTACTGTGCTTAAATCCAGTGTGTTATTTCCTAGCATCAATACAATTGATTGATTACCTTTTAAAATGATTTAAATTGATATATTTGTGTCCCGAAGGCTAACTTGCTGAGCACAGATCGATCCAGTTGAATCGTAGGAATATAAATCGACACATCGATATAATGAATTAATTGTTACCACTAATATATTGTTTTTTGCAATAATTTTATTGTTGTACTGGTTTACTTTTGTGGCCCGGTGATTGATTGGTTAGCACATCGGAGGTTCAAATCTGGTTTCGCCTGTGTGGCGGTGGATTTGAAGATTTTTCACAATAAATAAAATTATGGAAATAATCTCTATGAATCAAAGTCAGCTGGGATAGGCTCCAGGTCACCTGTGACCATAATGAGGACAAAGCAGTTTAGAAAATAGATGTAAGGATAATATGTTCTTGGTTCAAACTGTCACTGATATACAACATTTACTACAGGAACCTTTAAAATAACACTTTAACATTCTTAAAGTGGGAAAATAAGTTAATCACTGTTTATTAAAACATTATGTTTTGATTTCATAGCAAGTCACAGTCAAGGTGCATTTCACTTTAACATACAGGTAAACAAGTGATGATGCATATGCTTCACATAACTTCTGCTGTATTTTCTCTTTTCCTCTTCTCATGTTCTACTTTTTGTGATACCTTGTGTGCAAGCTCTTTCTTTTGAAATCAGTGCCGTAAAAGGCAAAGAAAAACCACATCACACACTCTAAATATATCATTTGATGCTTGCTGAATTTCACATTTTGTGCGATATGCTGGTGTATTCAATGACGATGGTTCAAGCTCTGATGTTTTGCTGCTTGCTCTTTCTTTTATAAAATTCAGATTTGTACAACCTCAAGGGCGTTTGACTTTGTCGTGGTGGCCAGTGGTTGCCACCTTGCCCGTGGCCCCCTCCTGGCTAGCCCCTGGCTCTGGCTATGACATGCTTACATAGAATATTGTAATAGTTTCAGGCAAATTTAGGTGGATGGGAGTCTGACAAAATAACCTTGTCTTTTTGTGTCCCTTTTTAATTATCATTGTAAGAAATAAAAAAATGTACATCTGTCTTTATTTGTGTCTTACATGTACAGCTTTTAATGTTAATTCCTCCTTCACACTGCTAATTTAAACCGCTCAGAGATGTGCTGCATGCATGAGCAGAGAGGTGTGGACTACACAACACGCATACTCGTCCATATAGATAGGAACGCTAGGTACGCCAGTACGCTTTAGTAGCCCGGCTAACCAACATGCCTACAAGGCGGCCATGTTGGGAGGTCGTCGTTCCAATAGAAGGTAATGGATGGACACTGAATTTAAGTCTTAACTTGCTCATTTCTCAACTGATTATTATGAGAATTATTCTTTTGTCAATGCCATGTTATCAATACACAACATTTGAAAAAAAAGCACACAAAAAAAAATACATGTGAAAGGGATTTGCGGTTCCCTTGTCATAATTGTACAGCATTTTATGCAACCATAACTATTGGTTTTCTTGCCGTTCACACACATGGAAGGCGCTGCTGACTTTGACCTTGCTAGTTTAGCGTCCTCGTGGGCACAGAGCTGAAAATTGGCATATCGTATCTCCATATTCATATCTGTGCCGTACCCGCTCAGCTCGCCAATCCCGTGGTGCGTGGGCGGGATCTTACCGGTCTGAGAGCAGTGGCTGCACTAATTGTTCACAGCTGTATTACTCAAAACACCAATACACCTTTCACCACCAGCATTTTTCAGGGAAGTTATCCTTTTAATTAGATTGGCAGAAAATAACAATGTTGTCACTTGCCACAAGTAATGAAGTTGTGTCTTACTGTAGGAACAAACCACGTGTGCCAAGAGGAGCCTGCATATCCAGGAGCGTCAGCGTTACACACAGAGCAAAGGTAACTCGACCAGCTGATGATTTTCACAAGCTAGTTCTACAGTCTGTGTGTATCTGATTTACTAGCCAGCAATGTTTTACAATCATTATTTAATTATGACAATGGATCACCTTTTATTTCTGTTTTTCACACATTTTTTTCGGTTTTAACATGACTTCATTTTATTTTATTTTTTTACTTCCACAATAACATGAGATATTGAAGTGACGTGCTCCCTAGTTTTTTTCCTCCTTGTCAGGCTGTCAGAGGAGGATTTATTTCTGTTATTGATGCTTGTTAATTGTTAGTCATTGCATTTTTGCCTTGTTTTTTGCTGGAGAGCTGTATAACTAGTGTCTTAACCCGAATTCTGTGTCTTCATTACAAATACGAAACTAGGTTGTTATTTTTAAAAAGCAGCATTGTTTTTCACATTGGACATTAAATGCACTGAAACGACCTTGTTCTTTGGGGCGATTCAGCAGTAGGATTTCCAACACACCTTGGGAAAATGAATGCACTAAGCCGAGCAGCGGAGTGAATGGCGCAGAACAATGCTAGTTGGTTCTCCAGCTTTACTTGTTCAGATGTCGTGTGGTAGTAATTTTTGATAAATGCCGACGTCATGGCAACATATTGCCAATGAGGAAAAGCGCTCTCTGCAACATCTGGGTGATGAAAATTTTCATGACGGGCCAACGTCAGTGCGATGTATGATTTCTGACTGGGAAGTTGATCTCTGAAAGTGTTTCGTAATCTCAAATCAGACTGGGTGAATTCACTGACTAGCTCCTGTCTGCTCATAATTCTTTGTTTTCATGGGAACTCCAGGCTATGATAGCGTCTGTAACGTCCAGTGGCCTAGCCTGGCATCATCACTTTTTCTCAACACATTTAGCCCCAGGCAGTAAAGCCCACTCTCAACCATTCAGCTTGCTTCAATATTCACCTGTTTTTTCCTGCACCTTCTATGAAGTTGCTTGTAATACCTCCGTGACGGTATTGTTTCCTCTCCGTGGGTTTCAGCCCTCACGTCCCACCACAATTCAAATAAACTATAGTTTCACATTTACGTCCCCAAAACACTTATCTATCCAGGTCTTGTGTCTCACCCTCCACTACCCTTGTATACACCCTGATCAATAGCTCTCACATGGAACAAAGAACAGCAGCAACTAACACACGTCTAGCTACAGTTTTCAGAGGTCTTTTTTTCCCATTCCGTCTCATGCAAAGACTAATTGAATTTAGAACTGATTAGAAGCTGTGGAGACTTGACTAGCAGTTTGGACATAAGGAGGATAAAACTGAGAAGGCAAGAGATGGATAATAGGCTAAGCCTGTGAGCACTTCTGGCTGACAATTCAAGTTGTGCTACTCCAATCAAACATATGTCTTCAAATATATAGTATGAGCCTGCCTACACCTGTGAACTGTAATTCTTTTTCTTCACTCACTGTTTTCTGGTTTAAATCACAAACTACAAAGGGCAAGAACAAAAACATTTTGTTGTTGAGAAGCTGACACTACTTTCTGTGATGCAA
Organism: Phycodurus eques; assembly: GCF_024500275.1. NCBI lineage: Eukaryota > Metazoa > Chordata > Actinopteri > Syngnathiformes > Syngnathidae > Phycodurus > Phycodurus eques. Next base: position 6,381,715 of record NC_084531.1, read on the forward strand.
CAGCTTTAGCCACTCAACCATAAATATAACCATACTTTTACAAACGACAAAAATATGAACAAATCTAAGCAAATAATATACTGCAATTGTTCTGTAATTATTCATTTTATGTGAGTGATAGAATGTCAAGTGTCGTGTGTTTTTAACTCACTTTTTTTTTTTTTTTTTATTGATTCACCTAGTTTTTTGTAAGAGTCAATTGCTTCTGTGAACTCCAACAGGCCCCACTGGATAGGTTTGACATTTACTTGAAAAGGCTTCTGAAGGTATCCCATATTTTGTCTATTTAGACCTCCATAGAGTGAGTCTCTAACATGGACGTAGTATAAAAGTGTCAATTGCATTTAAAAAAAAAAAAAAAAAAAAAAAAAAAACACCTTGGTTTTGTAATACGAGTGTCCACAAGAGCACCCTCTGACTTCTGTTTGACCCAGTTTTGTCCATATTTGATTAAGACCACCTGCTTTCCTCTGATCAGTTGCCTCTATGTAGGAGACCCACTTGTGAGAGCGCACGTTTGCTATGTTTACAGCGCTGGCTTGGAAGCGGAAAGGGAATTGGTAGAGATATTTGCTAGTGACGTAGATAAACTTGAGAAATTCAAATGACCTGATTTCAGGCCTCTCGGCAGAAAGACTTGGGAACTCGGGAATGTGTGGACGACTTTAATTCACGTTTACTGAGGCACCATAGAGACAATATTAGATGCAAAATAGTAGAAAAAGTTGGTTTGACAAAATACAGGACCTTTAAGCTCCAAACCTTGGGTGTGGAGTTGTCCAATTTATCCCCAAGTATAAAATCCCGAGAGGCAAACCCAGCAATGTTGTTGATGCAGTGCTGTGTACTAAGACGTGCTGTGACTTCTACATTGGAAAGACCAATGAAAAAGGTCACAGATTGACCAGTGCCACAAAACCATGTTTGACCCCAGGGGTCCAATGTAATTGTGTTGCTTATCTACACTATATAATCTGTTGCAATAATTTCAGTACCATGGAGTTTAATACAGATAAAGGAGGAGAGTGAAGCCCTATAGTATTCATATTTAATATTACCACAAGAGTTATAACCCCAGAGGGTAATGGGATATTTTTATTATATGATCTGTTTTGGTAAGAAATGTTGGTACATTTCTAGCTGCACCTGCACGAACAGACAGGCATTTTGTTTGTACACTTCATCATGAACATCACCATCTCTGTGCTCAGCTTCCAAAAGCTGCATTGTCTGTCTGCACAGCCTGCATGATCTCCATCTTCCTGGCGGCACTGAGTTTTTCTGTCATTTTTTTAAATGCTGACTCGAGCTAAATCTAAAGCGTCTTCTTTTACGAGTTTTATCTGTTCGTCTCCAGTTTTTATATTTGAATTAATAGTTTCTGTTAACACATGACCCAGTAAACCTCTCAGAAACACAAAAAGCTTTTATAAATGCATTGTATTCATCCATTAATTGAGTCTCCAGTTGCAAAGCGAACATGAGCCAGGGCATTCACAAAGCAATTTTTTTAACACTTCAAGCAAATATCCCCTCATATTTCCATGAAGGTAAAAAGCACCATATAACCAATGACAACGAAATGAATACAATTACTAGGACTAAACAACAATTCAGACATCCTGAATTATCTTTTGCCTCCTACTAAAGAAACATGAATATTAATGTGCAATTTCAGTGAGGGTTGGATGAGTAGGTCACGCAGTTCTGGGGATACATTTACTTTCCATATCAGCTATATTATTCCAGCTATGCTTTCCCTATTCTTTCCCTTGTATTGTAGCAGTCATGGTTTTCCTGTCAGAGCGATGTTACAACTCAGTGAGATAACAGAATCATAGCTGTGTTGGGGAAAACTGCCATTCACCCTCACAGTCTAGACATCTGTAAGTCGAAGGGTATAGCTTTGGGAAGGCCATGTACACTCCCCTATCTAAAAGTAACTCAGAGGCCAATTCCTTTACATTTTCTCTAGACCATGTTGGATATGTGTCAAACTCCCAGCCAGCAGGCAACATCCAGCCCAGTGTCCAATTTTATCTGGCCCAGAGAACCTTTTGATAAATGCGTGGATTAGAGGTACACGGTATACCTGTATACGGTAGCCTATTTGTGGTATATGCAGTAAACGGTAGACTGTAAATTTGGCTGACTGTATATATTTGGACTCAACCAACCAGTGACCATAACGCATGTTGATGAAGTCATCGTATCTGGCTCGGTATGAAAATGGCTTCAAGCACGTCTGACCACGGAACTGGTGTCCATATTTTGAATTTGTATCATTTTAACGGATTTTTTTATGCAGAGCAAAATCATCCAGCCATTTTCTGTACCGCTTATCCCCACTCTGGTCGTGGGCTGCTGGAGCCTATCCCACCTATCTTCGGGTGGGAGGCAGGGTACACAGCCGGAACTGGTCGCCAGCCAATCGCAGGTCACATATAAACAAGCAACCATTTGCACTCACATTCACACCTACGGGCAATTTAGAGTCTTGAATCAACCTACCACGCATGTTTGTGGGATGTGGGAGGAAACCGGAGTATCCGGAGAAAACCGGCGCAGGGTGAACATGCGACCTCCACACAGGCGGGGCCGGGATTTGAACCCCAGTCTTCAGAACTGTGAGGTAGATATGCTAACCAGTCGTCCACCGTGCCGCCACATAGCAACATATTTAAGCTTTTGGGGAGCTCAAGTTGATTTATTTAGGAATAATATTGTATCCTGTCTGTTTCGATTTATATCCATGTTCAAAACGTGCACTTTGAGTTTTGGCGAGTGAGTTTGACATCCATGCTCTAAAGCATGGTGTCAAACTGGTGGCCAAGGGGCCCGCCACATCATTTTATGTGGCCCGCGAAAGCAAATCAAAATTGCTAATTGCGTTCTGGTGTAATACCATTGAGAGATTTGCAAGCATTTCTTTGTTACCAATCCTCCTTTGAAAAGAAATTTAATAGTTGAAAAACATGTTTTTATTGGCTTCTGATTTCAAAACTGGTTATTCATCAATGTGTTGTCTACTGTAATTACACTCTATGAGCTAATCTTTCATTTATATGGGTCCACAGTCGTACGGCCCTCCGAGGGAAGTCATAACTGCGATGTGGCCCGTGACAAAAATGAGTTTGACACCACTGCTCTAAACATTTGCATTTCACATCAAGATGAATATGAAACAATAGCTCAACATTTCAGCCTTATTTTCCAGGTACTTACATCTGGATCCGATACACAACTTTGGAGCGAGCACCTTGTGTTTGAATCCACCCGTTTTACATGTAAGTTCAAGGTATTGGAACATCCATCCATCCATTTTCATTACCGCTTATCCTCGCTAGGGTCGCGGGCTGCTGGAGCCTATCCCGGCTATCTTCGGGCAGGAGGCGGGGTACACCTTGAACCGTTTGCCAGCCAATCGCAGGGCACATAGAAACAAACAACCATTCGCACTCACATGTACACCTACGGGCAATTTAGAGTCTTTAATTCATCTACCCTGCATGTTTTTGGGATGTGGGAGGAAACCGGAGTGCCCGGAGGAAAATCCACGCAGACACGGGGACAACATGCAAACTCCACACAGGCGTGGCCGGGATTTGAACACCCGTCCTCAGAACTGTGAGGCAGATATGCTAACCAGTCTTCCACCATTCCGGCGTATTGGAACATATTAGACTGAAAGGGGTGTTTTACTATCAGATGTGTCCTATTGCATTGATTATTCAAACAATGAGACACATTTAAACATTTGCACAAGTAACTGTGATATCCCAAGAGGAGGTAAACAGATTGCAGAAACTATTTTTATTCACATTTAGAATTGAGATATAGTGTATGAACTAGCCTATCAGTTGTACTGACTGAATATGTGACACAATCAGCACACGCTGACTATTGCTACTTGTTTAGACAATTATCTAATGAAGGTGATGAAGTACATTAATGTCAGCTGACACCCCCTCAGTATATGACGTGGGTCGTAAAAAGGTTTAAGTGCTTATTAATTATAAAGGTCAACTCACCACACGGGATAGCTATTACTATAATTTACCTTATGAAGGGTAATGGATCTGCAATTTGACTTTTTCAAGCAATGTGACGTTGCCAACTCGCCACATACTCAGAACAGTATCCCTACTCCTTCACATTGGTTTTTACTTGTACCTCACTACTGAGGTGATGACAAAGAAAGTCACCATGAAGTTTTAAGTCCATAGTTTTTGTCAGTTCATCAGAACGTTCTTGAGTAAAGTTCTACGTAGGATTCATTAATACAGTTTACAACCATTGAAGCACATACCAGCTCAGTCTAATTAGCAGAGGTAAGGCTTTTGACATTTACCAATGTTTTCTTAGCTGGAATTTGGTATTGCTAAGAACAAATTCCACTAACCCTTGTCAGCGTCTTATACCTTGCCACTTAAACACCTGTAAACATGCTGATATACTGTATCCTGGAGTTCTACCCCTTAAATCATATCTGTAAATATTCCCACATTTTCACCTAAAATTTGCACTTCTAGTTAGATGCTTACTGCATTTAATCGGCTATGTTATTTCAACTTTTCAAAGTTGAAGGCCCCTAAAGTTTTTAAATTTCTACATCTAGATAAACAGTTTTAGAGTTCATCCAGCCTTAATGGAAGGCACCACAAGACTGGTTAGCAGGCATCGAAGTTTTAATTGCGGGTGTGTGTTTTGCGTTTTCATTGGCTTTTTGTGGAACTTTTTTTCCAAAAGATGGACGGCTGCCATGCATGACGTCAGGTGTGATGTTACGCAAATATATTAATAAATCCTTCTAGATTGCCTCCCCCCATCGTTGCTATATGGGTTTTAGAGAAATACTGCTCACTCAATTGTGATGGAGACTGTAATTGCAACTATTCATGTGACACCTCCACCATTGTTCAACTTACTTTAGCAAACCACCCATTGCACTTGAAGGACACTATTAATTTTATGTTGGATAAGCATAGTAAAATAGACACCCTTTTTAGAAAGGCGAAATGTACACAATACAATACTCCAACAACTATTCCAATCAGTCAGTCAAGATAATAAAAAAGAGGAATATAAAAAGAGGAGTTGACATATCCATAGTTCATCGATTGGCAGCAGTAATTGTGTGGAATACAATGTATAACACACAATTGTTAAACTATATGGATGACAATCGATCTGTCCACATTATACTGCTTAACCTGTGCATCATGTGTAATATGAATTTTATTACGGATGACATTTTTAATCTTTAATAATGTTTATGTAATTGATTTCCATTTTTCTATAAATTCAGGCTTCTCTTAGCAACCGCAGCAGAGACTCGATTGAGTGCAACACAGACATGGTGTGACACTACTTATGCCGTGTCGAGAAAAACCGATACCAACTAATTTCAAAATGTGTATGCTGCTTTGAGGCATGCTGACTTCTCATGTCAGACCACTAACTCATGTTGACTCCACCATCTGTGAAATTCCACGTCCTCAAAATCCCAAACTCAGAACACACATTTTATAGTCTTATTTATCAAAATGATACCACAAAAAACATAATTTCCTTTCTCAATAGAAGGTTAATAAGCGCGCACACACACACACAAAATAAACCTGAAAATATGTACAGCATAAATGATACATACAGCATGAGTAAAGAGGTTGTTTCTATCTCTCATCTGTGAAACACACCACCTAATAAAATCCCAATTGCAGTTTGACAGCCCGAGATAGCTAAGGGTGAAAACAGAAGTGACCTCAAAGAGGGGCTTACATGATGATGTGATCATAACCTCAAATTAAAATTCGCTTCAAACTGGAGTTCATAACCTTGTGGGGCTGGCTAGGTTGAGAGACTGAACCGAGAGGAGAGCTTAATCTACAAAAATTCTACTAAACTGTAACAGCGTTTAAATGGTCTAAAATATGGACCGTCACTTTCAGTTTCTTATTCTACACAGTGTTGTATATACTGTACATGTACATATACAGTACATACATAAATACATCATACATGCATACAGTACACTTCCTGTTTAAATTAGATTACCAAAATAATTTTAATTTGCTAAATGCCAGAGCAATGAGAAAATGCATATCATGGAGGACGTTATTGATGGTTTGAAAAATGGAGAGTGCGTTGGTTACTCCAAACAGCATGACCAGGTATTCGAAGTGTTCAAGGGGGGTATTAAATGCAGTTTTCCATTCATCCCCCTCTTTAATGCGGATGGGATGATCAGCATTGCGTGAAAATCGAGTTGGATCGCTAACGAAATTAAATTCTCGAAGGAGGTGGGTTTGTCGCTGGTCGTGAGCTTGTCCATAAATTGTTCAGATAAGCCCTTCAAAAAAATCCCCTTAGCGCTGCATCGTCCCACCCGCATTCATTCGTGAGTATCCGTGAATAATCTCTGATTATTCTGGCATTTAGGGTTGGTTTTTAGAGAGATGCCTTGTTCAAGAGCAGTCAAAGGTTATGTTTCATTTGTCACATGCTTTATGAAACAACTAATTGTAACCACTGGATGCTCACATCTTTGCCACTCCAACACTGGGTGTGACCGATTTTAAAAAGTTCTATCATAATGATGAACAAACTATAGGTAGTTTCCTTTTGATAATGCATGATGGGGGAGAGAGCCTCTAACATGGTAAAAGGCTTAAAGTGGGCTGGAAATGGAGAAGGTAAGTGGCCAGGAGATGTAAGCAAGTTTTAAAAGCTGATCTCAAGGCTTTTAGGGGTGAAGTATTTGAACTACTTAGCCCAAAATGCTTCACACAGGAGAGTGTATGCTAACAAAATTCCATCCACCGCAGGCGAGGAAAGCTAATGGGGAGCATTAACAAAAAAGGCCCTCAAGGTTTCAAGAGGAGAGACTGAAGTTTCTCCACGGTGTAAGTACAGTATGTGTTCACTTTTACCTTGAGGACATACAGTAAATGTATTCACGTTATTTTCCCAACAGCCTGTACTCACAGATTCGCTCTCTCTGAATCCCCAATATTTGCAGAGCTCTGATGCATATACACAAGTGTTCACACATGCCGTGGGTGATGTAAATGGGACGTGACCTTTTGGAGTGTTGGCAGGATGCCAGACAACTGGATAATGTCTGAACATGAAGAAAACACATGACAGGGAGTGATGTTAAAAAAATAAATTCTGGTCTTTCCAGCTTGTGGTATTTTTAGCTTGTTTACAGCATATAGGTGTGTTGTAGAACTGACACTATCCATATTGAAGAAGATAAGCAGCCAATCCTTACACCTTAAAGGGTGTCTTCATGTGTCACATGCTGTCACTGTTCCTCCTGATGTGAGCTCTATACTTGAAAAGAATATTGTCAGGCTGAGTCCTGTAGCCCAAAGCTACTTATAAGTATTGACTTAAACAAATAAAAAAATATTTTACATTTAACCATGTGATCTTTTACTACATGAGAAAAATTTCAAGTTGTCTCTCATTAGTAGTATTTTCCTATTTGGGGGGCGGGGGGTGTGGAACAAAACAAAACTATTACTTTTTTTGTGTTTGTTCACTTGTGGTTAGCATGTCTGTCGCAGAGTAATGAGGATATGGCTTTGAATCCCAGCTCAGTGTTTTCTCTGTGTACTCCGGTTTCCTCCCACATTCCAAAATCCTTCATGTTAGGTTAATTGACGACTCTAAATAGCGCATGGGTGTGAATATGAGTGTGAATGGTGTGCCGGGTAATTGGCCAGTCCAGGTTTAGAAAACTGTTGGATGAATTACTTGCATAATGGAGGACAATGGCAGTCACAATCTATCATAAAAGTGGGTAGTACTGTGGCCAGGATTGTTTCTAAAATGGAAAAGCCTCTCTATAAAACAATCAACAAACTAGAATAGGTATCAAAAGATGACAGACAACCGCCAAATAACTGAAAAAATACTTTGGTTCTCTGTGTTTTTGTCCTTTATTACATTATGTATCTGCAGGTAAAATGTTTGTATTGTATTTGTAGCTATGAGTTATTTAATGTTCTTAAATTCTGGAGGTCTGTGAAGGCACCGCATGCACATCTTGGTGAGTGAGTGACTTGTGGAGAACCAGGAATTGAGTGGGGTACTAGTGTGGCAGATTGATGACAGTATATGTAAATTACACAAACCATCCGTTTTGCTTCATTTTAATCCTACCTCTGCTATATTTGATCGCTAGTAACTCAGCTCTGTGAGAATCCAGAAAAATAAATTAACAGAACTAACATCATACTCAATAGCAGCAGTGAGTAAAAGAGGATTTGAAGAGTATGTTTTAGATTGAGTTGAAAGCAGTGTTAGAGTATTTTTTTTTTTTTACAACAGCTTCATAAAATGTAATTTAAAAAAAGACCTTTACAGGATTCCCGTCGGTTTTATACTGTACGCCATTCATCCATACCTCTTGTCATTAGAGTCACGATTGAACTAGAGCTTATCTCAGTTGAATTTGGGCGAGGAGCGGGGTTCACCCTGGACTGGTCGCCAGCCAATCACAGGGCACATAAAGACAAAAAAAAAACATTTCCATATATGGGTAATTTGGAGTCTTCAATTAAGATAACATTTATGTTGGAATCTTGGCTTGCCATCTTGTGTGGAGTTTGTACTCACCTCACTGTGATTTTGGGTTTTCTCCGGGTACTCCTCCTTCTCACATTCCAAAAATCATTACTGATAGATAAAGTGAGAACTGCAAATTGCCTGTAGGTGTCGATGTGAGTGTGAATGCTTGTATGTCTAAATGATTGACTGGTGACCAGTCCAGGGTGTACCCCGCCTCCTTGCCAGCTGGGAGAGGCTCCAGTTACTTGCCACTGATGTGGCATGGGTTAAGGAGCTTACAGACTGCAGTTGGTTATCACGGAACCCACCGCAGGGTTGGGCGCAGGATGGCCCAGAGACGACTGTGGCAAGGTTGCCCATTTTTGGTGCTGACTGCTAGTGCCAGAGTGCCTTTCCCGCTAGTTTGAACATAAAGTAGGTCGCAGCTCGCCATTTGTCACTGTAACAACAGAATTCCCGAGATTTGCTTATAATGCAACCAACCTGGTACATCAAAAATAGTGAATATCTCCCTCCATTGCTGTGCCTTTTTTTAATCACATCATGGTACACCTTGTGTCCCAAAGCTCAGGACACTGGGACACCACATGAATAATTGATGGTTCCATTTTTTTCTTTTCTCTGCTGTTTTGTAGAACTCCACCAGTCTCTTGCCGTTGTCACTCTGAAATTGCTCCATCACCATCTCTCCTACTGGATGCGTTGAGATGCATTAACAGTGCGCTGTCTTGGTTGCTCGTGTGACGCCAGCCTCCACGGCACTGCACTGTACTGTGGTAGTCCATACACAACAGATGGGTTGGTCGATGACGCACTGCGCTGCGCCAAGTGCAGTGTGAAAAGGCCTTTTTACAAAGTGGATTGACGGATAATTTCATTGATGATTGCCTTGGAGAAATCACATTGCCTTGACATCCATCCATGTTCTGTACCGCTTATTCCTCACTAGGGTCGTGGGCGTGTTAGAGCCTATGCCAGTTATCTTCGGACGAGAGGCGGTGTACACCCTGAACTGGTCGCCAGCCAATCACAGCGCACATATAAACAAACCACCATTCGTACTCATATTGACACCTACGGGTAATTTAGAGTCTTCAATTAACCTACCATGCATGTTTTTGGGATGTGGGAGGAATCCGGAGTGCCCAGAGAAAACCCACGCAGGCACGGGGATAACATGCAAACTCACAAAGGCGGGGCCAGGATTTTAGTGCCGGTCCTCAGAACTGTGAGGCAGATGTGCTAACCAGTCATTCCGTGCTGCCATCACATTACCATATCTTAATTTTTAAAATAATGTTTCAGTGTGGCGGCACAGTGATCGACTGGTTGGAGTATTTGCCTCACAGTTCTGAGGACCGGGGTTCAATCCCCGCCCTCGACTGTGTGGAGTTTGCATGTTCTCCCTGTGCCTGCGTGGGTTTTCTGCGGGCACTCCAGTTTCCTCCCACATCCCAAAAACATGCATTAATCGGGGACTCTAAATTGCCCGTAGGTGTGAATGTGAGTGCGAATGGTTGTTTGTTTGCATGTGCCCTGCGATTGGCTGGCAACCAGTTCAGGGTGTACCCCGCCTCCTGCCCGATGACAGCTGGGATAGGCTCCAGCAGGCCCGCAACCCTCGTGAGGAGAAGCGGCTCAGAAAATGGATGGATGGATTTCGGTGTCAAACTGCCGTCCCAAAAGATTTATGATTAATTTAATAATATTTTAGCATTCTCATTAATAGAGTATACAAATAAATACTACTACTACTACTCATAATAATAATATTAGTCCTCATCATCCATCCATCCATTTTCTGAGCCGCTTCTCCTCACTAGGGTCGTGGGCGTGTTGGAGCCTATCCCTGCTATCATCGGGCAGGAGGCCATTTTACAGAAAGGTTGGTTTGATGTGGAAACAGTCTTGTTCAAAGTTTATTTATCATGGTGATCATTCTTTCTGGAATAGAAAACTACACGTTTATAGCTATTCATCAAAAAGCTGCAGGAATATGAGCACTGTGGACATATAATAAAGAAATTTGGGCTGCATTATTCCCCCAATATTCTGTCCTTTTTAGGACCAATCCAGTCCAATAAAATACCAGTAAACTTGTAAGCTAAGTAGGGTTGGGCAATGTTGAGCAATTCCGGTCCCGACTCCGATTCCTTATTTTGATTCCACACGATTCTTGATTCCGATTCTTTTAGGGGGCTGTTTCAAAAAAAATTGCAAGCTTTAAATAAAGGGTGTCCAAATTATGAACATCCATTTTCTTAGCAGCCCGCTGCATAGACTAAAATGAACATTTGACTTGGGGTTCTTTATAACCAGAATCAATATCAAAACTAAAAGATAAAGAGTGGGGAATTAACCCAATTGACTTAATATATATTAATGTTTCAGGTAAATGTTAAAATCGTTATTTGGGACTGTTTCATCACTGTCAAATGGTTTATATGTGCAAGGTTTAACTTGACTTCCTGTTATAAGCTTGTAACTTTTATTATGAAGGGCACGCACCAGAACGCAACATTTTGGTACGAAAAGTAACTTCACACGGCACCGGTGATTTTTATGTATTTATTATTTTTTTAATGAAAGGAACCAAATGCTATAAAACGGTGATTCCTTTCCCTACCCACCGATGAGGTGAGGTTAATGTTTGTGATAGTGTGAGACAACGTTTATGTGAATTTTGTCCCAATTCATTGTGATTTATTAGAATTAGCTTAATGTTAAGTTTTTTATTCTGTCATCGGCTCTTACGTTGGTTTGAAGACGACAAGCCCTAATTCCAATGAAGTTGGGACGTTGTGTCAAACATAAATAAAGACAGAATACAATGATTTGAAAATCATGTTTGACCTATATTTAATTGAATACACTACAAAGACAAGATAATGTTCCAACTGATCAACTTTATTGTTTTTAGCGAATAATCATTCACTTAGAATTTTTATGGCTGCAACATGTTCCAAAAAAAGCTGGGACAGCTGGCAAAAAAGACTGAGAAAGTTGAGGAATGCTCATCAAACATCTGTTTGGAGCATCCCACAGGTGAACAGGCTAATTGGGAACAGGTGGGTGCCATGATTGGGTATAAAAGGAGCTTCCCTGAATTGCTCAGTCATTCACAAGCAAAGATGGGGCAAGGTTCAACTCTTTGTGAGCAAGTGTGTGAGAAAATACAGTTTAAGGACAATGTTCCTCAATGTACAATTGCAAGGAATTTAGGGATTTCATCATCTACGGTCCATAATATCATCAAAGGGTTCAGAGAATCTGGAGAAATCACTGCATGTCAGCCGCAAGGCCGAAAACCAACATTGAATGCCCATGACCTTCGATCCATCAGGCAGCACTGAATCAAAAACCGACATCCGTGTGTAAAGGATATCACCACATGGAGTCAGGAACACTTCAGAAAACCAATGTCATTAAATACAGTTCGACAACTTGAAACTCTCCTATGCAAAGCATAAGCCATTTATCAACAACACCCAGAAACGCCACCGGCTTCTCTGGGCCCGAGCTCATCTGAGATGGACTGATGTGTTCTGTGCTCCGATGAGTCCACATTTCAAATTGTTTTTGGAAATTGTGGACATCATGTCTCCAAAGAGGAAAAGAACCATCCGGACTGTTATGGATGCAAAGTTCAAAAGCCAGCATCTGTGATGGTATGGGGCTGTGTTAGTGCCAATGGCATGGGGAACTTACACATCTGTGAAGGCACCATTAATGCTGAAAGGTACATACAGGTTTTGGAGAAACACATGCTGCCATCCAAGCAACGTCTTTTTCATGGATGCCCCTGCTTATTTCAGCAAGAAATGCCAAACCACATTCTGCACGTTACAACAGCGTGGCTTCGTAGTAAAAGAGTGCGGTTACTAGACTGTCCTGCCTGCAGTCCAGACCTGTCTCCCATTCAAAATGTGTGGCGCATTATGACGCGTAAAACAAACAAAAAAAAAGACCCCGGACTGTTGAACAGCTAAAGCTGTACATCAAGAAAGAATGGTGCTAACACAGTGGTAAACATGACCCTGTCCCAACTTTTTTGGAACGTGTTGCAGCCATAAAATTCTAAGTTAATTATTATTTGCTAAAAACAATAGTTTATCAGTTTGTACATGAAATATCTTGTTTTTGTATTCAATTAAATATAGGTCGAACATGATTTGCAAATCATTGTATTCTGTTTTTATTTATGTTTAACACAACGTCCCAACTTCACTGGAATTGCGGTTGTAAAATAAACGCTAAAAACTATCCGTCCATTCATTTTCTGTTCCATTTTATCCTCACAAGGGTCGCGGGCGTGCTGGAGCATATCCCGAGAGGTGGGGTACACCTCGAATTGGTCGCCAGCCAGTCGCAGGGCACATATAAACAACCATTACGCACGCATTCTCACCTACAGACAATTTAAAGTCTTCAATCAACCTACCATGGGATGTGGAAGGAAACCGGAGTGCGCGGAGAAAACTCACGCAGGTACGGGGAGTATATGCAAACTCCACACAGGCGAGGCTGGGATTTGAACCCCATCCTCAGAACTGTGAGGCAGATGTGCTAACTAGTCGTCCACCGTTCTGCCACGCTAAAAACCATCCATTTTCTACCGCTTATCCGGTTCGGGTCACGGGGGCAGTAGCTTTAGCAGGGACGCCCAGACTTCCCTCTCCCCAGACACTCCATCCAGCTTTTCGGGGGGAATCCCGAGGTGTTCCCAGGCCAGCCGAAGGACGTAGTCTCTCACAGCGTGTCCTGGGTCGTCCCCGGGGTCTCCTCCCGGTGGGACGTGCCCGGAACACCTCACTAGGGAGGAATCCGAATCAGATGCCCCAGCCACCTCATCTGGCTCCTCTCGATGTGAAGGAGCAGTGGCTCTACTCTGAGATTCTCCCGGATGACCGAGCTTCTCACCCTATCTCTACGGGAGAGCCCAGACACCCTGCGGAGGAAACAGATTTCGGCCGCTTGTATCCGGGATCTTGTTCTTTCGGTCACGACCCACACCCCATGACCATAGGTGAGGGTAGGAACGAAGATCGACCGGTAAATTGAGAGCTTCACCCTTCGGCTTAGCTCCTTCTTTATCACAACGGACCGATACAAAGTCCGCATCACTGCAGACGCTGCACCGATCCGCCTGTCGATCTCCTGTTCCATTCTTCCCTCACTCGTGAACAAGACCCCAAGATACTTGAACTCCTCCACTTGGGGCAGGATTTCATCCCCGACCTGGAGAGGCCATGCCACCCTTTTCTGACTGAGGACCAAGGTCGCAGATTTGGAGGTGCTGATTCTCATCCCAGCCGCTTCACACTCGGTTGCTAACTGCTCCAGTGAGAGTTGGAGGTCACGGCTTGATGAAGCCAACAGAACCTACCTCGGTGACCTCAAACCCAAAGATAGGAGAGCCCGCCTCAGAGAACCCACACTCTGCTTCCTCATGGGAAGGCGTGTCGGTGGAATTGAGGAGGTCTTCGAAGTATTCTCACAACGTCCCGAGTTGAGGTCAGCAGCGCCCCATCCCCACTCCCAATCACGCCCTTCCAGGTCTCACTGGAATGCCCACGTGAGCATTGAAGTCCACCAACAGAAGGATAGGAGTCCCCAGCGGGAGCGCTGTCCAGCACCCCCTCCAAGGATTCCAAAAAGGGTGGGTACTCTGAACTGCTGTTTGGTGCATAGGCACAAACAACAATCAGGACCCATCCCCCCACCCGAAGGCGGAGGGAGGCTACCCTCTCGTCCACCGGGGTGAAACCCAATGTACAGACGCCGAGCCTGGGGGCAATAAGTATACCCACACCTGCTTGGCGCCTCTCACCTGTGGGCAACTCCAGAGTGGAAGAGAGTCCACCCCGTCTCAAGAGGACTGGTACCAGAGCCCAAGCTGCGTGTGGAGGCGAGCCGACCTCGACCTCACACACACCAGCTCGGGCTCCTTCCCTGCCAGAGAGGTGACATTCCACATCCCTAGAGCCAGCTTCTGTTGCCGGGGATCGGATCGCCAAGGTCCCTGCCTTCACCCACCGCCCAGCTCACACTGCACCCAACCCCTATGGCCCCTCCCACAGGTGGTGAGCCCATGGGAAGCACGCTAAAAACCATCAGTGCAAAATTGCAAACCAACCGTTTACCTTGTTAGCTGTCTCAATGTTGGCATAGACGTATTTTCACTCACCCAATTGACTAAGAGTTGACTTCACTGAAGCTCCGTGCGGTGTAGGCTGAGGCTTTGGTGCGCGTCACATGCTACTCATCGTGAAGGCCTCCTTTGCATAATGTAATCTTATTCCAAGTGTTGCACTGAGGCGACTTGTAATTACTTTTAACAAAGTTAAGACACAATGTTGTTCGCCGCTGTTGGGCACAAACACGTCTTCGTGTGTGTTCTTCTTCGTTGGTTTTCGCCACTTCTTCTTCGGGGCCGGCGGACTAAGCATCGAAAACTGAGAACTGAAATGTTTTTATTTGAATGATTCCGGGAGAACCGGAACGTTAGTCCCCGTTCCAATCGATTCTCGATGCCCAATCCCTACTGCTAAGGATCAAAGTCCATAAAGAATTTTAAAGTTGTGACATTATTTATTTATTCAGTAAAAAACATTTGGCAAATACTGTCAACAACAAAAAAAATCTTTCATCATTATTATTCTGTAATCTCAATTTTTTTTCTCTTGTTTTGAGTTTATTCCTGGGTCGTGGTATATAGTTCTAGTGTGCTTTAACTACAGCTTTCTTTGAATGTGCTGCTAAACCGAGAACTGTTAACCTACATTTCAGTGCTCTGCAACAATTACATTTCTATTCTATTCTGCCTTGTAGTATGTTATTGGGACTGTCAAAAGACCCTTTACATTTTCACTAAGGTGATGAGTTGAATTTTCCCTGTGTGTTAATTCTTGACCTCGTCGATAGTATCAGCAAACAAAAAACATCCGGTCACGTGTACAAACACAACACCTATCTACCCCCACAGCGTGGCAAGCTGGCAGAAGGTTTGGCAGGGACTTGTTCCCCTTTCCAGGAGTTCTAGGTGTAGGGGATCATTTCTGGCCCCAGCTAAAGCAGAGAGAAACTGAATGCGGCGAGATGGGGAGCGGGGGACGTCAGGATAATCCTTTGACAGCTATAGTAAGTATTGCAAGAGGAGAGCAGGGAACGGTGAAGTAGAGAAAGTCAAATGAATTTCTGCAGTTTCCTTTTATCACCTGCCTCTTTTCCATCACAGAGTCAATCCACAATGGGGAAAATAAGCTGATTAATTTGTTCTCCTATCGAGAAAAAAAAGGGATCACATTTATCCATTTCCTGCCCTGTAAATAGAGAAGCTATATGAAATTGTGTCTTCATACAAAAGGTTTTTGACGAATCCATGAGTGATTGAGGTTCCAGGAAAATATGCTCTTCTGTGTCCCTGTCAAAGTCACTGCTGAAGAGCCAGATTCGCACATGGGGAACACGGCTAAGAATAAGTGTGATTCAAGAGAATTCAATACAAGCGTTTTCATTATCACATGCACACAAGACAAATGTAGTGACTATTTAATTGACATCAATTAGACTGATACAAACTTGGGTTTTATTTTGGGAACTATTCTTTAGAACAGATCACAGTGGCCGAAACGCAACTCTTCTTCAGTATCAGTCTGTCAATTTTTACCTGTCCTCTGAGGTTTTTCTACTTTCCCTAAGTACTAATGGGGAAATCACAATGAGAATGAGTCAGAAAACTACAAAGCAAAGGATTAATACAAAGCGTAGTGCAGAACTTATTTTCGGACGCCTACCAAGGACAAACTGTTGACAAAGGGTGGTGTGTCACATTTGTGTTTGTTTGTCGATCTGTTCGTTAGTTAAGAGGCAACTTCCTAGTTCATGGAAGATGACGAGCAGATGGCATGTGCCATTATAATTTTGGCATTTACTGATGAAAAATAAACACCTAAAACTGTATCTGCCATACTATTTAACCATTAAAACAACAAATAATTACCAAATTTTAAGTACTGTATTGGATACAGAGAATTATCAATCTATGAATATGGCTCATATGATATAAGAACATAATCAGAAAATGTAAAATAAGAACATATGGGTATTTAATATTTAGTGTGATCTCCACTTACTTAAGCGATAGCAATAATCCATGTCTAACCATGATAAACAATACATGGAATTGAAGCCTAACACATGTATCTCCTATTGTGTTCTGTGTTACGATATCAAGAAAAAGCCTCCAGTAGCCTCAAACTTTTGCACAGTACTGTATTACATACAGCTATAGATTTATGAATATTTCTGTTGAACCATCAATCATAGATCCTCATCATACTTGTGTCTGATGAAGACTGGAGGTAGAGCTCATCCTCCTTTGTGTGAGTTCTTGACAATTTCAGATTGAAGTACAGATTCTGTTATTAGCTGCCTTTGAGGTTAACAAGTCTTGTTAATCGCAAGGATGTAATAAGAGAGTGCCGGTGCTGACTGTTACAGTTATATGGCGTTTACTGAATAAGGTTTCTGAAGAAAATATATATATTCAGGTCACCTTAGTTTATAAAGTGCAGATAAATGAGCAGCCATGCTGCTATCACTAGCACCTACAAAGCTGCTCATGTACATTGTAATGATATACTGTGTTTTTCCTAAACAAAATTAAATTAATCCCAGCAGTTATGAATATGCAGACTTCCAATATAACACTTTTGCCAAAGAATATTGTTGTAAAAAAAAAAGTTTCATACCATTCTTAGCCTCATGATCCGACTTACGAGTTTTGGAAGATATGAATGAACCTTCGTTTGGCAGATTTATTTATTTTTTGCTTTGAATTGAGATCACAAATTTGAGAGACCAGTGTTGCATGGTGGCAGTGAGCTCAAGCTCTACAACAAGCAGCAGATTGGCATATAGTAAACAATTCAAAATAAGAGGCTTCAAGCTGTTTAATACCACTCCAAGTTGAAGTTTACTGTCAAACTAAACATGAAACAAAGAGAATTACATGTATATAAAAAACACCCATATATAGACCCCTTCCAAAAAAAAAAATAATTTCATGGAAAAGTTTATTTCCATAATTCCATTCAAAAAGTTAAACTTTCATAGATTCACGGCCCACATTTTAAACAACTTCAAGTATTTATTTGTTTATTTTTACATAATTTGGGTTTCCAGCTCATAAAACTCACAAAATTAGGAATTTAAGAAATTAGAATACTGTGAAGAAATCACCATTTACTTCTCAGTTTTTGTAGAAAAAAACTAAGAAATTAGGGTCACATTAAATCAGTCAAAATATGGTACTTTCAAAACAATATGTTAATCTTGAATAATTGGTTAGGAATCCCTTTGCTTTAATTACTGCCTTGATGCGCCGTGGCATTGAGGCAATCAGCCTGTGGCATTGCCTGGGAGTTATGGAAGCTCAGATTTTCTTGATGCTTGCTGTCAGTTCTTCTTTGTTTTTGGGTCTGGTGCCTCTCATTTTCCTCTTAATAATATCGATAGATGATTCGTGTGTGACACTTAGTTAAAACATTTATGGCCTACAAAATTTAGGCTGATTTCGTCACAGTATTCAAATGTTTTGAATTCCTGATTTTTGTGGGTTTTATGAGCTGGAAGCACAAATTATGTAAAAATAAAAAAATAAATACTTGAAATTGTTTAAATTGTGGGCCGTGAATCTATAATCTATGAAAGTTGAACTTTTTGAATGGAAATATGGAAATAAATAAACTTTTCCATGATATTCAACATTTTTGGAAAGGTTCTGTTTTTCCTAGATCAAGTCTGTTTAGCTTAATGCTAACACACAACTTAAAACACCAGACGCGCTGGTGTCACAGTGTTAAAACACTTTCAGCACTGGATCCTTGAACACAATTCTCACAGGTATATATTCCTTATCCTTTGTGAAAAAGGATTAATTTCACTGCAGTTTACTGAGTCAGTTATGAAACTCTTGTTAGAGTGTGTCTCCAAGTCTGTGTCAAACTGCACCCAGGTGGGCAAGGTGTGCAAACCGGAAAGAAGAGCACAATGTTCACTAAATTAAAGCAAAAAAATGAGACATTTTATTCTTGACATTATGTCATTACTGTATGTTTGATAAAGTACAGTATGATAGAGCGCTGATTTTGTTTTTTAAATTGAATGGAGTATCCATTATTTTCAATGGGGAGAGATGTTTTTATAGACACATTTTGAATTATGTGTGTGGTCCCGGAACAAATTAAACTCATATCTCAAGACACAACTCCTGTATTTTTGTATCCCCCATGTTCACATTGATGCTGCCACTACTGACTGCAAACTATAGCCGTGTCATGAAAGACAAAGGGAAACAGAAAAGATGAAAGGGAAAACAATAGGTCACCTCAATAATAACACAAAGAATGTGGAAACCCAGTGGAGTAAAAGTAATTTTTCCTTTGTCATTTAGCAGGCTACCTCTATCACCTCCTGAAGGGACATGATTGAAAGGTACAGTATAAACAAAAGGCTGTTTTTTTATTCTATTATTTTAAATGTGACCTCCATGCACACAGCAAGAAGCCGTTTTTACATATTTAGTTTTGCAAAATAAACTTTGAGATTCCGCTTCAGCACCGACTATACACACACAAACGTAACTATGCACCAAGCAGTGTAACATCTGACAAAAGACACAAGACAATATTTCAAACGTGTACTAAAATCCATATAACACAACACAGCAAATACACTGATTAACTGAGAGGAAAAATAACATGAAAAATGTTTTCATTCAGAATATACTATCAAGAAAATTATTGTTCTATATAAAAGCCCTATATTCATAAATATTAAATAAATAGTCCTGCCAGAAAGCTCCTATATTCAGCTTAGGCGTGATTCAGAACCACCGTTATAACCATTACAAACTCTGTATTGAAATTGATGCTCTTTCTTTCTAGACAGTGTAAATAACGAGAGTGTTCTTTCTGCTCTTTAAGGTTAAGTTGTGTTTTTAAATTGTTTTATCATTTTATTTGTCAGTGTGTTGATTGTTGCAGTGGCATAGAAATCACACTTGGAGCTGTTTCGAATATGTTGCCCATGGCATATGACTAAATCAGGTAAAGAAAATATTCTCTACACCTCACTTTATGATGAAGTCCAGCTCACAACTGTAAATACAGCCATAATTAAAAAAAAACACCAAAAAAAACATGTACCAACTGTCCTCAATTTATTGATAAACAATCAATCCAACTAGAGCAATGTGACTTCAGCAAGTTGTCAAGCCCAAAGGATGTATTTTACTGTATATCATCCATCCATCCATTTTCTGTACCGCTTATCCTTACTAGTGTCGCAGGCGTGCTGGAGCCTATCCCAGCTGTCTTCGGGCGAGAGGCGGGGTTCACCCTGTACTGGTCGCCAGCCAATCGCAGGGTACATAGAAACAAACAACCATTCGCACTCACATTCACACCTACGGGCAATTTAGAGACTCAATCAAGCTACCACGCATGTTTTGGGGATATGGGAGGAAACCGGAGTACCCGGAGAACATGCAAACTCGGAGTACCCGGAGACACGCAAACTCCACAGAGGTGGGGCCAGGATTTGAACCCCAGATGTGCTAACCAGTCGTGCACAGTGCGGCCAACAGTATATCACTGACATCAAATTTGCAAAGTCAGTAACCAATTAATTTAATTGATATGAAGAGTTTGCTGAATATACAGTGGCTGAAATAAGTATTTAACACATCACCATTTTTCTCACTAAATATATTTCCAAAGGTGCTATTGATGAAAATTTCACCAGATGTTGGGAACAACCCAAGTCCTCGATACATACAAAGAAAGTAGAACAAATAAGATCAGAAATTAAGTTGTGTGCAATAATGTGAAATGAGACAGGGAAAAAGTATTGAACACATGAAGAAAGGGAGGTAGCAAAAAGTCATGGAAAGCCAAGACAACACCTAAAATCTATCAATGACCAAACCGCAATCCAGGCCCTTGTCAGTGAAAATGAATATCAGCTTGTTTAGTCCTAATTGATGGCCTACAAAAAGGTCTCAATTCTCAAGGTGTGAGTCAAGACACATCTCATGATGGGTACGAGCAAAGAGCTGTCTCAAGACCATCGCGAACTAATTGTTGCAAAACATAACGATGGCATTGGTTATAGGCACATATCTAAGCTTCTGATTTCAGAGTGGCTTTTTATTGTGGCCAGCCTAAGGCACACCTGTGCCAATAATCATGCTGTCTAATCAGCATCTTGATATGCCACACCTGCAAGGTGGAATGGATTATCTCGACAAAGGAGAAATGCTCACTAACACAGATTCAGACAGATTTGTGAACAATATTTGAGGGAAATGGCCTTTTGTGTATATAGAAAAAGTTTCAGATCGTTGAGTCTTGCTCACGAAAAAATGGGAGCAAAAACAAAAGTGTTGCGTTTATATTTTTGTTCAGTATAATTTAAACACAATTTATACTTGTTTCATTCATTTTTGCAATTGACACTTGTTACATTCATTCATTCATTAATTTTTCATTTTACATACATTTTCTTAAGAGTGCTGGAACTAAGCGATCGGGGGTTGCAAAGACAAACAGGACCCCAGGCTGAATGAGAACAATCGGGATCACATTAATCCCCAAATGAGACAAGCAAAGTTTTATCTCGAAAGACTGCCCGTCGATTGTAATCTTAATTAAAAGTACATTTTCTTTTACCCGTCTGCCTGTTTCTCCTTATACAGTATATGCATCTCATCCTCGCTTCATCTTTAGGAGCAGAATTTGAGGACAAATGGGTATGATTGATGGCTGAGATAATGAGAAATTAATTGCTGATAAGAGCTCGGGGCAAGAAAGGTTGGAAACCGTGTAGGACGGTGTGTAACTGTATGTGTGTGCCTGCGTGCGTGTGTGTACGTGAGAGACAGACCAACAGCTCGGTGCTGAGACAGCATAAGGTGACACGATGACACAAACCAGACTTCATCTGCGACATCTCAAATTCTCACATCTTGAAATGAAACATTCACACATTCTTACACACACCTTTCCTTCTAGCGTGTGTATCACATCACCAAGGACTGAAAAGGGGATAACAGGGTAGAAACATTATGATGAAATGTCCCGACAGGTTTCAATGCACACACATGCAACACGCACATTCGCACACTGCGAGTGGCAGTACTTTTTTGAGCTGATACATAACTAAAATGTTTGATTGACATTCAAATATGACTGAAAAGGCTGTAATCTGCATGCTAGAAAGTAGTTGAAAATGTATTTAATAAAATAAAATAATAAAAACACAATGTGAATGTGCACCAGGTGGGTGGGGGCTTTGGGTGCACGTGACACTCCCCCATCAACCACCACCTTTTATTCAATGTGCCCCTGTGTGTGTGACACGCCCCTTTTCAGGAATGGAAAATGCCCCTTTTCAGGGATACCAAATTTTTATCCTGTGGGTACTATGCCCCCCAAGTCTAAACGTTGTTCCACCGCCCTTGCTCCCAGGTCTTGACCAACGTTGTCATTTAAATATCCTTTATTGTCTTGTGTGTTAAATATTCCATGTATCTACATAATGCAAGTCAGTGAGGCAGTAAATATACACCTTGCTGGAGAAGCATTATAATCTCAAATATTTAGGATGCATTACAGTACGCTAACTGTACGCTAACTTCCAAGTGCAGACACATTGAATAATGTTTGTGTTTTTAGGCTCCATGTACTGCTGTAGTTTGAATGAACAGTCATTTATTTATGATTTTCGCAGAAAATCGTGTCTGAGGTACCTGATACCTGAATCTGTCAAATCCAGCAATGTTTTCTTTGAGGGAAAAAGAAACTGTCCAGCATCTTCACACAAATGATATGTTTATGACATATCCATGGGGTGTAGGAGATCCAAAGTATCTCACATTTTCAGCAGGATAAAAGAAAACAAATGATTAATTGCTCATGAAATCAAGATATGCCAACAAAATGTTTTCTTTAATGTAGGTCACAGTTGCTTGTAATTTAGCCAGCAATAATTATAGGAGGGCAGCATGGTGGACGACTGGTTAGTACAGCTGCCTCACAGTTCTGAGGACCAGGTTTGGAGTTTGCATGTTCCCGTGCCTGCGTGGATTTTCTCAGGGTACTCCGGTTTCCCTCCACATCCCAAAAACATGCATGGTAGGTTAATTGAAGAACCTAAATTGTCCGTAGGTGTTAATGTGAGTGCGATGGTTGTTTCTTTATATGTGCTCTAAGAAACTGATTAACAATTTAGAAAAATAAGTATCATTGACCATTGACCCTCCAAGACTAACACGGGATTGTAACTGGATTGCTTTTACGAGAATATGCTTAATGCTTATGTATATAAACTGGCATGCTCAGTAGATTTTATTGTTGTTTTGTTTACAGCTGGCCTCCTAAGTTGCAGTCACAAAATTTACAAAGAAATGATAAAAAAAGACCGTGCCAAGGATATGCAGTATCCCACCAGGCATGACATTTACAAAGTTGAAATATTGCAGTAACAATTTATTGGCTCAAATGCCATATTCTTGAGAAACATTTAAGTAACTCTCAACCAAATGCAACTACTTGATTACATGACTCTCGAAACACAGCACATTACTATATAGAAACCAGAAGACACTTTCCTTGCCTGTGCACGTGTAGAGCTGTACAGTCATTGCTCATTTGAGAGTGCACCATTGATTGCACTACAGACATTGAGAAATAATTATTTGTATTTTGTAAAAATATTTTGGAAACGCTTACTCTATGTTGAAGAAGAAGCACCTTTTATTGTCATGAACATGCATGCACGCACATGAAATTTGTTCTCTGCATTTAACCCATCACAGTGAACACATACACGTGAGTGGAACACACTGGAGCAGGGGGCAGCTGAAGCACCCGGGGAGCATTTCAGGGTATCAGTGTCTTGCTCAAGGACACCACAGCCATGAGTCCAGGGGATGTTGGCGGATGGTCCAGTCGGGGTCTTGAGCCTAGGTAACCCACGGTGGCAGGCAACGATCTTAACCATTGGGCCACGGCTGCCACATGTGCGCCATGTGATGTGTGTGTCCTTGTAGGTCCGTTTTGCGTGTATGAGCTGTGGGATGAATGCTGCCCACAGTCAGTGACGAACAAGGATATATTTATTCTCATATTGAACAATGGACCAAATGTAGTGGTACCAGTTTGAACTCCCCAAATGTAGTACAGTTTGGAGTTTGAACTAAACTCAGCATACCAATGTTTCCAAGTATAATTGATTTGAAGAACGACCAAATTGAAGATCACCCAGCATCATAGAATCGATTAGTGCCATACTACAGGAAGTGTCGCTGTTTTTGGCTGACACGAGGTGAGTGTCATGAAGAACCCTAGTGCAAAACACTGAACAAACAGAAAAGTTGAAAATTATTTTAATAATCAACTTAAGATCAACTACGACAGGTAAATTCAAAGCCAGGATACAGAGCTGTTCACTTCACAGTTGAGACGGTCAGGCGTACAAGATATGGTCGTTATCTTGGGCTAAAGTGATGCAATGTTCCGTAATCCACAGATAGCAGGTCAGGAAATGCTAAAATTTTAACCCATGAATGACAGAGAGCAGAAACGGGAAAACTCACACTTGTTGACCTTGTAGTCAAATCCCCATCAGCCACGGAGACAAGAACAGGTAAACGTGATAAGGCAGAACTCTCACTCTGGCGTGTTGAAGCATGTATGATTGTCTGGCATTCTGCCACCGATTGCATCATCAACAAAGCCTTAAGGAGTGTATCATTATGGCTAGTAGAACATGATTGGATGACATATTAGCTGCCTGTCATGACAGAAATGACAGACTGTGATAATTATGACCAATGTGATTTCTCCAATGCAATAACAAACAAAATTATATTACAAATACTTAGAATTAGGGGCAGCATGACAGCCAAGTGGTTAGCACCTCTACCTCACAGGTCTGAGTTTTGAGGGAGCTCAGACCTTCCCGTGTGGTGTTCGCATGTTCTCCCCATGCTCGCATAGGTTACTAGTGGTCGTTCAACTTCCTTCCACATTCTTTAAATATTCATGTTAGGTTCATTGATCATTCTAAATTGCCCTTAGGTACAAATGTGAATAGTTGTCTGTCTATACTCTATGTGTCCTGTGACTGACTGCCGACCAGTCCAGGAGGTACCTCACCTCTTGATCTAAATCAGCCACAATAGGCTCTAGCTCAACTGAAACTTATAAAGAAAATGAATGGATTGAAAATTTATATTTACAATTAAATTTGATCACAGTAATAACATTTTGGAAAAAGTCAAAAATCCATCCATCCATCCATCCAATTAATATACGAATTGGCGTATGGGTTGTGAGAAAAATGGAAACTATTCCATCTTATTTTGGGTGAAAGATCGGACACAGCATGAAATGATGACCAGTCAAACACAGGCCTGAAAGTGTCCATCCATCTATCCATTCTACCATGTCACAGGTAAGATTGATGCTATTCCAGCTAGATTTGGGCAAGGGGTGGGGACCGAAGTGAACACCAGTGAATCATGATATTGATGCAGCTAGACAAACAACGATTCACACCGATGGCCAATTTAGAGTCTTAAATTAACCTAGCCTGCCCGATTTCAGAATTTAGGAGGGAAACTCGAATCACCCAAGCATGGAAAGAACATACACCACAGACAAAGGTAAACGTGTCAAACTCAGAATCATTTACTTTGAGGCAGACCTTAGAGCACATGCTGCATCAAGATGAAAGTTCCATCCATCCATCCATTTTCTGAGCCGCTTCTCCTCACTAGGGTCGCGGGCGTGCTGGAGCCTATCCCAGCTATCATCGGGCAGGAGGCGGGGTACACCCTGAACTGGTTGCCAGCCAATCGCAGGGCACATACAAACAAACAACCATTCACACTCACATTCACACCTACGGGCAATTTAGAGTTGTCAATTAAGCTACCATGCATGTTTTTGGGATGTGGGAGGAAACCGGAGTGCCCAGAGAAAACTCACGCAGGCGGGGCCGGGGATTGAACCCCGGTCCTCAGAACTATGAGGCAGATGCTCTAACCAGTCACTCACTGTGCCGCCAAGATAAAAGTTCTAAAATTAAAATAAAAAACACCTTGTGAGGTACAAATTTATACAACCTGTGCTCTTATTGGTTCACCGGATGAGCTGTACAGCCTGACGCAGTTCATTGAGAGATGGGGAAATGAATGCGAGTGATTGAATGATGAGAAAATTAGAGAAGGACTGAGAGATAACAAGGTGTTTATGGAAGATGCCTCCCTGCAATGTTCCCCCCAGCTCACATTAGGGGAAACATCACTGAGCTGAAAGGAGCGCACTGGGAAATGCTCTACTGATAACGACTGTGATGGGCCAAGATGATAGCAATCATAGTAACCATGCTAATCACAGCCCATCTTTTGAGGACTTTGATAGCATCTCAGGTGTGTGCAAGTGCTTAGAGGAAAATTTTGGTGTGCCTACTTGTCCATCGTCAGTAGCTTTGTTACAGTAATAGCCCATCATCAACATCCCAAGTGGAATAACATTGGAACTCTGGATGTTAGTAGTCAGCAGTGCTGCAAATAAACAAGGCAGGACACAATAAAACGTTGATGACACGCTGCAAGTATGAAAGCCTTGCTGAAAATACCAGACACTTCATTATGTACACCTGCACAATCAAACATAATATCCCACCTTGATTTTTTTTGCACGTAAAAAATCCATCAGGTTATGTAGAATTTCAGAGTAGTTACTTTAATATGTTAGTGTAGTGTAGGAACAGCCTTCGTGTTGAACTGCAAAATAAGTCATAGATGTTTTTAACATATTTTTTTATCACCAGTATTCAAAAATATAATCAACATCACAAAATAACACCCTACATTATGATGTAGTGAAGAGCTACACCATAGAAACTCAACCACAATATTACACGTATTATAATATTCCTCTGATATCGAGAGTCAATCAAAACGGAGGATTAACGCACACCACCATTACCACCAAAAATGTGAATAGCTTGCTGTATGTGGTAGATGGCATCCATTTTGTGATGGGTTTTTATTATACTCATTACAATCACCCAAGGGGAAACGCCATTATAATTCTGCTGAGTATCTGGATGGCACACCACAGATGTCAGAGTGAAAGGGATGCGTGACCAGTGCTGCACCTCTTGAGTGAGCTGGGGCCAGTGGCGGACCTAGCTTCAATGGTGACCTGTGCGAGATCCCCACTGACTCAGAAGAATCAGTTTTTTATTAAAAATTGTTCAAAATCATTTGCATTCACACTCGAACACCATACGTCTCTCACAGAGTTTAGCTCCACATATGGCCAAAAATGATCCATAGAAAGGGTAATGATTAACGGGTCATATATTTCGGGCAGGCGGCATGGTGGAGAACTGGTTAGAGCGTCTGCCTCACAGTTCTGAAGACCGGGGTTCAATCCTGGCCCCGCCTGTGTGGAGTTTGCATGTTCTCCCCGTGCCTGCGTGGGTTTTCTCCGGGCACTTCGGTTTCCTCCAACATCCCAAAAACATGCATGGTAGCTTAATTGACAACTCTAAATTGCCTGTGGGGCTGGGATTTGAACCCAGGTCCCCAGAACTGTGAGGCAGATGTGCTAACCAGTATATATGTGTGTGTGTGTGTGTGTGTGTGTGTGTGTGTGTGTGTGTGTATATATATATATATATATATATATATATATAGAGAGAGAGAGAGAGAGAGAGAGAGAGAGAGAGAGAGAGAGAGAGAGAGAGAGAGAGAGAGAGAGAGAGAGAGAGACTATATGTATATATATACACACACACTCTTATGGGTGAGCATTTTCTCCATTCAAAATATTACGCTTTCCTCAAACAGTCACATTAGCAAGTGGAAAGTTGCTCCAAGGGGAGCAATATTCATTAAAAGGCTGGATGTGCAAGTGCTATAGTTTGAAGCAAATGGCACTCTGACTCTTGGTCACACCCACAACATTTTTTTTTTTCTAATGGCAATCTGTAGTGATATCTTCTTAAAATAAGAATTTAGTATTTCTGCTTTTTCATCATCATGCTGTCAATAATATAATGTAATTACTGATGAGGCAGACAGATGTTGAAATGGAAACCTGTTGCTTCCTGGGCAAATTGGCGCACTTGATTGTTCTGACGCGGCATCTGGTACGAGTCAACAGCCTTTTTGACACTGTCCATCAAAGCGGCTTTTTGCTGGGCCGCTAATCACATGGCAATTGCATACTGTCGCAGTAAATTAATAGAGCCATGAAATGTAATTTTGTCAGTGCAAAATATTCAACAGGTTTGCTCACAGAAGAGTAGATGATAAAATCAGTCTATGTAGAGACTTTTTTCTCTTTGCATTTTGGCCATGCATTGTTTTTACTGATAAAAGAACCACGTCATCCATTAATGCATACTGGGGGCCAGGGGTGGAGGTGACCTAAGACCCCTATCTCACTGGCGGAGACGTCGCTGAGACGACCGAGACTAATCAGTCGCGGCGACTCCGGGACCCTGGAGTAGTGGTGGGCGATATAGACAATTAAAAATATCTCAAGAACTTTATTTTATTTTTCGATAATGATATTTTGACGATATCCTATAAAAAAAAAAAAAAACTGTGTAAATCTCTAGCAAGGACAGGACATTTATCCAGGACATTTCACATGAATATTGTATGGCAATATTTAACAATTAATAACTTCCAGTTATGTCCACGCTGTATACAGGAGAATATGCCAAATCAGGTTTGCACAATAGTATTTTAGTTAAGCTTTTTTTGAAAAATTAAAACAACTGTCCAAAAATTAAGATGTCAAAATGTAACCCTAATGAAATATTTTAAACCAAATAGACAAGTTTGTCACTACAGCACACATTGGCAGACAAATTTGGCTAGAACGCTGCAGAAAGAAATGTAGTTGATGGTGTTCTTTATGTCTTGCCAGCTTGTTTTTGTCATATAGTACGTATTTGCGAAATATCTCAGTGAGGGTTTTCTAAGTGTCTTTCGCTGATTTTCTCATCTTTTCTTTAGCGGAAGTCATGTATGGATGGCTCGATGGATACTTTATTCATTCTGTGAGGGAAATTAGATTTACTAGCATCATAAAGTTTTAAAACCTTTCCACATGACTAGGTGTTTCTTATGAAGAGTAAAATGGAAAAAAGCTCATGCTTTACACTCGTGAGCACACACACGCACACACACACACACACACGTACACACACACGCAGTTTTAAAATGATGATATGTGATGTCATGACCGCGCAATCTTTATTTATTTATTTGTTTATTCCCAGTGACAAGTTTAGCAGCTGATATTGGTAATACAGTTCAGGGTTCAAATAAGTAAAGTAAAGTGATCGGTGACGGGATAGTGAAATAGAATATTTACTATTTACTACTCCTCCATTAGCCTCACCAGAAGTCAGGATGACTTTGAGAGTGCACAGTTTTCTTTGTAAATGTTATCCAAAATTAATAAATTCCCCAGTGAATATACGATCGTAACAGCGCCATATATTCTCTTTGTTTCGCTTTTAGACTGGCCGCGTTTATGAAGCAGGCACGTACATCGGAGGCCTGTGTCATTTTCACGTTGGCCAACAAAAAATAGGCTACCACTGAGGTCCATTGTTTCAATTCACCCACTTGTTAAGCTGGTAAACTCCTGAAAAGTTGCTTGGCCCATTAGTTTGAGAGTGAGAGTTTATTTTGCTAACCACTGAGTCTCATGACTGAATCATGTCCGCTGATTAGGCGAATGAGGACTTTCATGCACTTCCTCCTTTCTCTCCTCAGATGCCGTCCATGCACCCGTTCGGTTGTTCTGAGACAGTATGAATACTCGATAATTGCACTTTGTTAAATCAACGTTCACAATTTTCTTTTAAAAATAAATATGTAATGTATATTATGTATATATATTCATGTGTTTGTGTGTGCGTGCTGTGTATTCCCTGAGTGCGGACGCCGGGACAGTCTTGTTCTTATATTCGCAGAGGTTGAAGTGTACATAAGTAGAGATATCCACATAAATGTTTGATGATTATATGATTGCTCGGAGTTTAGTGACATTAAGCAACTTAAAGGTTTTTTTTCTCTATAGTGAGCATATAGAGGAGTCGCCCAGACGTCTCCAGTGAAATCGCGACCCGGCTCGTCTCCATGAGACATCACGGAGATGTCTCCGCAACAAGCGGAGGCTCAAATCGCCATCAGGTTGCCAACTAGTTTCCAGGGCAGTGAGATAGGGGTCTACAGTGATAGACAGGCCACACCCTTGAAGTGATCACCAGTCAGTCACAGGGGGTTGACACAAAGAGACAGAAAACCATTCATACTTTTGAGTCCATGTGTTTGGACTGTGAAAGGAAGTACACAAGTACAGGGAGAACGTTATAAACTCCACAAAAAAAGGCCAATTGTCTCACATAATATGTACCAAAGCTGAACTTTGGTCAATGTGTTTGATTTTCCCAAAAATGTCTGTAACATTTTTTTTTTATAGATTTGGGAGAGCTTTCTTTAACTCTGGTAAACGGACTTTGCACAGCAAATTGGATCAACGTAACACGCTAGCGAAATGTAATTGGGAATACATGTGTGAAATGCATAAAAACACAAGAGAATAAGGAGTCAGCAGAGGCAGAAGTCATAATGGCCCCAAATAGTTGTCATCGGAGATGACAGATTCCGTTATGAATTCTGCGTAATGATGCTTATCAATGTAATAGAGTCTGTAAACATTGCACCAATCCAGATGCTGATGGTTTTACCCTCCTGGCCAGCTCTGGTTGAATGCTGCCTAGAGCAGCAGCTCCAGCTTTTAGTCCCTGTACTCACCAAGAGGCTTATGGGTTGTATCGTTTGTGGCTATTGAGTTGTTGTTTACACTTCTGTGTGGACAAGAGCTTTAAATATAGATAGCATTGTCAAGGCTTTGGCAAAGTTCTTTCTGACTTTAGCCCTTTCATGTAGCAGGGCACAGAATAGACTGGATTAGTCTCTGTAACAGAAAAGGCTGAGGGAAATTCCATATAAGAAACATCAGGCTGCCTGCCAATAGTTACAATGATATACAGCCGCACAGACACACTCATGCATGGATATTTCTTAACAGCTCAGCTAAACATTGTCTTGTCCTGAGCAGAACTAGCGTCCATTGTGGCTTGTATTCACTGACAACAACAAATAAAATCCTTATACAGCCTCCTGTGAGTTCTCTGATGTGGCCCAACGCATTTTACAAAAGGGAGGAAGAAGCAAGGAAGAGGAAGGAATTGTGGCTAGGTTAGAGTGCCACACTGTGATGAAATAAAAAAAATAATTGTAGCAGCGGAACAGCTCAGAGAGCCCCCTTTTTATCTCCTGATCCTTATTCTTAAAGTACTCGAACAATAAATAATTTAATTCAAGAGTGAGAAGACGCAGAAACTGTAATTTCAAGCTGATTCATGTAGGAATCATATACTTTCACTTGGCAGGCCCCATTTATGCTGCAGACCACACTTCGACCTTGAGGTTTCTGTTCGCAATTTTCATTTGAAAATCTTTATTTTGACTGGGGAAAAAATGAAAAAGGAGGAGGTTCACCGCATGTGTTTCATATATTTGTTTTAACATGTTAGTGCTATTCATCCTCAGAGATGACTGATATAAGCACAAGTAATGAACTTGTTTCAGGTTATGTCCTAATACCATCATAACAAATGTATTATCCTGTCGAATTGCTTGAGCTCAGCTTTAATCTGACAATAGCCGCATCACAAGGAAATTTTCTCCTTTTAGCCTGCAATCATTGAGGATAAATCCCCTTTTGACTCAGCACACTCTGTCTGTGTTTGTGTATTCAGGCAAGTGTTTAATCTTTCAAAGGAATATTGGTTCTAACTTTGCATGGATTTGTAAAAGAAGGCAAGATCAAGCAGCTGACAGCTGCAGCAAGTGAAGTGGGAAGGATGAAGCATGACGCCTCTGCTATTTCTGACTGCGTCATCCACACCCAATATGTATATTTGCTAAAATATTCCACTCCATATTCCATACTTTTCCTTGTCCCAGCTCTGACCCTGTCAGTCAAACGTTTTTAACCATTTCCCATATAAGACCTCAGTGCTGCAAAAGCAGCAGTGCTAATTTGAATGTTAAAATGTGATATTACACATTCAATCTCCACTTTGACCTCTGATTTTACATCCTTAACTGTTTCTCAAATATGCGAATGAAATTTCCATCCTTCCCTTCTCCCTTTAATTTCACACCATCAGCAACAGCATGCTAAAGTCATAGATTTTATTTGTAGTTGTCCACAGAGCCCGTCCTTTGAACACCAACACAGCACCACCCGCTAGGCATTTTTTGCCACTTTTTTAGTCTGTTTTCTTCATTTATTTTGATTATGGTAGCATTTATTTTACAAGAAGGAATTAATTTGCGGCGGCATGGTTGCCGACTGGTTAGAGCGTCTGCCTCACAGTTCTGAGGAGCGGGGTTCAATCCCCGGTCCCGCCTGTGTGGAGTTTGCATGTTCTCCCCGTGCCTGCGTGGGTTTTCTCCGGGCACTCCGGTTTCCTCCCACATCCCAAAAACATGCATGGTAGGTTAATTGATAACTCTAAATTGCCCATAGGTGTGAATGTGAGTGTGAATGGTTGTTTGTTTGTATGTGCCCTGCAATTGGCTGGCAACCAGTTCAGGGTGTAGCCCGCCACCTGCCCGATGATAGCTGGGATAGGCTCCAGCACGCCCGTGAGGCGTGAGGAGAAGCGGCTCAGAAAATGGATGGATGGATGAATTAATTTGCCTTATTTTAACACGCCAAATCCAGTCGCCTTGAAATCTTTTAATGCTGCATGCCACAAATACAGTACTTTCAACAAACAGGGGCAAGGGCAGTGCTTCTCAGGTGTTACAATTCATTCACACTGTGCCCATATTCTACCTCTGTTACGCCTCTTGGTACAACCTGCTACATTTGCAGGCCAAATTTAAACCTCCCTTCCTATATCCTGCAACATTGGTCAAGAAAGCTTGAACACTTGGATTCTGATTTAGCAGAATATTGTATGTCCTTCTACCTGCTCAGACTTTGGCATCACCGTTTCCCCAGTACCTTCACATTACATTTCAAAATGTAAACAGGTTTAAGAACTCAAAATAATAATTTTAAGGCAAACCCAGCCTATCATTTATTCTCAGATGCGACTTTTTGCTAGCCAATGCCCCATCACAATGGCATTGCGATGGACAGGTGATCAGTCCGAGTTGTAGCTGGGATGGACTCCAGGCCATCTTATGAGCCAGAATGGGATAAACACTTTGGAAAATGGATGGACGATATACCATTTCAATATTCTGTTATTGTTCATTCTATGTAGTTTCATTATATTTCTTTGCATATTGCCATTAGAAATGATCATAATTTAAAACTTTGTTTTGTTGCCAAAAAAAGGATTTTCTCAGTGAGCTAAACGCCACTGAGCTACAGGAACATAAATTACAAATAAGATATGACCATGAACAAAATCCCTCAAAATGATGATGGTGGTCATATTGTACTGTATATCTAAGTAAACATGGGATTTTCTCCAATAAGGATTTCATGAATTTTTCACTTCTTCCGGGATTATTTTGTCGCTCAGTGGAAGCCATGTGTCAGCTGCTGAGAAAATCCTTCATGTCTCTCTCCAATCTGCTGCTAGTCATCGTTGCTCCCATTACTAATAACCCCTTCATCAATGGCAAAATCTGACAAATAGCCCAGTCCACCAGGCCGCAGAGCAAGAATCTCCTCTTGCCTATTTTGTTCAAAAGCTGATGAATAGTATACAACATTTTTCAGGTCCTAGTTGTGGTTATCATTGTCATATCCTGTCATCTCACTTTTAAATATTTTTTTTACAATATGTGTATGGATAGACAGATTCTTTTTTTTCATTTTGTGTGTAGAAGTACGGATAATCAGGCGTTTACATTGTGTGTGAGAATGGACAGGCAAACATTTTTTTAATATTATCAAAGTAAATAATCATAAAAAAGAGTAACAATCTTGTTATTCCAGAAAAAATATTGGCCACCTTGCTTTTGCCTGAATTCAAGTAAGTTTGACTCTAGTTTGGCAAGATTACAGAAAATGTATTGGTTAGTTCTAAAATCAAATTTTAAGTACACATCCTCAATGTAAATTTGCATTTAGAACACTGTACAGTACTTTTACTAAAACCTCACCCAAATACATACACCTATATAATTCTTGAAAGTCAAAGTGTCAAGGAAAAAGATAAACAAATAAATATAATCTTCTCTATTACGCTGACTATTTGCCCCCACTATCCATAACTAGACATTCACGAGAAACAGAGAAAGACCTTGGGAAAACTGCCAAATCTGAGTGTTTGGGTTAGTTCCAACATTTTCAGCCCCTTTCACAATGTGTTCACAGCAAAACTGGTACATCAGAGGCATAGCTGGTAGAGCTGACATTTATTTGTCTGTTCCTTTCAGAAAGAACTGTAGTAGGACATTCCCAAGTCTGAACGGTGTATTCGTGCGCTCAAATAGATAGATGGATAGACAGACAGACAGACACTTTATTAATCCCTCTGGGATTTAAAAACAGTTTGACCATAATTGTTTTCAATACAAAGCGACATGGGCAGTGAGTTTCAGGTCATAAACTCCACACCCTTACCTGATACTATATCAGAAGCCACCAAATTTGAGGGTCAACTTCAAAACCCTATCCCATGTCAGTACCATGTCAGAAAACAGCGAGGGGAAGGGCTGTTAAAAAAAAAAAAAAAAAAAAAAAAAACATGGCCAGTGTTACTTTAGTTTTAACTTTATTTTAGTTAATACTTTCCATCTCTTGATGGAAAAATTCCAACTTCCTCTCTTGCCAGTTCTCACCTACACTATAGCTAAACACTATAGCTGTGCAGTTATGGGAAAAGGATGGAAAATCATACGCCTGGAAACAAAAGGTGGTTTGAGTTTTTTTTTTTTTTTTTTTCATAGGCGGGTAAAGGAAGCATAAAACCACTTAAGACTCATCCTAGATGCAGAGGGATAGACAGGGGCAGTCGGCTGCTAAAAGATTAATAGATGCACCAGTAGAAGAGGATATAAAATGGTTTTAGAGATACTCCGCCCAAAGGGAACAGCATTGATTCTTCGGTTGTAGTCATCACTGTCATTTGGCAAGATGGTATTCAGTCAGCAAAGCAAGTGTTTCATGTCAACAGGCCTGGCCCCTCTGTGACCTGTAAATGTGCTAGCTAACAAGTTAATGTTGCAGTCAACATGGGACTGCACTTCATCCTAGA
Source organism: Phycodurus eques (assembly GCF_024500275.1). Classification (NCBI taxonomy): domain Eukaryota; kingdom Metazoa; phylum Chordata; class Actinopteri; order Syngnathiformes; family Syngnathidae; genus Phycodurus; species Phycodurus eques. Next base: position 6,416,698 of record NC_084531.1, read on the forward strand.
ACACCTCGGCGGCACGGGGACCTATGCGAGGGTCCTATTGGTGGACTTCAGCTCTGCGCTCAACACCATCATCCCCAAACTCCTCTGCTCCAAGCTTCTCCAGCTCAGCATCTCACCTGCCATCTGCCAGTGGATTTACAGCTTCCTGACTGGCAGGACACAGCAGGTGAGGCTGGGGGACACTACCTCATCTACACGCACCCCCAGCACCGGGGCCCCCACGGTTGTGTCCTCTGTCCGCTGCTCTTCTCCCTCTATACGAACGACTGGACCTCAACACACTTGGCTCTCAAACTCCTGAAATTTTCAGACGACACCACACTCATTGGCCTCATCACAGACGGTGACGAGTCTGCGTATCGACAGGAAGTGGAGCGGCTGGAGCTGTGGTGAGGCCGACACAACCTGGAGCTGAACACGCTCAAGACTGGAGAGATGATCGTGGACTTCAGGATGCATCCTTCGCCACAGCTGCCCCGCACGCTGTCCAACTGCCCTGTGTCAACCGTTGAGACCTTCAAGTTACTGGGAGTTACAATCTCTCGGGACCTGAAGTGGGAGAGGAACATCAAATCCATCCTCAAAAAGGCCCAGCAGAGGATGTACTCCCTGCGGCTTCTGAGGAACCACGGCCTGCCACAGGAGCTGTTGAGGCAGTTCTACACAGCTGTTATTGAATCAGTCCTGTGTTCCTCCATCACAGTCTGGTTTCGTGCAGCTACAAAAAAGGACAAACTCCGACTGCAACGGACAATTAAAACTGCTGAAAAGATTGTCGGTACCCCCCTACCCACCCTTGAGGACAGAACTAAGACAAGAGGGTGCAAAATTCTCTCTGACCCTCCACGTCTCGGTCACCGGCTCTTCCGGATCCTTCCCTCAGGTAGGCGCTATCGAACAATGCAAACTAAAACAAGCAGACATTCCAACAGCTTCTTCCCTCTTGCCATTAACTTCTTAAACAGTTAACTTACAATTCCATTGTAACATGCTGCGAATTTTGTCTTGAGATTCTTGTCACATCTCTGTTGGGCCAATTATACATTACTCGTGCACTCACTGTAGTACTCTCGTCACTCTGCACTATTTGCATATCTGTTGTTGACTAATACTGGCCACTCATGTGCTTGAGTTCCATGTAACCCATTTGCACAATTGCCATTGTCCCAGATCATCCCATTAATAGTCACTTTGAACTGCGTCAGTTTCTTGAAGTCTCTGCGTCCTTTGCACAATGGTCATTGCACCAGACTATTGTTCTATTAGTCATTTGAAACTGCTGTAATTGCTAGAGGACTGCATCTTTTTTCACAATTTAAAAAAATAACAATAATAATAAAAATTATACCGGCATTACCACATAACTGGTAACATTTTATTGCTCAGTGGCTGTTTTTTATTACTTTATGTCTCAAAAGTATTCTCTGTCAATTGACTGTCTAATGTCGTACTAGAGCGGCTCCAACTACCAGAGACAAATTCCTTGTGTGTTTTTGACATACTTGGCAAATAAAGATGATTCTGATTCTGATTAAGGAGGGACAATATTTAGCAGGCTGGCTTAAAAGCTTCTATTCAATTTCGGATCTTTTTCAGGTCAGTGTCCTCGCATTAGGTGGCTAGATCCATGGTAGAATAAGTGACATCAAAGTGACGGATTGATTATATTGGTTTCTTATTCAGGCAGATGTGGTTAAACATGTCTGTGATTATTCTGTGACATCACCACACCAATGGGTGCATCATGCCTTCCATTAAGCAGATCAATACCTATTTCACTCATACAGACGTTCAAAGTTTAACAGATGTCAAAAGTGAGGGGACATCAATCGCACTCATGCACACACAAAATGGGATAGATTGTGTGGTACATTATGATTTCGTGTGATGCACACTGAGCAAGAGAAGAAGATTGACAGCTTAAACCGAATATAATCCAATCAAGAGGGATATGGCCATGGGCAAGCATTGGTATAGGTCCCAGAACGTGAAATGCAAAGTGTAAACAAGCGACTAATTTCGTGCTATCCACCCACCCACAAACACATGATGGGCTGCATTTCAATTCCACGCCTGCCCGTTGGCCCTGGCAGTCATTGCCTGAAGTGGCGCTGCCCAGGCTCAAAGGTTGTGAAGCATGGTTGTTGCCAAGTGATAACCCATACACAGAAAATGGACAAATGTGTGGAATGCCACTGTGACACCAACAACTGTAAGAGCGTGATAATCGTGTGTTTTGTTTTGATAGGAATATGTTACCCCAAAACTTTGTATGTAATGGCAGTTGCATTCTCCATTCATTTTCCATCCATTTGCTACCATTTATCCTGTTCAGAGTCACTGGTGAAATAGAGCCTATCCGAGGTGACTTTGGGCGAGAGGCAGGTAATACCCTGGACTTCCCAGACAATAACAGTGGAACAATTACATTCCTATCATAGCATTTTTGTATAAAAATAATTGTTTGCGCAACCACCACTTAAGTAGGCTACATAAATGAAAAAAAAATGCTTCTTGGCACTCAAATGTGCTTTTTTTTCTTGCTCTTTATCTTGCCAGTGGAAAAAAACAAATCATAACTGATGTTCATTATATTGTTAGCACAGCAAGAGATAAACAGAATAGCTCATACAGCGAAGACATAATCGCTTTTTCAAATTTGCCTATTCACCGATTTTATATTTTTTTTTACGTATCCTTTGTTATCTGCTGAACATCTATCCTATTTGTTGTTTTTGTGCTAAGGCCAAAGCAATTAAAGCATTACATTGGCGTCATCTTTGTGTTGTTGTTAAGTTTAATTAATTGATGTTGTTTTTTATCATCTGTGTTTGTTCTTTTTGTTGGCAGTCCTTTAATGCACAGTCAAAAGTGAAACTCAAAGTACTGTATGTTTTTGCTTCTGTTCCAATACAAGTACTGTGCTGTGCCAGTGTAGTCTTCTATCGACTATACTGATCAAACTTTTTGCCCCATGAAAACAGATTGTGACCAGGCAGTGGGGGGCTGATTGTACTTCAACTAGAAATAATTTTTCCGATTATTCCCGACACACGTGGGGGGTGGCCATCAGGGTGGCCATACTTCAGTCTAGGTTGGGCGCACTCACCCCTGGCAACCTCCTGGCTCCGCCCCTCAGTGCGTATATTTTTTGCCCATGTGTGATGTCATGTTGGTTGGTTGGTTTGTGTTGTATAAGTTAATACTTGTGTTGTATAAGTTAATACTTTAATCCAGTCATTTATGTAACATGGGTTCATTATTATGTACATACTAGATGTATGGTATTAATGCTTTGCTGGCGATTCTGTGTCTGCCCTTACATAACCACAGTAAATACTGTAAATCAGTCCAAACTGAATACCAGTGTGTAGTGGTATCTCAGAGGGATAGCACATCAGCATCATTGTGGTACTTGGAAAATACAGACATTGGACAGCTTAGATGTGAGGTGAGAAATCACCAATAACGTATACAGTACGTGTAGCTGATGGGAGCATTCAGTTCGTTTTTGCGTTGAAACAATCACATCTGTAACATATAAATCCTGAAATTTGAAAAATGAAATATATTCAATTGTGGTAAAAAAAATGTTTTTGTTGTTTTTGTTTTTTTAATTAATTGCAGGGTGAGAAATGATTTTTAGGATGAAATGTATTGGTTTTTCAGCAACATTGAATAAGAGAAACCGTCACTATCTTGCACAACCTGTCAATGTTGAACTCTGGGGCGGTTGGAATAGACACAACACCCAAAGTGATTCACATGTGTTGCACCGTGCCAAGTTCAGTCACCCATGTGACTTTATGAACATTTCCCTGTCCATACACCCAGAATGAAAAAGGATGGAAAATGGCACTGGCAGAGTTGATCCTGTAAAATAACGAATGATACCAGTTCAAATCCTCTTTTTCTTCTACTCTTGACCTATTATTACCTGTACCTGAATCTTCTGCAGTTCTCCATTGCACTCAAAAAGGAAGAGCACAACTATAAATAAAGGCCTGTGTAGATGTGGTCGTATTAACTTTATTGCCCTAATAAAGAGTTTCTGTTTATGATGCTTGTATGGCAAGAGTTAGACCCAAGACAGCTGAACCAGTCACATGTGTAAGAAGCTACGGTTGTGAGAAGTATAAATGTTTTATCAATAATTCTAGTGTTAAACTTTTGGTTTACAGTTATTTTTTGGGGTTTCTTGTTTACATCACTCTACTTTTATCACAACAGTATTACTTTGCATCTTTTTTACTTGACACTGCCAAAATTACCTCCATGTTTCATCATGCAGCCTCAGAGACTCTGGGGAATACAGGACAAATGAAAACAAAAGAATAAAAGGAGCTAAACACGCTGTGGTTGCTACCGAAGGTTCATTTAGAGCAGCAGTAGGGAGTGGTACTTGAAAGAAAGAAAATGGTAATTCAAATGGATTCCCAATGAGAATGCAAGCCTTGCAAAACCAATACCATGTTTGTGCATGTGTAGTATAGGTTTCTTAATATTTTTCTCTCCTTGTAAGTACCATATAATATGGGTGGATTGAGTCCTTTCTTAGGAATCATAATAACACATGCATGCTGAAATGAGGTCTCAGGAGATCTCTCATGACATCAAGCACAATGGCGGTATTACCTTTTGCAGTTTTGTGTGACTTTTGATTGAAATATTGCCTCAGGACCATTTCCACTTTAATATTTTAGCTTCTGTGGGTATACATCTTTGTAATCTACAGATTCAGACAGAGAGGTTAAGATAAAATGAGTTAGTGAGCACTTTCTTGTTTGTATGAATATTCTTGTGCAAACATTTAAAAACTTTGGGAGTGTACTTGGAATAATGAGGTTACTTTATTTTTCTGCACACCATAAAATTCCATCAACATGCAAATGTTAGTTGACAGGAGAAGCAGAGAAAGAATCTCCTGTTTATTCACACCAGGGGCACATAATTCAAAGTGGTTATTTATATGAAAATTCAACAGATAGCATCTTTAAATGTAATTCAGCCAAATCTCTCTTCAATTTGCAGAAGCTTTCTCTAACACTTTGGTTTTTTTCTATCTTTCCTTCAATTTCAAGCTGTCAGTCATCGCCTCAACAATTCTCAACCATCGCCTCTTATGCCCTCTTGAAACAGTCTCGGATTGCCATCTTTTTCCCTCCACCATCTGCATAAAAGCTGATATCCCAATGTGCTGGAAATAGGGAGAAATGTATGATTAGCATGTCAATTCATAAACATAAATGGCCAAAGAGATTGCATGGATAAAAGCACCAATGCCACAATAAAATCCCAAACTCAACCGGGGAGAAGTTGTTTGCTACACTGTTGTGCATCACAACAAACACTTGGTCATGGTGTACACACATAAAGCTAAGGCAACTGACATGGGGGGCAAAAGGAGTGCTAAGTGAAAAGCAGTAGTGCTATAAAGAGCGTCAATAGTCCCTTTCACACAGTTTCTACAAAATTGGCTCATCAGAGACGTATTAGTCAAGCCGGAATTTATCATCATCTGCCTTTCACACAGGACCCATTGAAGTAGGATAAATGCAGAGGGTTGCGTCAGGAAGGGCGTCCGGCTTAAAACTTTGCCAAACAAATATTAGCGTTCATCCAAAAAGAATTCCATACCGGATCGGTCGTGGCCCAGGTTAACAACGTCCATTAACAACAAATTCAGCTACTGTGGGTCGAAGAAGAGGTGAAAAGCGGGTTCTTTGGCAGAAAGAGAAGAGGAAAGCACAGAGCCTAGAACTAAATGTGGGGGACTTTGAATGTTGGGACTATGACAGGAAAATCTCGGGAGTTGGTTGAAATGATGATTAGGAGAAAGGTTGATATATTGTGTGTTCGGGAGACCAGGTGGATAGGAAGTAAGGCTCGAAGTTTAGGGGCAGGGTTTTAATTATTTTACCATGGTGTAGATGAGAAGAGAAATGGAGTCGGGGTTATTTTAAAAGAAAAGTTGGCAAAGAATGTCTTGGAGGTGAAAAGATTATCAGATCGGGTCATGAGGCTGAAACTTGAAATTGAGGGTGTTATGTGTAATGTGATTAGTGGCTATGCCCCACAGGTAGGATGTGACCTAGAGGTGAAAGAAAAATACTGGAAGGAGCTAGACGAAGTAGTTCTGAGCGTCCCAGACAGAGAGAGTCGTAATTGGTGCAGATTGTAATGCACATGTTGGTGAAGGAAATAGGGGTGATGAAGAAGTGATGGGTAAGTACGGCATCCAGGAAAGGAACTTGGAGGGACAGATAGTGGTAGACTTTGCAAAAAGGATGCAAAGTCTACCTGCTGTAGTGAACACTTTTTTCCAGAAGAGGCACGAACATAGGGTGACCTACAAGAGCGGAGGTAGAAGCACGCAGATGGATTACATCTTGTGCAGATGATGTAATCTGAATGAGGTTACCGACTGTAAGGTAGTGGTAGGGGAGAGTGTGGCTAGACAGCATAGGATGGTGGTGTGTAAGATGACTCTGGTGGTGGGGAGGAAGATTAGGAAGACAAACGCAGAGCAGAGAACCATGTGGTGGAAACTGAGACAGGACGAGTGTTGTGCAGCTTTTCGGGAGGAGGTGAGACAGGCTCTCGGTGGACGGGAGGAGCGTCCAGAAGACTGGACCACTGCAGCCAAGGGGATCAGAGAGTTAGGCAGAAGAGTACTTGGTGTATCTTCTGGCAGGAAAGGAGAGAAGGAGACTTGGCGGTGGAACCTCACAGTACAGGAAATCATACAAGGAAAAAGGTTAGCTAAGAAGAAGTGGGACACTGAGAGGACCGAGGGGAGGCGAAAGGAATACATTGAGATGTGACATAGGGCAAAGGTAGAGGTGGCAAAGGCCAAACAAGAGGCATATGATGACATGTATGTCAGGTTGGACACTAAAGAAGGAGGAAAGGATCTATACAGGTTGGCCAGAAAGAGGGATAGAGATGGGAAGGATGTGCAGCAGGTTAGGGTGATTAAGGATAGAGATGGTAAATATGTTGACTGGTGCCAGTAGTGTGCTAGATAGATGGAAAAAATACTTTGAGGAGTTGATGAATGAGGAAAATGATAGAGAAGGGAGAGTAGAAGAGGCAAGTGTGGTGGACCAGGAAGTGGCAATGATTAGTAAGGGGGAAGTTAGAAAGGCATTAAAGAGGGTGAAAAATGGAAAAGCAGTTGGTCCTGATGACATTCCTGTGGAGGTATGGAAGCATCTAGGAGAGGTGGCTGTGGAGTTTTTCACCAGCTTGTTCAATAGAATTCTAGCGGGTGAGAAGATGCCTGAGGAATGGAGGAAAAGTGTGCTGGTGCCCATTTTTAAGAACAAGGGTGATGTGCAGAGCTGTGGGAACTATAGAGGAATAAAGTTGATGAGCTACACAATGAACCTATGGGAAAGAGTAATGGAGGCTAGACTCAGGACAGAAGTGAGTATTTGCAAGCAAGAGTATGGTACCACAGATGCATTATTTGCCTTGAGAATGTTGATGGAAAAATACAGAGAAGGTCAGAAGAAGCTTCATTGTGTCTTTGTAGATCTAGAGAAAGCCTATGACAGAGTACCTTAGAGGAATTGTGGTACTGCATGCAGAAGTCTGGAGTGGCAGAGAAGTATGTTAGAATAATACGAGGGCAGCAGAACAGTAGTGAGGTGTGCTGTAGGTGTGACAGAAGAATTTAAGGTAGAGGTGGGACTGCATCAGGGATCAGCCCTGAGCCCCTTCCTGTTTGCAGTGGTGATGGATAGGCTTACAGATGAGGTTAGACTGGAATCCCCGTGGACCATGATGTTTGCAGATGACATTGTGATCTGCAGTGAAAGCAGGGAGCAGGTGGAGGAACAGTTAGAAAGATGGAGGCATGCACTGGAAAGCAGAGGAATGAAGATTAGCCGAAGTAAAACAGAATATATGTGCATGAATGAGCGGGGTGGTGGGGGAATAGTGAGGCTACAGGGAGAAGAGATAGCAAGGGTGGAGGACTTTAAATACTTGGGGTCAACCGCCCAGAGCAATGGTGAGTGTAGTCAGGAAGTGAAGAAACGGGTCCAAGCAGGTTGGAACGGGTGGGGGAAGGTGTCAGGTGTGTTATGTGACAGAAGAGTCTCTGCTAGGATGAAGGGCAAAGTTTATAAAACAGTGGTGAGGCCAGCAATGATGTACAGATTAGAGACAGTGGCACTGAAGAGACAACAGGAAGCACAGCTGGAGGTGGTGGAAATGAAGATGTTGAGGTTCGCTCTCGGAGTGACCAGGTTGGATAAAATTAGAAATGAGCTCATCAGAGGGACAGCCAAGGTTCGATGTTTTGGAGACAAAGTTAGAGAGAGCAGACTTCAATGGTTTCGACACGTCCAGAGGAGAAATAGTGAATATATTGGTAGAAGGATGATGAGGATGGAGCTGCTAGAGGAAGTCCAAAGAGAAGGTTGATGGATGCCGTGAGGGAAGACATGAGGGCAGTTGGTGTTCGAGAGGAGGATGCAGGAGAAAGGCTTACATGGAAAAGGATGACGTGCTGTGGCGACCCCTAAAGGGACAAGCCGAAAGGAAAACAAGAACAGCAAGATCAACCCTATGAGTTTTGGAACCACAGAATGCTGCAAAAAAGAGGTCATTGATATTTAAATAGTGCTCGAGGCTCTTATCGCCCTCTTCATCCGTCCGAATAACAGACTGCGAGAGAGAGCCTGTGGGAAAGGGCTATGCTCGCGTAAACACTCTCCCACTCTGAGCACCACGCAGTCGTCTTCCGCACTTTCATCACTCCCCGTTGCATCCGATGAATCCATTCAAATTGGTCAAACACGTTCAGATCCACAAGAACGTCAGCGTCGTGTCATCCAGCCGCTGTGCATCTACTGCGGTCAATCCGGTCACTTAATTTCCTTGTGGTCCCTCCGACCAGAAAGACCAGGCTCACCGCGTCCCGAGAGCGTCACGGTGAGCCAAACCTCCGTTCCCGCAAGCTCTCCCTCCCGCATGACCGTTCCCGCTTGCACTATAATATCTGCTCATAACACCCCCATCGCTGCCCTTATTGATTCTGGTGCCGATGATAATTTTATTCATGAAGAAATAATTCACCAGCTCCAAATCCCTCTCCTCCCACTTCCATCCTCGAAAAAAGTCACAGCCCTGGATGGCCGAGTAATTTCCCTGGTCACCCATCAAACAGTGCCCATCACACTCCTTATTTCAGGGTTAGGGTTTTTTTTCATTGAGAAAAAAGACACCACTCTCCGCCCATGCATCGACTACCGAGGACTCAATGACATTGCAATTAAAAATAAGTTACCACTACCCCTGATCGACCCGTCCTTTGAACCCCTCTGCGAAGCCCAAATCTTTACCAAATTGGACCTCCGTAACGCCTACCACCTCATCCGTATCCAAGAGGGGGACGAGTGGAAGACCGCCTTCAATACTCCCCTCGGACACTTCGAGTATCTGGTCATGCCATTCGGTTTAACCAATGCCCCTGCAGTTTTCCAAACATTAATTACTGACGTCCTCCATGACATGGTCAACTGGTTCATGTTTGTGTACCTCGATGACATCCTCATTTTCTACCGCTCCCCCGAAGAACACCGCATCCATGTACGCCAAGTCCTCCAGCGCCTCCTCGAGAACCGTCTGTACGTCAAACCGGAAAAATGTGAATTCCACCTATCCTCAGTACATTTCCTTGGGTACATCATTGCAAAAGGACAACTATAACCAGACTTCACCAAAATCCAAGCCATAATCGACTGGCCCATCCCCGCGACCCGCAAAGAACTGCAATGTTTCCTTGGATTCGCCAATTTCTACCGCCGATTCATCCGTAATTACAGCATGGTCGCTATTCCCCTCACCAGTCTCTCATCCACCAGCTCCCCCTTTCAGTGGACCCCAGCAGCCTCACAAGCATTCAATAAACTCAAATCCCTGTTCACCACTGCTCCCATTCTGCACCACCCTGAGCCTTCCCTCCAGTTCGTGGTGGAGGTTGACGCCTCGGATGCCGAAGCTGGAGCAGTCCTCTTGAGGCGAGATCCCACTACCCATAAACTTCACCCCTGCTTTTATTTTCCGTCGCCTAGCTTCAGCAGAAATAAATTATGATGTCAGAAACCACGAGCTGGCTGGCCATTATATGGGCCCTGGTAGAATGGAGGAACTGGCTGGAGGGATCTAAACAACCATTTCTCATTTTGACTGACTACAAAAACCTCGCTTACCTCCGCACAGCTAAACGACTCAATCCCCGACAAGCACGCTGGGCACTATTCCTCAGCAGATTCAATTTCAGTCTCTCCTTCCGTCCCGGTTCCCGTAACACCAAGGCAAATGCCCTTTCCCGTATTCACTCACCTCCTTCAAGCACAGCAGAACCCGAATCCTTCCTTCCAGTGTCCTGTTTCGTTGGAGCGGCCACGTGGGAGATTGAGCAGGTGGTCAAGGAGGCCCAAAAGACCCAACCTGATCCCAAGACCGGGCCTCCTGACAACCTGTTCGTCCCAGATTCAGCACGTTCGGAAGTCTTGCAGTGGGCCCACAACTCTAAATTAACTTGTCACCCTGGCATCACCCGAACTACCCAGTTCATTGAACAGCACTTCTGGTGGCCCAGGCTCATCAAAGACACCTGAGAGTTCGTTCAAGCCTGCTCCGTCTGCGCCCGAGGGAAGTCTTCTCACCGACCTCCAGCTGACTTGCTGCGCCCCCTGCCAATTCCCAGCCGCCCTTGGTCTCACATCGCTGTGGACTTCATCTGAATCGCTGTGCCCCCCTCTGAAGATAACACTGTTATTCTCACAATCATCAATCGTTTTTCCAAGTGTGTCCATTATGTGCCCCTCTCCAAACTCCCATCCGCCCTGGACCTGGAAACTGCTAACTTCCTTGTCTTACATGTCTTCAAACTCCATCGTATCCCCATCGACATAGTCTCCGATCGAGGTCCCCAGTTTTCCTCTCGGATCTGGAAGGAATTCTGCAAGGCGGTGGGGGCAGCAGCCCGCTTATCCATGGGGTATCACCCGCAGACCAAGGGCCAGACGGAGCGGGGCAACCAAACCCTGGAATCGGCACTCCGCTGTGTGGCCGCCCGCACCCCCTCCTGATGGAGTTGCTTCCTCCCATGGATTGAATACGCTCATAATTATATGACCCCATTCATGGCTTGCTACGGTTTCCAACCTCCACTGTTCGACCTACAGGAGCAGGCGGTGGAAGTGCCCTCCGTACAAGATCACCACCAGAGAGCCCAGGCGGTTTGGAAGGACGTCCTGCCAGCGCTGAACCGGTCCGTGGCACGTAACAAGCAGCTCGCCGACCGTCATCATTCCCCGACGCCTGAATACAAGGTGGGTCAATCTGTCTGGCTCTCTTCCCACGACCTTCCCCTTCAAACAGAGTCCCGTAAACTCGCTCCACGCTCCATTGGTCCTTTTCTCATCACCAAAATGTTTAATCCCACTTCCGTCCAGTTAAAACTGCCACAGTCCCTAAAGATTCATCCCACATTCCACGTCTCGTTGCTCAAGCCTGTCTCCACCTGCGCCCTAAGCCCTCCGGCGTACCCCCTGCTTCCCCCCCGGATTATTGACTACCATCCGGCATTCACGGTGTCGCGCATCCTCGACGTGAGGCCTAGGGGGAGGGGGTTCCAGTACCTGGTCGACTGGGAAGGATATGGGCCGGTGGAGAGTTCTTGGATTTCCCGGAAGCTCATCCTCTATCCTACTCTTTTGGACGACTTCTATGCGGTTCACCCGGGGAAGCCTGGCAGGATGCCGGGAGGCGTCCGTTGAGAGGGGGATACTGTCATGTACTGCCCTGCAGTACCGTTTTGGAGCCTGGATGGCGCTTTGCACCCTCTCATCCTTTCTCTCTCTCTCCCCCCTCCCCTCTCTGTTTCAGCTTCTCCTCAAGCCACGTACCTGTCTCCAATCAACCCTCATCGCCACCTACATTTAAGCCTGCCTGTTCCCGGAAATCCTCGCCAAAGTATTGCAGCCTCTCCTAGCGGTACCACGGCCCACCGTACTCATATAAGCTACTCAACTCCTCGTTCCCTTGTTAACTCTTGTGTCTCCTCATTCCCAGTGTTCCTGACCCACGTCATTCCTGCCAGCCCCCTGTTCTGTCCACTGCCTGCCACCTGTCCACGCCGCCGCCTGCCAACACAGCCAGGACCAACTCCATAAACTTTCCTCAATAAACTGTTCATCATTTTACATCAGCCTCCGCCTGCTCTTGGGTTCAGCTACTTCCCACACCTGACAGAAGGTTTATGTGCAGTGGGAGGCTGATGAAGTGGCAGCTGTGTGTCTTCCGTCAAACTGTGTGATGTTGAAAATGAGGATTATAAAGTTGACTTTTGAAATAATTTACTTCATTCATTCAAAACGTAACTGCACATTGAATCATAATTAATTGGGTAAAGAAGAATATGCTTCATTGATCATGATCAGTGAGCTTATTTTCCCATTAATTTTATCTCATTTGTCTTTTCAAGAAATGAATGAAATTAGTCAAATGTTAGAAGAGAAAACAAACGTAAGACCACAATTATTAATTTAAATGGCTGTACAATCATTACATTGAAGACCTCCACGTGTTTTCAGGCGGTGCAAAGGTATTGTGCACATACAGAATGTGATGACACAATAAAAACTATTGTGATTACACTTGGAGTAATGCAATACTTTTTGAACAAAATTTATGGACACCACAAGTTTTGTCATTTCTCTTTATACAGCAGTCATTCTAATGAAAACAGTATATTCGTATGGTATAGTAAACGGGATTACATTAAAAATACAAAACCAGCTGCCATGAAACGTACTCAAGGCCCAGGAAAAACAAACTACATTTGACATGTAAATGTTATTTGTATCCATACAGAGGGTACACAAGCATAAGATGCATGCTTCCATGTACCAGTTAGAGAGCTTTCACCATCTCTATGTAACTACTTTCAACAGCCGGGCCAGGAGGCTCATCAGAGAAACAAACACATAAATAATTTCATTAAGCAATAAAAGGTTCCCTCTATTGCACCATCAAAGTATCTTGCCCACAACCAGGAACTGACACAATGAAAACCTCTTTGTTGCTTTTTGTAAGCTTCCATAAATATATAGAAATTTATGAACGGAAATAATGCCAAAGGTGTCTTCCCTTGCGAGATAAAATAAGAAACACATAAAAGGATCTTCTTGGGAAAAGGAAAAAGAAAGTGTTCCATTTCCCACATGCCCTGCCTTCATGTTATCTAAATGTAAACACATTAAATTACCACATCTGTGCAATTTGTGCTCCTCTGCCTTTAATTTTTTTAAATCACCTTTCTTTTTATCTGATTGTTTTCTTGTACAGTAGTGCCTTGATATATGTTTAATTTGTTCTGTGACCACACTCGTAACTCTGAAATATCTTAAATCATCTTTCCCCCATTGAAATTAATGGAAATTCCATTAATGTGTTTTTAATGTGAAAGATAGCACTGTATAATATTATACGATATCAAAAATACAGTAATGGCATAATTAAATAGAATAAAAAGAATTAAAACACTTTTGTCACGCTTCCTCCTCCACTGCACATTGTGCTACTTATGCTGGTGTGTGCGCCTTGTCCACCTGGGGGCACTGTAAGACATCTATCCATCCATCCATCCATTTCTACACCGCTTATCCTCATTTGGGTGACAGATGTACAAATATACTATACTGGAGGCTCAGATCATCTCTCAACTTCTCAGTATGGCAGGATTATTAATAGTTCTTCACAGAGGATAAAGACTACATGCCTGTGAACTACGGGTAACATGAAAAAAACATGATCAATGTTACGTTAATCATTAATGATTAACGTCTTTATTACGGCAACAGCTCAATGTTTTATGGCGCAATACATGCTGTGAGCACACGGCTTCACAATTCTGCTGTATGCAAAATATAGTAATTCTCTGTGTGAGTTATGACTTATTATGCAGCAAAAATAAACTTTTCCTCTCCGGGTGTGGGTGTGGGGCCCCTACACTCTCTGAGACAGATGTTGGGCTCAGTACACTCGCTGTAATGAGAACTCAGGGGGTGGGGGTAGCTGGCTCAAACACTCACACGGAGGCATGGATATGCCAAAAACACCACAAAAGCTTTCAAACAACATACATTTTAAAGGTAACCACATACTCTAACCAAAGAAATTATGATGGACACTGGTACAATCATAGTGTTGTGTTTTGTTTAAGATGCAAGGGGAGGTCCGTCAGAGTTTTGAGTTTGCGCATGTGTCTTTGTGCCCATGCATTTTAGAGTGTTTCTATCGTACGTTAATTATCACATTATTTTCTTCCAGCCACCGCTAACACAGAAGTGTTCACGGTTGAGGGAATCAGGAAACCATATTTACATGAAAATGCTTTCAGCTATTCTTGCCAAATGTATGAGTTTGCATTTTTGTTATGATTAATAATGTAAACTGCAAGGATTTGTTAGAATGTGTGAATGTTGAACGTTTTCGGACATGAGAATCACTGTGTTGCTCGCTCATACAAATGTTACCTAGATTAACATCTCCATTCAAATAAAATCCAAAGAGTATCCTTTGAAAGAACGAAGAAGGCAAAAGTCAGATTAAAAATATTAAAACCTCTTAAGTACTCTCAGTCCAAACCATTCCAAATTACGAAAATCAGTGAATTCTCTGGGAAAGTCTGAAAGTGAGAGTGAAAGATGAAGAGAGAGACATCCTGAGGGAAGTGAGGAATGGTGATAAGACCTAGGTAAGTTTTCCTGTCTGTAATTGCCTCCTTGCTAATGCTTCACCAAGAAACCAAGTGGGAGAGTGCGAGGGGATGATCATCAAAGATAACGGAGGAGATTAGATTTGTGATATCATTGACAAGACAGAAAAGGAAAATACATTGATGATGGTATGATAGAACAAAGTGAATGAGTGGAGTGAATGTATGCAAAGTAGTGGGAGGAGCAGGTAGACAGTGACCCAGAGCTTCCTGCACGTTAGCATGGGGGAAAGCAGCATGTGTTACAGCGGGAAGACAGGATGAAGAAGGGACATACAATACAGGATGAGCAACAAACACCACCGGGATAAGAGAAGTTTAAAAGACCAACAGCTACACCAAATCGCTCCCACAAATGTGCGGGGCCATGCGCTCTTAAGCTATAGCTCGCTATAATTTGAAGGTTTACACATGCATTGGCACCCATCTCTTGGTCTCTTTGCCCTACATGGAGGGAATAACTTTAGCTTATACTGTTAAAACTGAAACAACCTGGACTTCATACAAAGTTCATATCCATCAGGAAGCACACACACATGCATACACAGTTTCTGCTTTTGTTTGAATCAATGTCCAAAGGTTCCCTGGGTAGTTGTTACAAAGGCTCAGTAACAATGTCCTCCCTGGAGGAAAGGAGTTCAACACCATCATCCCTGAACTCCTTTCCTCCAAGCTTCTCCAGTTCAAGGTCTCACCTTCCATCTGCCAGTGGGTTTACAGCTTCCTGACAGGCAGGACACAGGAGGTGAGGCTGGGGGAGACTACCTCATCCACATGCAGCATCAGCACTGGGGCGCCCCAAGGTTGTGTCCTCTCGCCGCTGCTCTTCTCTCTCTACACAAACAACTGCACCTCAACGCACCCGGCTGTCAAACTCCTGAAGTTTGCAAATGACACCATTGTCATCGACCTTATCAAGGACGGTGACGAGTCTGCATATCGACAGGAAGTGGAGCGGCTGGAGCTGTGGTGCGGCCAACACAACCTGGAGTTGAACACGCTCAAGGCTGTAGAGATGATCGTGGACTTCAGGAGGCATCCTTCGCCACAGCTGCCCCTCACGCTGTCCAGCTGCCTTGTGTCAACTGTCGAGACCTTCAAGTTCCTGGGAATTACAGTCTCTCAGGACCTGAAGTGGGCGATCAACATCAACTCCGTCCTCAAAAAGGCCCAGAAGAAGATCTACTTCCTGCGGCTTCTGAGGAAGCACGGCCTGCCACAGGAGCTGCTGAGGCAGTTCTACACAGCGGTCAGCGAATCAGTCCTGTGTTCTTCCATCACAGTCTGGTTTGGTGCTGCTACAAAAAAGGACAAACTCCGACTGCAACGGACAATCAAAACTGCTGAAAGGATTGTCGGTACCCCCCTACCCACCCTTGAGGCACGCTGCCAGAACTAAGACAAGAGCGTGCAAAATCCTCTCGGACCCTCCACATCCCGGTCACTGACTCCTTCCCTCAGGTAGGCGCTACCGATCAATGCAAACTAGAACTAGTAGACATTCCAACAGCTTCTTCCCTCTTGCAATCAACTTCTTAAACAGCTAACCTACAATTCCATTGCAACATGCTGGCAATTTTTTTGTCTTGAGTTTGTTGTCACATTTCTGTGGGGCCATTTATACATTACTCGTGCACTCACTGTAGTAGTAGTAGTATAGCAGCCACGCTGCACTATTTGCATATCTGTTGTTGACCAATACTGGCCACTCATGCCAGAGTAGCATCTGCTCCATTTGCACACTGATTGAGGAGTATCTGCAACATTTGCACAATCACATTTGCACATTGTCCCAGATTATCGCACTACTCGCGTAAAGTCTCGGCGCCCTTTGCACAGTGGTCATTGCACCGGACTATTGCAATATTAGTCATTCAAACGGCTCTAAATCCTAGAGAACTCTGCGTCTTTTTGCACAATTGTAAAAAAAAAAAAAAAAAAAAAAAATTGTACCGACATTACCAGATAACTAGCAACCCTTTATTGCTCAGTGGCTGTTTTTTTTCAATGTCTTTATGTCCCAAAAGTATTCTCTGTCAATTGACTGTCTGTTGTCGTACTAGAGCGGCTCCAACTACCGGAGACAAGTTACTTGTGTGTTTTATGGACATACTACTTGGATGATTCTGATTCTGATTCTGATGTATAAATATGCACATGCATTTGTATAAAAGGCTTTTCACACAAAGCTTCCCCCACCTGCTTGTTTACAGTTGAATTGTAATAAAATTATATCAGCCAGCCAAACGCAAACACACACACACTATTCTACTTATATCTATACAAATGTATTAATAGTCATGCAATTGAAGGGAAATATTTTGGAGCAATTGTTACTCTGCCTGTAATGACACTCTGTATTAAAAACAAATAAAAACTGAAGAAGGCTTTCGGCTCCCAGCTAAGGGACTGTATATGAGTGTGAATGGTTGTCTGACTATGTGTGTCCCGTGATTGACTGCCGACCAATCCACGGTGTAGTCAGCCATTTTCCCACTCTCATCTTTCCAGTGATCCTGAACAAGAAAAGCCGCATAAAACATGGATTAGTGGTGGTTGTCGTTGTCATATTTACTCACCAACCTCCTTCTGATCCCTTTTTGCATTAATGTAGTGAGCGCACCCTATCATCTCAAAAATAATTACCATCAGGTTTCATTTTGTTGGAGATGAATGCATTATATCATTGAAACGCTGCACGTTCCCCGACCATTTATGCCCACCCCTCTGTCACTCATCAATCACTGCTGGAGCTAATCATACAGTATCTGTGACAGGCTGTCAATTCCCAAGTGTTTTCATCATCTCCACCCCTCCTATCATTTTGCACACTGTTATATGGACATGGCCACTCACAGTATGGCAAAAGCAATGGCACAAAAGCTTAAAACTAATCTTATGTTTGGACAATGAATTGCTACATTGCTGTTTTCTGGCTCACTTCAGCACCAAGGACAGCGCTCCACATTTCCGTTTCGCTATTATTCACATGCGTACGATCCCACTGTAGCATGATTATAATTTGATTTTATTTTTTTTATGTTCTGTGTCATTGCCAAATAACATTTCAAACATATGTATATCAATAAATATGTAAATCTGCTTTTGTCAGCTAACAAAGCATCTGCTTACTGGCTGGATGCCTGCCAGGGGCACAGACACTGATAAGATACACAACCATCTTGACTAAGTAACATTTTTATCATTTCATGTTCAAGTGCACTCATGCGGAATTTTAACTGCTGAGCAATCCTTTATGGATGATCTATGTTCTTTGATGGCTTATGTTTTGTGTGAGCATGCGTCATTGCAGAAATACTAACTGTGGAGGTACACCAGCTCTGCCAGGCCCACTTCAGCTTGTCATTGGCTGACATGTGATGACAACATTTATCTATCATGTGAAAATTGATGAATGGGTAGAATGTTTTCCAAAATGTGAGCATTTAGCACCAAGGAATAATCACAATAGGGTCACACTGTCTGAATACGTGTGTGTGTGTGTGTGTGTGTGTGTGTGTGTGTGTGTGTGTGCACGTGTGTGCATGTGCATGAGTGCGTTAGTGCGTGCGTGGGTATGTAAGCTAACGGCATGTGGGAATGTGCAATAAGAAGGAAACAATGAACGCTTGATTAATATGTTTGTGCAGGCTGCTAGTTCCTGTGGATGATCACCAACCTTGCAAGACATTAGCAAATACACAGCGATAATAGTGTATGTTTGGATTGTGTGTGTTGACTGCCAATGAAAACCATGCAGTTGCACGGAGGAAATGGGCATGATGTTGGCCTTGAGAATGAAAAGACAATGTGCTCATTCTCTATCATAACATTTAAAGCTGTTAACCAGCTACATACAGTAATGTATTTTTGCAAAAAAAAAAAAAAAATTTAATACAAAATATATGACGAGACAAAATTCCAGCCCTTAATGTAGTGTAAAAGGGTTCCAGTGATTCACATCACTGTACCTTCATAATAATGCATAATGCATGCATGCATAAGTCCTACAATGATGCATTAGAGATACTGCTGAGAGCATTCATTTAATATTCGACCATGATTTCAAAGTGGGTAAAGGCATACTTCTGTGATATCATGAAAAAGATTGCAAAGCATTTTCAATAAAGCCACAAATATGTTAGTTCTCTGCATGTATGCTCCTGTACAATACTTTTTTTCAGTGTTGTGATAGAACATGCTCCCACAAGGGTAACTGAAGTCAAATAAATCTGCAACTACAAACTTCTTGGGCTATCAGTAACTGTAACAAATGCTGATTTCTGGCTAGACGTGGGGCACACGCTGGAATGGTCACCAGTCATTCCCAGGAAACATAAACAAACCATTTTCATTCATATTCACACTGATGGGAAATCTAGTCTTCAATTAACCTAACTTGCACGTTTTTAGAGTGTGGGAGGAAGCAGGAGTAACCGCAGAAATCCATCTCCTGACTGTTAGGCAGACTTGCTGATTATGCTGCTGATCTTAAAGCATGAATTGTGAAAATAACTTATGAATGTGTTGTGATCAGGTGGAGTGCTCTTCTTTCAATCAAATGCCAATATTAATCACCCACTATTAGCAGCTCATGTGAAATTCTTGCAAACAGGTTATGCTATCTTGTAAAAAAGTCGAGATTATAGAAAACCAGACAGTGAATGCTTCGTAAGAATGTTTAGATTCGTACATTAGTGAAGTGACTACAAACCACATATCAAATAACAACTAATCTCTTCAAAAGAAACCTGAGCTCTCAACTGGACCACAACATTAAGTGTCAGTAATAATAAACACATAGATACAAAAAGTGGGAAAGAGCTGATATACTGTATGATGGCCCAAAATGATGTTAAAATTTGTATTCACAAAATTTATTGTGATGCAGTGAAACTCAGCATCTTAAGTATCGTAAGTACTCAGTTTAAATGGGAGCAACGAAATGAAGACGGAACGTTCTGCCTCTCTCGTCCCTCTGGATTTGAGCTACAATTCCCAGCGTGGCCTCTTGTATTTGAAAAGTTTCACAATTATTTTCCATGCCCCTCTTGAAAGCATGGCTATCATGTATGATATTGCCTTTTTCATTTGAAAATATGTCCAATTACACAGTTTAGATGTCTTGTACACCTTATCAGCGGACAAGGTGCTTGTGACAGTTTTTGTGTGTGTTTTTCTTCAATGAAATTTGTATATAAAATGTATTGAAAATCTAAATGCGACATGCATAAATGCCAAATTCTTCCCTCTTGCAATCAACTTCTTAAACAGCTAACTTACAATTCCATTGCAACATGCTGGCAATTTCTTTTGACTTGAGTTCGTTGTCACATTTCTGTGGGGCCAATTATGTATTACTCGTGCACTCACTGTAGTTGTCTCGCCATGCTGCACTATTTGCATATACTGGCCACTCATGCCAGAGTAGCATCTGCTCCATTTGCACACTGATTGAGGACTATCTGCAACATTTGCACAATCAACATTGTCCCAGATTATCGCACTACTCGCTTGAAGTCTCAGCACCCTTTGCACAATGGTCATTGCACTGGACTATTGCTATAGTTAGTCATTCGAACTGCTCTCAGTGCGAGAGGACTCTGCATCTTTTTGCACAACTGTCAAGAAAAAAATAATAATTGTACTGGCATTACCGGATAACTAGCAACCCTTTATTGCTCAGTGACTGTTTTTCTCAATGTCTTTATGTCCCAAAAGTGTTCTGTTTTCGTACTAGAGCAGCTCCAATTGCCGGAGACAAATTCCTTGTGTGTTTTTTGGACATACTTGGCAAATAAAGATGATTCTGATGCAATTCATTTTTTAATGAATTGACAAAAAGGATTTGCTAAATGAAACACATCTGATCAGTTTGTTGATGGTGATGCATTTTAACATCGTTGTTTGTTTGACTTTTTAAAATCTGTAAAAGATACTCCAGGATTAAGTCTGGTCTTGCTTCCTAACTCGCTTACAATTCGTGAGGCAAATGGCAAATATGTCTGAATATCTGCTGCCAAGAACGGACAAAAGGAAAATATGATGAGGAGACACCCACTTACTTTGCAGTGCACCGCGGACCCTTAGCGTCCCTTAGCACACATTGTTCCAAAGCACACTGCTTTGACATTTAAAATGACAGAAAGGTGAAGACAGCAAAAAAAAATCTCAGTGGTGGAAAAAAAAAGGAAATAGTCTGTTTTGTCTTTTTCACATGAAAAAAATGTGTGGTGTACCACCGACTAGAGTATGTACTCTCTCTTGTTGTTTTCCTGTTTTTGAAGTTTTTTTAATTCTGAATTCCCTTCCAGTGACAAGGTAATGATGCTATTTAATTAACCGAACATGAGTGGTTTTAGAATATGGGAGGAAGCCTGAGTAACCTGACAAACACATTAGAACATGCAAATTCCCCGTAGGAGGCCCTGAGTCGACACGTAAGCCCAGCATCTCTCAACTGTGAGACAGACGTTGTGACCACTACTTCACCAAGCTGCTCAAATCAATATTGATTGAATTGGGTATAAAATGTAGTCAAAGTATTTTGTTTATGTTAACAATTAAGGTTAAGTTGATTTCAGTGGGGCGGCACGATGGACAACTGGTGAGCACATCTGCCTCGCAGTTCTGAGGGCTGGTGTTCATTTCCCAGCCGCGCCTGTGTGGACTTTGCATGTTCTCCCCGTGCCTGTGTGGGTTTTCTCCGGGTACTCCAGCTTCCTCCCACATCCCAAAAACATGCACGGTTGGTTAACTGAAGACCCTACGTTGCCAGTAGGTGGGAATGTGAATGTGAATGGTTGTTTGTTTCTATCTGCCTTGCGATTGGCTGGTGACCAGTTCAGGGTGTACCCCGCCTCTTGCCTGAAGATAGCTGGGATCGGCTCCAGCATGCCTGCGACCCTAGTGAGGACAAGCGGTACAGAAAATGGATGGATGGATAATTTCAGTGGATCGTCTGAATGCGTGTATGTGTTGTGGAAGAGAAAATTAGGGTGTGGGACAAAATGCCCATCGCCTAGAAAAAGTTAAATGGGGAAAGACTGGAGGTGTAGGTGTAGCTGGAAGAGTACGGTATTGGAAGACTGGAGACGTTTTAATGGCACTGAGCTTTAATATTGAAATATTTCCAAGCATGCAAATAACAGCTTCTGGAAGGAGGTTCATAAAAACAAATAATAATAATATTAAATTCAAAAAAAAATCCTTCCATCTTTCTGCAACAATCCAGAGATGTTCAACAAACTTGTTTAGATGTTTTCTTGATCACATTTGTGGAGTTTACAGTCTTCAATCAAAGGTGCCCCAGTTGTTTTAGATCCATTAAGACACAGGCCATGAGATTCATATACAGCTTTTATCTCCAGGCAATAATCGCTATAAACAGAAAGACATAACGTTCAGCAAACTCATTTGACTTAACTGCTGTTTTTCTAAATGTATTTCTTATAATGTTCTTAAGTGTGGGTTGTGTAGTGAAATGATTACAACTATAAGGAGGGAAAAAAATAGTACAGTATTTTCAATTTGTGTCATTGAAGTGGTGGTGCCCAATTTATTTTCCCCCATGGGCCCCCAAATCCCAGATGGCATACCTGTATTTCTGCACTGTATGTATTTTTTTCTTCTTGGAGTACAATATTTACAGTGCAGTGAAAAAGTATTGCCCCTCTTCCCAAATTCTTATATTTTAGCATTGTTTCCCCACTTTAATGATTAATTTGTTTCAAACAAAATATAACCCCGGTGAACTTAAAATGCTTTTTTAAATGGTGATTTCATTTATTAAGGAAAGAATACGATTCAAAGTTACCTGGCCCTGTGTGAAAAAGTAATTACCCCCCATCCCTGTTAAATCATGAATTGGTTCATTTGCACTAACAACACCCAAGTCTGATTTCCGCTAGGCCTGTTCAATCACGAAATCACTTAAACAGAACCTATCTGACAAAATCAAGTCAGATAAAAGATCTAAAAAGCTGGCCCCACACCATTCCCCCAGGAAACCCTGGATATATGTGTGCCCAGATATGACTAGTGACTTTCTTTACCTCTTCCCCCTGAGATCGGGAAGAGGTAAAGAAAGTCCCGCCTCTACAGACGACAGAACCGCAAACATAGGGTCAAGAAGAGACGATCCCCACTCCATGCATGTGTCCTTTCAGCATGCAAGTCAGTCTAAAGTGTTAAAAAACTAATATAATAACAAGTACGTAAATGAATCAGAAAAAAATAAAACAAATGAAAAATAAAATAATTTCAAAAAACGACAACAAAGAATACGTAAGTCAAAAGTTTACTTTTATATTTACAAAATAGTCTTGTTATTGTCAGATGGCACCCTACCTTGGCAAAGGAATCAATAATCTAGATTTAGCATTTGGAGGAAGGGTGAGCAGCTATCTATGTATATACTGTATGTAATTGATCTTTTCATTTCGCTGATATTTTTTCTAACGCAATATATTCTATGATGAAATTTAGCCAGTGATTCATGTTAATAGCTTGTTTGTTTTTCCAGTTTAATACAATTGTTTCCTTAGCAATAGCTAACGTGACGAGTAATGATTGTGAATATTTATTAGGGAGGGCGATTATGCTTAAGTCGCCAAGTTTGCACAATCTTGAGGAAAGTGGAATCCTGCAGTTCAAAATATCAGAGAGTTTTTGCGTAACCTAAGACCAAAAGCATTGAATTGTTGTGCATTCCCAAACAGCATGAAAGTAGATGTCTGGGGTATTTTTTGTGCATTGCGCGCATATATTAGATGGAGGGAAGCCCATTTTTAAAGTGTGTTCTATGGTGCACTTTATATTGTATAAGCTGTAAATTTGTTTTTGTTTTTTTGTCATGCTAAATGTATTTTTACATGTCAGTATCCAGTAATTACGGTCAGGGCACGTAGAAATGTCTTCTTCCCATTTAGTGATTGGTAAGTGCATTGATTTAGTTTATGAAATTAATTCATAAACATTTGGGAATTTTTTTTTCCTTTGCGGAAGAAGTTTCACTATTTGCTGAATAAACTCCGGTGGTTGAACGGTGCTCTGGAGTGTTGGTATTCTTTTTTTTATTTTTATTATTATTATTGCTGCTTTTAATTTATTGTATTGAAGAAAGTTTCCGCCTGTTATTTGGCATTCTTGGAACAGTTCATCACGTGTCCTAAAAATATTATCATTAAATAGTTGTTGTAGGTGTTGTCGGATTATTAAAAATCTGCGATGTTCCCCCATATCGCTGAGCGGTGCCTGCCCGACTGGAACGCCCCAGTTACGATTTGGCCCACATCTTGTGTCAAAGTCTTGTTGGAGGATTTATAGCATGCCCCTGTAATGCACGTTCTCTCACCAATAAGCAAAGATGAATGTGCTTTAGCTTTTCTTCCTCCCCTCTTTTTCATATGCGTTCCCGAAACACAACGCACACATACACACATATACAGAAGCCCTGTATTGAAATTGTGAATTATAGGACCCATGTCAATTAAATGTGATCTCACTATAAACCACTATATAATTGCAACGTAAAGCTTGTTAAAACCTGGTTGTTGTATCTAACATGTAGACTGACAGTAGAAATGTGCCTTATTTTTATCTGGACATAATGAAGCAGCAAAAATGTTCCACCAACAAGAAGAAGCAGTGGGAAGCTGAATTAAAATATACTGCGTTGATAAATTCAGCGTTTATATTGCTGGGAATTACACATAAGCGTGGCTCCAGGCAGCACTGGCAGAAATTCGCCAGCTTTTTCTGCTTGGCTGCCTGAAGATTCTCCCTGTTGAGCGGGGACACGGTCGGTTCTGGTGAAAGCGTTTGAGCCACAGAATGTATCTGCAGGGCAATATTTTAGTTTATACCAACATCTTTTCTGCATACTTGGTGGCTGTCATAATGTTGGCTGCAATCTGTCACTCTGCCACATGTGCGTGGCCAAACACACATAAACACACTCGCATGCACAGCACAGGATGTTAGCTCTTTAAGCCCTGATTGCTGACAACGCCGAAGCACGTACTAAGTGGAGAGACACACATTTAGACACACGCGCCTACTATAAAGGATGACTCGAGGGTGACAGCGGTTTAAGGAGGCTGCGCTTTCCTGGAACGAAATGGTGGCTAAACAGAAAATGACAGGAGCAGCTCTTCAAAGTTATCTGGAAAACAGCATTGCATACTAGCGCGACAAAGGCAGATCCTTCACCACATATGACAGGAAAGAACTACTTTGGTTTTCATTTCATAAACTGTAAGAGGTTTTAGGTTTGCAGCTTTTTGCAGCCTGTTACTGGCTTTTTCTAGCAACAAGAGTCAGTCTTTGCAAACCGTTGAACCCCTCTCTTGTTACAAGTATTAGGACTACTAATAATAATAATAACAAGGGGAATCATGTAAAACTATGCTTTGCTTGATTTTCTTTTTCATTTTTTTTAACAATTATCAAAGTGGACTTTTTAACTTTATTACTTCTTACCTCTGCCCTAGATTCAAATGAGAGTATGTTCTTGATGTCAATAGGAAATTGGTGTATTGTATACAGGAGAGTATAAATACATGACTGAAAAGTGATATAGCTGACATAATTTAAGCGAGGAAATGTGAACAAATAAAGTAAAAAAAACTAACTGCGCATGAGGTATAGTCTTGAAAAAAGACAAAACATGAATGGAGTTTTCCAGCCTGACAAAGTTAACATGCTCTTAGCATCTCTATATCACAACTTTGTAACCATTGGAGTGGTTATTATCAACTTTTAGCCTGTTTTCACTGTGCTCATATTATTTTTAAAATACTAATTAATATGAGAATTACTGAAATATTTTATATTTTTTTTATTTTTATTTTTTATTTTGTTATTTTATTTATTATGTTCTCTCATCTAATATTAATGTCACATTGTAAGATATGTCCTTCAGTTATAACTAATTTTCCTTCCTACAAAAAATGTCATGCAATCCCTGATAAATGTATGCATTTAGCAATTCAGAAGCCAGTGCACACACATCACTCTATAGTTGCTTGTTCGATAGATGTCAGAGGACAGATCAATGCCTGCATGTGTTTTCATTGCAGCTGGCCCAGCACCAACGGAGAGGTTCTTACCTGTGTCACAAGCCACCAAGGTTGACATCTTTACACACGTGTAGTGTCTCAGGACAGCCAGGCCAAACTGACAGGTGTCACCTTGTTATTCTCCTGTGCCAAAGCCAAGCTCAGTCTGCAGGGAGTTGATTAGTAAGAACCTGTTGCCACGTTTACCCACGGCACAATGCCAAGCTCATGAGAGAATTGAGCAGACATGCTGCATCGGGGACACTGGTAGACCTAAAATTAGCTCAGCGATGAAGCGAGAGTGCCAACAGTATGGCACATATTTATGACATCTGGGTGTCATTATCACATATCTGTGGCATTGGGTACAGATGTTCATGTCGCATGTTTTGAAATGCTAATGAGCTAATTACAGCTGTATATTGAATTAGTAAATTGATGAATCCCATCAATGCTTCATTTACATTGTATGCACAGTGTGCTTTATACATATGCTGACTTAATAAGAAGTAAACAAAAGGCATTCTGATGCAGACCAGATAGGTTTTTGTGACCACAAACATTAACACAATCAAAGCGTTTGCGTTTGTCTTTCTGCTTTCTTGCTGTAACGCTGCCGATTCAACAACAAACCAAAATGCAACGGGTCTAGAAATTATCATTATAAATCCTTTAAACGTTGTTTTTTTTCTCCTTCAATTGTTTCTACGAAAACAATTATGTTCTCGTGTACATCATAATAGCACTGCTCTCTATGCCAAATTGTAATTTCAAACACACTAAAAGGGACCACAATACCTAAAATTATGTCTATATCTTTAACTAAGTAATACACACACACACACACACACACACAATTTTCACTGAAACATGAACGCTATGTTACACATCAAATGCAAGCCCACACAAATAATATACCATTAGAGGAGATCATTCCAAGAAATGGCTATAATAAAGACACGATGACCTCACTACTGTTCTGATGCTATTAAATAAAAATGATACCCTTCATTGCTACAAAGCTTCATGTACTATCAACAGACACTTTAATTGGTACACCTGCGCATTGTCATGCAATTCAAGAGTTTTAGCAACAAAAATAACCCAAAACAAGTTACAAAGATGACAATGCTTGGCTCTGAATGTGATTGATTGCATTGAATTTAACAGTGTGATTATGTTGGTGTTTGTATTCTTGCAGTGGTGTTTAACTCAATTGTATATATTTGATCTTGTCTTGTCATACATCTTGTCTGATGTAATAATAATAATAATAATAATAATAACAACGGAGTAAAGCTTGTGTATTGAATGGTATTCCACAGAGAAGGTGTACCCAACATTGAGTGCATCTTTTATAT
Organism: Phycodurus eques; assembly: GCF_024500275.1. Classification (NCBI taxonomy): domain Eukaryota; kingdom Metazoa; phylum Chordata; class Actinopteri; order Syngnathiformes; family Syngnathidae; genus Phycodurus; species Phycodurus eques. The sequence continues at coordinate 6,443,919 of NC_084531.1, forward strand.
TATCAAGAAATGAACTCCGTTGAGAGGAGCAGTGAGGTGAAATAAAAGAGTGAGGAGCAAACATAACGGTAGTTATCTGCATCGGCAGGACATCTCTGTATCCAAATTGGCTCCAGCGAGTTAGCATCCCACCACGCAGTCCAGTATGTTGCCCTTCACATGCAGTACTAGTACTAAATGGTATTTCCTACCTTTGGAGTGAGCCGCGCTCAAGCCCAGCGCGACCACCGCCAGCACAACAGCTGCCGTCAGCATCTTCTCGTCTTCCTCCGTTCCTCTGAATATTCGATCCTTCTTGCTGTTTTTCACTCCCTGGGAGTAGCGCGCAGGGGGGAGGCACGTCGCTGGCAGCGAGGCTGGCAGCGTGTTGTCAAAGACGGATCCTCGGTGCACCGCGCGCAGTCGGCGAAAAGGCAGCAAGTGGAGAGGTTCTTCTGAAACGGGACCAGAAGCCGGCAGTTGCCCGGGACCGGGCCGGTGCAGACGTCACAGGGAGGAGAGAGGTGCAATTTTTCCCCATCTCTCTTTGCAAAGCCCTCCCTCCTTATCTTTCACCCTCCTCCCATCCGCTCACGCATATACACAATTCCACACGTGACTTTACGAGCAACAACGAGAACTCTGATGTTGCTGGCACCGTTGTGCAGTTTATTGCTCATCGCATCTCGCTCACAACAAACACATCCATCATCCATGCGTAGTAGCACAGCAATACTGGCGACACTTACGCACACGCACTTTTAACTATTTATAATGCTTTACTCCCAAACTTTTTTTTTTTTTACTATACAGACTACAGTAGACCGTTCAAAAGTTTGGAGTCACTCAGAAAATGTCATGTTTGGTTATTGAAAACAGATCATTGTTTTGCTGAGAAAAATAAATAAATAAAAACACCTTCAAATTTACTTAATTTGAACATGTAGTGTATATTGGATACATCTGATTCAAATGTCATAAACTGATTTTAAACAATCATTCTTCTCCTTGAAGGTTACATCAGTATACTACATTTTAATCATGCGCGACCAATGTACATTTTCTTCTTTTTTCCAGTCAGTGGTGAGCAACGTGGGGGTGGAGTTGGCAGTGGCCCCTTGGATCCAACACAGGGGCAGCATCCAAACGGTTTTTGGGTGGGCATTAACCCCCGTACCACTTTCTGGCAACTGCTCTGGAGTCATGCTCCACTCCATACATCATAATCATTCTGCAATGGTGCCGCACTGTTACAATAGATTTTTTATTTTTACATTCTCTTCCTTCTATAATCATATTTTCATGCATGTGTCACTTGTTATATACGTCTCATTATTTACACCGGAATGCGGAAACAATGTAGAGCCATGAAGGTTACAATGTATGATGGAATTATGGGCTTATATTACAGTACACTATGTCATTTCTGTAAATTATAAGTAAGTTATTAAACACATACCAAACGGTAAAATACTGTAAAGTGATTATACAGTAATTAAATATAGTTTCCACTGCATCATATTATTTTGGTTGATGTCACACACTATGAACAGAGAGTCACTGCATTTTTAAAAAAAAATTACTTTTATTCATTGTGGTGCCAATGAGTCACACAAGGAAAATGGGAGTTCTTTTGTCTTGCAGAATAAGTAGGCCAAATTGACCAATCGCAAGGACGTACAGATTTGTATCTAACACAACTGATTATTTGCCAGGTAACACTTAGCTTAGCTTCATGTAGCATACAGCAGAACTGACCGGGATGTCACTCCGTCGCACACAACCCACAGACAGGGTTTCATGATAACAAAGTGCAACATAAATTACCTTATTAAATAAACCTTTGACTCTTTGGGAAAAAAAATACTTCTGGCCCTTTAAGGTCTGTATTTGAGTACCCCTGATCGAGACGGTATTTCTGAATAATTTAATAGTATCTTCATTGACAAAAACTGGGGAAACATTATAAAAGGACTTATACCTGATATGTACACCACCTCTCACCCAAAGTCAGTTGGAATGGGTTCCAGCTCACTAGTGACTATTATGAGGAAAAACATTGTGATAATGAATGGATAAAATGCATTGAATTAGTCTGAGGTGTGTTTTAATATTTAGATCCGCTCATGTAATTATTATAGGATGAGTTAAAAATTGGGCAATTCTCTGCAGTTCTACACCACTGCAAACTACAACCAAAAAATGTATTAACTTTTTTTTTAATGCATTGTCTCCAAACGCATTCACTCAGCCTTTCAAAGAAAAAAAGGAAAACATTAAAATTTACATAAAATGCAATATTGTACTCAGATATTTAACCTAGCATCAAGTTATATAACAGTGTGAGCCTTTAAAACGTTCTCTATGTTTAGACCATGTCATTGCTTTCTGAAATATGCAATCAAATTAATAAACAATGCCATTTTTCATCATTAAATGTATATGTGGGCTTGTATTGGTATGCGTGTGAGAGTGTCAGCAACTCCCACCCCCACCCGGAAGGATTAATAATAAATTACATTTTTCAACTTTCCTGAGTAGCCAATCTCAAAACTACTTTTCTCTCGGAATATCTCTGTGGGTTAAGAATTGTTCTGGTAGGGGGAAAGATATTTTCTAATCTTATCTAAAGGGGAAAGAAACAATAACTGCTTCGATTTTTATATAAATCTTAATTTTAAAAATACAGTTACTGGGATATTGCACATGGACTACGCCAAAACTAACCCTAACCCTAACCCATATATACATTTTCATTAATACATGTATTTCTCTCTCCTCTCCTTGAGCCTTCACCTTATCGTGGTGGAGGGGTTTGTGTGTCCCAATGATCCGAGGAGCTAAATTTCACGCGCCCGGTAGGGTCCCCCTTGGCAAACAGGTCCTAGGTGAAGGACCAGACAAAGCACAGCTCCAAAAACCCCTATGAAGAACAAAATATATGGATCTAGGTTTCACCTGCCCGGACATGGGCCACCGGGTCCCCCCTCTGAAGCCAGGCCTGGAGGTGGGGCTCGAAGGCGAGCGGCTGGTGGCCGGACCTGCACCCATGGGGCCCGGCCAGTCACAGCCCGAAAGGGTAACATGGGTCCCAGGGGTCGGGTGCAGTGTGAACTGGGTGGTGGCCGAAGGTGGGGACCTAGGCGAGCCGATCCATGGCTACAGAAGCTGGCTCTCGGGACGTGGAATGTCATCTCTCTGGCAGGGAAGGAACCCGAGCTGGTGTGTGAGGTTGAGAAGTTCAGACTAGATATAGTCGGGCTCGCCTCCACAGAAGGCTTGGGCTCTGGTACTAGTCCTCTCGAGAGGGGTTGGACTCTTTTCCACTCTCGAGTTGCCCACGGTGAGAGGCGCCGAGCAGGTGTGGGTATACTTATTGCCCCCCGGCTCGGCGCCTGTCCATTGGGGTTCACCCTGGTGGACGAGAGGGTAGCCTCCCTTCGCCTTCGGGTGGGGGGATGGGTCCTGACTGTTGTTTGTGCCTATGAACCAAACAGCAGTTCAGAGTACCCACTCTTTTTGGAGTTTTTAGAGTGGTTGCTGGAGAGCGCTCCTGCTGGGGACTCCATCGTTCTCCTGTGGGACTTCAATGCTCACGTGGGAATGACAGTGAGACCTGGAAGGGTGTGATCGGGAGGAACGGTCCCCCTGATCAGAACCCGAGTGGTGTTCTGTTATTGGACTTCTGTGCTCACCATGGATTGTCCATAAAGAACAGCATGTTCAAGCATAAGGGTGTCCACACGTGCACTTGGCCCAGGACACCCTAGGTCGCCGTTCAATGATCGACCTTGTGGTGGTGTCATCGGAATTGCGGCCGCATGTCTTGGACACTCGGGTGAAGAGAGAGGCGGAGCTGTCAACTGATCACCACCTGGTGGTGAGTTGGCTCCGATTGTGAGGGAAGATGCGAGTCCGACGTGGCAGGCCCAAACATATTGTGAGGGTCTGTTGGGAATGACTGGCAGACTCCCCTGTCAAAAGGAGTTTCAACTCCCACCTCCAGCAGAACTTCACCCAGGTCCTGGGGGAGGCGGGGGCCATTGAGTCCGAGTGGACCATGTCCCGCGCCTCTACTGCCGAGGCGGCCGACTGGAGCTGAGGCCGTAAAGTAGTTGGTGCCTGTCATGGCGGAAATCCCCGAACCCGTTGGTGAACACAAGCGTTGAGGGATGCCGTCAATCTTTTTTGGCCTGTGGGACTCCTGAGGCAGCTGATGGGTATCAGCTGGCCAAGCGGAATGCGGCTCTGGTGGTCGCTGAGGCAAAAACCTGGGCGTGGGAGGAGTTCGAGAAAAAGTTTGAGAAAATTCTGGTCCACCGTCCAGTGTCTCAGGAGGGGGGAGCAGTGCACCATCAAAGCTGTGTATAGTGGGGATGGGGCGCTGCTGACCTCGACTCGGGACGTTGTGAATCGGTGGGGAGAATACTTCAATTCCACCGACACGCCTTCCCTTGAGGAAGCAGAGTCTTGGTTCTCTGAGGCGGGCTCTCCTATCTCTGGGGTTGAGGTCACCGAGGTGGTTAAAAAGCTCCTCGGTGGCAAGGCCCCGGGGGTGGATGAGATTCGCCCGGAGTTCCTAAAGGCTCTGGATGTTGTGGGGCTGTCCTGGTTGACACGCCTCTGCAACATCGCATGGACATCTGGGACAGTGCCTCTGGATTGGCAGACTCGGGTGGTGATCCCCCTTTTTAAGAAGGGGGACCGGAGGGTGTGTTCCAACTACAGGGGGATCACGCTCCTCAGCCTCCCTGGTAAGGTCTATTCAGGGGTGCTGGAGAGGAGGGTCCATCGGGAAGTCAAATCTCAGATTCAGGAGGAGCAGTGTTGTTTTCGTCCTGGTCGTGGAACAGTGGACCAGCTCTTCATCCTCGGCAGGGTCCTCAAGGGTGCATGGGAGTTCGCCCAACCAGTCTACATGTGTTTTGTGGACTTGGAGAAGGCGTTCGACCGTGTCCCTCATGAAGTCCTGTGGGGGGTGCTTCCGGGAGTATGGGGTACCGAATCACCTGATACAGGCTGTTCGGTCCCTGTACGACTGGAGTCAGAGTTTGGCCCACATTGCCAGCAGTAAGTAGGACTCGTTTCCGGTGAGGGTTGGACTCTGCCAAGGCTTCCCTTTGTCGCCGATTCTGTTCATAACCTTTATGGACAGAATTTCTTGGTGCAGCCGAGGCGTAGAGGGGGTCCAGTTTGGTGGCCTCAGAATTGCATCTCTGCTTTCTGCAGATAATGTGGCTCTGTTGGCTTCATCAAGCCGTGATTGCCAACTCTCACTGGAGCGGTTCGCAGCCGAGTGTGAAGTGGCTTGGATGAAAATCAGCACCTCCAAATCTGAGACCATGGTCCTCAGTCGGATAAGGGTGGAGTGCCCTCTCCGGGTCGGGGATGAGATCCAACACCAAGTGGATGAGTTCAAGTATCTTGGGGTGTTGTTCACGAGTGAGGGAAGAATGGAACGGGAGATCGACAGGCAGAGCGGTGCAGCATCTGCAGTGATGCGGACTTTGTATCGATCCGTTGTGGTAAAGAAGGAGCTAAGCCGAAAGGTGAAGGTCTGGATTTACCGGTCGATCTACATTCCTACCCTCACCCATGGTCACAAGCTGTGGGTCGTGACCGAAAGAACAAGATCCAAGATACAAGCGGCCGAAATGAGTTTCCTCCGCAGGGTGTCCAGGCTCTCCCTTAGAGATAGGGTGAAAAGCTCGGTCGTCCGGGAGGATCTCCAAGTAAAGCCGCTGCTCCTCCGCATTGAGAGGAGCCAGATGAGGTGGCTCGGGCATCTGTTTAGGATGCCTCCCAGAGGCCTCCCTGGTGAGGTGTTCTGGGCACGTCCCACCGAGAGGAGACCCCGGGGACGACCCGAGACTACGTCTCTCCAGCGTGCCTGGGAACGCCTCAGGATCCCCTCGGAATAGCCAGAATAAGTGGCTGGGGAGAGGGAAGTCTGGGCTTCCCTGCTGAGGCTGCTGCCCCCGCGACCCGACCTCGGATAAGCGGAGGACAATGGATGGATGGACATGTATTTCTTTACACATACTGTGTATAAACAGAAATATATAAGTGCTTTTACTATACAACCAAAAGCAGTTGAATCTGTGAAAAGTCATTGCATTGATGTGTTCCAAGCAACTTAAGATTGCATTTTATTGTGCTGTGAAATGTGTTTGCAATATTTGCCCCTTTATATTACAAAAGTAGCCTCTTTTTCTTTTAGTGTAAGGCCAAATTAGTTAAAGTCAGCTTTTGTTTATAATAAACTGCTGCAGAGCACTAAGGTTCCAATGAGTCACTAGGTCATACTATATGTTACGAATGATTTTGTAGTCTGCTGCTGCAGTACATAGCACATATTTTAGGTGCTTTGCAGAGATTTATGAGTCATCGTAAACACAGCAGTATCAATCTATTTATTATACTTTATTGATCTCTGCGGAGGAATTCTAGTAACATTCTATTTACATTTTGGGGGGATATCAGTCGGGCTGTGTTTTGTGTCTTAAGGTCACTGATCCCAGAAACGTACGATGGTTTATTGTCAAAGTTATACATTTCATTTCACCTGTATACATGCCCTTCCACAAGTATTTGAACAGTGAGGTAGATTCCTTTGTTATTGCAGTAGACTACTATCATTTGCATTTGACATGATCATATGAATATGAGACAAGAGATCAACATTTAAACATATATTGTCTGATATATTTACAGAGTACAGAGTACAAAGACGCTTAAATGCATAAAATGCGTAACTGCCAATACAACAAATGTGTTAATCGGGAAATTAGTGAAAGGTTTTAGACTAGTCAAGACAATCTACAGACTCTAACCCTATTGACCATGCATTTTACCTTCTAAAAAGGACACAGAAAGGACAAACCCTCAAAAACAACAACTGAAAAGAGGCTTCGGTGAGATTCTGGAGAAACATCACAAGGTCACAATTGCAAGAACAGGATTTTCAACAAAATATTCCGTCACATCAGTGTATTTTAAGTCTTTTAAGTTTTAAAGGTTTTAATGTTGTCTATCGAATCCAGATGTTACTCTTTTGTCTCATACTGCTTTTTTATGTCAAAGTCAAATGTTTTCATTCTACTGCAACAATAATATATGTAGTTTCCTCGCACATTCTAAATCTGTAGTTTGCTCGCACATTCTAAAGAGATTTACTTTTGGGGTGATATTCTCCTGTTCCCACTTAAGTATTTTTTTACACGCCTAGACTTTTCATCTACGCGCATTTGCCATCCAGACTTCTGACACATCCACCGTGCATAACTAAGGAATAAGTGCGCAAACACAGAAAAGGCGTCATTTATTGAATACTGAGGCTGGCTATAAATGATGGCGCGGGGAGTTTTCCTGAGATTTGACTGTCATTGAAATTTACCAGAAAAATGTAGCTCACTTTAAATTTGGAAAATACCTTATGTAGCAGGCGGAGCATGTGCATCTCTCCGGCTAACACACTAACACTTTGAAGGAGGGCATGTTTTTTTTATTTTGTATTTATTTAGTAGGAAATAAATCCAATAAAAGTAATTTAACCAGAATAATTTGCTTACGACTAATGCATGTTTGGCAGTCCATCAGAAAAAAGAAAGTGTGCCTGCTGTTCTATAGATCAGCAGTGCTCAACCGTACTTGCAGCACAGACTGGATGGGTCACTTTATCTCAAAGACATACTCTGACGACTCTCATAGAAGTAAATAGAAAATGACTGAACTTAACTATCTAACTCACCACTGCACTATTACTATGACTGTAGTAATAATAGCAGGATCCCGGCACTAAAAAAATAAAATAAATAATAATCTGAAGGCTTATCTTTTAATGCCGGCTGCAGCGCAGCATATTTGTAGAATCAGATGTAGATGTGTGGAAAAAAAGGCTGCTGGCATCGATATTTTTCACCAATAAATATCACGACTAATATGTGGTAATAGCCTCTTTCATAAATTAAAAATGTTTTAGCTCACTCATTTTGCATACATTTGATATCTTTCAAGGAAGCTTTTTACAATGTGTGGTGGCATATATTGTAAGACTTCAAGTTCAATATGATGCTACTGGGGTGCTGGACTTACTACAGCCTCTGGAGCACTTGAGAGGAAATGCACGTAAATCGACATGAGGAAGCAGGGACAACCAGATTTGACAGGGAACGCCTGACATTTTAGGGTTTCTCCACCCAAAATGTGTATCTAGCACAAAGCAAGGGTGGTCTGGAGTACGGGGAGACCGGGGGCATCCCCGGTGAGCCAGTGCGTCGGTGGGCAGGTGAGCCAGGGGTGACGGTTGTTAGTGTTGTGACTCGAAATTTTTATTTAAATCTTTCTGATGGGAGCGCAATATTTTGGTATCCCGGAGGTGCCGTGGCTAATCAATCTCGGTAGTCAGGGCGACATCTCCGCCAGTGAGATGGGGGTCTTACCAGAACATCGGAATCAGAATCAGAATCATCTTTATTTGCCAAGTATGTCAAAAACACACAAGGAATTTGTCTCCGGTAGTTGGAGCCGCTCTAGTACGACAACAGACAGTCAATTGACAGAGAACACTTTTGAGACATAAAGACATTGAAAAAAAAAACAGTCACTGAGCAATAAGAGTTTGCTAGTAATGTGGTAATGCCGGTACAATGTTTTTAATTTTATTTTATTTATTTATTTATTTTTTGACAATTCTGCAAAAAAATGCAGAGTCCTCTAGCAATTAGAGCAATTTGAAATGACTAAAAGAACAATAGTCCGGTGCAATGACCATTGTGCCAAGGGTCCCGAGACTTCAAGAAATGTATGCAGTTTAAAGTGACTAGTAGTGCGATAATCTGGGACAATGTCGATTGTGTAAATGTTGCAGTTGCTACTCAGGTACATGAGTTGCCAGAATTGGTCAACAACAGATATGCAAATAGTGCTACAGTGAGTGCACGAGTAATGTATAAAACCAAGCAAGCCCTCAACAGTAGCCTTATTTATATCAGCCTACCGTGTTGTATTTCTCTCCACTGCTCATTGTTGCCTTTAAAACTATGAATATGTGATGCATAGAAGATGTCTAGCTTCAGCTAATTTGCAGTCTTAGTCCCTGGATGGTCAGGCTTTTGAATATAATCAATTAAAAAACGTGTGTGTGTGTGTTTAAAACCCCTCTGAAAAATCCCAGCCCCACCCAGTGAAACTGGTGTAGAACCTGCACCGGAAAAACTGCGACCCTGTATCAGGTTTTAGGTCACACGCGCAGTATACTGTACTGTATAACATTGCTTTCTAGCCTCGAGTACATATCACTAATGCTAAGAACCCAGAAACATTTTGGGGGTGAAAGCGTATGTGCGCCGGCCAGGGTGGGTTTTATCCAGGTAGTCCGGTTTCCTCGCACATCCCAAAAACATGCGTGGTAGGTTGATTCTTCTTCTTCTTCTTCTTTTCCTTTCGGCTTGTCCCGTTAGGGGTCGCCACAGCGCGTCATCCTTTTCCATGTAAGCCTATCTCCTGCATCCTCCTCTCGAACACCAACTGCCATCATGTCTTCCCTCACGACATCCATCAACTTTCTCTTTGGTCTTCCTCGAGCTCTCTTGCCTGGCAGCTCCATCCTCATCATCCTTCTTCCAATATACTCACTATTTCTCCTCTGGACGTGTCCAAACCATTGAAGTCTGCGCTCTCTAACTTTGTCTCCAAAACATCGAACCTTGGCTGTCCCTCTGATGAGCTCATTTCTAATTTTATCCAACCTGGTCACTCCAAGAGCGAACCTCAACATCTTCATTTCCGCCACCTCCAGCTCTGCTTCCTGTTGTCTCTTCAGTGCCACTGTCTCTAATCCGTACATCATGGCTGGCCTCACTACTGTTTTATAAACTTTGCCCTTCATCCTAGCAGAGACTCTTCTGTCACATAACACACCTGACACCTTCCTCCACCCGTTCCAACCTGCTTTGACCCGTTTCTTCACTTCCTGACCACACTCACCATTGCTCTGGACGGTTGACCCCAAGTATTTAAAGTCCTCCACCCTTGCTATCGCTTCTCCCTGTAGCCTCATTCTTCCCCCACCAGCCCTCTCATTCATGCACATATATTCTGTTTTACTTCGGCTAATCTTCATTCCTCTTCTTTCCAGTGCATGCCTCCATTTCTCTAACTGTTCCTCCAGCTGCTCCCTGCTTTCACTGCAGATCACAATGTCATCTGCAAACATCATGGTCCACGGGGATTCCAGTCTAACCTCATCTGTCAGCCTATCCATCACCACTGCAAAAAGGAAGGGGCTCAGGGCTGATCCCTGATGCAGTCCCACGTCCACCTTAAATTCTTCTGTCACACCTACAGCACACCTCACCGCTGTTCTGCTGCCCTCGTACATGTCCTGTATTATTCTAACATACTTCTCTGCCACTCCAGACTTCCGCATGCAGTACCACAGTTCTTCTCTGGGTACTCTGTCATAGGCTTTCTCTAGATCTACAAAGACACAATGTAGCTCCTTCTGACCTTCTCTGTACTTTTCCATCAACATCCTCAAGGCAAATAATGCATCTGTGGTACTCTTTCTAGGCATGAAACCATACTGTTGCTCGCAAATACTCACTTCTGTCCTGAGTCTATCCTCCACTACTCTTTCCCATAACTTCATTGTGTGGCTCATCAACTTTATTCCTCTATAGTTGCCACAGCTCTGCACATCACCTTTGTTCTTAAAAATGGGCACCAGTACACTTTTCCTCCATTCCTCAGGCATCTTCTCACGCACTAGAATTCTATTGAACAAGCTGGTCAAAAACTTCACAGCCACCTCTCCTAGATGCTTCCATACCTCCACAGGAATGTCATCAGGACCAACTGCCTTTCCATTTTTCATCCTCTTTAATGCCTTTCTAACTTCCCCCTTACTAATCATTGCCACTTCCTGGTCCACCACACTTACCTCTTCTACTCTCCCTTCTCTATCATTTTCCTCATTCATCAACTCCTCGAAGTATTCTTTCCATCTAGCAAGCACACTGCTGGCACCAGTCAACATATTTCCATCTCTATCCTTAATCACCCTAACCTGCTGCACATCCTTCCCATCTCTGTCCCTCTGTCTGGCCAGCCTGTATAGATCCTTTTCTCCTTCTTTAGTGTCCAACCTGCCATACATGTCATCATATGCCTCTTGTTTTGCCTTTGCCACCTCTACCTTTGCCCTGTGTCGCATCTCAATGTATTCCTTTCGCCTCTCCTCGGTCCTCTCAGTGTCCCACTTCTTCTTAGCTAACCTCTTTCCTTGTATGATTTCCTGTACTGTGAGGTTCCACCACCAAGTCTCCTTCTCTCCTTTCCTGCCAGAAGATACACCAAGTACTCTCCTGCCTGCTTCTCTGATCACCTTGGCTGCAGTGGTCCAGTCTTCTGGAAGCTCCTGCCGTCCACCGAGAGCCTGTATCACCTCTTCCCGAAAAGCTGCACAACACTCGTCCTGTCTCAGCTTCCACCACATGGTTCTCTTCTCTGCCTTTGTCTTCCTAATTTTCCTCCCCACCACCAGAGTCATCTTACACACCACCATCCTATGCTGTCTAGCCACACTCTCCCCTACCACTACCTTACAGTTGGTAACCTCTTTCAGATTACATCGTCTGCACAAGATGTAATCCACCTGTGTGCTTCTACCTCCGCTCTTATAGGTCACCCTATGTTCGTGCCTCTTCTGGAAAAAAGTGTTCACTACAGCCATTTGCATCCTTGTTGCAAAGTCTACCACCATCTGTCCCTCCAAGTTCCTTTCCTGGATGCCGTATTTACCCATCACTTCTTCATCACCCCTATTACCTTCACCAACATGTCCATTACAATCTGCACCAATTACGACTCTCTCTCTGACTGGGATGCTAAGAACTACATCATCTAGCTCCTTCCAGAATTTCTCTTTCACCTCTAGGTCACATCCTACCTGTGGGGCATAGCCACTAATCACATTACACATAACACCCTCAATTACAAATTTCAGCCTCATCACTCGATCTGATACTCTTTTCACCTCCAAGACATTCTTAGCCAACTCTTCTTTTAAAATAACCCCGACTCCATTTCTCTTCCCATCGACACCATGGTAAAATAATTTAAACCCTGCCCCTAAACTTCTAGCCTTACTGCCTTTCCACCTGGTCTCCTGGACACACAATATATCAACCTTTCTCCTCATCATCATGTCAACCAACTCCCGAGATTTTCCTGTCATAGTCCCAACATTCAAAGTCCCCACATTCAGTTCTAGGCTCTGTGTTTTCCTCTTCTCTTTCTGCCGAAGAACCCGCTTTCCACCTCCTCTTCTTCTTTGACTTCGACCCACAGTAGCTGAATTTCCAACGGCGCCCCACAGGTTGACGGCGCCGGTGGCGGACGTTGTTAACCCGGGCCACGACCGATCCGGTATGGAATTCTTTGGATGAACGCTCATATTTGTTTGGCAAGGTTTTAAGCCGGATGCCCTTCCTGACGCAACCCTCTGCATTTATCCGGGCTTGGGACCGGCCTACAGTTTGCACTGACTTGTGCCACCCATAGGGCTGCATTGCGTGGTAGGTTGATTGAAGACTCTAAATTGCCCGTAGGTGTGAATGTGAGTGCGAATGGTTGTTTGTTTATATGTGGCCTGCAATTGGCTGGCGACCGGTTCAGGGTGTAACCCGCCTCCCACCCAAAGATAGCTGTGATAGGCTCCAGCAGCCCGCGACCCTTGTGAGGATAAGCGGAAAATAAAATGCATGGATGGATGGATGAAAGTTTATGTGCATTTTTGCATTATTATTTAGTATTTGCAATGTTTAGACAGTTCACCGATGATTCAAAATTTGAATCACAGCATACCCGCCGTGCTGTCAACTTGTTCTTCTGGACTCCAGAGACCTCTTACCCCTTCCTCTTCCCCTCATTAATCCCTCAACAGAGAGCTCTTTCTTTTCCAGAGATCACCAGTCACCATTTCTATTTGTGCCATCTTTCTTCCCGTATCTCTTTTTCCAGCCGCTCTGCTCCAATGTCTCGGTCTTTTCCGTCAGTCGACACACGGCCTAATCACTCCATTGTTACTGCATCCACATCTCTCTATCAGCTCCTTTCCAACACTACAGTCTAGTTAGTGTGTGTGACAAAGTACAGTGACTCAGGATACTCCCACTGACAGCTGGCCCAGGCTGGAGTGACAGAGGTCGGATGAAAGAAGGGAGAGAGAGGCAAAGACATTATCCACCTGGTATTTGCCCCCCAGCTCTTTCAGAGAAGGTTGGCGATTAATTGGCGACCACTGCAGGGTGTATGCCACGTCTCACCCAGTCAGCTGGAATCGGCACACTTGTGCCGCCTGTTCACTTGTTTAGTTTCAGATATATATTATATTGGCATGCACTAACAACCTAATGCAGCATTTGCTTGAAATTCTCCTTGGTAAGATTATATTTGGTGAATTCCTAATACTGTGTTGCTCGTGGCTGACCAGTATCCATTTAGCAACCCACCATTCCATTCAAATGAAAATGTTGACAGTGCATATTGTTATGTGTTTTATGTGTTTATTTTGTCAACATTTAACATAACCTCAAAATACATTGCAATGTTTGGCTCTGCTTTTGACAAATCTAAAAACATTTTTTTAAGTCTTAATATGTTAATTAGGTGTTTGAGTTGAACTAATTTTAAGTGTTCAGTAGGAAGAAGATGAACACAGTCTATCATTAAATTCATAAAATTAGTATTTATTTTTTTACACTTACACACGCTATTAATATTGATGATGATGATGATGATGCTTGTGTATGTTTGTGCGTGTGGAAATGAACAAATGTGAGATGTTTCACTTTGTGACCTAAGGGTTTTGTGGTGAGCAGACCGTGACAGCGGCCTCAGCGGATGCATTTATACAGTCCCTTACGTCCTACCCCCTCAAGACTTGAAGCAAACATGGGTTTCACTTACCATAACACCACCATAACATGCACACACACACAATAAAATTCACTTCTTTTCTAACTACTGTAGAATAACAGGGGGTACAACACTTGTACAGCTCCCTGACTCTGATCTGCAGTGTCTGTATCTGTTGTTTTGTGGTAGTTGTTGTGTATTTTGTGTAGTGAGAGAATGTTCCTTTTGGATCAGTAGCTATACTTCCATAAGTAGCATATAAATAAAGAAATAAAAGAGTGATGTACATAGCCTGTTTGCGCGGATTCAAGACTTTGTGTGCGATCTGTCACCGTGGGGGTTTACTCATGCTGTGTGCATTGAAGCTCAACTTTTTGGAAATTACACAACTTTGGACATTGTTTAATATGTAATAAATATGAAAAATATTAATATTTACATTTAATATTCTTTATGTTATTATTAATGTGCACTCATTATATAAACGTGAATGTAGCAGACTAAGCAAATGTAGCAAGGACCTTTTGCTGTTTTGGTATCTAACGTCTAGTTACTTAATGTCTTTAAAACATATCTTTAGCGTCAAAGTTTAATTATAATATGTAACAGAAATATAAAATCATTCTTATCCACGTCAACAGATGTTTAAAACGTACAGTATATAGTATAGTATATATTACTTGCTGTGTTCAAACATGCAATATTTTAATCTTTTTATCTTCTTGCCGTATATATACATGATATTATACGAGTGCATGATGAGTGCATTTGGATGGAGCATTCTTGATAACATTTTTCATGTATATTTCTATGATTAGGATTCTTCAGCTCTTTAACAGATTCAGCTCTTAATGTATTTCCCTCTGTATACACTTGGTGAGTCTATCTTCTATTTTCAGCAAAAGATAGTTTGATGCTTACAATGTCCCGATGGTCAACAGCAAATATCCAAAATCAAATTCCAGCCCTCTGAATGAAATGTTTTTCATGCACCTTGGCTTTGTGTGTGTGTGTATTAGTGGGTGATGTTGCTGTTCTTTTTGGCAAAGCTGATGTGAGAGTTGTTGGCTGCTCAACTGAAACAGAAAAGGAGCACATGAGTCAATAAAAGACACACAACATTGAACACTAACTGAAAAAACAAGCACAAAAAGGGATTGAGTCTTACCTTCAAATTGCATCTTAAGTCCCTCTGGTGCCACCTTCCTATATATTTCTTTAAATAATTTACTATTCATTTAATTGACATCCCAAAATACAGCAATTTGGGTATCTCAAGTAGTTGTTCTTATATAGAATGACAAGTGCATCTGGGTTTCATTACTATTAGGCTGTTTAAATGAGTCAGGATAGACTTCATTGATCTATTTCTCTATTTGTTGTGAAATGACTTCGATGCTGAAAAAGAGTTTTAAAAAAGTTATAGGCATTGCATGTAAAAAATATATATACAATATAGTGAAATTAGTGACGATTTGATTTATGTGGATCAGTTTGCTCTGTTTTACACTATTCAACAATAGAAATTACACTGGAAAATTTCGGAAATATTTCTGGCCCAACACATAACATTACAACAAAATGAAGATTTAAAATGTAAGTTTGTGGATGTAGCAAGTTTTATTTCTTTCTTTTTTTTGTTTCCTTGGAATGTAATACACAATAATTAAGATGTTCTTAGGTATGAGATGTTTTAATATGTTTGTTGTTTGTATGGTTTAATAATTAATATCAAACGTAAAATTGCATCCATATTACCCAATTTACATGTTACGGTTATTGTTATTATTATCCTCACGCGAGTCGCGGGCGTGCTGGAGCCTATCCCAGCTATCTTCGGGCGAGAGGCGGGGTACACCCTGAACTGGTCGCCAGGTAATCGCAGGGCACATAGAAACAAACAACCATTCGCACTCACATTCACACCTATGGGCAATTTAGAGTCTTCAATCAACCTACCACGCATGTTTTTGGGATGTGGGAGGAAACCGGAGTACCCGGAGAAAACCCACGCAGGCACGAGGAGAGCATGCCTGCGCGAACCCACAGGCAAGGCCGGGATTTGAACCCTTAGAACTGTGAGGCAGTTGTCCACCGTGTTGAAATAAATTCAGTAAAATAAATACTGTAAATGCAGTAAAATACAGTAGATAAATAGATTCTTCAGTCATCCCATGAGGTCAATAAAATAATTTGACTTGTTTAAGACATTTGATCTGAAAAGTGTGATTTCAATCCAAATAGCAGATTGCTGTCATTTTTAATGCTTTTAATATTATTCTTAGACTTTCTGTAGCTCTTTTAGATTTCGTTGAATCATTTTTATCTGCTGTTGCTGTAACTTTGAATGTTTTTATATTGTTTATAAACTTTCTGTGGCACTTTAAGATTTATTTGAAATGTAAACTGCATTACAAATAAAGTTTCATCTTCTTCTTCTTTTTATTCATATTATTATTATTATATAGCAACTACCTTAAATGATCTGTTTAACTGTGTTTCATATTCTTTTGTATATGAAATGAGCATATAAATGTCTACTATTGAAATGAATAATTGCTATTCCATGCTCATACGCAGGCTAATTTTATTAATTTGCTCCTCTGTATTAGAGCCAGTTCTTGGCCAATTCTTTGTGGTCCAGGTGATGTTTTGCCTATCCTGCCTCTCCGGACCGCACGTACATGCGTTACATGCAACAGCGGCTCTTGCCAGACGTTGACAGATGCAAGACACATTAGAGGTTTAAAGTTCCATATCTTTGATAAAATAGCCAATTTCAGTCGAAAGAAAAGAACAGTGGGCATCTGCAAATTAAGCCAGCAATCACCAGAACATTCACCTTGTGGTCACGCCTTCAAGTGTGCCTAAAATGTTTTCATTCAGTCCATGAACCTGAAGAAAAGGAAACCGCATTCCCTGCCAGCCGAGTCAACACGAACGCACGATCAGAATAGACCACTGCTGATTGATGCAGCTCCAGTCCATGAAATTCAAAGCAGGTTGTTTTTTTTGAAGCTACTACGATATCTTGAAAAGGCCACACTCTCTGGGATGTTCACCACACACGCAGCCAAATGAGTTGACAGATTTCAAGCCATTGGCAGCCCCTCACAGCCGATTGAGGCTGCGAAGGTGGAGCTGTATAAAAGTGTATTGAAATCCAGATGCCATGTTTCTCAAGGGCAAGGTGGAAAAGCACATCATGATGGCAGGATAGCAGAAATGACCAGCAGTAGGTCTAACATCAGAAGGTTGGCTATAAAGAGTTCATTGATAGATTTAAAGTTGTAGCACATAACAGAATTCACAGTGACACAGCACTGGGCTGGAAGGCCTGAGTAAAAGCTTTTTTTTTACTGGATTGCAGTGTCTTGTGTGATGATGTAAAGGATATACTTCTGTGATAAAATGCCATGTACAGAGGGGCATGAACTGAACACAAAGAAAAACCCACTGTCCTCTGAATCCAATACAAATCAGTGAAGTGACAGAGAAGCCTGGAATAGGAAACTACTTAGTTGTGAGTGTACTGTAAATACTGAGGTGGTCATGCAGAGACGATGTGCTCAAAGCACAGACCAATATTTTACAACTGCAAGGATAAGCAATGTTCAAACTTCATGTATTCATAAATTGAAACAGTGACCTGTTAATCACAAGGACTAACAAGCCTTTCAGATTGTTTCACCTTTCTAACACAATGACAAACTCGTACAGACACTGTAGAAAAGGCCTAAAAGTCTTCTATTTTCTTAGTCACAATAGTGTTAATTTCTATAATTTAGGTGCTTTTTATTCATTTTTGTGATCATTTGTTTATCAGTCCTGTTTGAGTGTTACGGTTCACATCTGTGTAGAGTCTCAGTCATACAGGTAATGGTAATCTGCAATGGTTGAATCAAGGCAACTGGACAATTCTTTTTTGCTGAAGACGTTTCACCTTTAATCCAAAATACTTATTCAGTTTGAAATTTAAGGTGTGGAGTCTCCATGTTAATCCCTTGGTGAGTGTGTTCCCTGGGGGTGGTCAACAATCGGGTGTTGTTGTTTGGTTAGTGAAACGAGCGTCATGCATACCAGTTGACAGTCACGGTGGCTGCGAATCAGTCGCTGCAAGATACCATTTGTACAGGATTATAAATTCATTCAGATGTGTGCATCATTACCAAAAAAAAAAAAAAACACCCACACAACACACATGAAAAAGGAGGGAGGAATTGTATTCTCACAACTGTACTAAAAGAGGAAAACTTGCATATCTGCCTCACTGAGTTTATTGGTCCTTGTCTCCTATGATTCTGACGGCAAGTGGTGTTTGGCCAAAATATGGAGATCAAAGACAACCCCACTTATCCTGAAGTAGTGAGGGAGGAGAATACCTCCATTATATTGTCGGTACTTCGAGAAGAATTTAACTGTGTTTTTGTCAGAGACGGATCAATACTCAGAGTATAAGGTTCATGGTGCATGCCCCAGATGACACATTTGTCCCCCAGTCCGCGATGCGGATTTTGAAATGGATCATCTGGACCATGGCAGTCAGAGATACAGAGAGGGCGTAGTGTGGTGTTGTAATACTCGAGACCAGTCTCGAGACCACATTTTGAAGTTCTTGGTTTTGTCTCGGTCTTTGACTGGCTGGACTTGGGATATTTCATCGAGACCAGCACTGATCTGCTATTCTTCAACTTCAATAATGTGATTATCAGGAGAAGAATTTGGTAAAACTACAAATACCTTCAATTCAAGTGTTCCTAAACTTATACCACTCCCTTAAGTCTTGGTCATGGATAGTGTGGTTGTGAGCACAACACTACCGTAGATGCTCATCACCAGGAGGCGAGGGCTAGGATGACCCCCTCACCTCAACATATGACTCTTCCCCACCAAGTCGCATGGAACAGCGGGATGCTATTCCTCATGATAAAGATTGGTGCTATGGCAATGAGTGTCCGCAGCACATCCAAGAGAATCAGCCAGCCCCCCGGCTGTCACCAGAATGGGAAATTAGTCTACTTCCCTATATCCAGCGCTGCAGCCCAGACACACACAAGAGGATATAAAGTCAAAATTAGAAGACATCCGTCATGAGAGACACGTTTGTTCAGTGTACACAGCGACGTATGTGATCAGAGCTCATGGACTTCAGAGCACTGAGAGTAGTAATGAGACAATTAGTAAATGCTGTTAAGAACCTCCAACCAAAAAAGCAGGGCCTGTGCGGCTACTGCCATTAGCTGGAACTGAAATTCATTTGGCTGTGAGAATTGATAATAACACATACACAGACGTGCGCACAAAGAGAGAGTAATTGCATTCAAACAATTGAAGTAAAGGTGGAAAACACATATCTGGCTCAGTGAGTTTATTGCTACCCCTCCTCTGAGTTTGGTCTCAAGTGGTCTTTAGCCAACACAGTGACATGAAGACAGCCCCACTTAGCGAGAACTAGCAAGAGGGAG
Source organism: Phycodurus eques (assembly GCF_024500275.1). Classification (NCBI taxonomy): domain Eukaryota; kingdom Metazoa; phylum Chordata; class Actinopteri; order Syngnathiformes; family Syngnathidae; genus Phycodurus; species Phycodurus eques. The sequence goes on from NC_084531.1 coordinate 6,463,283, forward strand.
AACATAGAACATTTATTCTGTTCAAAATGGTCTCTTTGTACTAATATATGGAGCACTATGCCTCTGTGCGACACAGATATCTGCAATTTGAAATCCATTTGACTTGGAAATCAGACTAATTAAATGTGACTGTTCATTAATTTCTTGCTCAAAGGAAGAGCAAAATACTGTGATTACAGATCTCTATTCTGAAAATTTGAATAGCGCAGACAATATTTCATTTGCACTCACATAAATCCTTTCACCCACAGAAACACACTGAAATGTGCTACTTGCATTTATCAATTACCTCTTTAGTCCACAATGCTTCCAGCTTCAAGACTTGTTGTTGAAAGACTCTTCTCAAGTCGCATTAGAAGCTGACATTTCTTGCTCTCTTCATGTGGAACATTATCCGGATTGGCTTTCCTTCCTTCTCTCTCCATATTTGAACACAATCATACATGACTTTATAACAGCTTGTCTATTGTTTCTCTGAGGTTTTTACCTCTCCTTTCTTTCTCCTGTTAATAACTGAGAAAATGGCAGTGAGGTTGAGCTTTCTTGTTATTACTCTTCATTCTAATTTCAATATCCTGGTGCGGACTAGTGAGGATTTAGTTATTGCGCTTGTTCATGCTGCAGGCAAATTAAATTTACTGATTAATTACACAAACTTGTTGTCAAGAAGCTGCACTGAACTGGTACGTCCCAACATCTTTCATGTACTCAAGTTTTTTTTTCTTAATCATTAATGTTATTTTGACAAAGGTTTTCGAGGAATAAAAAGGTTGATTGTGACAAATTCACTGAGGAATTCAAAGCTGTGGCACATAACACAATGCCAAAAGAATTTAAAAAAAACCCCAAAAAAACCACTTTCGTCTCTGATTGCATTGTACCGTGTGGTTTATGTGGAACAAAGTTTACTTCTGTGAGAAAGGATTAGGTATACAGGCTACTGAACTCTAATCAGTGGTTTTATGTGGTTTGGCTCCATCTTACAGAAATATGCCTTCATATGCAGTTCAGACTTTCTAAAATCAAGCTGTGTGTGACAGAAATCGGATCTGGGACTGGCAGTGTAAGGGCCTACAAGACAGATTGAATGGTTCTGCGAAGACCACCCATCAGTACTTCCTGGTCAAAAGATCATGTCACACACCAATGTCTTTGGACCATATTTTAACACTGATTATTGCATATAGTGTGGCATTGTTTCAATAAACATGTGATATCAGATTTATTTCTGTGCAGAGTTGCATTGTTGTTGTTGTTTTTATATTGTATCGATGGTGAAATGGTGTGATTTTGATTCGAGGTAGCTAGTCCATGTAAGTAAACAATGTCTCATCCTCTCTGCAATGCAATCCTGGGATGTGACTGTGACTTGAGGGAAGAAAAAAATGTATCGAAAATTTGACTTTAGGGAGTAAGCGGATCTTTATTTTGGGCAGATCTGATTTTGGGCCATATTGCTGAAACGTGATTTGGCCAATGAAAGAAAGCCCAGATCATAACAATGAAGAACAATCTGTCTGAGTGGAACCCGAGAGATCAGCAGTTTTCAAATTATGAGGGAACATGAGGAAAAACATTTTATGTTCTTAAATTACTGGTCTAATGAAATATATAGTGCCATTTGAGAAGTACTAAATCAATTATGTTGACTAAATCAAAGAGTTAAAAGATAAAATACGAAGTACATTATAAATTCACATCTATACCAGCTGACAAGAAGGTGATAGCGTGTCAATGTAACCACCGTGCGGCACGGTCATCAACTGGTTAGAGCGTCTGCCTCACAGTTCTGAGGACCGGGATTCGATTCCCGGCCCCGCTTGTGTGGAGTTTAGCATGTTCTCCCCGTGCCAGCGTGGGTTTTCTCCAGGTACTCCAGTTTCCTCCCACATCCCAAAAACATGCACGCAAGGTTCACTGAAGTTTCTAAATTGACCGTATGTGTGAATGTGAGTGCGAATGGTTGTTTGTTTCTATGTGGCCTGCGATTGGCTGGCGACCGGTTCAGGGTGTACCCGCCTCCGCCCAAAGATAGCTGGGATAGGCTCCAGCAGCCCGCGAGACTTGTGAGGATAAGCGGTAAAAGACAATGGATGAATAGATATACAACGTACATTGCAATGACAGAAGCAAATATTCTTTAAGTTATTTATTTTTCAATACGATTATCCTTTTACTTGATACATTTACTATTGTTTGTTATGAAATGTTATTTTTCTGGATATGAAAAATATATTGTTTTGTCTTTCAATAAAACAAATACAACACAGTACTGTGTGGTCATGGACTCAAGATTTGAAATAACATTTTTGTTATTTTTGTTTAATTTTGTTATTTTCTTTTAATTTTTAATGCATTCACATTTTTGTAATAAAACTGGAATTTTAACTGCATTTGACTTAAAATATTACGGTTTGACTATTGTACTTTTAAGAATATTTTACTATTGTTGATTCCTCAAACCATTTAATGGTGATTACTTTAATAATGTAAGTATGGATAACTATAAAATGTTACATTCTGCATGGTCTACATTTGTTTTGACTGTACTTAAAAAAAAAAAGATATTCTCTACATTCAATAACTTGACGCAAATATTTTAAGTAAGATCAATTTATCCGGGTTAGGGTTAAGTAAAATCAATTTATCCGGATACTCCGGTTTCCTCCCACATCCCAAAATCATGCGTGGTAGGTTGATTGAAGACTCTAAATTGCCCGTAAGTGTGAATGTGTGCGTGAATGGTTGTTTGTTTATATGTGCCCTGCGATTGGCTGGCAACCAGTTCAGGGTCTATCCCACCTCCTGCCCGTTGATAGCTGGGATAGGCTCCAGCACGCCCGCGACCCTTGTGAGGATAAGTGGCTCAGAAAATGGATGGATGGATGTAACCACCGTATAACAGAAGGGCTTATGGTGAAAGGGAATCAAGTCCCATCTGGATGAATTGAAAAAAGATTTATTTTGATGACCTCAGAAACATCTGGAACAATATATCTTTCAGAGCAGGAAATCTGTTTCCAGGATCTATCATCAACAAATTTCAAATGAATGCACTGACGGTTCTACTTGAATAATGATTGGCATTGCGTATTTGAGTAAGGGTGCCAAATTCCCACCAAGAGCAGCAATAAACACATAACTAAAAATGACACCAATTTAATTATAAACGACTAGACGTCTGTACAAAATAACACAAAGATGCATTTTAACACAGTGAAAACGTGACAGAGTAATTTTAACTGTAGCAATGGATTCTGGGAAAGAGCGCATGCATTTTTTCTGGGTATTACGCTAAAATACACCCTCCTCAGAAACTGGGACTGGAACTTTCCCTTGGCCTCTTAGGGGGCCGTATGGTGCGATGCATGCATAGAGCTACACGGTTCTGTAAAGTTAAAAAGAGTAAGGAAAGCAAAGCAAATTTAATTGTATTGTGCATTTGATACACAATGTGCTTTACATGATTAAAAGCATTTAAGAACAAAGAAAAACAAAAAAAGGCTTATTAACATTTAAAAGAAAGACAAAAAATATATATATAAACAGTGTACAGTGCAAGACAGATAATTTAAAAGTGTAAATGCGCCAAACATTATGAGAAAGAAGAAGATTTTTTTAACCTGGACTCAAAAACATTCATACTTGGGGCTGATGTCACTTCTGTAGAAGAGGAGAAGAAGAAAGTTATGATGCAACTGTATTAAACTTCTTTTTCACAGATTAGGACGAATATATGGCTGTGAGTATTGTTATAGTACCTGTCTGTATGTGTTACGACGGAGTTTGTGTGTGAATGTTCGTTATTTGAAGGCAAATCCCAACCAGTTCAGGGTGTACCCCGCCTCTCGCCCGAAGATAGCTGGGATAGGCTCCAGCACGCCCGCGACCCTTGTGAGGATAAAGCGGTACAGAAAATGGATGGATGGATGGATATTATAATGCAAAGCCTAGATATAATATCCATCCATCCATCCATCGATTTTATAACGCTTAGCCGAGGTCGGGTGGCGGGGGCACTAGCTTCAGCAGGGACGCCCAGACTTCCCTCTCCCTCGCCACTTCATCCAGCTCCTCCGGGCGCTTGTATCTGGGATCTTGTTCTTTCGGTCATGACCCGTAGCTCGTGACCATCAGTGAAGATAGGAACGTAGATCGACCGGTAAATTGAGAGCTTCGCCTTTCGGCTTAGCCCCTTCTTTACCACAACGGACCGATACAAAGTCTGCATCACTGCAGACGCTCCACCGATCTGCCTGTCGATCTTCCGTTCCATTCTTCCCTCCCTCACTCGTAAACGAGACACCAAGATACTTGAACTCCTCCACTTAGGGCACGATCTCATTCCCGACCTGGAGAGGGCACGCCACCCTTTTCTGACTGAGGACCATGCTCTCAGATTTGGAGGTGCTGATTCTCATCCCAGCCGCTTCACACTTGGCTGCGAACCGCTCCAGTGAGAGTTGCAGATCACGGCTTGATGAAGCCAACAGAACCACATCATCTGCAAAAAGCAGAGATGCAATACTGAGGCCACCAAACCGGACCCCTCTACGCCTCGGCTGCACCTAGAAATTCTGTCCATAAAAGTTATGTTGAGGAATGTGATTCTTCTGTAGTTGGACCACACCATCCGGTCCCCCTTCTGAAAAAGGGGGACCACCATTCCAGTCTACCAATCCAGAGGCACTGTCCCCGATGTCCACGCAATGTTGCAGAGGCGTATTTTGATTTTATAGAAATTAACATTTCAAATTGGAAGAAAAAAATAAAAAAGCAGGAAGTTTAGATGGGGGTCCTCATATATAGTCAAGTTTATTTGTATATCCCTTCATTACAAAAGCATCTCAAAGGGCTTCACAGACCCACAGTTGAGAAAGATCGGCAACATCCCCTGATCTGAAATCCCAACTGGGCAAGGAAAAATTTCGAAACCCAAAGAAGTTTTGAGAAGGGACCACTGATGGAGGGATCTCTCTTTCCAAGATAAACAGGATGCAATGGAGCAACAGTTATTACATAGTATGGTGCTGTAAGCTAAAACAGCAAAGAGTCCATTTAGTGAGATGAAGTGCTGCAGATAGACGCCTCAGGAAAAGTGGTCCACCTCAGACCTTGTCCTAGTCCCCTGATGTACAGCAGATCTATGAGATATACTGTAGAGTATTTGTATCCCTCAGATCACACACATAGTGTAATGGTTCACTTCAACTCAGTTACTGTGTGAATCTGAGTGTGAATGATTGTCGGTCTCTACATGTGCTCTGTGATCGACTGGCAACCGGTCCAGGGGGTAGTGTGCTTTGGGACAGGGTCAAGCTTATCGCAACCCCGAATAGTTCAAGCAGTATGAAAAATTGATGGGGCTATCTGTCAGACCGTATATCACAGAAGTCTCAGTATGCAGCATGTAATGGTTTACTGCTGGTAAATTGGCAACAGTTTGACTATAGATCACACATTTTCCTGTTTGCTCTGATATTATCATGTTCATATTTCTTTCCAGCAACACACCAAACCGATAGTTATGTTGATGTGTTGTGTTTTTAAATTATTAAATGTTTTCACTCATGGTGTTTTCTGCAGTGTCCTCTCTGCTGCCTTGAGTGGCTTGTAGTCAAGCAAGGTTGCTTTTCATTCAATCGAATGTGATTATGATCCATATTTAGAGCACAAACTTAGAGCCTACAGATGAGATAAATGTGTTGAGATAATCTGTTGTTGCTTGTTAGATAAACAGGAGTAGCAAAAAAAGAGATGGGTTTCATGCATATTCACACTTCTGGTTTTCAAACACAACCAGTTCATGGTGTACCCCGCCTCCTGCCCGATGATAGCTAGGATGGGCTCCAGCACGCCCGCGACCCTAGTGAGGAGAGAAATGTCTGTGTCAAAGTAGGTACAATGCGGTGAAAAACGACCTTTAATCACCACCCTGTTTTACAGGATGCTTTACCTTTATTCTTTCAAAATATTTCTGAATCTTTTCTTTGTACCTGTACAATGACATTAAAGATATCCTAGCTCATCTTCAGCAGACTTGGGCTACAAAATGTACACACAGACGACAGTCCTGAAAACAACCATTAAGCGGTATTTTTTTTAAAATAGTAAAACAAACAAAATAAAAACGAGATTTACATTATATTGTATTCCTGCTTTAGATTCAGAGCTGTGAAATTACAACCCCAATTCCAATGAAGTTGGGACGTTGTGTTAAACATAAATTAAAACAGAATACAATGATTTGCAAATCATGTTCAACCTATATTTAATTGAATACACTACAAATACAAGATAGTTAATGTTCAAACTGATAAACTTTATTGTTTTTAGCAAATAATTATTAACTTACAATTTTATGGCTGCAACATGTTCCAAAAAAGCTGGGACAGGGTCATGCTTAACACTGTGTTACAACACCTTTTCTTTTAACAACGTTCAATAAACGTTTGGGGACTGAGGACATTAATTATTGAAGCTTTGTAGGTGGAATTCTTGCCCATTCTTGCTTGATGTACAGCTTCAGCTGTTCAACAGTCCGGGGTCTCCGTTGTCGTATTTTACGCTTCAAAATGCGCCACACATTTTCAATGGGAGACAGGTCTGGACTGCAGGCAGCCCAGTCTAGTACCCGCACTCTTTTACTACAAAGCCACGCTGCTATAACACGTGCAGAATATGGTTTGGCATTCTCTTGCTGAAATAAGCAGGGGCGTCCATAAAAAATACGTTGCTTGGATGGCAGCATATGTTTTTCCAAAACCTATATGTACCTTTCAGCATTAATGGTGCCTTCACAGATGTGTAAGTTACCCATGCCATTGGCACTAACACAGCCCCATACCATCACAGATGCTGGCTTTTGAACTTTGTGTCCATAACAGTCCGGATGGTTATTTTCCTCTTTGGCCCAAAGGACATGACGTCCACAATTTCCAAAAAGAATTTGAAAAGTGGACTCATTGGACCACAGAACACTTTTCCACTTTGCATCAGTCCATCTTAGATGAGCTAGGGCCCAGAGAAGCCGGCGGCATTTCTGTGTGTAGCTGATAAATGGCTTTTGCTTTGCATAGTAGTTTCAAGTTGCACTTACGGATGTAGCGGCGAGCTGTATTTACTAACATTGGTTTTCTGAAGTGTTCCTGAGCCCATGTGGTGATATCCTTTACATATTGATGTCGGTTTTTGATGCAGTGCTGCCTGAGGGATCGAAGGTCACGGGCCTTCAATGTTGGTTTTCGGCCTTTCCGCTTACATGCAGTGATTTTTCCAGATTCTCTAAACCTTTTGATGATATTATGGACCGTAGATGATGAAATCCCTAAATTCCTTTCAATTGTATGTTGAGGAACATTGTCCTTAAACTGTTCGACTATTTTCTCACGCACTTGTTCACAAAGAGGTGAACCTCACCCCATCTTTGCTTGTGAATGACTGAGCAATTCAGGGAAGCTCCTTTTATACCCAATCATGGCACCCACCTTTTCCCAATTAGCCTGTTCACCTGTGGGATGCTCCAAACAGGTGTTTGATGAGCTTCCTCAACTTTCTCAATCTTTTTTGCCACCGGTCCCAGCTTTTTTGGAACGTGTTGCAACCATAAAATTCTAAGTTCATGATTATTTGCTAAAAACAATAAAGTTTATCAGTTTGAACATTAAATATCTAATTTGTGTAGTGTATTCAATTAAATATAGGTTGAACATGATTTGCAAATCATTGTATTCGGTTTTTATTTATGTTTAACACAATGTCCCAACTTCATTGGAATTGGGGTTGTACATAATGCACATAGTGTGCTACTTTTCACACTGACAATAATTTTAGCCTGCTGTTAAAATCTCAAACAAATAGTATAACAGTTTTCATGAAAAACCCTAAAGATTGTCCATTTATTAAAGGGCACATATAAACTGCGGTAGAAAATATAAAGTAAACAAGAAAAAAAAAGGGTAAAGTGAAGCTGAGCTAGAGGAAATGAGGTCAAATGAGGTTTTTTTCACACATATTGTCTGCATGATATCTATAGACACAAGGATAGCCGAGGTTAATACCGGGCAAGTTTACGGGAGTATTTGTTTCCATTTCTAAAGGAATCACTGCTCCATTTTAGAGCAGTGTGACTAAAGTTGCATTCTGTCACTCCAGGAAGGGTAACGGTCTATCTTCCACTGTGCACACTTTATTAAAATTTCCATTTGTTAACCAGCAGGTGTCTCACAGAGTGGTGTTCCCTGACACCAGCAGAGCCACAACGTGAGTCAGTGTGCGTGGCTGTCTTTGTGTCCGTCCATCTGTTGAAAATGAATTAAGAGTGAGTGACCTGCAGAACAGTGTTTACGAATGAGCATGCAGTGGGAAGCAATGATGAGCACAAATTGTTATGAATATGGACAAATACATTAATTTCTCTCAAGCTGCCTATTCATTCTGGCAAAGATCTGTGTTGAATGAACGAAGACGGCCACTGTCTGTCACTCTCACTTCCTGTCATTCTCTTTCTTAAGCAGCCAGGAAAAGGCTGCTAAAGTCAGCAGTTATGGCGCAGCCTTATGATACTTCATACATTTCTGCTATTACCAGCTAGGCCAAGGCAATTAACCGGCTTTGTATGTTTCATAAGCTTCCAGAAAAATAAAACTAGTTCATCTCTCCCAAGTTCACTTTATTCGTCCCACAAAGCGGAAAAAGTTGAGAACTCAACCTCTAATAGCGCTATTTATTGCGGTCCCTTTTCCAATTAGCTACTGCCATCTTAAATCTGAACAAGTGAGCTGATTTCTTATGCTAATGAGTGAAAAGCCGTAATGACGCTGTCAACAGAGGTACATTCTTTTCAACAATGGAGACTGTGCCAGTGCGACGATATCCTGCTTGGTCAAACAAAGATAAAGAACACTCCAGAGACCGCTAATACTGGAACAGCACAAAGTGACCGTCATTTATAAATGAAAGGTTGTGCTGGAAGATGGCCCAAGTTTTGAAACTTACTGAGAAAGAACTTTGGTGGAGCAGGTTTGTAACATTAGTTTTATTTTACAATTTACAGTGTCAAATCAAACATGGCTTTGTTCTATACTGTGGTATGCATATCTCCACAAATTGGGCTGGATTTACAATACATGTTTAAAGTGAAAACATTCCACTTTTTTGCTTCCAAGTGGCACCATTTGGATGTGGGTCATGGCAGTAAATAGGGGGAAAAAAAGGCATGAAATTGGTTAACTGCATCATTTGCACAATTGTCTTTGTATCAGTATTACCACATGACTCTTTCATTGCTCAATGAAACAACACTTTTTATTTTTACTTTTTACTTTTTTTTAATGTCCTAAATGTATATTTTGTTACAGTGGCCTGTTTTCTGTAGTCGGGCTCCTACTGCTGGAAACAAATTCCTTGTGTTTTAACAAACTGAATAAGGTCTTAGCCAAATGGTTAAAAATACTAGAACCATAATCCCTGCTATATAGGAAATGTTTCTGTTAAACATATATAGTAAATCTTATTTTGTGTTGAAGAGAGTGTGTTAAAATATGTTTCAAAGTGATTAGAGCATGAGGGAGGAGATATTTTAAAGGTTACATTACAAATAGATGCCTTTTTTTTTATTCCATTATTATTACTCCTTTCCGACTTCGGTTGTGGTGCTGCCATGAACATCTGTGAAGCTCTTCGGGATTGGCTATCAGAGGCGCAGATCATCTTCTGAGTGGAGGGATACGCAGAAACTATGTACGTTAAGTCGAAATGGGGTGGGCCATCAACACAGGCTAAAAGTCGATAAATATTTGGTGTCTTTTGAAGTAAATGCTGCGTGGTAGGAGTTGCAACTCTTGTCAGAATAAAGTAGTATGATATTCCAAGAGTCGTTCTGATTTGAGCGTGAAAATTCTGATTGGTTAATCGTTTTTTCAGGCTCACTCGTATCCCAATTCGAGTCACCACCGATTTTTGCACAGCCCTAAAATGTTCTATACATTATTTGCTTGCAATTTTTTGGTTTGTTCAAATAATTTTACAATTTGCTTATGGTTGATTTGTGAATACGCATATTATTGGACTCCAAAGCAGACAACCAAATAAGAATAATGTGAAAAGACTTTTTTTTTTTTTAAACTAAGGTAGCACGAGAAAATGAGCAACGAACAAAACCAAAAAAGTACAAACATAAAAAACAACGACGATAAGTGTCGACATGAAAAATAAAGAATTGATAGAAACAAAGTAAAATAGATGGATGGAGCCACAAGAGGAGATGGATGTCGCTGAGGACAAAAATAAAAAAAATAATCTTTACTACAACACACAATAAGCACATGAACAAAACAATGCGTCCACCTCCTGCTGTGCTTGACGTCATGGTAAAACTATGTATCTATAGTCTGGCGTCTATCCCTTGTTCCTCCTGTACTTTAGAACCTGGCTGATTGACCATGGCGATCAGGTGGTTGTATTTTTTTTTCTCTATATATCGTGGGTGGGTCTGGATTGTAACTCGTGTGGTGAACGAGGGGTCATCACATGCTGTATATCTGCCTGGGTATTTCCTCTATACCCTGTTAATGTGACCCAAATGTCATAGAAATACAGTTTTCTAACTCCATCAAGATTCCAAACCTAGGGAGAGCTATAGGCCTGTGTCACAGGTGTTTCAATCATGCTCTGCAATTGGCTGGCGACCACTCCAGAGTTTAAATTACACTTTGCTACAATATAAAGTGTTCTGCATAGAGCTTGCATAACACTGTAAATTTAATGTCACCCTCAACACACAGCCAATAATGTATATTGTAAATACGGAGAAGGTGCTTTAAATTCGCTGTTATCGCTCAAACGCTCTCTATACTATACTGGTCACTAGAAGTTCAATATGGGACCTCTGAGGATCTGAAAGAAATAAATTGTGGTTCTACATAAAGATTGCCTGAGCTAAGATTGCAAACACACTGAAACTGAGCTGCAGCAAGACCATCATACGAATTGACCAAACAGGTTCCACTGTTTGGTCAATTCCCAATAATGATGGACTAAAGAAATTGAGTACATGTGCTCAGCGTCATATCCAGAAGTTATCTTGGAAAAGACGTAAGACTGCTTCCAGTGTTCCTGCTGAGGTTGAAGCGGTGGGAGGTCAGCCTATCAGTGCTGAGACCAAACGTCACACCAAGTAAGCCACTTCTAAAGATCAGCCACAATAGAGCTTGACAACAGATTGCTGATGACAATCAGACAAAGGACATTAATTACTGCAACCTTGTCCTGTGGTCTGATGAGACAAAGATACATTTATTTGGTTTAGAGGGTGTTAAGCATGTATGGTAGCAACCAGGTGAAATTTAAAAGACAAGTGTGGCAGTCTACAGTCAAGGATGATGGTTTGAGTGTCGGACAATAACAAAATCTCCCATGCACAAACGGGAAAGTGTTTAATGTTCCAATGTCACCAATGTCAAACGTTTTGGCCATGATTCCCAAGACAACACCGCTCATCACTGAAAGAACACAAGAACAGACAAAGAAGCATTATGGTTGCAGCATCATGCTTGAGGAAGGTGTTTCTTCAGCTGAAACTGGGGCCTTAGAAAAGGTGGAAGGAATTATGAACTGTTTCAAATAGCAGTGAGTGTTAGTCTTTCAGGCTTATGCTAGAAACAAACTAAATAAATGTCAGGAAAAGCCGACGAGAACAACGGAACTTTGTTTCAAATCAATCATAGGCACTTCAAATATTGGCAGGTGTGTGCTGACTCCCATTTAACATGAGTTTGAATGTGATTGATAATTTCTGAACACAGCCACAGGGTGTTCACAGTTCTGCAACTACATTATTTCAGCTGTTTATTTGTACTTACCCTCTCAAAAAGATTAAAACAAATCAATTGAGTTGTACAGGTTATAGGTCACATTAATGGTGAAAAAGGATTTGAAATGTTTTGAAACCTGACATTTGAACAGTGATGTGAAGACATTTTTTATCCAATGTAGAAGAGAATTGCACAAGCAGTCATGAATGGAAAGGCCAAATGGTTTTTGATGAGTTAGACTCAAGAAAGAGTAGAAATGCTGACATTTCAGGAGCTGAGCCTGTCAGCGTGTGATAGAGGAAACAGGATATAGGGAGTGAGAGAAAGTGTAGTCAGGAGTGATGAAGATGTAAAGAACTTATTAAGAACTTAAAAGAAATTATTAAGGTGAGAGAAGCAGACACTAAATGCTAATGGTGCATCTATGCTTACCAGCCACCGCTTCAGATATCCCACTCAGGCAGTCCGACTCTCCTCTCCTCTCCTTGCTATACTTGCCTAGTTCTTTTATCGCATTTACACATGTACTCATGTTCACACAATCAAGCACTTTGGATATTTGACACTGGACCTCAAGCAGCTTGGGTTTTGTTCTTCATCCCTCTTCCTCCAAACCCTCGGACCTTGAGTCCCAAATGAAAGGTACACTTTACTTTCATCGGAAAAGAGGAATTTGGACCACTGGCCAACAGCTTACTCCTTCTTCTCCTTGGCCCAGTTGAGACGCTTCCTACGTCGGCTCAGGCTCAGAAGTGGCTTGACCTGAGGAACCCGACAGTTGTAGCCCATCTCCCGCATGCGTCTGAATGTGGTGGTTTTTGAAGCTGTGGCTCCCGCCTCATTCCACTCTTTCTGGATCTCTGCTAGATTCTTGAATCTTCTCTGTTTGATAATCCGCTGAAGCCCACGGTCATCTCTTGCTGGTGCATCTTCTCCTGCCACATTTTATCCTTCCACTCGACTTTCCATTGATATGCTTGGACACAGCACTCTCTGAAAAGCCAGTTTGCGGATGCTTGGGGTAAGGTGTCTGCTTGCACTGTTGTTCGAGCTTTCGTAAAAGCCGGCATTATTTCTGAGGAGCCACATTACAAGAGACTGACTCCGAGGGAACCTGGCGTGTTTGATGGAGAACTTGTCCAGCTGTTCATTTCGGATACAGAAGATGAGGACTTTGATGGATTTGTGGATGAGGATTAATCAACAAATAACATGAGTACATTGTTAAATACTTCAATAAAGTACACCCGAACTCAGTTTTGCTCCCGCTGCCTTTTTAAAAAATTTTTTTAGCATGCATGCATGCTACTGTATGTTTTAATAATAATATGGTGCGCCTTATGTATGTGTTAAATACAGAAATAGACCCCGTAATTGAGACTGCGCCTTTTAATACGGTGCGCCTTATGGCTGTGGAAATACGATATATATATATATATATATATATATATATATATATATATATCAACACGGTGGACGACTGGTTAGCACATCTACCTCACAGTTCAAATCCGGCCCGCCTGTGTGGAGTTTCCATGTTTTGCCCGTGCCATCCCAAAAATATGCGTGGTAGGATGATTGAAGACTCTAAAGTGCCCGTAGGTGTGAATGTGAGTGCGAATGGTTGTTTGTTTATATGTGCCCTGCGATTGGCTGGCGACCAATTCAGGGTGTACCCCACCTCTTGCCCGAAGATAGCTGGGATAGGCTCCAGTACCCCCACAAGCATAGTGAGGATAAGCGGTACGGAAGATGGATGGATGGATGAATATGTCAACACTGTAAACAAACTTCACATTTCATGAATAACCAAGTAGATTTAAAAAAGCAATGGAAAGAATATGAGGTAAACAGTCTCAACTTGTATCTTAGCTGGTCTGCTGTTCGATTAATATTAGCTAATATAGTAAATGTTCTGATATTTGGTGAGAATGAGACAAACTGGTCTTACTATTTTTCTCAAGTAACATATAGACATTCACACTTACCACTATCATGTTTTTCTTTACATCGTCTACCTGTTTTTTTTTTTGTTTAGTCATAGTTTGTTTTTCCATGCCCTGAATGAATATTTCACTTCCCGTTTTGTTGATGGTGTGTTTGACAACAAGCATGCGATTAGGGGCCCCATTAAGGAGATCCCGAAATGTTATTGCAGTGTCTACAGGGTTTCCATTTGTGCCATATGTATGGATGGCCCCCTAGTATCAACCAGCCAGCAACAGCTATTAAGACCCTATGTCACTGGCCTCGAGACTAGTTGGCGACCTAATGGCAACAAGATAGTTCAAGACGTCGCTGTGAAGTAGTGGATAGGTATACGCGATATTTCCTCAGTCTTGTTAGTCTCCAGCAGGTCTGGTAGATGTCCCAGAGACCTCGCAGAGACATCTCCCTGTCGCGGACAGAATTAGTTTCCGCGATGTCTCCGAAATATCTCCCAGACCTTTTTGAGACTTGAAAAAGTCCCCATAAGGTCTCCAATGAAATCCAACACGTTCGATTTCAGCGCGACTCCTGGGCGACACGGCTAGTCTCCAGGAGGCATTACGGAGACGTCACGGCAAACCAGCGGAGACTCAAGTCGCCATTAGGTCGCCAACGAGTTTCGAAGCCAGTGAGCGAGCGGGTAAAGCAGTGCTGTAGTTTTTTCATTGATTTGGCCCAGTGTTACCCCTCTCTCAGGGTTTCCCTTTGACTTGGGGTCCTAGGCAATTAAGGTCACCTGTTTTGTTGCGGCATCTTTTCCTATTTGGCATGCAAGAGACCTCTTAATTTTACACACTGTTGTGTAATTTTGCTGCACACCACACAGACAATCAGAGCATTCACATACAGGCATGCAAAAGAGATGTCAGGAGTGTTTGGGCAAACATGCAATTATGGTGCTGTGTCCCTAAGACTAGTAGGGGGTGTTTCAGTGTCTAGCTCAATGACACCTCATCTGTATTCATAAAACAGACTAGCATACAGTATCAGCATTTTTTGTATCATAATCCTGTTTTTCCAATGTACAAGTCCTTAAAGAAGAACTACACTTCTTTATAATAAGGGTACCCTTATTATAAGGGTACCCTTATTATAAAGTGCTGATGAGTGTTTTCAGGCAGAATGGTTTTGATGGCTGCATTCTTTCAACATGTTGAAAAAAATGCAGTCACATTTCAGGAATGATACATCTTTTTCTTTTATTTATTCAAAATCACAGTTGACTTTCAATCATTCAAATCATAATGAAGTTCAGTTCAACACTCTGAAACAATGACTTTTTCAGTCTGTGAAATGTGTACAAATTAGAGTATCGCCCCCTCTCGCCTAAAGTCAGATGTTATGCTCCACCTTACTCATGACGCTAGTGAGGATAAGCGGTACAAAAAATGGATGGCTATATGGATGCAGAGTTACAGTAAATGTACCCTCAGTGAATAGTTTTACTTGGTAGAAACATGATATGCCTGTAGATGAGCAATTTTTCAATACATTCCTTCTATCAAAACAGTGGACAACACAAACACATTAAACAATTAAACATTAGAAAGATAGACCATTTGGATAGAATGTACTGCCGCCACTGTGTTTTGTGCGAACATTCCAGATTTACACTAGTAATGCATGGTCATAAATGACCACATCTCACAAGGCAGCCTTCAATTGTTTGATGCTCTATGAATGTACGTATATCATACCATAACAGTTATAACAATGTTACGACAACCTTCACAATGTAATGATATTTAAAAAATTTTTTTAAATGAGCCTTCAGATAATAATCTTTTTTTCCCTCTCAAACAGTAGCGTAACAAGGTTTATTATTGTGGTTATACTGAGTGGTGTAGAACTGCACTGCTTCATGCTGAAAAGTGGCTCTAATATTTGGATCCATTTGTGTAGCGCAAGCTCAGTGTTTGTGTGTCTTAGTTTTCACAACTTCGGATGCCTTTAGTGACGCACAACCGTTGGCTGGGATAAAAAAAACACCATTGGCTGGATGAAATGCAGCAATATATACCACCAAATTAATTCATTTACCATTTGGATTGGATGATGTTCTCACCAAATTGAATCAGGAAAGAGTTTGGAACCATCATGGACTTAATTTAGTCCTACTTTGAATACTATTGTCCATACTTGAGCAAACAAACTGCACCGAGAGGAAACCAAAGTATAGATGAAGTAAAACAAACTAAAGAGTTCTGTGGGTCATTAGTGGTATAAATATTTGCTGCCTTCATCTGCTCAGTTGTGTGGTTAGACTGCACAGAGGCCGCCTTTATCCTCCAAAATGTTCAGTGGGAAAGCAGAGCAGAAATAGAACCCAGCCTATCAAAGAAATTCTTCACATTTGTGTACCATAGTTGTCAGTTTCATTTCTCTTTTGCTCTTTTAAACAGATTTTTTATTTTATATTTAATATACAAAAGTCTTTAATAAAGAGGGGAATTGATGCAGAGAATTAACACTCAGTCGAGAAGGAAAGTGCGGGAAAGAGATGTGGAAAGAACAAGAGCCCATAGACGTTTCTATTCCATTTTCGAGGGTGCTCAAGTAGTGCCCCTCAATTGACTCCCAGCACCGCGATAACTTTTTTTTTTTTACTGTGATGTCATATTTTATGAGAGCATCAGCCTCACAGTTCTGAGGACCCGGGTTCAATCCCCGGCCCCGCCTGTGTGGTGTTTGCATGTTCTCCCCGTGCCTGCGTGGGTTTTCTCCGGGCACTCGGGTTTCCTCCCACATCCCAAAAACATGCATTAATTGGAGACTCTAAATTGCCCGTAGGCATGACTGTGAGTGTGAATGGTTGTTTGTTACTATGTGCCCTGCGATTGGCTGGCAACCAGTTCAGGGTGTACCCCGCCTCCTGCCCGATGACAGCTGGGATAGGCTCCAGCACGCCCGCGACCCTAGTGAGGAGAAGCGGCTCAGAAAATGGATGGATGGGTGGATGTCATATTTTAACAACAAAATTACAACACCCCCCTTGCCTCAAAATTGGCTTATGTTCTACCGCTCGCATCTCTCCTCAATTGGGCCAAAAGTGTGCAATCTGCAAAGAGCTATTCGCTTCCTTCTAGTGATATCGCGTACAGTATGTACAGTATGTCCCTTCAAATCCTGGCCCCGCCTGTGTGGGGTTTGCATGTTCTCCCTGTGCCTGTGTGGGTTTTCTCTGGGTAGTCCGGTTTCCTCCCACTTCCCCAAAACATGCGTGGTAGGTTGATTGAAGACTCTAAATTGCCCGTAGGTGTGACTGTGACTGTGAATGGCTGTTTTTTTATATGTGCCCTGCGATTGGCTGGCGACCAGTTCAGGGTGTACCCCGCCTCTCGCCCGAAGATAGCTAGGATAGGCTCCAGCAAGCCCGCGCCCCTAGTGAGGAAAAGCGGTACAGAAAATGAATGGATGGATGGGTCTCCCTGTCTTAAATATATATGTGTAACATTTCCTAACTTCTACCACTCAACACCAACACACTGTTATCATTACTATTCCTCACTTTTGCTACATTTAATCATTTTGCTACATTTATTAATCATAGCTCACCATTTATGTTGATAGGTAGGAGATAGCTGATGTTTTTTTTTTTTGGGTGTATGTTTTTTAGCCAGGAAACATTTCAGGTGGTCAGAGAGAGCACCACTCTCCTCTGTTTGAATTGTTAGTTTTTTTTTTTTCTGTGCTTGTGTGGTCATATCAAAGCCAAGGTGTTACTGACTTGTTAACTGACTGGATGCCCATTAACATTGTAACGCCTATTTGGACAGAGAGAGAGGGAGGAGCAAATAGAGGACTTCATATATTAGCGTTCAAAATATTCACAAAAGTCCATTTCTGGTAATATGTTTTGCATGTTGTTGTTGTTCATATAAACTTTAAAAAAAAATAGGTCCAAGGTCCATTTTGGGTATTTTTACTTTTCGGGGGTTAGTTTACTTAAGGGAAAAAAATGTATACTGTTAATGTGTACCGTATATACAGGTGTTGCTGTATCAAAATGAGTTGTTTTCCCCCAGAATTTAATAGGGTTACAATATGTTGGTTTTATAAATCCGATCCATTCCTCTTTTGATGTGGCTCAACATTTAAATAACCTTTATCAGATTTTTAATGGTTTAGTGACAGACTTTACCAAAAAGTGTTGTGCTTCTCTTTCATAAATGTAAGAATTTTTAAAAAATACAAAACAGTGAAATTAATCTTGCCTGGCTCTTATCCTAGAATCACCCCTTGAAGAGACTCATTACTCTTACTGTGTGGTTAGCTGTTTTTTCAGAGGTTGTCCCTGTTATGTATTATATGTGTGACTGAATACAACTTGATTATGTAAATCAAATGATTGCGACATTGTTGTAAGTTCCCCGGCTGACTCCTCCATCAGGGTAATTTCACTGCAGAGCCTCAGCAAACAGTAAACAAATGAGCGCTCTTTCAGTCCAATGTTTGTATTGGGACCCCAAACATGAGGAAGAGCAAAGATGTTTTTCTAATATTTTGTCATCCCATGTATTCAGGATAACAAAGTACTGCAATCACCTTTGAGTTTGGGTCAGAGTAGCAGAAGATAGGAGGCAGTTAATTTACATTTTATATACAAGTGGCATCGACAGATAAGGCTACAGTATACAGTATTAAATGTAATCATAGGCCTTGATTATGAAGTGGAGGCTAGTCATCATACAGTGTTCTATTCTTTCAAGTATGTAAACAGTACATGCACTCTGATGAGAGGCTTGAAATATTGGTTTTAATTTTCTAATGGTAAAAGTGCAATATTTTTGGTTTGAAATAACAAATCTAACACACAAAAATTAGAGAGTAGAAATTCTGAAGATTTTTTTTAATGACGTCATTAGACATCCAGCCATTGTTTATTTTATTAATTTTTTCTTGTCCTGTTCGGCTGTCAGGTCAAGCAGAATGGAGGATCTGTATCCATTTTATGCCGGAACAGTTTTACTGTGTCACAGTGGAGTTTTTAAGCTTCTCTTGTGGTTTCTTACCATTATAATTGAAGTTTATTGAGAATCAGAGTCGAACAGAACAAAGTTTCTAAAGGGGAGAGAGAAACGAAGACAAAAGACAAAGCACTAATCGTAAACAGGATGAGAAAACTAAGTCATTAGATGTTCTACAACAATTAAGCATTAAATATGAGTGTTGCATGGGGCTGTAGTGATACACCCTGTGAGGGACGGACAGGACAAGATAGAACAGGACAAGGACAGGAGAAGAAGCATGCAGGACAAGGGTCGTGAACCAGGTTGTACAACTGAAGTGTGGTAGGATTGACTATGTACATTTTAAAAGTCTATAGGATGAGAGTATGAGTGAGGGGATACACAAGAAATGAGCTGGGATAGGCTCCAGCATGCCCGCGACCCTAGTGAAGAGAAGCGGCTCAGAAAATGGATGGATGGATAGGCATTATGGTAATAAGTTGCCAACTCGCGGAGAAAGCCACCTTCAAAATAAAAGTCTATTCACCATTTATTTTTCCCAAGCTATCAAATAAACTACATTTTTAAATGTATCTCAAGATTCAAATTAACTTTGGTGGTTGCATTCCTTAACCGAAGAGCAGTGACGTCCGTATTATTGGGAAGCTTTTATTTTGAAAGGTTGGTGACCTATTACCATAATGCCGAGTGTGAACATAATTAGGGGTGCCTGGCTTGACTGCTACTTTACGAGTGGAGGCTGGCTTGACTGCAGCGGAAACAAGGCGAGGTGGCCCGAGTTGGAAGACCAACTCGAGCAGCGGACTAATGAGCAAGGAGCAGCCGTCTCTACAGTCACCATTCAATTGAGGGCAATAACTCGGAGCATGCCATCATTCCGGGAGGAATTTTTCTTCCGACTCAGTAAGTTATGGAGACGTCACAAGTCCTTGCAGTTATTGTTCTTTGCAGAGTATGCAGAATAATTGCCTGTGAGTATTGTTATATTATCTGTCTACATGTGTTGCGCCATCATTTGTGTTCAAATATGTGTTGCTTAAAGGGTTATAATATTGTGACACCAATGCTATTCGTTAGACAATATATGGCATTTTGCATTGTTTGTTAGCTTCCCTCAGGCAATGCTATGTGGTTGTTTTAAATACATGTGTAATTCTACTTTGGCAGTAAACTTCAAATGAGAGTGGCGATGAAGAGAAATCTGCCAAACTGTTGCTTGCTGTTAAATGAGTTAAGTTGAGTTGACTGCCATCACACAGCACTCGTAGCTCAAATTTTTGCTCACAAATCAAAGCAAAAAATCGGCCAAATGAAGGCTCATATCTCGACAAAGTTGTAAGTCAGGTCACTTGTATCTTAAGACACCACTGTATACAATAATATATATTTGATAAGGTTATCATTATTTTTCTTTGCTAATCTGGAAGAAATCGCACAGTTTTATGCCACATGGTAATGCCATGTTTGGTTTCCTTTTCTCTATTCGATATGAAATCAGAGACTTTGAAGTTTGTTGCCACTCTGTAGTAGTGTGATTCATTTGAATAAGTGTGAAAACAATCATCAGTATCCTGGCGTGCATTTTTGCAATCTGTTCCACACACATGCACCAAATAAATTGGCTCACCACCATTGACACAGACTTGGTGGCAGGTAACAGCACTGATCATAGTGCTGGCTTTGTGCAACATACTAAAAATACACAGCGCTGTGGAAGTGTAATGTTATTTCCAAATGAACACTCCTGGTTTTGACACTAGAGTACCAGTCCACAATGGGCCCACATAGAAACAGCTTGTTTGTCCTGCAAGTGACATACAGGTGGAAATCTGTTGCCATGCAGTGGCAACACCTCCAAAATACTTGACATGCGCTCTGTAATGGTTTCACTTCTTAAACTAGTGTCAGGCAAATGGAATAAGTTTGGGTGTGATAAGAGGAAAGGAAAGGAATGGAAAGATGGGAATATAAAAGGCAAGAAAAGTGACTGCAGTAGTGCTGGTATAGAAGACCTCTATTTGTGCAGTGGAGGAAGAGATATTGGCCAGTGCTGCCCTGTACCATTTGTCCTAGTCAGGTTCTTAAATAGATTCTGGATCAATTATTCATAGCGTCCATAACTGGCAATAAATGTTAGCCGAGACAGTATCGCTTGGGCCAGGGACAGCCAGAAGAGAAAGGTTAGAAGCAGTCTTAAAAGGCTAAAATACTGGACAATCTACCAAATAGTGTTTGAACTCCCTTGAAAAGGAACAACAAGAAGGAGAGTAGATAGATATTGTCTGAGTTCAATGGAAATCAATATGAACCTAGTCAAGGCAAGACAAAGCCATGTAAATGGCATTTTCTGCTTA
Source organism: Phycodurus eques (assembly GCF_024500275.1). Classification (NCBI taxonomy): domain Eukaryota; kingdom Metazoa; phylum Chordata; class Actinopteri; order Syngnathiformes; family Syngnathidae; genus Phycodurus; species Phycodurus eques. Next base: position 6,484,409 of record NC_084531.1, read on the forward strand.
CCTAAAAGTTAGCAGGATTGTTATTACAATTCCGTAACAAAGACAGCGTGTCAAAGAACTCACATAGGAGTTATCCTTACCGCTTATCCTCACAAGTGTCGCGGGCGTGCTGGAGCCTATCCCAGCTATCTCCGGGCGAGAGGCGGGGTACGCCCTGAACTGGTCGCCAGCCAATCGCAGGGCACATGTAAACAAACAACCATTCACACTCACATTCATACCTACGGGCAATTTAGAGTCTTCAATTAACCTACCATGCATGTTTTTGGGATGTGGGAGGAAACCAGAGTACCTGAAGAAAACCCACGCAGGCACGGGGAGAACATGCAAACTCCACACAGGCGGGGCCGGGATATGAACCCCGGTCCCCAGAACTGTGAGGCAGATGTGCTAACCAGTCGTCCACCATGCCGTCTGAATTTCAGGATATGATTAATAAAATAATAATAATAATAAAAAAAAGGCAGTGATATGGTCAAAGCAAGTGGTTTTTTTTTTGCTACGAAAATTTTTGATTAATCTTAACTGTCACCAATGTACGCATGCTATATATTTATCCCTTATCATGTGTTAAACCATAAAACATAACCCAATTAAATCAGTGCCTGAGTTGGTAAAATAACAGCAGACCCAGAATTGAATAATATTTATGTGCCACGGTGTTAAAAGATCAACAATGTTAGTTCAACAACAATGTATGATTGGAAGAGATTATTTTCTTGCATTTCTTTGTGCTGAACTAAAGACATTGATTTAACGGTATCAAAGGGGGCATGTGGGCACTGCGAAACACAAAAATATAATCCAAATATTTGTTGTATATCCATCGTGGTGCAGAGACACAAGCCTGGGGAGTGAGTAACCACCCAGAGACCATTTGGATGGTAATTGAGTGAGGGAATGCCAGGCACTCTCTGATGAACATGTCGACACTTCACTGCATCTCCAAATGGCTTTGGTGAGCTAATGGTGGTGTGGGAAAAATGAGCTCACATAAGGCTGGGGTAATGTAGCTTCCAGCTCAGCTCATTTTCCTCCAAACGAAAGAGATCATGTGGACCCCCTAAAGGCCTGTGAGATTGAAAGCTTCGCAAGCGGAAAGGCCAAATAAGTAAGAAAAATTAGATGTGAACCTGGATCATAGTTTTCTCATTCAACTCCCATGCCTGACATCAGTGGTGCTGATGATGTTCACATGCCTTACGGAGGAGTAGACAATAACAATCTGCCTTTTCTTCAGCTGTCCTTCCTTTTCCCTTCTTTCTTCTCTTCCCGCATTGTATCCGTCTTTTATGTTGACTTCCTTCTTGGTGTCTTTGTTTATTCACATTTTTTCCATTTGTTTACACATGGAATCTTCAAAACAGTCACAAAAATACATGAATAAAAATTACCTTTGACCCAAGATATCCTAGTTGTCCTACATTTCACAGCAGTGTGGGGATTTTTGAGTTGAATATCACAAAAAATTAATTAAACGAGAGTTTTTTGTGTAGACAAAGGCTGTATTTACATTGCATTGTTCAAGTGACACAAATCCAATTTTCTGATCTCAAGTGTCACAATTCAGATTCAGGTCTTCTCTAAATGTGGATTAAAAAAAAACATCTGATATGTGTCAATTGAAATGTGCATGTATATAAATTGAAAGAACGACCTATGATTTTGAGAAGCATTAAACATTTTAGAGATTCTTAGGATTGGTGGTGTGGGGTATTCCTGCTTACATGTTACTTGACATCACCACTAATCTTCCAGGTAAATTGTTAACATGTTTCTTTTTGTATCTTTCTTCATCCCTAGGAGCATCTACAGTAGGAGCTGGTCTTGGTTCAGTTATTTGCTCTACACTCATGTGTGTTCGCTGTGGTCATACCTGACTAATTAAACTGTACCGAGAGAGTAAACTAACAAGTTTTTGTTCACACTGGTATCTCCAAATATTTGTTTTTTGTTCCTGATTTGATGATGTTCCAAAACAGAACTAGACCACATATTGAGGTGGTTTTAAATCTTATTATCAGATTGATACGGATGTGTTTTCAGTCTGGACGCACTGGTCTCTCAAAGATCGGATATCAGTGCGGTGTTTATCGGTCGACATGGAACACACGCACAACTCAGACATCGTGAAGAAAGAGGCCAAAGTCCAGAGTCGCAACGTTTAGCATGATAAAACAGCTGATTAAGAACAACAACAGTGATATAAAACACATAAACCACTACCAGCTGTCCCACCTCGAGTCCCTACTTAATGGAAATTGCCTGTCAAGTTTGAGTGCCACTCAAACCACTGCTATCTGAGTCAGTCATAATACCCCATACCAATCAATGAGAGTTGATTTGTGCAAGGTTTAGGATGATATTGTTCAAACAAACGGCATTTGGCAGGGCAATCAGTCCAGTTTGCTTCAACCAAACAAGACTGTGTGTGTGTGTGTGTGTGTGTGTGTGTGTGTGTGTGTGTGTGTGCCCGTCTGTCCATGGAGCGGGTCCGTGAGCCAGGCAAAGAAGAGAAAATCTGAGTGCTTCTGTTCATCTACATTGCTGAAGCTAAAATCATATTTCAGTGAATATTGAATCACAGATGTTATATAACAATTTCAGGAAAATAAATCACATTGTAAGAGAGATTATGCAGCCAGACTTCTATTCATATAAAGTACAACTGTTGTATATCAGAATTTTTGTTACAGGTCTTGCATATAATTTAATTAAAATGTGCAGCATACATAAGGAGGAGGTCAGTGTACAATGTGTATTTATCAAGCAATGAATCTGAAGACAGAGAAAATACGTCAGCACATTTTCCACATTTCACCTTTTGCAAAACACCAAAACATGACAGTAAGAGCAGTACAGGAAAGCAATCTTTGTTTTGCATCTTTTTGTTCTTTGAAGTGCATGGCCCCATGCACACGGAAGAATATGAATCTGGGCACCCTTTCCTCAGGTGATCCCTTAGGACCCCCAGCCCTTTCCTGCTCCACATAGGAAACCCCATACATAATGCATCACTATCCAGGCCAATTTCAGAGCAGAGAAGCAAAAAATAGAGAAACTCTTCCCAGGTTCCTGCAATCAGTCCCGTGGTTTCTGTGGAAAACGAGGCCTCATTGCGACCGAATAGAAGAAGAAAACATGAAATATTTAGCAAGGCCTCTCACTGAACATGCCATCTCAAACTTCCCCAAAAAGCTGTGTGTGGAAGAGGGAGGGGACACGAGATGTCACAGTGCTTGTGTCGTGCTTTCTCGACATGATTACGAGGATGCTGTTGCTTTCTAGGGATGGAACAGGTGAGGACACATTACATGCATGGCTGGAGGTTAAGATGGCAATATTTACCCTTAGGGAAAGGGGCGGCGGCATTTGCAGGGGTGGAACATGGGATTGATTTGTGCTGCTTATAAGTGATAAGACGAGGGGGCTCAGATGGAGGCTGGTAAAGGTTTGATCAAAGCAGGCATGCTGCTGTGAGATGACGATTAGGCAAGCCGAGGCATTTAACATAGGTAACATGACAAACAACCACGGGCAAGAGCACATGGAACATGCATAAATATTCACGACAAGAGACATGGAACATACAGCATATTCTAAGCTACAACCCGAACAAACAATATGCATCACGACAATTCATCATGACGCCACAACAATAGCATATGCTCTTGCAGGGGTCAGAAGCCAAAGTGTTCTCCGTGAGTACCACGAGTAAACAAACCGTGTACTTTGACCAAGGCAGAGCAATTGAGAAAACAGGGTAAATGGTTTGATTGAATGAGTTCCTTTTCGGAGAGTGGTACAGGACGGGTCATATTCACAAGCGCTGGAGTTTGAATGTGTCAAATGTCAGTCGAAATGAAGATGCTACATGGGGTAGATTGCGTAGAACGGAGATCCAACGGCAGTGGGGCGTATTTCACATTTCAATCAGTAAGTTAAAACAAAAATGGAAGTGGTAGAAATTCAGACATATAGTTAAAATGATCATTGAGGAAGGGGCTAATTATTTTTTTATAAAATACCGGATCACACAAGGAGAGATTCACAATAAAAGAGGTGCGCAAAGAATGTTTGCACCATTGGGGTGGTGGGGACGAGCCCTTGCTCAAAAGCACCTCAACAGTAGGCAGCAGACGAGTATTTCTCTAACAACTTGTTTCCAACTTGTCGCCATTTGTAACATTTTTTCCATAGTGGGACTCGAGATGGTTCCGATCAGGGTACCCTTATCAAGCTTGCATTTCAACTGCAGGGAGTGAAGGTGGGATGGTGAAAAAAAATAAAATAAAATGTACCGGCATTACCAGATAACTATTAACCCTTTATTGCTCGATTTTTTTGTCATTGTCTTTATGTCGCAAAAAGTGTTCTCTGTCAATTGACTGTTTGTTATCGTACACGAGCTGCTTCAACTACCGGAGACAAATTCCTTGTGTGTTTTTTGGACATACGTGGCAAATAAAGATGATTCTGATTTTGATGAACGGACCAATGTTTTTCTTTGCATTCCACTTGACATTTGTAACACAGAAGGAGCAATTCTCTGTCGACCAATCCTCAGACAGCACCAAATTTAGCTGTACCTTTGACAAGCAAATTTTACCGTGCTCTTGTGACTGGTACCCCAATGCAAGTGTGCTGAAAAATGGACCATAATGTATGCAATGTCCTATATTCCTTGTCCTCACCCCTCTGAAGCTTATCCTACCACAGACTCAAGAGTAAAGTCACGTTTATTTGTATAGCCCTTAACTCATTCACTGCCAGCCTTCCCAGTTAACCAAAACAAGCTAGTTGTCTAAGGCTGCCACCGCCATGATCGTGAAATACCGCTGCACCCATTTTTTCATGATATTCAGACAAGTGGAAAAAACACAAAGCAAAAATGTTGATGCCATCGGGCAGAATCCTCGCATCTCCAAAACCATCGCTTTTCAGGAAAAGAAAAAAATATGTTTGTTGAGCCATTAACATTGCCTCATTAGAGAGAAGCTGAGCCAATTTCAACACTTTAGATGAGTAAATAATTTGTAAAAAAAATAAATAAATAAAATAACAGTACCACGTGGGGACTGATCAGTAGTATGGATTTGTGAAAAAACATAAAATTGAACAAATTTTGAAAACTCAGGTTTCCGCCCGACAGTGATGATTTGTAAAGCCTTGATTATAGCTCCTTAATCCTCCGTTCTTGATCCTCAACAATATGGAGATTGACTTCAGCATTGTTTGTTAGTATCCATTACCAAGTGTAACCTTAACAACTTTTGCAAGCTTTTTGCAAAATAAAAGCACAAGAAAATTGCAAACTTTACCAAACTTAACCTATTTCCACTGCTTGGTGGCCATAATAACAGGAACAAAAAGCACCAGAAAAGTGCTTTTTGTTCAAAGCATTAGTTCAACTTTCTTTTTTGGTCTGAAATAAAGCTTGCTCAAATGTGGCAGTAATAATCGGTGCTCGTGTGCAGCGTATGCTTTCTCTACTTTCCATCTAGCAGTGATGCATATTATATTACAGCTGTGCAGTTCCCTCCCCAAAAATTACTTCCATAAGGAAGATAAAAGGCGATGCCATTAAATCGTGTGGCGACACTGGAGCTCTTTGTCTTCTTGCTGGAACATCAAAGTACACAGCAAAATCAAGTTGTGCACCAGTAGTGTCCACGAATGGGATGAAAACACATGACAAATTTATATTGCATCACTGCTGAGAGTCCGCCTTCATAACAAAGAGCACAGCTCTCAGTCATTAGTCACCTTGGAGAACAGTGATTCATGAAACCTTTTGATGCTTTGAAGTAAGGAGGAGACAGGCGATGACAAGACCACTGGTGGAGAAGAAAGGGGATGCATCCATCTATCCATCCAATTTCCGTAATGCTTATCCTCTCTAGGGTCGCGGGCGTGATGAGGCCTATCTTTGGGCGAGAGGCGGTGTACACCCTGAACTGGTCCCCAGCCAATCGCAGGAAAGGGGATGCCAACACGTAGTAATGCATCGCTTTGAACACTGTGCTAATGAAGTACATTTTAATCCGATTGCCCAGTGTATTAAAGGTGCATTGCATCTCTGTTGGATGATTAAGTTGATCAACTCTCAGGGGACCACGACATGCATGAGTGTGTGCTTGCGCTCCCGCAAGGTTATGAGGTGCAGAATGTACCACTCGGAGCCTGTTTGGCACAATTAAATATGAAACTGCTTGTATGCATGATTAAAAATACCCTAATTGCCATTGCAGACAATTTGGATTTTTCTATGCCCTGTCGCAAGCATGTAAGCATCCGTCCATGTTTGCGCAAGCTTGTACCCATATATTAATATTTAGAGGTGTATATGATTGAACACATTCAACATTAGATCAACGTTCATTAATGAACCCCAGGATGTTTTTTTTTCCTAAAGCTCAAATTTGTTTTTGGCCGTACAGGAGACGTTACGATAAGAACGTGACTCCACTCCACCTGACGACACGACACAACACACCACAGTGAACAGATTGCCACCATGTTGGCTCAAGGTTGGCAGATGGTTCTTTGTCACTCCAACGTTGATCACAGGATAACGTGCGGTGCTGTTGCACTCAGAGCTTCACTGGCCTTCCATATGAATGAAGCTCTTGGACTGAGTCGTATGGAGGAGCATTGCCCCCGTGTGGTCAAATGTGAAGGAAATCTCATAATTTTTGTTGATGTGAGCCAAGGCCAATAAACCACCAGGTCAGAAGTAAACATGATAACGGTCTGTAAACTATAACCTCTTCTTGTAATTTTCCACTGCACATTCTTGTGAAAAAAAGAAAAACAATGTTCTATTTATATTCTCACCTATTTCACCTTCACTCAACACGCATTGATTTTCAAAATTGCAATAACAGGAAACTTCACATCATATTCATAGAATAGAATGAAATGCCTTTCATTGTCACTATACAAAGATTTGCTATGTCAACTGTACTTATTGAGCCTCTCTTTTGTGTGCTTGCCCATTTTTACATGTTGTACTCTCTACGAAAAGCATACCCACACAACTAAACATATATTAAAAACATTTTAAAATGAGATAAAGGAGTAAAAATTCACTCCGATTTTGAATTTGAAAGTATTTTCACAAGTGCCCTATAAATGTAATCTATTAACTTTGGGTACCTTAAGTATTTTTGTTTGTTTTATGTTCATGTCTTTATTATTGTTTATTTGAGCAGTCCAGTTGATGCGATTTCACGCATGCGTGATAACGATAACCAAGCTTGTGATGCAGTTGGTGGACAGGATTGCAAGTTTTTTTTCGGCCGTGTGCTTTAAATGACAAGTGAGTAGCGACACACAAGTACACACGTATAAGTGCCCTGTTAGAAATAACCACTACCTTTGTGTTATGAGTGTTTTTACACATTAAGTAATAAAAGTTAGTGGCCTAATAAATAATGACAATGAACAATACAATGGGGAAACAAATGATGTCACATGATGTCCCCTTAACATTTCTGCCTGCCCCTCAAGTATGCATTCCTAGAACTGGCCCTCCCAACCATTACACTTGTATTTGGGTCTTTTTCGAAATTATTTATTATATTGTTGATCACTTCCTTCATCCAACGCCAAACTACTAATAAAGCTGAAATATTGTTGAGCAGGTCCATTTGCATTTGTTTGTCCATCTGCTCGTGAGTGAACAGGTTACTACTTGGCAGATTCATGGAGGATGAAGAGCAGACAGAGAGTGCCATTATGACGCCATAGCGACTCATCAATCCATCCATTTTCTCTACTGCTTGTCCTCATTAGGCTCGCCGGTGAGCTGGAGCCTACCCCAGGTAGTGTATATAACCAAGATTCACACTGTGAAGCAGACGTGCAAACACACACACATGCTGCCCCTGTGCCCAACCACTTTTGAGTACAGTAAACACAGTATGTTTTATACATTTCATTGAGCCTTGTGTAATCTATACTTTTTCAATATGTTGTTGATTTAACAAAAAAATATCATTTGTATTCATTTACTCCTCCCTGAGCCATAACCTAATCGTGATGGCGCTATGTTGTCTTGGGCTGGCAGGAGGGAGCAGACCAGACAAAGTACAGCTTAGAAAACCAAACAATAAAAACTATTTTCCAGGTCAAATGCATTTAGTCCACACAGAATAGAATATAGAATTCACCTTAGATCTTCTGCCCATCAAGTAGAGGTTTTCAGCCTTTTAGTTAGAACACTTCACTAGTAACTGTTAGGGTTAGGGTTAGGGTTTTTATATTTTTATTCTGTTATTATCACTTTGTGAAAGTGTAACTGCAGATCAGTTATCCTATCGTAGCTGATAACACATACAACACACTACCTGCCTCAGCAGAAACTCAAACCGCTATCACTGAAAGATAATTACTAGACTACAGCTGTATTTTTTTTTGTCTATATATAGGTCGTGTTAAATTTTTTAAAAAAGGAAAAAAAAAAGCACTTGAGAGAGCAGGCTGAAACCTGTTCCGAAATGCATTAACTCTGAAATTCTACACAAATGCACTTAGTCCGCAGATACCAGTAAAACCATATTTTATTTTAGCACTTTAATATGAATAAGTAGGTTCTGCTGCCAGGTCAATGGGAGGGACAGTTCAACAGCAAGTACATGCAAGTACACACACACACACACACACAAATGCATTTAAATGGAGTATGAGGTACATGTAAGCACCACTCTTTAGTGAGGTACTTTGTTCACGGAGTTTCTGACCTTTATAGCTCAATATACCGATAATGACTCAAGGCAATTATCGGGCAGAACCTGTCCTTTGGTCTACACACGCACATGCACACACGCACGCAAACACACACACACACACACACACACGCACACAGTGTCTATAAAAAGCTTTGGGCCTGATCATTATTTTTCTGTGTGACGACCAACTCACTATTCCGTCAACACAAACTCTCAACATGCCGGCAGACTACAATGGACAGTGGGAGATGGTGAGCAATGAAAACTTTGAGGAGGTCATGATAGCCCTCGGTAAGTTTCTTTTAAATTGCCTCTTCTTATTTCCTCACTGTGATAAAGATCAAGCCGTTCACGATCAAAAACTAATCGATACAAAACATCAATTGAGATTAATGTTTGCAAATTTAGCCAGGTAATGAGGGAGAATGAAGCAGGAGTGCTGAGAACGAGTGATTTTGTGTGCCACCATGAGTGGAAGAGTGAGCAAAGATATTCCCCACTTTCTTTCATTGAGCTGCTACCAAGCCAGATATCTTCTTTCTGAGCTGCTCTCCTCCCTAGGAAATTAATTATGGGTCAACTCCTTTTGATTTTGAAATCATCCTGGAAGGGTAAGAAGACATTTATCTGGCTAAGAAAATGTTTATGATTCCCAATTCTTAACTGCATTTCATGAAACAAAGCTCAGGAGCACCTCCTTTGTGGAATATCGGCCCAAACAGTATACATCGTGGAACATAAATTTTTTAGCGTGTGGGGGACATTTTACAGCATTATCTTGGCCACAGGGTGATGCCTCCTCCAAAGCATAACTCTTTATGAACTGTGAACACAAATATTACAAACCCTAATGAAGTTGGAAGGTTGAGTAAAACATAAATATAAACAGAATAAAATGATTTGCAAATCCCTTTCAACCCCTAATCAATTGAATACACTACAAAGACAAGTCATTGGATGTTCAAACTGACAAACATAATTGTGTTTGAAAATATTCTCTCATTTTGAATTTGATGCCTGCAGCGCGTTCGCAAAAAAAGCTGGAACAGAGACAACAGAAGACCTGGAAAGATGAGGAATGCAAAAAAAAAAAAAAAAAAAAAAAAAAAAGAAAACACCTGTTTGGAACAAGGGAATTAGAAACAGGCGAATGTCATTATTGGGTATAAAAGGTGCATCACCGAAAAGCTCAATTGTTCACAAGCAAGGATGGGGTGAGGTTCACCAATTTTTGAGCAACGTGAACAAATAGTCCGGCAGTTTAAGAACAACGTTTCTCAACATACAATTACAAGGAATTTAGGGATTTCCTCTACAGTCCATAATATCACCAAAGGATTTAGAGAATCTGGAGAAATCTCTCCACGTAAGCAGCAAGACATTGAATGCCCGTGAGATTCGATCCCTCAGGTGGCACTGCATTAAAAACCGGCATCATTGTGTAAAGCACATTGCCTCATGGCCTCACAAACACTTGTCAGTTAACACGGTTCTTCGCTACATCTACAAATGCAAGTTAAAACTCTACCATGCAAAGTGAAAGCCATAGATCAACAACACCCAGAAGTGTTGCCGGGGGCCTTCTCTGGGCCCAAGTTCATCTGAGATTGACAGAAGTAAAGTGGAAAAGTGTGCTTTGGTGTGACGAGTCCACACTTCAAATTGTTTTTGAAATCATGGACGTCATGTCCTCCGGGCCAAAGAGGGAAAGCACCATCTGGATTGTTATCAGCGCAAAGTTCAAATATCCAATATCTGTGATGGTAAGGGGGGCTTTTACTGCCCATGGCATGGGTAACTTGCACATCTGTGAAGGCACCATTAATGCTGAAAGGTACGTACAGGTTTTGGAGCACCATATGCTGCAATTCAGGCAATATTTTTTTCCGGCACGTCCCTGCTTATTTCAGCAAGCCACATTTTCCACGTGTTACAAAAAGTGTGGCTCTGTTATGGACACAAGGTTCAAAAGCCAGCATCTGTGATGGTATGGGGCTGTGTTAGTGCCAATGGCATGGGTAACTTACACATCTGTGAAGGCACCATTAATGCTGAAAGGTACATATAGCTTTTGGCGAAACATATGCTGCCATCCAAGCAACATATTTTTTATGGACGCCCCTGCTTATTTCAGCAAGACAATGCCAAACCACATTCTGCACGTGTTACAGCAGCGTGGCTTCGTAGTAAAAGAGTGCGGGTACTAGACTGGCCTGCCAGCAGTCCAGACCTGCCTGTCTCCCATTGAAAATGTGTGGCACATTATGAAGCACAAAATACGAAGACTCCAGATTGTTGAGCAACTGAAGTGGTACATCAAGAAGGGTAAGAATTCCACCTGCAATGCTTTCAACAATTGGTGTCCTCAACTGTAACACAGTGTTAAACATGACCCTGTCCCAGCTTTTTTTGGAACGTGTTGCAGGCATCAAATTCAAAATTAGTGAATATTTGCCAAAAAACGATAACGTTTATCAGTTTAAACATTAAATATTTGGGCTTTGTGTGTATACAATAGAATAGAGGTTGAAAATGATTCACGTTTTACACAATGTCTCAACTTCATTGGAATTGGGGTTTGTAGTTTGTCTACATGCCTGCTTAATCAAATAAAAAAAGGGTAATATTTATGATCTCTTCCCCCACAGTTATTAATGATCATTAATTCCCATGAAAAGTGTCCAATTTATAGAGCCAAACGTCCAATGGAATGTTTCTAGTAATTTAGCAGAAAAATTTCCACCCTTTTGCAACGCTGACAAAGATCATCCTTATGGAAATGAGGCCAAACTCATTTGTACGGGTAAATAGTTTAGCAAAAGAAATGGACATATTCACTTTACACTGGGAGAGTTTTTACATTTCAGTTAAGCTTTCAAAGAAAAAGACACACACAGTAAGTGTGTTCACTACATTTTGCCATCCTTCCATAAATCCATCCATCCTCTATACCACCTATCCTCACTAGGGTGCAAGGACACTTTAACACCGAAGTATTCAACTTGTATCCCCAAAAAGAAGATCACAAACTGACATTCAATATTTCTTCATTCATGCATGCAGACATCGACTTTGTCACCAGAAAGATTGCTTCCCATCTGCACCAGACCAAAATATTTGTTCAGAATGGAGACAAGTTTGAAACAAAGACGTTGAGCACCTTCAGAAACTATGACGTCAACTTCACTGTAGGGGTGGAGTTTGAGGAGCAGACAAAGGGTCTTGACAACCGAAAAGTGATGGTACGACAGTTGTCTGATTTTTAAACATGTACCTGTAATGCTTTTGTAAGGAAGCTCGTGAACATATGCTTATAGTGGATCTAAGTAGTAGCAGTTTATATTAATGGATGCTTATATTTGTTCTTAATTCGACGCCGCAGACGCTGGTCACCTGGGACGGGGACAAACTGGTTTGTGTTCAGAAGGGAGCGAAGGAAAATCGTGGTTGGAAACACTGGATCGAGGGAGATCTGCTACATCTGGTATTTGAGGAGAAATGTCATAACCAAGCAATGTAGAGAAAACAATAAGAACATATTATGGCCAATCTCATTATCCAAAGAACTCAACAAAAAACAAGAAAAAGACAAAACATATTTTGTCCTCAGTACACTTGATGGAATCATTCCTAACATACATTTAGATTACACTGATCTGTGTCTGAGGCAATAACAATAAAAAATATGTTACGGTATACAGTGATCCCTGGTTTTTCGCGGTTAATGGGGACCAGAACCCCCCTCGAAAGGTGAAAAACCACGAAGTAGGATTTGCCCCCCTTCTGTCTCATGCATCAACATGAAACAATGCGTCTTTCCCCAATATGGCTGCTGATATGGCTGTATTTTTTCGTTTTTATTTTTTGATGAATTTTGTATTTATTTTTTTATGCATATTTTGGAAAAACCCACGAAGCACTGAAGCCACAAAACGCGAAGCGTCGAGGGAACACTGTATTATCAAACAGTTATCGATAAAAGATCTGACTGGTTATGTAAGAGATTATGTAAGATTTGTTTCAACATATTATGTTGTTGGTCTAAAGGTTGGTGTCCTTTCTTTCAGGACTTTCATGTGCTGGACAAAGTCTGCCACCAAGTATTTAAGAAGGTCCAGTAAGATGAGCTCAAGCCTCAAGTTGTCATATGTTGCACAATGAAGCCTATTTATAATGTATGAAGGGAATAAACTGATATTACAGTGAACTGTTTCTCAAAAGCCTTTATCATCAAAAAATAAGACATCATTGAGATGTTGTTTCTTTATTTATATCAGAGCAAAAGAAGCCAACACACAAATGATACACATTATTTAGAAGTATTGTTAAATTTATTCTATTATTTATCTTATTGTAGGTAGGGGATAATACAGGTAGTTTGGGAGGGCATTGGAGTGGGTCTGATATACACAGAGTAATTTGTATTTGGTTTAAATAAGTAAGAGGACAGAAAAATTTCCTTCAATTTAGGAAGGAGGCCAATTCATTAGAAGTGTAAGGTCTGAATGTTTACTTGAGTTCAGATTATAATGAGCCTATAATATTGTCTGCATCTTCACTATTTGTGGACATGTATGAGTAAATTAGCATGCATGTTCGGTCCAAATTACAATATAAGCGTAACACATCCAAAGCAACGTTTTTGTGCAGTAAAGTCATCTAAAAAGGTGAATATATATATCTTGGTGAATATATAATAAAATACACACGCACAAATGCCAGTTTTTTGTTGACAAGAAAAAACAAAACGGCCAAAGTGAATAATTTCTAATCTGTTCATAATTCGCTCCACCTTGAATAAGCATGAAGCTGCCACCACCACACGTCGATGTCCATGCGGTGTTCTTTTAGTGTTGCATTTGTGCTATATGTACAGTCCCACCCCTTCACTTTTTGCGTTTACAGACGTATTCTAAAGCTAATGAGTAGAATTTTTTTTTTTTTAAAAACAACCTACATAAAATATCCCATAATGACAAAGTAAAAACATATTTTGAGACAGTTGTGCAAATTTATTGAAAATGTAAACATAATAGGTACAGAAGCATTCACACTCTTGGGAGCGATCACAGCCTCAAGTCTTCTTGGGTTTGTTTCTATGATTTTGGCACACGTGTTTTGGGGCATTTTCTCTCATTCTTCTCTGCAGATCCTCTCAAGGTCAGTCAGGTTGGATGGGCAGCATCTGTGGACTGCCATTTTTAGTTTTTTTCAAAAATGTTCGATTGGCTTGAAGTCCGGGCTCCTGAAGCCACTCCTTTGTTATCTTGGCTGTGTGCTTGTCGTGTTGGAAGGCGAAGCGACGCCCTAGTCTGACTTCCAGAGCACTCTGGAGCATGTTCTCTTTACGAATTTGTCTATATTTGGCAGGTGGCAAATTACCAAGTTGCCAAGTTCCTGCAGCAGAAAAACAGCCCCACAGCATGATTCTGCCACCACCATGTTCCACAGTAGGGATGCTGTTTGCCAGGTGATGAGCAGTGCCTCTTGTTCTCCAGATATGACGCTTGCAATTCAGGCCAAAATGTTCTATTTTGGTTTCATCACACCAGAGAATTTTGTTTGCAAATATCTGCGAATATTTCTTATTATCTTACAGTTCTTTTTGGCAAACTCCAAGCAGGCTGCCATGTGCCTTTTAGTGAGAACTGTCATCCGTCTGGCCACTCTACCATAAAGGCCTGATTGGTGGAGTGCGTTAGCAATGGTTGATCTTCTGGTTTGGTCTCCTATCTCCGCAAGGGAACACTGGAGCTCCGCCTTTGTGACCATAGGGTTCTTGTTCACCTCTCTGACCAAGGCCCTTCTTCCCCGCTTACTCACCTCGGTCAGAACAAACCTCTTCCATTTCCGAAGAATCAAGACCACAGTGCTTTCGGGATCTTTAATGCTGCTGAAATTCATTTGTATCCTTCCCCATATTTGTGCCTTGGCACAAATCCAGTCTCGGAGGTCTGCAGACAATTTCTTCGACATCATTGCTTGGTTTCTGCTCTGATATGCGCTGCCAACTATGAGACCTTCTATAGACAAGTGTGTGCCATTCCAAATGATGGTCAATCAACCACAGGTAGACTATATTCAAGTTGCAGAAGCATCTCAAGGATGATTAGTGGAAATCAGATGCACTTGAGCTCGAGTGTCACAGCAAAGGGTCTTAATACTCATGTACCTATTATGTTTGAATGTTTAAATCTTTTAAAATAAATTTACACAAATGTCTGAAAATATATTTTTACTTTGTCATTATGGGGTATTTTATGTAAAAAAAAATTTCAAGAAAACAATACTCAAATCAGCTTTAGAATAAGTCTGTAACAGCAAAATGTGGAAAATGTGAAGGGGTGTGAATACTTTCTGGTGGTACTGTAGCTCTGAATTGTGTCAAAATTTGAAAACACTTGAAATCTCCTAAACACGTGGGAAAATGTGTTATGGTCCAATGAACCCAAGGTTGAACTTTTTGGCCATAATTCAAAAAAGGTATGTTTGGCACAAACACAACACATTACCAAAAGTATACCATATCTTCCATGACGCATGGGACCTTAGGCAAGGTGGAGATAATTATGAACATTCCAAATAGCAGTTAGTGTTGGAACAAAACAGAAAAAAAAAAAAAAAATTCTGAAATTTATTTCGTGTTAATAAAGTTTTCAAATGGTGGCAGCTGTGTGGTGATTCCAATTTAACATGACAGTTACATTCCCAGCTATAAGAGGGTGTGCACACTTGTGCAACCACATTATCTCAGTTGTTTATTTTTTTACTTCCCCTCTCCAAAAAAAAAATAAAATTAGTTCAAGTTATAGGTAACAAAAAAGTTTGAAATTATTTTGCTCTCAATTTTAATACAAAACCTGGCATCTGAACAGTGCCGTGTAGACTTTATACTGTATATCCACAATATACGTATTCTGTACAAGTCCAACCATATATATATATATATTATATACACACACACATAACTGTTTTGTTTTTTTTACTGTGGAGAACTGCACTGCATCATACAGTTTATAATATTTTGGCGACCTGAGTGAAATATTTGAAATTTTGCTGATGACAAAGGGATTCTTTTCTCCTCCTTTCACCACGAAACTGCAGGGTCGGCTGTCCTCGTCTTTATCCTCAAGGTCAGAAACTCTTGTTTGAGCATCCTTTGCCTTCTCTTTGAAGTAGAGCAAATCCTGAAGTACTAATGTTAACCATCTCTTCTTTGGTATTCCTCTTAGTGTTTTTCCTTCTAACTGCAGATGAATAGCCCTTAACAAGGTCATCGCCCTCCATTGTCATCACATGTTCATAACCATAATCCATAACATCTCACTCTAAACTCCTTCACTTTCTCATTGATATAATTCACAACTAGGTGTCCTTTCTTACTTCTTTATCCTTCTTCAATGTAACACTTCACATTGTAGAAGACCAGAACATAATAAACTTGCCCTTTTTGAAATGTAAGAGGCCCATAACACAATAACTGTTGGCCAATAACCTAGTAACATATTACATTGATGGATGGTTATTACATTCACCTGATAAAGGGAAAAAAACTAATATTTGCAAACATAATAACTGAGCCCATGACATAATGGTATACTGATATCACTTCATTTAACCTTTTATTTTTTTAATATAACTGTGAAAACACATACTCTCTCTGTCTCGTCTCGCAGTGCAGTTATTTTGTAGCTAACATTAGATGACGTATTTTACAGTTCATGGTCTTGGAAGAAGTTAAAAATTAAGAACAGCAGATATCTACACTACATATTAGATATTATGAAAGAGGAGTAGATACCTTTAATTCCCCCTTGAACAATTGTGACAAAGGTCGAATACATTTTGTATTTTTCATGGATAACGTGTGGTCGTTTCATTTGAAAATATGTCATCCTCAAAGAGGCATAGTTTTCATATTAGTCTACATGCAATATAAGCCATTGTCTGTGTTTGTTAATCAAAAGTGTTGGAACTTAAATGGTGCAAGGAAGGGAAGCCAGGGGTGGACATAGTAACTCTAACCATGAAGTTTAACAAACAAATGATGAGAGTATGCATTTTCACAGTTAGATCCAAAAATAGAAAGTTAGCGATATTAGTATATTACCTTTTGTGCTCAGTTTGCAAAGATTTTCTTCTTCTTTCTTTTATCTAACCAGGCCGATAACGTAATAAGTTATTACCAACCTGTCAGGTTGGATGGTAGCAAGTTATTACGTTCTTGGCCAAAAGTTGTTATGTCGTAGGTTCAGGACGGGCCCATTACATTTTGAAAAGGGCATATTTAGGACGTTATGAGCCGCATTTTGTTACGGGCTTCTACGCACGTCCTTATGCCTTCATTCTCACAGACACACAGAGCTGTCAAACACGGTAAAAAGTAACGCACTGCATAAACATTCATGTAACAGAAGTGAATTAATAAATGTGGAGTTAAGAGGTGGCAGGCCTGGAGGTATTCCACTTACCCAGCAGTACATCGACATTTTTATTTCAGTGAATTCAGTTCATTTATGTAGAAACTGTAGGTAGGACACAAACTCCAAACACAATTGGCATGCAATCTGTCTCCATAAACTGTTAATTTATGAAGTACATATTACTGTACCGTGACAAAACTCTCTGCATAGACTTCAAATGAGAGGCTACATAGCATCCCCTTTAGCTTGAGGTTATCTTTCTCTGTCGATTTGCAGAATTCCAAATGAGAGTAAGTCGATCAGACAGCAGCGCTGTTAGGCACGGTCTGTTCATATGCCTGCAAGGCCAACTCAATGTAGCCCGACCTCTGGGATTCCTTCAGGGCATAGATCTGTTGAGACAGGAGTGTTTGTTTGTTTATTTACTTACTTATACACATACAAACACACCAACGTTCATATCCATTTGTAAATGAAAGACAAACACAATTACTAAAATAACTTCAAACTGACAAACGTAATATTGAATAAAAAAATAATATTCAAAATTACCAAAAGAAAATCTGGCATTGTTATATTTTTGTGGTCCAACGGAAAAAACTATGAAAAAGATGGTACACTGAACTTAATATTTTATTGCACAACCTTCACCGCAATCAAATGATTTCTGTAACTCTCAGTAAGACTTTCCACATTTCTTGACCCCTATTTTGGCTCACTTTTCATGAGCAAAACGCTCCAAACTTTACAGATTTGAAAGGTCCCTTCTTCAGACTGTATGTTTAAGCTTCTTTCACAGATGCTCAATTGTACTGATATCAGGAGTCTTCATAATAGTCAGATTATTTTGTTTTTAGCCATTGTTGTTGTTGTTGTTTTTTTTATTAGCTTTCTAACACTGGGCAGCATATTTCACTCCATAATACCTTGATAATCTTGAGATTGTTTTTTTTATTTTTATTTTTGCACGTACCAGTTTCAAGACACCCTGTGCGGATTAAGCAAAGCAACCCCCAACCATAACTGAGCCTATTGTTTGTTTCACAGAAGGTACAGTTAGGGCTGGGAAATTACAGTTAGTACGTTAAGTATTCAGACCCCCTTAAATTTGTCCCTTTGTTACGTTGCAGCCATTTGCTAAAATCACTTGCTTATTTTTTTCCCCCTCATTAATGTACACAGCGCACCCCATATTGATAGAAACAAATGGAATTGTTGAAATCTTTGCAGATTGATTAAAAAAGAAAAACTGAAATATCACACAGCCATAAGTATTCAGACCCGTTGCTCAGTATTTAGTAGAAGTACTCTTTTTGAGCTAATACAGCCATGATTCTTTTTGGGAATGATGCAATAGGTTTTTTCACACCTGGATTTGGGGATCCTCTGCCATTCCTCCTTGCAGATCCTCTCCATTTCTGTCAGGTTGCATGGTGGAAATTGGTGGACAGCCATTTCCAGGTCTCTCCAGAGATGCTCAATTGGATTTAAGTCAAGGCCTCTGGCTGGGCCATAGAAGAACAGTCACGGAGTTGTTCTGAAGCCATTCCTTCGTTATTTTAGCTGTGTGCTTAGGGTCATTGTCTTGTTGGAAGGTGAATCGACGCCATAGTCTGAGTTCCAGAGAACTCTGGAGCGAGTTCTCGAAGAATTTCTCTATATTTGGCAGCTATCATTTTCCTCACTATGCAGACTAGTCGCCCACTCGGCCCAGTCTGAGGTCCTGAGCACTCCGGAGAAGGTTTTCCTCCAGGATATCTCTGTACTTTGCCACATTCATCTTTCCTTCGATTGCAACCAGTCATCCTGTTCCTGCAGCTGAAAAAAAAAACCACCGCATGATGCTACCACCACCGTACTTCAATTTTGGGACTGTATTGGACAGGCGATGAGCAGTGCCTGGTTTTCTCCACACGAAGAATTAAGGCCAAAAAGTTCAATCTTGGTCTCATCAGACCAGAGAATCTTATTCCTCACCGTCTTGGAGTCCTTCAGGTGTTCTTTTTTTTTTTTGCAAACTACATGCGGGCTTTCATGCGTCTTGCACTGAGGAGAGGCTTCCGTTGGGCCACTCTGCCATAAAGCCCCGACTGGTGGAGGGCTGCAGTGATGGTTGACTTTCTAAAACTTTCTCCCATCTCCCGACTGCATCTCTGGAGCTCAGCCACAGTGATCTTTGGGTTCTTCTTTACCTCTCTCATCAAGGCTCTTCTCCCCCGATTGCTCAGTTTGGCCGGATGGCCAGCTCTAGGAATTGTTCTGCACGTCCCAAACCGTCTTCCATTTAAGGAACCTTAAGTGCAGCAGACATTTTTTAGTAACCTTGGCCAGATCTGTGCCTTGTCACAATGTCTCTGAGCTCTTCAGGCAGTTCCTTTGACCTCATGATTCTCATTTGCTCTGACATGCACTGTGAGCTGTAAGGTCTTATATAGACAGGTGTGTGGCTTTCCTAATCAAGTCCAATCAGTATAATCAAACACAGCTGGACTCCAATGAAGGTGTAGAACCATATCAAGGATGATCAGAAGAAATGGACAGCACCAGAGTTAAATAGATGTGTCACAGCAAAGGGTCTGAATACTTATGGCTGTGTGATATTTCAGTTTTTCTTTAATAAATCTGCAAAAATTATCACAATATTTTAAAAATAACAATTATTTTTTTTTAAAATGTGATAATCCAGATTGGACGATATGAAAAAATTTAATGTGATAAGACAACTTTTGCCAGATCGCCCAGCCCTAGGTACAGTGTTATTATCTTTGTCCACACAACAGGCATAATTGTTGGTGCCTTTTTGTTCTAGAAAGCCACAGTTATCATTGAAATGACTTGAATTGTTAAGACTGGAATTTGATGAAATGCATATTGACAGGCCACAATGATTCTAGGAAAATGTTCTTGTGACAAAAAAAAAGAATGCCTAAGAAAAACAAAGTATAAACAGAAATATAAAAAATGTCACCTTGGAAAGGGGCCAACATATGGCCATAACATTGAATACTGATGGTGGCAGTGTTCTCACCTTGAGAAGGTCAGTGTCTGTAGCCTTCAGGCTGGAAGCTTCCTGGGCTGACTCACTGTGAGGGTGCACCAGGTGGAAGAGGGACACGAGGCTTACTGCATCCGGCACACTGAATCACACAGATGCATTTCTGTTACATTGTATGACTGTATAAGGGCTTTGATTCATTCCCTGAAAGCAATAGACATGACAACCTTGCGGCAGCAACATTTTAATAACTTTTGTCTATCGAATGGAATATATAAAAGCACAGTTTGGTATGGGAATATTTTGAAGTAAAGGTTATTCATGTCTGTCTGCAAACCCCCACCCCAGCCTGTCGACGGATGGTTGCCGCTCTGAGAACTAGCGTTATGTACATCGTTGAACCAGTCAGTGTAATTAATAAATTGATCATGTACATTCACCAAGTTGTAGCAAACAATGACGAATGGAGAGAGAACTAATTCACACGCAAGTGACGTGTTTCTCACTGCGTCAAGCCTACGGAGATACACTAGCAGTCAAGCTTCTGATGTAAACCTTTTCAAATAAAAGCATTCATTTCAAAACAAATACAAAGGGCTGCATTTACACAAATCATGAAGTTAATCATCGACAGAGGGGGTGGACGGAGTGTACTCATCCCGACGGCGAGGGGGGTGGGTGCCTAGTCTTGCGCTCTGCAAAGAAAGAAAAATTCTAACCTAACTTTGCTACCCAGCACCACGACCCGGCCGGGTGGTTGGGGACCACTATTATGTATCTTTTGCTCTTTTATTTGCCTTTTGCCAAAATGCTAGATTGATTGCTTCAAATACTTGTTTTTCATTTAAATGAAGTGACATGGGACAGAAAGTAAGAATGTGATATGTTTTTTCTGAAACAAAATCTATTAGAGAGGTTTTGGATAATTTCTCACTTGTTTTTGTGAGTAAGCATCTTGGCAAGAAGCGAATAAGTATTTGAAGCAAGTAACCAGTCACCTTAGCGAGCTAAAGACAGAGATTCGGAGAGAGAGAGATACAGTACAGTAAACAGACAAAGGATTCATTTATTACTTGTGATTTTCCTGGGCATTAATCAGTCAAAATGTATTGCATGAGTAACTGCAGCCACATGACACTGAACAAAACCTCCTATAGAATATAATACAGATTCACGAGATTTAAAAAATAAAAAAAAATGCAAAAAAAAAATACAAAAATGTAGAAATGCAACATGCAATAACAGGAAATTATGGCAAATATATATTTGGAACCCACTTACCCACCCTTGAGGACTTGCATGCTGCCAGAACTAAGACAAGAGCATGCAAAATCCTCTAAGACCTTCCACATCCTGGTCACCAGCTCTTCCAGCTCCTTGCCTCAGGCAGGCGCTACCGAACCATGCAAACTAAAACAAGCAGACATTCCAACAGCTTCTTCCCTCTTGCCATTAACTTCTTAAACAGTTAACTTACAATTCCATTGCAACATGCTGCCAATTATTTTGTCTTGAGTTTTGTTGTCACATTTCTGTCGGGCCAATTATAGATACTCGTGCACTCACAGTAGTAGTCTCACCACGCTGCACTATTTGCGTATCTGTTGTTGACCAATACTGGCCACTCATTTGCCTGAGTAGCATCTGCACCATTTGTACAATCAACTGAGTAGTATCTGCAACATTTGCACAATCGACATTGTCCCAGATTATCGCACTAGTAGTCACTTTAAACTGCATACATTTCTTGAAGTCTCGCCACCCTTTGCACAATGGTCATTGCTCCGGTCTCCTGCTCTATTCGTCATTCAGATTGCTCTCATTGCTAGAGAACTCAGCATCATTTTGCACAATTGTCCAAAAAAATAAAAAATAAAATAAAAAAAACACAGATTACTAGCAACCTTTTATTGCTCGGTGACTGTTTTTCTGAATGTCTTTATGTGTCAAAAGTATTCTCTGTCAATTGACTGTCTGTTGTCGTATTAGAGCGGCTCCAACTACCGGAGACAAATTCCTTGTGTGTTTTTGACATACTTGGCAAAATAAGGATGATTCTGAATAATACAATTTCAATGTGCTCAAACTCACAATTCCTTCTTCAGCATGTCCACAATGAGGCCATCAATCCTGCGAGCGTTAACCAGGTACCAGGCCATGCCTCCAAAGTGCCGGGTAGAACGAAGAAGTTCATATTTCCCATGTTTCTCCAGATTCTCATAGGTGGCAGCATGCACCTGACACAAATGTTTAATAAATCCACATACTTAAACCACAGTAACATTTCACATTGAGACAGTCTTCAAATTGTGGAGCAGCTGGTGAGCAGAGCAGTCAGCTCACCTTGATGTACTGTGATGAGTCAGGTTCAAATTGGACCAAACACAGGTCCAACACATCTTTGTGTCGGTCCTGAGAGAATGCCATCTAATAGAGAGGGGTAAACAGAATATAAAAGCCAGGGACTGGATATGATTCTTAATTGTCATGAACCCTTAGGTGGATAAAATACATCCATCTTCATAAATTCATAGTTCTTTAGTTGTTGTAACAGCAATTAAGAGCCACAGCAGGATTTAAAACAAAACTAAGGAAAGCACAGTTATGGTGAGATATTATATTATAAGTCAGTACTAACCTTTAGGTTCTCCTCACTGAAGAGAAGAGGTGTAGTGAGTTTCCGTCCCTCCTTTGGGAAGTACACCTGAATGAGCCGGTCTCTTTCCTCCCAGGTGGCTTTTCTTAGAGTGCCATTGGTCTCCCTGACAACAATGAACCTTTCCTGAGGGGAAAACAAGGATGCAGAATGATCATACTAAATTAAGACTAGGTGATAGAGAAACAAATAATGACAAGGGCACTCTTTTACACAGGTGATATGAAGCATAAACATTTCTGTTGGGTCTCCAGTGTCACGGGTGTGCTAATTCAAATAGTAGCTGCATAATTCTGAGAAGCGTTTTTAATACTTAGCAGCTTTCAGTGCAGTTCTAAACCACTATAGGTTCTGGTAAGGTCCATTTAAAATATTTATCATCTTTTTGTTTACCTAATGAAGGACAGTGTGCTTACCCTGTGTGGAATGTTGTAAGTTATGTCTGTGAAGACGTATTTTGCTGTATCCGTGCCATCCAGAATCTTGTCCACAGACAGTACGTCACTAATGGGCTTCCTCTCGGGTAAAACAGGTGGCATTTGCAGCAGCTTCTTAGCTTTCTCTGTGGCCAATTTCACCACCTAGAAGCACACAGCCACTACTAAGTAGAAACAAGTCACATGCAAGATTGGAGGAAAAGAAGGGTGGTCTAACTGGCAGCACCTGCTCCAACTGTTCATCGGTCATGAGTTTATACGTTGGCGGCTTCAGTTCCTGTTTAAGCGGTTGAAACACCTTCTGCAGGTCCAGGCCACTTATCCTGGTGAGGATGCTCTGCACAAGTGGATCTGTGAATTGGGGCTTTGCATGGTTTTGCACTAAGAGAGAGAAAATATGTACTACTTATTATGACACAGGCTTACTATTCAAAGTAAACAGTCATCTAATTTCTGTTTACTGAGCTTCATTGATATGAGTTAATATTGTATATCTGTCTGGCAGAACTATTCTCTCAATTACATTTTATTTTTCTATCAAAGCAAAAGCAAAACGAAGGTTGTAAAAATATGTCAACGTATTCTTTCACAGCAGAAAAGAATGCGGAAGCTGTTGATGGTAAACTGTAAATCGAATCATTTGTAGAAATAATCCAATTTTGTACTTGCGACGAGCCACAAGGTCAGCTTGATAATTACATCGTTTGCTCAATTACATTTTATGATTCATAGTGTAATATACATACCACTGTCTTGTGTATCGCTGCAAAACGTCCTGGTGCTACATCTGTCAAGCAAGTTTTTATTTCTCTGAACATTTTGCAGCCAAGAACAGCCTCGAAATAAGCACCGTGCCGTACCGAGCGCCGCCATCTTGCTTCTTCTTTGTTTAGTAGTAACGACATCTTCTTCTTCTTCTTCTTCTTCTTCGTCTTCTTCTTCTTCTTCTTCTTCTTCTTCTTCTTCTGCTTCTTCTTCTTCTTCTTTTTCTTCCACGCCACTCAAACAGACGATTGTTGTTGCATCACTGCCACCATCTGTTGTAGGAAAGGTCAAGCAGACGTGACTTTCAAATTACAAATACACAGTATTATGTTAGAAAAATAACTCAAGCAAATGAAAAATGTGAAAATATAGAAATTAAATTACATGTATATGTCAGAGTTGTGACACACCTCCATATCCCGAAGAAAAATGTTAGTTTACTGCAGTGTTATTGGCAAATCAGTCATTTGTGATCATGATTCTAAATCATTCATTGTTGAATTTCCCCTTGATAGATTATCCATCCATCCATTTTCTGAGCCGCTTCTCCTCACTAGGGTCGCGGGCATGCTGGAGCCTATCCCAGCTGTCATCGGGCAGGAGGCGGGGTACACCAGCCAATCGCAGGGCACATAGAAACAAACAACCATCCGCACTCACATTCACACCTACGGGCAATTTAGAGTCTCCAATTAATGCATGTTTTTGGGATGTGGGAGGAAACCGGAGTGCCCGGAGAAAACCCACGCAGGCACGGGGAGAACATGCAAACTCCACACAGGCGCGGCCGGGGATTGAAACCGGGTCCTCAGAACTGTGAAGCTGTCGCTCTAACCAGTCGTCCGAAAAAATAACATAAATTAAACAAAAAGCACAGTTTCCACATTAACCTGAGATGGACAAAAGTGTGAAAGCAAAGCAAGTTAAGCAACCACGCATTTATATGAACTGCATCAGAGTTGGATAGAACTTTCCAATGAGTATTTGTCAAAAGTTTCAAATACATTTTTGTAACATAAATTTCGTATTTGTTACACTGTATGCATTTATATATATATATATATATATATATATATATATATATATATATATATATACAATAACCTTGAACTGCATGAATTTCCTTTTTTTTTTTTTTACAAATTAAAATATTGGGGTATTCTAACGCTTTTGACCTGTAGTGTATATGGAAATAAGTAATGCATGCAACTAATTGAATCCACTAGTCCCCACTGCCTTAATGCCAGCCCTGATTATTGACCTGACTTACTTGTCCTAGAATAACAGTACCAGCTCTACAGTATAACCCAACAATAAAACAGTAATTGCCCTCCAAAAGTTTACTGTGTCCACAAGATGGCAGTGTGATAACATGGGAGAGCATAATGACCAGTCATGATCTTATAATGTCAAACTCGTCTGTTGGACCAGAGTTTGTCAACATTTATTGAGCCAAGGTATCCCTTTTGAATAACATCACCAAACAATAATGTCACTGGGACTGTGATTTTGATGATTTCGTCTCAATGTCCTCACAAATTGACTGGTGGCAAATCTGTCAAATTACAGATGTAAGTCATAAGTCACTGGCTGGATAGATGAAAAAAAATGCAATACAAGTAATGAATAAATCATATTTTCATCATTTTCTGGTGTCACCCCTGATGAGCTCTTGCAGGTGCGCCACGGCGATCTGGTCGGGAATCGCTGCCTTTGCCTGCACCGAAGTCAGGCGAGTGCTGCACCACCAACTACATTGTCAGTGACATCAGTAATCCTGTTTATTGATTTCATTTGAATCTATTATACTCATTACAATTCCTCAAGGAGAGAGTCGACTTACATTCTATTCGCAGACATGCAAGGAGAGAGGTCGGAGTTCAAGGGGCGCGCAGACTGTGCACAACACCGCGTGAACTCGGGTGGGGGAGTCGCTGCCTTGCTCAAGGGCATCCCAACAGTAGTCAGGAAGCAGACTAGCATCTCACCAAAAACTAGGTGAGCTAGACTGCCTATTTTATCATCACGGCTATATCTATGACAACAATTGGCTGCTGGAAGTACGGAGAGTACGTGTACAGTATGTGCATTGTTTCTTGTGATTCTGTATTATAAACTGTACATGGGTTTTGCTGGGTGGGATGGGGTGGGGGATCGATCCGGTTCTGAAAACTTTATTGGAGATGAACATCTGACTTCCATCTACCGACAATAAGGCCGACATATTACCATTTGTTTAACGCAAAATCAATTCTTCAAAAGTGCAGAAGTCCTTAAAGTTGCCATGTGTTTGCATTTTTTGTGAGGGAGTCAATATGTGTGTCTTTTCATTGAAGTAATAGTTATTCTGTTCCTTTTTTTTTTTTTTTTTTAAATATATATCAGTGGCACAGATGTAAGTGTGTAATGAGGTGACTAGTTAGAGGCAGTTAAGTCGAGAAGCTCAGACACCGGTGGAATGATGTGTCGATTGAGTTACTACGCTACCACATCTATGCAGCTGTCACACTGCTGACAGAGGAAGACAAGTAACTGTGTGAGCCCAAAGTCTATCTATCTATCTATCTATCTATCTATCTATCTATCTATCTATCTATCTATCTATCTATCTATCTATCTATAAAAAACATAGAATCTGGGTGGGAAACCATTTCAGTCTTATATATTTACTGTATGTATGAGGCTTCAGTATATACATACACTGAGAAAGTATAACAAAGCTGTCATTTTTATTTAAGTATTCAAATTCTGGAAAATTTTTAGTTTGTGATTTACATTTTTCTCTTTTTTTTTTTAAACTTTACTGTAATTTGAATTGACAGCTCAGCACCAAACTGAAATATTTCATTTTGACAAAAGGATTTTCTTTAATTAAATGTGGGCGGCACGGTGGGCGACTGGTTAGAGCGTCAGCCTCACAGTTCTGAGGACCTGGGTTCAATCCCCGGCCCCGCCTGTGTGGAGCTTGCATGTTCTCCCCGTGCCTGCGTGGGTTTTCTCCGGGCACTCCGGTTTCCTCCCTAACCCACATCCCAAAAACATGCATTAATTGGAGACTCTAAATTGCCCATAGGCATGACTGTGAGTGCGAATGGTTGTTTGTTTCTATGTGCCCTGCGATTGGCTGGCAACCAGTTCAGGGTGTACCCCGCCTCCTGCCCGATGACAGCCGGGATAGGCTCCAGCACGCCCGCGACCCTAGTGAGGAGAAGCGGCTCAGAAAATGGATGGATGGATTAAATGTGATTTGCGCATGCATTCCAGGCTTACACGGAAGGAGCGATGTTGATATCGGTTCGAAAAATGGATAAACTCTGCATTTTGACAAACTTACACTTAGTTTAACGTCGTTTATGTTTTTAAATGTGTATCTGTCCTTGACAGGACGTAACATTTCATCCTCGAATCCGACGAATTGTTGTCTGGAGAGCGCAGGCCAAGTCGATAGTAGGCTACCGTCAGTAGCCTACTGGGGATGGGAGGAGCGTATGCATTTTTCTTCCAAAACTTCATTTCTTCCAAAACTTATTTTCTTTCCAAAACGTTGTCATCTTCACTGACAACGTTTTGGATGGTACCATACATATACGTACATATGTATTTAGCAAGGTATGATCAACAAATGCACAGTTGATTATAAAAGCGTACTATTCGTGAAACCAATGCAGGTGGATGAGTCAAAATGTGTGTTTTGCAAAAAAATATATAAGCAGTGCATAGACAAGTGAATATCAAGTTATTTCAATGAAACTGATGTCGTGTTTATTGTTTGACTTTTACTGTGAACTACATATTATGCTTTATTTGTATGATTTAATTATTTAAGTGCTACTAGTGTGTAGATAGGTGTGGATATGAAATAAAACAAGATTTGTAGATTTGTAGTGGAACTGTGTGAGGCTTCAGACTATGTCCCCAATGCATTTGCAAGCTAATAAACGTGTTATTTAGGTATGTCATCTTCAGAAATTAGAATAAATATATTAAAATCTATTGAGATGTACCTATATTTGCAAGACAGCTATGTCAATGCAGACATCTGTAATGTTCAATGTACTGCATTTGTCCACTGAGTTTTAAACATATTTGTCAGATTCACTTGACAGGCCCAAAAAGGAGATATTCAGGTTAGAAACTATTTCTGGAGGGGGGGAAAAAAATCGTTCTGCCTCATTAGAACACAAACTTGATGTAGACTGTAACAATGTAGCCTGAGGATAATGTGGCAAAATGTTGTAGATGGTTTTTTTTTTAATTATTAGTACAATTATCATTGAGTTTATGAACAATGTGGACATGCGTTAATCAGTGTCAGAGAGATGAAGAGATGCTTGCACCAGATTTAGCAGAAAGCCATTTTTCATCTGTAGTCCAGATTGAAGGTTATAACTTGCACTTATAATTTTCATGAAGTGAATTCAATCAAGATGAAGCATAATGCCCGCTATGAATGTAATTCACGTCCAGCGTAATTATTACTGAAATATTTTCACTCCTCAGTCCTCATCTTTTTCCGATGCTTATTAACAAAAGTCAATATTAATTAACAGCAAACAAAACAAAGTACATTTAGCTGACATTATGTTCATATTTAAGATATAGTGGGACCATATGGGAACTCTTGTAAAGGGTTTCTAAACATGGAACTCTTTGTAAATTAAAGTAATAAATGACATACAACTGTTTGAGTTATGGCTTAGCTACTAAAGCTCCAGCTATCTATTCAGTTAACTGTCTCAGCCAACAGTCATCCTGGGCTTCTATCATTTATACTTGCCAAAAGTTTCCCTTTATGAAAAATCATTAATGGGGACAGATTTTATAACAATGTTTTTAAAGTTGGTTATCTACAGTACATCCAGTGCATTGTTCTGTGTGGGTGCTTTTTTAAAATAGAATGTGGGGACCCTGTGTGTGACACACACAAAAATAAACTTATTTTAAATAAATGAATAAGGTAACAATGTTACAACAGTGTATAAATCAAAAAACGTTTTGTCCATGATTGTGCTCATACAGGATAAGCCACGTCCATGAGCCAGCAAACCATTAAATAAAGTGAATATACACAGTTGCTGCAATCACCTGCATTCATTTTAAACAAACCTCATCACTGCAAATATGACTGAATATATATGGACTACTCTCGTTCTTTCCGTGACTAGTCACACACACTGCGAGCTACCCAGAGGTAGAGTGTTTGTCAGCGTTACTGGAAGCAGCAGGAAGTGGAGAGGTGAAACCTGAGTGTTGAAAATGGACTGGATGGGGGTTTGAAGAGCAAAGAAGGAAGGCAGAGGGTTGGTAGGTGGGCAGGCAGCCGAGTGAGCTGCAGTGGTGGTAGCAAGGGCACTGACTCACCTTCTTTGTTTATTTAGCTTTCTTCATGTTGGACAGAGTAACAGGTTCAGAGCAGGGTGAAACAGAAAGGTGTTATGTGTGTGTGTGTGTGTGTGAGGGAGAGAGAGAGAGAGAGAAAGGAAAAACAAATTGGATGAACACATTATGAACATATTGCCAAATTGAAGTGGAACTCATTTGAAACGTTTCCCTATTAATGTCTGCAAAACAAATCTCAACTCGTGGATTAATCACAAATCGTAATTTCTGAACTTTACGCTGCTTTTGCCAGTGAGGCTAAATAATGTAACCCAAACATGAACACTGTTCATTACAATGCAGTACCGTTCTGTGCTATTGCACACTCCAACAAACAAACATATTGCTAAATAAATAAAAAGTCTGAGCAAAACCTAAAAGTACAGTTCTGGAACATTACCGTTTATTAAACACAGCAGCACACAACATTCAACTTGCAGCTTACCCTACATGACAGATATTTGAGCACATACTTCTTGTTAGTTGTGTACCCACAATGCTTTGCGTTTTAACATTTTACGCTGCCCTGAATAACACAAAATACAAACAGTAAAACAGGGAAATTCAAATAACGGCATTAATCTGTTGTGTAAATTATGGCATCCAGGGAAGATGCATTTTTGTGGTGTGGGTCTCACTAGTTAGCTAACGGCACGCTTTAGTGGTAGAATTGGGTCAAGTAATTATAATTAACTCACTGAAGTCGCTCAGTTCTTACAACGGGGAAACCCGTGCCAGACGCTGAATTGCGTTATTGGGGTGCGGTGGTGCAGAAGGTGAGTGTACGTCTTGCAACCGGAGGGTTCGTATCCCCGCCCGAGCACAAGTCATCATTGTGTCCCTGGGAAAAGCCACCTAACCCACATTGCCTATGAATGAATGTGGTTGGATGTTTGGTGGTGATGGGAGGAGCCGTCGGCGCAGAATGGCAGCCACGCTTCCGTAAGACTGCCAAACGGTAGCTGTAGCTACACAAGTAGCTTACCACCACGAGGGAGTGAATAACTATTGTGTGCAATTGTAGTGTCTTTGAGTGCCTTGAAAAGTACTATGCATTATTATTATTATTGAAAAACAGTTTGACACTGTATCTCAACAATTCATGTATATTGTTCAGCATTTATCTTCAAAAATAAACAAATGTATTCAAAAACACTCATTTTCGTTTTACAGGGTCTTTAACTTTATTTAGGCAGCACGGTGCACCAGTTTTTAGGACTTCCACCTCACAGTTCTGAGGTTGGGGATTCGAATCTTGGCTCCTGCCTTCCATTGTTGAGTATGCAGGTTCTCCGTGAACAGGTTCTTTCAAGGTTTTTTTTTTCTTCTGCTTCCTCCGCCATTCCAAAAACTTTCACGTTAGGTTCATTATAAGCTCAAAATTGTCTTTCGGTATGAATGTGATGATGGACGGTTGTTTGTCTATATGCGCCCTGCGATTGTTTGGTGAGCACTGCAGGCCTCTCGTTCAATGTCACCTGGTATAGGCTCAGCTCACTCGCAACCCTAGTAAGGAGAATCAGTAAAGATACACGCAGACCCTCATTTAGTTCACTCACATGTTGGAGAGCACTCGATAAAAGTTAGAAGTCTCTCATTGGTGGAGACGTGATCACACTGAGGAACTATGGCACGCAACTTTCCGTTTATCTCATTCAATGGAGTCTTATGTAGCAAGATGGTCTTGCTTTTGTCACACATTGTTTCGCACTTTACTGCGGCTCGTAAGTTGTTGAGTGTGTGTGTGCACCCGCGCACCTGTGAATGAGAAGTTGTGGCTTGGGAGTGAGCACTCAAGGCCAGTCTAATACTCCTCCTCCCCCATAAAGGAGGAGGAAGAATGAGGATGAGGAGAGAGCAGACTGAAGGCTAGAGGCGGCACAATGATAGGAGCAGTGAGGGGGAGAATGGGGTGATAGTTTGGGTGGGCCAGGGGGCACAGTGACATTGACTTTACATCTGGCCTCCAAAAGATCCCTCTGAAACCATTTCATAATTAGAATGAGTCGGTGCAACACAGAAACATTTTTATAATCCTATGGAATGGCAAACTAAGGACCCTGTCCAGAAAGGTGAGAGGATCAGATGAAATAGCACAAAATATTGTGGGAAACATGTAAAACGTGAATTTCAGAATTGAAAGAAAAGTAACACATAATTGACTCACAGGCTTTGCCAGAAACATTTATTTCCGTAGTGCAAATCCAAATTTAAACGTATTTCTTACAAATACTAAATTTGTTAGAAAGGGACAGAATCATTAAAAAGGGGCTCAAATACAGTCAAATAAGATTCACGTAGACCCTGTATTTCAGGGGTGTCAAACTCATTTTTTTCACGGGCCACATTGTAGTTATGATTTCCTTCAGAGGGTCGTTATGACTGTGAAACCATATAAATGTTTAATCGCCTCGTCATATTATTATAGAGTATATACTAGGCTTCACACGATGGCAATTGAGTTCACAACATATTGGCCAATGATGGTAAAAACCGTGATGCGGTGGTATCGTAATACAAGATTTTATTGTAGTAGTCTGACAATCGTGAAAGAGCACATTTGTCTTGTAGTCTGATCCGCGCATTACGCGTTGTCTGTCTCAGACGTGTTGTCTGTCCCACACCGCCGACATGTTTATTTATTTTTTTAAATAACTTTATTGGCCATCAGAACCCTGCGATTGGCTGGCAACCAGTTCATGGTGTACCCCGCCTCCTTCCCAATGATCGCTGGGATAGGCTCCAGCGCGCCCGCGACCCTAGTGAGGAAAAGCGGCTCAGAAAATGGATGGATGGCCATCAGATACTTACAGTACTACGTCAGAAGACATGCGACAAGGCTAAAAATAAACTAGCTTTTGGATTCAAATATACTGTGCACGATCGCGACGCGGAGTAAATGTCTTTTGCGGAGCTGATCAATGACGTCTTATTAATTGATGACATTAAAGCCAATCAGCCGATGAGCAGAAAATGCTAATTATCGGCCGATACCAATCAGCCCAATAAAATCGGTACAAATTCTAGTATATACACGACAAATCGATGGATAAACTAGTTTCAAAATCAGAAGTCAAGGATGGTAGTTTGTTTGTTGCATTTGTTTCCAAATAACTCGCCACTGATTGACGGGTTTGCATGCAACACGAGAGGCTGCCAGCCAGCCCAAGGCCCCCCCTCCCTAACTCTCACTTTGTTATTTTTATAATTTAAGATTGCGTTGACCAAGGGATGAAGTGACAGGAGGAGCGTGGCACTGATAAGGAAGCTAATACTCTGCTTTCTAGAGGGTTAAAGGTCACCTCTGCTCCACTGGGGGATGCTTGGGTTGTTTTGAGAGATCATGCATGATTATATGGTGGGATAAGGAAGCCTCTATTATATAGTATATTTAATATCTGCATAAACACCCTGAAGGTAAAAGAAAAAGGGGGGAGCGGACTTTAGAACAGAAGCCTTGTCCCATTACAGGAAATGCAGTGGGATCAGATATCAGATGTGCTCAGGCACGCAAACGCAAACACACACACACATACGTATTCTTGCTCTTAATTAGGCTGGTGAGTGAGTCGGCCTCTAAGTTTAGCCACTTCCAACCGGCAGCCCTTCACAGCAAAAGGGAGCAGGCGGAGGAAAAGGTGATTTATAACTGTCATGGCGGTCACGGCAGAATTACGCACAAGAGGGAGGATGCAGCGGTGCTGATGCTGAAAGGGAAACAGAGAATACACGTGAGATTGGTGTTGCCATTTGGGGGGAAATGCTCGACTGTGTGTTTGTTCCTGCAGATCAACAACTACTCATCTGACAAAAAGTGCCATAGAAAAAATGGGATGGGAAAGAAATATTCGTATTCTGTTTAACATGAGCATCTATTAGTGAAATTTGCATGCTCGTATTTTTCGCATTTTTTCCAGAGATACCAACAACTGTTTGCTATTTATATCTTAAAGAAGATGATTTTATGTTGTTTTTTAAAGATAATTTACTAAAATGAAAGAATATTCTACATACAAAAACACACAGTATTACATCCTAAATTAAACAGTCTAAAAATATTAATTGTACCTAACATATAACATTTTAATTGCCCATTGTAGAGAGTGAATGTCTTATTTATGTGAAGTATAAACTTCAAAGTATAACACAATCTGTTCAATGGCGCTGGTTGACTTCAGGATAAGTTGTTCAAATGTCTATCTGATCTGTAAATAATATAAATTGTATATTTATGTAATGGTAAAGTATATGCGTCAAATTAATATATTCATTGTGTTACTCATGTTGTACTGAGTAGCCGGATGCTTTCCCAGGTCACAATTCCATTTCCACTTCGTTGATTATCATTAAAATAAAGTACATTCTACAAGAATAAAGTCATACAATTATCATCATAAATTTATCGTTGTGTTAAAATGATGACAGCCGTGGAGCTTGTCAAGTTATACTCATCCATCCATTATCCTCACTAGGGTTGCAACGGACTCAAAATGACTAGTAAATACTGTAATGAGAAATTTAAAAAAAAAAAAAAAAACATTTGTAATAGTGATATGGATGCTATCAAGCAAGTAAGTGTAAGTTGTGTTTTACAACATGACATAGAGTTTAAATGTTTGAGTGTGCATATTTGCATTGTCATTTTGTCCTCCGCTTTAAACATCAACTCTTCACAACAAAACACATGCACATTATAATGCATTTAATCTTAATTAGCTTCAACATCATAGAGATTTAGACATAGTGTATCTGTCAACACTGATCTCAGTTGTAGCCCAATCATTAACTCACCTTGCACTGCTGATGATTGCTGTTCATCGACATTTTGGCCCCTAAAAGATTTTAATTTCAGCTAGATTTATTTTCAACAAATCAACAAAACTGCAAAATAACAACTGATCCTTGAGATATTTTGGAAAAAGAGCATGTGACAGACATGATATTAAGACACCTGGGAACTGTTTTAAATTGTGGAGGAAAAAAATGCACAATATGTCTTCGTTAAGGCCTAATCCTTTCAGCTCGCTGTCCAGGGTCATCGTTTGCCCCTAGTTTGGCCATTCAATTATATAGTAAATGTGCCTGACTGTATAATGTTTAATATTAAGTATCACTGTGTCCCTTGGTTCGCCCCAGTCACCCACCTCACTGCTCCCATCATTGTGCCTCTTCTACCCTTCAGTCTGTTGTCATTTGAACAATTATAATATCTCCTCGTAATGATTCACCCCCTTCTTGTTACATGTTGCAGATTAACAACGTGCTAAAAACAAAACGAATCAAATGCAGCTACATTTATGCAAAATGATATGATATGATATGATATGATATGATATGATATGATATGATTATATATATGATATGATATGATATGATTTGCTTGGATTTTGTCTGGTCAGAATTGTCCATACTAGCTCAAATATTTTGACCACACAAAGACCTGGAAGCTGTCGACCTCAGACGAAAGGAAATTGGCGAGGATGTTCAGGAACAACCTGAAAACCGTCAGGGCTCAAGCCTGCGATGAACTGGAAAATGATGGATCACTGTTCAGCAACTATAATATTTAGCTATCGTGACAGAAAACATGTTTGGAGGAGTTAATCTGAGGTTTACCAGTTGTCAAGCATGGTGGTGGTAGCATCATGCTCTACATTGTTTTGCAGTGGTACAAAGTGTAAGGAACAATGAAGGATAACTACCTTCCAAAATCTTCAAATACATCTCAAATCAACAAAGCTATATTTGGAATGCATGAAGCAGGCTAACATTCATTTCTGAAAAGGCCATGACCTCAATTCCATTTGCGAACTACACTTAAAAGCCTCGCCAATGCCAGGAAACCAACCAATTTAAATGAACTCTATTCTGCTAAGAAAAGTGGTCAAAAATTGATCCACAATTATCCCAGGTTTTCCATGGCTGCAAAAAGTGTCTGGGCGATGTATAACTTGCAAAGGAACATTAAACCAAACATTAGTGGGGTTCTATGTACGTATATACCAGGTGTGTCAGAAAAGTTCCAACAGTGGTGTCACTAAAGATATACTGTATTTCAAATCCAAATTGCAAACTAAAAGCCCTACACTTCACAGTAGTTCCCTTAGAGGTTAACACAATTTCCCAATCTTAAGGTTACAAACACCCAACCCTCGCCTCTTCTTGCACACAAGCAAACACTGCATGATCTCTTTGTCTACATGCTGGTGGCAAGAAATCGCAGTGGACGATGCACCTCACATTGAAGAATGCGATCAACATGACTTTGATTTTGGACTTGGGCTGTCTTGCTTTCTTTAGTCTGTTGGACACTTCCACTGAAGGTTCCTTTCTCCGGGTTGTACTCAAAGATCCATGACTCATCATCGATGACTCTCCCAAGAAAGTTTGGACTCATCATTCTCATCATCGGGCACTCTGCTCATTGAGGTTTATATATATATATATATATATATATATATATATATATATATATATATATATATATATATATATATTAAAGCATGTGTGAAAAAGGCTCAATAGTTATGTACTCTAGTGCGATTACAATGAAGGAGAACACTTTGTAGTTTGGATTTGAAATACTGTATGTCTTTTGTGACACAAGTCCTGGAACTTCTCTGACACACCTTGTCTTTGAGCTTGTGTGTAAATCAGTTCTTGTTTTTAAAACCAATTTAGGTTTTACATTGTATCGTCATTGCACCCTGGAAAAAGAACAGTTGAAATTCAAAGTCCAAAATTACAACGACATTCATGCCCATGATGAGTATTATGTAAACTTCTAAACACAACTGGAGCTGCAGAGAATAATATTTAATAATAATTCAATAAATTACAAAATACTAATTTAAATTTAAGAATAATATTTCTAAAATAAAGATAGGCTTGACAATCAGACTTGAACCCTTTGGCCACTTATAAATGGTAAAAACTAATGGTAACTGAAGGATCAGAGAGCTTCTAAAAAAGACTTGCCAATATACAGTAATAGGGCCACACTCATTATTGTAAACTGGTCAGCGACTTATAATGTCACAAATACTGACATGCACCAGACAGTACAAGACTTAATCATTTCGTAGGTTGATCCAAGTGTGTATGCGTTGAAGAATGTGGTTGTACGGGTGTCCAGTTGTGTGGCTGACCTCAGTCTGTCCACCAATGCTCTATCTGTGGGCCTGCAGAGTGCTTTGCGAGTGGGAGGCTTCATGTGTTTGATGTTGCTGACAGTTGCCTCCTCTCTCCGTCTCGCCTCAGATCAGTGGCCCGGGCCCGCGTGGGCCGACCCGGTTGAGATGACCGCTGCAATGACGGTCATTGTACAGGCCTTCCTTGGTCACATGAAGTCGGTCACATGACACAGTGGGGCAGTTGATACTGATATTGGCCTTGCCTCTTCATGTGGTGGGAAAACACTGCAACAGATGGCTTCAGAAGATCCCAGAAACATCTGCAATGTTCACCACTGGTGAGAATCTCACCCCCTGCTGCTTAAAAACATATCCCTTTAATAACAGAATTGGTTAACAATACAGAAAGAGCACCTTTCAGTTATTGTTTTTATTTTAATATTTCATTGTGCTTTGTGCCAGTCCTTCAATTGAATCACTCTGCTTGACACACAGAGTGGACTTATTTGTAGAGGTGGCAGGGTTATTCCTAATCTTAAACGAGATCTTTAAGGTTGCGTCCGTGTGCGTGTGTGTGTATGCGTTTGAGTGTATGTATGTGTGTGCGTGTGTGCGTCCTTGCACCCCAAGGAACACGCCATAGCCTTTGACATATTGTTAAATTGAAGAATGTTTGAAGTATGATGCAACATCAGCTGCTCTCACTTAGCTTTGAGCTGCTTTCCTTTGAAAAGTCCTCTCCGGTCTCAA
The DNA here is from genome assembly GCF_024500275.1 of Phycodurus eques. NCBI lineage: Eukaryota > Metazoa > Chordata > Actinopteri > Syngnathiformes > Syngnathidae > Phycodurus > Phycodurus eques. Next base: position 6,521,679 of record NC_084531.1, read on the forward strand.
GTTACGATGGAGACAGCACTAGAACCACACTGTGTGTGTGCGTGTGTGTGTGTGTGTGCGTGTGTGTGAACTGGAAGAAGAAATCTGTTTTAAATGGCGTGTTAATGTGGCTGATCGAGTGACATACAATCTTTATATGATACATTTGACCATTTCAGATGCGTGTCTATAAAACCAAAAGTGGAGTAGAAGTCCAAATTTAAAGACCCAAAATGTTATACAGATAAGACCCATCAAAGTTTTGGAAATGTCTTACTGCACTGCAGAGGCAGGGCCTGCTGTTATTGTTATGAATAATATCCAGTTGTGGTAATGTGCACTTCATTGTGTGATGGGGATGTTTGCATTGGTGGGTTGAAGTAGTCATTGGAGTGTGTGGTGAAAAGCCTTTATTTTCGAGAGGGTTCCATTTGTTTCCATTTGCAGGAGGGTGTTTGACTAAACCTCTTCCGCTTCTTATCACGATGTCAAGTCAAGAATAACGTTTTGGTAAGCCAAGGCTGACAGAAAGTGACCCCAGATGCGCATCTTTCATTCTTTTCTAGAACATGAACTCACCTCTGTTGTTGGCTTTTCTCCATTCCAAAAGTTCCTGTTGGTGCTCTGCCAGTTCTTCAGCACAAGTGGCAGTATCAGTTTTTTGAGATTTTGGAAGGATCTTTGTAAAAACAGTGTGGCAACTCAATAATTGGATTAATACAGAAAGCAGCTTGCTTGATTTAGAGGCTGGATAGAAAACATGCACAAAGAAAATATTTACACACATCCACAATTTTAATGAATTCCATTGAGCACAAAAAAAAAAAAAAAACTCTCAGCCACATCAATCACTATATAACAAGCGTGATAATTTGTATTGTCTTTGACCTCTCACCTCCACACTGTACCCACAGGATTTGCCCTGTGTTTCAACTCTGTACACTCGCTCATGGCCTCTAGCTGTTAGCCTTCAGGTCAAAGTGGATAAAAATTCTCCATGAAAGGAAAAAGGAAACAGCACACTTTGCGTTTGTTTATCATGGAACTGAATGGATTCCTACTTATGCTTGCATGTGTGAATGTCCACTTCCCTTAACCGCCGGTGCAGTGGAGGTAGACGCGCGTGGCCAGGCATGATGCCTGCGGACAGGATGGGCACCCACATATACAGTATGCCCACGTTGCTTGGGGCCCTGTTCCTCTGATGCCTTGGCATCAGAGCACAATGGAAGGATGTGTGCTATTGTTTTAGCTCGTAGGGTGAGGGTGCGAGAGCTACCAGAAGCAAACATCATGGTTTGACACATGTGATGAGGCCGATGACAGACGGTATGGTAAGAACTGACCTGGTGGAAGTGGAAAGTAATGTCAACTGTAAACATTTAGCTGTTGTTTGTAAGCTGTTTAGGAGTCGTGTAATAAGGCAAAGACTAGTAGAACAATTACGTAAGTGAGTATCACTTAATAGATACTTCAGAATAGATATCTAGAGACGAGATGTGTGGGCAAATTTAGCATGTCTTAACTGTCTTCAGTCTACTCATACTTTGATAGGGTATATCAATATGAATGTATTTTGGAGTGGGTCATATTATGGAATGTGCCACAGCCAATCAGACGCCTCAATCTCAGGCCAACAGCCAATTAGGTCGTGGGACTTCAGGCCCCCGCTAAACTCCATGCAGGACCATAATCATGAACCTTTCACTCCAGGAAAGCTCTGTTTCCTTGTCTGCTTCCATAAATTGATTTTTTTTCCTCTCTCTTAGAAAAGTATGTCTCCCTCGTAATTGTATTTTGCCTCATGCCAAAGAAATGCTTCCTCCCTCACTGTCATGATCTCTGTCTTATTCTGTCTCTGTCTGTCTCCCTTCATTCCTCCTCTGTGTCGGTGATGGGAAATGAGCAGGAGCAAGCATTTTTGTGTCTGTGAGTGCTGTTTGGTTAGACAGAGTCATATAACACGGCTACGGTGCATTCACATGTGTCTGAGCATTGGGCCAGTGACGGCTATTTACATTAAAGAGCCCAGAGCGGGCAGCACTGGGGCTCCCAGCACTCCATGGTTACATTAAGTGAAATAGAATCAGTCGAACTCTCACCACTCAACGCTTTACGTCTCTGTCTTCTATTCCGTCCCAATAATTTGCCTGCCTCTTTCTCTCAATTCTCTTTCCATGGATAGAGTTGTTGCAAAATCTCTGCGGTATGCAAGTGACTTCAACACATTTTCAATGACCTCACTGCACTTTTTGGTAGATGATGTTAATGTTAAGATCAGATATGTCCAGCCGTTCAGGCCATTATAAACATGTTAAAAACATTGTCAGATGCATCAATCTATTCTCTATATTGCTTATCCTCATGAGGGTCATGGGTGAGCTGGAACCTATCGCAGCTGACTTTGGGCGAGAGGTGTGATACACCCTGGACTGGTTGCCAGCCAATCGCCGGTCACATGTAGACAACCAACCATTCACACTCACATTCACACCCAAGGACAATTTATAGTCTTCAATGAAACAAACATTGTCACATACAAAAACAAAGATAAATTAAACAAACAAACAAACAAAAAAATGCACAGTACGATTCCATTTCTGTGCTTCAAAGTACAATCTACCGTGCAGTTATATATTTTTTGACTGTTTGTAATTTTTTCAATGCCAAAAGGTACACGTCTGTTGCCAAGTTGTAAAGCCAAGTGTCGAGAGTGCAAAAGAAGTCCTTTTGAGGATAACATTCCAGTGACAAGCCAGGTATAATGATTCACTGTGGAAGTGGAAGTCGAAAGCGCCTGAAGTTCGAAAATTCGGAATTCAATACATTTTGGGGGGGGGGGAATAATACACTCGAATGTTGCACATAAATGCAGAATTATAAAGATAACATCATGTGACATCTCAACAGATATTTAAAAAAGAACCTCAGCATATGCCATGTCAAACTAATTTTCGTCCCTAACTACATTATAGCGGAGGGCCGTTATGATTGATACCTTATAAATACATAATTGCCTCATTATATAATTACACAACAAATTGATGGTTAACTAGTTCTGAAATAATTGGTCAAGGAAAATAGTTTGTCCAAATATTGTTCAATTTATTTTAAAAAATTGTTTGGTAACAAAAAAATTCTTGTAATATCTTAATGTTATAAAATTAAAGACAATTTACAATTCTGGGACAGATTTTAGCAAGAAACATGAAGTAGATGCACATATTGTTTGCTTGTGTACGTGCTCATACGCAAGCGTGTGTGTGTGTGTGTGTGTGTGTGTGTGCATGCATGCCTGCATTAGTGTGTGTTTGGTGATATCTGTACTAGTGATGCCGAAAAAATCATATCTCTTTCCACTTGCCCACTATCAACGATTAAAAAAATACATTCATTTTTAATTGAAACATTCAAAATCTCACTTAAAACATCACTTGTACATACAGAATATAGTACACCGGTAAAAAGGGTTTATGATGGCAACGGAATGAATTAATTCAAAGGTTGACCAGCATCCCAGAATGGATTGTGTTCAACCATGGAGGTTTTTTACAGTACGTTTTTTTTTTTTTTTTTTTTTTTTGTAAGTTTGCTCCTGCGCTTTGGACCCAGCACTACAACATTAGGCAATTCGAGAGCATGACTCACAACCAAAATGTTTACATACAAACAGTATAGGTAGATGGATCTTGTATTCTAAATAAATATAGTTTAATTTTGCCTTGAAAGCTATTTTGTTTTCTAACATGACTAATAGCCGTTCGTTACAACTAATTTGACTATGCCACTCATCAACAGTCGGTAGCCAGTCAAATTCTGCCAAGTGTTTCAGATGTTGTGTGGGTTAAAAAAATATTTTCTTATGAAGCTAAAACTTTGTAACGGTTTAGTTTATGCTTGTTTACACCTCTTAAAACTATCATATGGGGAATTTGTGTGGTTTTGGCTTCACACAGTATTATTCAGCCAACTTACCTTGCACACAAATGTCCTCTATATTCACTAGCGCACGCGCACGCACACACGCACACACACACACACACACACACACACACGCACACACACACACACTTACACGCACACACTTAGCATTACCATGACTAATACCGTACATCTTGGCACGCACAAGCTGGGCTCAAAGGTCAGTCGTGTGTCAATAAACCGAGGAGCGAGTGATTGGCTTCACTCTGCCTGAAAGCATTACTGTAGCCCTCTTTGACGGTTTTAAAGTCACTCTATCAACCCTGAATGTATCCACTACAATATAAGCATAATTACCAATGTATTAGAGAAAGCAATTAAGCCAAATGTTCAAAATTGTTGCAGACAATAATTACATGAAGGTATGAAGATACTGAACCTGCATCAAGCACAGTAACGGTTGACTTCAGAGCCTCCAAACTTCCTGTCTGAAGCAGCTCTTAATATATTTCAGGGTTACTTTGCAATTGTCCCCTGATGTGAGTAAATCTGGGCTGAGTCCTGACTTTGACCCTCTTGAGATCAATTTCTTGCCTTTTTATCCAACTGGTGGATTTACCCGCAGCTTGCTCCCTAAAGACAGGTATAGTGTTTCTCCCTGAGCTTTACACTGTGCTTGACCCTGCATGCATAGAAAACATGTTAGATAATGGACATGGCCAGCCGCTTTGGTGAAGTTGCAGTGTTTGATCAGAAATCCTTTGTGCGCTCTACTAGGTGGAAATCTGATTAGTATCCGTGGTAACGAAGCGATGGGATCCACGAGGCTTTTCTTTAATTAAATTTGACAGGGTGAGTTTTTGTGCACAGTCCCAGCAACAGCATCACCACAGCATCTAATGGGCAGCCCTAGAGCTTTAGCTAAAGCACCAGAGATCCTAATTGAATGCCATACCACTGATTGCACACTGATATTTTGCATCGTCATCAAACAGTTCCTATCATCCTACATGCCATGGAAGGTCACATTGATGCAAAAGCACTTGATGCGTGGATATGAAATATCAACAATTTTTCTTTATGTACCTTTGAAATAAGTGAGCAAAAGAGCGAGGCCAAGCTGGTGCTGTGCCGGGAAACTCAGCAACCTGAAGACTATAAGTAGATTCCAGTAGTCAGGAATGGCCAAGCAAAACAAACATGTCATCTCTATTTAATTTAATACATGTTGCTAGCTAGTGCTGTGAGGTGTATATTGTTATTAATTAAGCTTTCAAACATACGCTGCTCCACACTTTCTCACAATTTACTTTAAATTCATTAGACTTTCAAACATTTAACTTTGTCACATCCATAAAACAATAAATTAGCCTGTGGAAGGAATGAATCAGGGAGCTATTTAAGAGGTGAGCTGTAGTTTTTTTTTTATTATTTTTTTTTTTACATTAATTTAATTATTATTATTCCTTATGAAGTTATTTAAATTTTCTGGGCTTTCTAGTATACAATTTATTGCTTGTTTTTGCATCTGTAATTAGTTTATATGACACAAAGTCCAGTCCTTAGACTTCTTAGCATTCAGAAGAATTCTCCATGTGGTTCTGAATCTATTTTCACCCCAAAGGTCATAGATATTCATATCAAGGAAGGATATTTTATACCAAAACACCTCATCCTCTCTCTGCGTGTGCCCCCCATGAGATATTGAACAAAAGGGAATCATTGTGTGACCATCAAAAACCAAGCATGCCGATAATTTCCCAGACATCTGTGAAAAATGTAACCTTTCCGTTGCTCTCATGATGTCAGTTGGCTGTTGTGTTCAGCGGGGGATTGGGCTAAAACACTTGTGAGGGAGCCAAGGTAAACCGTTCCAAATGGAGTACGGCACGGGAAAAGGGACACCATTGCAACAAAAGGAGTTAGATATGCATCATTGGTTCTGCGTACCGGCCCCAGCTTGAGCCAATTATTGGTGTCATCTTGATCCAATTTAGGAGTGAGGGAAGGGTTGGAGTGGTGTGAGGGTGCAAACGTTGGTCAGTTAACCTGATCTGACTAAGAAGTAAGTCACACAACCACTGTCACTGCATAAACACACAAGTGCAAGTTCTTTAGTTGATTTTCGAATGGATGCATGGTGCTATCTCTACCAGTCTCCTCTTTTGGCTGTCATAGGATACGTACTGTATGACATAAAAAACCTAAAGTAATGGGACAAGGCAGACAAACATTCCTTCAGACACACTCGAAAGTCTTATAAAGAAAGAATGGCAGCTATCTTACCTACAATGTTATTAAAAGTGCATATTGCATTGTCACATTTTCCCGTCGCACAATACCCTTCTTATTTTATTAGGCATTAAGATCAAATTTTTTTAATGTTACGTTACCCTTGGTACAATTTTGTTTATTTAAATTTATGTACCTCCCGTCTTTGTTACGCTTCTGTTCGCTATGCTTTGGAAATTACCAGGACTAATGCTTTATCTTCTCAATGAAGGAAATAAACTAGCTCATCAAAGTAAAAAAATAAAACATGTACACATATACTCCCCTCCAAAAGTATTGGCAGAGTGAGGCCAATTTCTTTTGTTTTTTACTTTTTTTTTAGACTGAAAACATTTAGGTGTGACATCAAAAGATTAATATTAGAGTATTTCATTTCTAAAATTTTGAAATATATATCTGGATCTGGAACTTGATGAAAGCAATACTCAAAATATATAAGCTCAACATACATATATATCTATATATCTATATATCTATCTAACATATGTAAGCTCAAACATACTGGAGGGAATGGCTTCAGAAATCAACAGAAACGGTTTCTCTGTGAATTTAAAGAAAAATGCAAATAAACAGCATATTGCAAAAGCAACACAGCTAGTTAATCACAGGCAAGAAGTGGAAGGTTTTAGACTTGTCAAGTCAAACTTAAACCCTATAGAGCATGCATTTTACCTGCTAAAGAGGAGACTGAAGGGAGTCCAAAACAAACAACTGAAGGAGACTGCAGTAAAAGCCTGTTAAAGCAAAAGAAGAATGCCACAGTATGTGTGAAAGGTTCGCAGGCGTGTTGTTGTTATTGTAAGCAAAGAATGTTCAACTACATATTAAATCTTTTTCACTTAAAGCTGGGATCGCTATATCTGTTACAATATATTTGCTCATCTAAAATTTGGTGTTTGTGACAAATAATGCCAAGTTGTGTATCAGATTCAGATACCTGGCAGAAGCAGTTGAAATGTTGGTCTCTTCTCTCATATTTAGCTTTTGTTGCCAAAACCAAATGTTTTTATTTTATTTCCACAGCAAAAAGAAAAGAATTGGCATCACGGTTCCAGTACTATTCAAAGCTGTAGAAATAAGAAAGACTTGTGTTAAACAGCATATACAACTGGCTATTTTGTTCCAACTAAAGCCAGGTCATGTCCCCAATTATGCTAAAATGTTGCGATTACAAGCTCCCTGTTTTCAAAGAAAATATTGATAGATTTTCAGGTACCGTCCTAGCGTGTTAAGAGAAAAATGATTGTAACTTGGAGCGAAAGAAATATTCCGAAGGCTACGGAACCCTTTATTTGTTGTTATATTTTAGAACTTATATACTGTATGTATCAAACTCTCAATGATATATCAACTCAATCAACAATAACTTTAATATCGATACTGTATTATATATTAGCTATATTGTTCTGTGTATTTCAAGTCAAGTTTACTCTTTGCATACTTTAATGCCAATGAGATCAGTTTTGAGTTCCTGATAAAGTGTCCCTTTGATGTTTTGGCAACTCTTGTATCTACTGTGCGTGCATCACAAAGGATGGTAGCAAATTATTTGGAGCCCGCTCTAGTTTTTCCAAATCGAAATGACCTCCATCCACAGTTGACCTTGGATCGGCTTTCCATTTCTCATTTTTATTAGGTTATTAACACAAACCCCTGAAAGTATCTTTTTAAAGTCTAAAACAAATTCAATTAGGGCTCTTTACTCGCACCAGTGGAGACATACCTATCACTGTCTAACTCCTGTCTGCTCCATATTACCTCTGAAACTGAAGTCAGTGAGAGAACCCGGACCTGAAAGCTTATATGGCTCTGCTCACTGGACAAGGCGGGGGGGGGGGGGTGGGGGGGGTGGGGGGGTCCTGGCAATGCAGCACATTACCTCTTTATTGAATTAATTATGATAAGGATCATAACCTTTAACGTGGGGTGAGGCAAGCGTTGTTTTTTTTTTCCCCCGAAGTGGATAGCTTGAAGCAATTTCTTTGAGAACAACAGAGGAGGGGTTATTGGATCTGTCAGGCATGAACTCTACGGCATCGTAACAAGCTCCAAAACCGAGGTTGGGCACAGTTCGCAGCGCTGATCCCTATATGCCTGCAACATGGGGAAATTTGTACTACATACTGAACAAATAAGAAGAGAAGAGAGAGGAGCGCGTCGACTGGTGAGGCCTAGTTTTGATGGCGCCGCAGTTCAACGGCTCGGAGGGTCATGTGGGGTTATCCTGAGGTCTCGTGCCAGTCAGATGCACTGAAGTGTGTCATTATATTTTAAAGCTGCTTCCCCATTGAATGGACACTTCCTGGCTTCGAAGTTCTTACTCCACTTGTAATTTCTATTATTTCCCTTGGGGCACAAATGAGCACGAAATTAAATACTGCTGAGTTACTTACGGTCAAAGTTTAGGTATCATTTAATTGAAGTGGAGTTTGATATAATTCATGACATCAATAATAGTAAACTGCAGTCGTGTCGTGCTGTTCTGTGTGCGTTCTGTGTGTGTGTATTTATTGATTCAACTCACATTGATTAGACTGCAAGCTTGTTTTTGATGGGGTACAGCAAGCTTTTGGGGTACTCGGGTTAAACAGTGAGGAGATGAGAGGCAATCACTGACGACGTCTGCTTCTTGTTTAGCTGGTTGACACTATTGTATTTTGAAGGGGAGGGAACCTAATTCCCAATTAAAATTGATTAGCAAGATTCCTCATTAAGACCTGATTAGAGATTTACTGTTAATCTCATGCATTTAACTTGCCAAGCTTCAAGGGGAACGTCTTCTTCTTCTTTTCCTTTCGGCTTGTCCCTTTAGGGGTCGCCACAGCGCGTCATCTTTTAAAGCCAAAATACATTGTACTGTATGTGACAAGGTAGTCTGAATGATATTGTATTCGTGGAATAAGAATCAAACAGGTGATGGGGTTGATAAAATTCCTACTGTGGGGTAAGGGAATTTTATATGGTCACTTGTTCATATTTGAGACAAAAACGTGAAGTGTGTGGTTATAAGAATGTTCAGTAAAGTGTTCTATGTCACTCCGCGTACGACTCCTTGACTTCGGCACCTCAAAGGATAATTAATCAACTTCAGGAGATTGCCAAGTTTCTCCAAATCGTCATCAGCTACAGACCTTGTAAGGATGACAATTATTTCGGGATGGTGTTGATGTTGGTGGCAACAGTTTATAATAGCAAAATAAGGTAGGATATATCAACTTGGACGATGAAAGAACAGCCGTTGTGAGTCAGCCGTGATTCTGCCATTAGCTGGCTAGATAAGTGGATCTTTCTGATGTGTAGCTTGTCATTGCTGAATATTTACTAATGCTGTCTGGTTTTGGTAGTAAGTAAAGTGGGCAGGAATTGGCTGATACACATCACATTCTCGCAAGTTTGCACTATCACGAGAGTGAAAAGACCTGAACATGGCGGCCTCCGTAAGTGAGTTGATGCAATGTTTTATACATATATAGTATTTTTAAGAATAAATACTTTCTAGATTAAAGTAAACAGCATCAGATAAAGGAGATATGCATGTTTAGAATCTAACAGAACATTTTGACATCTTTGGTTTAATTCCCCTTTCAGATTTGGGGGCTGTTAAAATAAGATTTTCAACAACAAAAACAAGTAGTTCGCTTATACAGCTATCTTGGAAGCTGAAAACCCGAAGTTTTGAAACAATTCTCAAAGTGCAAGTTTTTGAAGGTGACAATTTTTGCAAATAAATGCTAAAAATGGGTGTCTGTGAAAATGGAGGATGATAATTACATGTGATGTATGCGTTGATGAGTACTTCACAACCCAAACAACAGTAGCAGACCACCGGGTTGTTGTTGCATCTGTACTGCTGAAGACAACGAGTGTGATTATTCCTCTGTACTGTAGTACTACACCAACTCTGCACTAAACAGAGTCTCATTACTTGTATTCAACAAATTCTATACGCACATACAGTATATAGTATGCCATCAAAGGACATACAGAAAAAGGCTTTGGATAAAACCTGGGAAGAGAAGCAATTGGTTTTCAATGGTTTATACAGGTCTGTGGAAATGTTGATCATCAACATTTTTCATCTGTACAGAGAAACAATGCATACATGTTGCCAATAAGTGTGTTTTGTATAATTGCTCGTTGTTTTCTCATTGGGATATACAGTAATGGAACTTTTGTTTCAGTAACAAAGGCAATACTGATGGTCAGAGTTGAGTGCCTCATATTGTAACTGATGTGCAAATAATTAATTTGTTGCTGAAATAAATTTGTAGCTGGCATGCAGATGTGTGATAAATTGACAGAATTTGATTGTGCAAGAATGGCTAATATTCTAGATGTCTTTTTTTTTTCATATTTAGTCTTTTGCAAACAAATTACCTGGACAAGACACTGTTATTAAAATATATAAATATGTGTGTGTATATATATATATATATATATATATATATATATATATATATATATATATATATATATATATATCCATCCATCAAGCACGCCCGGGAATGAGGATAGGTGGTACGGAAAATGAATGAATATATACATAGACCCATCCACACCTACGGGCAATTTAGAGTCTTTAATCAACCTACCACACATGTTTTTGGAATGTGGGAGGAAACTGGAGTGCCTGGGGAAAACTCAACCAGGCAAAGGGAGAACATGCAAACTCCACACAGGCAAGGCTGGGATTTGAACCCCAGTCCCCAGAACTGTGAGTCTGATGTGCTAACCAGTCGTCCACCATGCCAACTTATCTATAGATCCTTTCCAGAAAATTTTAATATCATGGTAGGGTTTATTTTCATAATTCCATTCAAAAAGTTAAAGTTTCATAGATTATAGATTCAGGGTCCACAATTTGAACAATTTCAAGTATTCGTTTGTTTATTTTTACATGATTTGGGCTTCCAGTTCATAAAACCAACAAAATCAGGAATTCAAAAAGTTAGAATACTGTGAGGAAATCACCATTTACTTTTTTCAGTTTTTGTAGAAAAAAAGAAAGAAGGGTCACATTAAATAAATCAAAATATGGTACTTTCCAAAGTGTGTGTGTGTGTGTGTATGTGTATATATATATATATATATATATATATATATATATATATATATATATATATATATATATATATATAAAACAAATTTTGTATAAATATACAGTACTCCTCAGTGTTGGTAACCATGAATAAGATAAAACTTGTCAATTTCATCATATTTTTTTTCCTATTTTTATTGTATTTCTTGAATAAACATTCCTAAGGCACAAGGGTGTTTTGGGTTGACAACCTGAACCCTGACCTGCAAAGAAAAGTCTCTTTCTTCCACTTTCAAGACCTTATTGGCCAAGCAATCTCTCCATCTTTGGCCCACCTGAACCTCTCTCCATTTTCTGCCTGCTTTTTATCTTTACATCAATGTCTCTTTGTCTCGTTTTCTCCTCGTCTGCATGTTCTGACCTTGTCCTCTCGCCCAAAAAGCAACCCACAAACGTTTTCAAATTTTCCTCCATTTCACTGTTGGTCGTATAAATATTTGAAAGGAATTATTCAAACATGAATCCAAACACATGTAAACTGTATTTTTCATCTTGATCTGTCCCTGTGCTCTTCATAGTTTGTGTTATTTTTCTCACTTTATTATTTGTTGTGGCACAGTACAGTAAATGTTTTTGATAGAGATAGAAGCTTCTGGTGAAGCCCTCTGTGTATTTTGGTGTTTGTTTTGACATCCCTCCCTCTCTTTTGCTTCATCTCCAAGAGGCAAGAAGAGTCTTTATCTTGTAGCTAACTTCACACACAGGAAGAGGACAAAGGCTTTCGACAAACAGCTTCACTTCTCCTCATGTAAGCATCCCCACTTTAAGTTGACAAAATATTTTCTTTTTTGCCCCGTTCATTTTTCTGTTCAACTTCTCCAAAAGACAGCACCAAATGCGAGCGAATGGATATCACACACCCAAAGACAAATTGTACAATAATCGCTGCATCAATATGCATATACTTGAATACTTGATTTGTAGCTGATTTGAGATGTACAGTGTCTTTCTCAAAAGCGTTTTTATTTATTTCAAGTAAGGTTACATCTAAAAAAAAAAAAATACCATTTGGATGTTTTTGCACATACAAACTACATAATACATTAGCAGGATGGGCTGGTTTCAGGGAGAGTGGAAAAATGGATATGCTTTGGCATTAAACACTCTCTCAATGTTCATTGTTTTTGTATTTTGTTTTGGGCACTGGAGCCTTGTCTCGTGTCAGCCACCTCATCATTTTCTTCCTTGTGTGTTCATAGCAATATGGTAAAAACATTTTTTTTTATTAGCTTTGTGTTAAATGGTTCTTTAAAAGATGCAACTCTAGTTAAAATGTACGTACAAGGAGGTGGTATCGATAAAGGCGTAAAATATGAAGCTAATTTAAATTAGGTTTACTCAGTCATAATAGTCTTTGTAAAAATATTGGATGTCCTTCGATTGTACAGGTGCACCCGTCGATGAGGTTGCTGAGTGTATACCTCAGAATCACTCAACATAATGGCAGCTCATAATATGACTTTAAGCTCGGAATAAAAAAAAGTGCTTATCGGTGGTTGGTATTTCTGCTCTTGCATTACTGAAATGTTTTTATCATCAATCTATAATTCTGTCACTTTCATTATCTGTAGGCCTCACTGATATTGAATGTTAGCTTATGAAGAAATGTTCCTGTATTGTTCTTTACTAAATACACACACACACACACACACACACACTCACAAGAATAAACAACATCCTAATGAGTGTCCAGGGCAAAAATCTCCAAGGTTGGGCATAACCCGTGCTATTTTCAGGCTGTTGTCAAATGTGTCCTCTTTGCACCCATTTGTACTCTTTGGTGGTTCCATCACCAAAAACAAAAACAACAATTTTACACAAAACAGTTTTTTATACACAAAATATTTTAGATGCTCACTGAGCTTATATTTAGTTTTACAACCCTGTTGGCATCCTGACTGATATCATGCATGACAGCTGTTCCAATATCTGGATATTTTTTCAACTTCAGAGGCACATTATTACTTATTTTTGTTTCTCAATGATATGAGAATGTAGTCTGTTTTGTTATTGTTGTTGTTTTTAATGTATTTTTGTGTGAAGAAAATGTTTTTTTTTTTAAATAGATTTTTCATTGTGAATGGATTTTATTGCCATCTTAGTATTGGGAAGTATAAATTATGATAAGTACTTAATGTTCATTATTAAAATGTTGTGCGCTTTTATACCGATTGTGAATACAAAAGGGAGTGGTAGCTATAACACACACCTTTCGCCATGGGCGGGCCGTAGGGGGCCGTGCCCATCCATCAAGATGCTTGTGCACCCCACTTGAAACACAGCACTCTAAAAACAAATATTCTATTTTATTTTTATCATAGTAACTATTAGCTTGTGTTAAGAAATACTAATGTTAAGTTATTTATCACTGAAAAAAGTACAAAGAAACAATGGTGCGATTATTTTGGATCGCTGGGAAGCTAATCTACAGCAGCCTATCACAGCCTTGCATTAAAAAAAATAAAAAATAAAAAAGGAAGGCCAGTGTTTACTGTGTAGACTGTGACATATGTACATCATGTTGGTGCACACTGCACAAGAGTCCTGCACAATTTCCGAAGTGAATCTACCAGTATTTTTGTTAATAAGTATTTATGTGTTGAAAACTCAACCACTTCTAGTTGTATTAGCTGGGACTGATGTGGTTGATTGGGATTGTATTGTGGCTCGTCATGTGTTGAAAATGGCTGACATGGACAATAGCTGACATTCAAATGTGCATTCCTCCAAGCTAGGCCAACTGCTTTGTCACAGCCTGCACACTTGGCCTAACTTTAGGAGCTTCCATGGCAATGTGACAAAACTCAGAGCACCGGCGCATTGTACGCTGCCCAGACAGAAGGCCCAGCTGATTCAGCTTGCTTTTGAACAAGACGTCACGGTCTGGTTGTGCCGCAACATGCGGGTCAGCACTGCGCATTTCAATCTGAGTGGAAGGAAGCGTTGAGCAGGCTCAGCGCTGAGAGACGTCTCCTCACGCTATATTGTCACACTCAAAGTAGGTTCGAAGTGTGTGCGTGCGTGTGTGTTGGCTATGCATGTAGTACCTCTGTTGAGGCCTTAAACTGTACCCGTGCTGGCACTTTTTTAGTTTAAGAGATGCTTCTGATGTTACATCTCATAAGTTGAACACTTGAGTGTTTTGTGGATTTTGATACCTTAAAATATTGGGACTGGTTGCAGCTGGTTATACTTGCTCTTGGCTAAGTTTAATATGATGATTACGCACATCAGTGATGCACGAATAGAAAAAGGATGTGCTATCTGTAGGGTGAGAATATTTGCCCCCCCCCCCCCCATGGATTTTATGTGCCCCCCTTAAGACTGGGCCTGCATATAACTCTTACTCTATGTAAAATGCAGTAGTATGTTATTCTTTGATTCGTTGCAATTCAAATCTGAAAACTCTGATTCAGCATTCTTTTTTCCCCGGCAGATTCGAATGCCAATTCGAGTCACCGTCGATTCGTGCTTTGCCCTAATTAACATGTAGCCCTTAGTGCAAGTAAACAAAACTATGATTTAGTATTGCACTAGTGGACTTCCTTTCATCTTGAAGAGATAAAATACCAAGATTTGATCATATCCCTGCCACAACCATCCCACCCCCTGCTCCCTCCTCATACCACCACAGGATTTAGGAGCCTCTCACGAATACCAGCATGGCTGAGATTGTCCTACCACTGAACCCATATGACTAAAGTATAGAGACACACACAAACACACACACACACATGCCTACGCACACACGCACACACACAAACACAACAGAGTACCCCACAAGTTCACACACGCGTTACTATCACCAAAATCATGCAGCAGTGGTCCATTTCCTGCTTAGCTCAAACACACATAAAGTACGGTATTTATGAATGATACTGTCTGTTAACTAGAGCAACAATATTTCTTCCAAATCATTTGGTTACAAATGAAATTTTGCTAAATCTGTGCGTGTGTGTGTGTGTGTTTGTGCAGAAACAATAGCGACGATTGAAGGAGTGAGTCTTATTCACTGCATGCAGACGCACACAGGACAACCACGAGACCTTCCTGGAAAGATTGACACCATTGGTCTGTGGGAGGAGCATAATACATTTCTATTTCTTACCCCTATCAAAACCTGATGAGGATTTATTTGCTGCTGGAACGGTATTTAACTAATACTGTGTATGGGGTGGGGGGCGGGGGGGGGGGGGGGGGGGTTGTTGGTAGCTCATCCTGAATTTTTAATGATAAAAATCAACATCAACATTTCTGGATGGGGTAAAAATCTGAAACATCTTAGAAAATCTGCAGTACACCAAGACAGATTTGTTAGGAAACCTTGAGTATACTTATTATATTGTTACATAGATAGATAGATAGATAGATAGATAGATAGATAGATAGAACAAATGTGGGTCAATGAAGATGTGATTTGTTAATGTACACTAACTAAATGATTTTTTTCCAATGTTGCGAAAATGAGTCAACACAAATCGTAATCAAAATTCATTAAGCTCCCATTATCCAAAGGTTACAAAGCTTTTCCAATGGTTGTACTTATCATGTTGATAAAGTAACACATACAGAGCCTCATACTGCTGTCAAATATATTTTGTATTGTTACCAATAATAATATAGATAAATTAATAATGATTATAAGTACTGAGCGTTAATTTATTTTTTGTGTTTATTTTATTAAATTTAGTTTACACAGCCTTTCTAGGAGGCATATTTCCAACATATTTTTTTACCTGAGACAAAACTGCAAGATAGCTTGTTAAGGATTGAGTTCTTGAATGAATGTATAGTTGAGTTAATGTAGTTAATAAATGGCACCTTTTTAAAATAGCTTAGCATAGAAAGAGATTTAATGTCTCTGAAGATATGCTCTAAAACATTAAAAAATATCAATTGTATAATCTCCGGAGAATGCAAACACTCTCACGCAGACTGTTACATAAGAGCCACAATTAGCGGGGACTGCCTGGAGGCACTGAGTTTCAGTAATAGGTGCTTGTTTATGTTTTGTAAATCTTGCTAATAGAAAGAATAAACATGCCTAACCTTTTAATTGAGTGATGACATGATGATGATGGAGATATTGTTATGCACTCGGTGTGGAGCCAAAGTCCTTGAGTTGCCTTCTTTAATTTCACCCCTCTGTCCTTCTCATCCATTCATCCTTTTCCTCTTTGTGTGAGTTAGCATGGTTGATAATGGACCTCCTTAAAAAAAAAAAAAAAAAATGTTTAAATTAATGTTTAATTTCTAACTTCACACATTTAATGTTTTGTTGCAAACACTAAAGAAAATTGCTTAGGAATTTATTATTTAGAGTGTTATGAAACATTATAGTATCCATCCATCCATCCATTTCCTGAGCCACTTCTCCTCACTAGGGTCGGGGGTCCCAGCTATCATCGGGCAGGAGGTCAATGAATCAGGCAGGAGGTCAATGAACCTACCATGCATGTTTTTGGGATGCGAGAGGAAACCGGAGTGCCCGGAGAAAACCCACGCAGGCACGGGGAAAACATGCAAACTCCACACAGGCGGTAGGGGATTGAACCCCGGTCCTCAGAACTGTGAGGCAGACGCTCTAACCAGTCGTCCACTGTGCCGCTCATTATAGTATTACAAGCCAAATTATGCATTCATCATTTAATGTTTCTTTAAAAAAATAAGTTTGCAATTAGTTTGCATCTGTTGTAGTAAACGGTAGCATAAACGTCAAATAAAGTTCAAAAGCCACACAACATGTCTCCCAGGAAAGGGCAGTTGATGGGTAACAATTGGTGGTTGTAAAGGTTATTAAACTTTACTTCAATAAATAATTATTGTTATTTAAAATCTGAAAGAGTCTATAAAATTCTGATGTCACAATATAATTTGTGGCATCCTTAGTTTATGTTTGCGTTTGTAGAATTTGTTTTTTCAACAAAGATCCCAGATTAAAAAAAATAAAAGTTTTGACAAAGAGGCGCTACCTCAGTAGGATCAGCTGGCAGCCACAAATGGAAAAATATAAACAACCTGGTGTTAGGATTATGAAGGAGTTTGTTTTGTTTTAGTTTCCTTGTGTCTGCTTGACACAAGTTGTCTTCATTTATCTTCACTGCTATGAATTACGCTCTACACTCATTCGGTACGTGCCAGTTTTCACATGACGGTTTTCCCACCCAATCTGATATGAAGGAAACACGGAAAAAACAGCTGATAAATAAAATTAAAGAACAGTATTATGTTACCAAGATTTCATAGCTGTTTCCAAGCCAAAATGTTTCTGCCGCTGGTATCCAGCAAATCTTCTCTTTTGTCTGTGAACAATTACTGTCAGCACCACATATGGTGATTGATGATCGAGGACTTCCTCTTGTGCCCCTCTCTCTTCATGTTGTGAGCGCTCCTGTCGGAGCACTGCCAGTACAAATCTCTATGATGGAGGACTGTCTTTTATTTCCTGACCTCCCACTAACCCAGTATTTCTTCAGTGACCTCTGGAACAATAAGCATCCATGCATCCACTTTCAATATCGCTTGTGGGTCGCGGGTGAGCTGGAGCGTATCCCAGCTGACTTCAGGCGTACCCCAGACTGGTCACCAAAAATCGCAGGCCACATACTGTATGGACAACTTACGCAGTTACATTTACACCCATGAGCAATTTAGTCTTCAGCTAACCTAACGTGCATGTTTTTGGAATGTGGAAGAAAAAAGAGAAAATCCAGGCAAGCATGGGAAGAAATTCACCAGAACCTCAAAACCAGAACTTCTCAAATGTGAGGCAGATGTGCTAACCACTACTCCACCACCATGCTCTCAGTGAAGCAATGGTTTTCAAGTGTAAGCCACGCCTCCTCCAAGTAGTGCGAGAGGATAATTTAGAGAGGTACAGCAGCTTGGGAAAAATAAAAAAATAAAACGTCTATGAATGTTTTGTATGCGCTCTGCAATTGACTGGCGACCAGTCTTGGGTGTAGACCGCCTCTTGCCCAAAGTCAGTGGAGACTGGCTCCAGAGACAGCTGGGCGATATGACCTAAAATTCAGGCTACGATATAAATTGTGCGGCACGGTGACCGACTGGTTAGAGAGTCTGCCTCACAGTTCTGAGGACCAGGGTTCAATCCCCGGCCCCGCCTGTGTGGAGTTTGCATGTTCTCCCCGTGCCTCTGTGGTTTTTCTCCGGGCACTCCGGTTTTCTCCCACATCCCAAAAACATGAATGGTAGGTTGATTGACAACTCTAAATTGCCCGTAGGTGTGAATGTGAGTGCGAATGGTTGTTTGTTTGTATGTGAGGAGAAGCGGCTCAGAAAATTGATGGATGGATGGATGGATATAAATTGTCCCTTCACGGTAATAGTATATATATCGGGATATTAACTTTATTGTAAAAAATATAATGGATTTCTGAATGGGTTGCATAATTATTTAGCCAAACTAAAAAAAATAAGACATCCACAGCATAAAACAAAGTCATGTCATTTTAATTGATTGTGCAGATCTCCAAACTCAATATTAAAATTTAGCACTCAATGGTGCAAACAAACACAACTTTGCTGCTATTGTAAATATTGCATACTTTTGACCTATTCCTGGCTGCGGTGTGCAGTAATTTACTGATACATATCTTGTTTTCGGACATGTGCGCTTGCTGCATAGCTGTTATTTTATTTTCTCTCTAGACAATTATTAAATTACCTGCGAATTTGCTGTCCATAGGTGATTACTCTGTGACGCGGTTACAGAAACAATTCTGTCAAAACTGTATTGTACAACCTAAGCATATACAGTGGCTACGGAAAGTATTCAGACGCCCTTAAATTTTTCACTCTTTGTTATATTGCAGCCATTTGCTAAAATCATTTAAGTTACTTTTTCCCCTCATTAATGTACACACAGCACCCTATATTGACAGAAAAAAACGGAATTTTGAAATTTTTGCAGATGTTTTAAAAAAAAATAAAACTATCACACAGCCATAAGTACCTATTCAGCCATAAGTACCTATTCAGACCCTTTGCTGTGACACTCATATATGTAACTCAGGTGCTGTCCATTTCTTCTGATCATCCTTGAGATGGTTCTACATCTTCATTGGAGTCCAGCTGTGTTTGATTATACTGATTGGACTTGATTAAGAAAGCCGCACACCTGTCTATATCAGACCTTACAGCTCACAGTGCATGTCAGAGAAAATGAGAATCATGAGGTCAAAGGAAATGCCTGAAGAGCTCAGAGACAGAATGCTGGCAAGGCACAGATCTGGCCAAGGTTACAAAAAAAAATCTGCTGCACTTAAGGTTCCTAAGAGCACAGTGGCCTCCATAATCCTTAAATGGAAGACGTTTGGGACGACCAGAACCCTTCCTAGAGCTGGCCGTCTGGCCAAACTGAGCAATCGGGGGAGAAGAGCCTTGGTGAAAGAGGTAAAGAAGAACCCAAAGATCACTGTGGCTGAGCTCCAGAGATGCAGTCGGGAGATGCGAGAAAGTTCTAGAAATTAAACCATCCCTGCAGCCCTCCACCAGTCAGGGCTTTTTGGCAGAGTGGCTTGACGGAACCCTCTCGGGCTTTCATGTGCAAGACACATGAAAGCCCGCATGGAGTTTGCTAAAAAAAAAACACCTGAAGGACTCCAAGATGGTGAGAAATAAGATTCTCTGGTCTGATGAAACCAAGATAGAACTTTTTGGCCTTAATTCTAAGTGGTATGTGAGGGGGAAACAGGCCCTGCTCATAACCCGTCCAATACAGTCCCAACAGTGAAGCATGGTGGTGGCAGCATCATGCTGTGGGGGTGTTTTTCAGCTGCAGGGACAGGACGACTGGTTGCAATCGAAGGAAAGATGAATGCAACCAAGTACAGGGATATATTGGACAAAAACCTTCTCCAGAGTGCTCAGGGCTTCAGATTGGGCAGAAGGTTCACCTTCCAACAAGACAGTGACCCTAAGCACACAGCTCAAGTAACGAAGGAGTGGCTTCAGAACAACTCTGTGACTGTTCTTGAATGCCCCAGCCAGAGCCCTGACTTAAACCCAATTGAGCATCTCTGGAGAGACCTGAAAATGGCTGACGTTCACCATCCAACCTGACAGAACTGGAGAGGATCTGCAAGGAGGAATAGCAGAGGATCCCCAAATCCAGGTGTGAAAAACTTGTTGTATCATTCCCAAAAAGACTCATGGCTGTATTAGCTCAAAAGGGTGCTTCTACAAAATACTGAGCAGAGGGTCTGAATACTTATAGCTGTGTGATATTTCAGTATTTGTTTTTCAATTAATCTGCAAAAATTTCAACAATTCTGTATTTTTTCTGTCAATATTGGGTGCTGTGTGTACATTAATGAGGGAAAAAAATAACGTAAATGATTTTAGCAAATGGCTGCAATATAACAAAGACTGAAAAATTTAAGGGGGTCTGAATACTATCCATACCCACTGTATTCTTGTGTTTCCCGACATCATTACTCGATAGCTTTGCGGTTAACATGGCATCTCCATTAATTACTCCTCATCTTCTTTTAGTGATAACAATACTCATTAAAAGTGGTGCTTATTATCCTCCATGGAGGCAAGGATTAGTGCGTAGGCTAGGGCGAACTCCTGGTCTCTCAGCTCACTCTTTTTCTTTTTCCCCTCCAAACTTCCAAGCTGCTACACCTGTCCCCAGAGCTGTGGACTCGAGTCACATGACATGGACTCGTCTCACGAATTTGTTGACAAGACTCCTTCCTGTCATGAGCTTGCCATCCAGTACCTCTGCTGGAGCATGGGTGTTGCATCGCACCTCTCTCACCCTCTCGCTCTCTCTCCCTTCCCCTCTCTCTCTTCGCAGTAATCAGCACCTCCTCGGCCGCGCACCTGTCACCAATCAACCTTCATTACCACCTGCATTAAAGCCTGCCAGATCCCGGAAATCATCGCCAGAGTATTAGCGTTTCTCCTGCGGTACAACGGCTCTTCACTTGCACGTAAAATACGCCAATCTCAGATTCCCTGCTGACTCCCATGTTCTTCCTTCTCCTCAGCACTCCCTCCATGTTCCCCGCCGTGCTGACCTCCTCCGGCACACCGCCAAGCCATCCACCTGCCCACGCCACAACCTGCTGCACGTTCCCCGACTCAACGACCTGCCAATACGCCCCAAGGATCCATACTAAATATCTGCTTAAATAAACCTTTCACCACAATCCTTTCAGCCTCCGCTTGTTTCTAGGTCTTGTTAACATCAGATTGTGACACATCCATCCATCCATCCATTTTCATCAGCTTATCCGTGGTGGGGTCCAGCATGTCCTGGGTCATCCCCGGGGTCTCCTCCTGGTGGGACGTGTCCGGAACACCTTACCTGGGAGGCGTCCAGGAGGCACCCTAATTAGATACCCGAGCCACCTCATCTGGCTCCTCTCAATGTGGAGGAGCAGCGGCTCTACTCTGAGCCCCTCGTGGATGACCAAGCTTCTCACCCTATCTCTAAGGGAAAGCCCGGACACCCTGCAGAGGAAGCTCATTTCGGCCGTTTGTATCCGGGAGCTTGTTCTTTTGGTCACGACCCATAGCTCGTAGATCAGAACGTAGATCCACCGGTAAATTGAGAGCGTTGCCCTTCGGCTTAGCTCCTGTTTCACCACAACGGACTGATACAAAGTCCGCATCACTGCAGACACTGCTCAATACCTCAACATGCCAATGTTTATTTTATTATTGGAATTGCAGAATGATTTAATCTTAAAGCGGCACGGTGGGAGACTGGTTAGAGCGTCAGCCTCACAGTTCTGAGGACCCGGGTTCAATCCCCAGCCCCGACTGTGTGGAGTTTGCATGTTCTCCCCGTGCCTGCGTGGGTTTTCTCCGGGCACTCCGGTTTCCTCCCACATCCCAAAAACATGCATAAATTGGAGACTCTAAATTGCCCGTAGGTGTGACTGTGAGTGCGAATGGTTGTCTGTTTGTATGTGCCCTGCGATTGGCTGGCAACCAGTTCAGGGTGTACCCTGCCTCCTGCCCGATGACAGCTGGGATAGGCTCCAGCACGCCCGCGACCCGAGTGAGGATAAGCGGCTCAGAAAATGGATGGATGGATGGATGGATGGATGGATGTAATCTTAAAGATGATGTTTTGGATGGCTAACACTCACGTGGAAGTGTCCCATCATACCGGCTGGGCAAATACAAAGAGAGGAATTGACCAGGATGTCACTCTTTCAGACACTAGCTAAAGTAATTATTTCATTAAAAAAGAAACACAGTGCAACATAAATCAAGATTAAATGTGGCAGTTACAAAAGGTGCACATTCCATGACATACCAGTATCATACACAGAAACAACAACAATTATCGTACCAATAAGAACGTTTTTTATTGCATCGAAAAAAAATCCACGTTGCATTGTGGGAATCATGCGGTTTGATGTCACAAATGCTAGTTTTTGTTCGCATTAGAAGCTAGCTTTCTGAACAATTACACAAATAGTTACACGGTGGGCCGGCCGTGCACTGTCTGGTCTTCCTGTTCATTACAGTCTGGTTTAGTCAGTGTTGTGTTCTCAGCAATCAATCTTGTATTTCTTTTTTTCCATCCATCCATCCATCGGGTGCAATAGCTTTAGCAGGGATGCCCAGACTTCCCTCTCCCCAGCCACTTCATCCAGCTCTTCCAGGGGGATCCCGATGCGTTCCCAGGCCAGCCGAAAGACATAGTCTCTCCAGTGTGTCCTGGGTCGTCCCCGGGGTCTCCTACCGGTGACACATGCCCAGAACACCTCACCAGGGAGGCGTCCGGGAGCACTTGTTTTATCTTTTTTGGGGGGGATAAATTAGTATAGATTTTAAAATATATTAAATATATAAGTGATATAAATGAAATATATGAGTATATAATATATATATATATATATATACGTGCATGCAACCAAGCATGTATCAAAAAGCTGAACAGGAGCATCTGAGGTCGAGAGAAAACTCCACCTACAGCATTTTTACGGCTTGAAACAACTTCACATGCTTAATCATTTCCAAAGTTGAGCTTTCTAAAGACACTCATATACCCACAGAATGAGACCGCAGCATAAAACATGATAGACTGTACTCCTCGGAACACAGCCAGTATTTTCACTCAGCAGTTTGTTCTTTAAATGCTTATTTCAAAATGTTTGAATGGCAGCTTCTCACTCTAGCTTCCTCTCCCACACATTTAAACACAATCAGCATTGGAAGGATGGAGGCGTGGGTGGTTGTCAGTCTCGTGGAGAGCCTCAGAGGAATGCTCATTGAAACAGAGACCAGTCAACTGACGAAGATGGCACACAGCTGCATGGCGAGAGTGTCAGTGACATGCTGTAGAACTCCCTGCAGTCATTTTTGAAAAATCTTATTCACTTCATATTTGTTTGTCCAATCGCTGAATTTCCTCAGCAGTATCTATTTCAAATTTTCATGTGATCACAGTTGTCAACAATTAAATTATTCATTTATTTTGAGCCAATATCAGCTTTGTTTTTTTCGGTTAAAAATAATGCATCACATTTTAACAGTTCATAATAGTGTCAGCCAAAGAGCAAATGTTAACATTAGATAACTTTCTGGAAGAAGCTTTAAAGGTCAGAGGACAGAGTGTCATCGTCTTTGCCCTGCAGTTCCCCTTTTGGAGCTCGGGTGGCGCTTTGTGCCTCGCCCTTCCCTCTCTCTCCTCTCCCCAGCAATCAGCACCACCTTGGCCGTGCAACTGTTATCAATCAGCACTCATTACTGCCTGCATATAAGCCTGCCAGAAGTTGAAGTTTATCAGTTTGAACATTAAATATCTTGTCTTTGTAATATATTCAATTAAATATAGGTTGAATATTATTATTATTAATCAGTTTATTTGAAAGGGGACAATGCAATTTCATAAAACACATGAAATACACATGGTTAAAAAAGCCAGAATTAGCCAGAAGGCTAGTTTTCATCTGTAGTCCCCTGGCCATGATGTAAAAAAGCCGTAAAATACATCTACAAGACAATATAATACAGGATACATAATCAAATACTTACGATACTATTAAGAGAGAATAAAACCACAAATCATTTGATCATAACAAAAAAAAAAGTACATCATAACATACTTGTATTTTAGTGTTGGCAGCTATAGGTGTTAACTAACCACATTTTCAGTTTTTTTGTGAAGGCCTTGTATGTTCTGAGCAGTTTAACCTCCTCAGGTACTGAGTTCCACTCACCAGCGCTCCTCACTGACCAGGCTGACTTACTGAAAGTGCTCCTGTGCAGAGGAATGAGACAGTCACCTCTGACAGAGCCTCGAGTGACACGCTCAGAGCTGTTTCCCTTCCAGCCATGCCGCCCAGTTACTCCACCTGCCCATGCCCCGGGTTCCTGGGGTCAAGCCGCTTCTGAGCCCGACCCGATATAGGAAGCGTCTCAACTGGGCCAAGGAGAAGACGGACTGGACTGTTGGCCAGTGGTCCAAGGTCCTCTTTTCCAATTAAAGTGTGCCTTTCATTCAAAGTCCAAGGGTTTGGAGGAAGACGGGTGAAGAACAGAACCCAAGATGCTTGAGGTCCAGTGTGAAATATACACAGTCATGATTTGGGGTGCAATGTCCAGTGCAGGTGTTGGTAAACTCTGCTTTCTTAAATCCAAGGTCACTGCAAGACTCTACCAGAATGTTTTAGAGGACTTCATGATTCCTTCTGGTGAGGATCTGAATGGAGATGCAGATTTAATTTTCCAGCACCAAAACCTGGTTTGATGCCCATGCCATCACAGTGCTTGACTGGACAGCCAACTCGCCAGATCTAAACCTCATTGAGAGTCTATGGGGTATTACCAAGAGGAAAATGAGGGGCACCAAACCCAAAACTAAGAGCATCAAGGAAATCTGGGCTTCCATAACTCCCAGGCAATGCCACAGGCTGATTGCCTCAATGCCACGGCGCATCCAAGCAGTGATGAACGCAAAGGGATTCCAAACCAAGTACTAAAGATTAACACATCGTTTTGAAAGTACCGTATTTTGATTGATGTAATGTGACCCTAAGTTATTTGTTTTCTTCTTCTTTTTCTACAAAAACTGAGTAGTAAATGGTGATTTCTTTACGGTATTCTAATTCCTGATTTTGTGGGTTTTATGAGCTGGAAGCCCAAATTATGTAAAAATAAACAAATAAATACTTTAAATTGTGGGCCCTGAATCTATAATCTATGAAAGTTTCACTTTTTGAATGGAATTATGGAAATAAATAAACGTTTCCCTGATATTCAAATTTTTTGGGAAGGGTCTTCATATGAATATATAGTATATATAGTTATGCTAAAAAATATTGGCACCCCGGGGTGCCATTATTTCTATCCATGACTGAATAAAAAGACATGCCTTTGACATACCGTCACATCGACCTACTGGCCACTCTTTTTCTGTTGTACAGCTGCTACTTGGCTGCTTGTTGTCGTCACCGTCAGGTTCCAAGCTGATTGGCTCAAACATGTACGGATTGACGATGGCAAGTTCAGTTTGGTGCTCCTGTACGTCGAAATCCTCATCATCATCATATTCCAACACGTCGCTCGCCATTCCATATAGAATGCAGCGCACTGTGTTTGGCAATTGCAACGTCACTTCTGGTACCCCTTGTGGTGGATAGAGTAAGCACACCCCGGTGTCTTGAGCTTTGGGTATGTTCAGGAAGTGCTCAATACACGTAATAAAAAACTCATTTTTAGCTAAGCTATAGTTGACAACTTGCTGGATATGACGTGCATGTATTACATAACATAAACAATGCAAATATGAATTTTAACTGACCCCATAACATCTTTGTCCTCTGATCTTTAAGGTGATATTTTTTCAGCTCAATTTCTTTTTGAGGGCATGATGGGGTCTTCATCACGATCAAGATGCACATATTGCACTTACCTTCAAATTTGAGTATGCCAGTGGAAGGGTGTCTGTCCTATAGATTCACAACCCTAATTCCAATGAAGTAGGGAAGTTGTTAAACATAAATAAAAACAGAATACAATGATTTGCAAATCATGTTCGACCTATATTTAATTGAATACACTACAAAGACAAGATATTTAATGTTGAAATTGATAAACTTTATTGTTTTTAGCAAATAATCATAAACTTGGAATTTTATGGCTGCAACACGTTCCAAAAACGCTGGGACGGGTGGCAAAAAGGACTGAGAAAGTTGAGGAATGCCTATCAAACACCTGTTTGGAACATCCCACAGGTGAACAGGCTAATAGGGATCAGGTGGGTGCCATGATTGGGTATAAAAGGAGCTTCCCTGAATTGCTCAGTCATTCACAAGCAAAGATGTGGCGAGGTTCACCTCTTTGTGATCAAGTGCGTGAGAAAGTAGTCGAACAGTTGAAGGACAATGTTCCTCAACATACAATTGCAAGGAATTTAGGGATTTCATCATCTACGGTCCATAATATCATCAAAAGGTTCACTGTACCCGATGGCACCGTCATGCTTCCCGGCTTCAACATTCATCGAGCGGACCGCGACATGGAATCATCGGGGAAAACGAAGGGCGGCGGGATATGCCTCCATATCAACGAAAAATGGTGTACGGACGTCACGGTGCTCAGCATACACTGCAGCCCGCATTTGGAGTCGCTGTTTTTGAACTGTAAACCATTCTACTCGCCACGTGAGTTTGCATCATCGTTTATACTGGCTGGAGTCTATATTACACCGCAAGCTAACACGAACGCCGCATTGCTAACGCTCGCCGAACAAGTCAACGAAATTGAAAAAAAACACCCGGACTCACCCCTCATTATTCTCGGGGACTTTAACAAAGCTAAACTCAACCACGAACTCCCTAAATACAAGCAGCACATCGACTGTCCTACCAGGGAAAATAATACTTTGGACCACGGTAAAAAACGCATACCGTGCTATACCTCGTGCAGCCCTGGGCTCGTCTGATCACTGCTTAATTCACTTAATACCGACGTACAAGCAAGAACTTAAATGTGCGAAGCCTACAGTGAAAACAGTCAAAAAGTGGACCAATGAAGCCAAGATGGAACTTCAAAGCTGTTTAGACTGCACAGACTGGAGTGTCTTTGAAAATTCAGCTGGCAGCCTGGATGAATATACGGACACTGTCACATCCTATATCAGTTTCTGTGAAGAGGTTTGTGTACCAACAAAATCATTTCGGACATTCAACAACAACAAGCCGCGGTTCACTGCTAAACTTAAGCAGCTTCGCCAAGCTAAGGAAGATGCATATCAGAGCGGGGACAGGGCCCTGTATAATCGAGCTAGAAACCAGCTGACTAAAGAAATTAACATTGCAAAGAGGATCTATGCAGCAAAGTTGGAAAAACAGTTTAGCGCGAACGACTCCAAATCAGTCTGGCATGCATTCCAATCGCTGACTAATTACAAGCGACGATCTCCCCAAGCTGAGAACAATAGCACACTAGCCAATGACTTGAATACCTTCTACTGCAGATTTGAAAAGGACAGTTTCACTCCACACACCCACCCGGCCACACCCGGGACCACAACCACACCTCTGACTTCTGCGTTAACCATCCATGAACAGGATGTGAGACGCATCTTCAAACAACAGAAGATTAACAAAGCGGCAGGACCGGACCATGTGTCCCCATCCTGCCTCAAAGTCTGCGCGGACCAGCTCGCTCCAGTCTTCACTCAGATCTTCAACAGATCTTTGGAAATGTGCGAAGTTCCATCCTGTTTCAAACGCTCCACCATCATTCCAGTCCCCAAGAAACCTGCAATCTCTGGTCTGAATGACTACAGGCCTGTCGCTTTGACATCTGTGGTCATGAAGTCCTTTGAACGTCTCGTGCTGGACCACCTCAAGAGTGTCACAGGTCCCCTGCTGGACCCCCTGCAGTTTGCCTACCAAGCGAACAGGTCTGCGGATGATGCAGTCAACATGGGACTGCACTTCATCCTAGAACACCTCGACAGTGCAGGGACCTACGCGAGGATCCTGTTCGTGGACTTCAGCTCAGCGTTCAACACCATCATCCCTGAACTCCTTTCAACCAAGCTTCTCCAGCTCAGCGTCTCACCTGCCATCTGCCAGTGGATTTACAGCTTTCTGACGGGCAGGACACAGCAGGTCAGGCTGGGGGAGGCCACCTCATCCACACGCAGCATCAGCACTGGGGCGCCCCAAGGTTGTGTCCTCTCTCCGCTGCTCTTCTCTCTCTACACGAACGACTGCACCTCAGCGAACCCAACTGTCAAGCTCCTGAAGTTTGCAGATGACACCACTGTCATCGGCCTCATCAAGGACGGTGACGAGTCTGCATATCGACAGGAAGCGGAGCGGCTGGAGCTGTGGTGCGGCCGACACAACCTGGAGCTGAACACGCTCAAGACGGTAGAGATGATCGTGGACTTCAGGAGGCATCCTTCGCCACAGCTGTCCCTCACGTTGTCCAGCTGCCTTGTGTCAACCGTCGAGACCTTCAAGTTCCTGGGAATTACAATCTCTCAGGACCTGAAGTGGGCGACCAACATCAACTCCGTCCTCAAAAAGGCCCAGCAGAGGATGTACTTCCTGCGGCTTCTGAGAAAGCACGGCCTGCCACCGGAGCTGCTGAGACAGTTCTACACAGCGGTCATCGAATCGGTCCTGTGTTCTTCCATCACAGTCTGGTTTGGTGCTGCTACAAAAAAGGACAAACTCCGACTGCAACGGACAATCAAAACTGCTGAAAGGATTGTCGATACCCCCCTACTCACCATTGAGGACTTGCACGCTGCCAGAACTAAGACAAGGGCGTGCAAAATCCTCTCGGACCGTCTGCACCCCGGTCACCAGCTCTTCCAGCTCCTTTCCTCAGGTGGGCGCTACCGATCAACGCAAACTCGAACTAGTAGACATTCCAACAGCTTCTTCCCTCTTGCGATCAACTTCTTAAACACCTAACCTATAATTCCATTACAACAAGCTGGCAATTTTTTGACTTGAGTTCGTTGTCACATTTCTGTGGGGTCAATTATGTATTACTCGTGCACTCACTGTAGTTGTCTCGCCATGCTGCACTATTTGCATATACTGGCCACTCATGCCAGAGTAGCATCTGCTCCATTTGCACACTGATTGAGGAGTATCTGTAACATTTGCACAACCAACATTGTCCCAGATGATCGCACTACTCGTCACTTTAAACCGCATACACTCCTTGAAGTCTCAGCGCCCTTTGCACAATGGTCATTGCACCGGACTATTGCAATATTAGTCATTCGAACTGCTCTAAGTGCTAGAGGACTCTGCATCTTTTTGCACAATTGTCCAAAAAAAAACAGATTTTTTAAAATTGTTTTTTGTCAATGTCTTTATGTCCCCAAAGTGTTCTGTACATTGACTGTCTGTTTTACTAGAGCGGCTCCAACTACCGGAGACAAATTCCTTGTGTGTTTTGGACATACTTGGCAAATAAAGATGATTCTGATTCTGATTTATCAACAACACCCAGAAACGCCGCCAGCTTCTCTGGGCCCGAGCTCATCTAAGATGGACTGATGCAAAGTGTAAAAGTGTTCTGTGGTCTGCTCAGTCCACATTTAAAATAGTTTTTGGAAATTGTGGATGTCGTGGCCAAAGAGGAAAAGAACCATCCAGACTGTTATGGACGCAAAGTTCAAAAGGCAGCATATGTGATGGTTTGGGGCTGTGTTAATACCAATGGCATGGGTAACTTACACATCTGCGAAAGCACCATTAATGCTGAAAGGTACATACAGGTTTTAGAGAAACATATGCTGCCATCCAAGCAACGTCTTTTTCATGGACGCCCCTGCTTACTTCAGCAAGACAATGCCAAACCACATTCTGCACATGCTACAACAGCGTGGCTTCGTAGTAAAAGAGTGTGGGTACTAGACTGGCCTGCCTGCAGTCCAGACCTATCTCCCATTGAAAATGTGTGGTGCATTGCGAAGGGTAAAATACGACAACGGAGACCTCGGACTGTTGAACAGCTGAAGCTGTACATCAAGCAAGAATGGGAAAGAATTCCACCCACAAAGCTTCAACAATTAGTGTCCCAAACGTTTATTGAATGTTGTTAAAAGATGATATAACACACTGTGATATAACACAGTGTTAAACATTACCCTGTCTCAGCTTTTTTAGTTTGTGATTGTTTGCTAAAAACAATACATTTTATCACTTTGAACATTAAATATCTTGTCTTTGTAGTGTATTCAATAAAAAATATGTCGAACATTTGCAAATCATTGTATTCTGTTTTTATTTATGTTTAACACATCGTCCCAACTTCATTGGAATTGGGGTGGTAGATGCTGACGTGCCTGTTTTACACACGTGCAGTGTTTACCTTGACTCCAAAGGTGCAGACACAGTTGGAGAGTAGAGAAGAAGAGCACATACTGGAACTATGCCTGCAGTGTTTGGATAGTAAACCACGTGTGTGTCTGTGTGTGTGTGTGTGTGTCTGTGTCTGTGTGTGTGTGTGTGTGTGTGTGTGTGTGTGTGTGTGTGTGCGTGTGTGTGTGTGTGTGTGGGTGCGTGTGTGTGTCTGTGTGCGTGTATGCATGCGTATTCTCTTCCATCAGTCAAATGATTTTCAATCTGTGAATTGAGACAACACTGAATTGAATTGAGACAACAACATGTGCATTTTGCCTAAATGTCCCTTATTTTGCCAAAGCACATTTTCTAGTATTTGGGATGTCATATTGGCTCTATGGTGCCTCAGCAAATGTGAAATACGAATTAAATTCATCCATGTTTTTCTGCCAAGAGGCCTGAAATCAGGTCATTCGAATTCCTCGAGCTTATCTACGTCACTAGCGAAGATCTCTGCCTACCTCTCCGCTCCCGAGCCAGAGCTGTAAACATAACAATCACATGTGCTCTTGCAAGTCAGTCTTCTACATGGAGGCAACCAATCAAAGGAAAGGGGGTGCTCTTCGTCAAATATGAACAAAGCAGATACAAAACTGGGTCAAACAGAAGGAACTGTCAGAGGAGCCTTTTCTCGACACTCATATGACAAAACCAAGGTTTTTTTTTAAATGAAATTGAACAGAACAGAACACAAAATCAATCTGATGATATTATTTAGAGGAACCCAAGTCTTCTCTTCAGGCAGTCTTCAATCTCATTAAAACATTTTCACTAATATCAGATTACTCTATCAACTGGACAAAATCAACAATACCCCCAGTAATAGCAAACTCATTTTCTCCCTGCCTGGTTTGGGGTGGGTTCACCTCCCACACTCGGGGCGGGTAGTGGGTGCTGGCTGAAGTGTGGCGGGGATCCTGGGGCCGGGGCTGTATGGCTGGGTGGGGCGGCCCTCTTCGTCTGTGGTTGTCCTGCTTGATGGCCCGACCTGAAGGAGCCATGCCTCTTAATCACTCACCGAACAGACACTCACACCACTCACTGTATATATTTTTCTCACTAGGCACATCTGGGCAAACATACATATCCAGGGGTTCCTGGGGGACTGGTATGGGATCGGGAGGTTGTGGGTGTCGGACCGTGCGGATACACGGGGTAGGGCCCCCTTATTGTTCCCTTGTCGGGTGCCCCTATCCACGCCCCTTTCCAACAAACAAGGGACACCCTACAGACCTCGGGCTGGGTGGGGACTGGCTGTATCGTGGGCCCTGCAGGCTGGGGGGGAGGGTGTCTTGCTCTCCTAGGGTAGGAGGGGGGGCACGTGGGGATGGGGGGTGGCATTGGGTCCCTGCGGCCTCCTCCGGGTGGCCAGTTATCGGGGCGCTTCGGTGGGGCCGGTGGACCGCACTGGGTCCCTCGGTGTGAGAAGTGTCCCATCCGCCGGGCTGCTCTTTGGGGGACTCCTGGGCCCGATCCCGCCTCTCAATTGATTGGGTGGGGTCCTCAGCCTCCGCGGTGCAAGCACAGCAATTATGGGACACTTCTGTCATTCATTGTGCATGCGAAACGGTGTCAATTCACTTGCATGTGTCCGCAGGCACACACCCTTGAGATTCCTTCGCTGGTTTTGGGGCCACTCACTTTTTGCAACAAATAACTCACCAATATACGAATTGCTTGTGTATCCCCTCACTCACACTCACCTCCTATAGACTTTTACAATTTACATAGTTACTCCCACCACACTTCAGTTGTACAGGCGGGTCCACGACCCTTGTCCTGCATGCTTCTTCTCCTGTCCTTGTCCTGTCCTCTTGTCGTGTCCTTCCCTCACAGGGTGTAGTAGTATTGCCCATACAACACCCATATTTAATGTTTCATTCTTCTCGATATGTAATGATTTACTTTTCTATTCTTGTTTACAATTTGTGCTTTGTCTTTTGTCTTCGTCTCTCGCTCCCATCTAGAAACTTTGTTCTGTTCGACTGATCGATTCTCATCCTCAATAAATATTAATTATAACACTAACAAACCACAGCAGCAGATTAAAAACTACACTGTGACACAGTAAAACTGTACCGGCATAAAAGGAAAACAGATCCTCCATTATGCTTGACCTAACTCTATGGAGGTCTAAATACCCAAAATATGTGAGCTTAAATGAGCTTGTTCCACTCTATAATATTTGTTCTCTGTCCAAATAAAATTTTACACATTTTTAAACTGCTAGTTGTACAGAATAATTGACTATAATCAACTTGTCGACTTTATGACTCCGCAATGGCATAGAGAGTTTGACTCGACTAGCCCTGAATCACGTTTTTTCCCTACCTGTGGATGTGGCAGAGACGCTTGCAGTGAGAGATGCTGAGGGTGAAATGAGTCAGTCACCTTGATTGATTTCAATTGTTTTCTATTTCTAAATGTGTAGCTTTGGACAGTGAGGGAGAACCTCGGAAGGGGGGGAAAAGCCAGGCTCCATAGACTTTTCAAAAAAAATTTCAGCCTGGACTATAAAAGTGAGAGGAGAGCACGCAGGGATTCATTCGAGAGCACACAAAAAGGTCTGTGATTATTCGCAAACACCACAATTTCCCATGTGATGATGTGGCGGGCCCACAACGTGGGTATGTTTCCCCGTGTGGCCAAGTTGTGCAAACGTTACCTGGCTGACTCAGCGGAGGATTTTTCTCTTTGACTAGAAATACCATCACCCACCCCACCACCACCATCTCGTGTAATGTGTAAATTCTGTGTCGGCGACTATAGATTATTGCTGGGTTTTTTTAGTGCTGTGCTAAAAAATAATATCAATGACAACATCAGTAACTAATAACATGAGTGTCAACTTAAAAAAAATATGAAGTCGTGCAACCCCGATCAGCTACCGAGCGGTATACTAAGACACACACACAAACATACACACAACATGCTCTTTAGTTAGACACACACGTGTGGTTTGTAGGGTGGATGTTTGATTGGCAGTAGAAAGGAGAGGAAGTGAAGTTGACAGAACACTCAGGTGGTGTTAACATCTGAATGACAGGTAGGCTGCACCCTTGCTGACAAGCATGGATAAACTGTTAACACTTTCACGGCTTGACTCTTGGGTCGGGATGTTTCCAAACTTAGTTTAGTGCTTGTGCCATATTGTCTATATTTTGTTTATCTTACGAATAATAATTAAAAATAACAACAACAGCATAACTGTTTGCACTTTGATACACTTCACTGTTTTAATTGCCTTTACTTCTCTGTTTCTGTTGCATTTTTGCCCATACCTAACTGCACAGCCACTTTCGCCCCCTTCTCAGTCCGTTTTGTTGAGTGCTATCTTGCATCTGGTCCCTTCTGTCTTCTCCTGTTTCTCTAGAGTGTTTCTGCTGATCCCCTGCAGTTCCCCAGGGTGTGTGTGTGTGTGTGTGGGGGGGGGGGGTGTATGTGCATGTAAAGCCAGGTGTCTGCTCTTTGGGCTGTGTCTATCAATTGTGTCGGGGGGGGGGGGGGGGGGGGGGAATAGTGTAAGCAGTGTGTGTGTTCATATGTGTGTGAGTTCGTGTGTGCGTGCATGAGTGAATGAGCAGGAGCTGCCAGGGCAGTGTGACCAGGAGGATCTGGGAGAAATTCTCTACATTCTCAGGGATATGCTTGGGATAAAAGCTCCCTACTGCTGTTATGCACCTGGTGAGAAAGAGAGACATAGATACAGACTGACACACTCACAGGCAGACTCGCTAACACACACACATACACATACATTCAGGCACACACACTGACAGGGGCACCAATTAACCTCAGGTGTAAAATAACACCATGACGTACAAAGGTCAACTCGTAAAATTTAACTACAAGACCACCCCCTCTCACTCCATCAAGTTGAAATTGGGTAACTAATCTTACATTTACATTTAAAATGTATGTGATATTGTATCTCAACAAAGAACATTGGGATTGAAAATGATAACAATTACATCCTGGCATTTTCTTAATTTTTTTTTTCAAAATTAAATGTTAAAAAAATGACATGCACTTACTGTATTTTGTAAAAAAAAAAATAATAATAATAATAATAATCAATTAATAAAAATCCTTTTTCAAGACTTATGGTGACACAGTCAAACAGTGTGTGAAAAAGTGATTTTTAACAATGAGTGAAAGTGCGCTGGTGAAGCTGTTTCTGCAATCAGAGACCCTCTTGACAGTCTGTCGTCTGTCATCATGGGTCGTCAGGAGCACTAAGAAAATAATCACAGACTTTGGCTCAGTGTGTGTGGGGGGGGGTCACAGTAGACTAAACAGAATGGCGTTTACAGGCTGATAATAACCTATATATCCATCTATACAGTATATCGTAAATAAAAGCCTGTGATTTAAAGTGCGTGAGGGGCATTTCCTTTTTCAATTTTCAAATGTTTTCTTTTTATCAGAAATCTTACCAACTACTGTTTGAGTTATTATTAACTGCGTCAAATGTCACATTCAAACTAATTGACAAAAAGTATGCTTCAGCATGAATATATAAAATATTGTGGAGCATTAAAAAAAGCCAAAGAAAAAGCAAAAGCACACCTTTGATGCTCACTGAAGTAAGCTCTTGTGAGACATACTGACGTCTTGCATGATGAACTTTCGGGACATATTTTTTCCTAAAAATATATTTGTTCAATGCTGAATTGGAAAACCTCAGAGCATACTTACTTTAATTTAGAGGTGTGCTCCTAATTCAGAGACACAGATTTACTCTATGGGCTATAGTTTCGTGACCGGTGAAAATCTGCTCTGAGGCAGGTTAAACCAGGTTTTGGTCATTTCGCAGACGAGGTTAAAAGAGGGACATCTGCCACGGAGTGGACACAGTTGGTGTTGATCATGTCCAATCAAAGCGAATCCTTTCATTCCCTTTAAACGCGGCGCAATGCCAGTTTTGCATAGAAACATCTCTGTGCGGAAGAGGACGATGCGTGATTGCAGCGTCTGTGCGTGTCGGGGAGCATTGTCACTGCTCTTGCTGGTGTGGCAAAAGACAATGACAGCAGGTACCACAAATAAATATGAATGAGCTGGTGATAACAGCTGGAAATTTAAATAAGTCCTTGGACCTTAATGCCTGGATGAGACTACAAGACAAATTTGGTGTCTCACGATGGTACTATGTCAAACTACTGCCTTCAAATTTTGCCGTATCTTGGTCAAACAGGGGAAAAACTACACGACGTGTATTCCGATACCACCGTATACCGTCTTTTACAATCACTGGGCTTTATCCTGTCAAATCAAAAACACTGTAGGAGAGGCGGAACCAGAAAATGTGTCACCGGTCAACGCGACCGGATACACCTGTTACCATGGCGACGTGAAGAACACTGTATCGCACCAATGTATTGCGTGGGGGGAGGGGGGGAAAGAACAAAATGAGGAAAATTTACTTTTCTTAATTTTTAGTGAATACATCAGCAGGACCCTTGGATGTTTCCTCTAAAAAAGTGGATTAAAACCAAATCTTATTTTAAAATTAACCATATATTTGCTCTTTACACAACAACACATACACATAAATAAACTCATAACAAAACATGATGAAATGTAAATACATAATAAAAAAAAGTTTGTTGCATATGTGTACAGCATGTGGGAAACATGGCACCTTGTTGACCTCATGTCAATGTGCACAATTTGGACAATATCGCTTCATATGACAACCTAGATAAGTGAATGTTCCATAAAAAAAGTCCACAATTATAAAGGGGTAATTGTTCAAAAGTCAGTGCTCTGTTATGTGTGCAAAAGTGTAACTATGACTCAAACCTTTTCTCAGACAAACTAATAGATTGTAACACAAGGTGGTGCTTCAAGGTAATATTTAGAAAAAAATATAGCATTTTTGAGACTACAGCAGAAGGGTACAATGAGCAAAGAGAGCAATGAGCAATGAGCTGACAAGTGTCAGCTTTAGAAAGAGATGGTGATATGAAAAAAAAATCGTAGGTTTTGCGGCTATTTTTCAAATATAACCAAAATTGTAATCATGGACATAGAAAAGCAACTGTAATTGAATTGCACATTTTCTTCCAGTTATTTAATGGATTAAAATTACATATATTTTGTCATTAAATTATGTAATCTTGCTACATATGTAATTATAACTAATTACATAGTTATTGCCTGCTCCTCAACACTGCCTATAAGTTACTTTAAGTTCAAACCCCTGCTTATTCAATTGTTGTTGTTTTTTTTCACAATTACGTGCTTAATCACTTTTATGGGCACAATCCCGCGTTTATTATTTTTTCTTTTTTTTTTTTTATCATTAATCAACTATAAGTAGTGTCAATTATTTGCAGAATTTAACTATTCGCGGTTGGGCCTGGTCTCTATCCCTGAATAGCTGGCGTCAACTGTATACAATAGTCAAAAGTTGTAATATTTATTTTTCCTTTGAACAGCTGAATTCAGAATTGGTGTCATACTGGGAAAGGTTGTTGGTTTTATTTTGGCCAGAAAAATATTCCACACCCACAGATCTACTGTCATTCATTTCATGCTACTGGGTGACTTAAACCGTGTGCTTTTGATAGAGCAAGTGTTTACTTGTACTCCCCTGCCCTCCTGCTCTTTTGTTATTTCTGCCTTCACTTTCGTCTTTTCTGCCTCCTCTCTAAGCGTTTGCATGTGAATTTCTGCACATGCTTCTTCATGTCTGTGTGTGCACCTGCAAGGGTGTTTTTGCATGTGTTTGTGTGTGTGTGTGTGTGTGAGCTTCCATGACCCTCACAGAAAAAGGGTGAAAGACTTCCCAGACATCAAAGACCAGGTAGCTGTCAAGAAGAAGAGGGGCTGATAAGTCCAGTTGGGTGACAATAGACCCCAATGCACACCTGGACTGTATGGAAAGCCATTGACGTGTAGAGAACTGTGTATACCCCCCCACACACACACACACACACGTAGATCCAGAGGTCTCAGCGTTCAACACTTTCTCATTCATTTCCCTCTCTAGTTATGCTTCAAACATGCACACATCCTCTCGCATGCCTACAAGCACTTGGCTTGGTTACCATGCATGACTTCTCTACATTCACACACTTCCTTCCTTAAGACGACTTGCAATACACCCATAGAAATGGAACCAATCAATCTACCCACCCCGTCCCCGACCTATGCACCCACAGGTGTTGGGGTCTTTGTCCTTGGACATGTATGAGCAGCTCAATGTTGTGATGAGCTCTCAGCCACCTCACTGTCACTTCTTACAGCTGTAGTCGGATCTCAGGAAACATTTTGTGTGGGGGAGTTGAATGTAGTGGTGCTTGTGTGATGGGTGATAGGGAGAAAAATGTGACTGACTTGGACAATTTAGAATACTCTATTCCATTTACTGCTTTTCAGTGCAACCTGCAGCTAGACAGTAACATACAGGAGGATTGAAGAATGATTTTCTTGATGAAGAAAAAAACTTTCAGAATATCATCATAAATCAAGAATACTCCAGTGAAGGTAAAGGTATCATTCACAATTTTGAAACTCAAGGAATGTCTTCATCAATGTAAAAACAGATTCACAGCAAACCACTTGTAAGGTTCAAGTACAATAAAGACCCGTCACAGTTGCTTGAATAGCTGTAAAAAGGTCTTCCATGTTCTTGTAATTATATTCTTTATTTGAAATGTTTCAATTCCAGGGCTCTATTTTCATAGACGGCGCATCTGTGGCGGGGCACAAATACTGGCGGATCCTGATTTTTGTACAAGTGCATGGCTCACTGTGTATGTTTGCCAATTTGGCTGACCAGTCTGCGCCAAGCTGGCCGCAGAAGTGGGAGTGACAATTTGGTGGCAGTAAGTCGATCTAAACCCACGTCTCCCCAGACCACGTCAAACTGCTGGTGCAGGCCGGACTCCTGGTCTAACACAATATTGGTGAATTTGACTGAGGCACAGGCAGACAGATATTGAGGTCCGCTGACATATTTAAGTCACCAGCAGTTATTTAATGAGGGTACCCACTCACATTATCTGTTGCTACACCAGCCAAGAGTGGTGATGAGAATGCTCCACTCACGCACAGATGGCTGCGATTACGCATCGTCCTCTTCCGCACCGAGAGAGCACATTTAAAGGGGATGAGAGGAGCCGCTTTGATTGGCGGCGAATGAAGTCGGCTCGAACCCGCTCCTGGCGCACAGTAGCGCCGTTTGCGCCGCAGTATTTATGCCAATCATGAGTAAAGGGCCCCACGAGTCACATTGTGAATCTGAAAGACACAACTTTCATAGTGACACAAATTTCATACTGATTGTGAATATGAATGTGAATGTGAATGTATATATATATATATATATATATATATATATTAGGAAATGGTCACTTGTCATGATATCTGCCTGTGACACACCCTAATATTGGCTTACATAGCCGCATGTATACGTTTCAATAAATATTTAATCAATATCATTTATACATGGAGACATAAAGACCCTTCGAGGAGACCCAAATCAATGACTAATAATACATTTATTTTATTTAATAAGTCTACGACTTGAGACTTCGAGGAAGATGTGTAACAGTGATCTGGGCGTGCCTTAGTCTCATTTGGTTCTTGCTTTGACTGGCGAGAAATAAAAGTTCAATCTTAATTTTGCACATGTAATTGTTTTTTCACAGAAATAATTGTTTTCGATTTCATAACCTCCATTTTGCTGAGAGTTTGTCCTTTTTGTATGTAGCCAGGTGTTATGTCTGATAATGAGCCCAAGGTCTCAGGAGAGAACACAAGAGTGCGATAATAAAGAGGCTAGAGATAGTTGAATTAACAATGACCTTCTCCAGACCTTTTCTATATCATTGACTGGTATTCCAAAGGCCGAGATTGGGTGGGAGGTAGAAAGAAGTCACTGAAGTCCAGGTTAGAGAATGTAAACATGGAAAATAAAATGTCTGTCCAGCTGGCTAGCTAGCTAGCTACAGCGTTCTAACATGTAATCTGCTTTATACAGAATGTCACATATGACCAAATCCAGAAAAAAAGTTAGTGAACTTCCTGTATATGCTGTGATAATGAGCATAACTGGGGGTTGATGACATTGGTTTGGATCCAAACTTGCTAAAATGTTGGTTTCTTTATGGCTGGTGTCTTCTGACAAAATACATGTACAATAACATACTGAAGTATATCAATTGATATGATATATGTAAGCAAAAACGAAGTCTAAACATCGGATATGGTCATCTTTGGTAGCTCTTAAAGACCTCTTGTGCAAAACAAAAGTTAGGTTTATTGATATAGCCCATCCATCCATCCATCCATTTTCTGA
Organism: Phycodurus eques; assembly: GCF_024500275.1. Taxonomy (NCBI): domain Eukaryota; kingdom Metazoa; phylum Chordata; class Actinopteri; order Syngnathiformes; family Syngnathidae; genus Phycodurus; species Phycodurus eques. The sequence continues at coordinate 6,561,655 of NC_084531.1, forward strand.
GCCGCTTCTCCTCACTAGGGTCGCGGGGGTGCTGGAGCCTATCGCAGCTGTCATCGGGCAGGAGGCGGGGTACACCCTGAACTGGTTGCCAGCCAATCGCATATTGATATAGCCCTTCGTCACAAAAGAGTCTCGGTGGGCTTCATAGGTCCATAGTTGGCAATGACTGACGACATCCCCTATCGAAATCCCCTAATCGGGCAAGGAAAAACTCAAAACCCCATTTGGGGGAAAAAAGAAACCTTGAGAAGGTATGAGTAGGCTGCACTAGATGCCGAGTGGGCAACATTTATGACATAGTAAAATACAAAATAGACAATACACAGCAAAAGGCAATAAAGAATATTTCTACAGTTGATTTGTCCTGGTCTACTGACACTGGGCCCCACCCTATCTGTGGCTCCACTGGTCCCTGAACCGGAAAGAAGTGCGTCGACCTGTTTTGTCGAATGTGGAAGTTGGTTACACATAACCCCTATTTACAAAGAAAAAAGATCGACTGAAAGAGGTGTGTACGGTTCTAATATGAATTAAATTATTTGGAAGTTACTTACACTTTTTTTTTTATGAGGCACCTCCGCGACAGAACTTTTATTACTCCCTGCTCTTTTGTCATTCAAATTTAGTGTTTTATTGTTTTAACATATTAATATTACAGTGGTTTGTATGCTTGTGGGCGGCACGGTGGGAGACTGGTTAGAGCGTCCGCCTCACAGTTCTGAGGACCCGGGTTCAATCCCCGGCCCCGCCTGTGTGGAGTTTGCATTTTCTCCCCGTGCCTGTGTGGGTTTTCTCCAGGCACTCCGGTTTCCTCCCACATCCCAAAAACATGCATTAATTAGAGACTCTAAATTGCCCTTAGGCATGACTGTGAGTGCGAATGGTTGTTAGTTTCTATGTGCCCTGCGATTGGCTGGCAACCAGTTCAGGGTGTACCCCGCCTCCTGCCCGATGACAGCTGGGATAGGCTCCAGCACGCCCGCGACCCGAGTGAGGAGAAGCGGCTCAGAAAATGTATGTATGGATGGATGTATGCTTGTGTGGTCATTAGAATTGTTTATATGTTACTTTAATCATTCCCTGTATAATTGATAAAGCTCTGATGATCAATGATGGCAACAGTTTAATTCTGGAATTGAGTGTTTTGATTTAAGTTATTTGTTATGAGACAAATTGATGAAATCAATTTGAAATATGAACAAATTAGTGCATGTGTTTAAGATTCATGACATCGTCGGACCCTTTTGTGTGTGTGTGCGTGGGTGTGGGTGTGTGATTTATGGCATTTTCTGTCATGGCTTACAATAACTCATGGATTATTATTGTTGTTGTTGTTATTCATTCATTTTCCAAACCACTTATCCTCGCTAGGGTCACGGGCATCCTGGAGCCCATCCCAGCTATCTTCGGGCGAGAGGCAGGGTACACCCTGAACTGGTCACCAGCTGATCGCAGGGCTGTTGTTATTATTATTATTATTAGCAGCAGTAGGGTAGCAGAGGGGTTATTGAGGGACTGGGTGAACCCACGGTGGCAGTGAGGAGGTGATGCTGGTCTTTGAGAACGAGGAGGAAGATGTGGTGGTCTTATGGGGGAGAAGTAAGAGAATGGAACAGGAAGCAGCAATAACCACACCGGTAGAGATGCCGCGTATAAAGCTGCCATTCTGGGTAGGCAATTGTATTATGCATACAATTTACACAGCAAAAATTATGAGACCTAAAGTCACGATCACCGCTCATTGGTTAGTATTCGGGGCTTCGTTGCAAGGCAAGAGGAACAAAAAATAAAAAAAATCAGTCTTCAGTTGTTCACACCGGGGGTCTCTCCATCTAAGTTCCTGGGCTGAATTTTGGGCTTATGACTATATTTTTAATATAAGTCGAAATAGCACTCCACAAAAGGCAGTGTAGCCACCAGCCACTAAATGCCATTCTTCTCAGACTACATTTGAGCAAAGGGGTTCTAATCAGTCTTTGATCAGCCTCATGTCCTGTTTATCCTCCCAGGATGTCACGTCACCTTGGCAACCCAGTGGCACACGCAACCTCTCTGTACCAGCCCTCATCAAAGAAGTTGACAAGCTTCAGGAAATTGGTTTCAGTTCTCAGAGAGGGAATCAGTCTATTTCCTAATGGGCACTTATCAGAACAATGGCCAGCTGCCAAGTCCACAATGTCATCAGTGTGACATGTTTCCTCTTTTTTTCTTGGATTGTATTCGATTTCCCATTTATTGCACATTATTGTGATTAGGGTTTTTTTTGCCAACAGCCAAACTCAAACTCACTTTCCTCAATAGCACAAATATAAAAATGGAGCAACGTGGGTGTAGACTCGGAATGGGCTTTCACAATCCTTTCGGTGATCAACAAACTAGAAAATTACCAATGGATTCTTATTTTTTTTCTTTTCCCATCATGAAATCTTAATAAGCAAATTATATTTAAACAGTTGAGTCACTGATGGTGTACGGCAGTAATTCACTCCCCTGAGTTGCATGCAGGCCATGTGCGTTCAATATCCACTCAGTGAGGGGAAGAATGTGAGTGTGAAAGGTTTAGCTACATGTTTCCATTATGTGCCTTGGGATTGACTGGCGACAGTCCAGATGGAAGTCTACCTTTTGTCCAAAGTCACCTACGATAGGCTCCAACTCCCCATGATCCTGAAGATGATCAGCGGTATAGAAAATGGATGAATGGATTTAGTTATCTCAACAGTGGAACCTTTGATTTTTTTTTTCAAATATACAACTGTATAGTTGAAAGAAACATCATATCAGAAGTTACAGTAAAGCCTGAGCAAACATTGTTTCAATATATATTAAAAGGTCAGCACAATATATGCAGTGTTATTGCACATTAAAGAACATTTTAAAGCACATGTAAGTGGTTTGGTATGTTTGTGTTCATTTTATTTCATGCAATTCTACAGTTTTAAAAAAAAATCTGTTTCCGTAAACTTATGTGAATTTATAAAGTCACTGCATCTGTATTAGTAAACCAATTTGCTTATGACCTGAGAACAGCCCCCATGCTGGTTCTAAAGGATGCAAATCGCGTTTTGATTTCAAGTTAATTTCACTGTGGCTGAGTGTAGACCTCTACTAAGGCTAAAAACTGTATCCTCTGTCTTTGGATAAGAGTTTTTACAATGATAACTGATAGATTAAAAATATCCTAGTTTTACTATACTGTGAGGTGTTGATTGATTCATCAGTGAGTCACAGGCTGCTTGAGTCAAACCCATAACCTGCCTTGTAAGGTTATCACATCACATGCTCTATCAACACATACTGTGACCATATGCTCACTGTTTATTGATTGGAATCAGGTATGATTGACCCACCATTGCACATGTAACATCTGTCAGTGACTTGGTGCACTAAAATTACTGTTGATGTAGCTGGTAAAGCATTAGACTGACCAAATATACATGAAACCCAGGGGCCTTCAACATGTATTATCTTGAGGTCTTTTAAAAACATTCACAAATACATGCCGATGCAAGATGTCAACCTGCGCATCTGCATTTATAACAGATTGAGGTAAACACAATAATCACAGAGAAAACTATATTATTATCAACCAGCTTAATTCATTCCATAAATTCACATTACAAGAAAAACAAAACAAACAAAAAAAAACGAGCCTTCGCCAGTCTGCTAAACATCAAAAAAAGAACATCAGGGAGATGGTTAAGCTTCCTCTTCTTTCATTCCGATTGAGGTTAACACTATCAGTCAGCACCTCACCCTGCGTTTATTATGAGTGGACTCTTTCCTGTGTTAGGTAAAAATAATCGTGTTGTCCCAGTGATGCATTGGACCGGTTGGGTCTAGATTTGTTTTTATTGCGGACTCTCCAAGGGGAAGTGTTGGATGGATTGGATAGGACGAAGTGGAAGCAACTTCTGGTTTCTGGATTATAGTGGGTTGCCTACCAACTCCAACACATACTGTAATTTATCATGTATAGCTGTAATACGCTCTCAAATATAATAAAACAAAGCAAAGCAAATGTATTTATATAGTGCATTTCATACACAAAGTAACTCAATGTGCTTTACATTATTAAAAGCATTTAAAAATGTCTTAGTTCGGGCAGCGTGCAAGTCCGCAAGAGTATTTTTCGGCAGTCCTGACTGTCCGTTGCAGTCAGAGTTATTCCTTTTTTGTAGCAGCACCAAACCAGACTGTGATGGATTAGCACAGGACTGATTCAATGACTGCTGTGTAGAACTGCCTCAACAGATCCCGTGGCAGGCCTTGCTTCCTCAAAAGCTGCAGAAACTACATCCTCTGCTGCGGCTTTTTGAGGTTGGAGTTGATATTGGTCTCACACTTCAGGTCGGTGAGACTGTACTGTAGTTCCTGGGAACTTGAAAGTCTCAACGGTTGACATAGGCCAGTTGGACAGCGTGAGCGGCAGCTGTGGCGAAGGATGCTTCCTGAAGTCCACGATCATCTCTACTCTTTTGAGCGTGTTCAGCTCCAGGTTATGTTGGCCGCACCAAAGGTCCAGCTGCTCCGCTCGTAACCGATGTGGCCGATGATTGTTGTGTCAACTGCAAACTTCAGGAGTTTGACAGCCCGATGCGTTGAGGGGCAGTTGTTTGTGTAGAGAGAGTAGCGCAGAGAGAACGCAACCTTGCGGTCCCTGGTGCTGATGATGCATGTGGCTGAGGTGATGTCCCCCAGCCTCACCTGCTATGTCCTGCCCCTCAGGAAGCTGTAAAAACACCAGCAGATGGCAGGCAAGACGCTGAGCTTGAGAAGCTTGGAGGAGAGTTGCAGAAAGGAAATGCAATTGATTACTTCCACAAAATTAAGGTATACTTACCTTTTTTATCAGTGTGGTTAAAAATAAATATACAGTAGTGAAATATAGAAATGAAACACACTATTGGAAATAAATAAAACACTAAATAAACATGATAACTGTTTATTGCTCATTAACTTTAACTAAGGAAGGGGAAGAGGAGGGGGACTACAGCTCCTCATTGAAAAAAAGTCTTCTTCCATAATATCAAGCAATTGTTTTTCTTTTGTCTGTTTTTTTGACAAACTGATCCAGGAAAACTTGTCTTTCTCTGTTCAGAAATTTTGGGGGAAAGTGGGAAGTCACATTGTCATTTAAAAGATGAATTGCTCTGTTGGACAATTGAATCATTGTTTTATTGCCTCGGTCACGCTATCACCACCAAGTGCTTTCTCTTTTTTTGTGTGTGTGTGTTTTTTTGTTTTTTGTTTTTTGTCAGTCTCATAAAGAGCAAAAATAAAACAAAGATACAGTGCCTACCTTACTTGCATTGTGTGACACACAGTCAATGAAAGTTGCACAATGCGAGAAGGAGCACAGCACAGATCTTCTATGACAAGTGTTTTCCAAACAAGTCTTTCCAAACACTATGTTTAGCAGTTTCCCTTTTCTTAGGAGCCATTCTGACGGTTTAGCCCAGGCCTGGCAAACCCTCGGCTCCCGAGGCACTCTTTTTCCGGTTTCATGTGTCTCTTACATTCACGTAGCGCTCTACTGCTTGATGCCTGGCAACCCGGAAAAACTGTAAAAGACTACATGGGCAACAGAAACACTCGGAACAGACTACAAAATTTCCCATAACACTCCATATAAACACCTCAATCGGAATAAACAGGTCAAATCTGAATGGAATTTCATTCAGTATCACAGAGGTGGAATATTCCTTTTGCCAAACAGATCAGAAGTACATTTTCGTCATGTAAACATGGTGGTGCCGGCCTGCGTTCTGTCTGGGTATACTCTGTCTTGATGTAAATGTGCGGTGACGTTATCGTTTACTCACGTAAATATGGCGGCTTCCAACCAGAGCTCGTATGCAGGGAAGATCTTGTTTTAACTATTTGTAATAATAATGTGAATAGACAGACGTGATGGAATTGCTTCAAGTGGCAATAACTGACTATGAACCCGACTTGAAAACGATTGTTGAGGACAAGGAATGCCAAAAGTCCCACGAAGCAACATGCATGGTAAGAGAAATAGCGCTATTGTAAATTATTTTAGTGTTGTTTGTAGACATGTAGACATGAGCTGAACATTGAACCAAGAGTTTGTTTGTGAGACAGTGCACACAGTGTTCATGGTTGAAATTGACTGGCCTATGGTCTTAGTTCTGTGGGTGTCAGTTTTTCTCCATTATCATGTTAATGTATGACAATTACTGGAAATCTGGCAGATCAGAGGTTTGCATGTCTGTAGGAGAGAGCAAGTGAGTGAGGGGATGTGATGGAGTTTATGCAGTGTATGTGTGCCCAGGGGCGTCGAACAGGTGGGGAAAATGGGACAACTGTTCCATGGCCCTAAGCCTTGCCAATGACAAAAAATATTTGGAAGGAGAACTTGGTCTTACCACCAACCGCGCCCCACCCACCTTCCCATTGACAAAAAAAAAAATGTTAAAGGTAAATTCAGTACCCCTCTGAGGCTGGTGCTTGTATGGATTCTGCACTGGACAAAGAGATTCTGCACTGGACAAAATCTGGGGTGGACCTCTTCCCTGTAGTCGTTGCTAATGGAGGATTCTATTCCGACCGACCGAGCCAGGTTCTGAGGCAGAACCACTTTCCTGAAGGCATCTTCCTGCAGCACTTCATCTATTTAAACTGATGCCATCCTAATTAACATTCTGTAGCACCATACTATTCGATAAGTGTTGCCCACTTGACATCCATTGCAGCCTGGTCGTGGTGAAAGGGGGATCCCTCCATCTGCAGTCAAGCTTCAGGTCCCTTCCTAATTGGGTATCGTTCCATTTTCACATCAAAATCACAGTCCGTGGCTCTGCCGAAATCAATGTTACGCAAACACGAAAGGTTTTGCAAGGAAAGGTTTATCTTTTGTGCTTGCCAGCCCCAACCAATTTCTGAGCAAATTGGGGAAGAAAAATCACTCTGAACACATTCAACACCACAGGATAGTTAACCTCAGGTCAACCTTTGAGAGACAAACAAGAATTGGGCCATTGCTAACTTTGATCACGATTTCATATTCAAAAACATCCATCCATGCATCCATCCATCCATTTTCTAAACCCCTTATCCTCGCGAGGGTAATAGGAAACATCTTCAATGTGTTTGATAAGTAACCAAGTTAAATGAAGTCAGATGACAGGGATAGTGGGAAAAAGTCAGGTTATGCATCAACATTGTGCTTATCAGTTGTTTGAGAAAAAGAGTTAGAAGGACGAGCCTGCAGAATGGAGCTGGTGGAGAAAAAGGTCACGTTCCTACTCAGCAGCCTAGCTGATGTGTCACACGTGATAAGCAAAAACAGTATCCCAGCATTAACTGACAATTTCCACCAAGCCAACAGTTTGATTTCTGCCTCCATAGAATTCCATGTCTATTAGTCTTTGAGAATACTGGCCACTCATGCCAGAGTAGCATCTGCCCCATTTGCACACTGATTGAGGAGTATCTGCAACATTTGCACGATCAACATTGTCCCAAATTATCGCACTACTCGTCACTTTAAACTGCATACATTCCAAGTCTCGGCGCCCTTTGCACAATGGTCATTTTCACACTTGCCCTCCCAGCAAGTGTGAAATTAAACAACCAAGTAAACTTTTGTGAACTGCCTAGTTATTTCTGAAAATGTGCCACACTAAATGTTGCCCCAACTGTGACAAAACAGTATTTACATAATACCACCCCCAAACCAAGTTTCTCTGTCAATGATTTGACAGTTAGGCTGGGTGGAGATTCTCTGTTTCCTTATCATGTAAAAAGAGTACATGAAACCCTTTATCATAGGAAAGATTAAACGTAAACTCAGATGTGTTGTTGGATAAGCAAATCCACACACATCTCTTCATCTCCTTAGTGTATTTTGACCAAAGAATGTCAGCTAACTTTTAGACAAGTGGGAACTGTTTTAAATTGTGAAGAAATGCATAGTATGTGTCCGTTAGTACTAGTTTCAAACTCTTAAATTGTGGTCTTTGAGCAAGCTATAACCACACACACTTATAAACTCCTCACTATCAGTGACTATGCTGAGCAGTGTATTTGATGCACCGGTCAGCAAATCTAGACCCCCACAAGAATTTATGCATGCACACACACACACACACACACACACACACACACACACACACAACACAGGAGCTGTTTATCCCAACAGGGGAAAAGATGTAGGACCATGTAGGCCAATGTCAGCGTTAGGGGAAGCAAAATATTTTCATTGCCAGAATATCTGTTTGTGTCAACAATTTGATAGGGCACTGGGTAGAGATAGGCGGTTCCCATGAGGCCTGTGGCCTCGGCAGCAATGAGGAAGAGGTGATGAGGACTATTGGGGGCGATGAGGGGCATTGTGGAATTAGTTGTACCAATTATCAGGAACATGGTACGTGTCAACAGCTCCAGTGGGACAGATAAAATTAGGTCAGAATGTAACAGACGAGTGATAGCTTCAGTGATTTGATTTTACATTTTCTTTTCTCTTCTTCTGCCATGGCGCTACCCTTAGTTTAACTTAATTATGATCATTCTATTAATTCCCCAAAAGCTAAAATTTGAATCAAAAAACAATATTTTTTTTATATAACATTATTACTAACAGACAGCACTGAAGACAGTGAAAACCTTGACTTTTAATACCGATTGTAAAATGCACATAATAAATTCACTAGGATTAGTTTGACGTGAAATCTCAGTCTATTTATTCGTATTACACATTCTCTCACCAATTTAACATATTTTTACATACTTTCTTTGAGTGTTTCAGTATAGTACTACACATTGTTATTCTGTCACTATCTATAATATTTTTGTCCTTCAATAATTAATGTTTTGTTCATCCATCTAAATTCTTCACTCCCACTGCCGTTTAAGAGGTGAACACCCTCCTGCTGTCCTTGTACATAGAAATGTGCTCTTAAATGACCTGACTGCTGAAGTGAAGGACTACTGACACTGTGTGTTTGTTTGAGCAAACTCCTCTCCATCCATCAAATAGTCGAAATGTTTTCATAACACTCTGTGTAACAGCCGCTCAGGAGTGTGTCATAAGGGATATTGTTGCCAAGCTTCTGTCATAGCCTGATGCATTTACATACATTATGTAGCAAACGTGTCATTTCCTTCATTTTTGTTATTATAATAATAATGATGATGATGATGATACAGCTGATTGGCAAATTTTGGTATAGAGTTACTCACTGTAGCCCATCCCATTAGCTCTGAAAGGCTTTTTAAATTTTGTAACAATGTCACTGTCATATTATTGGTGTTGGATCTGTCAAAATACAAAGCCAAGATTACGCAGTAAATTATTCTTTCAACATTTATGCTAAAATAAACTATATCACTTGTCACAAAGTCAAGCTTTTATACATATATGTGGGACATGTACAGTTAGACTCAATTGTTCAATCCCCATTTCAAATACAGGTAATGTTTTTTACAAAGGTCACTCGCACTCACAGAGCACATACAAATTTACATACACATTCCCACCAAAAGACAATTTAAACTCTTCAAGTGACCTACAGACATGTTTGTGGAATGTGGGAGGAAGCTGGTGTCGCAACAAAAATATGCACAAGCTTGGGAAGAACAAACTCCACGCAGGAGGTCCTGAGTCGACATTTAAACCCATGATTGAGGCCTACATGCTAACCGCGACACCACCATGCTGCCCACAATTTCACAGATGTATAGACACTACTAGTCAAATGTTTTGACACACTTCATCATGTTATTGAAGAAGAAACCATTTCCAAGCATATACACACGCACACACACACACACTCACACACAGCACCACAAACAATACCCTATATCCCATGTAAAATGTGTCATGCCTGAAATGTTGGATAATAAATTGACCTAAAAGACCAGACTGTAGCACAGATCATCAAGGTTTTAGCCTTGAGGAGCATTTGGAGAACAGTTGGTTTAATATCTGATGTCTGTGACAATCTCATTCACCCCATTTGTACACCACTCCTGACAGGACACTAACTGAGCTGATGGCCTTCAGTGGGGAATGTTTAGCCAAAACTCAGAAGCAACAACAGCTTGGAAAATATTTGTGCTTTTTAAAAATGGTTCTTGTGTAGCCTACATAACACAAGTGGGAGAAAGGGCTTTATGGTGATTATGAACAAAGATCCACGTGACACAATTAGTGTCAATGAAGAATTGGAGCTTTATGAGAGCAGTGATTATAGGGTTATATGGTATATGTCCAACTGTATATGGTACAGTTGGACATATACCATATAATTTCAGCCAGTTTAAAGACTGATTTTAGGTCAGCCAACTTTACGAATGAGAATCCTTGTTCTGCGTTGAATAGATATGTGACATACATGATTTTAGTCACCCTCAATGTATTCTTACACTGCATTACTGGCACTTGAAAGCATAAAGGACTTGGGTGGTACATCATGACAACAATGGCAAAAAAATAAATAATCCACAAAAGCAAAGCAGACACCCATGCCTCTTTTTTCATGGACTGCAGAACTGCGTTGGAGTGCAAAAACTGCCGTATCCTGATTTTTGTGCTGCATTTTTGCCAATTTGGCAGACCGGTCTGCACCAAGATGTGCATAACGATGCAACCAGGGTGTGTCCTTTGACATCTGGCCAGCGCATATGACAATTTGGTGACTGAAAGTCAGTTGAAACTTGCACCTGCTCAGACTTCTTGCGCACCTAGTCTAACACGATTTGGTTGTATTTGATTGAGGAAGGAGGCAGACAGATACACAAGCTCTGTGAACGTGTGGTGGATCAGACGTATTTCATTCAGAAATATGTGAACAGCGCGTCACAATAGGATTTTAACTGGACCTAGAAGCAAGCGGAGGCTGAGAGGTTTGTGGTGAAAGGTTTATTGAAGAGGATATGGAGATGGATCCTTGAGGCATACTGGCGAATTGTCAAAACAGGGAATGTGCGGCAGGCGGTGGCTTGGCGGCGTGGTGGAAGAGGTCAACACGGCGGGGAACACGGAAGGAGCACTGAGGACAAGGAAAAACACAGAGGTCAGAAGGATAGCAAGGACTGGCGTAGCTTACATGTTGGTTAGAGAGGCGGAGAAAGTTAATACTCTGGCGAGGGTTTCTGGGATCTGGCAGGCTTTTATGCAGGTGATGATGAAGGCCGATGGATGACAGGTGTGCGGCCGATGTGGTGCTGATTACTGGGAAGAGAAAGAAGGAGGGAGAGAGAGACAGCGAGAGGGGTGCAACGCGTCACCCAAGCTCCAACAAAAGTACTGCAGGGCACAGCTCATGACAGTACCCCCCTCTCAACTGGCACCTCCTGCACAGGTGGAGACAGGCTTGGGTAGTGCCACTTGGAATGTTAAATGAATTTTCAGAGATTTCGGAAGTTTCAGTTGAACAGACGTGGGATTGATGATTTTCATGATCGGGAATGGACCAATAAAGCGCGTAGTGGATTTGCAGGATTCCGTCTGGAGTGGGAGGTCACGGGAGTAAAGCCAAACAGACTGACCCACCTTGTACTCAGGCGTAGGAGAGCGACCAAGGTCCGCGAGCCGTTTGTTTCTCTCTGCGAACTAGGTTAAGGCCGCCCTGACGTCTTTCCCAACGGCCTGAATCCCTTACGGCGGGAACTGCCACCGCCTGCTCATGTACCCTGAATAATGGAGGTTGGAAACCATAGCAGGCCATGAACGGAGACATACCAGTGGTGGAGCTGGTGAGGGAGTTGTGGGCGTACTCAATCCATGGGAGGAATGAGCTCCAGGAGGTGGAGTTGTGTGCAGCAACGCAGCGAAGGGCCAATTCCAGGGACTGATTTGCCCGATCCGTCTGGCCGTTGGTCTGTGGATGGTATCCCAAAGACAAGCTGGCTGCTGCGCCCACCACATTACAGAACTCCTTCCAGACAAGGGAAGAGAACTGAGGACCTCAGTCCGAGATGATATCGATGGGGATTCTGTGGAGTTTGAAGACATGTTAGACAAGGAGGTTAGCTGTTTCAAAGGCAGAAGGTAGCTTGGGGAGGGGTATGAAATGGACCTATTTGGAAAAACGATTAATAATAGTAAAAATGTTACCGTCAGGATAGGCAAGGGAGGCAGCAGACCAGCTGGGGGCTGTGAAGTCTTCCCTCGGACACAGACAGAGTAAGCTTGGACGAACTCCCGGGTGTCTTTGACTAGGCTGGGCCAGCAGAAGTGTTGCTGGGTTAAATGGATGGTGCGGGTGATGCCGGGATGACAGGTAAGCATGGAGTTGTGGGCCCACTGAAGGGCGTCAGAGCGTGTGGAATCGGGTACGACCAGTCGGTTCGGCGGTCCGGTCTTGGGATCCGGGTAAGTCATTTGAGCCTCTTCAACCACCTGTTTGATTTTCCAAGTGGCTGCTCCAACGAACCACGAGGAAGGGAGGATAGGTTCTGGTTCTGCTGGGGAGTGAGTACATGCGAGACAGTGCGTCAGGTTTGCTGTTGTGGGATCCAGGATGGAAGGAGAGGCTGAAATTAAATCAGCTCAAGAAGAAGGCCCAACGAGCTTGTCGGGGGTTAAGGCGTTTGGCGGAACGGAGGTACAGTAGGCAAGGTCAGATCAGTCCAGATGATAAACGGTAAATCAGTCCCCTCCAGCCAGTGCCTCCACTCCTCCAATGCCCAGATGATGGCCAGCAGCTCACAGTTGCCAATGTTGTAGTTCCGTTCAGCAAGGGATAGACAATGGGAAAAGAAAGCACAGGGATGCGAGAGAACGGCCCCTGCCCCAGTGTCCGAGGCAAAACCTCCACCACAAACTGGAGGGAGGGGTCGGGGTGTCGTAGGATGGGATGGTAGCACTAGTGAAAAGGGTCTTAAGTTGGTCGAAGGCTCGGGATGCTGCCGAGAAGATTACTTGCATAGCCATAAGGGCGGTGGGGGGGGTAGAGAAATTGCCATGTCTTTACTGGAAACAGGAGCGCCATCTTGATATTCCTCAGGAACCCGGGAGAGGTTGCCTAGTGTGGCAGGTGGTGAAGGTTTACTGGAAGGCGGGATGGCAGAAAGCAGGCAATGCGAATGGCAGTGAGGGCTCCATCCAGTGATTGATGGGTGAATCCAGTCTATGGCAGGGTTATGCCACTGAGCCAGGGAATCCTAATGAGGTCTCAGGGGAAGGGATGACAAAGAGAGAAATGTCCTCACGGTGATGACCAGAGATAAGCAGAGTAAATGGAACTGTTTGGTGTGTGACAGGGGAGATGACTCCCCCATCCAGGGCTGTGACTTTCTTTGGTGATGGGAGTGGTTGGAGAGGGAGTTGGAGCTGATGTGCCAATCCTTTGTGAATGAAGTTGTCATCTTTTATTTATTTGTATGTCTGTTTTAAATTGCCTTACTACAAATGTTGGAAGACAAGAAAATGCAGTTTCCTCCTATACGCACAATGTGAATTTCAGAAAAATACTGTTTTTTTACCTAAACGTGGAAACCAATTGGTCGTACAATATTAAGTCAAATGTCTAATTTTCTCGTTTATTCAGAATTGCTCTTTCCCCAAACAAAAAGTATATTTTATCCGATTACTTGAATATTCAATAGAATTGTCAGGAGGATACTCGATTACTAATTGCAGCACTAAAGGATGCAAATTCTCAGGTCTCTTTAATGTAATTTCAGAAAACGTACTATCGAGCGGTTTTGAATGGGGAAAAACTAAGCGCCCCTGTGACGATCAGCTTTAAAGGTGCACAAGGGTTGATTTCATGTTCTTATAAAGGTTCAACGCACTTGGTTTCTCAAATTCTTTTTGAGGAATGATTATGGGTTTTTAAATGTAGTAAATATATAATTATTATATATTAAATACATAATTATATACAGGGGGTGAAATAAATATTTAACCAGTCACCATTTTTCTCCCTAAATATATTTCCAAAGGTGCAATTGACATGAAAATTTCACCAGATTTTGGGAAGTGATCCATACATACAAAATAGAACAAATAAAATCAGAAATTAAGTTGTGTCTCATAATGTGAAATGAATGATGAAACCCAGATGACAGACTGATGGTAGCACCTATTAGACTGCAAAACTCCTTCCAAAATCGTGAAATGAATTGGGGGCCCCTATCAGATACCAGATTCTTGGGGAAACCAAGATACTTGAATACCTGGTTTATCATCAACTCGGCAGTGTCTTGAGCTGAGGGGAGTTTCGGAAGTGCGATGAAGTGTGCCTTTTTAGAGAACCTGTCAACAACTGTGAGAATGGTGGTATTTCCTTTAGCGGCCGGTAATCCCATTACAAAGTCTACGGAGATGTCTGGCTAAGGACGTTGTGGTATTGGCAGGGGTCGCAACTCCCCAGAAGGACATTTATGAGAGGGCTTATTAGCAGCACATACATGGAAAGCATTGACATAATTGATAACATCCCTTTTAACACTGGGCCACCAAAAACTCTGTTCGACCACAGATTGCATTTTGGCAATGCCTGGGTGACATACAGTCCGGTTAGTGCCCAGTGGATGACTCTTCCCCTTAAGGTCGGAACCACATTAAGCCTGTTTTCAGGGCAATCTTCAAGGCTAAGAGTGTTATTCAGAGCCTCTTTCACCACAGTTTCAACATCCCAAACAAAATCAGAAATAAAACATGACTTGAGCAAAATAGTTTTTGTGTGGGACAAAGAATTCTCTTTGCAGAAAATCCATGACAAAGTATCTGGCTTACGATTTTCAGAACCAGGTCGGTAGGATAAAATGAAATTAAATCTCGTGAAGAATAGAGCCCAACTAGCCTGCCGAGCATTTAATCTTTTAGCAGATTTAAGATACTCAAGGTTCTTGTGATCTTTCCATACTAAAAACGTCTGTCTAAGCCCCTTCTAGCCAGTGCCTCCACTCCACCAAAGCCACCTTGACCGCCAGCAGTTCACGGTCACCTATGTCATATATTCTCTTGGCTGGAGTCAGTTTTTTAGAGAGATAAGCACAAGGATGTAACTTACCATCCTTGAGACATTTCTGGGAGAGCACTGCTCCTATACCAGAATCAGACGCAACAACTTCTACAATGAACTGCTGTTTGGGATCTGGCAAAGTGAGGATGGGAGCGGAGGTAAAGCTCGATTTTAGTTTCTGTAAAGCTGACTGACAAACCGGGTTCCACACAAAGGGTCTGTGTGGCGAGTTAAGATCATGCAAAGGCGAGGCTATTGAACTGAAATTTCTAATGAATTTTCTGTAGAAGTTTGCGAACCCTAAGAACCTTTGTACATCCTTGCGTAACGTGGGAGTAGGCCAATTAATCATGGCATCGACTTTGCAAGGGTCCATTTTCACTTCTTGTTGAGCCAGCATGAAACCCAGAAAAGAAACGGACGCCTTGTGGAACTCACATTTCTGAGCCTAGACGTAAAGTTAATTCTGCAGTAACCGCTGCAATACAGAGCGGACATAAATAATGTGAGTCACCTCATCCCGGGAGAATATCAAACTATCGTCCAATTAGAAAAAAAACATACACATTCAACATGTCACGCAGGACATCATTGAGGTTTTCAAAGGTTTTGGAAAACAGCTGGAGGGTTAGTGAGTCCAAAAGGCATTACCAAATACTCATAATGTCCCGTTGGTGTGTTGAATGCTTTTTTCCATTCATCCCCCTCCCTTATCCTGACGGGATGATACGCATTTCTCCAGTCTAGTTTGGTGAAAGCCTTGGCTCCCTCCAGGAACTCAAAGGCGGTGGAGATGAGAGGAAGAGGGTACCTTTTTTTCACAGTTATCTCGTTGAGACTCCGGTAATCGATACAGGGTCGCAGGGTCTTGTCCTTTTTGTCCACAAAGAAAAATCCTGCTCCCGCAGGGGATGAAGATGGGCGGATAATACCGGCTGCCAGTGATTCTTCCACCACGGTGAGTGATCGCGCCCATAAAACTGCCGTCTGCAGCATAGGTGTTGCGGTGGCATCTTACTTGAAAGGTTCTAAGGTGCATGCGTCTAACGAGGAGGGAGTTGATTAAATTTGCGTCAGAACCAGAGTCAATCAATACAGATGTATGAATCTCTTGATCAGGAGAGCATAGTGTCACTTTAGGAAGAACGCGGGTAGGGTCTGAAATTTAGACTCACCACTCTCGTACCCATGTTACCGGCACGGCAACCTTGACGTGACAGTTGCTCACGGAATGACCCAACTGCCCGCAGTAGAAGCACCACCCTTCCCTCAGCCGGCGTTGACGTTCCTCAGGGGAGCGACGGAACCTGCCCAGTTGCATGGGTTCATCCGTGGTGACGCTAGCCAGTGGATTGAGACCGGCAACAGGGGATCTGCCTTGGATTGGCTGGTCACCGAGGCTCGTCCTCCAAGTGCGCGGTGACGCATCCCTCCGCCGATCTCCGTCCAGCTCGTGATCCAAAAGCCTTTTGTCAATTTTTACGGCGAGAGCAATGAGAGTGTCCAAGTCGGTCGGCAGGTCAGGTGGGACCTGACCTGCGATCCTTGACGGCGGGGATAGTCCTTGAAAAAATGCATCGAATAGTGTCCTGTTGTTCCACAGACTCTCAACTGCTAGAATGCGAAACTCAATCACGAAATCTGACACCCTGCGCTTGCCTTGGTGTAAGGTGACAAGGGAGCGAGCTGCCTCACGATTTAGTGTGGAATACTGAAAAACTTGCTCCTGTCTCATCATAGTGTCCTGAAGCTCTGACGGTCACTTTAGAGGAAGGTGGAGGGCAGCTCGCTGCTCATCCTGCTTCGAGATGCGTTGACCCTGCGCTTGAAGGGCTTTGCGCACTGCTGGGTCCATCTTATGGCCAGTTTGTTCTGTCATGAACGGAACAGAGGACAGGACCCAAAATGCACGACTCCAATACAAATGGACATTTTCACAAAAGAGAGGTTTAATAAACGAGCAGAGGTCAGTACAAAGGCAGGCAATCTGCAAAGACAACAGTATCCAAAAAACGTAAGGCAAAGAGGCAAGGTCAATAATCGGAACAGGGTCTAGTCTTACTATGAGTCGGTGACGTGGAAACAAGGAATGCTGGAACGTGACAACAAGGTACAACGAACTGGCGACCAGAAAGAATGAGACACGAGGTTAAATGCAAGGGGTAATTAGGGTAAACGAGGCACAGGTGGGGAAGATGCTCTCAGGAGCAGGTGTGTACGAGATAGGGGGAAGATAACAACCAGAACACACACCCATGACTGTATTAGCTCAAAAGGGTGCTTCTACTAAATACTGAGCAAAGGGAATACATGGCTGTGTGATATTTCAGTTTTTCTTTTTTAATAAATCTGCAAACATTTCAACAATTCGTTTTTTTCTGTCAATATGGGGTGCGGTGTGTACATTAATGAGGAAAAAAATGAACTTAAATTATTTTAGCAAATGGCTGGAATATAACAAAGAGTGAAAAATTTAAGGGGGTCTGAATACTTTCCGTACCCACTGTAAATACTCATTTCAGCCACTGTAATTATTAATTCAATATATAAATATTATGTATTTTTATTTCTGTTGTACCTTTCAATGAAATGAGTGTTTGTGTGTATTGACTGGAATGGATAAAAAAAGATTGACAGAGGAGAAGAAAGAAAGGGTCAGGTTGGAAGTCAAGCAAGGGGAGAAAAGAGTTCATTCACCTGTGTTTGATTTACATCCATCCATCCATCATCCATTTTCTGAACCGCTTATCCTCACAAGGGTCACGGGATGGCTGGAGGCTATCCCAGCTATCTTCGGGCGAGAGGCGGGGTCCACCCTGAACCGGTTGCCAGCCAATCGCAGTGCACATACAAACAAACAACCATCCGCACTCAAATTCACACCTACGGGCAATTTAGAGTCTTCAGTTAACCTACCATGCATGTTTTTGGGATGTGGGAGGAAACTGGAGTATCCCTGACCAGTGTTACAGTGTTGTTGTTGTTCTTCAAATTAAATACTTATAGATCCCGACATAGTATGTGGTCTGTTCTTCATATCTGACTACAGATATGAGACAAAGAGGATAATGGCTGTACTGTACTGTATACTGCCAAAATGCCATAGGCTTTTAATTTACTTTTTGAGTACATGAAAATGTACTCAAAAATTTAAAAAAATAAAAAATCTAATACAATTAAATTTTGAGTGTCATTCGACTTTCACCCAATCATTCAGAAAAAAATGAGTTTTACCCCCAACTTGCTATAAACACATTTAAACTCATTAAAACACACTAAAACTATTTAGCACCTGTTCTCATTCTTTCGTTGTCAGGAAATGCGAGACTATCATATAACATAACTTTTAGTAAATAAAAGGACGACTGTCTCGCTCATAGAGTTCTCAAATAAGAGTCAAAGGGTGCTTGCATTAAGCTGTTTATTTGTTGAATTTTACTATAAAACTGACACATAAAAAAGAGAATTAAACATTGTATAGCCACCAAAATGTTCTACCAAAACATTATTGTGTCTAACTAAAGTCCTCTAGCTTAATGTTAACATATAATGTGATACACAACAGATGGGTTAACAGAAATAAGCATCGATGTTACGGTAATTATAACCTTCCAACTACTACTACGTTAACACACACGGAGCAGCAAAACATACAAGGACAGCATACAATATTGTTCACAGGAATATATTCTCTTTGCAATTACTATTTTATGAGGATATCCATAACTACTATTTGGCCCGTGACAAAAATTAGTTTTAGACCCCTTATTTAGATTCTTCAATTAACTTAACATGCATGTTTTTGATTGCATGAAAGGTTTGTGCATGAGATATAAACGTGTTTTCAATTACTTATATTTTTTCAGTCAGTTCTTCCTTTTGCGCAACGCCACTCCATCGCCAGTGGCTATCATGCACGGAAGAGATAATCAGTAATTTGTGATTAGGTATGTCGTGCCACCATCATAGCCCCGCCACGGTACCATTTCCTGGCAACGGGGTCACTGCTGACTGACACCCTCCGGTCGTTTCACTTTTACACATACAGAATTAGGCTAATAGGCTAATATGGCTGATATGTCGCCTGCACACTCGTATCCTTCTCTTTTCTTGGCCTTTCTCTAATCATGGATGAAAAAGGCCTCAGCTGTCAGAACAAAGGCTGATGTTTATTTTTTACACAGTTTTCATTTCGGGCGTTACTCAGCTTGCGTGTGTTGGCCTTTGATGTGTAACACACCAATATTTGTCTCAACCTTCCCTCAACAAAGAATCCTGGCCTTCGGCAGAAGTCGGAGTCTCTTCTTCTCAATTTCTAATCCTTTATATACAATGTTTGGTTAATCCAGAACCCTTTCACACAGGTTAGATTGAATATAATAATAATCACCTTAAATTGCTTTCAATAATTAAAAAAATAATAATTATGTACATACCCCAAATCGGTTGAAGTTGGTATGTTTTGTAAAACAAACAAAAACAGAATACAACGATTAGTTAATCCTCTTCAACCTATGTTAAATTGAATACACTACGAAGACAAGATATTTAATGTTCAAACTGATCAACTTTAATTGGAAAATATTCACTCATTTTGAATTTGATGCTTGCAACAAATTCCTAAAAAGCTGGGATAGGGGCATGTTACATCCCCTTTCCTTCTAACAACACTCAGCGTTTGAGAAATGAGGACACAAATTGTGGAAGCTTTGAAGGTGGAAATCTTTCCCACTCTTGCTTGATTTCCAACTTCAGTTACTCAACAGGCCTGGGTCTCCGATGTCATATTTTGCACTTCATAATGCGCTTGCATACATTTGCAATGGGAGACAGGCCTGGAATGCTGAAAGTCCAGTCTAGTACTCACACTGTTTTACTACGAAGCCACGCTGTTGTAATGTGCAGAATGTGGTTTGGCATTGTCTTCCTGAAATAAGCAGGGATCTCCCTGAAAACAACATTGCTTGGATGGTAGCATATGTTTCTCCAAAACCTGTATGTACCTTTCAGCATTAATGGTGCCTTCACATATGTGCAAGTTAGCCATGCCATGGGCACTAACACACCCCAAAACCATCACAGATGATGGCTTTTGAACTTTGCTCTAACAATCGGGATGGTCCTTTCCCTCTTTGGCCTGGAGGAGACGACGTCCATGATTTCCAAAAACAATTTGAAATGTGGACTCGTCAGACCACTGCACACTTTTCCACTCTGCGTCAGTCCATCTCAAATGAGCTCGGGCCCAAAGACATTTCTGGGTGTTGTTGATATAATGCTTTTGCTTTGCATGGTACAGTTTTAACTTGCATTTGTGCATGTAGCGACAAACTACGTTAACTGACAATGTTTTTTTTTTAAGTGTTCCTGAGCTCATGTGGCAATTTCCTGTGCACAATGAACCCATTTTTTAATGCAGTGCCAAATGAGGGATCGAAGGTCAGAGGGATTCAATAATGGTTTCCAGCCTTGCCGCTTACGTGCAGAGATTTCTCCAGAATCTCTGAATCTTTTGATGATATTTTGGACCATAATTGATGAAATCTCTAAATTCCTTGCAAATGTACGCTGGGCTATTTGCTCATGCAGGTGTTCACAAAGTGGTGAACCTCGGTCGCCCCATCTTTGCTTGTGAACAACTGAGCCTATCAGGGCTGCTCCTTTTATACACAATCATGACACTCACATGGTTCCAATTGCAACCGGTGTAACACCTGTGAAATGTTCCAAACAGGTCTTTTTTTAGTTTGTTGGGTTTTTTTTAGCACTCCTCAACTTTCCCAGTCTTTTCTTGCACCTGTCCCTGCTTTTTTTGGAATGTGTTGTGGTCATCAAATTCAAAATGAAAGCATATTTGAAGACAAAAAATAATAATGTTCATCGTTTTGAACATTAAATATCTTGTCTTTGTAGTGTATCCAGCTGAATATAGGTTGAAAGCCATTTGCAAATCATTGTATTCTGTTTTTATTTATGTTTTACACAATGTCACGTCATTGGAATTGGGGTTTGCATGTCATTTTTTTACCCAGATGGTGTAATAATACATTGCAGCAGTGATAAAGTGTTTCTGTAAAAAAAGCAGTTTTATAATTATATTCATTTTAATCAAGAAAATGCAGACAAGGTGGCATGGTGAGCAACTGGCTAGCACATCTGCCTCAGAGTTCTGAGGACCTGATTTCAAATCTGGCCTCACCTGTGTGGCGTTTGCATTTTCTCCCCGTGCCTGCGTGGGTTTTCTCGCAGTACTCCTGTTTCCTCTCACATTCCAAAAACATGCATGATAGGTTAATTGAAGACTCTAAATGTCTAATTGGTGTGAATGTGAGTGCGAATGTTTGTTTCTATGTGCCCTGTGATTGGCTGGCGACCGGTTCGAAGATAGCTGGGATAGGCTCCAGCAGCCCGCGACGTAGGTGAGGATAAGCGGAAAAGAAAGCGGATGGATGGATGGATGAAAGCTTATGTGCATTTTTTATTATTATGCAAGTATATGCAATGTTGAGACGATTCACCGGGGATTCGAATTTTGAATCACAGCATACCCGCCCTGCTGTCAACTTGTTCTTCTGGACTCCAGAGACCTGGATGGATGAAATGTAGACAACAACAATAATATGCAAGCAACACAGAGACACACTGGGTGGAATTAACCTGAAGAAGTGTACATCCCTGGAACCGACAGAACTGTGAACATGGACACAACACTGCGGAGTGAACTCCGAGGTGACTGAATACACCAAATTTTCTAAAAAAAAAAAACTCTTTAATAATGTAGGGCATGTCATGGTCTGTGTTTTGGTTTGGGTTGTGTTTAGTTTTCCATGTTTTCCTGTGTTCCATGTTTGTCGTGTGCTCATTTAGTTATTGTGTCCACCTGTTGTCGTCAACCTTCTACCTTGTGTCGACCAATCAGCTCTCTCCAGCCACTCGTGTCTTGTCCAGGTGTTCCTCATTGTCTCGTCAATCTGTTTGCATTTAGTTCCTCGTTTTCGTTCAGTTCTTATCGGTTCATTGTCATTGCAGTATGTCATTGTCGCATGTCATTGTCAGGTGTCATTGTTTCTGTCTGTACCACGTCTTAGTTACCAGTCATGTTTTGTTTTTCTTTGTTACTTTGGTTATCTGTTGTGGGACTTTGTTTAGTTCCTTGTTTGCCCTTTTTTTTGGGGAAATTAAATATAATTTTTTGAGACTCTTACCTCCCTGCTTCCCTGCACTTGCGTCCTCCACATTTTTACCTTTCGTTTTTAATGAACACTTAAGCCTGCTACACTACTGTGTTTTAATGTTGGTTATGATGAGCTAGGTATTTTTTTTAAATGGTACTTAAGTGGTGTAAAAAGTTTGAGAACCACAGCTGTAAACATGTTTACTGCATCCCAGGGGCGGTCTCTCAAATGCAAAACACTTGAATTTATTCAAAAACACTGATTAGGTGTCTCTTTCTGCTATTTTGGTTAGTTACATTGGGCTCTCTGTCCATGTGTGTACTATAGCTTTGATGAACTGTAATAAACAGTCTGTACCTGTAAAACAGGTCTATGCAATATACAGTACGTACTGTATCACGCTCCCAATTATTAATTGAGACATTGTGTAGAGGCCGCTATTTTAGAAAACGCGGAAGACATTTTAATTCAAGCACACTAAAAAGTAAATAATAAGTGCCATTTTTAGTTTAGTTGAAAGGAGTTTGGCTCAAGGTAAAGCTTCTCGTTTTTGCCTTCCAGCTGTTGATGTTGTAGACGCCGAATAGACAGGGGGAGATAAGGCTCTGTTACATGAGTCTCCCACCCAAACACACACACATACATGCACCTCTCCATCGTCTGGTGGATATCACGCTTGGGCTAACACAGAGAATGCCTACGTTTTGTGTGTGTGTGTGTGTGTGTGTGTGTGTGTGTGTGTGTGTTTATGTGCGTACATGCAGATCAGTGTGGGTGTGAAAAGTCTGACTTTTCATTCACCTCCTTCTGCTCTGCAGAGAGGACAATTCTTCCTCTCCATACAGCTCGCCTGAGATTAAAGTAGAGAACTTTTTTCTTTTATTTTTAGTCTTTCTTGCATGAACACATTATTTATTCTGTTGAGTGAGAACAATATTTCATTTAGCCTTCATCATATACAACTCATTGTGGTAACAGCAACTAATTTAACCTTATACTCTATTCTGTAATCAAATAGAACAGTGTAGCAATTACAGTTGTTAGTAAATGGTCTGCTTATATGGTTTCCAGTGGTCCACAAGGGGGCAACATTTGAAGCCCCAATGTCTCGTATACCTTTATTATTGTGACCTGAGTTATGTATCATAGCAAATACTGCACATATGACATTTTAACTAACATTTATCACAAAAACCTACAACATTTTGGTGTATGAGGATATTATTACGGGTGTACAACACTACACAGAGATACGAAAAAGTGTTGCTTTTGAATTATGACAAATCGAGCTGTTTAATCAATGCAAATGCATTTTTGTAGTCTGGGGTGAATTACTAAGGTAAACCAGATTAATTTGGTGTTTTAAATTTGGTATAAATGGTCTGTTTATGAACTTTTTTAAATTAACATTATACAGGGGAATAAGCTTTGTGGGCACATTCTAAATTCAGTCAACGCATGAGCTAGTTTGAAGTCTGAAGTTTCTGTGATATACTGGTAGTTATTAATCAAAATTACAGTGTAAGGTGATTGATTGACTTTATAGGACAGAGGACTAATTCACCTTTTTCCTTTTTTTAATTTTAATGATTTCAGTCTCAGTATTTCACATGTTCCACCAAAAATAAAAAATCATCTAATTATTGTCAAACGTTTGTAAAACAGTAGTAAAATTTGAGCTATTTGTGACACAGTGACATTCTATCACAAAAAAAAGGGGTATTCAAAAAAATATTATTATTTTTTTTTATAGTAAAGCTCTATATGGTTAGATGTTTGAAAATATCTCTCACCCCATCTTGACATTTTATCTAGTTTAGTCCACCTCCACATGCTGGTAGCCACCTCTGGTAATACCAAACATGCCCTGCAAAGGCTCATAATTGCCAAGTGCTATTAGATGGCCAAACAGGATTAATTCTTCAAAAGAAACATTAGCTGCCTTTAGGAAGGAGTGTGAGGGATTGGGGCTCCCCTACCATCACCCCTAATCTGGCAGGGGACCCCCACAGTCACACTTCTCCACCTGGCTCCCATTACTCCTCCTCAAAATCCCTAATCCCTCAGTTTGTTTTCCCGGATAGAGACCAAGAAGAATAGAGAAGAAAATAGGCAGAAGAGGAAAGGGAATATGGGGTCGTTGTGATATGACAGCTCTTTGCCAGCATTGATTTACACGTGTGTAATATTTCCCTTAATAAATGCCTCAAAGGTTTTGTTCTCATTTCGGTGTTAATGCATCACAGCTTGTGTTGCGTTTTGTGTGAGTGCGGCTGGCAATAGCGATCTCTTTAATAAAAGAATTGTTTGTGTTTCTCCTGATTGGGAACACATTGGGCCTGGGTCGGACCCTGTTAGAGCTGGGGTTCAGGGTCTGGGGCAGTCCAGGGGTCCCGTTCTCTGGGGGTCTCTCCATTCCTCCTCTCCTCAGAAGTCTCGTCTGTTCATGGGGCCATGAGAGGTGGCGAGGTCACCCTAGAGAGATGTCCCGCAACGAGATGACCCCGCACTGCCTCTATCAGGGGGTAACCTTAGTACCCTGAATCCCCTCCCACAGGGATATAATGCATATATCCACAAAAGCAGCCACACAGGGTGTTGAAGTAGACATGCACACATAAAGACCCTGTACCCGTCAATGGCTTTCTGACGGAGACTTATTCACACTCGCACCTTTTTGCTCTCCAACAGGAAGAAACGCTGGTCACCAAGGAAACCATCATGCAGGTCGAACTCAGCTACCTGTGTGGCTCCAAGCTTTGTTGTCCTGGCAACTCCCTGTGTTTGAGATCCCCACATCTGATAGTGGAAGGATGAACACGTTCATGCTGTTAGAGCCATGTAGCAGAGAGGCATTAGAAAGACAGTAGGAGTGACAGAGATAAGAAAACACATTTGCTAAAAGTGGGATATGCACAGTGTGTGTAAAATGGAGAAAGAAATTGAACTGAGAGATGAAGAAAGAATTCACCACACCTCTGTGCAGCAAGAGCAACCAACACATGGACTATATATTAGATCACGGAGTTAACAGGCAGCAGCGGTGCTTTGGCATGAGCTCATGTGTTTGGACAGATCTGCTGAAGTTTTAAGACCAGTACTGAAGCCTTATCTGATCCAGAGATAAGGTCTCACACCAAGAATGAGAGGAAAATGCACACAGTGTGGACGAATAGTCAGGAGTAGAGGAACAATGTGGCTGATGTGTGGAGAGAGGAAGAAGAAGACAAAGAGAGTGGACCCTGAGCGAAGAGTGTGCACAAAGAAATATAAAGGTGATAATGGATATAGTAATACAGTATTCAAGTTTGCATCTCAGTTTATGAATGAAAAGGAAATCCATATGGAGAAAGGATTCATGTGATGTACCTGATGATGTAAGAGTGACATTGTAAACTGTGGTAATTTGGATTTTATTGATGATGGCGGCAGTGGGAAGGGGTGGGGGTTGGCGGGAGGTACGGCGTGGGCTTGGGTGGTGTCCTCATGGCCGGGCAGCCCAGGGCAGGCAACTCGACTCGTATGTCCCACTCCTCTCGGATGGGTGAGGACGCAACAATTCCAGACACCTCTGATGACTAACATGCATGTGTGGCGGTGCCAATTCACTAGCTCTGTACAAACACCCATTTGGGATGTCGTCATTTGGTCCAGGGCCACTCTCAGGTGGTATGATTATGTTAACTTCCTCGACTATCCTCTTATTTGCATTGACATTCTTGACAGGTGTTTAGCACTGCATATACATAGCCATTCCAACCACACACAGGAAGCCCTGTCTGGCTCATTAACCCTGTCCTGTCCTATCCCGTTCTGTTTTGCCCTGTCCAATCCTGTCCTATGTGGTACTTGTTGCATCCCTTCCACACAGCACTGCCTTCCTAGTTCACATAGATAGAATTTAAGTATATAATGTCGCTGTTCTCATATATCGCACTGTTATTGTTCTCTCTTTTTTTTTTTTTTTTTTTTTTGGGGGGGGGGGTTGCTCTGTTCTCTCTCTTTTCCCTGTCTCCTTTCAAACCTTATTTTGTCCCTGTCTCCTTTCAAACCTTATTTTGTGTGACTGCATTTCCAAAATATTCCCATTACTATACAAATTACTACACATAGAGTATATCAAACTCTCCTGTTGTACAGTAAAACTGTTCCAACATAAAAAGGGATGCAGATCCATTGCATGACCAAGCAGCCTAACAGGAAATGAAAAGGAAAAAAAAGAAAATGTTCATTTCATTTGGTGCTGGGATTAAAATACTTGTCTTTTGTAGCATTTTCCTCTATTTTAGTATAATGTTTAATTATATTTAATGTAGCCCATTTGTGTGTGTGTGTGCTTTTTTGTGGCGATGAACACGGTAAGCCGTATAGCAAATGGATGGAATTCTTCTCCTCTGAAATTGCAATTGAAGATTAAAAATGGTCTTAAATGTGCACAGTATTTTAAAAAATATATTTCTTTTATTTTATCTGTTCGTGTAACAACAACAGTTTTATGCAATTATGGATTCTCCTGTACATTTTTTTGGGACAGTTGCGTTGTTATTTTTATTTATTTTATTTTTTAATATTTTCTATCTTCTATATCAGTGATTCTCAGTGGTAGGCAGGCTCTCTCTCGCGGTACGCGAATGAATCACTGAATTAAATACAAATAAAATTGACCACATTCAAAACATGCGATCCAATCAAACATATCACAATAAAGCTTGTAGCTATATATTATACAGCCTGTTTAAACATTTTTAAATCCAGTACAGTAATTGTTTAACTTTTCAAATAAGGCACATTGTTTTACTCTTCAAGTACAGTCCAGTTGTATTAAACTTTTCAGTACAATTCTATACATTTTTATTTAATCTTTAAGAACTGTTTGTTTTTAAACATTTAAGTACAATATTTATTAAACTTTTATTTGCAATACAGTTTACTTTCTGAGGTGGTACTTGGTATATACATTTTGAGAACCACTGTTCTGTATTATGGAATTCTACTTTTCATGAAATATGTGCAATCTCACCAATATGCAGTCAACAATTCACATTGATTGCATTTGACCTCTGCACATCTGCATTGTCCCATCCCATCTGTGGACAGCACACATCAGGACCAGAGCTGACCGTCCTACACTTGCCTATGCTTTGGTGCCCAGCATGATGTTGCTTCCTGCAGGAAGAGGGAGAGCTGGGGAAAAGCAAAACAGGACATCTTCAGATCTGTCAGGGGAGTAGCCCCTCTCCTCCTCTCTGCCCTCGGGGGACAATGCACTAGAGGAAGTGTTCTCGCTCACCCTCCATTTATCCCCCACTTTTCTACCCTCACATTGCTCCACTCTCCATGGGACATGTTCTCCTTCCACATACTTCTCCTCGCCTCCAAAAGTCTGACAGTTACGATACTGTACTGCATATGTTCTCTTAATAAAGAATGGAAATGTTTAAAACCCATTAACATCCAATTTAATACAGTAAATCAGATTATATTTATCATTATATTTAATGTCTCCTATTTCTCCTATACATTTGCTTTTGTTATTGTCCCCCATTACAAACTTATAGTATAAGGAAATCCCATTCAGTAGCAGAAAATATTATCATTACAAAAGAAAGGTGGAGATGTACTGAATTTGAAAGCCATGGCATTATACAATATGTGTACAGCAACACACATTTGATGAGCAGCAAATCATTTCTTTTTATGTTGGTGGCACTTTAATTTAGCCACCCATCTATTTTCTATACCGCTGGTACTCATTAGGGTCGTGGGTAAGTTGGAGTTTATCCCAACAGACATTTGGAGAGACACCGACTCGTCGCCAGCCAATCGTTGGGCACCACTTTATTTTGAAAGAATAATTGTCTCATTTAATAAAATAAAACTGTTAAAATAATAACAATAACAACATGAAGAAGAAGAAAACATCATTGCATTCGTAATACTGTATTTTTGTAGATATTTTCCCAAATTAGTCAGATAAACAACCTAGCATGTCTGTTCAATCATTGCCACACTGTGTGTGAGTGTGTGTGTGTGTGTGTGTGTGTGTGTGTGTTTGTGTTTGTGATGTGTGATCTTTAATGCCTGTGTGTTTGACTGCCTGGTTTTCCTGTTTGTTATTGTGGTCACGACAGAGGCAGTAGATCTGGAATTCAGGGGGTTTGTGTGGCGCGCTATGTGGAATTTGATCGTGCAGAGAATGACACACTGTTGGCAGAGTACTGTGTGCTTTGCTGGTGTGTGTGTGTGTGTGTGTGTGTGTGTGCGTGTGTGTGTGTGTGTGTGTGTGTGTGTGTGTGTGGTTTTAAAATCTCATGCCTGTATTATTTTACTCAGTCTGCAGTGTTCGTTTGAAGTTGTAACACTGGCTGCCATTGTCTCCTGACATGTAAATCAAAGCAATGAAAGGTTTCTGAGACTCAAACTGTTTTGAGGTTTTTTTTTTTTGGTTTTTTTTAAGTACGCCAATGGCTTGATATACACATACACAGATAGTCACTTTACTGTTCATGAATCCTGCAGCAGGACAGTAAGGCAATCTATTGGAGCATCAACTCTTCCAACTACAAGTAGAAGTATCATCATAGAAAAGTAGCACAGAGTTTGTGTGACTTATTTGCTTCATTAATTAAAATAAATAAAAAATAAAAAACAGAGCCATGAAAAGATAGTGGAAAAGGCTATGACAATCAGTAATGGACAGCTGGTGCTTAGTGAAGACATGATGGGTCTCAGGTTCTTCTCTTTCCATGTACTGATCAGATAACATCAGTTATCGTATTCACTGAAATCTACATACACTCACTCTACTGTATTAAACACTGATTGGTTGGCATGTTAGGTACATTTAAAAAAAAGCTTTGTGGTGGCCCTGACAGCAGTGATTTTAGAAGAAACCTCCAGGGTGTGTGAAAGCAAAACAGAAAAAAAAGACTACTAAGAATGGGCCAGAATGGGCCAAGAAAGTCTGTGAAGCCAAGAAATAAAATGCCTGCAACCCAAAGTCCTGTTCCAAAATATGTATATGAATATAAATATATGTATTTATAATAATAAAAACAAAATTAAAGGACAACCTTTTATATACATACACTATCTGTTGAAAGTTTTAGAGCACCCCAATCTTTCCAGCTTTTTTAAAATTGAAATCTATGCAGTTCATTTTCTCATTATACTCTGAAATGAAAGCACAGAACAAATAATCTATGCAAGTTACAAAAGAAATCATGTAATCAATCTACAAACAAACAAACGTCTTCTAAACCTTGGACTCATTAAAGTAGGCACCTTGGGCAGATATAAGAGCTGAACACACTTGTGGCATTATCTCTCAAATGGAAATCAAATCTTCTTCAGAAGGTTCTTCCCAACGCTGTTGTGGAGGTTCCCATAACTGTGTGGCAATTGTAGATTGTGTTGCTTTCACTCTTTGTCCAGTTTAAACTCTGGAGCATTTTATATTAAGATGTGAAATTTTACTGCATAAATTTAAATTTAAAAAAAAAAAAAAAAAAAGATGGAAAAATGGAGGTGTTCTAAAACTTTTGACCGGTAGTGTATATATAGTCTTTGATGTCCAGGTTTGCAAGATAAGCCGGGTTGAAAATGCCCAGGATGGCCTTTTCAAGCTACTGTAATCTAGTTGGTCCACAAAAATTATAATTTTGATGATTATAACTTAAAACTTACTAAGTCAAAATTCACCATCAATAGAATATTACATTAAAAAAATTTATATAGAAAACTGATCAGAATTGGCCTTCTGAAAAGTATTTTCTTGTGTGTTTAATAAATCCGTATAATATATTAGTCCAAATCACCATAAGGTTCTTTTGACAGTTCCAAATTGCATCCGATATGAACTTCATATTCATTATATTAAGTGCTGTAAGAATTGCATCTTGGTCACTGCCACATTTTTTTAGAACTTAAATGCAAGTCGATGCAAACAGCAAAATATGTGAGCTTGGTGACAGGGTGGACAACAACAAGGTGGATGTTTTTGGCTAGTGGTACTCGAGCATTGAATGAGCACATCATGGACCTTCACTTAGCAACATGATTCAGTTAGCTACTTGACTTGAGTACTGTTTAACAAATACATTTCGAATTTCTGAAAGGTTTTTATATCAATTGATATTTCACGATGGCAGAGCCAACATAGTAAGGTTGACAACATCCACCTATACATAATATGATGAAAATTATGAAACATAAGTTTAAAATTTTATTCTGCAACTATCCACTGTTTCAGCCTCTATTGGAGAAAACCCAAATGCTGGTGTAATGTCACTGAAAACTTCAGAGGGTTGATTAAAGTGGTACTTACCCAATAATGACAGGGTGGACAGCAATTTCAGCGACGTGCAAAATGTTCAATATGGTTATTAAAAATAGAATATACATGATCAGAATGACTCATTTTATCAAATAACTTGCTGTGGACAGTAAAACTATTTGAAAAGATGATTAAGTATGATTTAACCAATTATAACACATATTGTATTTAGCAGAGCAGCCTACAGGACATGCCAAAACCACATACATCCAATTAAAGAAATGGTTTTAAGAGACCTTTTGGACTGATATGTGTGCAAATGTTTTGCCATGATCTCGAGGTTCATTATTATACATTGTCATGATGACTGAGTGATTTTAATGAGGACAGCAAAGGCACGAAATAGTGATATTTACCCACATGTTTCACTTTTTGAATTGAAATACATGTTTTAAAATGTTCTGATTGATTGAGATGCACCTGTAATGGAATTTTGTAGTAAGGGCTTTGTGTGACATATGACCACAATGTGTTCAATCGTTCCTCACGAGACATGCAGACCACCAAAGCAGAGCAGCACAAGCACAGTACAACGCATCTCTAGAGTTCTGCAGCATTGACATTATTACACATTATTGTTTTTACATGTAAAGATCATTGTATTTCCGTTTGAGTCATCTTTCAACTCTGTGCAATCATCTGTCTATTTGGAGAAGTCTGAAGAGTACTGTGAGGAAGACGCCGTGTGCATGTGAGAGAAAATGAAAGTATTGGAGTGGTTAACAAGCCCTTGTTTGAATGTTCTCCTGTTTCTTGTCAGTCCTCAGCTTTGATCTGTCTTCAGAGTGTCAGCTGGCAGCCATGTTTGTTTGCCCAGCGAGGTAGGCTACCTGTGTAATTACCTCTAACGAAGTGACTTGTTTTGATTTGGCCTGAAATCTAATCCCAAACTGGGATCAGGATGTGAAATGAGTGTGAGGTTACTTGGGGATTTTGAAGTGTGACTGTAGCTGCAGCTTGTTAAGTTGCCAGGGTGAAAAGAAGTTCCTCGGGTGAGGAAGTTTAGATGAAGTTCAGTGTGTGTCTGTCTTTATGCTTTATTTTTACTCACACCCAGCCCGGTTTTGGGCTGTTACGACTGAGGACGCCTATTTCCCCTGCCTTTCTTCCACTTATCCTTTATTTTTAAAAAAGATATATTTTTTGCACAAGATTTGCGCATTGGGAACAGTCAAAATAAGAAAAAGAACGCAAAATCTCCACATTTTGGACACAAGTACGAGACACACATACAGTCGATCTGCTCCTGTGAATCATTTAAGTATTGGCAGCAGTTCAAGTAAACCTCAAAGAAAATCTTGTTGGCAGGAGGCCGCAGCATTTCAACCCTTTCTAAGGTTAGCAGGAACACAATGTGGCTCTGCTGTTTTCACCTCGCTCTCCCAGTCCCTTTTTTCTACCATTTTATCCACTCCATCAGTCCACCCTCATCGACTAATCATTTTATTGCTCGCGCACATGCAAGAGAATGAGTTCAAGGCAGAACATTTTACATTTGCATGCAGTATGCTAAAGAGTTTTCAGGATTTTTCTGCTTTAGATTATGCTTTTTATTTTTTTAATTACAATATATGGACATAGGGGTCACAGTCAGGTTCGGTCAATATACGACCAATGTCAGAGTTTGGTTTGCATTGCCGGCAATAAGTCGGATTCATTTCCGGTGAGGGTTGGGCTACGCCAAGGCTTCGATTTGTCATCGATTCTGTTCATGACTTTTATGGACAGAATTTTTAGGCGCAGCCGAGACATAGAGGGGGACCAGTTTGGTGGCCTCAGTTTTGTATCTCTGCTTTTGGTAGATGATTTGCTTCTGTTGCCTTCATCTAGTCGCGATCTCCAACTCTCACTGGAGCGGTTCACAGCCGAGTGTGAAGCGGCTGGGATGAAAATCAGCACCTCCAAATCTAAGACCATGGTCCTCAGTCAAAAAAAAAAAGGCAAAGTACCCTCTTCAGGTAGGGAATGAGATCCTGCTCCAAGTGGAGAGAGAGTCTTGGGGTCTTGTTCACGAGTGAGGGAAGAATGGAACAGGAGATCAACAGGGGGTTCCATGCAACATCTGCAGTGATGTGGAGTTTGTATCGGTCCGATGTGATGAAGAAAGAGCTAAGCCCAAAGGCGACTCGCTCAAGTTACTGGTCAATCTATGTTCCTACCCTCACCTATGGTCACGAGTTGTGGGTCGTGATCAAAAGAACAAGATCCTTGATATAAGCTGCCAAAATGAGTTTCCTCCGCAGGGTGTCCGTCCTCTCCCTTAGAGATAGGGTGAGAAGCTCTTTCATCCGGGAGGATCTCAGAGTTGAGCAGCTGCTCCTCCACATCGAGAGGAGCCAGACGAGGGGGCTCGGGCATCTTTTTTGTCAATGTCTTTATGTCCCCAAAGTGTTCTGTAAATTGACTGTCTGTTGTACTAGAGCGGCTCCAACTACCGGAGACAAATTCCTTGTGTGTTTTGGACATACTTGGCAAATAAAGATGATTCTGATTCTGATTAGGATGCCTCCCGGATGCCTCCCTGGTGAGATGTTTCGGGCATGTCCCACCGGGAGGAGACCCCTGAGATGACCCAGGACACACTGGAGAGACTATGTGTCCCTGCTGGCCTGGTAACACTCGGGATCACCCCCCCCCCCCCCCCCCCCCCCCCGGAAGTGCTGGATGGAGTGGCTCGGGAGAGGGAATTTTGGGCTTCCCTGCTAAAGCTACTGCCCCCGCGACCCGGCCTCAGATAAGCGGAAAAAAATGGAGGGATGGATGGAAATCAACAGTGCTGAACTTGTATGACAATTAAGAATGTTCAAATATATTCAAAAATTGTCTGTGTTCCTTTTAAAGGTTTTATGATGCTGACAATTCGCTGGAATGTAGCCACTAAGAACCATGGATGCACCATGGATAGACCACATCCTCCAAACAAAAATGAATAAAAGGTGATGAGGTTACAGTGACCATTTGAGGTTGAAGGGATGGACTGAACAAAGTAAGGAAATGTTCCTCACAAGACCACCCACTGAACATCCTCTTTTACGAAGAGATGTTCCTCTGGGAAATGCATGAATATAAAACATCTCAAAAGTGTTAACCCACATGAGTTGGTGGCCAACAGCAAACATTTAAATTACTTTTTATCAATGTGTTCCCAGGCACCCTCATCCCTCCCCCAAACTTAATCTGTGTTGGGGGATGTAGAGGTTGAGGAAACCTGGTGGTCACTGTTTATTTGCTCTATATCTTCTCTTTTGAGAGAGACCACAGCAATGTCGAAGGAACTGCATGAGGGCTGAGGGTCCATCACCCTTTTTACCCCTCCCTCGTCCTGCCGTTCATCCATCCTTCCTTTTTACATGGCTTTCTTTTGCCTCAGAAAGATTCCATTAACAAGAGAGATAATATCTTTTTGATCTTAACATTAATAATTCAATTGCATCGAACTCAATACTAATTAACGCTGAGTTATACACACCGTCTGGACAGCCCACTGATCTCGACGTCTTTTCTCTATTTTGAAGGATGTTTGATATCACAATTTCTGTCACTGCTAATCCTGGCATTAATAATAATCAACAACCACATTATCTTAATTTGCAAGCAAGCGGTCACTGCCTTGATAAGTCCTCTCCACCCCGGGTGGTTGTGCTCCGGTCCCGACCTGACCCGGCGGATCCGTCCGCCACATTCCACCCGCACGCGCTACGATAAACATCCTAGTCCCAGATCTGCAAGGGCAGGAAGTGCAAGAGGAGAGGAATTCCACTCTTTCAAATTACATTATGGCCCTTTGCGATGACGGCCCCATATAGGTCTATGGAAAAGATAGGGCAAGAAGACAATTGGTTCTTTGTCAGGAAAACATTTGAGCACAGGTTTATGTTTTGTTTTTCTTTGGGGGTTTTTTCAATGCCACTCACTAAAATATGGATTGTTCCAAACCATCAAGATGCCACTTCGTGTTTTCATTGGATTTCAGAAATAATTAATAAATAACATGTATTTGATCCGGGTTTGTTCCAGAAGATTACAGTATGTTTTTTTAATTTAAAGAAGGCCCGTGGGGAATGTTTTATTTTTTTTAAATGCTGACTTTCCGTTATTCTCTTTTGTGTTACTCGACCGAGTCTCTATGGTCAAATCCTACGACAATTAAAGCAGTTTAAAAATAAATAATGTTTTGTTATTATTATTATTATTATTATTGGTATTTACCCTTGTCCATGTATTCTTTGTAAAAACATACACATAAAAAAATAATAGGTAGCAAATCCATTCCAGGGATGGATACTTCGGTATTGAGTTTACTCTGAATGATATTTTGGTGCTCAAGGCGATGACACGAATGAGAGTTAACATCAAATTAAAATTCCACAGCGTCTCAATCAGTTCGAGTTTCAAGACCCTTGTTTTGTTTACACATTGCACATTGTTGACACACTGGTTTACGTGCTTTGTTGTGACGTAGCGCGCGTGACAGAGAGAGCGAGAAAGAGAGAGAGAGAGAGAGAGAGAGAGAGAGACTTTCATAATCTTTACATACGTATTCTCCTCATATTTAAATGTAGCAATATTATTATCGTTAGCCTGTTATTATTGTTTGCAATTTTTTTTAAGAGGTGCAGGGTGTTTTGTGTTGCCCCCACAGTACGTGACTTATAGTCATTAAAGTTAAGATTGTTTTTGCACCTCCATATTGACAGCACTGGACTCGTATGAAAATCAAGAATGTTAAAAAAAATAGAATTTAAATTTATCTGTAACGTTCGGTAATAACAGCTTATCTCAAACGTGCTTTAAAAAAACAACTATTTTTTTTTTGCAGAAGCAAATTATAATTGTAATTTGGGGGGGGGGGGGGTGACTTGTGATTTCATCTTTCCCGTTTTTTACGTGAAAATTATTGAATGATATACAATTTATTTCAACCAGCGTAATTGCTTAATCGTGTTGCTGAAATGATCACGATACGCCGTTCGTCTTTAACAGAAAGAAGAAATAATGCCGGGTGGAAGTCTTAAAGCTGCCAGTCGGTGGTAATTGCTCGTTGAGAGACGATTGGCTCTCAGCGCACTTCAGCTGCTGCGGCCAAGCTGCAGAGTGCACACTGTCTACGGGGTGATGACACACACGCCAATGCTGCTCAACCTGCACACAGTCCCACAGCACGGAAATGCACTCCACGAGAGCCCGGTGGGACCCTCCTGGGTGGCCAGGGAAATGTACACTTTTCCATGCGCTCCCCTCAATGTGAGCTAATTAAGCCATGCTCTCTTGTCCAGTTTTCATTTTCGCAACTTTGCTGACGACACTGGCAAGGAGATGGGGAAGTGAGAGTAATTGCATAAACGCATATTTAAATGAGCACCTGTTATAAACCTGATGGTGATCTACTTTGTTTATCTTTATTTTTGTCCTTTCTTTCATTTAGTTTTTTCGTTCTTATGTAAATGTTCTGTCTTATTGTTATTAATAATTGATTAATGATTTTAATTTGAGGGGCTGGCTAAATCATCTCCTCGTGATACTGCGGCCACCTCTGCTAAAATCGCCTTCATCCTCAGTTGGACAGATCATGCAGTTCTACCACTGTGCACTTAGTGCTAAATACAATATATTCCGTATTTAGTTCAGTGTCATGTTTTCAGAATTTAAAAAAATGCACACAAAAAAATAAAAATAACGCGGACCATTATTTTAGGACGTGACAATTTTACAGTACCTAGGTTCTACATTTTCTTTGCAATAAAAATGCCGTGCTGATCCATTTATATTCACATTACTACACGCTTACAATTAACAAGGTATAAATATGTAACATGTTGGTCTGTATCTGTAACGATACACCTCATACATACATACACGCTCAGTATGTTCGGCCTCTTCTAATTGTTATCATTGTCGCTGTTACTGTTGCTACTGTTGCTGTTGTTGTTTTTGTTGTCGTCGTCCAATACCACCACTACCAGTATTCATTTAACAACGTTTATAATCGCGGAGGCGCTTTCCAGTAGTGTGTTGAATTATACTGCATTGAATGTTTTAGTTACCCCGATCACAGTTACATTTCGTCACAAATACATATATTGATACAAAAACGTGGGAACTGCTCTCAGAGGTATTGCGTAGTCTGGCGCCTGTATATGTGAAACTGAAAGCAGCTAAACCGGTTATCATTGTCCTGCAAAAAAAATATATATATATATATATATATATCTTCTAAAATTATTGTAATGCAATACGTTTACAATCGGCCCTTTTGTGGTTAACGTGAGACACAAAATAAATAAAAACGATTTCTGCAGCAACGGGCTAATAATAATGCAGGTAATGATCATATGAAACAATATACCGTCAAAAATCACGCTGAGTTTTGAGACGCTTGCAAAATGCATGTTCATTGCGAACTACAGTGAATGGCTTTAATGAAGTAGATTGTTGCAGTAACGTGTTGTTCAATTGAGTGAAACTGGAGGCGGAACTCTCAAGTGCACAAATCACGAGGCACTACGTCGTTCGGCAGAGAAGAGTGCGCGAACGCAGCCTGAGTGTGGACGTGGGGGGGGGGGGACGAGGAAAGGGTTGGGCTTACTGAGTCACATATCACAACTGGAGTTGCGCCTCGGTCATAAACCAAATTGGTGAGGGGGAAAAAAAGAGAAAAAAGAGTTAAGAAGGTCCTCGTGTGCGGCCACCTACAGAGCCGCAAAAAGTAAGACGTCTCCGTGCATCCGTTGCTGCTCTGTCTCCTCATCACCACGGAAGCATCGGGAGACGAGCACGTTGCTTTTTCGACTTTGGGACTGGAGCGCTTTTGTTTGGCTGGGAAATGATGGCCACTTACCAAAACCCGGACGCCGACGCAATGGCATTGATGATCCACGATAGCAACACCTCCAAGGAGAAAGAGCGGCCAAAAGAGGAGCCCGTCCAGGAAAAAGTCGCCGAGAAGCCGGATCCGTCTCAGAAGCCTCCCTACTCCTATGTGGCCCTCATTGCCATGGCGATCCGAGAAAGCTCCGAGAAGCGTCTCACCCTGTCTGGTATTTACCAGTACATCATTAGTAAGTTTCCGTTCTATGAGAAAAACAAAAAGGGCTGGCAGAACAGTATCCGGCACAACCTGAGTCTCAACGAGTGCTTCATCAAGGTTCCGCGGGAGGGCGGCGGGGAAAGGAAGGGCAACTACTGGACTCTTGACCCGGCCTGCGAGGACATGTTCGAGAAGGGCAACTACCGGAGGCGCCGTCGAATGAAGCGCCCGTTCAGGCCGCCGCCCACGCACTTCCAGCCCGGGAAGTCCCTCTTCGGAGGGGACGGTTACGGCTACCTGTCCCCACCCAAGTACCTGCAGTCCAGCTTCATGAATAATTCGTGGTCGCTGGGCCAGCCGCCCACCCCGATGTCGTACACTTCCTGTCAGATGGCCAGCGGCAACGTGAGCCCGGTCAAGGCTCTGTCCGCCCCCGCCTCCTACAACCCCTACTCGCGGGTGCAGAGCATGGCGCTCCCGGCTATGGTGAACTCTTACAACGGCATGAGCCACCATCACCACCCGGGCCACCCCCACCACTCCCAGCAGCTGAGCCCGGCCACCGCCGCGCCGCCCCCGGTCTCGTCCGGCAACGGAGCCGGCCTGCAGTTCGCTTGCTCCCGCCAGCCTGCGGAGCTGTCCATGATGCACTGCTCGTACTGGGAACACGAAAGCAAACACTCGGCCTTGCACACGAGGATTGATATTTAAATGTGACTTGTTCCTGTGATTTTGATTTTGATGGGTTTCTTTGTTTGTTTGGTTGTTTTTTTTTTTTGGTTTTGGTTTTTTTGACCATGTTCGGTTGCAGCCATGCAGTGGAGGTGCCGATGTTGACAAACCGGAGTCCCGGTGTAAACGGGGTCACCGAGGCGCATCAGGTAGCGCAACATTTATCATCGAACTGTCTGTTGATGACTTCGCTGTGTACAACTAAATTTATATTTCCACGGAGAAATGATTGTGGAACTGTGACAGTGCGTACTTCTCAACTTTACGCACGGCTTCACTCAAAAGCCAAGCCAAAATATAAAGTTGAATCTCAACTTCAGCCTTCTAAAAACTTTGACTGAGCCAAGCTTGGATGGTTGTAAATCTTTAGGTGGGGGAAAAAAAAAAAAAAAAAAAAAGATTTATCGTCACGAAGACAATTCAGGGTGTTCCATGTTACATGTTGTTGTTGTTGTGTCCCCCCCCCCCCCCCACATATTAATTTCCAACAACATGAAATGGGCCAGGACCAGGTTTTGCATGTCCTTTAAAAAAAAAAAAAAAAAAAAAAAAAAAATTACGTGATACTGTATATTGTTTCATTCATCTTGGGGCCATGTTTAAGTTTAATTAGCACTTTTCCATATTTTCTAGATTTGTGAATTTCTTAATAAACATGTATTTCCTAAAAGACTTAAGTGTTCATGAAGCAATCTCTTTTAAACGCTAATAGTGGGAGCCAATGTTGATGAATGAATGTCTGAAAATATTTAACGTTTACAAATGGAACATTATTATTTTTTTTTTTATCTCTACTTTAACTTTATACTAACTGCGAAATTGAATCAAACGGAGGCAGTGTCTTTTATATATTTAAATGTATCTGTAGGCAAATCATGTGCTAGTTTTCCTGTCTTTAGCTTCGGATTTTCATAGTATTAAAAAAAATGAAAAATATATAATCACAATAGCAAAACTAACAATTTAATGTAATTAGTTTATTTTAATGTTTGATAAATAAAATAAATGTCAATGGCTTGCTTACATTTTCAACCTGCTAAATAAGGTTACCAAAAATACCTGCTTTTGGCCTTGAAACATGAGGTTGATTTTGACTCCAGAGAAAATCAGGTTACACAAAATTAATATATTACTGCGCATTCTTTTTACAAAAAAATAATAATAATAAGACAAATGACAAAACATGCATTGGTTTTCAACCTTTTTTATTTTAGAAACACCAATGACAATCATATTGTGATGTTACCGGAAAACCAAAAGCATATTAATCCCAAGAGAAAGGAAATGTTACTGCAAGTCATGAACCAATAATAATAATAATAATTCATTTTTCTTTAAAGTTCCTTCTCTCTGGATAGTGGGCATGGGTTGAACGTATTAAAGTATTACAGC
The DNA here is from genome assembly GCF_024500275.1 of Phycodurus eques. NCBI lineage: Eukaryota > Metazoa > Chordata > Actinopteri > Syngnathiformes > Syngnathidae > Phycodurus > Phycodurus eques. The sequence continues at coordinate 6,601,258 of NC_084531.1, forward strand.
GAAATTCACGCAGAGAACTCATTTCCTCTGGGTCTATTTTTGTGTGACAAAGTATAAAATCACTCACACGATTATTATTGTGACAGCAGCAGAATAAACTGATATATGGCGCAACAACTTCAAACGCAATGACGTTATGATCATATTTCATAAGAAGAATGGTTGTGTTTGGCACGTTTGCTGTTTGAGTTGAGCTTTTTGGGGACGTCACAATAAATTATGCTCTATTGTGCTCAAAATGCAAATTTTGTGTACACTTTGTCGCTGTTTGGAAGAAAGTGGATCGGTGTCGTGGATTATTTTCTCTTATGTAGTTCAATATTAATGAAGCTATGGGCTCACCCTTCTGAGATCATATGAATGAATTTGGCGCCCATGTTCAAAGTGAAACTAATGCAGTGTTTTGATTCTGAGGCGTAGACACGCTCACATTCATGAATTCTGTCCCTGCGACTGTCCAACACACTTTTCATCCAAGTGCAACATCAATACACACACAGACTCCTGTGTGTCTGCTCCAAGGGGAATCTTTATTAAATCTACGGTGCATTTGCAGGAATAACAGTGTTCCCTCTGACGTATAGGCTATGCTGTTTTGTTTTGTTTTTTTCTTTACAGGCTGGTAGTGTACTATATGAATTTGGTACGTCATAATTTCTCAAGGCTTTATCGCATTCATAGTGGTAGTTTCAGAAAACGAAAGCTCATGTCATAATAAAAGAAAAGTAATGGCAACTTATGTAACTGTATGTCAAATGAAGACATATATATATATATTCATTTTATATATATATATATATATATTCGTTTTATATATATATATATATATATATATATATATATATATATATATATATATATATATATCCGATACGTTTGGAAGAATATATAGTACAAGAACAATGAAATCTATATTCATGTTGATTCTTCTTCTTCTCCCTCTTCTTCTTCTTCTTCTTATTATTATTATTACAGTCACTGACTGACTTGTCTGCCGTGAATGTAAGTGCGAATGCTTGTTTGTGATCTTTGACTGACTGGAGACCAGTCTTTATTATTGTTACATTTTTGGAGATTGATGGTTCTTAGTCCAATATCGTGCATGTAGGCACAATTTATGATTGATATGATTCTTGACAAGATCTTTACTTCCAAATGTTGAATGCTCTTAATCAACGAGTGGCTTGGCTTCACTTTTTCGCACCTACAAACGATGCATCGTGTGCATCACATTATATTACAAATGGAACTACAACTAGCAACACTTCTGCATCTATGTCTGTACAAGGGGAGAGTGTAGTAGTGTACATTCTCTGTTTCCTCACATTTATGTTTTATAAACAAGCAGGAGACAAGGGCGCGTTTGAATGGCAAATGTATTCCAAACAGCCCTCTTAGAACAACAAATACAAGTGTTTAAATGTATCTTTTAGCGCGTGCGCAACGTGCGATTACATAAACTATCAGCCACGGACGGGCATCTGAGTATTTGGAGTGAAATCACATGTTCACACATCACAACATGTGTAATTAAATAATAATTATTAAAACAAAACGACAGTTTTGAAGCATGCTGCAACATTTCTATACTGACTTTTGTCAACACAACACAACACAACGTTTGATTGTCAATTATGTGCGTGAGTTTAAAAAGGTGCTCCCTCACTATAATATGTCCTCGAAAGCGCACCTCAAGAGAAATAACGATGAATAATCATGACCCGGTGGTTACACGCATACATAAAATGACCGCGTCGGTGAACTGTGGTGCATGGCAGGTGTGCATGTGCTCACAGAGGTTGACAGTTCACCCGGGAGGTCTGAAACAATGGGCCTGCATACAGGATGTCTCGGGGGGGGGGGGGGGGGGGGGTCTCAGCGAGATAAGGCCAGTCGAGGTTCATGGCTCCAACACAGGCCTAGATTTGGTCCTGTCCCAAACATCCAAAGCAACATTGGTATATGGGACACATGTATATATTATACTGGATCAACATTATTCAAAATAACTTACTTAACTATCAGATGCAATTCAATACATAGTGCACCAGGTAATTACTTGTCCAGGTTCATTTGAATTCAATGAATCATAAACAGTCGCCAAATATGATTGCAGTTGCAAGATGTTTGAATGAAATTTAGCAAAACACAAGTATATAAGATACGTTGTGTGCGTAATACTTACAAATATCAAATTTGGCATATTCTACAACCAATAAAAAAAAAATGCACGGAATGAATTAAGCACAGATCACGTGTTCCTTGCTAGTTGTTATTCTGCAGTTTGCAAAACGTGATGTGACGTTATGAAGCGCGTACCAAGACAAAACAAATCCTTCTAAGTTTTTTTTTTTATTTGTCAATTCAATAGGCCACACAATTCTTTTGGTAACTGCTGTCCTGGTTCAACAAAAACTCAAAAAAACTATAATTAACTACAAACCTTTTTGTTTCTTATACAGGAAGTTGTTTGCACGGTGTTTATCTGTGTGTAATTTGTGTATTTCAGTAAGATCAGCATTTTTGAAAAATAAGTCAACATTTTTTTTTGCAAACAAACATTCAATGTATACAAACAATGCACAAGTGCACCTAAGAATGACAATGGCTTAACTAAGCAGACATCTTTTGGGATTTGTTTGCTTGCTTATAACACATGCATGCGTCATTAGAACGCGTGCATCAAGACAAACAACTACCCTGAATATTCTTCATTCTTGCACGGAGTTGTTGCATTTTAGCAGGTTTAAATACTTGCATATTGTAATCATTTGGCCGTGTATGCAGACAGATTGCCATAGGAATAAATGCGTTTTTTGTGTGTATTTTTTTTCTTTTGCAAATTAACCTCGTAAAACTAACAACACTCACTGAGATTAACATCGGACGAATAGATACAAATAAATGTTTGGAAACTGGAGGCGACATTGGTGCTCTAAAACATTCTTATTAAACGTGTGTTATTCTAGAAATAGCCCCAACTATATTAAAAAAAAAAATCCTCAATAGAGAACTTCAGATGTTCAGCATGTACACATCCTCTGAGATTTATTGGGCCTTTTTGGCATCAAGTCAAATACATTCTTTGCGCACAAAATATTCTAACTTTACACATTTCTATATAGGTGAAAATAAAAAGCACATCCTCATCATGTTTCTTTTTTTTTCTCGAACTCCTAAATTTAGAATAACGTGTGGTTTTGTTTACGTGCGTCTTTTCCGCTGAGGGCGCATGAATAACCGTGATTGTACCCTTTGTTGTGCGCTCACAGATGACAGATTATAATCAACACGACAAACGAGGTCAAGTCGCTGTAGGAGCAGCACGTTTGACCCTCCCGTTTCCTTTTGTCTCACCTACAGGCAGGCAGGCAGGCAGGCAGGCAGGCACGCACGCACGCACGCGCACGCACGCACTGTTACCGGCTCTCGTTCCGGTTGTGACAGTTTGCATGCTCCGCCGGGCACATGCGATGCGACCCGGCCCGTCAAGTCATACTCGGTTTGTGTGTTTCCAGCACATAATTGAATGGCTGGCATTTCTCGCTTTATGCTTGAGATTGAAGAGCAACCGTTGCGTGTGTGTGTGCGTGTGTGTGTGTGTGTGTGTGTGTGTGTGTGTCACCAATGTTTGCTATACATCTGCTCCAAACAGGAAAATATGCAACAATTTGATTCACAGAAAATCCGGCGATTGTTTCAATCAGCACGAGAGTTTCTTTCCGTTCGCTTTTCTTGGAGCTCAAATATTAGAAGTTTCACTCTTACTTCCATTTTTTTTTTCAGGTCCATTTTGCTCATGGAGGGCTGTCTGTATTTTCTCTTGTGTCATCACGTTGTCATTGTGATCTACGTGATGTTTTTACATTGCTGCTGATTGCTATCTTAATGACAAGACAGCAAGACAATAGCCACATGTAATATTTTTATATCAAGCCAAAATAATCACAACAGTGTGCCGATATACTCTCCAAAGTTTATAAATCGGAAACGTTGTTTTTTAAACCTCTGCCTCAAAGGTGTACCAAAAGTCTGGAAATGTGTTCCTATATTCTCCACTAACCAGTCCCAATATTTTCTTAATTACGTTCTCGTTATTACAACATAAATTATTTGTAATATGCAAGAGCTGTATTTACCAAGATCGTATAGTATTATTTGCAAGTTTTCTTGGGCCTGTTAAGCAGCTACAGGGTAACCAAAAAGACGCACTGAGTCCGATGACATCATAAACAATAAACTCTACTAAATTATTCATTAGCAGGATTTGCAGAATGTGTTGGCTCATTCTTTGGTTTAAGCCACTGCCAAACTTTCTACTTATATGTTCTATTAAATCGGTAATCCTGTTGTTACCACATGATTGCCCAAAGGAGCAGGGCCGGCAAGCTCATAGGGCGGGGTTAGCAAATGCGAAGGGAGCCATGGCCTCAAGGGGGCGCCAAAAATCCGGTTAAATAAAAAAAAGACATTTTTGGTGGGGGGGACAATTCACCTTCGATATAATTATATTCAAATGAAATGTATATAAACTATCAAATAAAAGAGGAGGAGCAAGGTAAACTATGTAGCGTACTTTGGAATCAGCTTACCTCGAGGCTCTTTCTCTCTCTCCTGTTTTCCCCACAAGGTACAGAGCGATGCATTCAAAGGCCCTCGTGATTAACAGGACTAAGCACAACAGAATACTTCTTGCTTGCACAACTCAAGAGCAACACACAACAATAAACACACATAACAGTTTGTTACAATATTAAAGGGAAATAAGAACATGTCAATACATGCATTATTTAATGTTAAACAAAGAAAATTAAAACTTGACAGCCTCATTTGTTGTGGAGAAAATTGAAAACTGAGACTGGAGCTTGACGTTATAAAAATGATAAATTTGTGTCTTATGTTTGTCTCTCACTACTTCCACTTATTCACAATAGCATATTTTCTCTTCATTTTTGTAGAGATTTCTGAAAATCCTAAATATAATTACAACGCAGATGCCAATGCACGTGTCACTGATGGTGGAGTGGTGCGTTCGCATGACTTCAGTGCAGGCATGGTGGGTTCAGTTCCCACTCAGTGATGGTGTGAATGTGAGTGACAGTGGGTTCTCCGTGTGTATATGTGCCCTGCGACTGGCTGGCGACCAGTTGAGGGTGTAGTCTGCCTTTCGCCCGAAGTCAGCTGGGCTCGGCTCTAGCACCCCATGACCCTGAACAGGATAAGCGGTATTGAGAATGGATGGATGGATGCCACTGCACTTAAAACACCTAACTGCTAGAGACAAATGTAAGGAATGAAAGTTCTTGATGAACTGTCAAACTACTGGATGCAAAAAATAAAATGAGACAAACGGAACGTATTGCTTGGTCATTGAGTGAAATCCAGATGAAATCTTCCATCGCTGAATCAATCTCTTTCAAGTGGGGAAGCTGCACGTTTGCAATAACTTGACAACAAACTTTTAACATGGAAAACAGACAGATTAAAATGTTAAGAAATGCCCAATTAATATTATTACAAATGATAATAGCAATTACTCCCTCCTCTGCTGAGGGCAAATTTATTGATGTGCCCCCCGAAACTCTGGAAACATGTCAAAACAGCCAAAACTGTCCAGGAGACAGGACAAGGAAAAGAAATAGAGGGAAAATGGTAGAAAGAAAAGGTCAAGTTGTTGCAACTTCTGGTTTGTCCCATTAGATGTCACAACAAGTTAAGTGATTTGTTTGGCAGTAACGATACAGTAATGAAATGGAGAAAATGTTCTTATCTTATGAATTAAAAGCCATGTTAAAAACTATTGCTAATTGACTTTTTTGTAAGATAACGTAAATCGTGGATGGAGGGAGGCGCCATATAAAATCTCACCTAGGGCCCTCCATTGGTTTGGGCCGGCCGTGTATCGGAGCTATCCCTTTTGAAGAAGAGAATTTGGATTTGTAATGGGAAAAAAAAGGGCAGAGGAATTAATTATTTGGCAAGTATGAGGTTACTCTCTGCTTAGTGACTTATGCAGTTTAAAAAGCCTGTAAAGCTTTTATTGTTGTCATTTTAATCCTTCCATCCATTCTCTGTATCGCTTATCCTCACGCGGGTCGCGGGCGTGCTGGAGCCTATCCCAGCTATCGAGAGGCGGGGTACGCCCTGAACCGGTCGCCAGCCAATCACAGGTCACATATAAACAAATAACCATTCGCATTCACATTCACATTCACATTCACATCTACAGGCAATTTAGAGTCTTCAATCAACCTGCCACGCATGTTTTCGGGATGTGGGAGGAAACCTGAGCACCCAGAGAAAGCTCACGCGGGCACGGGGAGAACATGCAAACTCTACACAGGCGGGGCCGGATTTGAACCCCGGTCCTCAGAACTGTGAGGCAGATGTGCTAACCACTCGTCCATCGTGCCACCTGTCATTTTAATATAGCACATAAAAATAAAAATGTAAACTAAAATGCAGTTGTTCCACACAACTGCATTTTACTAAAACACGACAACATCAAGTTGATCTACCATTCGGGCCTAACTTTTTTATTTTTTTGTTTTTTTAGCTGAACAAACACAATACAATTAGGTAGAATTACATGACATACAAATTTTAAGAATGAATATTAATGTAAATTTTGGGGGGCTTCTTTTTGTTGGAAGAAACAAAACACTGTGCAGACAATCACTTTCTTGACCGAACACACATTTTTTTTTTTTAATGGCATTTCACCTCCATACATGTGCTGTTTAATATTTACCAGCCTGTACATGAAACGGAACCGGGCTGCTTATATGTGAAAGGAAATGAGATAAAATGCTTCCGCTCTCTTGATTATGAGCTGCAAATTGCTTTGTCGGGATTTAAATGGCGTGTTTTTTCCCATCGTGCATTGACTGGGTCTATTTTTAAAACCCTTTCCTCTTTTTCTACCTCCTAAAAACTTCCGCACCAAGAAGCTATTAGGAGAACGGTTCTCCTGTTAACGTGCCAATTAATCAAGGATGAAGCCGCATTCCACGGGGATCAGAAGGAACACCTGCTTTTCTTCTTTGGTGCAAGTTCGTGGTCAGACAGGCAAGGACAGACAAACAATGCAGGGCATGCATCAACAAAATCTGTGAATTCCCAACAACGATTATTTAGATCCCATTTTCTATCCATACTCCGATACCTGCAGCACAGTTACAGTGTGTACGAGTTTGTTATGACTTCTGTGACATTTTCTTTGCATCTCTATTTTTTGTTGTTCACAGAAGACACTTGCAGCAATGACATACCTTTTGGCGAGGCCTACCTGACAACTAGGCAATGATATAACCATTCACTTAAGTTAACCTTTCAAGTCGAATGTGCTACTTATTACATGCTTATCACGTGTGATGAGATAAAACATAATGTGGGTTTGGACCAATGGTTGGGGGACATATGAATCAAATAAAAAGAGGGCAAGCAAGGACTGAATGACTATTGGCTACTCCCGCTGAGCAAATGGTTTTCAGGCAATGAGAAGGTTCTGGGGTTGATCTTGAGCGAGTACTTTGTCAAGCACTGACATTCTCGACTACATTGTGTCATCAGTATGAGTTTTGGTTCGGTACCAACAACGAAAGGACATCACTGAATTGAACTTTCAATGAATGGCGTCACACTGAAAACACTCAAACGTGATCTCTCTTAGTACTCTCGCTGTAATTAATTGATGCGCTATGTAGGTCTGTACTGCCCTCTCGTGGCCTATATGAGAAAGCATTGATGACTGGGATAATTATTTACATAGTATGGTACTCGGTTTACGACGCAAGTAACTCGATCGGCAACAAAACTGAAGGAGGTGCCTCTCTCATCAGATCTTCTGTCATTCTTTTCTTCTTTTTCTTCACATCATGCACACAACAGTAACATTGAATGCTCTCTTAGCGCCGGTCATCCTCCCAACATGTCAAGCAGGGGCTACACGAGGTTCTATGGATAGGGATGGGGGCTTAGCCCCCAGGAGATGCACAGGACGCTCGAGTACAAAATTTCACTGACAGCCAACCAAGACTGAGAAATTGCTTTTTCATTATTATTAGACAGACTTTAAACTGATCAATACAGAAGCTAATGACGTGACATTGGCTCACAACACAATAGCTGTTTGCTCCCAAATACTTTTGAAGTTCCAGAGATTACATTTTGGTGACATATGCGACTAAACTGATTGAAGAAAAATATTACTCGATTGCTTTTAAGTTAAATAATAAAGTAATATTAAAGTAGTCTTGAAAATATCTTGGACTGGTTAATTTGTCTTATATGTAGCTCTTGGCTCTCTCCACCTTCTAATTATTACTCTACTAAATGCAATTTCAAGTTAAATAGGTCTTATATGCTACATCTTGACTGAAATGTTTCATATTTCATGTCCATATTGAGTTCCATCTGATTCCTAGACTGCATCACAAATGGCTTTATTCTCTCAAATCCTTTCGACACACATTTCCAGTAGCTGTTTCTCCCTTGTTACCAGAGGTGGGTAGGAACGCGCTACGTTTACTGTGTTACATTTACTCAAGTAACATTTTGGAAAACTTTTACTTGTCAGAGTAATGTTAATGAAGCACACTTTATACTTTTACTTGGGTATTTATGTTAAGAAGAAATGGTACTTTTACTCCGTTACAATAATCTGCATGCCGCTCGCTACTTTCATTTATCAATAATTGCATGTGCAATCTATTTTTAGACTTTTGTTTTCGACTTCACCATCGGGCGCCGTTGCTCCAATTGACTTAATTTTACCAATCAAACAACACAAGAAAGTCACATGTCCTCACACAAAGTCTTCTATTGGGCTTCACGGGCCAATCAAAGTTTAAAAAAAAGTTACATTACAGACTAAAAACAACAGTTTTAACATGCACTCTAATTTTGTCATTGCCCAAACCTGGATATTTCAGCCTACTTCTAATTTGAAAAAACACCTTGCTGTTGTTTTGGCTGTGCATATGGCAACATTAGCCCTATTTTATGGTCACAAGTAACTGTAAAACACACATCTTCTGGAGACGTTCTGCTCTCTCTCTCTCTCTCTCTCTCTCTCTCTCTCTCTCTCTCTCTGTCTCTCTCTCTCTCACACACACACACACACACACATACACACACATATTTTTTTAATAATTCTGTTCAGCTTCTTCATTCAGTCATTTTAGTTGATAGAGCAAATAATATTTCTGTAAAGACCAATGCATGTGTTGCTGTTTTTTTTTCTCTACTTAACAACTGAAATGGTGGCAGGTGTGTTTGGACTCCCATTCAACAATAGTTTGAAAGTGATCTGTTACTTCTGGACACAGCCACAGGCCATTTATAAGAGGGAGTACATCCTTGATCAACAGGATTTTCATTTTATTTTACTTAACCAGGTAAAAGAGCAGTTAAAACAGAACATCTCTTTTGCAATGGTGACTGTCCAAGAAGGCAGCAAGACTCCACGGTATTCCCATCGATATTGTCTCTGGCAGTGGTCCTCAGTTCTCATCCCTGGTATGGAAGGAATTCTGTTAAGCGGTGGGCGCAGCAGCCAGTTTGTCGTCAGAATATCATCCGCAGACCAACGGCCAGACGGAGCGGGCAAACCAATCTCTTGAATCTGCCTTCCGTTGTGTTGCCGCGGACCGTCATCGCACCATATACAAGATGGGCCAATCCGTCTGGCTTTCTTCTCAGGACCTCCCGCTTCAGTCCCAGAAACTCATTCATTGGTCCCTTCCCCATTACCAACATCATCAATCCCACTTCCGTCCAATTAAAGCTTCCACAGTCTCTGAAAATTCATCCCACATTCCACGTCTCTTTGCTGAAGCCTATCTGCACCTGCGCCTATCTATTAGGTAACAACCAGGCCTTTTTACATGGGAAATATTATCCCATAAATTGATTCCAATATGAAATTACACTTGGCAATGTTGTAATATTTTTTTGGAACAAAGCTCTAATAGAATTGTTGTTGTTACAAAGATAATCTGAAAATCATATTTTGCCTGCGAGAGTGTCTGTTGGGGATAACAGGGGCAACTGTTGAGCAGTAAATCTTCGTTCAGACTTGACATACAGATTCCAGAGGAAATTGCACCAAAGAATTTGGCATCATCTGCAGGTGTACAGGGATATTATATTCTGACAGGAATTCTTCATAAGTGAGAAGAAGGCCATGCTTATGAAACAACTAATTTACCAATACAATCTAATTTTTTATTCCAAGAAAAGAGACTATACAGGTGTTTTGAAAATATTAGTAACATACCTACTCATAGATATGAACACTAGATACGCGCTGTAGCAGCCTGGCGAACCGACCTATGTCGCGGTTATGTTGGGGAGGTTGATGTTCCCATCGAAGGCAATGCATGGACATTTAAACTAAGTCCTAATTTGGTGGTTTCTCAACCTATGTGGCACAACAGATCATTTTCAGAGGTTACAGAGCAGACAGCCACTTTCCCCAGACGAATATGGCCTGTCCAAAGTGTTTTTGGTGGTGTTCTAAATTTGACACTGATTTCACTGTTTTACCATCCTTGATGAATTTAAGTGCATCCTGAAGAGCCTGCTGCCCATAGCTCCCTCGAGTTTTTATTCTTGAGTAGAGCCCCAGTCATACTTTTACAGTTTCACATAATGCAAATTAAAAGTATTTGGTATTTTTTTCTCAAACTAATGGCTCACCCTTCGCAACAGTCTCATATTATTTTCTAAAGCAAGTGTGCATGCATATCATTTCTAAAACACACATACCCCCATAGGTTTATTTTGTACTGAAAAAATATTACATCAATTTTCTGAAAAATCAGTCATTTGCATCACCGCCTACCAATAAAACGATTTTAATGCTAGCAAGGCCGCTGTAATTCAAAGAAAGCGTTTAGATTGGATTGGCTCCATCTAGTGGTCATGGAGGGAATTATGAACAGGAGGGGCGGGGGCTTCTTACCCAGGGGGGCGTCTTAACCCGCTCTACCACAATTCAAGATCATTATCAATAACGTGTACGTACCTCCACGAGTTTTATCTAAGAAATGTCCTTATTTAGTAACGTGCGTCTTTTAATCATTCCTTGCCAGTCATCTACCGCGCCGCCCCCAAAATATCATATACATTTTTATTTATTTCTGTGAGCTCAGGCTATTGTATGACGTTCCACGGTGAATTGCAGTCGTGTGTGAACTACGAAGGGTAAAAATTCGCCAGGGGGCAGCAAAGTCTACTATTTAGGGACAAGGTCTTATCTACCCTGATAATCATTCACATTACATTCCAAATCCGCTAAATCTTGTACTGTATTCATTCACGTGAAGAAAGGCGGAATGGAGATGCATTATTTTTAGACTTCAAACGAAGATACAGTGGATACATTCAAAATGTTTGACATTTCATTACGTTATGTTAAATTATAAATGAACTTTGCTTGTAGATGAAGTGGGAAAAACAGAGGAAATCACTAATACAAATGTTATTTGTGAAACCTGTGCAGTTCGCCACTTGACAGGCTAGAAAGAATAACGACATATGAAAGGAGACCAAACCTTCATAATAAAAGTTATTTATATATATTTATATATATATTTCATCAATGATTTATAAATGATTGGCATAAGCACTAATATATTAACTCTGACGGGATACTTTTTATTTACAAAACTCCCACAAAGGTTGTGCTAACATTTACAATCTTTGAGGTTGAAGCAGCGTATTTTTCATCACAGTGACCGGAAGTGCGAGTTAGTGTCTGTAACTTTGACACCAGTAGGAGGTGTGCAAGCCGGCGGAGGAAGAATCAGTGGCGGCGGTGGTGGTTCACCTCAGGCTACAAACAGGAAGCTCGTCCGCGGTGCGGAGCTCCCACCTGAGTTAGGAGACAGCCGGCCAGATGGTCGCCTCTTTCGCGGACCTTTTATGCCTGAAACTCGTTTTGCCGTGAACGCTTACGAAGTTTGTTTGCCTGGTACGTCGTTAAACGTCCTCTCAAGGCGGGCGACCCAAGGTAAGTACGCACCCGATCTTTTCAAAAATAGTTGTTGGTTGCTACAATTAAGAGTCACGCCGAACTCTGCTCATTATTCTGCCGACGTTCAGACTGACAAGGTCTCCAGTCACACGCGACAATTGGGAATCTCCGGAATGATAACAGTTGAAATGTTTTTATTGAAATCAGTTGATGTATACTGTACAAGATACACTGTATTTATATTGCATGTCGAAACGGGTATGTTTTGGATCCAATATTTCATCTTAGATTTGCTGCAACGAATTGAAAGAAACCGTGGTGGGGGGACATTTACTTTGAAGATCTCTTCCTGGGCCCTGGCACTCAGGGGCCCTCAGGATAGTCACCATTTCCCCCAGTTTATGGGGGCCCCTGCTCGTGCTAACAGGCACGCAGCAACAAATCAGCGTTTTTATTCTTTCTGTTGAGTTTGTTTTCCCCATTTGGCTCTTTAGCTCGGTTTGAACAGTACAATAGTACATTTACTTAAAATTTACTCACGATTGTCAAACTTTTAACACTAATCATGGTCTTTCCAGCCAAGGATAGTTTATCATCTCTTTGATGATTATGTTGTCCTTGTTTGTTGTCCTTTTAGTTTAGGGGCCATAGTGGTCATTTCTTCAGAAAGGTTTACCAAGCTGATTGTTAACCTTGAATATGACAATACAGTACTGTATTTAAGTTTTGTGCCATAATGCCAGCTGAGCACATCTTTGACAGTTGGACAGAAAACAAAAGGGGATGTGAAACTTTAATTGACGTCATCCATTCTGCCATAAAATTGCAGTCGGCGGGAGCAGCAGATATATCCAAGATCTTTTTTTAGGTAAAGAAAAACAGCTCAAGGATGCTAAATTAATCTAATATGTGCATTATTTTAACTAATAGATGTGATCTGACAGGCCAATATTTTTTTTAAAACAAATTTCTCTCGGAAACAGCAGATAAATTGTCAGGAAAAGTACATGTCCGACAAGTGTGTCACATCCGCCCTAGGTCTTTGCACCAAGATAATGCATCTGTAATGTTTTCCGATACTATTTTTGTGGAGAAATGTCAGATAAAACTGCAGTCTTGTGGCGATACAATTGGGAGATTACATCACTTTACTCTCAAAAGTTCATCTGACTTCCAAGTTTAGAAGCCTTCCTTAAATTAGCGTATGCAGGAAACGTTCAAAAGTTTTTGAGAGTAATCTATATAATGTAAAATTTCTGATGCAGATATGCATGTTCCTGTTTGTGGCCCAATGACTCAATCAGCCCTTTTCTCACCCAATGGCTAAATACAAGTTACACTTGCTCAATCGAAGGAGAGCCAATGCTGTCTGGAAAACTTCTCATACGAGGGTTTCTAACATTTTCCACATCCCGTATAGAAACGCATATTTGTATTAGCTAGTGCAGTTATACATGACTGAAAACTCCAATAACAATACTGATTTTAATCTTACCTTTGCAAAGCAGAATTTAAATATTGAAATATTGTAGTGGAGGAGGATGTAACAACTCGGGTCTTCATTATCACAGCCCTGTCACCCGAAGCTCACAAGCTTTTTCAATGTAATTGACCATTTTAATTTTTAGTCACAGTCTAATCTTTGGTGTCCCATGTGTTGTGCACCAGAGAGTAGGTTCCCCTGTCATGCAATATTAAAAAAATGAGAAATGTTTTTATCCACCCAATCTGATTTAAAAGCATTTAAGTTGGGATATGACAAAATTGTCTTTTAATGTATGTTTATATGTCTAAAACACACAATCACAGGCAAAAAATAAATGTTGTCAAGGTGTGACATTGCCATTAACAACATATACTCTACAGCTATGATAGCATTGCTGAAAGAACAGATCCAAAGGTGTCTCAATGCTTGTACTGATGAAGGAAATAGTGTATGGCAATGGTATTTGGAACAGGCAATATCCCTGGCAGTGCTGTGTTTGGAAGGGGGCAATTGGCAACACGCCCCCCCCCCCCTGTTGTTTTAAGTTTAGAGGAAACTGATAAGGCTAACTGACGTAATTGGGCAGACATGAGCGAACAAAGCAGCTACAGTATTTACTCCAAGTCAGTTTCAGCCCTTAATCAGGACTCTCTGAAGAAAGACTCTACTTCATTGATTCAAACAGTTGTATAACTAAGGTGATGTTGATCTTGTTTCGTTATTTGCCTCATGATGCGTGACATTTACAAATGCTATACTGTGATTAAGGAACGATCAAACTTAATAGTTCAAGTCAAGTTAAATTACAACCTCTACAACATTACATTTGTAACGTTTAAGTTCAACAACTGCTGGAGACCAATTGTGTTTTCCATCCATCCATTTTCTTCCGCTTATCTGAGGTCAGGTCTCGGGGGCAGTAGCTTTAGGAGGAAAGCCCAGACTTTCCTTTCCCCAGCCACTTCCTCTAGCTCTTCCGAGGGGATCCCGAGGAGTTCCCAGGCCAGCCGAGAGACGTAGTCTCTCCAGCGGTCTTGGGTCGTCCTCAGGCTCTCCTCCCGGTGGCACATGCCTGGAACACCTCACCAGGGAGGCGTCCAGGAGGCATTCTAAACAGATGCCCGAGCCACCTCATCTTGCTCCTCTGACTGCGGAGGAGCAGCGGCTCTCCTCTGAGCCCCTCCCGGATTACCGAGCTTCTCACCCTCTCTCTCTCAGGGAGAGCCTGGACACCCTCCGGAGGAAATTCATTTTGGCCGGTTGCATCCGGGATCTTGTTCTTTCGGTCTCAACCCACAGCTCGTGACCATAGGTGAGAGTAGGAACATATTCGACCGGTAAATAGAGAGCTTCGTCTTTCGGCTTAGCTCCTTCTTCACCACAACGGACCGATTGCAGAGTAAATACTGACAACATCCAAAGCCGTTCCGGGCGAATCTCATCCACCCCTGGGGCCTTGCCACCAAGGATCTTTTTAACCACCTTGGTGACGTCAATCCCAGAGATAGGAGAGCCCGCCTCCAGAGAGCGTTCATCCCAATCACACCCTTCCAGATCTTATTGTCATTGTCTACGTGAGCATTGAAGTCCCCCAGCTGAACGATTGAGTCCCGAGCGGGAGCGCTCTCCTGCACCCCCTCAAACGACTCCAAAAAGGGTGGGTACTCTGAACTGCTGTTTAGTGCATATGCACAAACAACAGTCAGGACCCGTCCCCACCCAAAGCCAGAGTGAGGCTACACTCTCGTCCACCGGGTGAACCACAATGTACAGGTGCCTAGCCGGGGGACAATAACTATACCCACATCTGCTCACCTTAGAGCCCCACCTCCAGGCCTGGCTCCAGAGGGGGGCCGTGGTGACCCGCGTCCAGGCAAAGGAAACCTATATCCATTTATTTTTGTTCATCATCGTTTTTTTTTGGAGCTGTGCTTTGTCTGAACCCTCACCTAGGACCTGTTTGCCATGGGTTACCCTACCAGGGGTGTGAAGCCTCAGACAACTTGACGCCTAGGATCATTGGGACACACAAACCCCTCCACCACGATAAGGTGACGGCTCAACGAGGGGCAATTGTGTTTTGTATAGTAAAATATGGAATAGCACAGGGAGGCCGATACTGCTTGTCTTCATTGGGGTTGCAGGTAACTGGAGCCTATCCCAGCTGAACTTGGGCGAGAGGCAGCGCACACAGTAGACTGGTCGCCAGTCAATTGCAGGGCAGACAAACAACCATTCACACTCGCATTCCCATCTATGGGCAATTTTCGGTCTTCAATTAACCCACCATGCATGTTTTTGGAACTTGGTGTACCTGGGGAAAACCCACGCAAGCATAGAGAGTCTGCCTGTGAGGCAAACTGCTCGAGGTTGTCCAATTTAGTCGTCTTGTCTTTCCTACTCCACAATGACGTTTAGAGCATGACGTCGACTAGTCGGTAATCATGTTTTTGGTTTAAGGAGGAGGAAGATCCACTTGCAGCAAAGATTATGCTAAATAAGATGAGTCTGTCACCATGATGATTGATTTATTTTGTCTTCTATTTCTGAATGTGAAGCTTTGGTGAGTGAGTATTTTGGTAAGAGTATAGGGGAAAAAGCCAGGCTCAAGCAGGATGTAGAACAACATTTTGGCCTACACTATCAAACGGGAGGGAGAGCAGGGAATGATTCCACTGCACATGAAGAGGTTCATAATTATTTTCATCCACCTATCTCCTGTACATTCTATCCTCATTTGATTGCATGTTTGCTGGATAAACTGCAAAGTCCCACAATGCTGAAACTGATCCTGTGATCGGCCTAGAGCGAGGACAGGTTTCCCTGTTTGACTAAGTTGTGCACATCTTACCTGGCTGTCTCAGTGGCAAGCACACCCAGTGTAAGGATTCTTTTTTTTTTTTTCCCCCCTCTGGCTGGAAATACCATCATGCAACAGTGAGCGAGCGTTCACCCATACCATGTTGATGTTCTTGTCTTCTAATGTCTGTTTTGTGTGAATTCGGTGTATGAGCTATCCATTGTCGATAAAAATTGATTTCAAAACATTCCCTCTTGTAATATTTTAAACTATGGTATTGAAACTGAAAAAAATGTCTGACTGAAAATATATGGATATATAAAGTGCGTCGTCAACGGAACTTTCATCACATTAGTGTCAACATAAAAATATGTAGTTGTGCAACCCCTAGTCACGCCACCACCATGCTGCCTACATTGAAGGTAAATATCTTCAATGTAATTCATTCATTGAATTAATTTATTGATTTTTCATTTCGGATTAGTTTAACTGTGACATTTAAGACACCCCAAATCAGGAGTTAATTTTGCTGGTTTAATGATAGCCTGTTAGTGCTTGGACAGTGGTGTCTGGAGTATGCCATGCTTGCTAAAATGCTGTTTACATGTCAAACAGAAGAGAAGGATAAATAGTCTTCAAACTTAACTCTAAGGACAACACACTCAGAGAATACCCTTTTTTTAACACTTCAACAACCTGGTCTTTATATTGACATTTTCCTGTCATTATTGTTGGAGGCTTGTGTAACATCCTCCAAGAAGCACAGTGAAAGGGAGTTGGTCGAGACTTATTCACATTTCACAATATGTCTTTTAGCTTGCAAGCCCATCCTTTTTCTTTTTTTTCTTTTTTTTGGTCTTTTTTTTTTATTTATATATATATATATATATATATAAACAAGCCAAGCTTTTTAAATTACTTGTTTTATTTTCAGTTTTTTCGAAGCGGGATTATTTGTGTGAGCTTGATGCACGTGAAAAAAAATATGACTGTGAGATACTGTAAGAGCAGCCTGTTGGAATTTTCCCCTCCGGTCACAAACGTACAGCAGGCCAAGACAGGCCAAGGAATGCAAGAGTGACTGCGGGAGAGGATAGAGAGACATGTGGCAGAAGGCATGCTGATATCAAATTAATCATAAATAAGGTGAGGTTGTGTACGTTGTTGCTTAATGGTGCCAAAAGACTACAGCCATTCCCAAGCCACACACCCCCTTTAAACATATGTTCCTCTCCTCCTTTGTGTTCACTCAAGTGTTTTCAGCAAGTTCTTTTGCTGTAAGTCTGTAATTATACCACACACCAATTACACCTTTCATCTCAACAGCGCCGCGGTTTGGTAATCCATGCCACAGTAAATACAGGAAGTCCTCGATTTACGAACGAGTTCCATTCCTACGCTGGCGACGTAACACAAATTTCCGCGTAAATCGGATTTCACCGTTAAAGTCAAAATTTACGCCGAAATACTTCTGTTACGGGTATTGTCCCACGTGATTGTGACAGCAAGCTCAGTGTGTGTGGGCCTGTGTGTCGATGTGTGAGTGAGACGGGACTCCGCAGGCGTTGTCCGGTGGGACTGTGAAGGAGGAAGGAGTGCGCGGCGGTGCGAGTGTGTACAGTAGCAAGTGTAGTGACGGCGACCGGGGAAGAGTAGCGATTAGCGGCGGACCCGTTGACGTTGAATGTGCAAAGGAGCTAATGAAGCCATTAAAGCAGCAAATTGGTGCTTCGTGCCTTTATTGTTGCCGCCACCCAGCTCACCTGTGCAACGAGAGAAGGGAGTTAACCCCTGTGTCTCCCAACCACGGTCAGGTGACCATAGCAGGAAAGGTTAAAACTTCGTATAAAGAAACTATAATACATTAAAATAAAAAAATAAGAAGCTGTACTTACCATTACTGCTGAGGGTGTGAAAAAAGGAGGGGGAAAAAGGCAAAGATACTCCCGGCGCACAAACACAGACAAGCTCTATGCACTAGCTAAGCAGAAAGACTATGGTGCTGGGACAAAATGGCGGACGAGGCACGGGCGTCGTAAAGTCAAAACGTCGTAGGTCGAGTCCGTTGTAACTCGAGGACTTCCTGTAGTCATTTTCCAAGGATATTGGTTTAGTGCCTCATTCATACAACAATCTACTTAGAGTTCCTTGTTAATAGCAG
The DNA here is from genome assembly GCF_024500275.1 of Phycodurus eques. Lineage (NCBI taxonomy): Eukaryota > Metazoa > Chordata > Actinopteri > Syngnathiformes > Syngnathidae > Phycodurus > Phycodurus eques. The sequence goes on from NC_084531.1 coordinate 6,619,685, forward strand.
GTAATACCTGCCAATGCCGTCCTGATGGTTTCCAACACACTCAGACTTGCATCACTATGACATTGCAGTGGAATCACTGCACAGCAACCCCTCACCCACCCACCAGCACACACAGTTGTTGAACATCCCACTGCTGTTTTGCCTGCATGTAAAATGGTTTGTTAAAGTTGTTACCTTGATTTCAGCTATCCACACGACCATGAGTGTGGGGTGGGAGAAATAATCGATTCTTTGATGCATTGTAATACACATGACTAACTCTGAATCAATTAATATTTTTAATAAATGATTATTAAATGCGGCACGGTGGCCGACTGGTTAGAGCGTCAGCCTCACAGTCCTGAGGACCCGGGTTCAATCCCCGGTCCCGACTGTGCGGAGTTTGCATGTTCTCCCCGTGCCTGCATGGGTTTTCTCCGGGCACTCTGGTTTCCTCCCACAGCCCAAAAACATGCATTAATTGGAGACTCTAAATTGCCCGTAGGTGTGAATCTGAGTGCGAATGGTTGTTTGTTTGTATGTGCCCTGTGATTGGCTGGCAACCAGTTCAGGGTGTACCCTGCCTCCTGCCCGATGACAGCTAGGATAGGCTCCAGCACGCCCGCGACCCTAGTGAGGAGAAGCGGCTCAGAAAATGGATGGATGGATGATTATGAAATAACATACAGCTTACAGAATGCAAGAAGTTGAACTGAAGTGAAAAAAACATGTATGTACGCATAAGCATACCATACATATTAATATCAGTTATTTTAGTCTTTGTTTGTTGTATGAATCTTGTCATTATATACTGCATAATTTCTGCTGCTTGTATGGTTTCTGCTGCCTCTTGGCTTTTAAGAGATTTGATCTCTCACTAAGCTTTTACCTGGTTAAATAATTGATGAATCAAATGTAAAATAAGGCTAGCCCTCGAGTTGCAGGACTGTGATGCGAGACCTTCATCTGTCAATCAAATGACGCTGAAAATGAATTTGCTTAAGTCAATTACTGCCTTAATATTGATGTCTGCCGATGTGGTTATGGTTTATAAACAGTTAACTTTTGTGTGTGCGCGTGTGTGTGTGTGTTATGTGAAGAACATACACACAACTCCGAGCAGTGATGTTTTAAGTGTCGCCGCGGTCGAGTGAGCTTTTTAGCTCTGGCCTTTAGCTCGCTAGCTCGTTAGCTCACAGGCTAGTAAATGTAATAAACAGTTAACTTTCCCTTTATCCCTGCTGTGTGCATCTATGGAGAAAATGCCGTTCTGCCAGCAGGGCAGAGTCCAGAAAACACTCCCGTGTACATTGTATGGAATGATAGCCCTTCCTACTCGAACTCTGATTGGCTAACACCAATACAGGATTCGTAGTTTTGCTACGCTGTCTGTGGTAGCTCTTCACACACATGCACACATAAGGTGGGTCGAATGAGTATGCTTCATGCGTCCCTGCTAATTTTTGTGTGTCTCAGATGCGGGACCCAGATCAAACGAGGTCACTGTGTTTGTACCACTATGGTTGCATTATGCTGCCCATGTCATGGTAATAAACAAGCCACACATTTGACGGTACTCATAATTAACAGAGAATCTCCGTAGCCTGCAGGGCTAACGTTATATTATTAAAGTAGACTAACAGTGCAAATAAGAGAGCTTAATATGTTCATTTCACCTTTGTCTCTCTGGTCCCACGACGCGGCGTCATAGTCGGCAGAGAGAAAGGTCTGTGTTACAACGAATGGGTACTCTCCTTGCATTTCACTGTGAAATGCTACCGCACTGCTGTCGTTTTTCTCTCTCTCCCCTCAGATTGCCGTTACAATTTGCATCTGTTATGTTCCCACTCCTCAACTGAATAGCTTCACTTCCACGTCCACGCATCGGTGATGTAAGCGTGTTGTGTCACATATGCCCTGCGTGCTGCCATCTTTGCGACCGTCTCTGTGGTAAAACTGATTTGCAGTTTTGCTTTTCAATGCATTTTTTGATGTGCAAAATGCTAATTTTGACTCACAAATTTTGATCCGGCCGGCACGGAGGGCGACTGGCTAGCACATCTCCCTCACAGTTCTGAGGACTGGGGTTCAAATCATTTGCACACTGATTGAGGAGTATCTGCAACATTTGCACAATCAACATTGTCCCAGATTATCGCACTACTCGCTTGAAGTCTCGGCGCCCTTTGCACAATGGTCATTGCACCGGACTATTGCAATATTAGTCTTTCGAACTGCTCTAAGTGCTAGAGGACTCTGCAACTTTTTGCACAATTGTCAAAAATAAAACCATTTACCGGCATTACCAGATAACTAGCAACCCTTTATTGCTCAGTGACTGTTTTTTGTCAATGTCTTTATGTCTCAAAAGTGTTCTTTGTCAATTGACTGTCTGTTGTCGTACTAGAGCGGCTCCAACTACCGGAGACAAATTCCTTGTTCACAGTAACATTTTCAGAATCATCTTTATTTGCCAAGTATGTCCAAAAAACACACAAGATGTTTGTCTGCAACAAGCAGTAACAGACAAAACAGGTCAATAAAATTTAAGAAACACAACAAAAACAAATGCTTTACTTTTATTTTATCATTTGTTTGACTCCGAGGGGCCAGTTCTTATAGTGAGGTTTTCTAACCCTCTTCCCTTGAGAAAACCACGTCGAGCATTACCCAAACCATATGATTGACATGCATTTAAAAATGATTACATAAGTTTACCACCACCATAGAAACATCTAATTTATTAATATTCACTTTTATTCAGTGTGGCTTTGTAGTAAGAGTGCGGGTACTAGACTGGCCTGCCTGCAGTCCAGACCTGTCTCCCATTGAAAATGTGTGGCGCACTATGAAGCGTAAAATACGACAACGGAGACCCCGGCCTGTTGAAGAGCTGAAGCTGTACATCAAGCAAGAATGAGAGAATTCCACATACAAAGCTTCAACAATTCGTGTCCTCAGTTCCCAAACGTTTATTGAATGCTGTTAAAAGAAAAGGTGATGTAACACAGTGGTAAACATGACCCTGTCCCAGCTTTTTTGGAACGTGTTGCAGCCATAAAATTCTAAGTTCATGATTATTTGCTCAAAACAATAATGTTTATCAGTTTGAACATTAAATATAGGTTGAACATGATTTGCAAATCATTGTATTCTGTTTTTGTTTAATACAACGTCCCAACTTCATTGGAATTGGTGTTGTACTTGTAGCTGCATGAGCTCTTCAGTGAGTTAATCAACATTTTACTAAAAGCCATATATTTAATGACTACATTGGCAAGTTTATTTCTTGTGCAAGTTAATACACAATTTTGACCTCACAGAAAAATGTAGATGCAGGAATATCAGACCTTGAGTATATGGCTTGCAAAGTGGAGGATTTATGAAAGTTCTTGGGATTTATATCCGCATTCCCTGACCATGTTGATTGTTTGCAAACTTAGCTGAAGTTCTCCAGTGCGTCTCCTGTTCGACCCTTACATGACATTACATAAATATTGAAATAAATAAACATTAAAGTAAATAAATATTTAAATAATACAAAATTGAAATCATTAAGTACCTGATGACACTTATTTAATTATGTAGTGATTTAATTTTGGAACTCTTGATCCTCCATATGGCACCCCCTTGACTATTAATTATTCTGTTTAATTCTTATTCCATAAACGCAATATTAATTAGAGTTCAATGTTTGGACGAGTGCTGGAACATAAAATGTATTAATGCTTGAAATTTTGTTTGGGTTTAGTTCCGCTTTAATAAAATATAATGGATGTAAATGCATTGCATATGTAATGTATCTTAACATTACAAACGCTGTTTTTGAAGGTACCGTATTTTCCAGAGTCAAAGTCGCACCAGCCAAAAAATGCATAATAAAGAAGGAAAAAAACATATATACGTCGCATTGGAGTATAAGTTGCATTTTTTGGGGGAAATATATTTGATAAAATCCAACACCAAGAACAGACATTTCATCTTGAAAGGCAATTTAAAATAGAATAGAGAACAACAGGCTGAATAGGTGTATGGTATGCTAACGTTACATGACACATAAACAACGAACTGAGAACGTGGCTGGTAGGTTAAAGTAACATATTAACAATTATTCAGATAACTAAAGCATAAAGAACATGCGAACAAGTTTACCAAACCATCAGTGTCACTCCAAATCACTAAATCCAATGAAATCTTCATCCTCGGTGTCACTTCTAAACAACTCAGCCAACTTCGGAGGTTGACGATGCGCCGCTTTCTCTGCTATGTCGCTTTCGTCAGACTCATTGTCAGTTGCAGGTGCAGATACACAGGCCTAGAGCGCCCTCTTGCGGTTGTCAGTGTGAAAATAACGTGACATTATATAATAATGTGTTAATAATTTCACATATTATTATTATAAATCTCCGGAGTATAAATCGCACACCCGGCTAAACTATGGAAAAAAAAAACTGCGATTTATAGTCCGAGAAATACGGTAATAAGAAATATTTAGGTTTTTCTTTTTACATAAAAGATTTCCAAGTTTGGGAAAAGAGCAGTGCAATGCTGCTCTAGGAGGTGCACAGTTGCAGTAAAGATACTGTCTCTGAACTACCACTTATCCTGTTCAGGATCATAGGGAAGCTGGAGCCTATCCCAGCCAGCTGACTGTCGTGAGAGGCAGGCTACACCCCGGAGTAATCGCCAATCAATTGCAGTGCACAACTTCATATTACTGTATTTGCTCAAATAGTGGCCAAGGACCTTTTATTCATTTGTATGCAGACCATACCATGCGTCTAATTGAGAGGAGCCTGTTATTTCTACAAATTCTTGTAGAGCATGGAGCTAGACCCTGCTTTTGTTATAATGGAAATGGAATGTGTCATTGGCTCACATTAGTATATATATATATATATTTTATTTTTTTTCATCTGTTGTTTTACCAATCAATGATACAGTGCAGTTAGAGACGGAGGTAAATGATTTCTTACTCTCTCTTATCAGATGCACCTGCCTGAACAGCGTGGCCAAAGCACCTCCTGCGGAGACCATGCGGGTGTGTTTTATTTGTTTAGTTTCTTTTGCAACCCAGTTTTCATGTATTTTGTAATTCTAGACTTGACCGTGCACTTATTGTTCTAATAAATGAAAAGCTACCCCTCTTGACTACATCAGCAGACAGCAACTGTTAAGCAACTTTAAGCTTTGAATGATAAAACACAACACATCTATATGACTAGATAGTTTGGAGCTAGAAAGCAATGCGTAAGTGATTTTAAAATAAGAGCTTAAAGGAAACTTGTCAAAGATGTATTTGAGCCAACTAACTTGTGAAAACTCAAAAAGGACGTGGTGAAACTCAACCAGTGAGCGACCATCAGTGGTTTACATCGCCCCTACTACCCCCGTATGGTAACACCAGCTGCCCAGATAGAAGAAATCCTATCTCTTTGTCCCTGGATTTGAAAGTTTCAATAGTGTGTACAACTGTGCCAGTCTATGTAGATAATGTGTAGTGGAAACATGGTTTAAAAATACATGATTACTCATGCTTGACTTTAAATAGCTACATTACATCATTGTGTGTCTATTTATGTTAACAATGGTCATTATGGCCAGAAGGTTTCTCTGTGTGTCATCTAGGGCGAGTGTGAGTGATCCACAAGTGCTTGGTAAGACCTTTGCTCAGTAAGGCAGTTGGAAGGGTAGCTGATTTACAGCAACTGAGGGGCACATGCCGGATTACACAGTCTAACTCACACGCCACCCACTTTGGGCTGCCTGACAATAGGAGCAATAAATGCATACTGAAAGATGAAGCTAGATTTAGGAAAAGAAAGTCCAATGTAGCGCGAGTGTAAAATGCTGTATCTTGACAGTAGAAACACTGTGAAAGTTTGTTTGTGTTAATAAAGACTGCCATTTAGGGTCGTAAACATCCAAATGAATGGGTATTTTTTATTTTTTTCCCCCCCTTTTATTATCGACCATATATAGATCCATCCATCCATTTTCCATACCGCTTATCCTCACTAGGGTCGCGGGCGTGCTGGAGCCTATCCCAGCTGACTCTGGGCGAGAGGCGGGGTACACCCTGAACTGGTCGCCAGCCATTGCGGGGCACATAGAAACAGACAAACATTCGCACGCACATTCACACCTACAGCTCATTTAGAGTTTTCAATTAACCTACCATGGATGTTTTGGGGATGTGGGAGAAAACCGGAGTATCCGGAGAAAACCCGCTCGGGGAGAACATGCAAACTCCACACAGACCAGGCCGGATTTGAACCCAGATCCTCAGAACTGTGAGGCAGATGTGCTAACCAGTCGTCTGCCGTGCCGCCTAGTATTATAAACACAACAAAATGATTAAGTTTTCAAATCAGAAGTCAAGGATAAGTTTGTTCAACAATTGATCGAGTTACTGTAAAAAGGGTTTTTAGTAACAAAATATGCTTACAATATCTTAACACTTTACAATTGATCCCGCTGGCCAGACGAAATTGCTGCGCGGTCCGGTAGCTTGACATGTCTGGGTTAGTCTTCACTTAACCTAAGAAACATGTTTTTGGAATGTGGGAGGAAGTAAATTTGTGCAAGCATGCTGCGTACATGCAAACTCCACTCAGGAAGTGCAGCCCAGATTAAAACCCACAACCAAAAGTTCCATTTAAAAAAACAAAACAAATATTGGTGATGATTCAAAGCTATGTTTTTGGTTTTAGTACTGTCAACACGTTGCACTATCCAGTGTCGTGCTTATTTAATTTGTTGGCAAATTACACGTCTCTCTGGAACAGTGATTTCCAATCTTTATGGAGCAAAGGCACATATTTTACATTTGGAAAATCTCATGGCACACCAACAAACAAAGTAGATACACAGCAATTACTGTATGTACTTCCTTCCATCTAATAGAAGAACATTTATTTGTTCTGTCTGTCACTATGCCTCACTGGCATAAATAGAGGAACAAAGGTACATTATTTCTTGTAAATTGATAATTTTTTTGACCACTTAAGTAAAATTTGATAATTTCCCATGGTACACCTGAAGATCGTTCATGGCACATTAGCACACTGGTTGGGAATCACTGCTCTAAAATTATATATTGTATTTGACTTTTGTGTTTAATTATCATAGTGATCGCAGCAAGTACACACGGTGACATAGACTGGAATAGCGAGTGACTCCTAGCATCCGAGAACATGTTGGTACTCACATGCCTTGCCCAAAGGCACCACGATGGTGGCAAATGCAGGGGTGTGACTTCCCTTTGGGTTTACCTCTGCAGGTGGACCACACTGCACTCTTGTCAGTCAGACACAGTCATTTCACCTTTTAGCCATCTCTATACTTACTAGATAGATATAGTTGAATTTAGTATAATAGAAGTGATTTATTCTGAATTTGCAAATGATAAGCAGTGTAATTATGGACAGGTAAAACAGAATAAAAATGGACAATCGTAGAAAAGAAAACCACTCAATAAATTCACTTACATGTCCGAAAAGGCGGTGGGAAGAAGTAGAATTTATTTAATCCCACCCCACGTTCTCTTTATCTTACTATATCTCAGATTTGTGCTGACCAAATGTGTACAAATAATAACTAAAGAAGAAAAGGAAAAAAATATATGCAAGAATGAACATATGGTGACAATCAAACCCTTAAATATCCCTTATTCTTGTGGCGATCAATAATCTTAATTGCTGTATCTCGTGAAAAATATTTTTCATAGGTGCTTTTGAATTGATTGTTTGAACATTCCTTGTGCTCCTCCATCAATCTATTCCACAGTTTGACGCAGATAAACTAAAACAGCCAGTTTATTGACAGCCTTTGAGTTAATTAGACATATCTGTGGATGTATTTTGGCGCACCTGAAACTACTTCTTTGTGTAAGATCATGGGAAATTCAAAAGAAATCTGCCAATATACCAGGAAGAGAATTATCTTTTTCTCTTCAAACAATTATACGCAAGTATAAACACCATGGGAATATCCAGCCATCATACTGCTCCGGAAGGAGACTGGTTCTGTGTCCCAGAGGTGAATGTGCTTTGGTCCGAAATGTGAATATTAACCTATTGACAAAACTAAAAAGACATTGTGAAGATACTAGCTGAAGCTGGTAAGTGAAACCAGTACTGTACCAACATGGGCTGAAAGGCCACTGTGCTAGGAAGAAGACATTACTCCCCCAACCCCTTAAAAACACAAAAAGCAAAACTGATTTAAGTTTGCAAATGCATTCATGGACAAAGGCTTTAATTTTTGGAAACATGTCCTGTGTCTGACGAAACTAAAATTGAACTGTTTGGCCATAATAACCATTGTTATGTTTGGATGAAAAAGAGGGACGCTTGCAACCCTGAGAATGCCATGCCAACTTGGAAATATGGGGGTTGCAGCATCAAATTGTGGTGTTGTTTTACTGCAGGACCGATTGGTGCAGTAGATGAGATCATGAGGAAAGAACATTATGTGGCAATACTGAGGCAACATCTCAAAACAGCTTCCTGGTTGATGCTTAGTTAATGCTTTCAAATTGGTCTTTCAAATGGACAATGACCTGATGTATAGTGCCAAACTGGTTACATAGTGACTTAAGGATAACAAAATCAATGTTTTGGCGTGGCCATCACAAAGCCCTGATCTTTTTATTTTTTTAAACCTGACCTGTTCAGCTGCATGGCCTTGCAAAATGGTGGATTTCTGTGCCTTTTGTGTTGAAGTTTTGCTGTGCAACAAGGGAGTTTGAAATACTCCCTCTTATTTTTTTATTTTGTAATTATTCTGATGTTTATTGAAAATACAGCCGAACAGAAAAGGGTTTTAGGGGACAGACAGAGGGACAGAACGGACAAGGGGAATAGGGGTGCGAACCACAGAACAACAATAGATCACGACACTTGTCCTGCATGCTGCTTCTCCTCTCCTTGTCCTATTCTATCTTGTCCTGTCCGTCCCTCACAGGGTGTATCACTACAGCCCCATGCAACACTCATATTTAATGTTTCATTGTTGTAGATAATGTAATGACTTACTTCTTTCATCCTGTTTACAATTTGTGCTTTGTCTTTTGTCTTTGTTTCTCTCTCCCCTCTAGAAACTTTGTTCTGTTCGACTGATCACCTCTGATTCTCAATAAAACTCAATTATAATACTAAGAAACCACAGCGGAAGCTTCAAAACACCACTGTGACACAGTAAAACTTTTCCGGCATAAAAGGGATACAGATTTTACATTCTACTTGATCTAACAGCCGAACAGGACAAAAAAACAAAAAAAACGATCAGTAGACAGTCTCAATATTTGACCACAAGTAACATTGCAAAAGTAAACTGCGGTGGCATGCTTTTTATAGTGTCTAAACACCTGTAAGAACCTGAGAGTTGCTGTCTTCATATAACCTGTGTTATTATTAGTGTTCCCAGCACAAGCAATTAAAGCCTGAAGCGTCTTTATGGAATTTATTAGTCAATGAACACCATATCACATGCATGTTAGTCACCTGTGAGTTGATATCTTCATATAACCTGTGTTATTATTAGTGTTCCCAGCACAAGCAATTAAAGCCTGAAGCGTGTTTATGGAATTTATTAGTCAATGAACACCATATCACATGCATGTTAGTCAACTGGTGTATGGAGTTGCTGAGCTGGGACATTGAGGGGGGGCCAAGCCAGTGAGCCCATCACATGGGGGGGACCCAGCCAGGGGGACGCCACCCAGTCCCCAGGACCCAGGGCAGTCTCCCCAGGACCCAGTGTAGTCCCCCCAGCCCAACCGAAGCACCCCGACAAATCCCCAAGGGAGGGGCAAGTGTAGCGGACAAGCACCCCGCACTTTTTGTATGTTGTGCAAGAGTACAAAGATGTGAAACAAGAAGTGACCTCCAGGGATTTGTTTATGTAAACCCTTCAGGGCCCACCAAAATGTCATATTGTCAGGCAGCCCAAAATACAGTATATGACACAGTCATGAAGTTTCTTGTGAGAATGAAGGGTCAAAAATAATCCAGTTACTCACCCACTTTACCAATATTATTCCAAACAGAGGCCATATTGGCACACAGAAAGTCTTTGTGAAAGCCTGTGCATGAGAGACTTGGCTCATGATGAGGCTTTGAGTCATTTTAGGGTTCTGCATTCCTAGAATTCCTTTTCCTGAAAATGGGTGTCGGAAAGTGTGTGGGGTGGAAGTTGGTGTCAGAAAGTCACATCAAAGTCTGATCCCTGTTGTGTAGTGATTGCACAATGATAAGGGGACTGTGGAGAAGAAATATTCCTTAGATAGACCCTCGGGACAGGGCAGAGTGTTGCGGCAGCATTATTCCGCTTACGTCAAAACTACCAATAGACCGAGACATGGCGATCACGTAATACTTCCGTGCGCTGGAAAATGTTATTCCTGTATTGTCGATACTTATAGTGGAACTTCATTGTAGTGGCATTGCTGTAGTTGCCCCAACAAATTGGTGCAATCAATTTTACCATTAAAGTGGTATGAAGCTAAGAATGATTGAACACATGATTAATTTGGTAACTGCGGAAAATCTCACTGATGTTGGAGCGGTGTGGTGGTAGACCCAAAGCAGAGAAAACTGCTGGTGGTTTTCCTTTTAGCAACAGACTTCAAAATTAAGACACAAACACAGACACCTACACACACTTTTAATTATGTGATGTTTTCAATGTGTCCCTTCAAAGAGTTAAACTTTGGCCATCTTTTGACTTGAGATTTTATCACTCTGAAAAACAACTCACTTCCTGGCCAGCCCAAGTGTGGTTTCACTGTAGTTGTATGGGCAATTCATTTCTAAAAATTCACCTTTAAACTCTTATTAAACATTTCGGCGCCTGTATCGAAATGTACATGGCTCAAAATAAACAACTGCAGTTCTTTTTTTGACCACTGAATGTCACAATGTACTAAACAAGATTTAGCATCTAAACCATTGGGGGGGAAAACAGGAAGTTGGCTGGCTTTAGCTGGAATAGGCGTTTATGTCATCAATTACTACCTTGCTGTATGTTGTTGTACACAGTTGTTCACCATATTACTGAGTTCATATCTAGGTTTAATCGGTTTCATTTCGCCAACCTGGAGACAGAAGGTAGAGATGTGGAGGTAATAGAGACCATGGCTGATAATTATCTGCATTAGGGGTGGGCATTTAATTTTCCAGTTGAGAAACTTGTAGGGGTGTACAGATTCGTTTTCGCAACTGTGCGTTCCGTATCACGATTTGTGGTTGCTGATTCGATTCAAGGACGATTTTGGTTCACTTAGAACAATGAAGTTAAATGATTCAGTCGCTGGGAATCAATTCATTAACTTTTTAGCCAAAAATTCACCCAATGTGACTGAATTAAATACCTGCATACTGGACAGTGCAGGTGAAATTATTTCAATTCTTGTTGAAGAGAATTGGGTAAAAACTAATTATGGTCATTAAATATGAAGATTTTCCTGATCTGCTTTCTTTTTATGAGTCTTATTGTGTACTGTACTGTATGTGTTTTTTAATGGACTAAGAGTCTGCTAAATAAAAGTTTGATTGGTTTTGAAGGCTCTGATGTTTGTATACATTTAATGCACAAACTGGTCTTTCCCTTGTAGCGTCACGTTCAGCTCATTCATATGTCAGTATGTCCACAGCAAAAGTTAAATCACAAAACCAATCTGTGTCAGGTTTGTGTACGCTAGTGGCCGCATTTCAAACGCATGCACACAGACACCTACACGGCCAATCAGACGGAGGATCCCCGCTCTTCACTCTCTCTGATTGGTTTAGAGACCACGATGAAACTCATCGTTTGTCTGCTTTCAAATCGCGGAAATGTTTTTTATCCCTCAAATGATTCGGCACTTGTACGCAACCTCTGTTTTTTTTTTTTTTTTTTTCTTCTTTCTTTTTTGCCACCCCATTCAGAAATTATGGCGCATATGCAACCAAATTAGTCACACTCTAGAGTACTGTCTCATCTATAAAAAAAAAATTAAAAAAATCATTCGCCGGATTTCCAGTACCACTGCAGAGTACTAAACTATGCATCCGAGCTCGCAGATTGATAGTACATTATGCGTCCCTGCTAATTTTTGTGCGTCTAGGATGCAGGACGTACATCAAAAGAGATGCTGCCTGATACTTGAGTACTCTGATATAATTGTCAGTAGAATACTCGATTACAAATTGGAGCACTACTGGATGAAAATTTTTATTTGTGACGGGTCTGTTTGTCACTTCAGAAATAAAGTGACAAAAAGTAAGTCATGACATGGCATTTTTAAAGAATAACTGAAAACCTACTATCAATAGGTTTCAAAGGGGCAATAACCTAAGGCCCCCCCCCCCCCTTGATGATTGGCTTTGAAGGTGCAAACATTTTGATCAGCACTCGACTTTTCATATACAGTAAAGGTTCAATGCACTTCTCCAATTTGTTTTGAGAAATAAATATGGATTTTCAAATATTTTAAATCTATAAATGCAGTATATAATATATACGTTAATTTAATATAAATATATGTTAAAATGTATTTTTATTTTGGTGGTAAAATGACTCAAAAGGACCTGACACTCAAAAGTGTAGGACTTGAGACTTGACTCAGCACTTGCCTATCTCGACTTGGGACATGACTCGGGACTTGGACAAAGACTTGTGACTTGCAAAGCAATGACTTGGTCTCACCTCTACAAACTCCTAATGCATTTTAGCCATTCCTTGTTCAGACTCACAAATAATTTCTAGGGCAAAGTCGCCTTTTACCTACACTGTGCAGGAAATGGGGAATCTTGCTAACTTGAGGACTATTGTTGGCATTGTCGCTATTCGCTTTAAAAAACATTTAAATAAAAAGCCTTGAGTGATTGAAAGAGTCATTAAATATAGCGACAAACAAGCTAAGTTGGCAACATCACTGAAGACTCATTGCTCTTGCTTGCTGGTTCTGTTTTGAGGACAGCTCAGATACTGTGAAGGGGCCGGATGTGGTCTACGTCCCACACTCTGCCCATGTCTGATTTACATTAAACCACATACTGATATTTGTGTGCATTTTATTGTCTACTTTGCTAAAAACGTAATTCCATATTTGATAAAGGATGTAATTTGGATTAAGTGACCCAATTAAGGGATTTAGCATTGTCATTTTCTAGCCTTATATTTCTATTACACTTACAAGTGTAATGGCAGTTTGTCATTCTTGTACAGATTAATTGATTATGGTTGTTAGGACCAAAAACAGAAATTTTAGCTATCAGATTGTCATCTCACATTCCCATTATAGGTGAACAATCACATTGCTATGTTTTTATTTTGATGTGTTTGCCAAGTCATAAAAATAAACTGGATCTTACTTTGGGCATAGGCATTTGACCCAAATCGGTTTCTCTGACCTTTTAAGCTAAACGTTATCAAAACAATAATAAACTGTACAATGCATTGTAAAGAAATTTCCCACAAAGCTTGTACGGTGTTAACATTATTGAGCACATGAGAATTAAAAAAAAAAATAAATAAATAATAAGATCTTTTATATGAACCACAAGCTGTTAAAATGCAACCTTCCCTCACAATGAGGACAATGACCTTCTAATTTCCCACACCAAGTGCTGACATTCCCACTATTTGAAAATAAATAGCATTTATTTTATCCTTTTCCACACCATGGTGTTTATTTGCCTTATCACAGTTATACTGTACTTGGTTGGTATTGAGGTTTCCACTCTTAAAATTAGTTACCGTACTACAACATCCGGTGTGTCTTTTATATTGTTCATGGTTTAAAGTAATAGCGTTCTGTGTAGTATTGTTTACTTTGTTGTCTGCTACAGTGAGTGACTTGTAGAAGTCAGCTGAGGTTGTTTCCTTTAAAGGTTTAAATTTGAGTTTACGTTTAGAACATAAAGTTGAAATAGTCATAAAAACCTAGCCCTCATTCTCCTCCATTGTTGTTGCTTCCTGTGACTAGTGTCATCAGAGTAATTTCACGTGACAACAGAGGCAGTGCTCTTTGTAGTGGTAAATTGATGATTCGACCAAAGTAGAGCTGTGGCAAGCCCAGTAGATACAATGTAGTCAAAAGTCTTTCGATACTTTTCCCTATTTATATCACTGCAAAATAAAACAAATTAAATTAAAACAATTTAAAGTAATAAAATTAGATATGACACTCATAGATGGGTATACACTTCCCTCCAAATGTATTGGAAAACAGCGGCTAATTCCATTATTTTTGCCGTAGAATAAATACCTTTGTGTTTGACATCAATAGATAAAGATTCACGTCTCACTTTTCAACTTTTAATTCCAGGTACAGTATTTACATCTGGATCTGATACATAGTTTAGAAGCTATCATTATTTTAAATTATCAAAGTGTACTCCCTTAATTATCTTTCTTATCAGGTAAATTACATGATCTAAAGCAGGTGTTCACAGACTTCTTTGGTCCATGACCCCCCTCACGGGAGAAATTGTTCCAAAGACCCACTCATAATCCTATAACACCAATTAAACAGAACTACTAGGTGTAGTCCTAAATAGGATTTTGTTTTTAATTTTTTTTTTAATTTTATATAAACCTTTCAACTCAAATATTTACAACCTTTTTAAAAGAAAATGACTAAATTAAATATTTATCCATCATTGCTAGCTAGGAATGTACAATATTTATTGGAATACAGATACAGTAATCCTACGCTATATCAAGGTGCTCGCTTCGCGGTCCTGCTATATTGCAGATATTTATTACTGGTGGTGTTACTCTATTTTTAGAATGTTTGTACAATATTTGTTATCCATTGCTCTTCTGTCTCAGTATATTAAGTGTTTAGGCCTGTCATGATAGCAAGTTTTTTATGACTATATTTTCCCCAAAACTATCCTGACAAACGATTAGTATCGTTTTTTTATGCCACTGATGAAATTATATTGGCGCAGGGGTGGGCAAAAATATTATATCAAAATGTGTATTGTAAAAATATTTGGCTCAGGGGCCACATTGACTTTTAAAATTTGATAGGCGGCCCAAGCCAGGACCAGATGCTTACATATCAAAAATTAAAAAAAACGTACTTTTAATGGGAACAGTGTTGTTTTGTTGATCACCTTTTTTTGCCAGTGAATCAAAGTCTGTTGTGGCAATTCTTAGAACACGTCTGAGGTGTTCATCACTTAGCTGGGATCTGTAGAATGTTTTGTTGGTGTTCATCACACTAAAGGTCTGTTCACACACATGTAGAGCCAAACACCATCAGCATCCACTGTGCCATCATCCGGATTTTTGGAAATTGCAGAAGGTACCATAGTTTAGTGATTTGATGATGTATTGTGACATAAGTGGATCAGATGGACATTTGGTTTTAATTAAGTACAATAACAAATAACTTTCACTCCCATCATTCTTCTTGACATACTGTATGTCAGCTCTTATAACTGGATCAACCTGTGTGGTTCATATCGGTTAGAAACGATAACCGAAATATTCAACTACAAGCATGGTGCGAGTGATTTAAGAACTACAAACTGCAGTAAAAATGTTGCACCTCAGAAAAATACCGAAATAACTCATTCATTCATCTTCCATCCTGCTTATCCTCACAAGGGTCACGGGCGTGCTGGAGCCTATCAGAGCTATCTTCGGGCGAGAGGCGGAGTACACCCTGAACCCGGTCGCCAGCCAATCGCAGGGCACAAACAAACAAACACATTCACACTTACGGGCAATTTAGAGTCTTCAATCAACCTATCATGTATGTTTTTGGGATGTGGGAGGAAACCGGAGTACCCGGAGAAAACCCACGCAGGCACAGGGAGAACATGCAAACTCCACACAGGAACGGTCGGGATTTGAACCCCAGTCCTCAGAACTGTGAGGCGGATGTGCTAACCAGTCATTCACCATGCCGCCTGAAATAACTGAAATGCTGAATATAAAATAGTAATACTTGATACTGCAGGCATGAATATATGAATCATCTGTGTTTTTGCCTTATGGTCATCTTGAGACGCCTTTCTGCAGTTCTTTGTCACTTTGTGGAATGATTCTTCTCAGCCCTCTGGTGCATTATGCTTGCTGCTTTTGTTCTTATTAATCACTCCAAAGTCAAAAAGAGTACACTGTGTTTCCATAGCAATAGTGTCTTAGCGGGAAATGAGAATTGGAAATAGGAAGAGGATGTGGTCACATATCACACAACCATTTTTGCTATGTTGATACACTCGCTTCTCTGCTTAGTCAATTTTTAGCTCTTTCTCTCTCTCTCTCTCTCTCACTCACTCACTCACACACACACACACACACACACATCAACACACAGTTCCAGGTTTTAAGATAGCGATCGCTTGGTAGTTTGAGACCCAACTGCTGCTGTGCTCCCACCAAGTGATACAAATACAGTTTATACAGTATACATAACTTGTTTTACAATAATATCAGTCAAATCAAAATTTCCAAACTTTCTTTA
This sequence comes from Phycodurus eques, assembly GCF_024500275.1. Taxonomy (NCBI): domain Eukaryota; kingdom Metazoa; phylum Chordata; class Actinopteri; order Syngnathiformes; family Syngnathidae; genus Phycodurus; species Phycodurus eques. The sequence continues at coordinate 6,636,132 of NC_084531.1, forward strand.
TATAAAGCAAATGGTACTTAAGTTTGCTGGCTGTGAATGTGGCAAAGTACAGATCCAGAACCAGATATATATTTTTTCTTTTCTGGGCCTCATACCTTTTTCATGCCAGTCGTATGGTAAGGATTTAACCTGACTTGCAAAAAAAGGAAGCAATTCGTTAAAATGGCTTGATCAATTGAATTGGATAAAGGTAAAATTTAATATTAAAAAAAGCATGACTGTTCATTTAAACAATTTTTGGTATTTTTTTTATTTTATTATTTTTATGAAATTTATGCTGGCACCACCAGGCCAGTACATATCTAAGATAGCACGGCTTGACATATTCCCATAGTAGTTCTGGGCCATTGTCTATGTCGGACCCTGAGGCTGATGAGCTAACGAACAATAAAGTCCACAACTTATAACAAACTCTTGTGGATATACAGCACTAATATATACAGGGTACGCAAACAAACATGCACTTACAGGTTGCTGCAAGCCCACAACGCAAAGACAAGTTTTAATGTAGTTTACAAATGGTATTGTAGAGCTAATTAAGGCTGAAGCTACATAAACAGGCTCTGGTAAAGTGAAGCGAGAGGGGAGGAAAAAAAATCATCCATACGCAGTCAGTAGAGGGGTCCCCTGACTCCAGTTTAGGGTGCACATGCCAGGTTTTCCAGAAGGGTCATTGTCAGACCTATTTTGCCAGCCTTTTTTTTTTTTTTATTTTTTTTTTTATACGCAATAATTGCAAATTAGTTTGTGGACACCCAAGCTATGTCTCGCACATCCCCAGGTGTCCGGGGACCCCAGTTTGAGAACCACTAATGTTAAGGGTTTGAGTCTGGAGATTTACTTTCTTTCTGTGATGAACTCTTTTGTTGTTTTGGAAGTGTGTTCTTGCTACATGACTTGCGACCGTATGTCTTGGAAAGTATAAAATACGTACATACAAGTCAGAGTCCCTCTCTTTGTGCTTGACGGTGAGATTATTTGCAGGAAAAGTGTGGATTGTGTCTAGTCATTGCATGCTAAAACAATTAAACAACCAATTGTCCTTACACATTTTTATACATGTGATTGACTTTTTTTTCCCCACCCCATGTTGGATGTAAGATTTCACTCTCACTACACTTGGGGGAGGGGGTGAGTGGGGGGGGGGAAAGAGTCCTTTGAATTTACGTAATTTGAACATGTACATCGGTTGCACTTGATTCAATTGTGTTAAAATCACATATTCTTTTTCGGAGGTGAGGGGTAAATTATGTCATTTTAACACATTTTAATCATGTGCAAGCGATGTGCACGTTTAAATTAACTAAATTCAAAGGACTTTTTTTCAGTGTGGAATATCACATTTAATTAGTTGCTTGTTTTGTGAGGTGAGACTGAAATAATAAAAATAAATGTAGTTTTTATTTAGGACTATTTGGTAAACTGTTGACCGTCAAGTCAGTGTAGTCAGCTGTTGCTGGCATTGCTGTTTTCATCAGATTAATGTAATTGCTTCAGAATGCCATTGTTGTGACATAAAGAGAAATACTATAATGAGAAAAAGGCCCAATTACGAGAGAACCAGCAAAAAGAGGGTCAAGGATCCAAGTTTGATCCCTCTTTCCTTTCTGTTGTCTTATCTCTATGCAAAGCAGCTGGGGCCACTGTGGTGTTTGGGTGCCCACCTAAGATCCTTACAAAAAGTTCATATGGACCGTTGTTGTTTTGCGTTCTAAACTAAATTGAAAGCATAGATTATGAAATATGGTGTAAATATGGTTTATGAGAGGTGTGTCAATCATTATACCGTTGAATCTCTGTTTGTAATTAATCGGTTCTAAAAAAGGCTTACTAAAACTGAATCGGAATGAAAACTGAAGCAATATTTCCCATAGGAAATTATGTGATTCCATTTGTTATAGACACCCAAAAACATTAACAATAATATGTTTTATAGAGTAACTATAGTTTTAGAAACAGGAAACAATGTGAAATAAACAGGGCTGCAGCTATCGAATATTTTAGTATTCAGGTAATGTACTGAAAATTCCATCAAATAATAGAGTAATCTGATAAAATAATGCTTGGTTGAATAGAAATTGTGAATACATGAGAAAAGACATTTCACTTAATAACGAACACCCAATTGGTTTCCTTTTTTAAATGACTAACTTTTTATTTCTTAAAGTTGAACTAACCTCACTGTTGTTTTATTTCTAAATACATTGTTATAAAATACATATAACACATAAATAACACACATAATACATAAATGCATATGTTCGAAGGTAAGTGCTAAAAACGTGCAAAGACTGAGAATAATTTAGTACCAAATTGTTGAGATATAGTTTAGGATTCTTTTTCTTCATCTTAGTTGGCCGGATTTTTTGGGCGGCGCTCAAAACGTGCGCTATTTTCATTGTCGTACTTTGCTATGAGTTCTGTCTTGAATTCTATCATTTGTTTCACCTTCTTTTTAGCAGTGTGACTAAATAAACAAGGTCAAAAAACATTTAATATGCTACGGGAAAACGTGCGGGGTGATGCTTACTGGACGACAACTAAGTTGCGCATGCACATGGGATGCATTGTGTGGGTGCTAGATTCTAGTAAATGAGTGGCGCAGTCATGGTGTTTTGGCACAAAAATGGAGAGAATAAATGAAGCCTGGTACATTTATTGTAGATTAAAAAAGTAATCGAAAACCGAATCGTGCAATATACAAAAACTGAGGTTTCACTTTACAAGTAAAATCTTTGCCAACAGCAGCCAGTGCAGCAATGTCATGTTTAACCTCAGAAAAATCCGTGGGGGAAGAGTTATTGAAGGCCAATTAAAGGCTATGTAAGGTTTAATAATGTAATTGCATTATTTATTTATCATTTAGGTTTGTGTTGACGCTGCCTGCTGTTGACGCTTGTAGAGTTATTTACGTACAATTTGGACAACTGCGCATCCGAATTGCTTCATGTTTTCAGTGAAAAGAGTCATATTGGCTGTGTGTCACTGGAAATGTAGGTATAGAAATAATAGAAAAATGTATGTGCATTAAATTAACCCTCGCCCAGCCATAACTAGGTTTTGTCCTATCACCCAGCAGATGCAGCTTTCCAGCCACTCTGTTGACAACCTCAACATCGCACAGATGCATAGAAATTAAGGAACTTTGGCTAATAACAGGTAAGAAATGCTAGATGATGTGTTGACCTACTGTGTCTGGCCTGTATGTGAAAGTGGGAGAAGAGAAATGAGGCATTGACGTGGCTTGAATCTGGAGAAAAGGCTTTGTCGTGACAAGCAGAGAATGTGTGCAAGTTAGCACACACACAATCATTACTTCGGCCGAGCACAAATTGTTTCAGGCAAGGTTGATCACCGTTTTGTCGGTTGGTTAGTGAGTGAGAAGCAAAAAAGCAATTCAACATCTTTGTATCGCGGGGTAATGAGCCAAGGAAAGATAATAGATGATAAAAGTGTGGATCAAGGAATTTTGTTTCTGTTTGAGTTCCTAGTAAGTAAATTCCATCACATAACAGAATCAATATTACCCTGTCCATCCATTCATAGGATACCCCGACCTTCAGTGCATAATTCCAGAATTCGACAAGCATTGTGTATAATTACAGTCTGTATGACGTGCTTTTCAACAAGCAGTGTACATGATTGTTTGCAGTCGAGCAGTTGTAACAGATAGATGGTTTTGCAATGTTGCTGCATGCTCCCAGCAACCCAGTCACCTCTAGAAAGAAAAGTCTGACCTTTCTGAGCTTTTGCACATCCGTATGTGTGTGTGTCATTCATTGCCCATGTGGGGGCCCTTTGTCCAGGGTTGAGAGAAATGGTTTTTAGCAAGCTGCTGAGCGGCTAATACTGAAAAATTAACGCAGTGTTTGGAAGCTGTCCCTGTGACATTCAATGCAGAAATTCTGTGTTATTTTTGTCTGTCTCGTCCCATCTTCCAACTGTGACACGACATGACCAGTGGTTGTTGTCCTGTTTAGGCTGTCTAGCAGGCTGGAATTACATTTACAATATGTTCTAACTTCCTACATTTAAGTACCCAGCTGCACTGTGTTTGTGTGTGCTTTTGTTGGTGATCACAAGTCCTATCTTTTGTTTTCCATATCAGTGTGTCTTGCTCCTCTGTTGTTGGTTATCATTTCCAATGACGCTTCTCTGCAGTTGTGGTAATTCTGACAGAGCTATTTTGATGATGCATGAACACAATTATATTCCCAGCAGTCCCATTTCTGTTATACACCACCACAAATGTTTTATTTATTCTTCAATGGCCAAAGCCAATAACCTGAGCTCAACCCAGTAGAGATTTGATTTTGCGAAAGGCTAAAGGCCTGCGAAAGGCAAGCCTTTAGAAAGAAAAAGTTAAGTTAAAAAGTTAAAATTAAAGTTTGCTGGTGTCAGCTGGTCACAGGCTGGATGGAGTTATTATAAACCGTATGCAAAATATTTGCAGTAAAATATGAAGTCTTATTCACTTCAGTCTATTTTAAGTCTTTTTGTTCTAATACCTTAGTTCACCCCCAAGTTTTTGTCTGTTACAAATATTTCTTTCTTCTGCGTGGTTGCAGATTGAGATTTAAATACCCAGAGATAAAACCTTTTGTTGATCTCGTCTCACCCCACAAATGTTTTCAGTCTATTGCAAAAATAAAGGAAATGGCTTTATTGTTCTAATACTTTTTGAGGGGTGTGTATGTGTGTGTTGTATGTATGCATGCATACAGTAAAATGCCTATATTTCCTGAAAGGTAGCTGCCACGTTTATGTGCCACCGTTTAAAATTAATTGCTTTTGTGTAGATTCAAAAATGTTGATCTATAGAATATATATGGAATCAATTCAGACAGCCTTTAACTGTTCACAATATACTGTATGTTGTAATATGTGACTTTAATAGAAACAGATTAATTGTGCTTGTGTATACAATTGAGAGAGTCTCATGAATGGAAACTTAAAAATGTGAACCCCGATAATAGATTTTAATTATTTCCTCTGACAAACCTTCTGAGAAAACGGATTTTCTTTTTTTTTTTTTAACAAAAATGTTTTGTCAACAACAACAAAAAACAACTTCCAGTCTTAATCAAAACAGTCAGTCCTTGTGCATTTTATCTGTTATCTCTGGATTAAACGGTCCCACTCAACATTACCGTTATTACAAGCAGGAAGTATTTTATAATTTGCTATTAACGTCATACTTTTTATCAGGCATTCGTGTTGTGATTTGATTAAAATCTTAGTATAGGACATCTATTGCCTCTTGTTTCTGCAGAATTACATTAGCAGGTAAATTTTTGTATCTGTGAAGATTTATTTTTTTACCTACTGGACCTCCTCATACCAGTGTCTTGGGATCATGTCAGAGCTAGATATGAATAATGACCTTCCATACAGCAGAGGAAATAATTATTTGATTGCTCTCTGATTTTGTAAGTTTACCCACTGACAAATACATGAGCGGTCTATAATTTTAATGGTTGGTGTGATTTTTGTCTCATCTGATCGCATCACCTTCTCCCAATCATTCTCTGAATCATTCAGGTGTTCATTGACAAACTTCGGATGGGTCTGTACTAGACTTTACACCGATTTGATTGGGCTGATCGGTATCTGCCGATAGGCAACACGTAATGCCCGGATCAGACAAGACAAATTTGCTCTTTCACGATTGCACTGTTGGACTACTGCAATAAAATCTTGTATTCCGCATCCCGCTTTTTTACGATCATTGGGCTTTATCTTGTCAACTCAAATGCGACCGGATACACTCGTTACCGTGGCGACAACAACAAGAGTGGAGCGAGCCGACGGCATTATAAAGACAAACTTGGGAAAAACGTGTGTTGGTGGTCACCGGTGCTCAGGACAGGAGAGGACGTTCGTTTAAGGCTTGCTTGTGGTATGCTCACGTTCTTTTAATACGATACGGCTCACAAGCTGGCAATAAAATGTTATGTAGTCTAGCAAGCTAGTGCTAGCACTAACGGTTGGCCGTAAACAGAACGGCGGCATGTTCTGTCAAATCATGCTCTAAAGTTTCAGTGTGGGTGAAGTCATTTAATTAAAAATAAAGCAATTTAATTACAGTAAGTTAGCACCCATTATTTCTGTTATGTAATGTTGGTTTGACCTGACTGATTAGAATACACGATCTGATTTGAGCAGTGATTTCCAACCTTTATGGAGCCAAAGAACCTATTTTACAATTGAAAAATCTCACAGCACACCAACAAACAATAATGTCATAAAAAGTGGATACATTAATCACTGTTTACTTCCTGCCATCTAATAGAAGACCATTAATTTGTTCCGTCTGTCACAATGCCTCACTGGCATAAATAGAGGAACAAAGATACATTATTTATTGTAAATATTTTTTTTTGAGCAATTAAGTACACAAGTATATACAGTAAATAAACAGGTCATTTAAAAAGACACATTCCTCCATCTTGCGATCGGTGATCAGTTATCGTTTTTTTAAACTCGGTGATCGGCCCCAAAAATACTGATCGTGTAAAGCACAACTATAAAACTGGTGGCCTGGGGGCCAGATCCGGCCCGCCACATCATTTTATGTGGCCCGTGAAAGCAAATCAAAATTCCTCATTGTGTTGTGGTGTAATACAATAGAGATATTTCCAAGCATTTTTTTGTTACCAATCCCCCTTTGAAAAGAAATGTAATAGGCTTCTGCTTTCACAACTGGTTGTTCATCAATGTGTTCCATATACTGTATGTAATTACAGTATATGAGGTAATCTTTCATTTATTTGGTTTGTGTTGGAAAATTTATGTCAGAAAAATATTTGACAAAACAGGGTTCACAAGTCGTAGCAGCCCTCCGAGGGAAGTCATAACAACGATGTGGCCCGTGACAAAAATGAGTTTGACACCCCTGGTGTATAGCCTAGTCTGTACATGTTCCTTCTTGAGCAGGGGGACCTCACAGGCGCTGCAGGATTTTAATCCAGTACGGCATAGTGTGTTACCAAAGTTATTCTTGGTGACTGGTGTCCCAGCTGCCTTGAGCTTATTGACAAGCTCCTCCCATGTAGTTCTGGGCTGAACCTTTCTCACGATCATTCATACTCCACGAGGTGAACTCTTGCGAGGAGCCCCAAACTGAGGGAGATTGGCAAATCATTTTATGCTGCTTCCATTTTCTAATTATGGCACCAACAGTTGTCTCCCTCTTGCCAATGGTCTTTAACCCATTCCAGCCTTCTGCAGGTCTACAATCTTGTCCCTGATGTCCTGAGACATCCTTGCCTAAGATGGAGAGGTTGGTGTTTGACTGATTGATGATGTGGACAGTTGTCTTTCATACAGCTAACGATTTTAGATTAGGAGTACTTTCTTAAAGTGATAGGATGAGTCTGTGGGAGCCAGAATTCTTTATTGTTGTTAGGAGGATCAAATACTTATTTCAATCAATGAAATGCAAACACATTTTTTAGATATTTTTTAAAATGTTTTTAAATGTGTTGTAAATGTTTTCTTTTAGATATCGTGTTTCTCATAGTTAACATGAACCTACCATTAAAACTATAGACCGCTCATGTCATGTCAGTGGGTAAACTTACAAAAACAGTGATGGATCAAATAAGTATCCTCCACTGTATTATGAATGTTTGCATAGCCATTTCACAAAGTGTTCTTTGTTTAGTTGTCCGTTTTGTGTAACTCATTGTATTTGTCATGTCATGTGACCTCCAACATTAGCTATGACATTAGCTCTGATTGACAGTGCTTCTGCTGAAAATTGGCTTCTTTACATGTCTGGACTTCGACTCTTGGTTGTGTTTTTGTGTGTGGCACAAGGTACTGAATGGGTGCGCAAGCCACCTGAGGCTTTGGAGTCCACACAGCAAAATATAGGAGGTCATGTGAGTGTATTTGGTTGATGCAGGGGGTCTGTGTGACTATTTCCATGTGACCCTTTTGCCCCCCTCGAGCCAGCAGTGTGTGTGTGTGTGTGTGTGTGTGTGTGTGTGTGTGTGCGTGTGTGCGCGCGCGCATATGTGCACGTGCAAGTGTGTGTGTTTGTGTGGACACGTGGGGGATCTTTGGATGGGTTTTGTGTGTCTGTGTTTGTGTCCGAGAGAGAAATGTTGTGAGGAGGGGTGGAGGGGTAAGCCAAGGGCAACACAAGGGCAGTGTTTGTGCAGGGCACGGGACTGTCCTCACTGGCACGCATGTTCACATACAAACATTTGCCAAAAACAGAGCCTTATTGTGGACAGTCGTCCCAGTTCGATCCACCCATTACAGTTAATGCATTGTGTCACATATTCGAACTGTGGGTTTTCTCTTATCTCTCTTTCTCATCTGTCACACATCAGTCAGTCTCTGCAGAATTTAAATAGAATTTTTCCCTGAGGGATTAAACTAAAAAATAAATTTAAAAAATGTCTCATAAATCCTTTAACTGTTTTCAGTGTTGTCGTGTTACCACGACATCTACGGTTACATGAATGGTAATCTCACACTCTCAACTAGAGATGCATCAAATTTTCTGTCGTGAAAAAAATCTCTGCAGAAAATGGCCCAAAAGTACATTTTCAGTTTCGGACCAAAAGACCTTAGTCACCAAAATAAAACTGCCGAAATAGGATGTCATGACTCAAGCAAAAACCGCGGCGAGCGTGCTTTTGTGTACACTTCATTGTTTAAAAAAAAACAAAAAAAAAAACTGTGCATTCACAATGAACAGTCACAGTATCGACAACAAATTGATAATTTGTTTTGAAATCAGAAGTCAAGGATAATTGTTCAACTATTCAAGTTTATGTAAACAGGTTTGCTAACAAAAAATGCTTGCAATATTGTAATGTTATTTTTTTAATTGAATATCCATTTTATGTACTGCTGATCCTCACTAGGGTCGCAGGCGTGCTGTAGCCTATCCCAGCTATATTCGGGCGAGAGGCGCGGTGCACCCTGAACTGGTCGCCAGCCAATCGCAGGGCACATATAACCATTCCCACTCACATTCACACCGATGGGCAATTTAGAGTCTTCAATCAACCTACCACGCATGTTTTTGGGATGTGGGAGGAAACCGGAGTACCCGGAGAAAACCAACGCAGGAACGGGAAGTACATGCAAACTCCACACAGGTGGGGCGGCCGGGATTTGAACCCCGGTCCTAAGAAATGTGAGGCAGATGTGTTAACCAGTCGTTCACCCTGCCGCCTTTATCGAATATGACAATTTTAAAATTTGGTTCAGATTTTAGCAAGCATCATGGAAGTTGACACACAAGATTGGCTTTCGTGGACCACATAAAATGATATGGTGGACCAGATCTGGTCCCCGGGGCTTGAATTTGACACCTGTGTATTGCATAATATACTCCAATAACCAGTGTTGGGAAAGTTCGTTTTCTATGTGAACTTGTTACCAGTTCCAAAAATGAGCTAGTTCATATTTTATAATTAAAATTTTTGAACCAACTTCACTGTTCCAAAAATGAAGTAGTTCAATATGTTGCTGACAGAGTATTACCTTCAAATTACTGACATTTAATTTCCCCATTTTTGCCACCCATTCAGTGCACACGAGTAGTAAGCTGCAGCTTTCACACTACCATCTCAAAAACGTGAGGAAAAACTAGCAAAAATCACATAAATTGACGAGCATGATTTGGCGGGCCGCATATGGCCCCCGGGCCTTGAGTTTGATACCGATGCTTTACATGATCAGGATTTTTGGGGCCGATCAAGTGACAGCCTCTGACTGTCATCTTCTTGACTTTCTTTGCTTAAGAAACTACCAAATGGTTTGTTTGGTTTTTTTCACTGGTGGCAGATGTGGTTCAATGGCATCTGCTCCTCCTGTACCCTTGTCTGCTGATCCCTCTGTAATCTGTGGCTGTGATTGGCCTGGGTGTTCATCCAATATCTCATATATTGCTCTTCCTTTAAAGGCCTCTATCTTGATGGGCTGATGTACTGTTCCTTGAATCTAGTAGGATCCACAAAGGGAGCCGTGTCAATCATCTGTTGCAGAGTCAGTATATTTGTCTGGAACTGAGCAGACTTAGAAGCAAACATGGAGAAGCAGCATTTCGCTGTTATCCTGCACACAAATGGAATAAGTGGCCAACAGAAATGACATCAGCATCACCGTTTAACTCTAGGTTACAAACTCTTTTTTTTCCCTCATGCTTTTTAGAGCATTTCCACTTTTAAATATTTCTGGCAGTGTACACTGTTTTAATTGTACTATTACTTTTCTCTTTTTTTTAAATGTTTAGAAGCTGTTTTTTTCTTTGTTTTTAAATGCTTTTAATCATGTAAAGTATATTGAGTTACATTGTGTATGAAATGCACTATATAAATACATTTGCTTTGCTTTGTTTTAATTCACAAAAACAATTTGAGCTTTACTCATCTATCAACTCTAATAAATCACACAATTTATTTTGACCCCACAAGTTCCTTTACCTTAATGGAGATCTGAAATGCAGTGCAGGTTGCTATAAGTGATCAGGTCAATGATTGTGCCAGTGCAAAGATGAGTGAGGAAACTCTGACTCGTGTACTAAACGGCAAACTTTTGCTTCAAAAGTCACCCTAATGAGACTATGGTCATTTGCATATATTGCAGCACCAAACTCTTTTTTTCATCGAAGCACAAGTTAAAAATACCATCTCAAAGCAAAGTGTGGTACTGTGTGGTATATTTGGTGCCTGTGATTAATCGCAAGTAATAAAAATTTGTGTTCTTAATCTCATAAAAATTTTTAAAAAAAATCGATTGACAGCCCTACTTTAAATACCACTGAAACTGACTTTTGAAATACGGTGTTACATATTTATAAATTATTTTTTTAGTTATAAAAATCAAATTAGTTGTATGTTTACACCATAATTTGATACACGGTGACTGCTATGTTTTTGCGTCCGGAATGCATTCTGGGATTGATGTAAAACGTTCGCCGCTGTACATTGCGGACCACCCTTATATTACTTAAATGTTTAAATCTACACACTTGTATTGTAAACGGTCATCCATTGCAATAATGTTTTTTTTTTGTTTTTTTTTAAATACAATAATATGCTGCCCTCTGCCGAGCTAAAGGCTGCTGCACACCGAAAGACACAGCTGAACTATCGTGTAGTGTGCGTGGTTTGGCAAATGTTCAGATTAATGGCTGATCAATCTGCCAGCGATTCAAAATTTGAAACAATGCACTCACCATTGCAACGTTGCAGTTTACAGCCAATCAAATTGCAGACAAGCTTTCGCTCATGCTGAAAATAGATTTCCGGGCAAGTGTGCCCACCTGGTTTTTGCTTTGCGTTGTGTTCTGAGTTACATAATTAGACTTTGTATTGTATCTTATTGTTATGTTACTTGAATCGAAAGAGATCATATAAGCCAAACATATTACAATCAGACTTCCCTTTAAAAGTATAATCTATAGATATGTAACACTATATTTAAAAAGTAGAGGTCAGTGCTTGTATTTTAAGACCGTTGTAATTGTAGTCGGGTTTACCTTTAAATGATTAAACAGTGTCTTTTGTGAGTATGTTGTAGGTTAACATTGCTCTGAAACCAGTCTTTAGTGTCTGCGTTATGGATCTATCAGGGTTTCCTTTTTGTACTGTATTTGACTGACCTACTGCCCATCTTCATTCATCTTACACTCAGTTGATGTATGAGGGCATGCAGTGCCATTAAGTCACCTCATGTCAGACAGACACAGTATTGTCACAATGCAGACTTTCACTGCTACAATCTGTCTGGCAGTCTCATCAGGATGTCAAAAATAACTTGCGTTAATGCAGCGTCCTTGAAAGATTTTGGCTTTTAAGCAGTTTAAGTGTGTTTAATTGGGCCAACATTGGAATTGGGAAAATTCTATTTCCTCTGCCTTCTCATTAAACATTCCTGAATATGTTTTCAAATTCTAGTACTCCAAGTAGTTTACAAATTTAACCACACCATTTTCCCACAGGATATTTGTGTCTGCTAAAAGTACCTGATTTTGTGGTCCTAATTTCTTTTAAAACAAATACAATCAAACAAACAAGAAATAGAAAATAATCTTGTCCACCAAGAGGTGTATGAGTTTCAATAAGGACTTTTGTTAAAATTGCATTTGTGACCATTTATCTATTTGTAAAATAAACATAAAGTTGTTTTTAGACCATCCAGTTTGACCATGTTGATTTACGTGACACACCACTTAAATACTGTAACTAAAACACACACTAAGCCTCTGATTCAGCTCTCATCAGCTCTTTATGAATGACTTGTTGGGACTTTTTCACTGGCTCCTATTTGTCACTCACTTCCTGTCTGATGTCGCTGCTTCCTTCCTGTGTGGGTGTGTCACTCTGTGTCACCGGAGATGGTTGGAGTAATGTGATGTTTGATCCAGATACTGTATGTGTGTGCCACTTACATACGTTGGACGAAGACAACGTATGTAAGTATTAGTTCAGTCCACTGAACTAATATTGGCACTGAGGGCATTTGTTTGAGTGTTTTTTGTTGTTGATTGTTTGGGTATTCCACAACTTATTGTCCATTTTAAATATTTCTGGAAAAAGATACTATAACATAGGGATGGTATTGAAGTAACAAGCATGGTTTTCATACACATGACACTGCTCAGATGCACTGGAGAGTAATCTTATTCTCAGTGTGGTGTGCAACAAGATATGTCAGTGTGTACAGTGAATTTCCTCTTGAAGTATCAAAATCAGTATGATTTTGTTGTTTTTGTTTTTGGTTTTGTTTTTTTTGTTTTTTAATCCAAACATGAGCATGAATGAAATAGAGAAGTAGCAGAATCGAGGAAGCAAACTGAGGGCACTGTAAGAACGAGGTGTAAAGAATGACACTACGTTCTGTATATAGAGTATTAGTGAACAGTGTTGGTAAGTATTGTATCGTGTGTAGTGTAATCATGTACACTGAGAAAAATCCCGACCAATCAGTATTTCTTCCATAATAATTGAAGTGCAAGAAGGTGAGACTTAATTACTATATAAACCCAAGAGGAGTTATACAAGTATGTACTGTAGTGACTGAGTGAATTGAATCACAGAATATTAAATGAATGAGTGAATGGGATGGACCTAAATGGAAGGTTTTCTTTGGCTACCAAAAATTGGAAAAAGGACAACTTTTGGGCACTGTGAGTTTAATTACATTTTCACTCTGGTTATTGATTCTTCCTTTAAAACAGCTTGTCGTAACAAATACTGTAAGTAGGCCTGTCACGATAACACATTTTTAAAGATGTATTGTCCCAAAAACTATCACGATATTGTTGTCTTTTTTTTTAATAGCTCTGAAATAATACAAAAATAAAAATAAATACCATGCATGTTTTTGGGATGTGGGAGGAAACCGGAGTACCCGGAGAAAACTCATGCAGGCACGGGGAGAACATGCAAATGCCACACAGGCGAGGCCGGATTTGAACCCCGGTCCTCAGAACTGTGAGGCAGAAGTGCTAACCAGTCGGGGACTGTGCCGCCACTTTTAAAGGAGTATTATTATTATTAGTAGTAGTAGTAGTATTTCCTTCTTGTTTCTCTATTAAATTGCCTTTCTTTACTCTGTGATATGAGTCCCCATGGGTCTGAAATAAAAAATAAATTACTGCAAGACTAGCCTGGTTTAAATGGAGGCTTCTATTCCTATTATAATAGCTTTAGAAGCCTCAACCGAATAAAACTATATATAAACACCTCAATTGGAATAAAAAGCCCGAATGGAATTTCATTCGATTTCATAGGGGTGAAATATTCCTTTTGCCAAACGATCAGAAGTAAATTTTTCGCCATGTACGTCGTTATTTGGAATAGAGCCGGGAAGTGCTCTGTCTGTGCATGTTTCGTCTCGACGTAAATGCCCGGTGCCTTGATAATGACGTGACGTTCACGATGAAGTGCGCATGTCACACGGCTGTTCTGATTAAATGTATTGCACATCATGTATACACCCGATCGGAATAGATCACGTCACACGTAAACAGTTGAACAGAGATCTTCAATCGAAAAGTCTCCATGTAAACCCGGCTACTGTGTGATTGATGGACGAGCCCTTCAACTCTCATTCAAATATACGTTGACGTTCGATATCGTCAACTACTGACTGTGTAATGTGTAACACTGAGGTTATGCTTAATAAACAGTTATAGCTCCCGTGTTTGTGTAAATTGGGGACTAACACACAACAACTCGGAGAGGCACTGACATTTTAAACAACTTCGCTGCGGTGGAGCGAGCTGTTTAGCTCCTTAACTTGCTCTTTAACTCGCGGCAGGGCTAGTGAACACAATAAACAGTTAACGGTCCCTTACGTTTCTCTGTTGTGTAAATCTACGCACTGCACATTGAGCAAGGCTGTGGAGTATTGGACGGAGCCAACGGCAAGAGTGTAACAGTCCGCCGGTGTTCCATGAGCCCACTAGCGGCTAATGATGGAGCCGTCCAACTCGCTCACTGTGTGATACGCACACCGGCTCACCACAACAACAACAATGTATTGAGTCCAGAAAAACTATTCAGAATCAGAATCCTCTTTATTTGCCAAGTATGTCCAAAAAACACACAAGGAATTTGTCTCCGGTAGTTGGAGCCGCTCTAGTACGACAACAGACAGTCAGTCAATTTACAGAACACTTTGGAGACAGAAAGACATAGACCAAAAAAAACAGTCACTGAGCAGTAAAGGGTTGCTAGTTATCTGGTAATGGCGGTACATTTTTTATTTTATTTTTTGGGACAATTGTGTAAAAAGATGCAGAGTCCTCTAGCACTTAGAGCTGTTCGAATGACTAATATTGCAATAGTCCGGTGCAATGACCATTGTGCAAAAGGCGCTGAGTCTTCAAGGAGTGTATGCGGTTTAAAGTGACGAGTAGTGCGATAATCTGGGACAATGTTGGTTGTGCAAATCTTACAGATACTCCTCAATCAGTGTTTAAATGGAGCAGATGCTACTCTGGCATGTGTGGCCAGTATATGCAAATAATGCAGCATGGTGAGACAACTACAATGAGTGCACGAGTAATACATAATTGGCCCCACAGAAATGTGACAACGAACTCAAGTCAAAAAATTGCCAGCATGTTGTAATGGAATTGTAGGTTAGGTGTTTAAGAAGTTGATCGCAAGAGGGAAGAAGCTGTTGGAATATCTACTAGTTCTAGTTTGCATTGATCGGTAGCGCCTACCTGAGGGAAGGAGCTGGAAGAGCTGGTGACCGGGGTGCGGAGGGTCAGAGAGGATTTTGCACACCCTTGTCTTAGTTTTGGCAGCGTGCAAGTCCTCAATGGTGGGTAGGGGGGTACCGACAATCCTTTCAGCAGTTTTGATTGTCCATTGCAGTCGGAGTTTGTCCTTTTTTGTAGCAGCACCAAACCAGACTGTGATGGAAGAACACAGGGCTGATTTGATGACCGCTGTGTAGAACTGTCTCAGCAGCTCCGGTGGCAGGCCGTGCTTTCTCAGAAGCCGCAGGAAGTACATCCACTGCTGGGCCTTTTTGAGGACGGAGTTGATGTTGGTCGCCCACTTCAGGTCCTGAGAGACTGTAATTCCCAGGAACTTGAAGGTCTCGACGGTTGACACAAGGCAGCTGGACAACGTGAGGGGCAGCTGTGGCGAATGATGCCTCCTGAAGTCCACGATCATCTCTACAGTCTTGAGCGTGTTCAGCTCCAGGTTGTGTCGGCCGCACCACAACTTCAGCCACTCCGCTTCCTGTCGATATGCAGACTCGTCACAGTCCTTGATAAGGCCGATGACAGTGGTGTCATCTGCAAACTTCAGGAGTTTGACAGTCGGGTGCGCTGAGGTGCAGTCGTTCGTGTAGAGAGAGAAGAGCTGCGGAGAGAGGACACAACCTTGGGGTGCCCCAGTGCTGATGCTGCGTGTGGATGAGGTGGCCTACCCCAGCCTGACCTGCTGTGTCCTGCCTGTCAGAAAGCTGTAAATCCACTGGCAGATGGCAGGTGAGACGCTGAGCTGGAGAAGCTTGGATGAAAGGAGTTCAGGGATGATGGTGTTGAACGCTGAGCTGAAGTCCATGAACAGGATCCACGAACAGGATCCCCTGCACTGTCGAGGTGTTCTAGAATGAAGTGCAGTCCCATGTTGACTGCATCATCCGCAGACCTGTTCGCTTGGTAGGCAAACTGCAGGGGGTCCAGCAGGGGACCTGTGACACTCTTGAGGTGGTCCAGCCGGGTGGGTGTGGGGTGTGAAATTGTCCTTTTCAAATCTGCAGTAGAAGGTATTAAAGTCGTTGGCTAGTGTGCTATTGTTCTCAGCTTCGGGGGATCGTCGCTTGTAATTAGTCAGCGATTGGAATGCATGCCAGACTGATTTAGAGTCGTTTGCGCTAAACTGTTTTTCCAACTTTGCTGCATAGTTCCTCTTTGCAATGTTAATTTCTTTAGTCAGCTGGTTTCTAGCTCGATTATACAGGGCCCTGTCCCTGCTCTGATATGCATCCTATTGTATCCAATGTTACCTCTAAACTGCGCACCTGCGCAATCGGGCACTGTTAGCACATACTCAGCGCACAAGAAAATCTATGCTGCGCAAAAAAAAAAAGTTCAACAAAAGTATTATGATGATAATACAATGATATTGTTTTCTGATCCATTTTGCAATGTAACTCAGTGAGTGACTAGTGCCCAGCCAATGATACGATACGGTTCACTTACGCTACACAGCCAATCATAGCATTGACAATGCTTGCATATGTTCCCTGCCCATACGTGCCGTGCAGGTTAGCGAGCTAACAACGGCGGGGTTAAGAGACGCAAACGCTAACCCCTTATCATAGCGAAACGAACGGGCAGCGACACATCCACTCATCAAGCCAAAGTGAAAAAGAAATGCGGTCCTTTTAAGATGGAATGGCTGTCGGAGTACGTGCAAATAGAAGAACAAGCGATGAAACTGGGTGATATTTTTTCCTTTTCTAGTGCGAAAGGTGTACTCTGCAAAACATGCAGCGAAGCCAAAGTAGCAAGTGAGTTTTCGGAGGGAAAAATGTGGACTGAATGGAGGTTGGACTACCTCAAGCGTCATATTCAACAGAAATGTCATTTGAAAGCTGCTGGAATTGTACGAAGACTCAAGATGGGACAGGGGATCGGTACATTATTGCGGGAGAGCGCAAAAGACAGAGAGAAAAAGAACGAGCTGTCACACAAAGCAAAATCTGACCCCGAGCAAATTAAAGTTCTCATTGACAATATTTTACTTGCTATCAAAATGAATGCATCAATGCTGTCAGTTAAACAAATCCACGATCACATGGCAAAGTATGTAAGTATACCAGAAAGCTGGCGAAGTAAAAACTATGCCTTTGAATTTGTGAACTCAATCAATGAAATAGTGCAGTGTTAAAAAAGGCACCCTGGCATACCCTGATAGTAGATGAGAGCACACACATATCAGTACACAAAATGCCAGTCCTATATATTAAATACTTGGAGGAAAATGATGTTAACCATAAAACTGTGTTTGGTGGCATCATCCAACTGACAGCTTCCACTACTCAGGATATTGTGCAGGCAATAACTCAGTTTTACTCCAAACATGGACTGGACATGCAGAGAATGGTGATGTTGACCTCCGATGGTGCCTCAGTAATGCTAGGAAAACACAACGGAGTTGCGGCTTTGTTAAAGCGGCGAATACCACACCTAACTGAACAACATTGTGTGGCTCATAGAGAGGACTTGGGCATTGATGATGCCTGGAAAAATTTACCTTTGATGCGAGATGTGGAAACTCTTCTTAAAACTGTGTATACAATTTGTATCCATTTTATTTATCGAACGATAAGTCGATATATTAAGTATTGTGACAGGCCTAACTGTAAGTATGCAGTGTATCCACCACCTAATTGTGGTTTGCTATTCACAAATACAATGACTGTATTCCTATTTTGTTGGTGCTCTTTGTATAAAGCTCTGCCATGCCACGAAATGCTGCCATAACCCTGGCTAATAGGAAAATAGTAAGTCGTGTGAAGGAAGTATTTGAAGTGATGCATCCTGACTGTTCTTTGTATGTCGAAGAGGAGCTAAGTTTAGCTCGGATACTTAGTGGAAGTTACTGAGAGTCTTTGTCATGTTTATATTGTTGCCCTGCTTAGTAGCAATTAAAAAGCTTGTGCTAATATACCATGGCGGGCTCTTTATTGCTTGGCAATTGGTATTTTTATGAGTTGTGAAGCAGCGACATACACACCAGCATCCGCACACCAAATAATCTTTTAGCCATATTTTTATGGGTAATGTAAAATGAGTTTGGAAGGGTTGTGTTCTGGGATCCTAGTTTGTGGTATACTGTATTTATGATTTAAACAACTAAGAACAATTTTAAATATTCTTAGGAAGGCATCAGTTACTCAAATTTTTTCCGCTTTTCGCCGCAGGGCTCAGTCCCTATCCTCTGTTATTAGCAAGGGTATACTGTATTGGGACTGATGCTTTCTATTTCTTATGTATTTGACAATTTGAGTAAATCAATCACAAATTATTTCTGTGAGAAACATTGGAGTGATCTTCATTAGACAGAGGCTTCTTTTTTCACATTCCACCTACACTCACGCACACAGACGCACTTTGCTGACACAAGGAGCCACAATATTGCTAGTATGTTTGTCATCCGTCATTACGGGAGAGTGCTGTGTTTGTAGTCAGGAGGTGAATCAGTTGTTTTGAACACATTTAACACATTGTGGAAGAAAAAAAGCGAAAAGAAGAACGAAGTTCATCAAAGGCAGTTAATCACTGTTTACACATGCAGACAAACTGCGATTATGCTTTTTTTTTTTTTTTTAATAAATCAGTTACACACAGAAATGCAGACCAGGAGCCTTGGAGACACACTTTGTTGTTGAAGGTCTCACAGGCTTCTTTGTCAGACAGAGTGCTGTGTATCACCAGTGTTATAATAACCATAATGCATGTGGTTATGGAAGCCCTCGCAGCATGTTTGTCAGTGGTTTAAAAGAACTATCATTGTCTTTGGCTTGTGAGTTATTGTTATTGAGTATTAATGCGATTCATCAGCAGACAGTTTTTGTGCACAAAATAACGTTCTATATATGGATCCTGGAAATAGTAATAGTTCTACAGATCTTAGTGTGTGTGTGCGCGTGCGTGCGTGTGTGTGTTATACAGTGGGTATGGAAAGTATTCAGACCCCCTTAAATTTTTCACTCTTTGTTATACTGCAGCCATTTGCTAAAATCATTTGTTATTTTTTTTTCCTCATTAATGTACACACAGCACCCCATATTGACAGAAAAAATACAGAAATGTTGACATTTTTGCAGATTCATTGAAAAAGAAACACAGAAATATCACACAGCCATAAGTATTCAGACCCTTTGCTCAGTATTTTGTCGAAGCACCCTTTTGAGCTAATACAGCCATGAGTCTTTTGGGGAATTCCACACCTGGATTTGGGGCTCCTCTGCCATTCCTCCTTGCAGATCCTCTCCAGTTCTGTCAGGTTGGATGGTGAACGTTGCTGGACAGCCATTTTCAGGTCTCTCCAGAAATGCACAATTGGATTTAAGTCAGGGCTCTGGCTGGGCCATTCAAGAATAGTCACGGAGTTGTTCTGAAGCCACTCCTTTATTTCAGTTGTGTCTTTAGGATTATTGTCTTGTTGGAAGGTGAACCTTCAGCCCAGTCTGAGGTCCTGAGCACTCTGGAGAAGGTTTCCGTCCAGATTATCCCTGTACTTGGCCGCATTAATCTTTCCTTTTATTGCAACCAATCGTCCTGTCCTTGCAGCTGAAAAACACCCCCACAGCATGATGCTGCCACCACCATGCTTCACTGTGGGCACTGTATTGGACAGGTGATGAGCAGTGCCTGGTTTTCTCCTCACATACCGCTTAGAATTAAGGCCAAAAAGTTCTATCTTGGTCTCATCAGACCAGAGAATCTTATTTCTCACCATCTTGGAGTCCTTCAGGTGTTTTTTTAGCAAACTCCATGCGGGCTTTCATGTGTCTTGCACTGAGGAGAGGCTTCCGCCGGGGCACTCTGACATAAAGCATCGACTGGTGGAGGGCTGCAGTGATGGTTGACTTTCTAGAACTTTCTCCAATCTCCCGACTGCCTCTCTGGAGCTCAGCCACAGTGATCTTTGGGTTCTTCTTTACCTCTCTCACCAAGGCTCTTCTCCCCTGATTGCTCAGTTTGGCCGGGCGGCCAGCTCTAGGAAGGGTTCTGATCATCCCAAACGTCATCTATTTAAAGATTATGGAGGCCACTGTGCTCTTAGGAACCTTAAGTGCAGCACAATTTTTTTTTTTTGTAACCATGGCCAGAGCTGTGCCTTGCCACAATTCTTTCTCTGAGCTCTTCAGGCAGTTTGTTTGACCTCATGATTCTCATTTGCTCTGACATGCACTGTGAGCTGTAAATTCATATAGATTGCCTCTAAAAATCTGATATCTGAAAATAAAGTGGCATAACCCAAGCTATTACATTTTCATCCACAATTGTGCAGTCTTTAGCGAATAAGGGTTTATTTACCAATTTAATTCATGTAAACAGCAGTTCTCGCGTTATTTCAGCTTTAAAGCTACGCTAAAATTATTTTCTGTTGACGTAAAACTAAAGCAAGGCCATATTTATAAAAGTATAAATACTGTGGACAATTTGCTATGGGATTTTTAAGAAAAATATGTTCTATGTCCGTATGTCCCTTGATGCATCCATACCCCCTTTTTCAGGTGCTGGACCTCAAGTTTCGAACAATCGTCTCCGGTGGTTGTTATTGACACAGTAATATCACATATAGGTGCGTGCCAATCCTTGTCACAAACTACCTAAAATCTTAAAGTATGCATTCTGAGATGTTTAGGCAACAAAATCTGTTTCTCTTCAGAGAAAACCGGAAAAGAACAAACTGGCGGGTACAGTATTTCTGCCCTTTCAAATACAGGCCATTATCAGTGTGTGCCTGGGGATCTGTGTAGGGGAGATTGCAAACGATCGTTTAGTCTGCTAATGTTGGCTGTAGCCTTTCAGGCTCCTCTTTTGTTGCTGCATGAATCTTGCAAACGCACTGGCTCTCATCATATTTTCCCACTGAAACCTGACGTTTCAGCAGACCTTGGCTTTCTGCCACCATATTCTCAATGACCCCACTCACCTGCATTTGTGTGGGTGTGCGCGTGCCCTTCTGTGTGAGAGAGACACAGAGATGCACTGAGTGTGATGGCATCACACCATGAGCAGACACTCTTCAAGCTGTCTTGTGTGAAAAGGTCATTCATGAAGCCTATAATTAACAAGCTCATTTTATAAGGATGTGCACATGTAGGTCTTGTTTAATGTGTCCTTTTGTTTTGTGGATGCAGAAGTTAGACATGACCGGTTTCATGTTTCTTTTCATCTGTGTAATTGTGCACCCTTATAACTTTAGACTCGCTGTCATCTCATTATTTTTCCTGTTTCCAACTGGTGGAACACAGTCAATATTTGGTTATTTCAGGTTATTTCATACCATAGTATAGTCCTGTATGCATTTTGTCTGTTTTATTTAACTGATTATCTTTGCGTATGATCCCAAGCAGTAAATGAGAGGCCCTTTAAGGAGAGGTTCACTGAGCAATCTACTATTGAAACAACACACGCTCCACAGTATTTCCATTTGCACAGCTGATAATGGGACGTGGCTCCTAACGCATTGCACCATCTTGCACCATCCTCGGCTATGTGGCAAAACAGCAGCTCATCTGCTGGCAGCTCAAGCACTTAGCCTGGAGGGGAAAGAACATTAGAGGCAATCAGGTCTGTCATTTCCAATGGGTTGATTGAGCTGAAACGGACCTGTGGAGAAGTTAATGTACAGGACCATCTGAGGACAAGCTAATGAGGAAAAGAGCAGGTGGAGGTTTTATGGTTTAAGAAGCACAAATTGAGAGCAGTAGGATGTCCACTTTATGCAACTCTGTAAAACTCCTTGGAGTTGACATGAGTTGACAGCTACACATGTAAATTTTTATTATATTTTCTTACATTTTCATCAGATATCAGACAATATCAATTTCATCAGACAAGATATGTAGCCAGATTTGGAGCCCTCTGTAATTTACTCTGAGTAGTAAATTTCATGACATCACCCTTGAACAGAGTTTATGACAGATTCTGCTCTTTTCTTTCTCCAATAATTGCTTTTGCTTCTGTGTGACACAGCGTCTTATGATAAACATTTAAAGTACAGTATGTGCATGCATTTTCTCTCGTACTGTAATTGTATGTGTCTATGTCGTCTTTGCCTGTGTTCTCTGCATGGGGACCAGTGCCCGGTGAGGCAAGGGCAGGCTGACCTGTTTTGTTTGCTTCGTGGACATTCCACTGAGCATTGGCCATATCTCAAGTTAAATCTATGAACTTCCACAGGGACACTGAAGCATTGAATTACAGCGCCTGCCATCTTGTTGTCAGAGAGAGAAATTAGACCAAACAAGCTTCATGGAGGAAACAATAAGCAGTATAGCTAATGTTTTAATAATATTTAAGATGTCGTTTGTGTTTTAATAACAGTTGTTAAGATAATCGTAGAATGATTAAGAACTGTTTAATCTGATCCCATTTTCAACAATGGTTTTGAAAAGCAGCAAACTTTACTTCCTGAAATACTTACAGTAATTGAGGTGACTATTTATCCATAATTCTACACAAATAATAATATCAGGTAACTTTTTAAAATGAAATTGGTCCTCCAGTTGTACAACTCAATAACAAGTTTGGTTCACATGCATATGGTTAAAAGGGAGTTTTTACCTTTTTTTAAAATGCCATTGGTTTTCTGCAGGTCCTTATGGTTGAGGTGGTGTGTGGTGCCCCTTGCCATGCCTCCAGCCATGACAGACCTCCTGGACATATGGGCAGACCACTCGCCCTTGGCTGGCCATGCCCCGGACCAAGTCACAGTGGACTTTCTGCTTCCCACTGGTATCTACATTCAAATGGACGTTCCGCGCGAGGCTACCTTTCAACATATCAAACTGGTAAGTAGCGCTTGTTTGTCGTAACACAGACATTGTTTACCCAGTCTTGGATTAGGTTTATGGAATTATGCTCATTGTTTTATGTACTAAAGTTTTGGTTCTAGTGGGCCTGTTAGTTATGAACCAATAGTCAACGCAGCATACCTTCTTCTGCATCACTGAGTTCAAGAAGTGCAGATGCACAGGGTGCCCATACTTTTGTTCCTTGATTTGAGGCCGATGCATTTAAATTGTATTGTGTTTGTAATTCTGGTACAAATGTGAGTTGAACTGATGTTCATGTCGTTAGTGTGTCTTTTGTTGGACTGGTGCGACAAATGTGTTGTTCGGGTAATTGCATTTCTATAGCAAACACATTTGTTGATAAATTCGTTCAAATGTGTTGAATTACATTTTAAATATATAGACCTAAATGAATGCATATGTATACAACAATGTCAGTGTAGCATGCACATGTGAGTGATCCCTGAAGGAAGTCTCCAAACAGAAGACAAAGCACCAGTACATTATCACATGACAAACAGGGGAGAAGCCTGGAAGAGTCAGAGCCCTCTGGGCCTTTTCTACAAATAAATAAGGACACGTGAGATGTTCAGCATGGATATTAGTTTAACCAGAAGCTAAAAGATATGTTTTTACTTTGCTGGTCATATCAAAGACCAAACAGCCAACAGGAGAATATGTAGTAGTTGTGCCATGTGAAAACTGTTTGCATTTGACAGACAAA